>NC_140389.1:6250000-7500000 GCF_056956725.1 Heliconius melpomene rosina | reverse complement strand
AACTTTGGTACTTGAAAATAATTAAAAGGGGACACTTTACACTTTCATTTAAGTTCAAGAATATGCCTCGTTACGCACCCTATTAGAAGATGTTTGAAATACTGAAATAATATGAACATGTTATAAGCAATGTTTTTAGTAACGCCCGACGCTTTCCTAGATGTCTGATGATTCTCTTCAGTGGGGGATGGGTTTTTAAGAGTTAGTAAATAAGGGGTGGGATGGGATCGAGTACTGGCAAACATCGAGTTAAGAATGTCTTTCAGTTATTTGTGTGCTTTCATTGTTGTTATCTTATATCGGAATAGGGCTAAATATCTATGAAAAATACATGGTTTTAAACTTGTTTTAAAGAGTTTGAGAAAGAAAAATATCTAAGAGTTTCTTAGAATGGGTTCTGGTGAAAAAATGATTTTTAATTAATTTTGTTTTGTATTCATTTTATTTTACTGGTTTAGCAGAAAAATTACTTAAATAATTGGATTTTGTTTTTATAGTAGTTTCAGTAACCAAATATTCTCTGAAACTCAAGTAGTACAAGGGCTCTTACACAAAAGGACCTAAATCCAACAAAAGTTATGTATTTATTTTTCAATTATAATTTTTAAAAGCATTCAAATCTTGTATCACTCTACCACTTTCATTTTAATTTACATTGTTAAACATTATAATAAATTTTAAACAAGGACAATAGAAAGATTTAGTCGTGTCAAGAACCAAAACTCCTGTAAGCGAGTTGGGAAGGGAAATCCTGAAGACTTAAAAAAACCGGGGAAAAACTGGCGAAGTTACACCCGACGTTCGGTTTCCGTCGGTCGAGGGTCCGGCGTAAATATTATTCCGAACTTCCTTCCATTCCCTTTGTTTCACAGTTTATTATTCAGCCTACCTCGGCGCGTGACCAAGACGAGAATTAATAAAAGAAATCACCAAAAAGGCCGCGCTCTCGCAAGAAACAGTATAAACTCGAATGGGCCTAAACAGTGTTTTCAAAACTTTGATATAAAGAAACAAAGCAACCTATTTTATTTTACGTCCCACTTTAGACTGCTCGGGAATGGCGTAGTCCTTTGTAATTGATAAATTTCAGTAGATACAAAAACTTTTCGCGTTACAACGAATGGAATTGCGTCGAATAATTAGCTGTAGATTACGGAGTTTGGGCGTTCCGATAGGTTTTCCGAGTGCCATAAAGATGGGATTTTATCCTAAGGAATGTCGGCCTCCTTTATGGGACCCTCCCTTCATTCTAACGTGGAAGATTCGTAATTTGCTTTGAGCGATTGTTTGGGACGGTCCACGGACAGATGTCACTATATTGACAATTCTGCTTTATGAGTTGGCCCTCGCAGACATTTTGGGGAGTCGTAAAACGAAAATCTTTTCTAATAAATAATTTCCTAATATTAAAATACGCGCGAATTCAGTACGTTTTTATGTTTGCAATTTTATTGGGGGTAGTGTGTAGTAGGTAATATCGGCTTAAGTTGTGGAAAGATCACCATCTGCAACGTTACGTTAATTATAATCAGGAAATTTAACTTCACAGTATAATTAATTGAGACTTGGAAAGAAAAGTGTGGTAATTGATTTTTTTAAGAAGAACTAGTAAGCATTTTCAATATGCATTTCAGGCCATTGAAAGGAAGTAGACTGATAATTAAGTCCACTAACTTTCGGGTAACTTGGAACAGGTAATTTTGGATTGCATCACCAACCCTGGATACCTTCCTATGATAAATATAATTTTTCCTCGAAAGAGATCCAAACCTAAACCTATAATGTTTACCATACATATACTTATTTAGTACTCAAAAAAATTATTTAATTTTAACTCACCATTGACAAAGACGCTTCAACATCAGTCCTCTGTAACAAAAACAAAATAATAAATAAAACTTTCTGTCAAATTGGCACGGTAAATGTGAATATTTAATAGTGAAGATCAGTTTGATTATTTATGTCGCCTGGCTTTTCTCGGACCAGCATTTTGATATAGGAAAATGGTTTGTTACAAGTCGTAATATTAAGTTTTTAGCTTCTTGATATTTCCGGCATAGTAGAGTTGACTTAGTGTTGAAACACTCCGTATCTCAATTTTCATCTAATTTTCGGAATATTGTCAAGCAAGGATTAAAACTTGCAGTAGTATACAAACAAATATCAATTTACAGTTCAATAGCCAAGTTTTCAAAGCTTTTTTCCCAAAATTACATTACTTCATTGATGGGAAGTACCACCAGCAGTCTAGGACTACAACTACGCCAAGGAGTATAACTTATAAGTTTTTGAAGTAAATATTTAATATGAAGACACTAAATAGTAAAAGTATGTGTACACAAATAAGTGTTAACGATTTAAATCATCAAAATAATCGATATTATTTAATTTTAGAAAATAATTCCGATAAACGATACAAAAACATTTGGAATTAGTTTCATCAGATGACATTCCCAACATTACAATACGATTAATCTAAACAAAGTGTTTTAAATAAAGCATTTACAAATCAAAGGATATTTGTTAATATCGAGTTCACTTTGTAAGCTCGATAGCGGCAAACTAAAACCGGGTTTTGTAGCTGACGTGAATATGTCTGGCTGTACGAGTATATTACAAGGGTGTATTTGGTTGGATTTGAGAAAAAACTATTGATATTTATTGTTATTTATTATTATTTATTATATTTATTATTACCTGCGTTGCCATAAGGAAGAATTCAATATCGATTTAAAACAATATTCAAATTCAATTATTTTTATCGTTTTGTTGTATTTTGAAGGAACTGAGGGATTCTAGATTGTAATATTATGTGATTTAGTGTTTCTATGTAACACGTACTATATTTTGAGCTTTGGAAAATAAAAATTACTATAACACTCCCTCGGTCTTTTCATTGAATTGGGTCCTACAAAAAAGAAACCAAACAAATGGGACGAATTCGAGAAATGTGATTTTTATTAAATACAAAAACACATTTTTTAAGTTGCTTGCGATCATTTCGTAAGCAAAGATATTATTATTAAGAAATATATATTTCTAAACATAATTTCAAACGAAACAATCCTCCACGTTCCCAATGTCAATAAAAAAATAAATTTATTACAATGTTATAATACTTTAAAAACAGATACAATAATGAAATACATATAACAAAATTATACTCCCACAATAATTTCTTAAATTAAAATAATACTTGAAATAAGGCTTTCATTTTCTATATTTAGTTCAGTTTTAAATAGATTTATTCATATTAAAGCTTTCTGTTTGCCCTTTAGCTCGTTTAGTACAATATATGACAAGAGTGTACACGACAGTAGCTTCGGGGCAAAGTGGAATATGACGAGATCTTCGTTAAACAATATCATTTAAAATTATATGGTTAAATGTTCATTTATGTAATAAAAATAAAATGTTGTTTTTTATCTTCTTGTTATATTCTGCATAGAAATCAGAGGAAACCTATTGTTAAGACTCCTTGCGTTCCCTATATTCCTCTAGATCTTTATTTATCCATACCTATATTATAAATTCGAAAGTAACTCTGTCTGTCTGTCTGTCTGTCTTTTACGCAATCAGGGCATATAGGAGATACTTGAGGGTCCCGGGATGAACATAGGATACTTTTTTTTTCTCATATTTATAATATTTTCGATATATACCAATATATTAAAATAATTAATTTGACAAGCAATTTATTCCGCCATGTTAATAACAATCGTCGCTACGCGTTGCTAAGCAACGGCTTGCAAAGTTTGTTGTTTTAAGAAAACGTCACCCAAAGTGAGTTTGCTTAACGCATACATGGCGCGCGCCGATATAGATTTGTATACATTAACAAAAATGAGATGATTTCTATAATTTGATATTGATCCTTATGAAAATAAATATAAGAGTCACTTTTAGCATTTCATCTAGATGGAAATTATAGTTTACTGTACAACATTCTAATAAATAATTAAGATGTCACTGATTCTAAATGACCTAGCCTACGAGTGGTATAGTATGACCGACGCGAACGGGCAGATGACTTTGATGATTTTGTAAATATTTATTATATATTTTCGAATTACTATTATTTTTTATGTAATTATTTGCTGCTTATAATTAATTTATCTCAGTTCGGTCATCTATACCGATGTTATACACTCAAAATATCGTAATTTTAATCATTTGAGATTTTATTTAATATTGTTCGCAAAAAATAATAATTATTTAATATAGAAAAATGTTTAGTACGCGCGCACAGCAAACTTTAGGTTTTTTTTTCTAATATTAAGAATTTCCTTTAGTTACTTTTACTTCTTTTGTTTGTTCATTTCGGTTACTCAAATATTTTTTCTAATTATAAATCTCCACTTATTATTATTTTTTAACTTATTTTAATTATTTAGGCTTATATTTTCGCGGGCGTAGCCGCGTCCGGGCCCACTAGTATTTTATAAATTAAGCTATTGTTGTTTATCAAAATAAGGAACGCGAATATTTCATCAAAATTAGCACTTCAAAATCTATAAGGATCAAAAATTTCACTTAAAAAGAAACTAAATTTCATACAGTACCTATATGTAATATCTTTAGTAGGTATTTTTATTTTCCCCTAATTCAATAGCAGGGCTGCGAGACAATACGTTCCTCTGGGATCACCCAGCTATATATTATTGTTGAAGCTGTAATTCCAGCTCGGAGCGCTACGCCACTGTCTCGAACGCTACTAAAACACTAAACTGATGACTTTAAACATTTGATACGTGCGCGTTTTAGTTTTATTTTAGTGTAGTTTTAGTTTATATAGCGTGAAAGAATGTTTTTTCGTTCTAAATCTGCAATATATTTGTTTAAGAATTTAGAAGTTTTTAGATATGTATGTACTAAGTACGTAGGTACTCGTAGTAGCGGCCCGCGACTTTGTTTGAGTGAATTATTTTACCCCTTTTTTTTGTTCCCGTAGGAATATCCAGACATCCTCATATAGCGCTCCCCTACACTTCCCAGGGAACCTACATGTAATATTTTAGCGCTATACGCCAGCTACGCTACGCTTTAGGCTATGATGGATACATCACAGTAATTGTTTAGATATAACCCACTGTATATAAAGTCAGTGGTACTACGGGCACTTACGGGCACATTGTGTCATGTGTCATACATAAATATTAGTCATTTTCATTTGGCCACGCGAGCGAGTCCGCAGGTAAAAAACTACGCTACATAAATAAAAAAAGTCAATTTTAACGCACACTTATTTTTAATATATACCTGGTACGTACAGTACAGTACATACATACGTTCTTAACATAAATTTCATTTATGAGTTTCGTTAAAAATATCACGCAGCGGTACCAGGCGACCATAACTCACGTGGAGTTCGGACGTGTCCGCACCTTTTTGTTCAGTTCGGTAGCGGCACATACACGCTACTGGTCCAGGCTTTTAATAGTGTATGAGTTAGATTTTGAGTTCTTTACTAAATGGATTTTTTTGTAGGTAATTTTATTGTATTTTATTTTTTATATTTTATTATTTGAGTGTATTATGCGTCTTTACGTTTATTATTTCATTAAAATAAAAAAAAACATTCGTCACTATTCTTTACTACTTAAGAAAAAAATATTGATCCTTTATGTGAGATCATCTGTAAAAAGGACAGTTGTGGGTTCAATTCCCACTTGAGGATTTATTTCCTTGTTTTTCCGAGTTTGTTAAATGCCGAGTGGAACTAGTTTTGACACTACATTCCCTCAGTATACACTTTTATATGCGGAATACAGCGTGGCGCTAAAAAAGATTAATTATTTATTGTTTATTGAATAATTTGCAAAGGATTTTAATAATATATTAAAAAAATCATAATGAATACTGTGCTTTCTTTGTTTTAAAAGCTTGTTAACAGCATAACTAGATTTCTCTAAATATACTTTGTCATGAACAGCAAATGTTTTCAGCTCATTACTTTGAAAGTACTAGGTTTAGATTCAACAACATTATTATATTAACATGAAGTTGAGAAGTTAAATAAACTCTACAAGATCTTTGAAGATGCTATTACATATATCTTTAGAGACCCTACAACATAAATACATAATTTATAGAGATGTCTCTTTGAAGAATAATGATGTATTTTTATGTCATTTCACACTGCTATATAAGCATCACTAAAATTAAACTATTTTATATAATAGAAAATATATATTTTTTAATAGTTTTAACTCTCCGCCTAAATTCTGAAAGCACTGAAAGCAGTGGCGGAATTCAACGTCGTGCTTTGTCTCGTTGTCAGAGCGAAGAAATGAAAGTATGAAATAGTTCATTTCTTGTAATGGGAATCGAACCCGCAACCTGTCGCGTTTAAGGTCACGGCCACGATTGGCCTCATATACATTATGTATGTCTGTAACATATATGAAAATGTATGATAATAATAGGTCTCTTTTGGTCACCTTGAAGTTCTTAGAATTTCAAGTCTAATTAGGCAAGCTCAGAAATGCTTTGTTTAATGCTAGAATATCCTAGTTGAGAGTCACAAAGGAAACTCAGTTTCACATGCGAATAATTACAAATACTGAATAAGTCTTTTTGTAAGAAATGTTATGAATTTTGCTTTAGCGTAATTTGTATAATTTCATAATTTATTATGAATATAAAGTTTTTGCTGGAATATTTTCTTCTTTAAGCAAATTATTAGAAAAAAACATGTAGGTATATATTTATAGTATCTGGAAAATTTGGCGGAAATTGGGTATGCCTCTGTCTTAATAGGAACCTACTAGGTTTTCTCTGCCTATTCTGCTATTATTATTTAAATATAATAGTTTCCCAGAGTAAAAATCGAACCCACAGCTATTGCGTTTATAGTCAAACGCGTCACAATGCGCCATGATGGCCTCAATATGATTAAAAATAACTTTTAATCTTCATCATAACCAACCGTAAACACAAACATAATTCCCCACCAAAAATAATCTTAAGCCGACTTTAACAAAGTAAAACCATCGAATTGAAAATTACCATGTTCATTGATATGAGAAACGTTGCTTAATAAAATGTTCGTTATAAACACTCAACCAACCAACCGTGTACGAGACAAGCGACCAAATATCAACCAAATGAGCTATTAATACAGCAGTTAAGCTAATCGCTTCGCTCGTAATGTTACGTACGAATACGTTCCGCTTCACACGCATATATGAGTCAATGGAGACATGAAAAATGATCTCTACTGAGAATATTGTTTAAAGACGAAACACAATTGTACCTACATAATTTATTATAATATGTTATAAAAAATATAAGTAGCTTGATGTTTTTTTCCCACGCAGCAATGTAGGTATAGGTAACCTAGTGTTAAGACACTACGTTTCCCATTTTCTGCTCAATTTTCGAGGAAAAAAAGAATCCATTCTCTCGGTTATTACTCAATCGCTAAACCAGTGTATGAATCAGTGGAAGGAGAAGTTTTAAGAAAACATGAACTTAGTATCTAAAGCACAGATGTTAGAGATAAGCGGGAGTTTAGTATGATTCCAAGAACGGTACAACCATTTCCCCGTAACGGGATGTTTGTTTGTCTTATTGGTTTGTTCAAATTTAGAACAGTAATGAGTTTCTTATCCGTCACATTACAATTCTATATATGTTACAAGCATCTTTCCGCTTTACCCCGCTTAGAACGGTAAGCGGAGGAAACTTAGTGTTGAGACACTTCGTTCCTACGCACCGGTTAATTTTTGAGACAATGCGTGATGACTGATGAATGGTGAAACTCAACGTCGTGATTTGGCTACCAGAACGAAAATATTTTAAATATATACATTTTATTTAGGCTAGTGTTGACTATCGGCTGTAATCGTGACCGGTAACGGGCTGTGAGTTCGATTCCCACTCGAGAAAATGCAATATTTAATATTTTCCTTTCTTTGCTCTGGTAAGGAGGCAGAGCGCGGCTTTGAATTCTGCCACGAAAGCCTTAATAAGAAAGGATGATGTTAACACTAGATTCCCTCTGCCTACCCTGTCATGACGCAGTGTGAATCTAAATAAAATAGTAAAATAATAAATATTTAGAATCTATTACACAGGTTTTAATAAACATTCTACTCTACTATTCAATTAAATATGACTCTAAGTAATAAGTATTACTTACGACCAGAGAAATAGACGAGTGAATTTCAAATTCCAGCCAAGCTTAAGATAAAGCAAAGGAGTCGGGTAAGCCATAATCTATTAAGCAATAATAGTAGAAGCAAGGTATTCTAACTCAGAACTAATTGGTTCGAACAAAGGCACCCAGACAAAGCTGGATGCTGTCTAATGGAGCCGAAGACATCTTTACGAAACGGTTTATAGTTAAAGCTGAGGCATTCTCCTCTCTCAAGATACATCCAAAGGATAAAGGATAATAGTGCCAGATAAAATCTGTAATGGATATCATTTTATTTCACTTTGCTATTCTATTTAAGGGGAAAAGACCGTTTTACTAGCTAAGCTTATGAACGTTTTATTAAGAAATTTAACGTGGTAGGTTCGTTGTGGTTGATTTTCTTACATTTATACTTCTTTACTATTGTTGCAAAGCTGAAGAGTTTGTTAAGTTACCCACTAACCTCATAGACTACTAATTCGAAATAAAAAGTTGTTTTTGTTTGGATAGTCCATTTATCAAGTAAGGCCAAAGACTTATAATAATCATAATAATTGTTGCAATGTGACCTATTATATGCCCTATGTCATGACTCATGTGTTAAGTATAACTTTTCATTTCTTTTTTGGAAAACACATGACAGATGAGCATAGAGGTGGTAAGTGGTCACCACGGCCCACGAGCCTGTGCAACATCCTCTGATGAATTGGTGGTGCATTGCCGGCCTTTAAGGTGGAGATAGACGCACTTTTTGAAGGTACTCAGGTCGTATCGACCTGGAAACACTCTCACATGTAGACCATTCCACAGTCACGTGGCGCGTGGAAGGAATTTCCTAAGTTCCTACAAAACCGCACAGTAGTGGAGTGCCACGTGCCAAATAGTGTGGATGATATTTTTTGTTTTTTTAGTTTTTATTTAAAGCACGCCGGGAATCTACAGGTCAAAACAACTAAGTAAACGTGTAACCTAGCTACAAAAACATTTAAGTATCAATGTCTAATAAAAGCAAAAACCCAACAACTTACTACTAAACCCAATATCAAAACCCCACTACCACTAAAAAAACATCATTCAACTTCACCCAAAACCGTTTCAAATCGCACAATATTTCAATATATACATACATATATTACAGTATACATGGTGTAGCGTTAGCATATCAATAGTTCGGACATTAGGGCGCCGGCCACCGCGGGCTTGCGAGCTACGAGTACGTAGTACCAGAATAAATAGAAGCACTAGCACCGCTGACGGTGAAATATTACTTGCGAAGAACCGTGGATAGCGTACAAGAATTTGTAATGGTATTACAATATAAATATATGCTATGTTTCTTGATAGGAGGTCTTCCTGAATAGGATTTAGATTTGCACTGAAGGAATTAATTATTTTTCTATTTTGGTTCTAACCATACGTAACTTGACGCAGCATACTGTCTTCAAAATGTGGCGTTAAGTACTACTATTTAACAGGCCATGATTCTAGAAAACGGAGGAAAATGGAGACCGAAGTGTTTTTACACTAGGTTCCCTTTGCCTACACTGCTGTGTGTGGAATACAGTACACATAAACTTTGCCTCGACACCATAACGAACGAACATGGAAATATTTCATTTCCTCAAATGCGAATCGAACCCGCAACCTGTCGCGTTTACAGTCACACTTTGCGCCATTGCGCCACGACTGACCCCGATGTCTTTTGAGTTTCATATTTTGATATTACGAAATAAAACGAAACCACAACAAAATGTCGTAATTTCGTTTTTACAACGCCCTTAGTAAAATTATAAAAGGTTTTATCTAAAATATTTTCAGCAAGATAATGAGTGAAGATAGCTTTGACTATAAAGAACGGTAAGTTACCTATTTCATTCGTTGTTTTCTCTTAGAACGTAGCTTAGTGCACAAAATAAACATGAAAACATAATACAGTCTCTCTCGGAATTTTTAATTTACACGCCGACACGATGCTCCAATATCTGGCGAGGCTATCGTTCAGGAAGGATTCGCTAAAATAATATCACATTCAATTAAAACAATTAACAACTTCTCTTCAATGAATATGCAATTGTAAGTTTTAAATTTAATTTATTTAGTTTGAGCCCGTCGTGGCACGGTGTCGCAGTTTTAATTTTGGGCGACGGTTGTGAGTTCGATTACTACTTGAAGGTATGAATTATTTTAATTTCTTAGCTTTCGTAAACAGACAAGCACGGCGTTGAGTGACCTCATTTCTTAACACATATTGTCTCAAAAATTGAACGGAGAATTGGGAACCTAGGTTCCTTCTGTCCTGTTATATACTGCAACAAAATGCTAACAAAAAATTGATATCGACGTTCTTACTTACAAAAGTTAAGTTTAAGAATTCATCGTGTTCGATATGAAGATGGAAGAAGGAGTTTAGTAAGACATTTTCGTGAGGAAAATGCAGAGTTACAATTGATAAACGTATGTCAAATAAAATATTCAAAACAATACATAGCGTTGCGTTCTTAGTTCTTTATAATAAATTCAGCAAAAGAGGAAGTATTTTATCTATACATATATATAATAAAATTGTAACCAACCGATGTCTGTACGTGGAAAATATATGTGGAAGAATATAGTCCATCACGAAAGTAATTCAGATTTGTAAATAAATAATTATTTTAGTTCAAGTGAGCGAAGCTGCTTACCTATATAATATAATCGTTACATTTTATTTTATCATATTGTTTTCCGCATATAACAGAGAAGGCAGACGAAACCTAGTTTTAAGGCACTACATTTCCCACGCACGGCCCGGGTTAGCTTTGGCGTCGTACCAGGGCGAGGAAAAAATACTTCTATCTCCTAGTAAAGATGAAATCCAGAATGTTTTACTTTATTATAAATGTATGTTATTGAATTGCATATTGCACTTACGAAATATCTAAAGTTAACTTAAATATTAAAACCAATATAAGTAGTTAGTTTATTTATGTTGAACCTATAACTAAATCGAGTACAAACTCCACGCACAAAACACCCCAAGCATAATTTAGAAGCATTTCTATATGAGTTTATTAACATTTCACATCAGACAAAGAGTAATTTGCATGTGCCTTGCATATTCCTTTTATAGCCTTTTACATTTTCCATCTCTTTTAAAACGAGCCTGCCTTTGTTTCTTTTGGATCATTCAGTCATTCTATTATCTGAACTCTATTCTCGGGTATTATAGCTTATATCATTCGCCATTTAAAACTCGGTGGTTTCAAAATTTTATGCATAACCCACCCATCCCGTACGTTCCGTATTCCCTCCTGTCTGATGCAGAGGCCGCAGCCACGTCAAAATATCGTTATACATGCAGCCAGCGTCGTCGTGAAACGGTTTTGACAGCTGGTACAGCATAATAGCGAGATATTCGATGACAATATGCAGATTGAGTCTTGCTTATGTTATTACGGCGTCTAAGATGGAAGTTCGGTTGCCTTTTGTGCGTGATAGAGTTATTTTAATGTGGTTTTTGTAGATCAAAATGTTCCGTTCTTGACGCACCGTTCTCATTTTTTGATAAATTGCTTGAAGAGCGGCGTTGAGTTACGCCGCGTTCACATTCTTAGCAGAGCGAGGAAAAAACAAAGTTCCTCCAAGTAGGAATCGAACCCAGTAATTTTATCCTCGGTGATTATTTTTAAGTAAAGTATTGCAGTTTTGATAGCCGGGGTGGCATAATATAAAGAGAATCTTGCTAATGTTATTTCGACGTCTAAGATGAAAGTTCGGTCCCCTTTTAAGCGCATTAGGGCTATTTCAATGCAACACATTTTTGGAGTTTTTTTCAACTTATTTGGACTTTTCAAAGCTTGTTTTTGTATTTGTTTAATGTAAGTGCAGTTTATAGAGCGCACGAATTGTATGGAAAGGGTTTACCTTTTATCTGTTATGAAATTTTGTTTTAATGTTTCGTCCATTAACTCTTTACAATAAATACTAAATGTGTTTTTTTGGATGATCACTTCCTTATAAAAGGAAATTTTGAATACACGTTTTTAGTATGTCTTGTATCAAATACTATACATTATAGCAATTACACAAGTATACGACTACATACACGGCAGGCTCTGGGTTTGATTCCCGCTCTATATTTCATATTCACTTTTCATCGCTATGGCTACAAAGTAAAAGTACAGCGTTGAGTTCCGTTACTCAAAGCGTAATGCTCCCAGAATTTGGAAAGTGGTAACAGAAGTGTTTTAATAGGAACGGAATCTTAACATTTTACGTCTTAACAACAGGCTCCAAGGTTTTCTCAGCTTACCCCGCTACGGGTAGGATACAGGGTTCATATTTAAACAAAAGGCTAGTTCTATAGTTTTACTATTCTATTAAGTTATAAAATTGCTGATATAAGTAATAAAAAATAACAACATAATACCTTTTTATGTAAGTACACAAATCGCTTTGCTAATAGTAACACTCACGCTATGAAATGCACTTTACATGTTCAAACTCCTGCATTACTACAGGTACGTTTATGATAGAGATGCAAATATAATAGAAGTGATATAGTGGTCATTTTGTTTTCCTTGATACTGTATCCTGCACATAGCAGGGTAGTCAGAGGGAACCTGGGAACCTAGTGTTAAGTCACTTTCGTTTAAATACTATAAAATAAGTCAATTTAAATACTATAAAATAAGGTTTTTTAATTCTACAGGTAAATATTATATCTTTCATTTGAATTTAGACATTAGAAAAAATATTAAAATGTCTCGAAATACTATTAAAATGTCTTACATAACAACTGAACAAAAATAAAGTATTTAAAGAAGAATTCAAAGCTTTTCCACATATAAATACAACTGTACATGCTCTATACGGCGTTGAGTTCATTACATAATCTCACCTGCGTCTGGTTGCTCTTAGATAGTACTCGGGACGGGCTACTGTTTATTTTATTAACACTGCTAATATATACTTTCAAAGCTAATCTAAGTTATTATTCTAATGTATTAAGCTTTTATTTGTTAATTTAGATTAAAATGGTAGAGTATATTTTATGGCATGGAAGGGTACATTTAAAGATATTTGCACGGTGTATCCCATATGTAACAAGGTAGGCATGTAGAGTCACTCCGCTCTCCATTTTCCGCAAATTTCTCGAGGCATTGCGTGTTGTGTGGCGTAATTCAACGCCACGCTTTGCGAGAGCGAAGAAATTTAAAATATTAAATATTTCATTCCAATGAGAGGGAATTAAACAACTTTCAACTTCAGTTAGCGTGCTAGTGCCCTTTTTTACGAAATACTTAAATATTTAATTTAATATATTATTACGAAGAAAAGATATCTTTGACTTTCAAAAAATTAAAAAATCATTAATTTATGATACGATAAAAAAAATGTGTTTACCATAAACAAATTTAAACGAGCACAAAAAACAAAATATATTACAAAGAATAAAATATTCCATGAATTCGATATCGATATTAAAATGCAAATAATAAGCTAAAATATTCACGCCATTACAACAAAACCCGATGCAATCGAGAGACGCGAGTCGATATCGATAACTCACGACGAACGTCACTGTAAATCAGCGGCGATAGTGATGCCCACGTGCTAACGAGATAATCGATGTATTCTAATGTCGTTTTGTTGATTTGTATACGTTTACAGTTATATTTTTTATACATCTGTTTTTTTAGCTTCACGCTTTATCCCGCACATAGCAGGGTAAGTAGAAGGAACATTGTGATCTAATGTTAAGACAATCTGTTGCCATTACGGCACTTCCGTTCTTCACTTTCCACCGAATTCTTTAGGCATTGCGTGTTGAGTGAATATTTAATTTTTTCGAGAGGGTATCGAACCTACAACTGATCCTTTGAACTTCCTCTGAACTGCGCCACGATTGGCTTCTATATATGTATGATTTGTTTATTTTAAATTAAATATTATGGATTAGCAAAGAAACTTTTATTTATTAACATATACAGTGTATACCATTGTGGCGCAATGAGACGTTGTAAAAATCCTTCTAGATTTTATATCTAAAAAATTTTAAATAAATTAAATATAATTTTAGGTAAGATTATTTAAAACAAGTTAACAAAATAAAGGAATAAGATATATATTTCTATATTAGTTCAGAATTTTTAAATAAAATTTCTATAAACATAAAATAGTTTTTGAAGTAGTAATTGGAAACTTAGCTTCGAAAGAAAACATAATATACTATGAAGTTAAGGGCAGCGTAAGGCAGATAAACTATGTATAGAGTAGACGTAGTTCCCGGAAATGAGTGTACCTAAAGCTCAACTTTCAGATGCTGTAAAACTTACGAAAGTTCTTTATTTATGATAATGTGAAAGCTGACGCGATTGAATATAATATGAAAATAGTTGCAGAATTTTATTTCATTTAAAATTAGTTTGACATAACTACTCTACTACTATTTGTTTAACTTTTTAACATGGAATAAAATAAAATTTACAATATTTTTTTAGAAAATGTATAATAATTAAAATGTCGCAGCATTTGAACCCATACCCTTCTGGAAACTGGACTGGACTGGACTACTGAACCATACATTCTACTACACATATACCATACACTTTGCAAAAAAGTGTAAATAGTTATCACTTTAATAAACAAATGTTTTCTTTTAAATTAGAATTTAAAAATAAAAAATAAATAAAACACAAAAATAAAAAAATAATAAATATCAAAGAAAATAATCCACAAAATTATCTTTTATACCAATTAACTGCACAAGTCTTTAGCTCGAACGAGAACTCCACCGAAAGCTTGATGAGACGACATAAGTCCATGATGTCCACTTAATAATAAAGTAGTTAAATCAAATAGACGCTGCCACTGCATCCAGCATTTATGACGTTTGGCAGACTTCCACCAGTTATTGTGCAACCAGGTTTTACGAGAGGAATGCATCTTGTTCATGCTGCAATTTACATACATTTTTATTGCGATACGGCCGATTTTATATGCGCTATGAGTGCAGTGATATTTGAAAATGTTATCTTTAAGTGGAGTTTAGATTGGAAGATTTGTATGAACAATTTCATATTTTATAAGCCCATTGTAACTCCAAGCCAGTCGCGTAGCTCTTTAAAAGTATCAATATCACAATTTTTTTGGGAACACCTCTGGAGGTTGATGGTTCCAGTTTGCAGTGGCATAACAGGTAGTTGAACTGACCTATGAATTCAGGTGATGAGGGTGATACTGCTTCGGGGTGGTGCAGTACGTTTGTGTTATGGGTGGTGTATGAGGAACGTAGAAGAAGGAGGTATCTTAGGATTCCTCAGCCTATCCTGTTCGTGGGCGACATTCAACGTGAAGCAATAAAAACACTCCTTAGTAAATAAAAATTCCAATATCCGAAAGAAAACAAAATTACGAAAATAATATCATACCAAAATCTCTGAGAGTAATACAAAAATATAATTAAAGCTATATTCCTAACAAGAAACTAATGTACTGTACGAAGGATGATGACCTAACCTTCATTTGATATTAGATGCCAGGAAAGGTCACTCGCGATAATCCATATCGCAAAAGCTCTAAGCAACTCCAAATATAGTAAGCTCAGACACTTGGCTAAGTATATCGTAAGCAATAATTTCTGTGCTTATCTATCTCGACTTATAGAGAAGCTCCTTAATAGTTTTATGAAGAAATTAATTTATTATTTATTATTTATTTTTGCTAGGGCGACTCATCTAAGACTGCGCAAGCATAGGGCCATCAGTTAGATTATTTTGGGTAATAAAGTTTATGCTTAGATTGTAGCGTTTTTCCACCTCTTTCTCTCTGGCTATCCTGCTAGGGAAACAGCGTGAAATTAAAAAAAAACTTATCTAAGAAAGTGAGGGTTATGCGGTTTAATGACACTCCTGGAAATAATAATATATCTAACATAAATAGGTAACTTACCACGTAATATCTCAAATTGTGGAGAACGGATTGTCTTCACAGATTCAACTAGGTTACTTTCTGATATATACGGAATTAAGTAAGATTATAAAAATAGATATTTTATTTTACATAATGTTGAGTGGCAGAACTCAACGCCGCACTGTCTTCTCAGCAGATCAAGGAAATGAACATGATCGACTTCTTCGAACGAATATTGTTGTGTTCTTATGTACTTTTAATATAAATAGAAAAAAAAGGATACTATTGATTTTCGTCCAAGCAAATTCAATCCACCGTCATTGGTAGTCCTCAATAAATAAAAAAAGGCCTTTCACATGTAATAGTAATAAAAGTTGTTTCCACCCTATATATAAGTTATTAAAAAAACATGTAAATTGGCATCATGCCACCGCTACGGACGCGTACACACCGACCGTGAAATCGCTCGGTTGGCTGTCGCCATATAAACTTATTGTTTTTATTATTTTTTATAGCAACACGCTGTATCCCGCATATAGCAGGGTATGCAGAGGGAAACTCAACTTTAACTATAAACGTTTTGTTTTTACTTATTTATTTTTATGTTGCATGTAGAGACGATATGGTTTATACTGTTGAGTAAAATGATAAAGGGTTATGTATTCTATGCATAATTATGGGTAAATCGGCATTCTATAACTAAGACTTCGCTATCCGTCTGTCTGTCTGTCACCAGGGTGTAGGTACTTGAAACAAACACTTTGCAGTAGTCTGTCAAAGAAGGCTAACCTAAGAAATTTTGTCGAAATTTCAACATACTCGTAAATAGACAATGTCGCACTAAACGGGCTTCGTTTAACATTGAAACCTTAAAAGATAAACATTCTATACTAATCTTAGTATTTAGTGAATATTCTTTGAGTTTTAACAAAATTTCAGTACAATTGAAACTGCCTGGAGGTTTAATTTTCATTTCTCCGCTCAGGTCATCAGGTAACAATAAAGCGTGGTTTTGAGTTCTACCGCTCAAGAGATAAGTGAGATCTCGAAACTTAGTTGGAAAGAGGAGAATGGAACGTCTTAACACTAGGTTCCCTCTACACCACCCTCAGTTTGAAATTTAACAACTGCGCCATGACAGCTTTATCTTAGTTTAGAGCTAGAAATGTTAGAATTACAACAATGTATGCAAATCAAACTACTTTCCCCACTCGTTTGCGCAACAGTTTGTGCAAATTGTTTGACGTGACATTCTGTTAACGTATTAATGACTGGAATACTAATAGTACTGTATACAGTTGTACTGACGTTAGATAAATTCATATAGACAATTGTGACATTTGATGTCGCTCTCCGCCCAATTTTCTAAATATTACGGGTTGAGTGATAGAACTTAACGCAACGTTTTGTCTTGTTCAATGGCGAGGAAATAAATATAACTCATTGTCCAAGAGGGAATGGCACCCACGAAGACCTCTTACGGCTTATAAATTTTTACTTAAAAATATTTCAAATAATAAATTCGAGACATTAATATTATCGAGATCGTAGTATGTCCTAACAGCGAATATTAAACCTGAAAGTTGTGTAGTTATAACTACTAATTCATATATCTACATAAATATCTGCTTATCATTTTGAAGATATCTTCAAATATGTCCTATCCATCTCATGTACATGGTAAAATCGAACAATGCTTAATACACCTTGATCTTCAAAGGCAATTGGGGCAATTCTCGCCGTACATAGTGGCCTCGATCAAACTGAATAGATTCGTTTGCGTAATTTTCCGATGCTATTAATCGATGGACAGGTTTGGTCTAAAGTAGGCTATGATTTGAACACGAGTTTAAATTAATGATTTGTTTATGCCCATTTAAAGATACGTCTTGAGATATGGGAATGTTGGGTGAAATGTATAATTTGTTTTTCTTTCTGATCTCATGATTGTGGGTTCGATTGCAAATTGGGGAATTCATTATTTAATATTTCCATTTCTTCACTTTAATAGGCATAGATACTGAATAATTTAACTAAAAAAAGTTCTCCAAGCTGATTTAATAAAACTTCAAAGCATAACTTAATACGAAAATTCAAATACACTAAAAATATATTCTTCAAATATACCTTAGATATTTAAAAAACAATAACACACCAAGTTACCTTGGTTCCACCACAAATGTACGTATACCAAGATCGAGTTTTGCCAACGCATACACAATTCTTGTCAATAAATAAGCTTTTCGTGGGCGGGTGTCGCTGGTTGCCAAGTTAATCAATCATTCGTCCTTGATTGAACAATTATGCAGATTCATATGGAGAAATCAATTTGTACAGGCGGAAGTGGATATTGTTTTGAACAGTATTAGGCAATATTTATGTAACGCTATTCGAGGAATTCAATTTGGAAGTGTGAAGTGGAATTTAATAACAAAAATGAAAATATAATTGAATCAAAAACCACTGAACCTATTTTGATGAAATTTTGACTGCCCCTTAGTTGAAAATACTATATTGCTGGCTTGGATGTAGAAATAGATAATCATACTTGAATAGTATAAAATATCAAAAATATCACCTCTTTTAATATATCTCTTTTTTTGAAGTCGACCATTAAAAAAATAACATTACACAAAATTTGTTGACTTTTTGCCGTCATTTTCCGTTTTTAATATGAAACGTACGGGCTTGTCATTTGGAAACCACCCTCTAAATACAAGTATGTACTATACCAAATTATTAATAACAAACAGAAATCATAGAGCAGTCTATAATTACTGGTTTGCCACAATTTATATTTAATATTATATACTTTTTGCATACGATTAATGGAGCTGGTACACGATTTGCGTTATCACGTTATATAGGGTTGCGGTTGAGAGCATCGAATTTGCGGTTATCGATAAAGTTTATCGACAAAGAACGTTATGTTACCTGTAACTTAATAAATTTAATATTACCTTATATTATAATGTATTATAGAATGTTCGATGTTATTCAGAATTTCAGAATATATTATATTCGTGAATGCGGTCTTATAATTTACGTTGTTATGTGAAATATGCTTTTGTTATGTAAAAGCGTTAAAATTGCGCTACTTAAATGAGGGGTTACGAGTATAAAGACGGTCGTGAGTTCGATTCTCATTTGGGGAATGAACAATTTTCGCCCATGTATTTTTTTTATTGGATAATGCTCTTCATAGAATTACTCTTGTTTTATACGGATGATGATGATGTATAATTAACACACACAATTCCATAACTTTTAAAATCAAAGTCAATATCCAATTTTTAAGAAGCAACATTTCTTATGAAAGTATATAAAATTATTTTCAATTTCAAATGAAAGTTCTTCATGAAATATTAACACCGCTAATGTCGGTCCGTAGGCAAGTACTGGATATTTAAATAGAATGCGCTCGCGCCGGTCGTGAGATCGTGGAAGTTTGCTATTTCCTTACCTTCGAGAGGTTGAAAGGATTTGTGGGACCAATTTGGAAGAGATAGCGGGAAATTAAATGTTATTTATTATTGTTTAAAATATTATGAAAGTTAAAATTAACTTTTTATAATATAAGTTTATTTGTCTAGTAAATAAATGTAAACAGATCTCTACTTAACTATATGATTATGAATTATTGTAAATTGTTTAAAATTTACCCGACCTTTTGATTTCCAAATCATATTTTCTAATAACAAATTTATTTTCTAAGAACCAAAAATTATAAACAAAATTGTATCAAACTCATTTAAATATGCATGTATGTGATTTTGAAACTTCCTAATATATGTATTTGCATCTTAATATAATATTTAATTTATCAACTTTGTCTAAAAAAAGAAAACTTAAAATCCGCTACCTCTTCTCTCCTAATTCCATTCCATTTCATACAATGTGCATAATCCTTTTAGAAGCAGGTGTATTAAAACCCGACAGTAGTTTCATTCCCTTTATATTAAAATCAAAAATGTTCTCCCACGATAAGCAAATGGAAGGAATAAATAAAATTTATCTGGACGACTATCGGACTAGCCTTTTATGGAAGCCCTGATATATGCCAGCGGTGCACGATAAGATGTATTGATACCGCGGATGGGTTACGGTTATATTTACATTTACTGACTTATTTGCATTTTTAGTTAGTTATATGATTGCTTTGTAAGTTATATATTGGAATGCTTTGGGAAGGATTCGAACTAGTTACTACCAGGGCCAACAGTTCCGTGCAAACTGTGTCAACTGCGAGAAGGTTACATTTAACAGATGTACAACTAAATATATATATATATATATATATATATATATATATATATATATATATATATATATATATATATATATATATATATTTAAAAAAGGTGTTACCAGCATGTGATTGTAAATACGATGGTCGTATGTTCAAATTCCAATCGGGGTAATGACAAAAGTAAATAGCAAGACGTTGTTGAGAACCTCCACTCTATACGCAATCCCTCGTAAATCAGTGGAAAGCGGGGAGCGGAGATTCTTACCACTAAAAAATGAGTTGAAATTTGGCATGTAGATAGGTTAAGGAAGGTAGGGGAACATTAAATTCGAACGGGAACAGCAAGAAAATTATTTCCATTTTATTTTACATACAAAGTTACAGGCGATAGAAATAAAATTATAAGTCATTCATCATAAACATGTCAAAGAAAGTAAAATTAGCAATGCACTCCGCCCACGTGTCGGTGTAGAACAGGGAAACGCACTCGAATGTGAGTAAGCAACCAGTCTTATTGATTTATACGAGGCGAGATACAAATGAGAGTTCCAATCCGACCGCGGTACCGCCAGGACGTCTCAATGTCCGCTTGGCATCGCTTTCGCAATCACCAAAATCAAAAAAACCCAAAAACCAAAAACCAATCCACGCACGCGCGCACTCTCGGCCACGCCATCCTGCAACACCAAGAAGACGAAGAGGACCAATCGGCGTCGTTTTGTTCGGCGAGCGGCGATCTCCGTTGTTTTGTGTAGTGCAGTGCAGTGTGTTAGTGTCCATAGGATTTCACCTGGATTCCATACCCACGTGAGTACTTTTACACAGTGTTAGCTTAAGCTAGGTACTCACCCCGGCCCCACCAGGCCGAGACATTAGGTCAAAGTAGGCACACACCCCTCGCCACGGCGGGGGGTCAATAGTCCCCAAAATGATCCGAGTAGATGCGGTTAACCTGCTAAACTACGTCGCGCAACATTTCCCCGATGCCTTAGAAAGCCTAAAAACGTACGTCGACAATGAGGCGATTGCTCAGTCGCCCGAGCTAATTGAGCAAATGGAGGACGAACCTGAGGAGGCCGACGCCGGCTCGGATGAGGACGAGGCTTCCGCAAATGACGCGGAGTCCGAGTCTGAGTCTGAGGCCGCGGAGGCTTCCTCGTCGTCTTCATCATCCTCTGAGGCCTCAGCCGACGAGGAAGAAACTCCCGGTGTGGAGGATAATGACGGTTTCGAGACCGTCAAATCAAAATCGGCCAAACGGAAGGCCCGTAGATCGCTAGGTTCTCCGCCAACAACCCCAGCCAAACGCGCCGCGCGCGCAGAAAAAACCCCCTCCCCGCGGTCCTCACCCCCGCGTAGGTCTAGGGACAACGCGCAGGTAGTCAAAAAGGGTGCGCAGGTAGACTCTACCGACAAGACTGACAATACAACCAAGACAAGCAATAATAATAGTTCGATCCCCGCGTCCAACTCTGGCGACGGTTCGGTACCGCTACCGGCCGGCGTTCGTAGGGACAGGTTACCTCCCCCGATAATAGTTCAGGAAAAGAAAGCGTGGGACAATTTACAACTATGGATGTTGTCCGCTAAAGTGCAGTTCAATTCTGCCAGATCCACAGCGCAGGGAGTTAGGATTCAGGTGTTAACACCTAAAGACCACAGGGTCCTTACGACCCACCTTAGGAATTCAAAGATAGGGTTCCATTCATACGCTCTGGAGGACGAGCGTCAATTACGTGTAGTCCTCAAGGGTATCCCAGTCGAGTTAGAGACCCAATCCGTTTTTCGGGACTTAAAATCCCAAAATCTTCCAGTTAGGGCAGTCCACCGTATGTACAATCAGTACACTAAAAAAAGCTACGACATGGTCCTAGCTGTCCTAGACCGCAGCCCAGAGGGCAAACAAATTTTCAATATTAAATCCATCTGCTCACTCACGGGCATTACTATAGATAAGCCATGGTCTCGTGGCATTCCCGGGCAGTGTCACCGCTGCCAGCTCTATGGGCATTCCGCCAAAAACTGTCACGCAAAACCCAGGTGCGTGAAGTGCTTAGAAAGTCACGCTACTGCTGACTGTCCGCGCAAGGTCCCAGACCCGGCCGTACCTCCCAGCTGTGTCTTGTGTGAGACCCAAGGGCACCCCGCAAATTACCGCGGATGCCCTAGGGCCCCACGCAGGTCCGGCGGAAAGGGCGGCAGGACGCATAAGGCTTCGATGCCTTCCCGTCCAGCGCAAAACCCGTCCGGCCCTCAGCCACTACTCCAACCAGCCCCTCTTCCTTCCACCAATGCGTGGAAAAAACCTCTACCAGAGACCCAAGCCGCCAAGGCCTCCAATCCCAAACCCAAGCCCTCCAGGGCCACTTCCTCTGCCCGACAGCCCCGTGGGGAGGTAACAGAACAGGATAGGATCGAGGACGCGATCGACATTGCGACCAGCTTTCTAGATATACTAGATAAAGACGAATTATTGGCCTTCGCGAAAGGCTTAGTAGACTCAAACGGCGATCCTAAAAGTCGACTTCAAGTAATTAAGCTCAACAGAAAGCTTATAGCCAAATTACTACTTGTCAATGCTCAAACTTCCAATGGCGGTCAATAATAATTTTAGAATCAACCCGCCCGATTTAAGACTCGCGCGAGTCAAGCCGCGTTCTCTCAACATAGGTTATTTTAACGCTAACGGTCTCAATACGCAAATGGGGCTAGTCCGCGATTTTGTTACAAACCGACAACTCGACTTATTTCTAGTTCAGGAAACGTTCCTTAGAAATTGCAATAGGGATCCCAAGATAGCCAATTACCGCACTATTCGTAACGACAGAGACGGCGCCAAAGGCGGCACCGTCATATTTTACAAAAAGACGCTTCACGTCATACCGCTCGATCCGCCGCCGACGCTCACTAACATCGAAGTTTCGGTCTGTAAGGTTCACATGACTGGACATCCACCCACTATTATAGCTTCCGCCTATCTCTCTCCATCAAAGAGTTTACTTAGAAGCGACCTACAGACACTACTAGACATGGGGGACTCGGTTATCATAGCCGGGGACCTTAACTGTAAAAGTACCAGGTGGAATTGCAACTCCACAAATAGAGGAGGAATCGAACTCGAAAATATCTATGACCTGACCACCTCTCGCTTTGAGATAATAGCCCCCCTCACTCCCACTAGATTTGGGCCCCGGGGCCGACCTTCAATTCTCGACATAGCCATCCTGCAGGGCGTCTCTCTCAGGCTGCGCTCTATCGAGGTAATACCAGAGTTAGACTCAGACCATAGACCTGTAATAGTTAAATTAGGACCCGATTGTCCTCCAGTTCTTCCTAAAACCACCATCACCGACTGGTCTAAGTTCGCGGAGCGCCTAGGCAATCCCGACACGGAACCGACAGACGACATACCTGACAGATTCGACTCGGTGGAAGTAGTCGAGGCGGAAATTAACCAACTTACTGACAGACTGGGTAGCACTCTCGACGAGTGCTCTAGGGAAATTCCAAGTAATCCAGAAGGACATTTTAAGATCCCGCGAGATCTCAGAAAGCTTATGAGACGTAAAAACATCGCCAATAGGGCGCACGATTCATTTCCGTCGCCAGCAAACCGCGCTAAACTCTGGAGGCTCCAAAGACAGGTTCGAGCCCGGTTCGAGGACCTCAGAGACGAATCTTGGGATCATAGGTTATCAGAGCTTACGCCATCGCACGTAGCGTTCTGGCAATTAACTAAATCATTCAAAAACGACACCGTAGTCGAATTACCGCCGTTAATCCGTCCGGACGGAACACTAGCCTCAGACGATCTCGAAAAGGCCGAATGCCTAGCGGATAACCTAGAAAGTCAATGCTCCCCCTCGGAAAAACCGTGTGATCCAATTCACGTCGCCGCGGTGGACACACAGGTCGAAACGTGGGCACCGTTGCCACCAGCGGGCGAACCTATAAGACCGACCTCTGTCGAAGAGGTACAAGACATTATAAAGCGCCTTAAGCCAAAGAAAGCCCCAGGATCCGATCGCATCTCGAATAAGATCCTTAAAATTCTTCCTATTCACATTCTAACGCTTCTCGTTGCCATTTTCAACACTCTTTTAAAAGAGTGCTCATTCCCAGACCAATGGAAAGAGGCAATAGTCATAGGTATTCACAAGCCTAAGAAACCTCGCACATCCCCGTCCAGTTATCGCCCCATAAGCCTTCTCAGTTCAATGGGCAAAATATACGAACGTATCCTCCTCACTCGTCTCCAAGCCGCAGTCGTGGCCAATGACATAATCCCCCCCGAACAATTCGGCTTCAGAGCCAAACACTCCAGCATACACCAGGTACACCGCCTCACGGAATTCCTGTTATCCCGAGCCAAACAAATGCCATCAGCGGCAATCTTCTTAGACATTGCAAAAGCGTTTGATAAAGTCTGGCACAATGGCTTGATTTACAAGTTACAAAAGACTAACGTACCTGACAGACTCGTGCACATCATTCGAGACTACTTATCAAACCGCTCATTTAGATACAGGGTAGAAGGCACCCTTTCCTCCAGTAGGCCAGTTAGAGCTGGAGTCCCTCAGGGCTCCATACTATCCCCGCTTCTGTACAATTTGTACACTCACGACATCCCCAAAACCCCAGGTACAAACCTAGCCCTTTTCGCAGACGACACCGCCGTCTATACGTCCGGCCGTTTATCAGTCTGCATAGCTAAAAGACTCCAAAAGTCCATGGACCGCATAGGTCAGTGGCTATTTCAATGGCGCATAGAGGTCAATCCCGATAAAAGTAACATCATTTACTTCCCCCTTCGTAGGACAGACTACCTGCCACATGTCCGCCTTTTAGGCAAAATAATTCCCGAGGCCAAACAGGCCAAATACTTAGGTGTCATTCTCGACAGTCAACTGTCCTTTAAAGCCCACATTACTTATGTTCGCCGCAAAGCGGCCTACGTCCTAAGTTGTTTGTATCCACTCATTTGTGCTAAAAGTAAACTCTCACTTAGAAATAAAATCCGACTCTATAAAGCATGCGTCAGACCCATTTTCGCCTACGCCTGTGTTGTGTTCGCACAGACAGACCTTAGCCGATTACAAGTAATCCAAAACCGTTTCTTGCGTAATACTACCGGTGCCCCGTGGTACATGCGTAATACCGATCTCCATAGAGACGTCAAATTAGACTCAGTAAAAGAGCACTGTCGGAAGCTCTCTAGTAGTTATTTCACTAAAGCCGAATCGCATCCGAATCCGCTGGTGGTAAACTCGTGTAATTACGCCAAACGTCGCCCGTGGGATCGCCGTCGACCCCGGGATATCTTAACCGATGATGCTGACCCCATCACTAAAGCGAACGACCCTAAATTTGTAGGTAGGGCCACACACAATCGCACACATACACGCTACGCACACCGTCCCCGCCGGTGGAGACGAGGTCCCAGCTTTACTGTGGCCCAATCGCGCCTCGGCGCGAGAGGAGCCCGCACTCATTAATCCAATAGGGCATCAAGAGCCCTCCCCAGTAGGCTTTGGTCGAACCGATCGAAGCAAAGCCCCCCACTACGAACGGTGTTCGCAAGTCGCGGTCCGAGTCTCAAAGGAGACGCCCTTGCGCCACTGTGTTCTCTTTTGTTGGTACCTTCCACGGTAGCCATGCCAAGGTCAGAGCTCGTCTAGCTCGGCCTCCCCAAGTCCGGTGACGCTGTAGAGGCCGATATGGCCAACAGCATACTGCTCAATCGAAAAACGAAAAAAAACGAACGAACGGAGATACAAATATTATTAATGAATGTAAAGCTTCGATTGATATATCGCACCTGCGCTATGAAAGTGACCTAACCCAAGAATTAGTAATTTGTGACATATTATACTGTTAGAAATCGGTTTGACACAATTCCACTGCTTTTATATTCTTTTTCATCTTCATCTACTCTCTTTTACACGAGTCCGCTAACAATAGGTTATTACTGTAGTTTTTAGATATTGTTTTTTATTTATTTATATAAAATTCTTTTGTTATTAAGTGATTGACAGACAACGTATAGACCAAACTACTTAGAAACCTGATTATTGGCATGCATGTAGGTTAGGGAGTGCACGACATTTCTACGGGAATGGGTAAAAAGAGATTTTCCGGTTTAGGTCTTGAAATCCAGTAAAGTCTTTGTATATAGAAGGCCACGAGAATTCAGTGGAAGAAAATATTTAGAGACATCGTGTATTGGATATCATAATTAATGGCGTTATTTATATCTGAGAAACGAATATAATTCAAATATATATAATTCCTCCGAATAGAAATCGAATTCACAACCGTCGTGTTTACAATCAGACATAATCTCACTTCGCTATGATAGTGTTTAGATCATCTCATATAGTTACTATGAAACTACTAAGAGTAACATTATAATATCATAAATATATTTTCCATACATTATAATGAGTTACATCATAAACAAAAGCCATTCATTTCTATTCAGACGTCGTAGTAGCTGCATGTATTAGTCGTCTACTCAAAACGTCGTAACAGAAAAAAATAACGGTAGTATTTATTTATAAAGAATTTTATTTAATCTTATTTAAAAAACCAAATATATTTAAATATAATAAAATAATGTTTTGAGAATTATTTGTTAAATGAAATGCAATGAATAGATATATAGTGAGAATGATGAAGAACTTTCTCAGCTTCCGTTCTCTCTGGCTACCCAATGGGGATGAAGCGTGAAGTTAACATAAAAATATCACTTTTCTTATTTTTAACTTAATGTAGTTAATAATAGAAGTATTAAGATCGCACTTTTTCATCATGTAAAATAATGATATCATTCCATTAAGTGGGAAATCGAATTCACAACCGAGACCACAATAAGCTCCAACTTTTCACTTATTTTAAATAAGTATAATCTAAAATGTAAGCAAACCAATAATATCTCTAGAATGCGTGAGTAGCATATTAAATGCACCGCGCATTAGGCTCGCTCACGGCCGCCGGCCGGCGCGAATGCGATGCTCTTATACTGCGCACGCGCACGCGCTGCTATTTACTTTTTGTTAGTTATATTTCTTTATTTGTTTTGTTTGTTATCAACATCTATAATACATTTATTATATATATATATATATATATAAGGCTGTATAAAATAACATATTACTTATAATATTTCGTCTTAATATAAAATGAAATATTGAAAAAGACATAGCAAAATACTTAACAATAACGATTATTACAAATAAAAATATTTTAAATGGAAACTAAATATGAGCCGTACTATGATAAAGAAATGAAAAATTAAAGAATCTCTATACTAGCCTCTTTTGCTTCCATACGTGAAACGCAAAATGTAAAAACACTTGAATTTATTCTACAAAAAAATTCATACTACTCAACCAAAGGTAGAAAATAACAAATTGATATAAACTTATTCAATGAAATATAAAATAATCCTATCGCCAGCATTTAACAAGTAATAAGCTTAGCGACGTATGTAAACTGACATCCTCCAGTTACACTTAGCGAGGTTTATTCATAAGCCCTTACCAGATAGTCATTAATTAAGCCCCGCAACGATACCACTTCACGTATAGCTTGCTGAGTTTTCTAGCATTTATATGCATATTTATGAATATGCAAGAGTATTTTTATATTATAAGTTTCAGTATACGCTAGTCGTCGTACGTAAAATGGAAGATTCCGTTAATTCCCGTTGTCTGCAGTAATTCAAGAAGTCCTCCCTTTTCTTCTTCTCCACACTCCCTTAAAGTAATATGCCAAGTTTTCAACTTTTTAAATTCAGTAGTTTCGTTTATGTGTGTGTGTGAGTCAATTAGTAAAGAACGATTATATAAAATACTACAAAATTACACAAAAAATCGAATTTGTTTACACGAAGTTGAAATTTTAGTATACATACTAAGTAAGAGCTGGGGTAGAGCTGAGTTAGTTAACTGACATTCAGAGCCTTTTAAATTCGAGAATAAAGTTATTGACAAAGGTAGTTTTTTTTCAATCCTAAATATGCCCCTCAATCAGAATTGAACGAGTAAACAGTTAAACACCAAACATACTTGCTATTACTTATTTTTTATTTTATTCCACGAAACTGCTAAAATAATATTCGAATAACGTTTTATATCAATAATATTGCGTGTGTCGAACAAAATAAAGGAATGGACAACATTATGCCGAGTGTTCCTCGAAAGGATTCCGATTGAATACACCTTTTTTCTTTAAACCTTTCGGCAGTTACACTTTTTACGTTATCGTTTCAATGGCTTGACCTTTGAGAGTTTGGGACCCTGGAGTTATTTGAAATTTAACAGATTTTTATGTATTCAATATATTTTAATACATAGATTTTCTTAAATAACTAAGCGAAATATAAAAAGTGGGGGATTTAATGTTTAATTCTTAATAAGCGGAGAAAACAACAACAAAGAGGATTATTATTGTTCAAGGGATCGTTTTCTTAGAATTAGAATTAATTATAGTTTTATCTTTAAACTGGCTATACTTTATAAAGTAGGCTTATATAATCACAAAGGGACAGGTAAAATAAAATTATACTATTATTTGTTTTATAAATAACCTATTTTTATAAATAACTTTATGTTATTTAAATAAATAAATAAATCAGCTTCACGCTCTAACCCGCACACAGCAGGGTAGGCAGAGGAAACATAGTGTTAAGACATACCGTTCCTTCCCTTCCCGCCGAATTTTAGAGCCATTGCGTGTTGAGTGGCGGAACTCAACGCCGCATTTATTTTCTTCACTCCTGTGCTCGACACCGGAGTGAACAAAGAAAAATATAAATTTAAATAAATATTTCATTTCCTCAAATGGGGATCGAACTCACTACCGTCACGTTAACAATCGCACACTCGTGCCCCAGCGCTACGACGGCTTCGTAAAACAAATATTTATGTAGCTCAACGTACCTTACATAACTTCAATAACTTTATCTACTTTGCTTGTAGTTCCAAAGAAAATCATAAATCTGGAAAAAGAAAAATGTATATTATTATTATGTTCACAGCTTATCAGCTAAGTAATTACACCTAATAATCAAATAAATCAAAAACTTTCACATAAGATAATTTTATTATCTAAGAGGCGCGATGGCGCAGGGGCACAAGCCTGCGACTGCATAAACCCTACGGTGTGGGTTCGCTTCCCACTCGGGGAATAGAATATTCTCTCTGTAGCTATCCTACACTAATAGGATTCCATTAGGACTAAAAATGTTTACTGTTAATTCCCACTCGCAATGAGTTCGTATACTTCAGACAAACTTACTAAAGACAAAGCAAGGTGTTGACTTTCGCCACTCAATTCGACGAATGTTTGGAATTAACGAGGAAAATAAAGAATGGAATATTTTGACAATGAATTCATTCTGGCTACCTTGATATGCGAAGACCACCGCGAAACTGTCATTTTTACTAAAATACCTTAAAAGTACATTATAAAATATAAATAGTAATTTAAGTATTTAAGGAAGACCTAAGTCTGAGGGGTGCGAGTTTTTACAAATAACTACAAATCATAAAAAGAATACAAATAAATTTTTTTGCACCATCATTCAAAGGAAAAGAAGGTTAATTTTTTCGTGCGTTTCGCGTAACGTAATAGATGAGTGGGTTAGGGATGCTGAATCACTCTTTTACATTGCAAGAGTTATTTTTGTACTAATGATAACTAATGACAGTGTTAACATTATAATTATCATCTAGCTTTACGTTTTATAACGAATATAGCAAACTAATGCAAAAAACCTAGTGTTAAGACACTCCGTTTCCCACTATCCTCCCAATTTTCAAAACATGTTTAGTGACGGAAGATGTGGAGTTACTGCTGCAGCTGGGAAAGCGGCGTTCTGCTGAGTGGGAATTGATTCTACAAGTAGAGAGTATACTCACTATCAAGCCAAAAATATATAAATTTAAAATATTTAAATGAAAATCCTCTTACAAGTTTTTTAACTACAAATTATTATATTGCCGCGGTTTTTTCGAATATTTTTTTACACATTAATTAATATTTCCACCGTACGTTGAATGAGTTGAAATATTAACCTACATGAAAGTAGGTCTCCTGTAGCGGAGCAAGGAACTGTATGGATAAAATAAACACAGTATTCGCCCCTAGATTTAAATTCAAATTTTCACGTCGCATTTTAAATAATCTCAGTTATTCTTGTATACGAATGTATGTAGGTAGTTCAGGAAATAATCTAAGAACCATTTATTCGTTCATAAAATAAAATTATAGATATGTATTCGTTTATCGGTTTTTTGTTATTCGGTATTTTGGTTCTGTGATTTCTTTTTAATTTGTTAAAAAGTTTAAATTAGTCTATCTTTTTATTAATAGTCTTATGTTTTTTCAGTATGACTGTATCTATAATTATGTATTAAATACATTATTAAAGTAAAAAATTGAAACTTTTCAATATTTTTACCTTATATTAAATAACTACTAAGAGACTACTCAGAGATAGAATAAATAAATAGCCGATAAGAAATGACGACATTAAACACTAATCTCTACGTATTCTCCACTTTTCCCTAACCATAAAACCGTAAGTTACCAGTAACACCTAACAAAAGCTCCGAAGTGTTCCATTAGTTATCACTAATAGAATCTAGTGACTTTTGATTCCGTAAATTTCATTAGAAACGAAATGGGCCATCTACAATGCGGCTCTCAAACAACTGAGTAGCGAAATAACTTCCAAATATAGTTAAGTACTTGTGTGGAAAGCCCTTACTAGGAGTATTGGAAGTGGCGTCGAATTAACAGAAACTTGTTTCACGGGATGCCCGCGGAAGCTCATAGAAGTTTAGAGCTAAGGTAGCTTTTTTGAATTAAAATTTGCTTTGTTTTCATTAACAAAGTGAAAAGTTGTAAAGTACGTATAGTTATTAATATATTTTTTTCAAGCTGTCTGTATCTCCCATATGGGGTGGACATAGGGAACTTGGGAACCTAATGTTCAGACAGTCGCCACGAGTGGCCTCATTTATTGTTATTATAAAGTTTATAGTTAAGTTTAAACATGATTTTTTTTTTAGTTTCAGTTATATCTCGTATTTAGCAGGGAAAGAGACCAAGAGTTAAAACACACGAGTCTGTTCCACAATATCCATTCAATTTTCAACAATTGCCTGGCGTAACTTAACGCTACACTCTTTACATTAAAGTTAAATACATAATCAATTCATTTGCCACATCTATAATTTTATATTCACAGTTAAAATCAATAACATAAGGGAGAAAGGGCGACCGCACATTCTTGCAAAGTTTTAAGTTTCGTTTCACACGCAAGGGGTATTGTTAGGCAACTTGGTCCAAAGTTGGGGCGTCAATGATGACCCATAATTACTTGGCCCTTTAAAGCGGCCCTTCGAAACTTCTGTTTATTGTTCTCGAGTTGGTTATTTGAGCGTTAGAATGTATATTAACATATATAAGTGCTTGTATATGTGGAATATCTTCTTAATTGTCATTATTTGGAACAATTATGTGGGTTGATAGGACGTAATATAGGACGTCCTCCAGCTGGATGGGGTGACGACATTCACAAAATGGCGGGCAACGGCTGGATGCGAAGAGCTGAAGATCGAGCTCAGTGGCGTGCCATTGGAGAGGCCTATGTCCAGCAGTGGACGAGGACAGACTGATGATGATGTTGGATATGTTACAGTATACGAGTACATAGGTTAAATTTCTGTATAAAGGCCTGTAATTAATAAATTACGATATGATTTATTACTAGATTTTTTTTATTTGTGATAAGAGATAGACTTATCTTAATTTCTTTTACACATCTTACTTCGGAGCTTTATAAGCTTTTTTATAAACACTAACAAAAATGAAAAAATAAAATGGGATCTCGAACATCGATCATTTATAGAAAAACAATCTTATAAGAAGAAAAACAAGCAAACAGTTAATTACTTTCAGTCCGGTCCAATCACTGACAAAATTCTATTAATTAAAACATGGTACAACTTGGTACAACTGTAGTTGAAACATAGCTACATGGACTCAATTCAGCCAACTACAACGTTTGTAGTAATCATTAATTTTATTTAATAATGAAACTTTTACATTTCTATTGTTTCACAAACAATATTTGGATTTGTAATAGTAAATGTTTATTGATGTAATGAGCTTGTTATGTTTTTGTTTTGTTAACGAACAATTCTATTGTTATTAGTTGCTTCGATATTAATACAAAAAATATGCAAAAAAAATATTTGTAATATATATGTATGTAAACGGCGTGATTACTGATAGAACATAATTTTGTCTAAAATAACAAAGAAAAGGCATTCCCCCGAATCGGGATCGAACCAGCAACCAGTGCTTTAACAGTCACACCATAACCTCATACTGGCGTAGAATAGTTTTTAATATAAGTGTCATATTCCTAAGGCAAATAGTAAACAGGCGCATACCCGTCGACATATGCAGTATGAAGTAGACAGTAGACGCGCCATCGCTACATCCCAAATGAAATATTCAATTTCGTATGTCTGCATGTTTAGAGCATCAAGGCCATCTTTATTGCTTTGCTGGATGCAAGGTTGCTTTTTGCTAGTTTTGAAGATTGCTGACATATCAACACAAGTTTAATTTGTTATTTGAAGAGTTTTGTACCTCAAAAAACAAAATGGAGTTAAGGAATTACTCAGCTGTCTCTCTTTTTCTCAAGATCGCGTGCAATTGAAAGTGGAAATTAATATCAAATATCCAGGTTTACAGATAAAACCAATAGAAAAAATTAACTTCTAAGTCAACGCAATCAAAGATACGAGAGCATTTATAATTCCTTCCTGCCTTATTGTGTGTGAAATTCACCGCGTTATTAAAACCTATAGGGTACTTCTCGAAGACCTATAATTATAAAATTGATATGGTACCTTCGGTAGGCGAATCTTTATTTGTTTTTAAAGAATAAACATTTAAGCCAGTAAACTGATTTTAAAATTCTGTCAGCAATATAAAGTTAAATTATTAGCAAATCAACATAGGCTATATATCATCACGATAGTATCAATAGGGGCGGAGCTCCTATAAAAAAATGTATAAACGGGGTAATTTGATTGCTTTCCTAAGCCTACATTGCTAGCGCTGTATAAAAGGTCATTATATAAAGAATCATTAATAGGTACATATAAAATTATTTGTAACAATTGATTTGTAAAAAATATATTAAAAGGCTTAAGTTAATAAAATTTCGCTAATATTATTAAGAGATTAACATTGTACAGCAGTTTAGATCTCAAAGTCAAACCCACGAATGTTAGTCACTTCCAGCCATTAAACATTGACTTAACTAAATAGCGCGATTCATCCAATTTGCATAAATATTTCAATTTTTTTTTAAAAATGTGAATCAATTGTGTTATCAAGTACGTAAATTCCTCCACACAATAGATTGCGGGATAGAGCGTGAAACTGAAAAAAATAATAATTGCTACAAAATAATAAAGAAAAAGTAAAACATGTATATTTAGTTAACCAGCGTACGAGCTTGTCGGCGGTCGGCAATCGGAACGGACGCGACATACAGCTGAGCTGTCAATGAGCGCGCGCGAAATGCTTTTTTGCTTTAATTGAATGAGTCGTCTTGAATACTTTAGATAATATGCGCATTCGATTATAAATGGACGTGTGGACATTTGTTGTTGTTGTTTTTTATTAAGCAATACAAGTACTTTACAAATTCTGAATTAAATAAAAAAAAAATACAGTCGAATTGATAACCTCCTTTTCTTACAGAAGTCGGTTAAAAAATAATATTTAAACCAAAAAGGATCATACAACAGAAAAGACGATACGATTTTTCGGATTTGTCGTTCCGTGTTTTTGTACAAACATACAAATATCCATACATAATATCATCATAATAGTCAAATATAAGCAGTACACAGTTAAAATTTTGATGTTATTTTTAATTTATCTGTTCATAAAATAGACAAAAAATAGTTTCACAATATGCCACAATGCCTTACATATATAAATACATGAGAAAAGAATAGAAGTTAAGCCAGCAATCTCTTACATTCTACCAAACTCATTTAAATCATGTTACTTCTATACTTCTATACAAAGATACATGCAAATACCTCACGCCGCCGCCGCCTCGTTGTACTCGAATGTCGCATTGAATTAAAAAGTGTAGTAAAAACAAAGCATCCCATGGCATCCTCGGGCAGATGACACACATCATTCTTTGTATTATCTTGATCTGTACACTGGGTACATCTGGTCTCCAAGTTATAAGCTTTTTTAAATTCACGCTTCATCCTTAGCGTGGCAGCCATAGAGGCTGAAACGTCAACGATACGTTCTCTGCATACCTCTTTCACTGTCACCAACCCCTTCAAACATACTCTCCGAGGGAGCTTTTTGACCTACGACGACAAAGTTATTTCAATACCTTCAAAATTAGGCGGAAAGTTGAGAAAAGGGTTTCTTGTCACTGCTCCTGCCTACCTTGCCATGTGGGAAAGAGTGTAAAAATGCTTTTTTTTTATAAATGAAATATTTTTTTTTATAAATTAAACAATTAACTTAACTCACTTTAATTTACCAAAAAAATTAAAATCTTGATCATGTCCTACAAAATTACCAAATCTTAGTCACATATATACATACATTATATATGCACATTCATTATACTATAATATTTTATAACATAAAGCTTTTCGCCTGCAGCTTTCGTCTCTTTAAACTGGTTACACCACTACCACTACCAGTATAGCAGACGGAGCGTCGCTCACGCACCTGGCCGGTGATTCATCTCTAAATTACCTATAACAAACCTGTTTTGGTTTTTCTTAAGCAGAAAGTAACTGAAGATATAAATTAAATGCCATTCATACTGTGTAATTAAAGTTTTTTTATCGTGTTTATACTACGTTTTAAATTATCATAGTTATGTGGAGTGGAAGATACTGTTTAAGTGCAATTAATATTGCTTTGTATGGACAGGGAAGTTGTGGGATCCATTATTACTTCTAAATTAAGAAATTATTATCTGTATATATGTGTATAAAAGAAGACGTTCCCAGTGACTGAGGTAAGACGCAAGCACAGCCGTAACCGCTGTGCGTAAAAACGTGAAATTTGGACAGATGTTTATTTTCATAATGTGGATACCCACTAAGAAGGGATTTTGAAAAATTTTAACCCTAAAGGGATTACATAGGGGTTGAATTTATATGGAAAAATCTTTAAATCGCCACCGGTTTTTATAAAAAAAAAAAATTGACTCTTAAAAATATTTCATTGAACACGTGTTTCGTGTTAAAGCAAATAAACTACAACAAAATAAAAATCCCGTGTAAAGGATAAATAATCCAGTAAAAAAATGTAACACTTTAAAATTGCACCTATAAGAAACACGTTTTCGTAATCTTAATTAAGTTAACATTATTAAAAATTATATTTGGTTTAATTACTCCAAGCTGGAATCAAACCAGCTACCCACGCAATTAGAAATATTCATTTGTTAACATACATATGTTATAAAGCTCATTAAAATAATTTAATATAAACTATGACGTTCAGTGTACGTAATAAGGGATTAAATTACGTTCGAAAGTACTCTACATTAGCAGAATGTTAGTTTATATTAACAATTTATAACAGAATTTGAGAGATATGACGAAAATGCCGCACTGTAGAAAATTATTTAGTATATAGGCACGTTAAATTTAATTTTGTTCTAAAATCCACTCCAGTAGTCGACACGCGTTACGTTCCCACTCAGCACGCAATATCTCGAAAATGTGACGAAAATTAAGTAAAAAGAGTGTCTCAACTCTCAACACTAGTTACCTCTTTCAACTCTGATTTAAAAAGCTGGAAAAAACTGTGAATTTTCGAAAAAAAAGACAATCGTATATAGGTCGAACTATTTCACCCGACAGACTGCAATCGAAAGGTAAATTTCACATCGAGATTGACGATACGCTTTCTGATGTATGATTTACAGCCTTTGTGATATATATTTGAAGCTTGAAATATTGGTATTGTAAACGTTTCATGTTTGGAAAAAAGGTGGCACGCTGTCACGCCACAGCCGGTGTTATGTGAATAATTATTTGTGGAAAAATATATTTGTGAATGAGATTTTTTTTTATTTCCATATGTATGTATTTACCTATGTTTAATCGTTTGAATTATTTTTTGTTTATATTTGCTATTTGTTTATATTGTTATGTTTTATAAAAAAGTATTAAAGTGTTATATCAATTTGATGGGATTTAAACTAAGTTAGCGCTGTCGCAGTCGCTGTTAGCTTTATGTAAAAGTTTTGGATTCAAATTCAGATTAGTTTTTTCTTGGTCCGTGTAATGAGCCACGAAAATTTACCTAGATTCGCATCTCATTCTGGGGCATAATTATATTAAAATTTGGGAGACGAAATTGGGAGACAAAACGCGGCGTTTAGTTCCGCCATTCAACACCGTGTTTTCAAAATTGGGCAAAAAATGAGAAACAGTGTCCCAGCACCAGGTTCCCTTTGCCTAACCTGCTTCGCAGGAAAAAGCGTAAAGAAAAAATATTATTAATATATATGACAAAATATTCACATAGTTATTTATAGCTCAGAGCGAAAGAATGTCAATAATGTGAAACTCACAATATTACATTTACATACAACACGGCTATGAAAACACAGTTACCTCTCGTGTACCTAGTGTAGATACGAACGAGTATCTCACACTGAGATTGCATGTGTTATGGAATGGTACAAAAATTTAAATAGACATTTCTGGCTTTACTTTTTGGTGTCCACGGTTCCCTTTTGTTGAGCTTGGATAGAAGATTTACTGTTTTGTATTGATTTTAAGCTTATAAATCTAAATTTCTTTTTTATTCCACTGTGGTCTTTACCACTATGGTCATTTTTATAGAGAGAATAGTGTCATGAAACTCCACTTTCCACCCAAATTCGAGATATTTTGTGTTGAGTGGCGGAACCCACTGCCACGCTTCGTCTTGCCGGGGCGGTTAAATGAATATATAATATTCCAACACATGGGAATCGAACCCACATCCATTGTGTTCCCACACTGTCGCACTGCGCTATGATAGTCTCTATACTATAGCTACCAATAGTAAGAAATTACAAGATTATAAAATTTTATAAACTACACATTTATTAAAAATTTTAATCGTTTTAAGGACAAGTTACTTCAGTGTAGAATTGTCGTCTGCTCTAGTACCTATGCCAACGAATTGAAATTTGGCACATGACTGCTCCGTATCTAGCACTGAGCGCGACTATTTTTACAATTTAATAGGCTATTTGTTTTTACTTTATATACCTACGTATAATACGATTTAATTAAAATTAGAACTAGTTTAGAAAGTTTTTTCATATTGAATATTGGTTAAATTTAAGACTGTGAGGTATAATAAACAGTTAAGACCCTGAGTTTCGCTGCTCAATAGGATATGTCTCAAAAGAGGAAAGTGGAGAACGGAGTGTCTCGACACTAGGTTTCTGTCTATCCTTTTATAAGCAAGAAACATGGGTAAGCTAAAAAAAAAGGATATATTTATTATTATCAATCGTACCATATATTTTCAATAGACTATATAGGCCAAGTCGCAACTGGACTTATTTAGATTTGTCGTTAAAAATATTGAACAACTTAACCACATTTGTACTGTAATACGCTATAGAAATATTTCAAAAGCTTTGCAGCTCCATTGAGCTAGATCTAAGTATTATATAGAAATAAAATATGTTCCATGAATGTAAAATCGAGATGAAAACTTTACCGAATAGGAATTGATCCTTCTAGTTAGCCTTCTAAGTTGAGAGAGGGCAGTCATTAAATGCAATACAAAGCTCATTCGAAAGCTCTTCGAACCTAAATTATGAAATTCTGGTCCAAATATGTGGGTTAAAAGAACTTTCTTATATATTTCTATTCATATCAGTTGAATATAATTTGTATTTAAAGTTTAATGTTATTCTAGAGTTTGTTAATATAAGATATCGTTATAACTTAGAAAAGATTTTTAAGTATGTCATGTATTTGTTTTTTAAGTTGACAATATTTGTAGAAATTAATATATATCTAATAATCGACAAAAGTGAAATATTTTTATATCTCTCTTAACATAATGAAATTATTAACTTTTCATAATAATATTTTGCTTAATTACACAAAATTCTTATATTTTGGATAAAATGGGGAGCGTTCTCTCATTTTCTTCTAGATGTAGATCTAGATCTAGAACGACGCAAGTATCTAGAATTACTTTTTTGATCATACAGTTACTAACCGAATAATAATAATGAAAAATACCTACCGACATAAAAATAATAGAATACGGACTGCGTAAAGACTCTCCATCAAAAACGTTCAGACAATCGAAGTGTGCCCTGGGGAATGTCACTTTTTAGGATTGCGTACCACGGACGGAAAAATGAACCCTTACATGACTTGGTTGACTGTGAGTCCATCAAGGCTGTTTTCCTCAACAACTCGTAGAAATATCAGGCTGAAATTGATATCACATATCTAATACAGTCTCACATGTCTTTAGCCTATAAGAGCACAGCAAAATTACCACCTTATCAAAACTTATAGGGCACTTCTGGTACAAAATTAGCAAGAAGTGACAACTATGTAGACAGTAATTGCTATATCACACGAGAAAACCAATACAAAATTTGTAGTTTCTTCACAAAACGGGCCACAAAATGAAGCTTGTCATTTTAATAAATCCTACTTCCCGTTGACTTTCAATCATGAAAGTGATACGGAACCCTCGCCAGACGAATCCAACTTGCACTTGTCATGTTTTTAAACAATATCTAACTGTCTGTACGTATACACGAAACTCGCGGATGCCAGAAGTCTACGTGAAGAATGTAATAGCGGGGCGTGGAGAAAAAACAATAATTCGAAAACGTATGACGCTAGCGGAATATTGGGCACGAATTGAAAGCTATATTTACAATTGGCGAAATTATAATACGTATTTGCCAGATGTGTTTGCGAATCGTATTATACGGGCTGGAGGTTTTTAGTTAGGCGGTAGGCGTGATGTACATGTGTGGTTGACATTTTTCCTTCTCTTATTCAATTTGTGGTTATTCTTTCGGTGATATTAATGTGGAAGACAATGTTTTAAATTATTTTTAGGTATGTATCTGTAACAGTCGTTGCGTAGTGATACAAGCGTGTATCTGTAAACGCGATGGGTGTGGGTTCGATTCGTGTTAAGGAGAATGATATATTTAATATTTTCATTTCTTCTCTTCGCTCTAGTAATACTGGAACTGGTCTAATAAATCTTAAATTAATATTAAATCATTTCAACAAAATTGATTTAAAAATCTCTCAAATTACCACTCGCAAAAACTCATTGTACGTCGTAACGAACCCCCGTAACTTCTAAGCAATCCATATTACCATCCAAACGACAGCAGGGTGATGTAATTTAATAACATTATAAGTCATAAAAAGGCTGGTAGGTGTGGCGGGGCACAATAATTATAGCTTAATATCTCGTTCGTACGTAATAGGATTACGCCGCTTGTCTGCTAGGGATAGGGTGACGATAAAATTTAGTTTTGCAAATACAGTGGTAAAAAGTCTGGCTTTTTATAGGTAAATCAACTTGGTACGTATATTTTATATTATTTTTTTAAGCATTCGTTTCATATGTATATAACGCAATAACGCCGCGCTTTACCTCGTTACCAGAACGAAGAAAAGAAAATATTAATTATTTCATTCCCTCGAGTGGGAATCGAACTCACAACTCACAAGCTGTCGCGTTTACAGTCGCACTCCACGTGCTTGTACCACGATTTGCCATAAAATATCCTGCTTAGTTAGAAATTTCGTTTGGATTTTTATATTGTTAGTGAAGGCAGTATTTGAACTGGATATCTTTTTAATAATCATTATTCTATTGTGTAACATAATTTTTTAACACAACTTCTTTCATATATGTTATAATGTACATATAAGTGACTTTGGCGAAGAGATTACTCTTCCACTAGCACATTCGGAACGCTATAATCAAGTACAGATATTTCATCGGTTTTAATCGGCTTTTATATTAAATTTTATTAATATGTCCACAAACATAACAAGATTTAAATTGAAAAACAAAATCCATTAAGGTGCTCCAAGATTTTATGGGCATTCAGTCATGGGTTACGTATCAGCAGGTGTTCAGCAAATCCATCATAAATGAATCAGCTTTGACACTCTCTAACAGCGACGTAAAACAATTTTGTGGATAAATTTGATAAAAATTTAAACCGCCAGCTCGCTAAGGCACGCACCGCTTACCGAAGTTCGCCTTTAAGTGCCGTTAACATAAATTGCCATGATACTTTTACACCATTTGATCTTCGAGGAAAATATATAAAGTTCGTTTAGATAAGACTTGGTTTTTTTTTGGTAAATTTAAAAATATCGTAGGTTATTTTCTTAAATTTGTCATGTGACATTTTTTCAGTATCGCACGGAATCAAGAACCATCAAAAATGCTATAAAACGAATGTTTTCGTTATAAGATACATCCCCACACGGCGAAGATATTCCCATTCTCTAAATCCGATTGGGTGGGTAGGACGGCCACTAGGCTAGATTAAAATAAAATAAATAAAAAGAGCCTTTATTTTCTCTGACCTGTTTACAAAATTTGTTTTACTTATAACTAACATTTTACACAATATATAAAATTTTTACTAACATAGAATAGAATATTAACTAAAATTGTCCTTTTCTTTTTTTTTTCAAATGTTTTTTCTTATTCATTATAATTATTTCCGCTAATATCAGCTATCAGGTCAGGCTGTCCTACGACATAGGCCTCCTCAAGTTCCCTCCACTTGTGCCGGTCAGCACTAGGCTAGATTACCTGGCTCTTATCTAGAAGGCTCAGATTCGATTCTCAGTGTGGCAATAACATTTTTGGTTGTTCACTCACCCACTCGACAAAATAAAAAAATTATTATTTTCATATCCTCGCTCTGGTGACGAGGCAAAGCGCGGTGTTGAGTTCCGCCACTCAACACGCAACGCCTCTAGAATTCGGCGGAAAGTGAGAAACGGAAGTGTCCTGCTTTCCAGGTTCAGTCTGCGTTCTCTGCTATGTGTGTGATATATCACGCAGACTATAGTCTAAAAATAAAAAAAATAAAAAATACAACAATGTTCAAACACTTTTCTCTGCAATTACCTCAGATTTCCTTTCGCTGAAATTTGTAGCACAATTACGTGACTTGTATCTAAATTATTTTACAACGATTGAAGGTCCCAAGACGGTATGCAAATACAAACGTGAAAGCTTTCCAGTCGATGATATTCCGAGCACTTCAATTTTTGAGGAGCAATTGTAAAAAATGCGATATCTGGTGAAAAATCCTATTTATTTAACGAACTGCAAAAGCAGGAACGGCCAATATGCTTGAACAATAAGCCGTGAACAACAGTTTGAGAGCTGTATAAAATGGAATTGGGTTAACTATTTATTTTTTGTATCACACGAGGGTTTGCGACTTTTAGTCAGAGCAAAAACATAATGGACCATTGTTGATAACTTATGAGTGCTAAACAACATTGATGACGCAACAAGGCCAAAGGTTCTTTATAGAGGTTACCCTGAATAGATTGTAACGTCAGGCCCAGGAAATCCGGGACGTGATGGAGTCCTCGTGAGATAACTCGTAAACTCGCCTGATTTAGTGGTAGCGTCAATAACTCCAAGTTAGCACTTACGGTGCAAACGAAAAAGTTGATAGTGGAAGCGAAAGACAGTGATTTGCGACACACTACGGAGTATAACGGCTCGGTTTGCAATTGTGAAACTTTGCGCAACGAAACTTACGAAAAACTGATTCAGCTGGAGCTATTTAATCCACATTTAGTTACGAGCTTTGCACTTAGGAAACGGAAGACGAATTTCTTGAGAGGCAATTGGAAACTTTTCAAGTGGTTTTTACTTTTATAAAACATAAAATCTCGGCGTGAGTATTATTTTCTCATAAATCAACCCTTCCTCGGGTCGCCGAGACCCTATTACCGAGACTACACGAGCAGCCAATCCCTGGTGATTAATTGATTAGGAAGAGGTTCGTTTGCGAGTAATTTTCATGATTTATTAGGTAACTTCAAGATATGTATCTGTCCCAAAAGTCAAGAAGGCAGTTTTCATCTTCAACGCTTTCTAATCTAAATATCTACACAAAACGTTGTCAGTAGTACAGTCTAAATAGCTTTGATTTATTACCATTTTAGTTTGACATGAATACATCTCGTGAGTTTAAGTACTCAGAGAATGGTATTCTATTATGATGTAACAAAGGCTCTAGCGCAGCCCAGGGAGTTGTCGCAACCTATAATCGTGTGTAATTAAACAGTAAAACTTTAAACCCTATTTGACATAAAAGGTAATGAATTAACAAATTCAATAAATTATTAGCACATTTAAGCATATATTCAATTATCACATTATTATTATGGCTTATATCAGCATTTAAGTATTACATACTCAGGCCATTAACTACTCCAGAATTAATTTTTATTCTTCATGAGGCACAAATCGTGGAAACATTGTGACTTCAAACGGCAATCGGCATCAATGGCCAACGTCAATAAAGTCTACGAGAGCGTCTAAAATTCGTTGAATCAATTTCAAAACCTTTAATTGGCCCTTTCCAGTAAAGGCTTTTTGATGTACCTCCCTGGCGATTTAAGAAAATAAGGGGAAAGGTACGACAAAGAATTTAATTGATTCGAGAGAAGAATGTCTTTTCAAGACGGAATCTCGAGCTTTCTATATCTCTATTATTGGAATAGTTTAAGCTCTGGGAAACAATTTTCTATATACCGTATCAATGTTATATATCTATTACTATATTATTTATGTAATAGATATATATATCCCAGAGGGAACCTGGAAAACTAAACTTAATATTACGAGATTTCCATTCCCCACTTTCACTTTCTTCACTTAACACTAAGGTTCCCACTGCGGAATAGGTATGCTGAACTAAGTGTCACTATCTTACTACGTTTATTGATATATTTCATATATATGTATAATATAAGCACTGACACGTGTACATGTATGTATATATGACAACTCTAAACTTGGTATAGCGTGCTCGTAGCGGACATTGTCATTAAATTACGATGAGTGATACAAACGACATTTTAACTCGACCCTATGTTGCGCTTTTCCGTTTCACTCCGAGAACTATTACGAAGTTTTATAACATTATAATATTACATATAAACTTAAATAGGTATATGTTGATATTTGTGAAAGGGAAGCGTAAAACATAGTACTTTTATGTTAATATTATTTTTTAATTTTATTATATTTTGAAGTGGTGTTTTGAAGAAATATGTAGGTGGACAAGTAGGTTATGTGTTCAAATTTATTATATAAAATATAGTATAAGTCTCCACTACATAATTACTATATTACTACGTTATACTCGTAGCCTATATTTTATATTGGCTCTAAAAAAATTTTATAAAGGATAAAAATAAATCCTTTAGTATAAATGTTAGTGATTCTAAAAGGTACCTTTAAATGCAAAGATGTCACATGTTATTATACAGGTTCTGTTGTTTTGATGTAAATTGCTACATGATAATTGTGATTAAATTAAATTACATCAAATATCATTAAATTAGACTCATTTGACTATCCATTTATAAGGTAGAGGAAATTGATAAAGCCAAATTATGTTTGTAACCAATGAATGCTCTGTCTCTATGTATGATGTACGCGATGTATCAGCTCAAGCTGCAAACGGACCCATCCGTTTAAAGTTGAAGGGGACACGTTTAGAGAATCCGTAATCAAATTTCACTCGAGTCTTTAAGGGTTGGAACCGGCAACTTTGAGCCTCCCTAATAAATTATATTGCCGACAAAACCGAGTGAGTGAGAGCGACACAGTTCGTTGGCTCATCTAATTGCTCCAAATTTGAGACGACCCGGCTCTATAATTGGTCCGATTCGGGCTGTACAAGACGCGAAATTAGTACAAATTCGAACATCGCCAGATTAGAAGTGTCACGCCACCGCAACACTAACACCCCAGTCAAACATACGTAATAAGTTTGGACTCGTCCTCGTAAACCTAATGAAGATCCGTGAAGACGCAAAACAAATTTCCAAGTAAGTTTTCGGATTTTGACTTGAAAGTTTGCGGAGTGCCCCAAATACTGTAAACGTAACATACATTCTTGCTTAATTAACGCGCCTAGGGGCAGAGACTTCCTTGTGTGTACAACACTTGTGTGTAGCGCTATCGGATTAGTTAATAAACTTTAGCTATATTGCGTCGTCAACTGATTTTTATTTAAAACCGTCGTTACGCAGCAGCAGTGCGTCTAACTGTAAGTGGGTTCGATTCCCACTTAGAGGAATAAATCATTTCCTTCTAGTGACTAAACAAAAGACGGCCCTTATTTTCTTCCTCTTGGGGTAAGCTAAGAATAGTAACACCAGATTGCAAAATTTATAAGCATTCAAAAGTATTTACATTTACATATTTGGAATTATATTTTCATAAAAAAACCCCTTAAAGGCAAAAACAAATACCTACCATTAAATGACTTATCGAAAACGAATTCCATTTGAAACGTGAAATAATATAATCGAGCGAAGTAGACATTGTACGTCAGTAATATTTACCGAATCGCTCGCATCCCCATACGCAATCACATCTTCGGGAGATTATCTCAAAGCCTTGCTGTAACAGCGAAGCCTAGATAAAATTAATGATCCATTTTAGGGGGGGCTTTATCAATTCGGTATTCAATTCGTTCAGTTTTGATTGAATTTGGAGTAGGAGGAGTCCCACGCGTTTACGCACGAGCTTACCTCATCAGCAACACTTTCACGTATGTCTTTGTAAATTTTAATCACACCAATGTATTCAGTTAAGGTTAGATAATACGAGGAACATGCACGTTCGAAGATGGAAACTAACTTCCACAATCTCAGTTTGTTCGCTAAAACAAATTTCTTAACAAAGTGAATTTCTCCAGGGTTCCCAATTAAACGTGCGACAGTACCGTCGAAGTTCCAAGGCGGCAAGTTCCGGATGTTGGAAAGAATTTCTTTTCTAATTAGTATTTATAAGTAAGTAATTAGTATTTGTAAGTATATCTAGGCAGGTAGACATAGGACACTAAGTTTTAATTACTAGCAGATTTTGCCGTCAATCGCGAACATTGGGGTCCTTTTTATCAAGTTACCAATAAATCTCCGAAGCCATTATTCTCAGATTAACGACGACCAACTAAAGTGTAGGGAGTAATGTTTTTGCTCAGCGAGATTCCGACCACGCGATTAATTTATCGCGACCACGCTGTTATACATTCGTTGTGGACCAAATTATATTATGTTAATAATAACACAAAAATACAATATGAAATTACGTTATTAGAATATGGGAAGAAGGAAAATGTAATTTACGAGGTTATTACTTATAGAGGCCGTTTGAGGCCATTATGGCGCAGCGGCACAACGTTTCATTGCGGCTGCTGGTTGGTGGGTTCAATTACCGCTCGGCGGAATAAGTTTATTTTAATAGCAGCGCACAACTGTAACAAAACACGCCGTTATTCGACACCCAATGTCTTAAAAATGGGGTGAAAAATGGAGACCAGAGTGTCTTAACAACTAAGCTTTCCTCTGCTTACCCTGCTAAATTCCTATATAGCAGCAGTACAGCGCGAAGCTACAGTATTCATTAAATTTTTGTTAAACATTATGCTGAATAAGTTAAAATATATCAGAATAATGGCTTCTTGTTGGCAATATCTTGAAACGACGCCCTTCATGTTGTACGGAATTCATTTTATGCAAATGACGATATCTTCGCATCTGAGACGTTAGTTGGCCTGTCGTTTGCCTCTTAGACGGCAATTTAGAGGAATTGTGATAATAAGCGAGCAGACCCCGAGTCTTGGCAAGAGTTAGATATCTTTGACAAAATGACAGCGATACGCCAACCCTCTTAAAAATAATAAGTAATTAAAATTCGGATGTTCGTCGTCTCTCGCCAAGGTATTACTGCCGGTTTGTTTTTTTGCTTTTATTAACGTTTCGAGACAAAATATTAAGGTTCTTAAAGTTTTTTTGATTATTTTTAAACTAATGCGCTATACTATAAGGGGCTTAAGTTCAGAATTAATTAGAACAAATATGAATCTTATTTATAACTATATACTTTTTTTACATTTTTAATCACAACGAACACCCATTGCCAATACAATCTCAATATTATTCTTTCCGTTTAAATTTATCCTTTGTTACTCCAGTTGATTCAGACGAATGAATCATTGAGTCTATCGTTTTGCAAATCACTGTACCGTAGAACACCCAGTCATGCGATGTAAGTGTTGAGAGCTGAGAGCTGAGCACTCTGCATCCGCCTTTCTTATCCATTCATTCATTCCTTTACATTGATTCATATATATTTGTAACTTCAGCTTTATTATCGGTATCATTAATTAAATTTATATGACGTTTATTATTGGTAGCAATTGTTTTATGTTTTATATTGCTTGTTTTATTTTTGGTCTGGAAGTTATTTTGTTTATATGAGGATTTATATATAAGTTATCCTATATCTTATAAAACAAAGTCGCTTTTCGTGTCTGTCTGTTGTTTCTAACTCTTCTTCTTCTAAACCACCCAACGGATTTTTATGCGGTTTTCACCATTAGGTCGAGTATTTTTCGTAGAAGGTTTATATATAGTTTATTATTTGTACATTCTTATGTAAATTAACATAAATACGATAAATGTGTCTAAAGTCCTACCCGTTGAGACACTTTCGCTCATGCGCTGCTTTAATGGTAAGTACTACATGAAAAAAATGTACTGGAGTATTGTTCCTCTTAATAAGATCTACAAAAAAGTCCGCGAGAGCATATTTTTATCTTTTAAGGATAACGTATAGTGAGCGAATAGTTTTACAGAAAAACGCATTTAATTGTTGACACATCCCGCCATTGACACATCAGCTGTATGTTACTCAAGTTTCACTTATCCCTTACTCTCAGCATATGTTTTTTATTTTAATAAGTACTTTAGAAGTTGTTACAATATCAAAAAATCCTTGCTGCGAAACGGCTCGCCACTCGCCATGCGTCCGCCGCGTCACCTGCCTCACACGCATTGGTGGTTCAGTGGTAGAATGCTCGCCTGCCACGCGGGCGGCCCGGGTTTGATTCCTAGCCGATGCATTCTCTTTAATTTTCCTCACAGGCAGCCACGTAGTGCTTGCTTTTCATCAGGGACAGAATACCCTCTTCAGCATTAACCACAAGCTCGAAAAAAAAACCCGCCTGACTTTATAGCAACGAAGATTTAGATGCGTTTGCACGTATTGGATAATTCGAGTTGAATGTATTATTTCAGCGCGATATATTTGGTTTCATATTTTTTGTAGTAGTTATTACTAATAACTTATTAGTAGGTAGGTTTTTGCTTATAATTTCTTCCGTTTAAAAATAGTCATTTAATTATCTAAAAATAGTCATTTAAATATATTTTAATAAGTACTTGAAAAGATTAGTAGCACAGGTTTATAATTACGGTACCTACTAAAAAATCCTTGCTGTGTAAACAATAGGAAAATCCTTATTGAAACTAAAAAAATGCGGGTTGCATTAGGGTTTAATTAATTTTCACATTATCTTAAGTGCTTTGCAAACATACATTATATGAATAATCCAGTAGTAAAAGCGGGCGAAGCCGCAAGAGGGTCGCTAGTTATAGTATATAAACATTTAATGACATATATAATATGTCGAAATTGGTTTAAGTCGTAAGATCTTTATATTCGTATTCATTACTGAGGCTATCGTAGCCCAGTGGGATACAATCTGACTGTACACAAAATAGTTGCAAGTTCGATCACCACTCGAGGTAATATTTATTTTCTCTTCTATGATCTATCTAGTAGACAAAGCTTTGAACGAAAAATAGGGAACGGAGTGTTATTATATTAACATTTCCTCAGCCTAACGCTATCTATTTGCGTGAAGATATTAAACAAAAACTATTTAAAATTGCTGCATTTCGACAGTAGCATGCCAAATGCAAAATCCAAAAATATTTTCTGAATTATGCTCGTCTAAACCATCCCGATTTTTTTTCCACTTTATTATAATTTCGTTCAGCATGCAAAGCCAATTTGATTATTCAATTGAGAATTCACGATCACTCATGAATATCAAATATTATTTCTGTGAGTTTTTGGTACTTTCCAAATTTTGTGACCATTTCAGTTTTTATCGTAAATATTTGCACAATTTGAATATTTAGCTTGAGGTAGTGAAGTGGAGAAGGTTATTTTCAGGTTTCCATAAGAGATTTGGTAAGACGTAAAGTGTCTTGGAATTTATTGGCCCAAAGTGAAATATATCGAACTCGAGTAGAAAGCGAAGTGTCTTGCCACTAAGCTTTTTCTGCCTTTAAGTGTATGCGGGATAAAGTGTGAAGGTTGAATATTTAGCTTCAACGTCAAAATAAATGTTGAAAAGACAGTTATTTCAATCAAATACCAGACCATTTCTTTAAATATTAATTCTACAGAAATTTTATGAACCTTTCGCGTTCCAGAATGTAATCATTATCAATAAAACCTTGCTCAATCAAGTATGGTAATGGGACGACCCAGTTTTTGTTCCGATGTAAAGAGGCTTGGGAAATAGTTTTGTATCCTAAGTTGGTTGAGATCAAAGGAATGCATTTGCATGTTTAATTATGCACTTTCAGTTTTATTTGCTATGGGAATATGAGGTGTAGAAATCAGATGCTCTATTAATAAGAAAATGTGGAACATACAAAAGTAACATACATATGTGGTATATATATGGTTATTGTATCTTGAAAGATTGTGAGAATCGAACTCGCAACCATCGCGACCACGTTTATGAGTCTGCGCTACAACGGCCTCGACTGCCTTGATGCCAGGTTAACAATTGGTGTTATATACTGAGAATTAAAATAAGATCAACTATTTGCCTTATTTTTTCGGTTACTTTCACAGACAGCAACAATATAAAAGTTAAATAAATTTAGTGATTTACGTAGCACTTTGAAAATAAGCTGATTCATGAGAGTTTTTCTTGAGGCAGTTTAAATGAGTACCATTTCAGATGTTTGACCGAGATTAAATATAAACTTGCGCTGTTTGCTATCGCTAACTGTGATGTCCCAAGGGTGACAACTTTGTAGACGACGATTTATCAGTTTTCTGCTGGAAAAGTACAGCTTCATCTCTTTTATTACAAAATATTGTATTTTGTCATAAAATAATAGTGATTTTATGATTGTAACATTTTTAAATTGTCATTATTACATAGTATTGTCTATTAAGTATCTAAACTAACATTTTTGTAAAATAATAGTATAGATTTTAGTTTAGATTTAGATTACTAACCCTCTTGTTTATATATTGTATATAAATTTTTTTTTTGTATTGTTATAGGTGAAGGCAGTATTTTAACTGGACCACTCTTAAAAACATGCATTTTTCTGTTGTGTAATATTATTTCTCTTTTTTTACCGTACAACCTCTTTCGTGAGTTCTCCATTCAACGTCACACTGGCGAAGTGATTTTGTGCTCAACTGGCACGCTCGGAACGCCATATTAGAAAGAACAGAACAGTCTATTAAGTAGCGGAAGTAACGATGCATTTCATCTACCAATGAAAATACCTCATTCCCATATATGGCAATCAAACCCACAACCACCGTGATTACAGTCAGACGCTATCGCACAATACCACGAAGAAAATTTAATAGAAATTTTTCCTTACTCTTAATGTAAATTAATAAAAGTTTACATCTTAAACTCACTCATGTATAAACAATATCTTGTGTGAACTTACTACACTACAGCGTGCAGAAGACAGTGACATTTTAATTTAATATACACTCAAGTACCCAATGCTCTACAAGCATTTTATATTAGCTCGGCTAAACACTCTAAGAACCTATCTTTGATCAAGTATTACCTCTAGTTATACCTTGTTTCATTCTCAGCACTTCATATAAGAATATCTAATGAGTATTTTTTATTATGTCTTTCCTATAGGTATATAAATAGTGATCGTCGATTCTATGCACGACTGTAACAGAATAGTTGCAGGTTTGATCCCCACTCGAGGTAATATTTATCCGGATCCGGATCCATTAGCTTTTGGTGAATCGAAAGCTCGAATAAATGTTAGTAGTCTATCAGTTTTACTCTGTTATGGAGAAGATCTTCGTGGAGTTACGCCTTTCAACTTACAATGTCTTGAAAATTAGGGGGAAAGTCGGGAACTGCGTGTTTTATCACTAGGTTCCTTCCACCTACTTTGCATGCGGGATACAGCGTGAAGCTAAAAAAATAAAGAAGATATTCGCTGATGTGAGATTTCACAAACACATGGCGAAAAATGTATCTAAATCTAGATCTTAGAAATCTTGAATTCCAATCAAACTCACAACCAGCACGACGTACACAGCACAACTATGCCACGACAGCCTTATACATACATTTCTATGAACAACTAGCCAATAAGCACAAACAGAAAGAAGAGGCGGAGGCCAGTCTCGTAAGAAATATTACTTATTTCTTTAGTCAACGCTGTAATCACATTTGCTTTTCGGCCCTTTCATTCGGTTAATCGTGTTATTTCGGGACGGCAATCTTGTTTCAAGGCATAGCAGATGACTGACTGATTTATTAGCGAGATAACTTAAATGTCAGTTTTGTAAGTCATTGTGTTGCTAGCCAGTAGTGAAAGGTTTAATTAGAATATTTAAATTGAATTTATACTTATCTATATAGGTTTATTGAGTTTCTATTAAGAGAAAGTTTTTAAATATATATTGTTATTTACAAAAATGAAGAACAAAGAAAGCTACTATACAAGTTGTGCCTAAAATTGGTGCGTGAGGAACGGAGTGGTCCTACACTAGATACCTACTTTTAGTTTACACTGATATATAGAACAAAAAGGTATAGAAAAGCATGTAGCAGAGTAGAAGAATCTAGTGTTATGTCACTCTCTTGTCCATTCACGTACGTCTTACATATGTATGTATGTGATATAGTAATGGATTGAAGAATAATTTGAATACCACAATATATAAAGTCAAATATAAAATTATAAATTTAAGGTTATATAAACGCTTTTTGAATCGAAATCACGGGAATAAATTATTACAATTTCAATAATTTAAGTGGCTTAAAGTTATTTCACACGATAAATGTTATACGTAATTATTAATATTTATTATTTATTTAAAACCCATTATTGCGTAGTGGTTTGAGAATGAATTACTCATTTTTTTCTTATTTTACCAAGATAGACGCGGGGTTGAATACTACCCACTACGTTATGCCTTTATAGCGGAAATCGGTAAGCGGAGTGTCTCGTCACTAGGTTTTCTATCTCTACCCTGCTATACTTTTATACAGTGTTGAGTTAAAAAAGATATATTTCCAATAATTTCATATAAAACGCCAACGGTTTCATCTTATACCAACAGCGTAACAGGAAACCGCTGAGGAAGCAAGCGAAAGGCGGGCCCCGAGATAGTTGTAATGTGGCGGACGAACAATAAGTCTAATTTTGTTTGCTCCAATTCAACCAATATATACCTAACTATTACATATATATGATTTATTGATATTTATTTACTATTTTCTTTTATTTTTACGCTCGTTAGAAACTCAATAGATTTGATTTGTATAGTATTTTATTTAATTTTATAAAAATATCTATACATATAATAAAATTGTAACTGATCGTTGCCTGTACATGAAAGGTATATACGTTATTCCATTCTTGGGGGTATGTATCAATTCAATAGAACCTAAAACAATGATTAAAGAAAAATAGTTTGCGTTTATTCATCATAAACCACTTAACTGATGTTAATGCAGTTTTCACTATTGTATTTTGGGAATCGAGCCCACAACCGTAGGCACGCTTGAACGCCTACGCCACGGCGACCGCCTCAACCTAGTATATGCGTAATAAAACGTGAACCATAAAAGAAACGAAATTACAACCATCGCGTAAATTCTATATTTAACAACTATACCATAATGATACTCTTTACTTAGCGGATGTCTTTAGCAGGAGTGTCAATAGCGCCGCTGACCCGTTAATAATATGGTCAGCAGTAAAGGCTACAAGCCTTTTATCTTTAATCAAGAGAGCCTTCCTGTAGAAATCTAACTAAGAAACTATAGTTTAGTCATTCATTTTACAAGAACTTTGTTCATACACTGTTGCTAATTTGACTTTCAAGACATTACCTAAGAAATTACGTTAAATATTAATATTATCCCAAATGAGGTTTGATACATCGACCTACTGGCATTCAAAAAAACCATCTTATCTTTTCCTCCATGACGCCTTTATAGGTAGTACGTACTCCGAAGCCACCTAATTAACTAAAAAAATATATAAAAATAATTGTAAATAAAAACTTCAAGCAATTGCGCTTATCCCCAATATAAATAGGTTAAAAACGTCTTCTGACATGCCGTGTGGGAAATCGGATATTGTCAATCTGTAACAGCCTTAGTTCGAACCCCGCGGTAAAGAACCAAAAATAAGCTCTACAAATTGTATGGGAGTACCACCGCACCGTTGTTTTTAAATTTATTTTTTATTTTGATTTTTTTATAGATTTCTTTGTTGAAATTGTTGAAAAATTAAGCTTAGTGTTAAGACACTCCATCTAAAAACATAATTATAATTTAATATTACCGCCCTCCAACCAGGTGGACCGACAACCTTAAAAAGACAGCGGGAATCCGCTGGATTCAAAGGGCGCAGGACCGGACGGAGTGACGAGAATTAGGGGAGGCCTATGTCCAGCAGTGGACGTTGAAAGGCTGATGGATGGATGGATGGATGGAATATTATGAATACGTATAATCTCATAATTATTTTGCCCTGTAAGCAAAGAAAAAACAAGTTCTGTTTTTTCTCTCTCCGTTTTTCTATTTACCCTAACACAGAGACAGGAGTGACATGGGACGGATTTTAACTCACTACATTGTTTAAGAGAATAACTTTTTAAATATATGCCATTGAATCTAACAAGATTCGAAACTACGACCTACGCGTTAATTTAAGATACGTTCCAAATTTCATAATGGCGTTTGAAATTTCGTTTTCTTATAAACTACTTTCACTAATAACATTAACATATTTTTTAGCTTTTTTAGTTTTATACTTTTTAGCAAATGTAACGTAGTTTCAAGAGTTTTCATACTACGTTTTTCGTACGAATTCGAGACACTGCGTATGGCGTTTAGTGGCAGAACTCTACACCGCAATTCTCTCTCATAACCCTAAATAAAGATTGAACCCAGCCTTCGATTTTATAATATCCCAGTATTTTTAATTGAAAAAGGCCATTACAAGCACTTCTGACTCGTCATGTTACATTGAAATGTCAGTTGCGTGAGTCCTACAGGAAGCTACCACCAAATCTGTAGGCAGTTCTACTGAAAGCCGACAAGAAACTCATTCTCATAAAAGAATAAAAAATATATATAAACATTTTAATAATATTTTCTCACAATGGCCGCATTGGTCTATCTGTCTTTAAAATAAAGATATATTGTTATAGCTGTACTGTATCTCCATTAAACGTTACAGCGTAAATATTTGAAATATTTGTCGTTTGACCAATATTTTACGTTTAAAACTGAAGTACGGAGGTGCATTCGTCATGTGACGTCACAGTGCTATACTGGGTTTAGCACGTTTTCGACGTGACTCGACTTTATATCGGCCTGCGTAAATATATATGATGCAATTGTTGTGTTTGATGGATGTATGGTTTCCATCATTCTACTTGGGGGTAAGAATTATTTTCATCTCCTTGCTCTGACAAGACGCTCTTCCACTTAATACGCAAATGTCTCCGAAGTTAGATGATTCTTAACTCTATATTCCCTTTGTATATCCTGTGGTGTATAAGGGATACAGTAAGCTAAAAATATAGTGTTCTCGAAAAAATTCTTAAGCCCAATTCATAGAAATTGTGCATGTGTTTATTTTAATCAATTTAACGTGTAAATTCATTTTCTATCTATTAAAGAACTTATAAGGTGCCGCCCACATAAGTATAGAAGTTCAACGTTAGAACGTGCATTAAAATATAAATTATACAAATTAGTCCAAGGACGGTATCCAATATATGTGGACAAATTTTAATATATTTTTCTACATATTTATATAAAGTGGATACATAAAAACTGAATTTGGTTCATTAACTATTAAATTACACGTAAACAGACAGAAGAACCCGATGTCTTCAGACAAACAGGCAATATGTATAAAGTACATACATATTTAAATATTCGACGACTTAAACCAAGTGTTTTATTCCGTTTACCTACTTAGTATTCCCCACCTGTCAAATGTAAATTACGTCACACGTCATGTTTATTTAAAAAATATAACGTCAACTGTCAAAATGATTTACAGATAAAAAATGTGGACGTGACACTGGTTTAAAACATCGCGTCTAATTTTCTAACTTAATATTCACGAATCAAAAAAAAATATAGTACCTATATAATAAACTAGCGGCCCATGCGCGGCTTCGCCTGCATAAATTACGTTATTATTAATTTCTGTCTCCATGAGTACCTACGTCCTATAAGTGACGTCCATGCAAAATTTGAGACTCCTAGCATTTGTAGTAACGAAGTTTCATACAAACTTTCAACCCCTTAGAAGTCGAATATTACAAATTCCCATCTTAGCGAGCACCTACGTCCTATAAGTAACTCCTATGCAAAATTTCAGATTCCTAGCCCTTGTAGTTTCTGAGATTTCGTGATGAGTGAGTGACCTTTCGATTTTATATATATAGATATAGGTTGCTATTTTATTTAAGAACGAACTTTAGATATACATATTATTTAGATACATATATTTTTTGTGATGGATAGTCCAATTATCGAGGAAGGCTTTGTGTAGGCTATGTAAACTTGCGATCAGAGATACCTCTGGCACTAACAATATATGTTATGTATGTATGTGTACACAAGCATTTCTTATTTTCATTTGACAGTATAGTCGCCGTGGTTAGGTAAGTTCATTAGAAAACAATAACAAACAAACCAACATAAAAACTAAATACAAAAATATAAAATCTTTTAAATGGTCCCCATTAAAACAATCCAAGTTTATCTTAAGCAATTCTAGAAATTAGTGTAACCCACCTAAGTGGTAATATCACGAAATGACAACACAAAAAAATACACGCAAAACTTTGAAATCGCAATATTACCGTAGAGATAGAAGTAAAAATTTAAATTAAACGCTGAAAAACGTTGCACTAATGGTGTTGCCAGCTTAAAAATATTTTTACCCCGGGAAACGGGGTTAGGCGTCTCTATACAGCCGGGGCATTGTTTAAGAGTTTAAACCTTTACTTTCCACCGTAGCTTTTGTTTTAATATGTAAATTTACATTACAAACGTTACGAATAAACGTTATTAAGCTACGTCTTTGCGTTGCGATTATATCAAGTGAAGTATGAAGTGAGAAATAAATCTGGGATCTGGCGACCCAGTTAATACGAATGTATGGATATGGTTTTGAGATTAATCCGAGACATTCGCTCTTTTGCAGAACGGAGAAGTTTTAAAGCAGAGTTAGCGAGCTTAGTGGCAAACCACTGTGTTTTCTCTCTTTTTAAATTATATGTAGACTGAGGAATCGTACTTTAATCTAATTTAATTTTTAATATATAAAGATATATTATTTTTATTTTAATATATTTATATTATTAACGTATATTTGATATTCCTAGACCATGTTCTTATTTGAATTTGTACTTGTCAAGTAATATAACTTAACTAATTATTTATTGTTAGATAAAATACTTTTAAATACACGAAATTTCTTTCAAAATCAATGAACAAAATCCGTTTGAGAGTTACGATGCCACAGACGAACATGCAAAAACATGCATATAGACCCCATTGTTTGCGTCGACGTTAAAAACAAACACTAATAACGCATGCTCGAATTATAAAACTCAGACGCACTAATGAGAACCTCCTGATACAGTAAACGTTATTAAAGGTGAAAAAACCATCAATGTCGATATAAAAAAACCAATTAAATTTCAACAACCGACTGTTAATTATGAATACTGGGTTCTTCATACAAAACCATGTACGGTATTGACTAATACTGAAAATACTGAAAAAGCTGCAAAGCTCGATGTAAGATACGATTCATCGAACAGATGAAGGTATAAAAGATATAAGCTTTAAAAAGATTTTTGCTAGGGCTGCCTTTGACACTTTTCCCGATATGTGGTGTGTTTTGATGTATATATGTTTGTTTGTATGTATGTGTATGTAGGCTGTATGACATTCATCTTGCCAGTATTGGTACGGGATTGATTAAATTTTAATGGCGTTGTTGACATGTGGTTCTGTAGAGCATAGACGAGTTTACATTATAAATATATATAATAGACATGTATGTTGTTGTTTGAAAATATATGTAGTTGAAAATAATAGTCGCAAAGATAAGGAACATTGACGTTACCTAAAGGACTAAGACAACAGTTACAAGCAATATTTTCTTTATTTTTACTGTATGAAGTGTAGAATAAGTGCGAAAATTCAAATTAACAATTAAACATATTTAAATTAAATTCAATTGAGGTCAATTAAATTTATATACTATATTAGTTAACATCTATATATAAATTAAAACATAAATGCATAAATATGAAGGACGACTGTCGAAATGTAAAGTTACAGGAAAATATTTAGAAATTTTCCTGTAACCCCCAATTCCTATCGTAGTCCTATATCAGCGATGGTATTTGAGCATCCCATTTAGGGAGTAAAACAAAAGAGGCTGACTTTTAGCCGGGTTAATTAGAATGTCAACGGCACTTATTAATCAAAACGGCATAGGCGTTCGCTCTTTTGTCCTTATATTATTTTGTGAAAACCTTTCAATGATGCTCCGCTGGCGCGTCATTTGTAAACCTTTTGAATTCACGCATTTCTATAGAGTTGTGGATAATTGTATGTATGTTGTTTATTATGATTATCATAGTATTCTAGCCTGTGAAATGTATTCTAAATTAAATTACTATCTACTGATTTTATAAATTATTTTTTTTTGTTCACAGAATTGTGAAAACTATTTTTTTCATATTTAAAATATCATTCCATACTTAGAAAAGAGAAAAACTTTTTAGAAGACGTATAAAAATTTATAAACATTTTATAAAAATCTCGCCACACTCCAATAAAAAAATATACGTTTTCTAAAAAGTGTTTGTGAAAAGCAGTTTTATTTAATGATAGTTTACTGCAATGTGAAAATAAAAAAAAACACCACTTAGCCTTAGTTTTAAAAAATATATTTTAATTTTTTAAAACTAGTCCTATCAGCCTTATTTTATAAACCGAAATATGTTTAATAATTTCTTCATTTCCTCAAATCCCTCAAATTTCCTCAAATTACGCAATGTCTCAAAAGCTAACTGCAAAATGCGAAGCGAAGTGTCTTAACACTAGGTTCCCTCTACCCACCCTGCTTTAAGCCGTATAAAACGTGACACTACCAAGAAAATACATACATATCCCCATATAAATGCATGGAGAAACAAACCATGACTTCGGTAAGTACACGTCTACCCTCGTAACCCCATAATCCATCTCAGCTATCAGCAATATATTTCGCTGCACATAATTACGTTAAGGAACCCACATCACTTATGCAAGGATACTGCGACGTGCGCCGCGACGTCATCAATCAAAAGGATATAGCTGACGTGGCTTTGAGAGGCGAGTTTTAATTATAATGTATGTATTTGTTGCACCTACTGGATATTTTATATAAATGTAATGTTTTTTATTTCTTAGTATAAAGCCAGTCGTGTCGCAGGGGCAACAACTTATGACTAACTTATGAGTAACGGTAATCGGAACAGGTTGTGAGTTTGATTCTCATTCGAGGACAAGAAATATTTAATATTTTCCTTTTTTCTCTGGGCAAAGGACGGCGTTGGGTTCGCCATTCAACACGAAATGCCTCCAGAAATCGGCGAAAAGTGGGCAAGGGGGGTATCTTAACACTAGGCTCCCTATGCCTATCCTGCTACGTGTGGAATACAGCGAGAGGCTAAAAAACTTCTAGTCATTTCTTATTTGAATTCGAAAAAAGACAGTCACATGTGATAAATGACTTTGTTTTGCACTTACCACCTAAGACCAGATGAGTTGGTTAAACGCAATAAAGTACAAACACTTAAAATAATTAAACTGGGAATACTTTTCGGCGATATGGGATACTGTATGTTGAGTAGTGGAACTTAACACCGCTTCTTGTCCTACCAGAGCAGAGAAATGAAGATTAAGGATCGAATCTACAACCATGGCGTTCAAAGTTTTTAAATAACCTCATTGGTAATATATAATTTTCCTATTAAAATATTACTTTTATCAAAATAGGTATAAAGTATAAGAATTTTTGAATTCTTGACAAGACATTCTACAGTAATATTAACGCTTTCTGCAAGAAAGTTGTGTCGCCGTCGAGACGTCATCTATCAAGCGAATGTAAGTGCCAGCTTAGGGCGGGGCATTTTTCATTAAAAAGACAGCCAAGTATTAATCATTGGGGTTCATTATCTCATTGGATTACATTTTTATATGATAAGTTATAATTTAGATAAAGTGCAGTGTTGAGTTCCGCCTATTGAAATGTAATGTCTCAAAGAAGTCGGCAAAAAGAGGGACGAAGAGTTTTAACTCTAGGTGCTCTCCTCATATTCTGCTATGAAAAAAGTGTCAAATCCACGACACACACATTTATATTATAAATAGTAAAACTCTTACCTCATTTTTTAACTATTTCAATACGGAGAGAATGGAGTGCCAAATATATAAAAAACAAGGTAATATATTTATATTAAGTAATTGAACAAAGTGACTAGTCATTCATGTTAAGGTGGATTAAATTTTTTAAAAAATTGGTACAAAATTTTGAACCTACAACTATTAAGGTAGTTACAACATAATGTCGAGAATGTCGAGAAACAACAAAGTTCATTCAGTTTGTATGACGTCAGTTCGTTAATTTGGCAACTGTCTGTTGTTATGTAAATTCGCGTAATATTTGATTTAAAACCGCATTACTCCAAACAAATAGTTTTAAATTGGTTATTTAATTATATGAGCTTTTATAAAATTTAACTTTGTTTTGCTAAGCTTTTAAAAGCATTAAGCTTTACTTGTGTGAAGATAACATTTTGATATTCGCATAAATGAAATTGTCTTAATGGAAACGGAGTGTCTTAACATTAGGTTCCCTCTGGTACTCTGCTATGTACGGGGTATAGCGTGAAGCGAAAAAAAATATAACGAAATCTGAACCACCTTATAAAATAGCGAGTTAAATATACATCCAAATAAAATTTTGTAAGCGGATTTTATGTTTTCAATATATTCAAGATGCACCGTATTTTAAATACAAGTAAATTTTCAGAATTAACGTATGAAAAATATAGATTTTTCGCCTGCGCCAGCTATTAAAAGTCTAGTTTAAAACTGAGCTTCACACTGAAATAAATGTGAATGGTAATTAAAACTTTTAAACAGCAGTTTAAATTTACTATACCATTAATTTTGCTGTACAAGTTATTTTTACGCCGTTATAGTGCAGTTGGGAAATATTTGATGTGATGGTTGTGGGTTCAATTCCCATTTAGGGGATTTAAAAAAATACTTTTTCAAGGCAAATGAACAGTAGATAATAATTAATAACATGAGTTTTATAAACATAGAAAGTGGTCCAAAAATTAATTAAAATTAATTAAATCCAAAATAGAACTACATGAACACTATTCATGTAGTTCTATTTTGGAATCTTAAATCGTCTAGAAGACGAATACACAGTTACGTTAAGTACATAAACTCTAACTACCAGAAAGTGAAGAAGAGAGTGTCTTGACACAAAATTCCTTCGGCCTACCCTCTCATATGATACAGCCTGAATATACAAACAAAAAGTATTTCCTCTATCTCGCCACATTTCAACATAAGAGCGGATGCGATCCAGCGGTTTGATAGTTACCGAAGTTTCAAAGTCCGCCAAAAGAAGTTTCACGGACGTGACGCGACTGAAGTCAACGCTACCGAGTCTCAAGATAAATCCTGCGACAAAAGTATCTTACGATATCACACGATTAAGATTACGTAAAGGACCTTCGAACTTGTTTTACTGATATCAAATGCTAGACAGTCGAAGTTTTAAAGAGACTTTGAGGTCTTATGGCTTAGAAAGATAACTAAACTAAAACTTATATGTGCGAAGTGGTAAGTTCAGATTAGTTGGATTATCGGTTTTTACCTTTTTTTTGTTAGTAAGTTAAAATATTTTTTATTGAAAACGTGTAAAATTTTAAACGTCACAGGATTTGAATCCGCACCTCTTCACCGTCCAAGCGCTTTGACCACTAAAGCACTCTGCTTAATAGAGTACCGACCCGTGTTCGAATCCAGTTACGCTTAAATATTTAACCTTTTTTAAAGTATATTTCTTTCCTAATAAGTGTTAAATAATATTTTAAATATATTAAAAGAAATATAAAAATGTTAATGTAGCATTTAACAGCAATTACACTACTACATGCCAATTAAATCATTCACTACCACCATACATTTTCCATACAAAACAAACAAATAATAAAAACATCGTAATCTACAAATTTCAAAACCCAGTAGTGTTTATAGGGCTAATTACTGGCCCGTGCTTACCGTATAAAACAAAGTAAGCTGGCGTGAGATCTCATAGATATGGGGCACGCAAGCGCATGCGCACCGAGGGTGGGGTTCAGTGGAGCTTTTACAGTATGTTATATACCTACACGCTTTGATAGGTAAGTTAGATTTTTTACTGCTAAGCTTTTGATTGTGGGTTCGATTTTTTGTGACAATTTTTTTTAGAGACCTTTGTGGACATTCGTGGACCATTAGGGGATGTAAAAAGGCTGACATCAGTTGGCATTTTCTAGATACGTGCTTATTAGCCAATAATATTTCTTACATAAAAAATGTATTAGAAACATATTTTTATTCATCATTGCTTAATTATTATATACTTAGATATAAAATATAATGATAATTCTCTTTTAAAGATTCTATATGTTAGAGAGATTAGGCAATAAGCTTTTTCAGTTAAAGTCGGTGTGCAAGTTACGAAATTCAATCTGTTATTAGATTACATCGACGCGAACTTTTCGTTATAAAATGTCAGGCGAACGTTGCCCTCTTGAGCCGGGTGTGTAAAGAATTCTATACTAATATTATAAAGATGAAGAATTTGGTAATTGAGCACATTAATCTCAGGAACTATTATTTCAAATTGAAAATGTTTATGTTGCATTAGAAAAGATATTACCAACCTATCAACCAACATTTTAAAAATAAGAAATATCCTACTGAAATCTGATTTCACGACCACAAACAAGCATACTCGAGCAAAATCTCACCGAGTCATTACATCGCAGAAATGAATACCCAACAATTGTAAAGGAAGAAAAGCAATAAAAAAAATCCGTAATTACAGATCAAAAACGATCTATTAAAACGGAAATCGGAGCTCGGAAAAGTGCCTTTCGCAAAAAAAAAAAAGGAAAAAAAAAAGAAAATAGCAACCAACGCAATAAATGTTTTTGTTGGAACAATAAAGATGAAACGAATGATGAACAAAGCGGCCGGCTTATATCGTTACATCTCCGCGAATTGGTTCCGGACAAATTTAACTCAATAATTTCTGGTCGAGATATCACAAACAATGGTAAAACTCCCCCAACGGATGCGTTCCGTGAACGAATTCTATCAGGAAATAGAGATACAAAGTTCCTATATACTTATGTAAAAGGAAAGAACATATAATATAACATTTAAGGGCTGAAAGTTTCTAATAAAGTTAGATTACGGCGTTTTTCTTTGAATGCTCCTATTGTGAACGGGAATCTATAGGAGTCTCTTAGATAAGTTTTCTTAGTTAATAGATGTGTCGTTTTGCAGGTAGCGCGTTTTATTATATAAAATTAGACTGGTCTGTATTGGATTGGATAATATTTTTCTCCCAGCTTAAGACAAAACGTAGGTAGGTATATATATATATGTAGAAGCATCAGAAGGGGCCTCAAAGCGGTCTTGGCTATCACTATTCATTTGTGGGCGTTGTAGGAACAGAGATGTTTAATTAAAAGTCACTTTTATATTCCACAATGTCTTATTACTCGTTTACATAACAGTTTTACAATAAATCTCACAAGATTAACAAAATTACAATAGATTAGGAGCCAATAGGTTAATTGGTGAACATCTCACGCCATAGCTGTCAACCAATGACGTCTGCTAAAAACTCGTGGCTACACCTACTACCCTATTCGGGGTTACCCGCTCCATTTTAAATATTCTTCTAATATAATCCATTACATAAATCAATTAAAATCAAAATGCAATAATTGCGAAATTATAATTAAAACTAATACATAGCAGCGCGCCGTCACGGCCGTCCTGCATCGTCACACGTCCTCGTGTGCATAGGTTCAATCTGTGAACAATAAACATAGTGCTTTGCAATACGTCCCGTTCGGTCTTCCTGACCACACAATATGTTCCCTTAGTGGATGTAACAGTGAACTCAACAAAACTCATAGTGATTACAATTTTTATAAGTGTATTACAAATTCTACGAAATGTTTCGTATAAGGCACACATAACAATCTTACAAATGTCACACCCGTTACTCAATATCACATAGGCTAACAGTCACACAGACAAGTCATTGCCACAACGGTTAGTAATTGCCACACAGGCCAGTCATTGCCACACAGGCCAGTCATTGCCACACGGGCTACTTTTTGCCACACAGGCCAGCCATTGCCACACAGGCTAGTACTTGCCACATAGGCTAGTCATTGCCACACAGGCCAGCTGCTGCCACACAGGCCAGCTGCTACCACACAGGCTACTCGTCGCCACACAGGCTACTCGTCGCCACACAGGCTACTCGTCGCCACACAGGCTACTCGTTGCCACACAGGCCACTCGTCGCCACACAGGCCACTCGTCGCCACACAGGCCACTCGTCGCCACACAGGCCACTCGTCGCCACACAGGCCACTCGTCGCCACACAGGCTAGTCGTCGCCACACAGGCTAGTCGTCGCCGCAAAGGCTAGTCGTCGCCGCAAAGGCTAGTCATCGCCGCAAAGGCTAGTCGTTGCCACAAAGGCTAGTCGTTGCCACAAAAGCTAGATTTTTTTGTTTTTTTTTTTGTTTTGTTTGTCTTAGCTTTGTTTGTTTGTCTTAGCCACACAGGCTACTACAGGGTAAAAGGGTATGTAACTATTTAACATGGCCGTCATCGGCACATTCTGACTTTATTTTGTTGCTTGCAATCTCCAGCACTACTACGTGCTACTAGAATTGAAAGCCAATTACTACGGGCTTACGGGCTCTTTTAAGAGTCTTTAAAATTTTGGGTCAAGCTTGGTTTGGTTACAGCACATAATCACCTACTTAATTCTTTAACTTTGCTTTACGTTTATCAAACTAAACCTTCTCAGAAGAAGCATTAACTTCTTTTGCTCGTGTCGATTGCTCGATAATAAGATTCAAATCAAATTCATCCGTGGCTAATTACATTAAGTTTAGAGGCATAGAAACCTTTACTACTAACAATTCTAAAGGACTCGCCCTGGTTGTCCCACTCATAATAGCTGCGCTAATAGCTAGCTGATTGTCAGGTAAATGCATCTTGACATGACTTATTATTATCTATCTCGACAGAGCTGACTTTATTAAAGAGCATTCGGCAACAGAGCCGAAACAAAATGAAAACTTCTCACCAGATTCATCTAAGAACTGATCCATAGCTAGTTGAATGGAGCAAACATTCACCCATCGTTCAACCCGTTCATCGCTTGCCTTGATATCCATACTGATGCAGCGCATTGCAGTGTGGCCGCATTCACCACACGTGAAGCAAGTTGGGGTAATTACCTTCATATGCACACCAACTTCCTTAGACTGTAGAGATGAGGTAGTATCTGAAATCTCACAACGTAAATAAGAAATTGCTATTACAACTACTATTGCCACAATAATCACTGGATACGTGACCCGCCTTGCCACAGTTATAGCATCGCTGTGATATTTCTATTAGTGGCTTTTTCACTCCCATAGTCGGAGTAGTCTTCTCACCAATCGGATGTCCTCTTTTTCTATATTCAAATTCAAAATATTCTTTATTCAAATAGACTATTATAAGTACTTTTGAATAGTCAGGTAGACATATCAACAAAAAGCTATAACCAGTTCGGAAGGCAGTTCTGCTGAAAAGAGCCAGCAAGAAACTCAACAGTTTCTCCTTTCAAAGTCAATGGTATAATATATTTATTACATTAGCTGGCAGCTATCCTGCATGACATCCGATAGACATTATTTCCATACATGTTTATCCTCTAAATATTCTTGAACAGTGTAATAAGCAGCGCCCGGCATACGCAGATAAACACTCGTCTTCTCTTGGACCACTATTGAGTAATCGCCATAAATTGCAGCTGGAGTCTCAACAGTATCAAATCTAGCTAAGAACAGATCCTTTAATTGTGGCCATTTAATTCCGGGAAAAACTAGATTGAGCAAGATGACGCCGATCCCTTGAGGGCCTGAGCATTATAAAAGGCTTGTTCCCGGGTTTATCCTTTTACCAGTAAAACGGTGTCATCAGCAAAACACACAAATTTTCCAAAGTTTATAGGTAAGTTCAATATTAAAAAGCATTGGTCCCAATATACCTGTGGAATGCCATATTTGATAGGAAGGTTTATGCTGGTATATCTTCTATTTTAGTGCATTGCATTCTATCCGTGAGATAGCTTTCGAATAGTTTGTGTTCGTTATCCCTTACACCAATTTCACAGTCAGTTTTTCTTAACGAATTTATAACTCTTGCAACTTCAATTTCATCAGTATCAAGTAAAAGGAACGACGATTTGACATTATCTATTTGTGGTTTTCCACTGACATTGGGAAACCTTTTTTTTAAGATCGGCAAGATTTCCACCAATGCTAACGAAATATTCATTAACTATATCAACATAATCCTGCGGGGAATTTGAATTCCGTATTAAATCAGAAGCGATATTCTTAACGTCAAGAATACTTAACTTATTTTTAATACTTTCCATAATTTCTTATTATTTGATTTTGCTCTCACAATCTCGTTTTTGTCAAATTCTATTTTACCTCTTTTTGTGCCTTGTTCATTGTAATTATCAAATCACTGCCAAAATAAGTTTTTCTTGTAAACATATGTCACACCAAGTGCTAGCGTTGTGGTTTGCAATATCAGAATTAAACTTTCGTAACATTATTTTTCTTAATGTCAGATACCAATGGCTCCCGTAAAATTTTGTTTCGACATGTCAAAAATAAATTTTCAACTTCACATTTTTTTTACAATTTTCACATCTTGTCAAATTTTAATACTCTGTTCTGTATTTTGTTCCTTATTCGTTGCTGGTAATCCCACTTCTGATGTAGAAGCATCAGAAGGGGCCTCAAAGCGGTCTTGGCTATCACTATTCATTTGTGGGCGTTGTAGGAACAGAGATGTTTAATTAAAAGTCACTTTTATATTCCACAATGTCTTATTACTCGTTTACATAACAGTTTTACAATAAATCTCACAAGATTAACAAAATTACAATAGATTAGGAGCCAATAGGTTAATTGGTGAACATCTCACGCCATAGCTGTCAACCAATGACGTCTGCTAAAAACTCGTGGCTACACCTACTACCCTATTCGGGGTTACCCGCTCCATTTTAAATATTCTTCTAATATAATCCATTACATAAATCAATTAAAATCAAAATGCAATAATTGCGAAATTATAATTAAAACTAATACATAGCAGCGCGCCGTCATATATATAAAAAAATATTTTCTTTTGCTAAGTGACTAATAAATAAAGCCCATACAAAATTATTGAAATTAGAAAATTGAAATATGGCATTAGGTAATCCTGTCTACCATCAATAACAAAAATAATGCTCAAAATTAATATTATACATTAACTTACTGCAATAATACAAAATTTTATCAATTTAATAAAGTAAATATTATACAGTTACTCAAAGTTTCATACAATAACATATGTATATTTTAAAGCGTTTTATTAATATAAATGATATGCTAAAATTAAATTCAAATAAATTTTAAACTATTTTCATACAGGATTGGTTGTAATAATAAAAGCAGATTATACAGTTAACGTATCTACATAACGACGTTCAGAAACACTACTTAACATTGAAATGTCTTAGCACTACTTCTCCATCTACTCTCTACCTAACTTTTAACACTGTAATCCGAAACAACCTAAAAAATTACAAATAAAATAATATTCAACACCAAAAATAAAAAAAGAACCATCGAAAACTAAATAACATAATTTACCCTCTATTTTCTTATCATCGTCGTATTCAATCTTATAGATAGAAAGAAGCCTTTGGCAGGGCGAAGTGATAGCGATCTACGTACACCAATAGTCTAATACCGGTAATGGAGGCCGACACGGGACTACGTCGATTTTCCACGCCGTTTGCGCCGTACCGCGCCGATAACGAGAAACGCTGCTGTCGTTTTATGTACATCTAAGATTGCCTTACCTCGTGCAAAGCAACGTCGGAATACAGGAGATTTGCTTACATATTACTAAAAAATGTAGTTTTTTATAGCTTTTTAATTTCACGCTTTATCCCGCAGCAGGATAGACAGACAAAAACTAGTTGCCGCCCTATTATAAAGACATTTTGCATCAAGTGGCGGACGTCTAGGCCGTATCATGTTAACCAGAGCACAGAAGCGACAATAATTTGAATATAATAATTTTCACATATACACACACACACACACACACACGCACACACCCACACACACACACACACAATATTTCCTTGCACTTACTAGAAAATTTAAGATATTTTTCGCATCAAGAATAACAGACAAAAATTATTGATAAATCACTACTTTTATTTTATTATTCCTTAAGTGAATTTAGACACCAACCCAAACTCTGATGATGTCCAGTAATAGTACTACTACCTACATACATTTTACATGGAACAACCAATTTGGCTGTAAACGAATGTGAAGTTAGAACGGATATCCAAATATTGTCGTTCACAAGCGGGATAAAGTGTTTTCAATCAAACGCAAAAACGAAATAGAATGTTTTTAGCGAAATAAATCCGTGTAGTGCTGTGGCAACTAAATTTTTATCTTCCACATCGGTAATTAATAGCGAGTGTCCATGGTTTTATTGGAACATTAGGTTTATGCTGTTAGTCTTACTGGCTGTTTCAGTGATATTATGTTGGAAAATGGAGAAGTTACTCTGTCTCCAAGAAATCGCAAGCACTAGGTGTCTTACTCGTTGCTCGAAATGATCGTCGGAGGCAAGTCCATCTCCTTAGGAAAACGAACGTCAAACGCGCTCAGTGTCCATATGTATGTTGATTCTTTATCAACGATTTCTATTTATTAAACATTAGATGTATAAGAATTTCATTATCAGAAAATTAGCTAGAGAGCTTTCCAAGGAACGTGGATCCGAGTTTACATTTCCAAATACTTTGTTAATTCTGCATTTGCTGTTGCATTATCGACTGCATATGCACTAATAAAGTATATAAACCTAAACAAAAACTAACCTAACCTTAAACCTAAAAAATATACGGCAAAACAAAAACTTACCGACAAAGTTGTCCAATCGAAAAGACGATTGTCATCCCCGCTGTAGCTATCTGTAACAATATAAAATTCGATTACATCATCATTGAATAACATAAAACAAAGACTCTACGTATGTCCTTGTATTGCTCTAGGCTCTTTTTATTATTTTTCAATTGATATATTTATTTTTTTCATTTTCCTCAATCAGAACTCAACACGCAATGGCTCCAGAATTCGGCCGAAAGTATTTTAATTTGAATGGAGTATCTTAACAATAGGTTCCCAGGTTCCCTGTTACATTGTTACCCTGCTATGTAAGAGATACTGTAAGCTGAGAACAATGTTTTGTTTACACAGGCAAAAATCAGAACAGAGAATCTCTGGAACTAGCATTGCATTGTAGGTGGCGGTGATTGAATCATAGCCGCTAGGAATGCTCATGTGTATTGAAGTGTAGTGTGATGTCATCAGCCTTTTATAAATAGAACCGCTAGTTGTAATGATATAATTTTAATATATCTTATAAAATTTACCATTCTTATATTGAGGTCGTCGTGGAGTCGTAGGTTTGGTTCCCGGTATAATATGATAACCAAATTTTAGACACAGAACAAATACCCTGTCAATGGACATCTTCAACAATCATACTTTTGCACAAAAAGGGAGACAAGAATAATATAAACAATTATAGACCTATCAGCTTAATCCCAAACTTGTATAAAATATTCATAAAAATTATACTAGAACGCCTGACCAAACAGTTAGACGGTAATCAACCTATAGAGCAAGCTGGATTCCGATCCGATTTCTCAACAATTGATCATATACACACTGTCAAGCAAGTAATAGAGAAATGCAACGAATACAACCGCCCGTATTACTTATCCTTCGTCGACTATAATAAAGCATTTGACTCCCTGAAGCATAGCTACATATGGGACTCATTGAGAAACCAAGGGGTTGAGCAAAAATATATAAGAATAATAAAGCAAATATATGAGAAAAGCACAGCAAAAATACAACTAGAAAAAACAGGAAATCTATTCCAAATTCAGAGAGGAGTTAGACAAGGAGACCCGCTGTCACCCAAGATATTCAACGCAGTCTTAGAGAACATCTTCAGGCAACTCAACTGGGACAACTTCGGCATCAATATCAATGGAGAAAAGCTACACCACCTGAGATTCGCAGACGACATAGTCTTGTTTACAGAAGATCCAGACACCCTACAACTAATGCTGCAACAACTAGCATCAGAAAGCAAAAAAGCAGGACTATCAATGAATACCAGCAAAACCAAATTAATGACTAACATGACCAAAGTCAAAATAGAAATGGAGGAAGAGATTGAATATGTCAACGAATATATATACCTGGGTCAAGTAATATCAGTAAAGGATCTGCCAAATAAGGAAGTAGACAGACGAATAAATAACACCTGGCAAAGATACTGGTCTCTCCGTGAAATAATGAAGAATAAATCAGTGCCCATTTCAGAAAAATCAAAAATATTTAACACATGTATCCTCCCATGCCTCACCTACGGCTGTCAAACTTGGCCATTATCACAGAAAATTGAACACAAGCTGGGAGTATGCCAAAGAGGAATGGAAAGGAGCATGATGGGCCTGAGATTGAAAGACAAATGCAAAGCAACAAAAATCAGGAGCAATACCAAAGTGTTGGATGTCAAAGTAAAAACAAGAACTCTTAAGTGGAAGTGGACTGGTCACATGATGAGATCACATGCAGGAAAGTGGACCAAAAAAGTCTCAGAATGGTACCCAAGAAATGGAAAAAGACGGAGAGGGAGACAGATTAAAAGATGGGAAGACGACCTGCCAAAGGGGTGGAGACGGATAGCACTAGACCGGAACAAGTGGAGGGAACTTGAGGAGGCCTATGTCGTAGGACAGCCTGACCTGGTAGCTGACACTAGCAGAAATAATAATATTTAACAATAAATTTAAATTTAAAAAATAATAATAATAATGATAATAACAGTTGGAAAAAAAATGGACAATTTCAGTTAATATTCTATTCTTATGTTAGTAAATATTTCCATATATTGTGTAAAATGTTAGTTATAAGCAAAACAAATTATGTAAACAGGTCAGAGAAAATAAAGGCTCTTTTTATTTTTTATTTTTTTATTTATTTTATAATATGATAAATTATTTTAATTTCCTGGCTCTAATGATAAATTATTTTAATTTCCTGGCTCTAGTAACAAGATGAAATTCCGCTCAATACGCGATGTCTTGAAAATTATTCGAAAAGTGGGGAACAGAATGTCTCAACAATATGATCCTTCTGTCTTTGATGACCTTGATGTATGCGGAAGAGAATATATGGTGGAACGTAAGGAAATAACTTAGTTTTCATGATAACATACATCATTTTTATATTGCGGGATATGAGAATGGAAGAAATATTTCGGCACATGACTTTTCTCAAAGCTTCTATTTATTTCACAAGAATTTAGACACATTTTGAGTTTAATGTTTTAATTGTTTTTTTTTTGAATTGAGACCAGTCATGGCACAGGGGCAAAAGCGTGCGACTGTAAAAGCTACAGTTTGTAGATTCGATTACAACAAACTCGAGGAAATGAAATAATTAATATTTTCATTTCGTCACTCTAGTTACGAGGAAAAGCGCGGCGTTGAGTACCGCCACATTGGGGAACAAAATGTTTTAACACCAAATTCCCTAGTTCCCCTGCTAAATGCGGGATTCAGCGTGAACCTAAAAAAAGTTACGAGATTACTAAACATACTAACAAATCTCCACCTACCCTCCAAATTTAAACAAAAAAGGCCTCTTAAAAAACAGCTCAAGTTGAACAACCTTTTCATTTCTCCTACAATATCCGCGCGTGAGAATACGAGGGAATTATCTAGATTACGCCGCCTACCGCGTTACAAAAGGATGCATAATGAGTTTCGCAATGCGTCGCAACTATTTAAAAGGACAAGGTGACAATGCGAAATGGCCGTATTATAGGCCTAATAATAGTAGAGATCTTTGATAGGTATTTTCTAAAGGCTCTTTTGGCTTTAGCGTTATATTGTTGGAAGTGTTTTCGGAGCTTTTTAGTTTTTATAAATATATATTGAGGTTTTTAGATCAGAATTTGTTAAATACTTTGAATTTATTAACAATTTGACAATTTTTGTTTCGGAAGCTGCGTTAAATGGGAATCGAACCTACAATAGTTGGGTTTACAATTAGACGCTATGACGCTGTGCCACAGCGGCCTCGTTAGGAATAAATGTATTGATATATCTATCGCCGTTTTCTAATATTAATCTAACAAAGCTGATAATACGAAAGTTACCATTATTTATAAGTCTGGAGCGGAATTTTATAACCATTTGGTTTTTGATCTTTTCCTCATTAATGTAAGTAGAAAAATTAATCTTCTATATATATAAAATCGAAAGGTCACTCACTCATCACGAAATCTCAGAAACTACATGTTGCTAGGAATCTCAAATTTCGCATAGGAGTTACTTATAGGACTTAGGTGCTCGCTAAGACGGGAATTTGCAATATTCAACTTCTAAGGGGTTGTTCTTGGGGTCGAAAGTTTGTATGAAACTTCGTTACTACAAATGCTGGGAGTCTCAAATTTTGCATAGACGTCACTAGGACGTAGTCATGGAGACAGAAATTAATAATAACATAGTTCACGCGGGTGTAACCGCGAGCGGGCCGCTAGTTCTTAATATAATTATCAGATTCGAACCTACAATTACCAGATCTAAACACATCGACCAAAACACCCTTCTCAAAACTAAATATATTAACCAAATATCGTATACCAAAATAGTTGTGTTACACGACCCTTGTTAGATTTGCTAATTTCGAGATGATTCGATTAACTTTCCTTCGTCAACCGGCCGTATCTAACGTCTCTCCGGGGATTCCTGGCCAACAGGTGACTCAGTGTTGCCCCATTCGTTTGCGGTGATTGCGTGCAATCAACATGCAGATGGCAACACCAATTTCACAGATAATTAACTGCGAATGACTTGTAAATTTAATGGTCGTTTCGAAGAATTTTATAGTAAACAAGGGGTATTTGGTTGCGTGACGGCTTAAATAAGTTTGTAAATGGCAACTAAAATAATATATTGGGGTAATGATTCATAAATGTGCGTGATGCTAGACGGCTGGCGCTAGCTTTTTTATGTGTAGTCGTTGACATTTGATGGCATAAGATTTTTCGAGGTCATTTCGATTTGATATAACTACTTAGTAAAAATGGTTTACCATAATAACACAAGACTTCTTGTCTTTTGTTATGGTAAACGGTGAGAATAAAAGGGAACCTGGGAATGTAGCGTTAAGATACAATTCCCCGGTACAAACTTCCGTTACCCAATTTCTTTCGAATTTTTGAGGTAATGCATGTTGAGAGGCGGTACTCAACACACCGCAGAAGAAGGAAATGTCATTTCTAGATTAAACAAGAATAAAAGAGTTAAGTTGATTTGAACCTACACTCACACAAACACCTTCATATATAACAATAATGACATTACATATTACCTGTATTAAAATGACTGCAATGTATAAAACAAGCCAATAAATTAGATGGTGATATCATTTTTATGCGTCACCTCTTCAATGCCTCCAGTACATATTAGGTGGGCAATAAAAAATGGCTAGATCATCGTTAATAATATAATAAGATTTTTAATCTTAATGTTCAAATGATTGACGTTTAGTACTAAGTGTTATTTTATGAATCTCTTTGCATTTTTTTAAATAACTCCAGTTCGAATCCCGCAGCGATCATTTTCTTATATTTTTTTAGTATTCGCTGTAAGTTCTATCTCGCACTTAGTAGGGTAGGCAGAGGCAACCTGAGAACCTTGAACCTTAATGTGAAATTTAATTTTACTAAATATTAAGAATAAAGTAAATGCTATTCACTGTTTGTTGTTTAATAATATATTTTTTTTATTTTTAACAAAAACAAGTGAAAATACGACAAATAATTATTAAAATGCGTTACTATCATGTTATCATCAGAAATACCAACTTAAGTGACCATCAAAGCCAAGTGTCCTAAATCCTGGTCAATTCCGCCATCCCGGTCATCTGGTGGACAAGCGAGTAATGTCGTGGCGTACAAATTATAATCTGGATAAGCAACGGCTTGATTAACTAAGCTAAATGTTGTTCTTCTGTTATGTTATGCACCCCTGGTAGTTGCGGTTGGATTAGCTAGTGGTGTATAGTTTTTGTTGATGTAGCATTTTGTATTAAAATTGTTATTAGTTCATTAGGTAATTAATAAAAACAATATCAGTTGTGGCGCAGGGGTATAAACGTACGACTGTAAACCTAATAGGTTGTGGATTCGATTCTCACTCGAGGAAGTGATGGATTTATTATTTTCATTTCTCCATTATGGTAAGGAGGCAAAGCGCGGCGTAGAGTTTCGCCATTTAAACACGTAATGCCTTCAGAATTTAGCGGAAAGTGGGGAACGAAATTGTTACGAAATTTAGTATCTTAGGAGTAGGTTCCCAGGTTCCCTCTGCCTATCCAATTATGTGCCAACTATTTTAACAACATCCAAAGTAAAGATGGTATTCCATTTAAATTAAATAAATTATTTCTCAAACCCAAAACATTAAAAAGGATGACGTAAGCAAAGTCACCGACAAAAGATAGTCATAACAAGTAAAAGTCCCCTTTGTACGTCTCCATAACGTAATTGGTATTAGTGTCTCTCCATAATACCACCAACGGAAGTATGTAATCTGGTATACGGGCGGTTAATGGACGAATTAAACGAACGGGATGCTGAGGAAAGGAGATACGGAACGGTCGCACAGCTAATAAGATTTTATAATGATAGCGATGCATGTATTGTTGAGATTGCGGATTTTATTATGTATTGTATGCTGGTCGATGTGTATTGAAGTATTGTTTATATTTCGGTTATAATTTACAAAGGGGTCTACAGGTGTTTCACAGTCACACACAGGGGTTACGCATTTGATTCTCGTTCAGAAGTACATACAAAAATATTTTAAAAAAAAGTATTGGTAAATATTAAGCTGTGCTGGGTCGCCATCTAGAAATCAACCTTTAAAAAGAAAAAGAGAAGTATTGGTAGGTTTAACACTAGTGTCAACCTCATATGGCAGAATATTCGCAAAGTTTAAAATAAAATACAACTGGGATTTTATTATAATAATCCAATTATACACGATATATTCTTTAAAAGTAGTGTCAATCGCGAAAATTTAACGTAAAGAATTTAATACGACACATCTTCACGCTATATGCCACACACTGTAGAGTAGACAGAGAAAACCTAGTGTTAAGACACTTCGTTCCCCTCAATACAATAATACATTGTATTTAAATTTAAGTTACACTCAAAGATTTAGCTTTTGTTTAATACTATTATATTTGATTATGATTTTTGTTATAGCGATTTATATATGGTATAATAATTACAATAAAAAACATTTCAAATAACTTGATTACTTTAAAAAAAATAACGGAACTTAAATACGTTTAATTGACCTGTAAGTCTACGAAGTCTAGATTAAAAGAAAATATTAGAAATATCTTAAAAGCATTTTCTCAGTAGAAAAATTGAATTATGTAACATAGTACATATCTAGTATCTGGCAAAACAGCGGATGTAAAGCATACCTATGGTACCTGGGAATCGTAACCAGGAAATGCATCGCGGAATGCCGTTACAGTTGCATCACTATGCGTAACGGTACCTCAGAACACTCACATAAAGACTCAATTATATCGGCAGGAACTAAGAAATTGCTAAGTCCATACAATGCATCGCATTAACTAAACTACAAGAACCTGCAGGTCACTTTACACTGGCCCAAATACCCCAAGTCATCAGTCATATTCTTTGCGGCGTCACGACGTGGCCTCAGGCTTAATCTAATTTAAAATTTAACCAGCCATTTCAAAAAGTCCAGCTAATTTAAGAGCGGTGGAGTGGTGCGGCGTGCCACTAAAATCCACCGGGTAGTGTCTTGAGAGCGTGAGGGCGCATTGGCCGCCCTATTTAAATATTCACTCTTTGAATTTATTTTAAGGAGCACCTCCGCTGCGACATACCACCTCTTTAATCACAAGCCTGCATAAAGTGCCGTCGGAAAACGCAATTAGCTATTCTTAATGTATGTAGCCGCTTCCTCATCTTCATTACCCTTGACTGGGTTATATTCACGTCGCTTATACTTTTAACTAATTTTTGTGCAGAATTAAAACGTTATTTTAACCTCATACTATGCTTTTAAAGTCATAATCTAAGTGAGAAATACGTATGTAGGTTACATAGTGCTCTCGATCGAAAAGTTCAATTTAGTAGAAGGCTTAAACCTGGGTGCCACAGACATTGAATCCTTCCATAGATTCGGGCCGTGAACGTGATGAATGACGCGGAAAAATGTTTCGTCTCGTTTTGTTTCTGAACAGGTAGGCATCTCTCCGCATTAAACAGATTGATGTCGGCAAGCCCGAGGCGAACCCCCACTTATCGTAATTAAAACCTTTAAAAGATTTACACAGTACGAACGAACGTTCTCACCACAAATTTCACTTTGAAGGGAGGTTATCGGGGCTTAAGCCTTATTCTGATTCTCCAGATTCAAAATAAATGCTCGAATTGAGGCTCTGCCAAACCAAGAGCGGACTCAAACTGTTTTTTAATTAACACTGTATGGATTTTTCGGGTCGTATTACTTTTTGTTTTGTTTAGATCCAGCGGCCGGGGGAAAGAGGTCGTTTATTTTGTATCTAGTGTTTAACAAAGAGTAATTAATATTTTTGAGGTTTGTTTATGTGAACCAAGCTCTGGAACGGGCAGGATGTTTTATTTGGTTGACCTACTGCGGGCACGTGATTGATGCACAGGTACGTTGGGATTATCATTTAGATATGATAGCTGTTCTTTTCATGATAATGGCAATGCTCTTTTGACTTTTTAAATTTGTTCTAATCAGTGATTTTAGGTTTTGCTAATATTTTGAAAGGTAGGGAATTCAAATGCCAATTAGGGGAAAGTTATATTTCAAAGATTGCCGTGCCTTAGTTTTAGCTACACATATAGTGGAGAACATAAGACACCACGAAAATATTTTATAGGCAATTCTTTAAATAAAAATATAATTTTGTGGGAAATTAAAAAATATACTTTGTACGCATTAATTAACGTTAGCCAGTTCTACTATTGATTACATATTATTAAAAAAATCTTTCCACCGTAACTCCGTACGGAACGAGTTTTAATTACGGTAATTTTAAAAGCTTTTACAAATGTATGAGCGGAAACAAAGAATTAAATAATCCAAGCCATTCACAGCTGCTATGCTGCCGTTGGGCCGTGGGCTACGGATGAGTAATGTTTCAAAACAAAAAGTTAAGAGGCACGTTGAAACTACAAAATATTATTTATTATACCTTTATTTAAATTGAGTTGTATGGATTGTGTATTATGCAAGGTTTTTTTGTATAAATCAAAGAAGTTCAAGATCCCAGGGACCCCAAACCTACGTCATTTTAACAAAGCTGAAATTTTGAGGATTAATTGTCTAATATATAATTACGACGGTGTGTGTACTTACTAACTCGAATGTGGGACCTTTCGGAGGCAGCGTCAACTAAAGGTACATCTCTGTCTGGGAGGACGATTGAGCCATCGGATTGGTGCTTATAAGGGTGCTAAATAGTCCCGGAAATAATATATATAAAATAGAGGCGTGCTTGTTTGCTAAAACGACGTAGGTCTGGGGGCCCTGGGATCTCAGCATATATGTTAATAATGTATTGTATTTGTAAATGGTGTGTGCATAGATTAATATTAATTCGTTTCTACGATACTGTGGCAGTGACCTTGGGGCGGGTGTGATTGAACGAGATGGTTGTAAGGTTTTTTTTTCATAGCGTCACTTTATCCTGCATATAGAAGTGAAGAAGAGAAGAAGTATACCTAGTATCGTGGTGCTCCGTTCCATTTTCTAGGTATTATAGTGGTGAGTGGTGGAACCTAACAATAAAATTCGAAAAGTGATCAACGGAAGTGTCTTTATGGTAACGGAGCCTGTTAATACTAGGTTCCCAGGTTCCGTCTGCCTACTCACCTATGTGCTCGAGAAAAGAACAACATTACACCAAAAGCGAGGTGATAACTAAACTATAATTTACAACACATATCGTGTCATACAATTTTCTAACCATTGTAGTTTAACTCGTAAATCGTAATGTTGATAATAAACAACATAAGAAAAAAATTATGTTTCATTTAAATTCATTTACAAGCGCACACTGTGGTCCTATGATTTATTCAAGAACGTTGTGTAATATGCATTAATATTACATTTAATATGAGAAAAATTAGTAACGCCTCTCCTAACGTTTTGCCTTCATTGTGTACTAACGAGTGTGATAAATTCAACCGTAGTTGTTTAGAAAACGTTTGAAGATTTGAACGTAGCGGGATTGGGACCCGCGAGTCTTAGAAACTGTCCAAGACGGATAGTCGCGAGTTATAATCGCGCTTCGTTTTTTAAAGAAACTTATTAAAAAGAAAGGAACTTATTTTGAAAACGTATAATTTTTTTTTTAATGTTTTCAAAATAAGTATTTTTCTTTGTAAGTTTAGAACAACACTTTAAAAATGATAAAAATAATATCAACCATTCAGAAAATTGTGATAGATTATCTGCATAAAGTTTGATTCAATTTTTAAATGGATCAATAAGATTATTTCCCGGAAAATCGAACCCGCGACAGTCACACGATGCTGTGAAATGACAGAACTGTACAAGTAGTGACGCAAGTGCACAAACATCTATCTAACTGTAAACGCGACGATTGTGGGTTCGATTCCTACTTAGGAGAAAGTAATATTTAAAATTTTCATTTCCTCGCTTTAGTAACGAGGCAAAGCGCGGCGTTCAGTTCCGCCACTCAATACTGAAGGCCTCGAGATTTTGGGATTTCCTTAAAGGGAACTTCTCTCTGCCTGTGCGGGAAACAGCGTGAAGCTAAAAAAACATTATTTATTTCACTAAATAGGAAACGAACCCATTAACTCCCTATCATAATCTGGTACTTTCTCTCTCTTCTTTGACGACTTTAGATAAAATAAAAATATTATAAATGTATAATTTAAAAAGGAAGCTGTTACTTTTTAAATTACTGACACGTTTATAATTTCACGGCCGCTACTTTGACTAAAATATAACTTGTGGTTATTAGTAAGTAGGGTTGCGACACATGCGCGGCAAATGCTAACCATTTTTTACTCAAAGGTCATTGAAACACTTCAATTTTTTTTCTCGTTTAATAAAATTTATAATGTTTATGAGCTAATGTATGGGAGATTTAGCTTTAGCGTGTTAGATTTATAACTTTTTGATTAAAAATATATGTTTTTTACCCGAAAATATCTAGTAATAGTATTTTCATTGATTTTCAGCAAAAATAGAATAGAATAATAAAATAAATATTTTGTTTAACTTTTCTAAAATAGACAATTTAAATCCAATCATAATTGATTTTCCCGAATTATTCCTAGAATCGCTTCTAACTTCTGCTTCCTATAAAAGGTACCATGTGCAATTTAAACTTACGAACCTCAAATACTGTTTCCTGACTTTGTTGGTTTTGTTGTTGTATGTTGTCCGATTCCCACTACGGAGAATGAAGAATATTTACATATTCTCGTCCAGGTAACAAGCCGAAAGCGCTATTAGTTACACTATTCAATAGAATTCGGCAAAAAGTGGAAAACGGAAGTGTCTCAGTAGAAACATAGTTTCTTGAGACTAGGTTCCTAGGCGCCTAAAGTTGCTGAAAAAATATAAAAAAAAATACAAACAATTTTCTTATAAGCAACATAATTATTCACAGCCTGGCATCTCAAAACTTGCCAAGTTATCTATTAATTGTTACCCGTTCAATTACCGTTATTACGCTTCATAAAATAAGCTTTATTGATATTTTATTAAGAGTTAAACGACTAACGGAGCAAAACAAAATCAAAGGTCAAACTTTATGTTTATATAAAAGACGTCATAGCTTTTTCCTTAAAAAGGGTGAAATCAAGCCTATTTCTAAATCGGATATTCTGTCAATTAGCGAGTGGATTAATTACTTTGGAAATTTACGTAATTCCGTTCCTTCCTCTGGATCTTGGGATGAACAATTTGAGTAAAATAAATTATAATAGGCTTTTTTCACTAATTTCTAGAGTTTCGTGGAAAAATATGGTTCAACTAGGTAGAAATAAGACATTAAAAATAATGACTTCAAGCTGCATTCAGAGGGTAGGCAGAGGGAACTTTGTGTTGAGACATTCCATTCTCCAATTTCCGAGCTTGTTGAGTGGGGAAACTCAACAGCGCCTCGTAAATTAAAAAGCGAAAAGAAAGTATTGTAATTGTTTATATTTATAGAAAATATACAGAAGCCAAGCAATAATTATTACCAAAATCTGTTAATATTAACAAGAAATAAATATTAAGCAGGAATACCCACACACGCTCCCTATATAACTGAAAATAGAATATCATCCACCAGTTTAATCTTCAATTAATCCTAACAGAAAATTATTACAGCAATTTACTTGGATGCTCCCTGCTAATATATAATTAGACCTTATTATGTACGTCGTAAAGTACACTTTCATTTGCAATTAACCTGGTATGGAGTAAAGTGGGGATTATATGACGTCATACTATCTGCACCTAAAATTAAATGCTAAGATCCTTTGGGAATTGAAATGAGGTCACAATGTAATCAGAATAAGGTAATTTTTGTATCGGTACATACATACATGTACGGAAATCACATAAAAAAAATACATCGAATTGATAACCTCCTTCTTTTTGAAGTCGGTTAAAAGAATTACTTACCGTCAAACGATAACGAGGACACTCGTGGCGCGGTGACACAAGCATGCGACTGTTAACGTTACAGGTAGTAGGTTTTATTCACAATGAAATGAAAACATGAAAAATGAAATCTATATATATAAAATCGAAAGGTCACTCACTCATCACGAAATCTCAGAAACTACATGTGCTAGGAATCTGAAATTTTGCATAGGAGTTATTTATAGGACGTAGGTGCTCGCTAAGACGGGAATTTGCAATATTCGACTTCTAAGGGGTTGTTTTTGGGGTTGAAAGTTTGTATGAAACTTCGTTAGTGCAAATGCTAGGAGTCTCTAATTTTGCATGAACAGAAATTAATAATAATATAGTTCACGCAGGCGAAGCCGCGAGCGGGCCGTTAGTATTTCATATTTTCATTTCCTCGTTCTGTAGGCAAAGCGCAACGTTGAGTTTCACCACTCAACACGCAATGCCTTTAGAATTATTATATTTTTCATAATGTTATATTTTTTAAAACTAGTACTATATTTTAAATTAAAGTATTTACGAACCAGTTTCAATTTTCAAAATGGCCGTTTGAAAAATTGCTTTTAAGAAGGAAAACTTACGTTTTGTTATATCAAGACCATTCTTACTGTCGTCAGTCCACAATACGGCTTCCTCTTGCCCTAAATGCTTTACAAACTTTGGGATATCTGGGTCGAAATGGGGTCAAATACAATGACGATCATATTAAAAAGTGTCTCAAAAGTAATGTCATGGTGATACAGATTTTTTAGCAATTTTGAAAAGTGTTACTTTGTATATTTTTTAAATTTTACTTTCGTTTACTTTAGTAATTGGAATTGAAAGTGTAGTTGCGTCTTTATTGTTGAGATGAAGTTAAAAATTATTATAATTATATTTTTTTTAAGTATCTACTTTGTGAATAGCGTGTCTTCTTTGAGATTGGTTTCCATAATTATATAATGCACCTTTTAATTTAGTTTAATGCAGTATCCCGCAAATAGCAAGATAGGTAGATGGAATTTTAGTTTTAAAACACCTCCACTCTTCTCTTCAAGTGGGAATCGAACTCACAATCGTTGCCTTGGATTTCTTTCACGCTGTATCCCGCATATAGCAGATAGACAGAAGGAACTTAGTGTTAAAACACTTCGATCCCCACTTTCTGCCGCATAGCTGCATTTTAGCTTTTCGTGTTGAGTGGCGGAACCCAACGCTGCGCAAGTGTTATCCGTGTCTTATATTCCATCACTAAAATCTAGGTATATTACCAATCAACGTAACTATCCTAATTATATAACCATAACGTCTTACTTTTGTTGTTATTACAATGTGAAAATCTAATTAACACAGCCCATTTAATATCACTGCTTGAAATTGAATAATTAACTATATTATCTCGTTAAAAGAATTCTCGTAAAGCCTCGTCCATACTTTGAGTAATTAAACTTTGACTTTTATGTATGTAACTTGTAAGGAACAAGATGTCGCCGATTATGGAGAAGTCACTTTCATTTCTACATTTTTTTCCTTTGCAAGTATGTGTTTACGTTTTTTGTATGTTTTATTTTAATGAATCTTCATTTAAAACGTATCTGCATTTAACTGTACCAGAACGGTACCAGATTCTGATGTTTAAATGTTATAAAGCTTTATTAGTTTGGTTAGACGCGCTGATGTCAGGAGCAATTGGTTTAATATCAAAATTATTTTTGGCTTTGATAATCCATTTATCAAGAAAGACTAGAAATTATATTATAACACGTTTTACTTTAACCCTGTTCTGTTGGGCATTTAAAATATAGATATTATGTGCCATACACAACTCTTAGGCTAGTATTTATAAATTTCACACAGATTCACACTTATACAGTTTATTAACGAAAACGACATCTCAAGGTTCATATTAGAGTTGAACGGTTTATAAATATAGATTTTAGTTATTTTCGTCGACGAAGCCGCAGGTAAAGCTAGTGATGTTACTCATGCAGGACATGCGTGAAGCTGGTATAGTTCAGAGAATGCACTAAACGGATGTAGAGCCCCATCTAATATGGTTAGATCTTTAGAGTTAATTCGTTATGACACGCATCCGTTTCAACCGTGCTAAGAACAAAGCACTTGGTCACCGTTGAGTCGTCTTTGAATTACTTCAAAGGGAGGAAATTCCTAATTTATATACCTACCGGTATTCAGGTTTGTTTTAGGGTATGTTTTTTTTTTATTTTGTTTCTTATTGGTTAATATGACTGACAGATATATAGATGATAATGACTATTGTATAAATTATATATGTATATAAATTATTTTTTTAGTTTCAAGCTGTCTGTATTCAGCTGATACCAGATATGGAATCAGCAGGAACATAATTTTAAAACATTCCTTTTCCTACTTCTCACCAAATTTTTGAGACATTGGGTGTTAAGTGGCGCTTTGTCGTCTTAAGAAAACGGAGAATTTGAAGGAAGATTACAAGAATGAAAGGTAACGGTAGCCTAAAACTACCTTACCTACCTATACCAAACAAAATATAAAATATACCAAGCAAATGCACTTCTACCTACCTATTAACAAGCGTTATGAGCAATAACTTAGTAGCGGACGTAAAATGTGACGCTAGCCGGCCATTATAACTGCATTGTAACGAAGTTAATTTCCCTCTTTTAATTACCATTATTTCAAGATGCGAAGGTAGTCTTAATCAGTGTCGAGAATATAAAGAGCTTCTAACTTACTTTAGTATTCATAGTAAAATTGTTAGTTACTTTAGTTATGGTAGTTAAATAGAATATTACTTTACTTAATATATACCATATTTAAGAAATACTACCATGGCAGCTCAGTGATAAAAAGGTGTTTGATAAAATATATATAGCCTAATGCAATAGGTTCAACTTTTGGCATATTTAACATAATTAAGTCGAATAGCTAACCAATTAATAGGAAACCAAACAATTAAGTACAATAAACTTAATATATTAATTGGCGGAACTGTAAAGATCAAGGAAATGAAAATATTAAATATTTCATTACCTCGAGTGGAAATCGAACCCATAACCTTCCGCATAATCGAACGCATATGCCCTTGCACAACGACTGGCCAATACACCAAACTTATATGATTAAAAAATCAATATCCAAACATACATGTACGTACGTAAGTTAATTTAATAATTAATAACGAGAAGCTGTTCCGCCTGTCTGTCCTCGGACGAGTCGCAGCGCGACGATGACACCGAGTCATTTTGTATGAAAAACATTCGTTAATAGCATTCCCTATAAAAATTGTAAAAGCAGATTGTATATTAATAATTGTACTATAGATTGTGAATATTAATTATGAATTTTATATAAATCTAGTTATAATTATATACGTATATATCTTTCATTTTTTTAGCTTCAGATTTTAGGATCGAGCGTTACCAGCTCAACCAAATGTTGAAGACCAAGACACTGCGCTCTTTTACCTAAATTCCACTATGGCGTATGTTGAGTGGCGTAACTAAACGCCGCACTTTATTTCGTTTACAGATGATGTCAGATGTAATATGATCATCTTAGATGACAAATCAAAAACAACTTTGTCACCATCAATATGATTTTAAGTATTTTAAATATTACAGGATGGATATTGAATCTAGTCACTAAAGTTGTTCTATCAAATTATTCATGAAACAAACGACCGCAACCACAATCAATTAGAGAAAACGTAATTGTAATATCAAAAATACTCTAGAGGCCGTCGTTTCGCAGAGGCACAAGTGTGTGATAATAAACGCGACCTGTATTTATTAGTAGTTTCATTTCTTCGCTCTAAGCCAAGGCAAAGCTCGGTGTTAAGTTCCGCTAATCAACGCAATGCCTCGAAAACTTGGTAGAAAGTGGGGAACGGTTCCCTCTGCCTACCTTGGCACAAGTTAACCTGAAACAAATACTCCTAAAAAATTATATTTAAAAAAAAAACATACCTACACTTTTTACTACAGACTATACAACTGTAAATTTTTACCAACGATTTCGTTGCCAAAATAACAGTCATTAAATCGATTCCACACCGATTCCGATTCGGTCATCAAAATTGAAACGTTTTAAATAATCGATTGTGTTTGCCTCCGTGTTAGTTCATTTGTGCCCACTGATTGCGAAGTTAAATTGGATTACACAAATCACGGCCTGCCCTGCCGACGAGACGGTAATAATAAAACGAGATATATTCAAGAAGAAAGAGGCAAGAAGAAAATGGCTGGCGTAGTCTGTTTTGTGTTAATTTAAGATTTACTATGTTTTTTAGTTAGATTCTACTTAAAGTATTTATCACTAATATGGATAAATGGTCGTTTTAGATGTGTACTGCCCATCTTGTTTCCCTTAAGGATATACAGGTAATTATTTGATGATTAAAGGATGCCTAAATCTAACTGAATGAAAGAGCGTTGAAATTTCTATATCAACGTATACCTACAGAAAAAAAATACATAAAAGCTATGTCCGTAAACAAAACCGATTATAAATAATGTATAGAGAATAAATAAAAAGAATAATTATCATTACAACAAATATATCGATGAAAAGCCTTAATAATACGAAACAAGCAGGCTGTTATTGAAAATCATTTATTCAATAAAAGAAATAAACGTTACATAAATAACACTAGCAGGTGGCGTCTTAGGCCAATCAAGATTCCCTCCTCGTTTCTATTTATTATTTCCAAGGTGGATATATATCAAAAACATTGTTTCTCCGTCCGAAATTAAGCCGAACCATTATTTATATTCGATAGCAATTTTCCAAATTACAGATTTAATTTGCCTCCAGAAACTGATTGGGCAACCGCCCGCGGTACCACGTTTCATTTGTATTAAACGCTATGAAGATATCTTAAATTAAACCCTCTTTGTGATCTTTTTAATATTGGATGGAAATATGTTAATTTAAAACAAATTTATGGGTGTGGGAATTGGTTTTTTTTTTATATTAGATGGCAGTAAGATTAAGCTTAAACTATCACACTTTTAGCTAAATGGGAACATTTTCACAAGCTGAACTATGTGTCGCTAAGTTTCAAAGTAATTTCAAGAAATTATTAACATTGTTTAGATGCCGTTGTGTGACTAACACGACAGTTGTGAGTTCGATCCCCATTTGAGCGAATTAATTATTATTTATTTATATTTTAATTTCTTCACTCTGACATCACTTTTGCTCGCGTGAAAATTCTACGGAAAGTGGGGAACGGAAGTATCTTAACACTATTTTCTCAATCATTATCAAAAAAATACAAATTTCCAATAAAAAAGGAATTCCAAGTAAATCCAATACGCGTCCACATTTCGAATACTTAACATCACCTCATCTCACGCAATCAGTTGTGTAAACGACTGTCGAACAACAAATAGAACGAATACGCCGAACGCGAATCCACAGTGATCAGAAAGGCCCAATTAGGGACGCTGCGATAATGAGTTGTCAAAACAAGGATTCCATTTAACCATTCCATAAATACCCACCAACCCACTTTTATGATGGAGGAGTAAAGTTGAAATTCCTGTGGAACGGTTTTTTGTATAACATGGTAAATTTAATACCAAAGTTGAATTGTGAAAGTTCAGTTGCTCGGATTTTAAAGTTTTACGCAAATCTGACAATTAGCGCGTATCCATGATTTTTGGTTGGGTTGGTGTTGTGGGTTGTTTGGTATTAGTCGTTAGAGTGGGTCCGAAGATAAATACAATCGAATTGTATATGGAGAAGAAGAAGATATAGAGATATGGAGAAGCTAATGTCTCTTTAAATTTATAGTTTGAACTGCGAAATAATTGTAAATGCGACGGTTGTGGATTCGCAGTCAAGGGAATTAATAATTCTCATAACTTGCTCTGGTAGAAAGATAAACCATGGCGTTGAATCCCGTTACTCAATACGTAATGTCTCGAAAATTGGGCGAAAAGTGGAGTGTCTTGGCACTAAGGTCCGTCTACCTACCCTGCTGTATACACATGAGATGAAGCGTGATGCTAAAATTAAAGATAAAATAAATAAAGTTAGTAGTATAAATTAGTTATAAAAATAGGTATTTATGTTTTTGCTAAATTCTCAGAACCATCTGTGAACATTAATTTAGCTCAAAGCAAAGTTAAAGCCGGATTGCCTACATCGGTACATTGGGCGCGATCGCATTATTAATCACTGTTATAATTTCTCTAATTGATGAAGACGAATCTTGAGACATTAAGGGTTAACTGTAACATTTTAACTTTTTATCATTTATAATTAAGCTTCGTGAAATTTATTTTTCTTTTTCTTCTTTTATAAATATTCTTTATAAAGCAAGTTTAATTTTAAATTCAATGACTTATTTAATAAAAGTAATCTATTTGTTTAACTAAAAGTCCAAATAACGTTGATATCAGTAGTATAATATCTTATCATTTAATCAATGATTTCCTCAAATTTAAGATATTGTATACAAAAATAATATTTATTATAAGCTTCAGGCTTCTTTGAATTTAGTGTTAAGACACTCTGTTTTCCTCTTTTTGTAGGAATTCAGAACTTAGTACCGCACTTCAATTCAAGTGGAGACGGAGAGTGGAGAAAAGAAAATAAGTCATTCCCTTGAGTAGAAATAGAACCACAACCGTGGGGTTTACAGTCAGTCGTTCTACTACTGCTTCAATAAAGCATATTATTTTGTATATTAAGCGATTTAAGATATACTCACAAAACTTCGAGCGTAAAACCCATATTTGCTTCATATCATACATTCTCCGCGCTGTTCCTAAGAAATATACATGTAATTGTCTGCCTTGAGCCTTTAAGTGATTTATAGGACTACGAAATACAATGTTACTAGAATATTTTACTATAACAGCTCTGAAATATTTAATGTTGGCGTTTTTAAATATGTAGGCTGGCTTGTGTAGTAGTGATCACTTGTACGGTCGTGCTGTGTATTTCGATTTGTAAAATTTTAACCGTATTATATACCTTTAATATCCCTCTGGAGTCAAGGCGTCAAAGGCCGTTCAACATCCAGATCTCTCCAGAATTTGGTAGAAAGCTGTGAGCAGTGTCTTAACAATAGACTCTCTCTGTCTACCCTGCCACATGCGGGACTGTATCCCGCAAGCTAAAAGAAAATTAACGTAGCAGGAGTCAAACCCGCATATGTTGGAAACCGGCCACACGCTAGCCAATTAAGCTATACATTCTTACCGACCAATATTTTTTTTACCGCAAAGTACATTACCAAAATTATATTCAGATTTTCGTCGATTCTTAAATTTATTTACGAAAAACGAATGCAAATGTTAATTCGAACGTTACATTACGAACGAAATAAGCAAAAATTTTAAAGTAGAATACTCACTGAAATGAAAATCAGATAACGAAAAACTCACCTGCGAACAAATAAATATTTATACGTTAGTAGATGAAAGCAGTCTTCTCTTAGCGTTCCCTAAGTAGGTTTCCCATTGAATCCCATTTCTTTGTGCATGTCAAAAAAGTTGTAAAGCCTCCTCATTCGGAAGACGCCTTTCAATAATACCACGTATGAATGTGCAAGGCCATGGACGACAAGCGCGAAGAGTGGATTTGCAAAAGAAAATTATATCGGATCGTGAATGGGGGAAACATGAGCCTTTAGAAGATGTACGCCGAATGTATTCATACGAGATACTGTTTTTTTTATTATGGATCCGTTTGAACAAATATTATGAAGCGTTTGTGAGGCCGTCTTCGAGCAGTGAGGCGGCATCTGACTGTACTGAACTGAAAATAAAACGCGTCGTTGAGTTCCGCTATTTAATACGCAATTGTCTTGAAAATTAGGAAAGGAGTGACTAAACACTAAGTTCCCTCTGCCTTTAGCGCTATAGGCATCTATGCAAGATTTGTCTAAATGCAAGTGATGGTAGCGAACCAATTTTAGTTCGAAATCTAATTCTACTATGTGCGAAGTTAATTCTGTCACTCTATATAGGTATGACTTGTCTTCACTTCTATCTATCGTATCTAGTTCACTATCTAGAATTGTTACTTTGGAAAATATGTGAAAATAAAAAAAAAACAATATAATGAAATTTACTTCTACATACAAATTTTATAGAAGGGTATGTTGTCTAAGTGCAAAGAAATCATTCCAGGCACAGTAATGCTTAAATATATAAAACACAAATCTAATTCATACCTTCTTTCATGTTAAAAATGAAGACTTTTTACCTAAAGAATTAAGTCAACATCAACTATTTTGTTTACAGAAGCTGTTTCCTTTAACATTAGATTGAATAAAATGTGAGCAACTAAAAATAGGTCTACATTTAAATGATCCTCGACGCTCACAGGGCGAGGCTGGTGACGCTGGAACCTATTCAAATGCAACTTCAACGAGAACGGAACTTCTCTTGCTCAAGAAGTAAAAAATTGTATGCTTCGACAATTAGCTTAATTACGTCTTCTGCGAATATCGTTCTTCTGAAATACCTATGAAATATGTATAAAATATCCTCAAAACACAGCCAGCACGTTAGTCTTTTCATCAATTATTATTAGAAAAGGAATTTAGTCCGTGGAAATTCCCATGTTGATTTATTACTGTCCATTCACTGAAAATATCTTGACGGTCGTATATTCAAGTGCGGGCTATCAAACCGTCATAACTATCGATCTTCGGATGCAGCTCAGACACGTCGCCACTCCACGTAATGGATAGCGGGTCGACACGGTGACAGCAGGTTAGCATATGCATGTACTGGATTGAGTGGACGAAATCCGTTTTCTTTTATAGTGGAATAAAATTAAGAATTATCATAAAGGAGAATTAAGAAAATTTAATTATCATTTGTTTTTAATAGAGCTTCTATACATATATTCAAGCAACTAAACAAATACTACCTCAAAATAACAGAATAAAATTAAACGCATATTATAACTCTTAACGAAATTCAGACCTTTGTAATCACAATCTTTGACTTCCCCATCAGTTAAAGATTGATGAATTTGTAATGTAACAAGATTTATTGGATACTAAAAGCTAAAAAATGGTTTCACTGTCCAAACTTGGGGACAGTGACATCGTTTAGTGACGTTTTTGTGGTATCAAGCCGTCATAACTATCAGCCTTAAGCTCAGCGCAGACATTCGCCACTCCAGCACATAATAGATACCAGAATCACGGCGCAGGCATTGAAGTATGCAGGGGATTGACAATCTATTCCTGGGTTAAATCGGATTTACGGTAAAGCGGGCTATTTTTAGTTTTGTAAAATGTCGTCTCGAATTTTGCGAACGCGATCCGATTAAATTGATAGAACGGTTCAGTGATGTTGATAACGTCATTTTCTCTTGTTTTTTCGATATGAAAGCGCTGTTGGGTTCCACCACTTGATTCGCAATGTCTCGCAACTTGTTTAAAGACAATCCCACTTTCAACCCAACTGATAAAAATATGTATAATATGGCAGATTTAGATTTATATTTCCCAAATATTTTATATTTGAATTATTCAGAAAATGAACAAAATTCTGAACTGATGTTGGATTAGCTTTTGAAGATTCTCATATCTATTCTTCAGTACCATTAATAATATTAAAAGCTCGTATAATATTATTATTGTAAATAACCGATGTCTATTTTCAAATGGAAAGTGGTTGTTTGTGTCACATATTTCGCGTAACATAATACAGGCTGGCTAGCCGGGAGACGGCGTCGTGGCGCCGCGCCGGGCTCCGCTTTCACGACGCGCGACGTATAGGGCAAAGACTATGCTATATTTGATTAAAAAATTTGCAAATTTCTAATTTAAATTGTTTTTAATTTATGTACCTAAGTAAGACAATTTTTCTAGATTTGAGTTGGGTAATAGGTGGAATTGACAATTAGGTTCAATTTTTGTTAAAAAAAAATTGTGTTCATTGAAACAACCAATAAAATTTGTTATTATGAGGTACATTTCTTTGTGAAAAAAAGCCAATATATCTTCAAATCTACCTTACGTATCTGTTATTAAATACAGCAATCTATTTAGTTTACATTTAAAATATATACCTAAACTAGCAACCGCCAGCGGCTTCGCCCGCTTAAACTACACAATTATTAATTTAATATACTGAATTACTTTATGTTCTAATATTTCATGTTTGCAGCGCCCTTAGTGATTTCTAATATGCACATTTCAATAACTTTGGTACCGTATTACCGTAATTGTTATAAGAATTTTGAATGGTTTAAAAGAATGCAACCTACATTACCTACTATTTAAGATCAGTTATAAGATTTTTTTTGTAAATATATATATTACCGATTTTTTTAGAGCGTATATTGCAAAATATATGCAAAGATATGGTAAATTTTTTTATTATGGTTAATATTGCAAAGATATGGTTATTTTTTTTTTTTACTTTTTTTTTACTTTCACCATATGTTAAAAATAAATATAAGTATTAATTTGAACTATTCAAATAATTTACAATTGCATAAACAGACTTAAAGACGAAATAACTGGCCATGACAGGGATTCATTCCTGATAGGGCTCTTATCACTTTTATGTAATTTTTTGTTATAGAGTATTATTAATTTAAACAAAAAAAAAATCATTCTCATATACTCCCAGTATCAACATGTTGGGCTTTAACGTTTCGAGTAACTATCAGTCAGTATCGTCACACTGAACACATAAAGACACTGGGAGTCACCGGCAGAGCGAGACATTACTTTACGATAAAACACCGATTGGTAATGTAAAGAGCCCAAGATCGGCCTCATATGAAGTACTGTTCTCATCTCGAGGCATGCGCCCCAGTATCATTTGGAACCATATGTTTGCAGACAACTTAGAACCATTTGAATCGGTGAGCATCCAATATTCTGTAAAAGGCTTGACACTTTGGTTTTGCCAGCATTCATCATACCAGTCATTTTTGCATGATTCGCAATCGGAGATTTCTATTTTCCGAAGAATCTATTTTCCCATCCCATTATGCCCATTTCTGGAGGCATTGCGTATTAAGTGATGGAACTCAACGTCACGCTTTGCCTCGACACCAGAGCGAAGAAATGAAAATATAAATTTAAATAAATATGTATTTCATTTCCTCGAGTAGACATAAAACCTACAACCAGTCGCATTTACTATAACACTTTCGTGCTTCTGCACCACGACTGGCCTCTTTATCTTTCTTTTTTCAGCTTCACGCACTGTACTCCGCACAGAGTATAGGAAAAGGGAACCGAGCGTTGAGACACTCCTTTCACCACTTTCCACTAAATTTTTCGAGGCATTGCGTGTTGGGTGGCCGAACTTCACGCCTGGCTTTTGAATTGCTGCTAGAGCGAAAAAATATAAATATTAATATACAATAATGCATTACCTCGAGTGGAAATCGAACCCACACCCTTGTGCCCCTGTGCCACGAAGGCCTATATTTTTCATGTGCAGATTTCGCTTTTATATCCTTTAATTATGTGTAGAATATGAAATGCATTATAGAGTTAACAGATGTTTTAACTTATATCCCGAAAAACACACCCTTAGGGGTCAAATTTCGAAAAAAAACTTGTTTCAAAATCCATGTCAAAATCCCATCTAGGGTAGCACGTAGACGCTAAAATAATTCGTATGTAAAATTTGAGATTTTTGACCAGCACTTGTAATTACGAAATTGCATATACAATATCAACCCCAAAACTATATGCTTAGGTATCAAATTTAGCAAAATCTCGTCTTAGTTAACAACTACTTCCTATAAGTAACGCTCATGCAAAATTTGAGACTCCTAGCACTTATAGTTACGAAGTTTCATACAAACTACCAATCCTAAAAACAACCCTTTAGGGGTGGAATATTGGAAATTCCTGTCTCCGTGTGCACTTGCGTCCTATAAGTGACGTCCATAGAAAATTTAAGACTCCTAGCGCTTATAGTAACGAAGTTTCATGCAAACTACCAACCCTAAAAACAACCTTTTAGGGGTGGAATATTGGAAATTCCCGTCTCCGTGTGTACTTGCGTCCTATAAGTGACGTCCATAGAAAATTTGAGACTCCTAGTGCTTATAGTAACGAAGTTTCATACAAACTACCAACCCTAAAAACAACCCTTTAGGGGTGGAATATTGAAAATTCCCGTCTCCGTGTGTACTTACGTCTTATAAGTGACGGCCATGCAAAATTTGAGACTCCTAGCATTTGTAGTAAAGAAGTTTCATACAAACTTTCGACCCCAAAAACAACCCCGTAGAAATCGAATATTGCAAATTCCCGTTTTAGCGAGCACCTACGTCCTATAAGTAATTCCTATGCAAAATTTGAGATTCCTAGCACTTGTAGTTTCTGAGATTTCGTGATGAGTGAGTGACCTTTCGATTTTATATATATAGATACGCAAATTAAATTGAAAAACACCAATTTAAACTGCATTGCAATCCCATCTGCATTCCACATCTCTGATAAGTGTAGTGTTACATTCACCACAGATTTCATACGCTCGAGGGAGTTTTCCTCGAGACGCCGAGAAGCAACTCCTCGCGTCAATACGAGGGCATCCGTGACTCGAATAAAAAATCATCTCGCTACTTTGTTGATAAATTCTAGTTATCTCCATAAGTGCTTGTAGCTTGCGCAAATTGAATGCGAACACATCCAGCATTAATGGCGACGGTGAAATTTAGATCGGAATATTGGAGTTTCGTTTGAAGCTAAATGCAGTTACGATTGACGATGAATTCGTTGATATACCTCGTGTCTACATGGTCGTGGTGTTCGTGTATTGCGATGTTTTGTATCGTTTTGCAATGTATGTATGTTAATGTATTTTTTTATGGATGTTGTATTTGAGTTTGATGGGAAATAGAAATATGAATAGTAATACAGGTTTTTTTTCTATTAAACACAAATAGCGCTTTAACCTTTTCATAAAAGAATGTTTCTGAAAATAAAGTTTATTTACGAACATATTGTTTTCTTTAGATAAATAGACTTTGACATCTTCAAGATATATTCCGCACATAGCAGAATAGGCAGAGCCAACCTGGTAAAAATTACTGCGGGATCCACTTTCCACCAGAATTCGAGACATTCTGCATTGAGAGGTGGCAACACCGCGCTTTAAATTTATATTGAATTATGAATAGTGATTCCAGAAGCAATTGCTCTATAAAATTCGAATTCCAAAACTGGACAAAAGGTAACCACTGAGCTCTACGTTAAAACGGTAGCTAATGAAATTGTAATGTTACGATGATATATCACCAAATAAATATTTTCATTATTGATACTGTCTATTTACTATAACGTGACTCACATGAATTACAAATGAGATTGAATACATTAAGTATTCAGCATACATCTGGAAGGGGCAAACGAGAGAAAAAATTGTCGACAAATGTTACATTTTTATGATAAGAAATGACTGCTTCAACGTGAAGAATATAAAGGAACAAGTATAAAAACATTAAGAAAATACAATTATATGTTTAAAATCTATTATTCTTCTTTTATGTTTCATGTTGTATCCTGCATATAGAAGGGTAGGCAGAAGGAACTCAATGTTAAGAGACTCCGTTCCTCACGCATCACCCAGTTTTGGAGACATAGCATGTTGAGCGGTGTATCTTAGTTCCGATCATTACAATTTGCGGTTTTGCGTACGACGGTCAACTGATCGGTTACGTGACTTGGAGCTGGAAAGTAAATATATTATGGGTTCAATTCCCACTCGAGGGTATGAATTATTTACATTTCCTGCTATAAGCGGGATACACGGTAAACTAAAAAAAACACAATCACATGTTTAAATTTAATTAATAAATACAATCTCCCATACAAAAATACGAAACTAAACACCTTTAAAAAAACATCATAATATTACGTACATCTAAATACCATAACGTCCCATAAAATATAATTATTTAGCTATGATTGTTGTGACTTCCCGTTTCATAGTTAAATGCCCTTCCAGACCTTGCAGGTCTTTGTTGGCATCAATGGCCACTATAAAACAATAAGTGGCCATTGTTCGGTGACGGCAATCATCGTAAAGCGGTGGAACCCATCTGCGCTTACCTGCGCGACTGTTTTTTTTTATATATATTTTTATTGCATGTTAGATGTACTCTAAATGGAATAATAAGGGATTTAAAAGGTTTTATTACAACGCAGGACGAGACCAATTGAGCTTGATGAAAGATGTCTGATGAATGGATTGTTTTCCTTGTTTTTTTTATGCAAATTCATGTTGAATTCGGATTTTTAAAAAGAATAGAGTTTATAAGAGAGTAAATTCATGGTTTTTCCTTATAAAGATTTCCAGATAGGTAGAGCGGAGGGAACCTAGTGTTCTGACACACTGTTCTCCGTTCTAAAGCAGAGATAATTAAAGTTCGAATTCGAGTTTAAATTGCTGAATATAAAAGATTTCTTTAAATAAAGTCAAATAAATCAATGATGAATCACTGACAAACGGCTAATAGTTATAAGAATAACTATCTAGTAAAAAAATATAATATTAAATAAGAATCTATTATAAATAAAAACTCTACAACTAAACATTAGTTTCCATTAACAAAATTATTCACGTACACATCTTGGGAACCATAATTTATTTATAAAAATACACAATTTTTATTTTCTACGACTCGATAGCATCTAAAGTGAACGGCACAATAAAGAACGTGGAAACATGTCCGCCGCTTTCCCTTTTAGCATAGTTTTCCCGATGAATAGATATAAATTATAGCAAAAATATGAGCTCAAATGAGATGGAAATTTTGTGAATTTGTATTGTAACTTACTTGTGAGTTGGTTGATTTATCTATTATTATATGGTGGTTCTATTATTAGTTGGTGGAAGAACTGAGACGCCTTTGTCTGGATGTGTCTAATGGTACAAGGATAGTGAATTCTATTCCCACTCTGATTAATTATTATTTCGGTTTCGGTCTCTGGCAATAATTAAAGCGCGGAGATAAATTTCGCCACCCATCACGTAATGTATAATGAAAAAAATATTATCAAAATAAAAGTACTCGGTAAAAAGAAATTCGAGTTAAAACATTAAAAAAATTCAAATAATATAATTTATCATTATTGTTTATTTATTTGTTTATTATCTACCATTTAACAATTTAATATAAAAACATCAATATATTTAACATCTAAAAAACCAAAAAGGCTTGTAACGATGTTAAAAATGTCATACATTACACAATTTTAAATTAACGTTAAAAAAAATTAATTAAACACTATTATTTACCGTAAATTTAAAGTTAAGTAAAAAAAATCAAGATAAATAAAGTTAAAAACTATTATTGATAAAATATTAATGACGAACTCCAAATCATTATTCCCACGGACAAGTACTTATCTAAAAGTCAATGACGAATCAAATGAATCCATTTAAATTGTAATTATTCCATAAAAGCGATACTAAAGTAGTACTTGCGTTATTAATTCAATAATTGCTTCGAACAAGTAGTGTTTTTTGTTAATGATTTGCTCACTCGAGGGTGAGACCGTATCAAACTCAACTATTGGAAAAGCCATTTCGACTTGTATTTATGTTTTAGATTTGTATCGAGTGAAGTATTATGACTTAGAGTGAAGTAAGTTGACTGTTAGTGTTATTTTGAGTTCATTTATTTTAACTGAAATATACTATTTTCATAATAAAATACATTACGCAAACATGTTAGTGTATAATCGTATTTTAACAGAAACAATAACTGCTCTAGTCCAATAGTTCTGACTTTGGCTATATATTATTATTATGTTATATATATTTAACTATTTAATCTTTAAATCAATAGTTTTTCCATTTAATTTGACATTATTAATAATTATATAAAAATACGTTTTTAAATACACAAAAAAATATTTAATTTAATAGAAGCACTATTACCAACTAAAACGTAACGTACGAGTACAACGTATACGTAAAACTTAACTAATACGTAACGTACAACGTAACGTAACGTACAACGTAAACGTAAAACTTAATAACTTTAAGGGATGGAAGGATAGATAAATAAATATATTTTTGATAAATATGAGCGTAAGAAAAAATCAATGATTTTTATTATTAAACGTCGATTAATTGTTTATCTCAATATTGCTATTAAAACACATATCAATTGTCAACATATACTATATCCAATTTACATATACAGTAATTATATTTACTACAAATATGTCGGCTCGACCGAATGTAAACAACTATTACAGTGACATTTTCCTTTGTTATTTACAAACAAGTTATTTAGCTGTGGCAAATAGTAATTCATTCATATTATAATAAACTACATAATAAAATCTAGATTTAAATGTAATATTCCTGCAGCCTGAAATGTATTATTAGGATAGCAAACTTAGATTAGAATTGTAGGTGTAAGTTTTGAATGGGAATCGTAATACACATAATTTAAATAGAAATACAAATAAATATAATAAGCACAACAGATAATGGCTAGTGAGATATCATAATTTGTGAACGCCTAGTGTTTCTTATTCAGGAGAGCTGGAGAATAAGGTCTTAGACATTTTTTTTTCTGTGTCTTTTTTTGTGTTAGCTTTACATTGTACGCCGCTATATGAACAATAGGCAGAAACTAGTGACTAATCACTAGTCGGAAGTAACGGAATGTCTAAACACTCCGTTGTATTCTTTCTGATCAATTTTTTAAACCTTGAATGGCGGATTTCACCGTCGCGCTTTGTTTTTTGACCAGAGCGAGGAATTGAGAATAATTATTTTCCCCGAGATCGAAGAATCGAACCCACAACAACAGAATCAGTGCCACGATAGCCCCAAGTGGAAGACATAGTGTTTTTATTGTCACTGATCTTTAAAAATATTTAATATATTTAAACAAATTTTACAACAGGAAAGTATGGTTAAACAAATGTCGATATTAACATAATCCGAATACAAATCCCGATTGTACCGGCACTCTAAGCAATAAGTTTACAATTTATTACGTAATAAAGATAACATAAAAAGTACGTTGGTTAGATTTCTCCAATCAGTCGGTTTTCTATCAAATTAATAGCCCCATCATCGACACAATCACGGGTGATTTAAAATAATGGAGTAAAAGATACCTTCTAGTTTAATTGTCGTAGTTTTGTTTTAGTTCTGTTTGTATAAGTTGAAAATCAATGAAAATATGTTTCTTATTTGCATTGTCGTTTCGTATGTCGTTTATGTATTATATATTTTTATAGAGGTCGCCTGGTCCAGTGTGCATGTAAGCGCGACAGTTATGGGTTCGATTTCCACTTCCGGGAGTGAAATCTTAAATATGATTATTAGCGCAACGTCTAGCTCTGCCACTCAATACGCGATGCCAAGAATGAGGACCTCCCAGGGTGGCATGCATGCAATTTAATGACAGGGGAAGAGGCGAAAGAGGTATGCAAAGATCATTGCATTAGGCAGCCCGTTATTTCTGGCTATCCCGCACAGGATAAAGCGTGAAGCTAAAAACAAATCTACTATCCATTTAAAAACGTATGGAAGATAAAAATAAAAATGAAAAAAAAAACAGACACGTTCCAGAGTCGCAATCATCATGACTGTCAGTGCATCTGTCAATTTATTACGTGACTTACGACTTTAATGGAGACCTTTGACACTACATTGTTTGAAAAAAGATAAGTGATTAATTTTAGGTCAAGGAAGAGTACAGATTGTAATATGTTTATAAAAATATTTATTTACGTAACTCTTCAGATCAGACGGCATTTTAGATGACTGTTAGTATGGTTGTAGGTTCGATTTCCACTGGGGAGAATGAGTTATTTTCATTTCCTCATTCGGATAATAGATAAAACGCAGCAGTTGAATTCCGTCTTTCAACAAGCCACAGGTGCATTAGGAACGTACAGTCATAACATTAGGTTCCCTCTGCCTACAGTGCTACATATTTGAACCTAGAACCTTAAATAAACCTAAAACCTTAAATATTTATTATTTTAACTCAATATTCATAGCTATATCGACACGTTATATAAACTTAGTCCAAACATTGTCAAATTATAAAGTATTTTAATTAAAATGTTTAGGTTCCTCTACTTAAGTTACGGATAATTAATATTAAACTGTCTTAGAAGCCTGACTAAGATGTATTAACCTAGTTCAGACTGTCTTGTATGTTGAAATTACCTATTTAAATAAACCTAACTATAATATAGTGTGTACGTAAACTATAATATTATATTATATTATATTATAAGAAAAACGCGAAGGTTTTGATGGGGGGAAAGATTTTATTTAAGTTTTCATCTCCTAGCTCTGTTAAGCAGCCATAGTGCGGCGTTGAGATCCGCCACTCAACACGTAATGTCTTGACAGAGTGTCTTAACACTAGGTTCTCTCTAGTAGTACTTACTACACTTAAGGTCTTTAAGATTCGAGACTATCAAAAAATTAAATTCAATGAAGACCTACAATCTCAATACAAGACTTAGATTCAGTGACAATAGGTCCAGAGAATTAGGAAATGGAGGTACAATGAGACGTTTAACTTTTAAGTTTAAACGTGTATTGTCGTATATGGGTTAACAGGTTCAAATTATTTGATTATATATAATTTATATGAAAGATTATGACATAATGTATGTATAATTTAAAAGATTAAACTTAAATATTATAAGTGTCAAATTGGCACTCACACATTCTTTTCAGCTTCTGAATCCCGCACACAGCAGGGTTGGCAGTGGGAACCTAGTATTAATACACTTCGTTCCCCATTTTATTCTGGAGGCAATGCGTGTTGAATTGTTGAACACAAAACTGTATTTTTGCCTCGACACCAGAGCGAAAAAATGAAAATATTAAACAAAAGTATTTCCTCGAGTGGAAATCGAACCCATAACCCACCGCGTTTACAATGACACGATTATGCTCTTGTAGCACGACTTTCCTCAAAAGAATATTTAACATCACTTAAATTTTAATTGACCGAATTCAATAATAGCAAACTATAATCTAATTCCCATAACACACAAAACAAATGGAGGTATCAACCAACACAAATTACAGTGTTAATGTATATAGAACGTAATTATCAAAACGTGCCGCTACAGTATCATTTGTAGGAGAATTAATAGTTTAAATTATTTGTAACCAGTAGGGTTGCTGCCCCTAACAACGATTCAATAACGATATTAACGGGACAACCTATTTGGAAATGCGATCAGCTTTATTTTGTCTATTAATATTTAGAAACCAAAGGATTGTCTGAAATATATTTTTTTTTTTTCTTACTTTCTCGTTGTATACCAAACATTGCAGGGTAGGCAGAGAGAAAGCGGGTACCTAATGTAAATACTCTCCGATCATTCCCCCAAGTGGGAATCAAACCCCACAATCGTCGCGTTCAAACTTTCACGTTGTCACACGCGTCTGCGCAATGACGGCCTCAATATATAATTATTAATAATACTTATTATTATTATTTTTTAGCTTCACGCTGTATCCCACATATAGCCGAAAACCTAGTATAAAAACACTCCGTTCTCTACTCTCCGTTTAATTTTCAAGACATTACCGCACACAGTTTAGTAATGTCTTCTTTTAACCTAGATTACTAATAATCTTTAAGAATTCAACCACATACATACCTAATGTATAATATCATTTCTTCTTAATAAAAAGAAAGGAATTTAAAATTATAGCAAGGCCTGCTTTATAAAACCGTCTCGGAACACATTCAAACGACAGTCTTATTAACAATAAAACACATGGTGCGCGAATGAATTATTTAACATGTGGATAAAATTCAAGCCATTTTTGCTCCTGTTCACGCAAAAAAAGATAATTTCCATGCGGGAGATATTTTTTATGCTATTTTAGTATACTGTAATCACGATGCTTGTGGGTTCATATGCCACTAAGGAATGAGCTATTTTTATTTCCTTGTTCTGGTAACAAGACAAAGCGCGGCGTTCAGTACCGTCACTCGACAACGCAATGTCTCGAAAATTAAGCGGTGCCCTGCTACGATTTAACTGAGATACAGCGAAAAAGAAAATATATTAACAACTTTCTTATTTTTATCTTTAAGTAGTATTTTATTTAGTTTAGTTTTTATTCTCAACATAACATCCTAGTTAAAAATCAAAAATTTTAATTATTCAATAAAAAAACAACACAAAAATAAGATAATGGATCTCACTCTCAATGGACTCATTATTTATTTAGAAAAAATATATATAGCATGAAAAATAAGCAACAATTCTTTACGGGATGCCCCTTGGGTGTGACCAGGCGGGCTTGGGGTCAATTTGTCAATCTGACTTCTAGAAGGTAACTGACAGGTATGTTCATATCCCTGGAGGCATCTATTGAAGATATTCCACTTGCTCCTGTATTACGTAATCATAATATAATAACTTTTGGTCTCCGTTTTGGTATTTGATAGTACCTATACACTAGAAATAATGACTTTTACTACTGATCCAAGAAGTAATTATTTTAGAATGTATTTGATAATTAATCTGAAAAATTGACATCGTCGTAGCAGAATCGAGTGCCTTGGCACTCTTTATAATAGACATTTTATAATAGAGGGACTTCATTTAAGTAATTAGTTATTTAGACTAAGTCCAGCGTTGAGCACCGCAATGTCTTGAATAAAGTGAGGAACAGAGTTTTTAATTGACTACCTTTTAGATGCATTACGTAGTAAGTAGTGAGTAGTCAGTTTTCTTTACCCTCTTAACAATAATTATAAAAGTAATATGCAGTGATTGTAATAAAATTCACGAATTGAACGTATTTCTCATAGGTCTACTTTCAGGATAGGCTTCACACAAGGTTTCTCCCAACGGAATTAGTTGTGGGAAACAACTAAAATAGCCTTTGGTTGTTTCCAATTTATAATACATAGTTAGTTGGACCTTCCAAAACTTACATTTAGAAGTCTGAAATAGATATACACTAATAATCTATTTTAACTATATTTAGATTTTCAAATTGGTAATCATTCTCATTCCTTTTTTCATCATTATTTTTATTTATGTTGTTCTTTCTATATATTTCTATGTTTTATGTGTGCAATAAAGTATATTCTATTCTATTCTATTCCTTTGTCTTCTTATTTCACCCAGAATTACTTGTAGAATGGTAACTAAGTTAAAATTATAATACATCTTACCACTACAAACCCCAATTTACAACCCTAAATGTATCCCAAAGATCTTAATTATAACTAATAGTATGAAAAAGCATCAGATATTAACCCTTTAAAAGGTAAAATTTCTATGGAATCCGTCCTGAATATACACAAAATGTTCTTATTTCACTTAAAGTATATATTAACATAATACATTTATTTTAGGTGTGGTCCTAAATAAGCAACGATTTAAACGTACTTTCAAGAAAGTTTTAATTCTAAAATCCTTGAAGGAACAATCAAAAGTTGCCGAGCAATCGATGTTGTGTACATGTTAGCTGGAGTTATCGAGCTCAGAGATAAAAGTGTATACGATGGACTTAAAAGACTCTTTGTTTGTCGTAACAGGAACCTAGTTCCAGATTTTTGTGGAAACAACGGATTTGTAGATAATATTATGTGATGTGCAGAGCTTTTAGTGAAAACTGATATGGGTCCAAGATATTACTTTAGAAACCACGGCAGATATCACCACTTAACTTGGTAAATTGAGCGGTGTGATTGAACACTAGATTCCCTTTAACAGGCTGTAAGCAGAATATAGCGTGAAAAAATATTTGACATGTGTAAATTTCTTATCGTTAATTATTATTTCTTTTCAATCGATTGTCGTATAACGGGACTAGCTTCCATAGCTAATATTAGCAAGACCTAAATAAAATAGAATTTCAATAATAAAACCATTTCCCAAATAAAAGGAGCAGTTTAATTAACACAAAGTGTTATACTCGTGTTGGATCTTGTACAGGCTATAAAGCCATGTTTACTCGAGTTATCGAACAGTCTGTGATAGAGCTATGCTATAGGTAGGTAGTTGGTACATACATAGAGGTATTTCTCACGTGAACCCTCTGTTACAATGGAACACTGAAGGGACTTTGTTGAACAGGATACTGTGTTACAGGATGTTTAGTTTAGAAAGCGAAATTGTTTTGGAAATACTTCAAATACAATTTACTATAAATTTGTCAAGGTATTCTCCTCATAAGAGGTACTTCATTTCTTTGCTCTGCTAACAAGACAAACCGCAGGGTTAAATTCCGGAAGTAAATACGCAATGTCTTAAAAATTGGACGAAAAGTGGGGGACGGAGTGTTTTAACACTAGGTTCCTTTTGCCTGCTCTTCTATATGCAGGATACAGCTATAAGCTGAGAGAAAAAAATACACCTATGAATAACAAAATTACAATTAGAATGTCGTTAAATAAAATAAAGTTGAAAAGTGGTAAATAGCGAAACATTTACCATAAGATTATTTTTGCACATCCTAATAGATAAATATAATAATAAAAACTTAGTCGCCGTATCCTAACCCTAGACAGGAATGTAAACAGTCCATATACACCAAGACCCTTTGGTAAGGGTGCAAGATATTCAATTGCTTACTGACTTGAATATTAAGACGGTCTCTTTCACAGATATGTGTAGTTTTTTTAAGTAAAAAACTAAAGCTCCTTTGAAGCAATGTATGTGTAATCTTTTAGAAATACAAGTAACACCGCATGATATTGAAAAATGTATAGGAAAATCCAATAAGTAAAAAAGATATAATTGTTCTTTTTAAGGAAGGCAATGAATAAATTAGTGATTGGCATTCTGGTTGACAGGCAAAATGTGAGAAAACTACACTAGGAACACAGGAAAAAAATCGAAAAATGAAAAATATTTATATTTAAGATTTTCTTATTATAAACTGATAATTATTTAAGGTCCATACGCTCGCGTCTATTTGTCTACTTATATGACCATTGACCTACAATCTTGAAATTGGTAGAATCGTCGGTAGGCGATCAATTTTCGAGACGTTTAAGTCATAATTGATTAAAAAACAATTAAGTAATCTAGTCTCTAGTTGTATCTAGTAATAGTTCCCACTTAAATAATAAGTATAATTTATATAAATACAATAAAATGATGTCACAGTCGTCAGTATTATATGTTAATGGATACAAAAGCGTTGTTTGAACAAGTTATCATAAAAGCCGTCGGTAGAAGTCGGACGTGAGAAAACTAAAATCGTAATATTTATAATGTCCACGTGTCGCTGGCGCTTTGTCATTGTTTAGTAAGAGATGAGCTTGCCTATTTGCATACTTATGATATGATGTCTCTATTGAAAGGTTACTATTGACTTTGTTTGTTTTACTGTTCTCTCTCTCTCTGTGTAAATCATCTTCACGCTGTATCCCCCATACAGAAGGGTAGGCAGAGGGAATATAGTATTAACACACTCCGTTCCCCATTTTTTTGCGTATTCTGGGGGCATTGGGTGTTGACTGGCAGAACTCAACGCCACGCTTTTGCCTCGATCGACACCAGAGCTAAGAAATAGAAATATAAATGTAATTAAATGAAGAAATGTAATATTTAATATTTTTATTTATTTAGAAATGAAATATTAAATATTGCATTTTTTTTGAGAGGGAATGAAACCTACAGCCCATTAGTCGCTTGTGCTCCTGCGCCACGACTGGCCTCAATTTCTATATTTTATACTCGTAAGTGTGAGGCATAATGAAGCATTTCCATTTGCTCCTTCTAGTAAGAAAATTAAAATAAGGCGCGGGGAAAATAGGGCGGAAAATGGGGAACGGAATGTTATAACACTAAATTCCTTCTGGCTCTACTGCTGCGAGGTACAGCGTTAAACTAAAATAAGAGAAGATTTTTTCTTCAAATTACAAAATTAAACTAAAGATACCCATGTAAGCAACAATAACTGTAGTTGCTACAATACACGTATTTACCGAGGTACATACACAACCTTGCTTCACAACTAATGACCGCAAGCGTGGTACGCGGCAAGAATGTTAAAATGTTTCGTAAACTTCTCACTTTAATTTATGTACGAATAAAATATGGTTGAGGCAGTCCACTGTTTCCGGACGCGATGGGTCAACACCTGCTCTCATACGCGCTGGTTTTCTGGGAAAATATTTTATTGAATTATTTTGATTTTGTGCTGCTGTTATTTTTGGTATTTGAATGTAAATTGTTTTTCATTTATTTATGTACCACACAAGAAAGAAAGTACAGAAAACTTATGACAACAGAAGAAATGTGTACAATGGATAATTTATCTCTAATAGAGATCTCTACCAGAAACCCTTGAATGTAGGAGATGTTAAAAGAAATGATTCAGGTGCGGTATTTTATTATTATGTTAATAATAATAAACATTGGTTATGTTTAATGAAAAATATGTGTTTTTTTTACTGCTCACGTATTTTATATTATTTTTTTGTATTACGTGTGATCCCTAGCGAAGAGATTTGAATCAATATCTATGGATTAGATTGAAATCCAATACAAATGTAAGGATGCACACTTTTCCTAGATATGTAGAAAAGAGCTAAATGATTTACAATTGTGATGCCTAATGTAACCTCTCGCTTTTGTAAGTAGGCAAGCAGAGGAAACCTAATGTTAAAACACTTTGTTCCCCATTTTCCGCCTAATTCTGAGACATTTCATGAAGATGGCCTTACAAAATGTATTTCATTATACTTTTTTATTTGATAATCGTATTAGGTATGAGCAGTTCACACATACAATGTTTTTGTAGCAATTACAATGTGGTCGTCAGCGAAACGTTACTGTTACTTACTTGCTGCCCTCATTTTCACATTTAGAAAACCGGTGTGGCAACATTCAGTAAATATACATAATACGAATGTACTTAAAACATGAATTGTTAATGAAAATTATTTAGATTTTTTATTTATTTTGGCCTAGTTTCTTTTGAAATATTGTCAATTTAATGTCCATTTAATTTTTAAGTAGATTTTACCCGTGATTTTGCTTGGTCAAAAGAAAATAAGCAAAGTTATGTATGCCACATGACATTTTAGGTACCCTAAGATACCAGTGATATAGTCCATAGCCTTCCAAGATAATAAATGGACTATCCAACACAAACAGATTACTAAGTTTGAAGGTATTTTTTACCTGTAGATGTTATTAATGATAATTGACGAGACAAAATTACCTGTAACAAATAAAAAAACAATTAGTAACTACAGTATTTAACTAAAAGTTTAAAATTTTAAATAATTCATTTATAAGAAAAATATATTTAATAATAAAAAAATTAAAAAAATGTTACAAAAAGCCAATTACAGTTACAATTTACGTAATTTAAACAAATTAATGATGATAGCATTACAAATAGGTTGCTTAGTACACAGATGTGATGAAACAAATATTTTTAAAACGACTTCGAAATCTTTCTTTAAGTCCAGACAATATACGTGATGAATTACTATTTTATGTAGGTACATGTATGTATATTAGAAGATTTCGTTACATCTTAGTTACGAAATTTATTTTAAAGACACTAAAACATATTTGAGGCAAACGCGACAGGTTGTGAGTTTGATTCCCATTCGAGAAATAGAAAAATTTTATATTTTCGTTTTCTCGCTCTGGTAACAAGGCAAAAGGCAGCGTTGAGTTCCCATACTCAACACAAAATGGCCACAGAATAGAAACTAAAGTATGGAAAAGAATTGTCTTAACACTAAGTTCCCAGGTTCCCTCTGCCTACCCTGCTATGCACGGGATACAAAGTGAACCTTAAAAAATAGTAATTATAAAAATAATAACTAGTTTCAAATGATTTAAAAATATTATTCACGCCCCATTTCGCAATACTGTCCACCTTATCAGTGTATCATCGGCATACTATCGGCGTTTTATCGGTCGACGACGCGTGTAACAATTTCTATGTAGATACCGTTGTGTGCAACACAAATATTGTCTTTAGTTCGATGTTTTTATATTATATCTATATATGAGATATTATGAAGCAGTCGTGGCGTAGAGGCACTAGGGTGTGAATTTAACGCGACGGTTGTGAGTTCGATCCCCACTCGAGGTATATTATAGGTAATATTTACTTAGATTTATATTTCTGGTTTACGCTCTGGTATCGAGGCAAAAGCGCGACGTTGAGTTCCGCCACTCAATACGCAATGCCTTCAGAATGGCGGAAAGTAGAGAACGGAATGTTTTAACACTATATTCAATGTGTGTATTATAACTAAGTATAAAATAATATACAGCTGTTGAATGAGGTGTGACTGTGAATGCGACGGTAGTTGATTCGCTACTCTCACTTACACTCAGGAAAATTAATTAATTTTCTATTTTTGCTCTGGTAACAAGAAAAAGCACCGCGCTTCCAGTTGTTGACATTCGTAAACAATTCAATTGTTCGAATATGAATCGAATCCACACCCATTGCGTTTTCAACCTGATCTCCCGCTGCGCCATGACGGCACCAACAGACGGACGGAAAAATATATATATATTAGTCATATCAAAGTAGCATCTAGAATTTTATCAATTAGAAACATACAAGTAAAATTACTTAGAAATATACAACTGAACTGAATACACAGACAGCCCTGTCAATGAATACCTTATCAAAATAAACATAAGATAAATTTGCTTATCAAATGAGGTTACCGGTAAAATAAATGCTAATATATACCGCGAGTAAGTCACATTGCATACTTTTTGCATGAAATAAATATTATAAAAACATTTGTATTATACTAAATCTATAAATTTTTATATATTTAGTTTTTTGATCACATTTTTAATTATGAGTGCTTGGTTTGTGTAAGACTCTAATATTATTGGCGTGCCCAATAAGAACTTCTATTAATTTTATCGATAAATATATATTTCTTATATTTTTCCACCACACTTAGAGTTTTAGGTCTTAATGGGAACCTCTTAACACTAGGTTCCATTACCTTATTCTGCTATGTGTGGGATAAGGAATACAGAAAAATATAAAAACATACCTACATATAACATACATAATATCAAAAATGTATGCCCAATAAAAGAGCCATTTGTTGAAAAACGAAAAAAAATCGCAATACCGTATTGCAACCTTTATTTCTAAACGTTCGACATATTGAAATTTCATACAAAAATCTGAATGTAGCTGAATTTATAACCAACGATTTTTGGATACTATTACTTTTTTATGTAGAAAATAATAGTTTTATTTAATAGTAAACGTGATAGCTGAAGTTTGCATTTTCATCAGTGGAGATGTTTGTAAGACTTGCAGCGTTAAGTTCCGTTACTCAATGTAATGTCTAAAAATCTAATGTCTAACCTAAGTTCTAGGCTAAATTATTACCAAACTAAAGTAGCGCGAAAGACACACCTCACAATTTACAAGTACGAAGTAAATTGTACGTAAAAACAAAAATGGTTGCTTAAATCGCTACATCAAGAATGAAAATGAAATATGAATTTCTATGCCGGGTCGGTAATTTTTACATATGACAGAGTACGCATAAAGAACATCGTACTCACTTGATATAATGTTTGTCAACGATCTGTTTTGATTGTTGTTTTTTTGTTTTCCTTTTCTTTTATTGTCTCGAGCAGCTATGGATTTAATTAAAAGTACTTTTGTGGCTATTGCTAAAAAAATATTTTTTTCCTATTATTATAGAAAGATGATCTAGTGTTAAGTCATCGCGGCCCATATTCTTCCGAATATCCGAAACACTCCTAGTTAAATGGCTGAACTAAACCGAAATTAATATAATTAATTCCCCCGAATGTGAACCGAACCCACAACCTCCGCATTTACAGTACTACTAGTATTTACAGACACTGCGTCGTTTTACTGACAGTGTAAAAGATTTGAACGTATATCGAGATCGCTTTATTTAACTTTTTGAATTGGTGTTCCACACTACGAATAGAAAAAATATTTTTAAATAACATATTTAATAAAATGAATACAGTAAAAATATATCTATAACCTGTGACCTAATTACGACCTTACGACCTAGGCTGCATCACAAATTACACATTTCATAAAATTTATGTTTTTTTAAATAGATTATACAAGCAAATTAACAAATATGTCAATACAAAAGATCTTTTATTTCAACTGAGTAATTCGTCGATACGACAATAAAGATACATTTTATTCAGATTCCTATTGTGTTCCCTCATTTGAATATATCTTTAAGTTCTTCTCACAATATATATATGTAAACTTTTAAACATATGTATGTTGTTTTAACAAATTGTAATTTATAGCGACTGATTTGTCAATGTCGAAAGTTTATTCATATAAGTTATATTTATTGTTTTAGGATTGAATGGATCAAATATAAATCTAAATCTGTACGTACATAATGAAATTAAAATGTATAGTTTTAATGTTTTAAATTATAAACTTGAAGGGTTTGTTTCGCTTTCGTTTTCGCTTTGCTAATACCATTGCATCGATATCGAATATATTTATAAAAAAAGTTTTTCCTTAATTATGTGAACATACCTCGGTGAAGTATGTTGAATGACGGAACTGAACGCCGCGTAACATATTCAAATCTTATAAATTCTTTTCCAAACACATCAACACAGCTATATAGATAGATTTATCAGATTTACACTAAGCAATTACCTCAAGTCAGTATTCCGCATCCTATTAACGGCTAAGTACACTAGCAACACATTAGGTAACGTTAATTAAACATGCCTCGCTCGAACCATTTCATATGTATCTATGTATCGTTATCTAATGCTGAATGCTGATTGTCATGGGATTTGTGGTGGAAATGGTGGAGTGGTGTCAAAAGTCGTTTGAGTGTCTATACTTGATATTATAAAGCTGGTGAGTTTGTTTAGTTAATATCGCTAATCTCAGGAACTACTAGAATAGTCCATCTTCATTAACGAGGCATGTTCTAGTCTAGGCTATATTATGTCACGTTAATCTTGTCAAGGTAAGACACTTTAAGTGCCTAGTGGTTAGTTAACTTGGGCGCTAAGAATGTGTCATGTGTCATAGTTATTTCCATTTGACCACCTCATCATCATCATTTCCTCTCATTTGTATCCTGAAAAATAATACATTTAGGTATATACTTAGGTATAGTATCACAAAAAATCTATAAGGACATATTTTTTAACGTTACCACCTCTACAGAAAGCTTTACAAAGGAAATATTATCTAAAGATTACCAATCCTAAAGTTTTAAAAACTTTTAAGAAGGGCATTAAAACACTTTACTTTATTTTTTTTTATATACAGATACTAATTTTAATACATTAATATAAAAATTATGTCACAAGGATTATTATTGTTCTAATAGACTTCTTCCTACTTCTCAGTTAAAATAACGGAAGAGTAGTACAACTTATATTCGAACTCATTAAAAATAGCATTAAGCTTCTTTAACAAAACAAAAAATAAAGTCATACACTTACTGCTCATACAAAAAATAAAGTACAGAAAAAAAACGAAAACCAATTATAAGAACAAGTTTATTTCGTTTAAAATGTACATACCCACTACCTATCTCCATACAAAATGTATGTATGGGTAATAAATAAAATTAACACGACACAAAACTTTTAGTTCGGCGTTGATCAGTCGCTGTTCAATTAAAGCGAACACGTAAACACGGTGCTTCCTTAAACGGGCGGCGGTATTGGCGCACGTGAAATTTACGAGTATAGTGCAGTCGACGAGTTGTGGCTGCTATGAAGTTGGCTGTAGATGGTTGCGCTGTTTTTTATAGGATTTTTCTTCATTTTTGATTATTTTCGACCCGAGTGAAAATGAGTAAAAGTTCAGAATGCTTAAGTGTGAGCGGCCATGACTCGTCGATCGTACTATAACGCCGTAACCACTCAGAACGGGTTGTAAATTGTAACCGTCTATAACTGGATTATTGTCTGACTTTATAAAAAGGTTATTTTTTATAATATATAGGTATGTACTTGCATACGTGTATAATTTTTTGAGATATGAAGTACTTTTTTAATTTGTTTTTTTAAATTACTTAAGTTTTAACACAATAAATGCATCATTAAAATAAAATGTACCTATAATATAACAAAACCATGTTAGCGCTAGTCTACTTAACAGCAGTTACATATTAAAATATTCCAGCACTTGAATACAAATCCAACGACGATAGTAGTTCAGGAGGATATTTGCCTACATATCCAAACCTTTTAGGGTGATGTCAGATACAGAATCGTTTTGCCATCTCAATAAACATTCACGCTTGAATTTTTATGAACCAGACCCACTTACTTCCTTTTAGCTCTGTAACTTGTAACTATATCTAATGTTATGGATAAAAAGTCTTTTTTTTTAATACATTTAAGTTTTTTAAGGCCAGGCATGTTTACAGCTTTCGCTCGTTTTAAAGATTATCACGCATATATGTGTGTTCTAATAAATAACATTATCATTTTAAAATCTATACGTTAAAAACTAAAGTTTCAGCCAATTACATAAAACTGTATTCTAAAACAATTTACAATTTATACGTTTGGTAATGAATCCACAACAAAGATACATCCCACCTGAGCCACAATAGAGTCAATGGAGTTTCTTACATTTTATAAGCTTTTAAATTAATTAAAATTTAATGTAAATTAAATTATTAATAAGTTCATACAATTACATTTTAATTTCAAAACTTTTACCAAAAAGTATAATATTTAGTTAACACATTTTGTTAAACGACATAACTGAAGTGAAACACTGTCCCAATTATCAACGCCAACTCTCGAGAGGCATGTGCATTTAAACTGAATATCTAAATTTACATATCTCAGTGTCGCACACAGAGACCGTAATTATTATTTAACTAATATTAAAATATAAGAAAGGTCTTTTTATAATAATAAATATGTCATTACCAGTAACTTTTTCAAGCCCTCGAGTGAGTCTACAAACTATATACATTCAAAAACTCTTATTTAAATTGGTCAGTCAGGCTTACTCTCCTTCCAAAACATTTTAATATAAGTAGAGAAAAATAAAATAAGTTTTAAATAAATTTTTATCCTTACAATTTCTTTTAAAAATATATTTAGTTTTTTTTAGTAAAAACATAGACAAATGAGGCCGGGAGCCGCAAACGAAGATTTAAAGTGTCGAGTCAAGTGTAGGACGTAAGTACTGTCAACTGTTGGCAAACTATGTGTCATAACGATGGAATTCTAATATATAGTACGTGTTTTACTAAAAAAAATTATAAAACGAGTGTAATAAATTATTAAATTAGTATTATCTCTAACAACACTGTATAAATAAGAAACAAGAAGAATCTAATTCAAGTATAACGAAATAAATAATATGACTTTTTAATTTTCAGAGGAATTAATAATTTTCCTCGTTTTGGAATCAAGACAAAACGCTGCGTTGAATTCTGCCGTACAACACGCTATGTCTCGAATATTAGATTTAAATTTCGAATGCGGAGGGAATGGAATTTTTGTAACAAAAAGGTCTCCCTCTATAGCAGGGTGCTATAGGTAATTAAAGGAGAGAAATAAAACTCTACCAAAATAATCCTATCCTAAAAAATAATCCTCATACAAGTTTAGTAAAACGATCAATTGGTGTAACGTGAATCATCAACTATTGTAATTCCAAATGTAAGTATCGATTATTTGCTCGGGCGACAGATGGCCGCACCAATCGGCGATAATGAGATTCTCGTGATTGCACTGACAATAAATGATGAAACAAGGACGTAAGGTTCCATATACATTTATAGGGTAGAAGGGAAGCTAAAATAGATTTTGAGTATATTTTTTATGATAAAGATAGAAATTGGGCCATTTTTTCTCTATCTTACTTTACGTCTACATTTTTTTTTTGCTTTTTCTCGCATATGGCAGGGTGGGGAATCTACAACCTAGTGTCGAGACACTCCATTCTCTTATTTCCATCTCACTTGGGCTAATCATTGCGGGGAAAAGGAACTAATTAGACCACGATAGCTAGTGATCTATAAAACAAAATTAACAAAGTGTTATTCCATACAGGAAAATAAATTTATAGAAAACGTATAATAAATTGAACTTAGCGGGATATGAACCCGCGCTTTTTGAAAACCGTCGAAGCCTTCCAGCCATCCCACAACTAGGAATTGAATCTATTACGATCGTGATCGTGTAAAACGATTCCAAAGGTCTATTTGACATCAATCGATTCATATTACGCGATGTGTGATGCCACTTACTGATAAGTCCGAATGTGTGTCACCATGTTAAGTGTGCTGCATAAATCGCGTAACCTATTGACTTTGTGGTTATTGTCGATAATTGTAAGAGGCAGGCAGGCAAATACTGTCGATACACGTAGGTTCACGCTGTATCCCGTTCATAGCAGGATAGAGGGAATTTAGTGTTAAAACACTCTGTTCGTTTACCCAAGTCATTTATTTTTCTGTTTTACAAACATTTTTTTTCTGTATCGATTGTAAAACTATTTCAATGGTATAGTGGTCAATATTCATTTTGACAAAATAATAAACTTATTAGCTTATTTATTGCGTTTTAATTTTATTACGCACTTACGATTTTATTTTTTTACCTATATTTTTTTTATAATTGAAAAGCACTATAATCAGAAATTACGTAAATCCTTATTATTTCTTATCTTGTATATAGCATGATAGGCAAACAGAATATAGTGTCAAGATACTCCGTATTGCGCTTCAGCCTTAATCCGAGACATTGAGTATCGAGCAACACTGCCTGACTGCGCCACGAAGCGTCAAGTGACCTAAGTAACCAGATATTCAAGTCACTCTGCCGATCCCAAAATTGCATTAAACCCATTACAACAAACATGCGTTAATTCCATTTTATTTGAACATACAAAGTTCCAAAATGCAAATGTCTATAATTTCTTGAATTGCTCCGAATGGGAATACTAATCTATGAAAGCAGTATATGTTCAAAGATATTAGTTTCAGAAGTAATGGAATTTCGGGGGCATTGTCGTACGTTTCTAATTTAATTGTGGTCGGCCAGACGCTCTATCGTATAGCAACTACAGTGGGTACAACTGTTCTATCGTACTGTTATAGAATAAGTAATTAACACGTTGTTTATACTGTAAAGTTTGTATTTATGAGAAGAAAATATTTAATATTTGTAGTTAATTGATCCAAAAAAATATTTGTTGAGTATAGCGGGATAGATCAGGAATTCTTCGCCGCTGAACTGAAAATAATTCATTACATGGGAATCAAACCCACAACCAACACGTTTACATTCACGCTGTGCTACTGCCACAGTGGCCTTTACAAATAAAATCTTTAAATATTTATCGATGTTTAGACATGTGAATTTAAAAAAAAAATTAGCAAAATATTTTTAAAACACAAGATTTTTATAGTGTATATATTTTACAAATCAAGCCATTATATTTGCTTCACACTGTATCCCGCATGTAGCAAAGTAGGCAGAGGGAGCCTAGTGTTAAAACACTCAGCTCCACTACGGTTCACAATTTTAATAATTTTGATATAGTTGTTAATAATTTCAACAACTCAGCGGTACCTAACAGTCTCTACAAGTACCAACATCAGTTTCAATGTAATTAATTAAAATTATCGAATTATAAAAGATATGGGCGTATTGTAACCTTAAAATTCTATGTAAAGCACAAAATCTGAACAAAAAGCGAATATTCGAGGCACTGCGGGTCGAGGGTTATTCCTGTTTCTCTGAAACTTATCCGCATTAAGCGAATAAATTTAACAAGTCTTTTGAATAAACATGGTTTTGTATAATGCTACACTGCTATCTGTATAACATGAGATTATTGTAAATACCTACGATATAATAATTAAATTACGATATATAATTAATTTTGTTATGTTTTATATAAAATTAGTATATTTTGAGTCAATAGTGTACCCAGGGTACTCAGAGGGTAAAACGGGATCGTATTACTAAGATTCCGCTATCTGCCAGTTTGTCACCAGGCCCTGACCAGGACCAGGACCTCTGTCCTATATGCGGAATATAGCGTCAAGCTAAAAAAAGACAAGAAAAAAATATATTGTAAAGTTTGTTTATTATTAATATTATGATTTTAAATAAGAATTCCAACTGAGTACCTAGCTGCCAGTTAAATATTTATTACATTTTCTATTGTAGTAAACATGTTTTCAAAGGTTCCGCATATTTTCTTAGCAATAAATCTCAATACCGCACTATCTCTTGATCAGAATAAATTACTAGGTACTACATACGTACTGCGCGTGTAGGCCCTTTACTTTAAAACGAGGACGAAGAATGAAAAATGCATTTTTTTTAAATGTTTTTTTTTCTTATTTTGTTATCTAAGTTCTGTTAAGTTACTTTTGATTAAATATATTTTACTAAACAAATTTTAATTTAAATATTTGTCTGTCTATCTGCATGTTTGTTAAAACCAATTTTTCAAGATGGCGTGGAGGTAACATGTTGAAACTACTCCGTTCCCTACTTTCCAACCAATTTTCGAGGCATTATGTGTTGAGTGGCAGAATTTAACGCCACCATAATAAGAACATTACAAATATAATTATTTTAACAAGAAAAGAATCAACTTACCACCATCGTTTTAAGTCTACAATTTTATAACATTCTCAAAATAATCGAATCCACGACCAACTCCACACACCTTACATTATAAATCAATCTCATAAGTCATAACGCTACCCGTAAGTAACATTCAATATAAATCACCCATATAAAAAGGTTCACTAAAAGTTTCCCTACGCTATTCTATAGAGGTATTTACGTGATTTTTCCTTGCCATGGCGGCATGGCGATCATCGGCTATGAAGTATGGGATGGGCCATTTTTTACGGGACCTTTTTGCCGGTCAATGGACAAACATTTTTCACAACCGTTTGATGGACACTGTATCGACGTAATTGGTCTTTGTAGGTGCAAATTGTTGTTAAAACGCGGTCAGCCGCAGACGTGACGGGTAGAATAAAACTATGTGAGATTGATGTTGTGTGGACGGCTTTTGGTGACTTTTTTTAATTCATGAAAAAGGAAGTAAGGAGGAAGGAGGATGGACGAGGAAGTTTTGTAGTTTTAATATTTTATAGAAACCCAGGTCGCTCTATTTCTATCAAACCGGGGAAATAAAGATAATTTATTCTCTTGAGTAGGTTTTAAACATTAAACTATTCGTTAAGAACGGAGTTTCTTAACCCTAAGTTCTCTCTGCCTACCCAGCTATACAGGAAAAGGGGGGAGCTATTTTAGTTAACTAACTATAACCATAACTCATAAACAGCCGTTATTATGACATAACCTAGTTCACGCATTCAAGTAGCTACAGTTAAGTAATTTAAGCGTGGGAACCTTGGAAATTGACGACCAATATTGCTCACTCCCAAACTGGACATAAATATTTGATCTTCAAAACCCACGCGAAGTCATCAATGATGTTTACACATGGGTAATGTATAGGCAATCTGATGCGTCAATAACTAAGTGTGTGTCTGTACGTTTCTATTAGTGGACTTGAGTAATGGGAGAACGGGCAGGTAACGCGACGGTTGTGGATTCGATTCCCACTCGGCGTACCAAGGCAAAAGCATGGCTTTGAGTTTCGCTACGCAACATGCAATACCTTGACAATTTAGTTTTTGATGAGTGAGTGAGGTTGATTTCGGGAGTGTCCTAACACTAGATTTCCTCTGCCTTGCTAAATGCGGAATATAGCGAAAAGCTAAAGAAAAAGCAAACATAATTGGTTCCGTATCTGATGTTTTACGACAAATCGCCCGAACGATTCAATTTACAATTCATTATTGTAATGTCTTGTTGATTATCTTTTAATTTACATACAATTACGCACCAATATACTTTGAAAACAAAAGGACGTTCAATTTTGCTATTGAAATTCGCTTTTTTAGTACATTTATTGCTTTTTTATAAATAACTTATTAATTTGACGAAATTAAACTAACAAATGCAAAAACAACTTTTGAATTTGAACAAACAGTTCCCGAGATAAGCGCGTTCAAAGAATCAAACTCTTTAGTTTTATAATGTTAGTACCTATAGATTGAAACTAAGTTACATATCCAATATTTTCATGTAATGTAACAAACCTATGTAGTTTCTGTCCGTGTATTGGTATTTGTAAAATATCTTTTAACAAGGCTGCCAACAACGAAAGTTGTAACAACTCTTTAAAATTTCAACGTAACGAAATAACTAAAAAGTATACGCGTTTATGTTATCGACTATGTAGATATTGTAGTGGATTCGATTCCTGCTATGTTCATTTATTTATTCCCAGCTTCACGCTTTAACGCTGATATAACGATTAGGCAGGGTGAACGTAGCGTCAACACTCTCTGTTCCCACCTCCCACCTGAATTTTAGACTGCGTACTAAGCGGCGGAACTAAACGCCGCACTATTTCATAGTAGTTCGGACAAATGAAATAAATAAATTAATTGTTCATACTTATTAAATAAAAGGAAGTCGTAAATATGTTTACAAAACCGATAAACAACGCCAACGACAAATAAAACCTGCACAGCACGTTTGCGATCTTATTAAAGAATATAGGTTTTAATACCAGAGTAGATCAGATAAGATAACGGAATGAGAACTGAAAGAATGAGGACGGTTATTTAAACTATAATAATTACAAATATGGAAATTATGTTTTCTTTTGTATTACAATGTTTATATGCTCATCATATTATGATATTCAAGACATCCTCTGTCCCTTCTCCGCTTTTCACCTGACTTTCACAAAGAATTTATCCTGTTGATTGGCGGAATTCTACGCCACAATTCTTCTTTCTACAGAGAAAAGTCCGGATAAGTAAAAAATCATTTATTTACATATAAATTACATAATCAATACGACATAATCAATTTTCAATATATTTAACTGTCTTCTGCTTCTGCCACATCTACAATCGGGACAGACAGGAGAGCGTGTTTCTAAAAGTTACGGCGTATTTTCTATAATTAAAAAAAAATATAAAAAGATATGGTTTATTACGTAATTATATGCATATTAATTATATACGTTTATGTATGTAGGATTCATCAATCCATTATTTATATTCATTATATCCTATTGTAGAATGAAAATGAGTCAATTTAAGGCTATATACCGCTATCTTCAAACATAATCGAGGCAATAAGAACACTATTGTATGGAGATTTCTAAGCTTGTATACCTATACAGCATTATAATATATCTACATATACCTACTAATATAAAACTGAAGAGTTTATTTGGTTGAGCGCCCTAATCTCAGAAACTACTTAGGTAATAAGATATCACGTTAATTGTTTATAAGTAAATCACTGTACCTGATCGGAGTTACCTCGGCCTCTTAGACCATTTTCGATATAATATGCTGAATATTTAAATCGCAGAGCCAATTTGATGTTAAAACACTTCGTTCTCTAATATTTGAGGCATGGAAATTCATTCCCCGAATGGGCATCGTACCTACAACCTTTGGGTATAAGAAACTTAGTGATACTGCACTATGACGAGAAAGCCTTCAAAATAAATGGTATAATTTATTTAAAATAGCTAGCTACCGCCGTGACAGTATCGAGATTCGAGATACCGTTACACCATGACTCAGGTTTTAGTGTTCCCACGTTTAATACGATTTTAGTTCAATACAAATTATAGGTGGTATGTAACTTTGAATAGTAGTTAGTTCATTTAGAATTAGTAATGTAGGTTTTTATTAAAGAAACTTTTATAAAAAACAAAGAATTTATTTGTGAAATATAAAGTAAGATATTTCCACTTGTTCAGAGAAATAATATAAATATAAAAAAAACATTTAAAGTAGGCACTAACGTACACTTGAAAATTGATCTGCACTTATTATTTGTTATTTTATCATTCCATTCGTTCATTCAATCGCAAGTGAAATAAAATGTAGTTTTTTACACATAACGATAAAAAGTATTTAAAAACCGCATCGGATCTTAAGGGGACACAACAAATGGCAACCCTCGCTTACAAAAGAATAATACAATTACTATTCACGTGAGATAAGTAAAATACGAGCTTGCTAAACCGTAAAAAGTAATAATTCCGTTTCAAAGTCAACAATAGGGGATTATTTAGGGGGTCCCGGGTTCAATAACACCGGTCGTACAATGGGTCACCCTAAAAATGTACACGCGATAATTGGTAAAATGTATGAGGTTGAGCCTACGGTATGGGTGCAAAATAGCCGGCTTTAATCAATGATTGCTTGGTGCTTTTTTACTCTTTTTTTAATATTATTAATTTGTGGTACTATTTAAGATATTTCGATATATTTTTCATAGAGTACGTCGTGTCCTAGTAACACAGCGTCAACGTCTGACTGTAAGCACGACGATTGGGGATTCGATTCTCCCTCAATTTAATTTATTTTTCCATTTCCTTGCTCTGATAATAAGACAAACTGGGACGTTCATTGCCGAAACTTAAAACACAATATCCAAAAAATTAACCGGAAATTTAGGCACGCAGTGTTTATACACTAGGTTCCGTAGCCCTTTTACAAGCAGGATAAGTGTAAAGATATAATAAAGAAAATTTAATTCGACAAGTAAGTGAAGCTACACAAAAGAAAAGTGTTACAACAATCAAACCTGCGCCGAAACACTATATTTTCCATTAAAAAAAAAAACAAAAACACTCACCTACATAATGATGAAGCAAGTATATTTCCTTCCATTTACATACATACGTATCTGTATCTCGGACTTCAGTTTGGTCGTTCGCCGATCACTGACCCCACGCGGCCGTTCAATTAAATATTCACTCGTTATTGCGCGCCGCGATTAATTCTCGCTCTACCTATATTATTACGCTTCTTTCATGTAGGTTAGATTTTGTGAAAGAATTGAATGTAAAAGTTTAAGTTTTTGTTTGTTTTCTTTAGTATTTTTTTTTATATTAGTTAAAGTTCAGTAGGTAAGTATAAGGAATGTGTTTAAAGTCACATATTTGGCACTAGGGCACAGTAAATATATATCTGATAATTTTTTGGTGCGTTGTGAATGGGTCTGTTTTTCCTAGGCTTTGTCGATCCATCGACTTTTTTTACGAGTGCATAAAATAAGTTTAAACGTCACAGTTTTTAATGTATTCTATTGTGTTATATATAGGAAATAGTTCTTATTTTTATTACATTCATCTATAGTGGTATTTTATTGACATAATAATTAGATTAACAATATATTTATATATGTATCTTAGAATAAAAGAACTCAAATCAACTTTATCTATGCGTATAAAATTAAAAAATATTTTTTGTTGTCTCTACGCACACACTACTCTACACAGGGACCGCAAGCACGCTATCATTACGCGGCAACACCCAACAATTACGAGATGGTGCCCGCTTTGAGCGACAGCGCTCGCTTTACACGGGGCAGGTTAAAAATGTATTGTCTTACTAAACATAGTGTTTAGATATGTATCTTGGATTAGTTAATTGATTATAATAGATTTAGAATTTTTTAGGGTTCCTTCTTACCTCAAAAGAATAAAAAGGAACAATTTTATCACTTTGTTTTTCGTTTTTCTGTCTGTCAAGACCGTCTCAAGATCTAGTGGAAGTTTCAAGTTGAAATTAATATCTTAAGAGCACAGAAAAAGCTAAAATACAATATATATGAACTTATATACATAAGTAAATATATATTATATTTGGAAAAGAAAAGAGATCCGCTTAAAAGATTAATTTAATCCTTATTTGTTTCAATGGTCTGGAAATACATATTACGCACCCGTCCGTACACTGATCGTGATTTACACGAGCCTTGAATAATTATAACGTGAGCATGTGATTTATTTAAGTTATCTAACGTTTAGAAGCAGTGACGCAGGGGGTCAAGTGTGCGATTGCAAAGGCGACGATTGTGGGTTCGATTCCCACTAGAAAAGTGAAGTATATAATATTGTTTTATTGAACACTCAACCCCTGACAATTAGGCGGAAAGTGGGGATCGGAAGTGTCTTACAAAAGTAAAAATTCTGTCAATTATGCATAGTCTTATATTAGAGGCCATGATAGTAAAACCAGCTTCACGCTGTATCCCGCACACATCAGGGTAGGCAAAGGAGAATCTAGTGTTAAAACACTCCGTTCCCCACTTTCTGCCGAATTCTGGAGGCTGAATTAGTAAAACCAGTGTTAATATAAAAGAAAAATAATATATTAACACCTACAGGCCACAAAAAGCAGGATACTAATAGTTTTAAATTACTTTGTAAATCTTATTTTAAAACAAAGTTACAAACTTAAATGTCAATTAGATAGTGGAAGTTGGAACAGGCGTTTAATCCGAAACACAATTAAATATTCAATAAAACCTACTACTAACTTGGTTCTTGTAAATTACCTTTTGTAAAATATATATTATATATAAATATAAAGGGGCAAATAGTAAGATTTAGCCATTTTTTTATTTTTTGTATAATATACTAGCGGCCCACTCGCGGTTTCACCCGCGTGAACTATGTTATTATTAATTTCTGTCTCCATGACTACGTCCTAGTGACGTCTATGCAAAATTTGAGACTCCTAGCATTTGTAGTAACGAAGTTTCATACAAACTTTCAACCCCAAAAACAACCCTTTAGGAGTCGAATATTGCAAATTCCCGTCTTAGCGAGCACCTACGTCCTATAAGTAACTCCTATGCAACATTTGAGATTCCTAGCACATGTGGTTTCTGAGATTTCGTGATGAGTGAGTGACCTTTCGATTTTATATATATAGATGTAAAAATATATTATAAAATAAAAAACATGGCAACGAATATTGTTTTTTTTTGGAACAAATTATTTACTTGTTTGTTAACCATTCAAAATTTCATCAAAATCAGTTTAGCAGATTAATTGTAACACTCTAACAATCAAACAAAGTTACTTATATTTTACAATATTAGTACAAACAGACATACAGATTTTAGCTAACATAATACTACTTTATGTACATATCATATACCGAATGAATATAGCTTTCAGAAGGTGGCTATTATACATTCAATATCTACAATTGTCGGGTTGACTTGAAGGTCAAATGGCATAACAAAAGGCGTTCTAGTTATACATTTAATAATATTTCTTTAGTTATACCCACTTTATAGAGCGTTGTAGGTATTAAAGTATTTGTAAATATATAAAATAATTGCGTATAAAAATAACTTTTACGTACTTGAAATGTGGGTTATATCGACAATTAGATCGATCGCTTACTTATGGTATTATTTTTGGTTTGACAATTACATCATTTAATTTTATTTTTATTTAGCTTTTTTATTATTTCGTATACATTATAAAAAAATAATTTCTTTACTTTTTTAATTTTTTAACATTATTCAAAATCTTGGTACCTCACGTTTTTATCTGAATCTACTTAATTTAAGAACAAATATAAAAAAAATATACCTACAAATATAAAGACAGTTACTTCAGATATTAATTGAAATTTAAAAATAGCTCAAAAAAACTTGTTTCGTAACTGTTAAAGATCATAAAATATCGATATCTTTTCCATCAACCAAATTTAATGTTAATTCCGAAATAAACATAAAAAGTATTTAAAAAATACTTAGTAACTTGGTCAAACCACTGGCACTTCCTTAGAACTCGTAAGGCGAACAGGCCTACATAATAACCGAGTTTACGATAGTTGGCAATAAATTTTATTACCCTCATACTAATTAGGATTAACATTTCTACCATTAATCGTTTGGTCATCACTCGTATGTTGTAATTAGAATAAACATTTAAAATTTCTGTTTATTTCTTTTGAGTAATATTAGTAAGTAATATTTAGGTTTTTTAGTTATCCCCCATATAGCAGGATAGTTAGGATTAAAATTTTGAATTTGAACTCTGAACTAGCACGAACAGTGAGACACTAGGAGTATGGGGACGACCAACAGGGAGAATGGGGAAAAGACTGGATGAACTGGACTGTCTTGAAATTAGATTCTCTCTACTTACCCTACTGTACGGAAAAGCGTAAAGCTATTACAGAAAAAAGATAAACCGGTCGGTCAATCATCGTTCATGAGATACACCCTGATGTGGCCAACGGGCGGATAGACAGACAGACAGACAAGCAGCGGAGTCTTAGTAATGTCATCCCATTTAACGACTTGTGTACAAAACTCTAAAAAGATTATATAAATAAAAATTACAATTTCAAAACGAATTGTGTCCATTATCAAAGTTTCGGCTAGCATTGTTAGCATCTCCAACCACAATAACAATTAAGAAACATAGGTAGGTAGGTATTACTTTTGAACACGAAATCTAAAGAAATAAAGTCATCCCATTCACTTCCCGAGTCTAATAAGAGCGCGCAACTTCTTTGTAAACTTATCTAATGAATATTTAATACGGTATCCTTATGTAAATGAGACCCCCTTGACTTTTCTCTTAATTTTACGTAGATTACCACTTCATGTTCATATTACATTTACAAGTAAGCTGCTTAGTCGTGTTGGCAGTCTTGTGTTGAATTATAATATGAGGATATCGTAGTGAGTTCTATTCTCGTTTGGGGAATACCATTTTAACTAGAATAAAAAGTTAAATATAATTGTTTAAACGTTTTTGAATGTACAACATAATATTGTAAATGTAACTGTATGTTTGTTTGTTACGCTCTCACGCCAAAATTACTTAACCGATTATCATGAAACTTTGTACACATATTCTTAGAGGTATTAAAAAGGATATAGTATACTTTTTATTAATATATATATATATATATATATATATATATATATATATATATATATATTTTATTATCTTTTGGCTAAAATGTAAAAATAAGTTTAAGCGAGCGAAACCTGTGAGTGTGTACGTACGTTTATAGAGTAAGGTATATTACGCTTTTTGTTTTGGTTAACAGGCATTAACTAACGCATACAATATCAAATTTCTTTCGACGCTAACTGGAATTTCAAATAGTCTATAAACGGATTCTAGGAAGAGCAACTCTATGAGAGGTATAATTTCATAATTTAAACACTTTGGAATCTTGATGGTGTTCGTTGGTGATGGTGGCGTTCGTTTCTTGTGTGTCTTATTTGATTTAATTGTTTTTTTAACTTTACGGCTTATCCACAGCCAGTCGCGTTTAGTCTCACATTTGTGCACCTGCGCCATGGCTGGCTTCTGATTAAAAGTTATGTGAAAACTGAAAAGTATAACAACGCGTAAATACAAATGTACCAAATAAGTCATGGAATGTCTAATTACCTGGTAGATTAAAGAAGAATCGATAATTTAAAATTAATAGGTTGTGGGTTCGATCCCATCTAAAGAATACGTGGAAAAAATAATAATACGAAAACATTTTAAAACATACGTAAATCTATCTATCTATACTAATATAATAAAGCGGAAGAGTTTGTTTGTTTGTTTGTTTGTTTGTTTGAACGCTAAGATCTCTGGATCTACTGGTCCGATTTACTATGTTTTTGTTTTGTATGAAAGCTACATTCTTCAGAAGTGCTATAGGCTATATAATATTACATTACACATATATACTAATAAATTAAAATACTTTCTAATTTGACATGCAATTTATTCTGCCATGTTAATAACAACCGTCGTCGCTATGCGACCGCGTTCGTTACCGCGTCATTTTGATATTCATCCTTATGAAAATAAATATAATAGTCACTTTTAGCATTTCATCTAGATTGAAATTATATTTCTATAGAAATTATATTCTTATATTTCAAGCAGGCGTAGCCGCGTCCGGGTCCGCTAGTACTCGTATATAAATAGGAAAAAAAGTTTCAACGTTAACACTTTTGGAAAAAACATGTTGCATTTTTATCCACATAGTGATATTGCGTAGCAAATTTTATTTACATATAAAGTGTCCAGCCAGCTATCTTTATTGCTTTGACCTTTGGCTTATCAATAGTAGGTTTAACGCCGTGTATCATATTCAAAAAAATACAATGATGGTGACAATGTTAAATTACGTAATTTAATAAGAATTAAGGCGTTTAAATGATGAATGAATGCGTTATTAATTTTAAAATTTATACGCTAATCCGCCGCGATATTTTATCTTCGTTTAACGTAGAAATTTAATAAAGTATTTTAAAGGATAAGGATTAATACCATTATGGAAAAATATCGCTCACAATAAAAAATATATTGAAATTATTATTTTTAGACAGAAATATGATCACTACACGTTATTCTTAAAAGATACGAATATGCTCTCGCGGACTTTTTTGTAGATCTTATTCAGAGGAACAATACTCCAGTACATTATTTTCATGTAGTACTTACAATTAAAGCAGCGCATGCGCGAAAGTGTCTCAACGGGTAGGACTTTATACACATTTATCGTATTTATGTTAATTTACATAAGAATGTACAAATAATAAACTATATATAAACCTTCTACGAAAAATACTCGACCTAATGGTGAAAACGACATCAAAATCCGTTGGGTGGTTTAGAAGAAGAAGAGTTAGAAACAACAGACAGACACGAAAAGCGACTTTGTTTTATAAGATATAGGATAGGATAGGATAAACGTTAAAATGTTTTTTAGATTTACGCTGTATCCCGAGCAAGGAACGGAGTGTCTTAACACTATCCCATTGCATACTATGCGATCTATATACAGAACTAGAGGCTCGCTCGCGGTTTCACCCGCGTGAACTATGTTATTATTAATTTCTGTCTCCATGACTACGTCCTAGTGACGGCTATGCAACATTTGAGACTCCTAGGCATTTGTAGTAACGAAGTTTCATACAAACTTTCGACCCCAAAAACAACCCCTTAGAAGTCGAATATTGCAAATTCCCGTCTTAGCGAGCACCTGCGTCCTATAAGTAACTCCTATGCAAAATTTGAGATTCCTAGCACTTGTAGTTTCTGAGATTTCGTGATGAGTGAGTGACCTTTCAATTATATATATATATATATAGTATAGATATAGCATAAAACTAAAACACATGTTCAGGGATTTAACAATGATTTGGACAATACTATACGAGTACTATGTCTTATTAAATTAAATTTTCTTTATCTATTAAGACAGAGCAAGCTACGGCAGTGGACAGGTTTATGGTTGTAGGTTCGAATCCCACTTTACAAGACAAATATGCGAACTTTGGTGGAAAGATGGAATAGTGTTTTAACTTTACTTTTACTTTACGCAAAAAGAGGAAATAACTTAAAATATATTTTCAAGACACTCCTTTATGTATCAAAGCTTTTCACTCCAACTTTATCTAATCTAAAGATCTTTTCGTCCGTACTGTTGTACATCCGTTGGAAGTAAAAAGTTTAATTTATTATAGCAACTTCACTGATTACGCCATTCTTTAAATTGGACCGCTGCATGCAATGTAGTGGTGGAAGACGGAGAGGCTGTCTGGTAATAGAATTAATAATATGAAGTATTTTTATCGTCGACGGTTGTAGGTTTGATACCACTCGGATAATTGTTTTTTTTTTTTCGTTTTCTGGCTCTGTAAAGGAAAAAACGCGCTGAGTTCCGCCTGAATGACAGTGCCTCAAGAATTCGGCGGATGGTAGAAACAAAAGTGAGGAGCTAATCTCAGGATCTACTGGTTCAACTTAAAAAATCTTTATGAAATAGGTACTTCATTTATTTAGAAAGGGGTTATAATTTACTACTTTAATGCTAGCACTGGCACTTAAAATGTGTTTAACAGACAAATCTTCCAACTCTTTCATTTCACAGAGACGAAGCCGCAGCTAAGAACTAGTATTACATACATATATGAATGAGTGTTTACGAAAAAACAAATTGAAAGCCTTTATAAGCGTTACCTCCATTTTTCCCGCATAATATCCCGCCTTTGTGTATAGTTTTTAGACTAACCCTTGTTTGCGATGGGCAAATTAATAATTCATTGCTTACTGAGAAGAAAAATTACATATGTATGTATGTATGTATTTGTATCGATTGGTGTGCTCGAAACTCTACTAATGCTGGCATAAAGAATTCAGCATTGTCTAATTTCGGTATATTGAAACGTAAAAGAAACTGGATTATTGTGAAAACCTTTCAGTATCGATTTTAAGTTAATTAGACATTTTTATATCTAATAATAGAGATCTGTTATTTAATAGTAAAAAATAGTGTTCATTAATCTTGCCATATCTTAATTGACCTGGAAAAGATTTAAATCCAAAATATGAAGTTATGGTGAATAGTTTTGTTTTGATTCTAATGTCCAAAATATAACCAACACATTACCCTTCTTTGCGTCGCGCAGCCGGGTAAGTAGAGCAAATGTCAAGTTAAAACTTCAATAATAAATATGAATATTCTAGTTATATTTTTAGGTCATTTAATGGATCTGGTTAGTCTTGCTAACGAATATGTGTTTGTTAAATTCTGACGCCATTAAAAATTGTTGTTTTCTCCAGCTTATTCTAAATGCATATCTGATGTGGTAACACGTTCAGTACCTGTCAAGCAAAAATAAGAACTTTAGTAGTCGATCGTCGTCGAATTTAGATGAAATTTATAGTAATTTAATATGTTATGTTTGTTGCTTATATTGTGTAAAATTTCAATTAAAATACAAAAAAAATACAATTAGGTACTCCAAACATACAATTCTATAAAAATCTTATCGTTCCATACATTTTTAGTCCACAGAAGAGAACATTTCGTGTGCACCTCACGCCGCATTGATATGTGGGTGGTACGTGAGCATTCTCGCTTTACTACCACTCGATTAGACTGGCTCAGTCATTTGATAACAGTGTACTTGCGATTTATTCTGTTAGAATTTGTGTAATGTGTAGAGTTAGGAGAGTTTAATTGCAATTGTTAGTTAAATATTAATTAATTAATTATTACTACTTGTTACACTACAGTTAACAATTGCTAGTTGGTAACTGTTACTTCCGAACAAATAGATTATCAATTATCTATATATATAAAATCGAAAGGTCACTCACTCATCACTAAATCTCAGAAACTACATGTGCTAGGAATCTGAAATTTTGCATAGGAGTTATTTATAGGACGTAGGTGCTCGCTAAGACGGGAATTTGCAATATTCGACTTCTAAGGGGTTGTTTTTGGGGTTGAAAGTTTGTATGAAACTTTGTTACTATAAATGCTAGGAGTATCAAATTTTGCATGGATGTCACTTATAGGACGTAGGTACTCATGGAGACAAAAAATAATAATGACGTAGTTCACGCAGGCGAAGCCGCGGGCGGGCCGCTAGTTAATGTATAATATTTAGTCAACTCTTATGATATAGAGCTTCACGCTGTATCCTGTATAAAGCAGGATAGACAGCGGTGATCAGACACTTCGCTCTCCATGCACTGCCTGGTTTTCGAGACATTGTGTGGAATCCTGAAAGACCAGTATCCTCAGGAAGAGTATTATTATTTAATTTTCTAAATTTTCTTATAATTTTCTCTAAGTTATAATAAAATATTATTTTAAAACATTGCAAAACTAAACAGCAGGAACGAAGCAGCAAATAACTGCTGTGCCTGCACAGATTCTTAGAAATATTAGCACCTACAAACACTGTACATATACCTATCTCTTTCACACCAGCCAAATTAGACAGAGACAGCAACACAGCATTGAATAGTCGCTGCAGGTGCGTTGCGATCAACGAAAATTATCGTCTTTAACTAAAACGTTGAAATTTGAACCTTGTACCCACATAATAGAACTTAAAATCTATTGCAAAATAGCATTCCATAAGCTAATTATCGAAGTGGGACTTTTGACGACTCCGTTACTCATTATTAGGTGAGCATTAATCATTTAACAAAACAGAGTTAATTTCTTAGAAGTAATGGTGTAAGTTTAACCTTTTATGTATCTAGGTGTATAATGAAATGCAAATTATTGTTATATTAAATTGTATGGTTGATTTATGAATCTTAATTTCCTGTATTAGGTAAATAGGGTGGGGGGGGGGTTTCATTATAAAGAAGGGAGTAGGGTAAAGAAGAGGGGAAGCAATTTTCGACAGTAAGGACGAAATATTTTTCTATTAGAACAAAAGTTATAAAAAACATAGCTGAACTGGAAACCGCGCCTTTTGGAAACTGTATATTGATAATATAGTTCTTCCACATGGAATAATTAGACGAAATACCATACTAAAGACATATATTTTCAAGCAAGAATTGAACCTACAATATACCATATTCATTAATTTTGTTACTAAAACGTACAAATTGAAGGATGACTCTCGTTTTCCTCCCCTAGCAGTAACATGGCGTGCCTTCGTTTAACAGTGTCTATTTAATTAAATTCATGGCGAGGCGTTTAAAAAGTACGCTTACATACCATCTGCTACAATATTACCATGTCGTTTATGGCATATAAATGTTATTAATTTAGTTTTAATTAAATAAAATTTAACACTAAAATAGGCAAAGGACGTTAAGTTCTGCCACTCAACACGCAAAGCCTCCAGAATTCAAAAGTTTCCTCTGCCTAACTAGTCCAGGACTTCTTTTCCCTATCCCGCACACAGCATGTGCGGGATAGGGAAAAGAAGTCCTGGACACACCGCTCCCAACTTTCCGCCGGATTCTGGAGGCATTGCATGTTGTATGGCAGAGTTCAACGCCGCGATTGGCCTCCATAACAGAGTGAATAATTAATTAAATATTTCACTTCCTCGAATGGGAATCGCACCTACAACCTGTCGCAGGAGTCGAGGCCTCATGGAAGTATCATTGCCTCTGTCATCATTTTCAAAGTAATATCAAGAGATTATACTTACGTAATAATATTTTAAAACTAAAAGACAAAATCCACCTAATCTAAATATAATTAACTTTCGAAAGCTACTAATAAAATATTACCTAATTCGTTTTTATCTTTGTCCAAACAATGTTTCTGTCATAATCCTAATAAAAATTGAAATGTTTATTTAAAATTTATATCCGACAGCTCTATGACAGCTGGGTCGGCCATTACGTGTGGCTGTAGCGTACGGGCAAATGAACCGTTAAAAATAACAATTTACACTAACTATGCGTTACTTTAAACGGTTATTGTTATAACAAGGATATTTTCTTTTTCGTAACTGTTATTAACTGATGTTTACTATTATGTTAAAATAGATATTTTTGTGATGTTTCCTTAGTTAGAAAGTAGTAGCGATATTATGTAACTTCTTTTTCCACTTTCTATCTATATAAGAGACGTGGCGTAATTTAACGCCACGTTCCATTCAAGTAAGAGTGAAAATGTTTTCTTGTATTCATTTATACCCACAATTAGAGTATTCTATAAGACCAATTGACGGTAGTTCCAATTATTATTTGATCATTCATTAAAATCGATGGATACACTGAATTTGGTAATAAATAATGAGCCGTGACATTTAAGCATATACGTTGCGTCAATGTTTACTTAACCGGTAGCACGTGTTTGTGGGAACAGAGGGTTTCGTAAAAAATACATTGGATGGAGAGTCATGATCACTTCAGTTTGTTTGCTCTACGTTTTTTTTTTCATATATTTTTACCAGTTTTTTCGTAAAACACCTGCTGTCAAACGGCTACTTGCTCTATTGATTGGCGAGTTAAGTTTTTTTTTTTAATAATATTGCGTGGTGTACCTTAAATAAAGAGAAGGCAGTAGTGTTAATTCACTCCACTACCTAATTTTTACGTAATAATCAAAGCATTGCGGGTTAATTGCCAACTCTACGCCGTGCTTTACCTTGTTACCAGAGGGAATAAATGTAAATATTTAGGAAAAATTCCCTCGAGTGGTATTCGAACCCACAATCATTCCGTTCACAGTCATACGCTTGTATCACTGCGCTACAATGGCCCAGATTTTTTCTCGTAATATTTTTTACCAGTTTTCAAAAAGCACCTGCCGCCAGACGGCTACTTGCATCTCGGTCGATAAGCGAGCTAAGTAAAACACCATTAAGTTAAAACATTAAAGAGAAACTTAAAATTCTGGTTTAAACTGATTTTTATGGTTCTTTTTATTATGTATGTATATATTTAGTTATAAGTAACTTTAATAGCATTAGTTATTTTATTATAAAATACTTAATTGAGCTGTAAATTTTAAAGTTATGATCTTAAATATGAGTCTATATAGTGGATATTAAAGTTATGAAATAATTAGTTTTAATGAGGTTGTGTTTATGGTTACCGCATCTGATGTAACTAGTATTTTAATAAACTACGTATACGGTAAAATGAAGAATAAAAAATACACCAAAATTACAATGTTATTATAATCTTGAAAATTGAAATATAAAATAAATAAACCAGCTTCACGCTGTATCCCGCATATTTATAATTTTTATAATAATTAAGTTCATAGATAAAAAAAAAACAAAAAGTAAATAGATTTTTTTGTAGATCAGATAACAAGATTCGAAGATTGCAAATTGAAATGTTTCCAATGCCGAAACTACCTGTTAGATCCGCATAAAAAGTAAGCCCCGTCAGTCTCTGGTAAAGTGTTAAACTGTACAACTGACGGATATAGAAAATAACTATTTTTTTGCAATAACAAATATTATATTTATAATAATTAGCAGGGTCGGCCCGTAAAGGCGATTGTTACGGGTTCGATTCCCACTCGGGGAAATTATTCGCCGCTACACACGCAATGTTGTGTGTGTGGAGATTGTGGATCGGTATATCTTAACACTAGGTTTTCTCAGCCTACCCGCATTATACATAAATGAAGCTGCTCTTTACAAATCTTTAGTAAGAGTAGTCAATAAAAATATTTCAATTAAGAAATAAATTATAAGAAAAAACTAAGTCTTAAGTAAGCAGTTTTTAATATTTTAATTAATTAAATATTCATACACCCGTATATTCCTTTTATCTTTTAATCCATAAATGAGCTTTGTACATAACTATAAAAAGATAATAAAATATGATATAATAATGTTACTAAGGCCGTGGTGGTATCGTGGAACAGCGTAAACTCTAAACGGGGTGGTATTATTTTCTTTTCTAAAATAGAGAGAATAGAATTTGAAACCTTTAAACGTAGTGTATTATTTTAATTTTGGTTTATTTCTCTTTTCCAATTTGGTTTATATTCTGTACCGCTATGGTTATGCAATACTCAACATAACCAAATGGACAAAAGAAGAGACCCAGAGTGACGTGTCACTACAGCCTAAAGATATATTATATAATAACATTAGTTCCCATACATAGCAATAACAAGGCAAGACAAGTAATAGCCGCAAATAAGGGTACCTAAGTTCTTGAATAAATGATAGTATATAAACATTGTAATAAAGATTAACTAACGGTCGTTTGTTGTATCGGGAACAAATTGCTCGACCCTTAAACTATAATTATGCAACATATCAATTAACCGACGCCAGAGATAAGGGGAGCACTAGAGATTTTATATTAAGTATACAAGTATACATATGTGCTTCTTTATATGAACGTATTATCGCCAATCGGCGTTTAGTTCCGCCCCAACATACGCATAGCAACGTAGGCAAAGGGGTCTTAGTGTTAAGACACTATCTTCCCCAGTTTTTCCCTAATTTTGGAGAGATTGCTAGGTGATTGAATTAGAATTGAAAACGTCGCGTTTTATCTGTTGCATTTACATTATGATAAAGAAAAAAAAAGAAATATAATTCTACCATTCTTACAATAATGAATGGAACAATATGTTAAAATACAACCGTAATCCATTTATTACAGCATCTAATACGATTAGTTCGAATAGTCATTTATCAGCCGCCGCCTGTCCTAAACTAACGTAAAGACAACATTTGATTTTCCGCAAAGTTGTTAGGCATTATGGCTGAAAGGGCCTAGGGATAGACTAAGGGTGTGTAGGTACGTTCTCAATATTAGGTATATTTTATATATCTATATTATATTCTAATTAAATAGGTGTCATGACACATGAGAGCACATTCGGTAGAATGATTTATTCCCTCGAAAAATTCCCTCGACAGTGGGTTACGGAGTGTCTTAAAATTACATTCCATCTACTCTATGTGCAGCGTGAAGTTAAAAAGAAAACGGTAATTTTAAAAAAATGTATAAATAATGTATTTTCTTAATCCTATAATGCAATTCAAGTAGATATATTTCAAATATATTATTTATCTGGTAGTCTTTACATTTCTCTACAAGTCTTTTTAAAGGACTAGTCAGATTTGTTTCCAACTTTTTTTACGTAAGTTGACCTTGTATAAGTTTTTTAAAGTTGAAATTGCCCTCGACTAACGCACAGAAGCCGTAGTATACTGTAGTGAAAAAAATGTAAACAGTGTTAAATTTAGACACGTGCTCAGAATTAAAAATATTTTCATATTATTATTTTTCGTTATAGCTTCACGCTCCCCGCACATAGCACGGTAGGCAGAGGGAACGGCCGAATTCAGGAGGCATTGCTTGTTGAGTAGCGGATTCAACGCCGGGCTTGTTGCTAAAGCGGGGAAATGAAAATATTAAACATTTCATTCCTTCGAATGGGAATTGCATCCAAAACCTGTCACGTTTTAGTCTACGAGTGGCCTCATATTATTTTATTTTGTTAACATCTGTACAGGGAGATTTATTAGTATGAAATAAAACTTTAAAAATGTTAAAAAAAATTGACGTAGTAATACTACATTTTAATATGACGTTAAGTATTAAAATATAATAAATAGGTGTCTTTAATGTGTAGGTTTCTAAGAAACGCTTACAATAGCCGTATATGATGAATTTGAGATTGTTTATAAATGTCAACACCTCTATAGGATTATTATTCAAGACATTATGTGTTGAAGGGCAGAAATCAACGCAGCTTTTTGTCTACTATATCGAAGAAATAAAATTAAATACAAAATGAGTGGGGGCCACACAAAGGAAAAGGAAACGTGGCGGTCTTAAACACTTTTGGAGGCGTTCAGTGGCAGTGGAACTGAAAGTCATTCTGCCGATATGATCCGAGGCGAAGCGAATTCACCAGAATAGAGCGCCATGGCGGAGCTCTGTGGAGGCCCTCTCTCCCACCTGGCTGAGATAGGCCAATATGTCAACGGAACCCACCACCGTCAGGTTACAGTCAAACGCTGTTCCTCTGCGCCGTAACGACCTTAACTACATTAAAAACATAATACAATAACTATTTCAACATCGCCAAATTATAATAACAATGTTTCTAGCCAAAACCCAGTCATTGTATACGTAAGCTGAATAAAACACGCGATACGTCAAAATATTCCAAGTCAAATTACAATTGGTGCCCACAAACCACTGGACTCGTGCCAAAATAATCAAGCAACGAAAAGAACGAATGCGTATTATATTTATTTATTTCATTCGTCCCGTTCTTTATTGACCGAATGACCGTTATCTTGTTAGAGACTGAAATTGCAAACTTTTTTATTATGTTTTTTTGCTTTGAATTAATTGAAATGTGTGTTAAAATATTAAAAATTGTTTTTAGCTTCACGTTCTATCCCGCTCATCGCAAAATAGTCAAGGCGAACCTAGAAACCCACTGATATTGAGATGGCGTTCCCTACTTTCCATCAAATTCTGGAGGCCCTGGATGTTGAATAGCAGTTCTTAATCAACGCCCCAAAAAATAATTATTAGAGCTAAGCAAAAAAAACTTTAAAAATAAAACTAAAACGTTTTCCAATGATTAACCTAGTTCCAATATTTATCAGTTCATTCGGTCATTTAATTGACCTTCAAAAGAAGTAGCTCGTGAATGGTTTGTTATAATTTTGTTCATTGCATTGTTCAGTTCAGGCGATGAATCAAAGATTGGTTTTGTGAAAGCCATGTTTCCATTCATTTGAGATTTTAGTGGGTCGAGGGAAATTAGACATTGAAGAAGTGTAACGATCAAATGTTTAAGATTAAAATTTTAAATTAAAAGTACTGTTTGATTTGTTATTTATCATTTGTTTCTATCATATTTAAATTGATCTACAGCGATGATTTCTATACTTTTATAATTACTTACTAAAATTATAAAGCTAAAGAGTTTGTTTGGTTGAACGCGCCAATCTCAGGAACTACTGGTTCAAATAAAAAACAAATTTTGGTTGTTTGCTCTTATGCTGGGCTAGGCTGGGTGATTATGTCGATGTAAACCACTGTGCCTGCAGTCAGAGATGCCTCAAGCTCTTCCTTGGGCCATGGCTCACAGTCACATATATCATTAGTGGTTTTTTTAGCTTCACGCAGTATCCCACACGTAGCAGGGTACCTAGTGGTAACACACTATGTTCCCGTTAAAACACTTTCGTTGCCCACTTTCCATCGATTTCCGCATTGTGTGTTGAGTGGCAAAAGTCAACGTCCCACTGTGTCTCATTACCAGAGTGAAAAAATAATCATATTAAATATATGATTTCTCCGAGTGGGAATCGAACCCACAACCATCGCGTGTACAGTCACACGATTGTGCCACCGGGCCACAACGGGCCAAAACTATACACTTTCTATTTTTACATTTTTAAAGTATAACACAATTAGGAAAGAAAAATACGTTTTAGAAAACATAAGTAAAAAGTATTATACATTCTATTTATTATTTACAGTTTTCGTTTTATTTTAAGTCTTAGTTATTTCCGGAAACAAAAGCTTGTTATAAATAGTTTGGAAATGAAAAACAACAAAATGTTTAAATACTTTATACCTAGTTCACTGTTATTGAATTGCACAAATACCACGCAAAGAAAATCTAATATAGCGCCAGCAAAATAAGTAATGAACATTTCGTATTCGAAATGTCTCATTCTTAATTTTATTTATACAGGCTAGGTTTCTTAAGATAAAATTCATTTACTTGAAAATATACGTTATCAGATTTTTAAGAATAATCAAAATTTTCATTTTTTTATTACCGGAGAGGTAATTTTGAAATTAATTTCAGTTTTTTAGCGTTACGCTTGTATCCTGTACATAGCATGATAGGCAGACGCAACCTGGGACCCTAGTGTCACTAAGACACTCCACTCCCATTAAGACACTTCTGTTCCCCATTTTCCACTGAATTCTGGAATCATTGCGTGCTAATGAAGTTAATAGGTTTATTCTTATGGAAATGTCAGCTAACATATAGACACGTATTAACATAATATATACAGGTGTTTTTATAAATTATTACAATATACAAACAATATTATTTAGAATATTATGAACCGCTTTCTTCAGTCAAAACATAATAGTTTTTAAAGGAATAAAATATTGTAATATTTGTTTTAATTACTAGTAATGTACCATACCTATAAAGAAGCTTTAGAATCATCTCGAACAAGTATACATCCTCCTAATAGGTATTTATGTCTAATGCAATTCATAATAATTATTATGAATGTTTACTTTGCGTTGTTCAAGACTTAGGTAAGCGTGACTCACCGACTTCAAGGTTAGGAGATTAAGTTAAAAACTCTGTTTACATCAATTCTATTAACATACATTTTTATTAGCAGTGTTATTTCATTTGGAAACATCTTTAATTTGTATGTGTTTATTTTGTGTTAATTTTATCAATAGTGCATGTTTATAAGACAGTTTCTTTGGTAAACTAACGTAGCAATATAAATAAATTTATACTATTTTATAGTTCAGTAGATTTTATGTCTCAAGGTTTATTTACGGAACATTTTCTCGTTAGTACGTTTTGCGATAAAGACGACACAATCACAAACAACCTTGAAATTCAATTCTCAATAAAATATAATACAAATAAAGAGAACGAAAACATACCTCGACTTAGGAATCCAGATTAAAAAGTAAAAACCATTAAAAAGTATTTCCAAACAAAAAAGCACAGTTCACTCGCTCACAAGCACGGAGCACATCACTACACTAAAAACAATTTATTTATATATGTATCTATATAGTTTAAAATAAAAAGAACTATACATTCATTCCACGTGAACGGAGTTTTTGACGTCGCTAGTGACGTACGCACGCCCGTACTCGACGCGGTCCGTCGAATGACTGAGGGGAAACGGTTGAAACATTCGGCGCATCTGGCTGCGTACTCGCGAACTGAACGTAAAATTGTGAAATAGATTTAATTAATTTAATTTTCTATATTTTTAAGGATATTTAAGTATTTTTATTTTAATCATTTTAATATAATTATTTATGAGGCCAGTCGTGATGCAGGGGCATAAAGAGTGACTGTAATCGCGACTGGCTCTGAGTTCGGTTCGATTTATGTTTCCATTTCTTCGCTCTGGTGTCGAGGCAAAGCGCGGCGTTGAGTTCCGCCACTCAACAAGCAATGCCTCTTGAATTCGGCGGAAAGTCGGAAACGGAGTGTTTTAACACTAGGTTTGGTTTTGGTTTAACGTGAAGCTTATTTAATTTCATAAATAAAACTGTATTATTATAAGACGCCGTGCTTTGTCTAAAGCAAGAATATGGAAATCACTGACCCAAGTGGGAATCGAAACCAAAACTAATGCGAATATACTCAGACGCTATGCCGTTATATATTTTATTTCAAGTTAGCTTAGCATTATTTATATACGTTGCACACGTTCATTATAGTAATGGCTCTCTGGTATGAAATTAACACATATTTATTTTTAAATTAATAAAACAAAAATCATCAAATTAACCTAATAATGTCTATCTAAAAGCAAATTTTATGAATAAAATTTAAAGTTTTGCTGAATTTCATTTACTGTTGCCTAAAATTGGACTAATGACGTATTATTTGAATTATAAAGTTTGTGTAATAAATATAATACAGCGCAATATACAGCGAATTTATAAAAAAATATTTGCTAACAAATCGCTTCTGTTTAAAGTATGAAAATATATATATAACCATACGAGGGTTGTAGTTCAAGTCTCATAGTTATTATTGTTATAACGCTGTTTCTTATATATCGTTGCAAGAAAATTAAAATAAAGAAAATCATTCCCTCAAGCGGGAATCAAATCCACAACCTTCGCGCTTACAGTCAGACGCTGTCCCACTGCGCCACAACGGTCTCAACAACATAACACAGCTTTCTTACGTAAGCCCAATAATATGTAGGTAAAACTGCCTTTATAAAAAAAATGTTTGATCAGCTGGTAATAATACTCTATTGTAGTTCTCTGGTGCTGCCAATGTTCATGGGCAGCGGTAATCAGTTAACACCAGTAGACCCGCTAGAGTTTGCCTGGTCTTAACATATACAGAAGACTTCAGTGCTTTTCGAAGTTTCTATATTTGTATAAGTAATTGTATATTAAATTTAAGAGACCATGGTGGCGCAGCGGCACAACGTGTGCGAAGGTTGTAGGTTCAATTCCCACTTGGAATAATGAAATAATTTTATTTCGTCGCTCTAATCGAGCACCCCCACTCAACATGCAATGTTTGAAAAGTTTAGTGGAAAGAGGTGAACAAAGTGTCTAGTGCACTAGATTGCCTCTATCTACCATGCTAAATATGTGAATGTTGTTGTGTTGTGCATGCATGTTTTTTTAATCTATATTTTAGTTAAGAAATATTTTGTAACCCATCAATAAATAATAAAGTATGTACTCACCAATTTTTATTAATAAATTCATTAAATTTTCCAATTTTATTTACTAGCCAATTTGTTGCACAGATAATATAGAAAGTGATAATCTGTCATGTCCGTAATGACGTCGGCTGACATCATAAAGGAGCGTGCTGTACAAAGACCACCAGCATTCAGGTAAATAAGATAAGGTGTGAACAGCCTTTTATCCTAAATTGTCAAAGGAAGTCCTGTTTCTAATGTTACATTTGTAAATGGTTTTTTTTTGCTAAAGCATTCTTTCTCACTTAGCAGGGTATGCAGAGGGAAGCTAGTGTTAAGACACTTCGTTATCCACTTTTTGTGAGTGAAAATCGAACTCACTATCGTTGTGTTTGCAGTTCCACTGCACTGCGACGGTCTCATTTTATATACAAAAAATATATATATTATAAACTTATAACTTTTTTATGTATATATATATATATAGCGAACATTATATGAGTATAATAATTGTAAGAACATTATATTATTCTTACAATATATATATTTTTTAAATATTAGAGCAACATTAATTAAAAATGTAAACAGTAACATTTATGCATTGCATTTCCTTTAAAGATATTGCATATTTGGTGAAGACACCAAACGCCGCTCGTTATCTAGGTAGGCCGACATATTACCGTTATTTAAAATATATTATTATAAATATATACATTTACTTTGACTGACTGAATATTTTTGAAGTGAAAATTCAGAGATAAAGTATGGAACAAATCTTATAGCAGTATTAAAGAAGACGTCACATTTTCTGTCACTTTGGGCTGTCACGTCACGCCTTCGTTAATATTAATCGCTATATTACTATAGTTAACTTTTTAAGTTAAATTTATTATTACTAGAATTCGGGCTTTGAATTTATAATTGATAAAACTCATTTTCAGTTTGAATTGATTCAATTGATTTTTGTCAATAGAAGAATTGAAGTTAATATCTGTTATTGTCATTGTTCACAAATTATTGGTTCAATTATAACTAGAAATAACAATAATAATTTCACAGTATTATTGGAATACAATAATTAAATAAAGGAACAGTAAAAAATAGATTGATGATACTATTTTCATTCGTTTGTAAAATAATAAAATAGCTGTAATTTGATATGAATTGATTAATTAGTGAACAATAAAAAAAATCAGCTTCACGCCGTATCCCGCACACTGCAGGGTAAAAACTATGTTTGTACTAAGTGGTTTGTTATCATGATATGTAAGTTATTTTTATTATATAAATACACTAATTAATTAATCGAGAGGCTAGTCGTGAAGGGGCACAGATTGTGGCTGTAACACCGACTGGTTGTGGGTTCGATCCCATTCGAGGATATAAAATTTATTTAAATTTATATTTCCATTTCTTTGCTTTGGTGTCGAGGGAAAAGTGCGGCGTTAAGTTCCGCCACTCAACACGCAATGAAGAAGAAGAGAAATTTTTGCAACAGTATTCCAAAATCTTTGCCTGCCTTTTAATCTTAAGATGATCTAACTACACCCAAGGGCTCTAGCAAACTGAACAAGAAGTTGGACAATAAAATGATTTAAATATTTTATATAAGACACGCTTTTTCGTGAATTCTAAATTAGTTAGACATTATTGAGACGAAGTTGACCTAAAAAGGCTTAATTCTGGGGAGAATTTAGGGCTACGGTTCATTGAAAATAACAATTAAAAATAATTCTATTTTCTTGTACAAAAAACCTTAACTAAAAATAACTTGTTATATTTATAAATATCCAATATAAGTGATAAAACAAATAAGATCTTTTTTAAGCTTAATAATCTTTTAAATGAGAATTAAGTTCCTCCACTCAACAAGCAGTGCATCGAAAATTTGACGGTAATTATTTACCCCTATTCCCTAATTCCCTAGTTCCTAATGGAACGGAGTGTCCTAACACTAGGTTCTTCTTCTTCCTGGCATTAATCCCGGCTATTACCAGGGTCTGCCTTCCTACTCAACCTACTCCACTTTGCACGATCTTTTGCGTCCTCGGTGGTTAGACCATTGGCTCTCATGTCCTGCATCACGACATCCAACCAGCGCTTCCTTGGGCGTCCGGGAGGTCGCGCCCCAGGAACTGGCATAGCAATGTCCTAACACTAGGTTACCTCTGCCTAACCTACTCTTAGTGGAACACAGCGTGCAGCTGAAAAAAAATAAGCTAATTACAGAGCAAACTAAGAACAATGCAGTAGTAAACGTAATACACGTCTACCATCGTTTACAAAACTTGCATAAAGACTTACAAAGTTAGTTGAATGCATTATATGGAAAGTATGGTAAGTGACGACGAATTCAGTGAAGATACTAAAATTCCCAGAGAACTGAGCGGTACGTAGTACGTAGTCTACTTGAAACTTTGTTTCGTATTGCAGCTCGTGTTATTATACTTTTAAGTTTTGCACGTTTATTACTTTTGATATAATATTTTACAAAAAATAAAAAATATATGTTTTATTAATATTAATAATTCTTAGCAAGCGATTAAGTAAAGCTTGAGTAATGGCCATAGTGAAGTGTTTGGTTTCGCTTCTCAACACACAATGTCTCGAAAATTGTATGGAAAATGGGGAACGGTGCATCTTAACGCTACGTTCCCTCTGTTTACATATATAGATTTAAGGTGAAGCTGAATGATATCAAATATGCTATTGTAGTATACTTCATCATGAGCTATTGGGAGGGAATGTTTTTTTTTAAGTTTAACTATTTTTATAATTTAGTAGGTTTATTAAGCAACACACTCACAGATAAGGTAGAATAAAAAAATACCTAAGCATTTTATAATGTAACAATAATATTCATTCCTCAAGTAAGCATGTTACGCCTACAATATACGAAATCAACTTCGTCCCGCTCGTACACAAATACCAATTCATTATACCTCGTGAGCTCTTCGCGAAGTTAAATTAAAAACAAATGTTTACATCGGTGTCGTTATATTGGAAAAAGTTTCTATTACAATGATTTTTTTGAAGAATTCTCAGAACAAAATAATTATTACATTGCTTAAATGTTTTCTTTTCTTTTCTTCTTCTTATAGGGATCTAGGAACAAAAATAGAAGGAAACAAATCATTTGAAATTCTCCAAAATAGTTTACCAAACATCGACCTAGTTAAATCTCTCTTTTAAGATAACTGCAAAGATTAGATAGATGTCGTGAAACTAATTTATTAAATATATTCTCTTAAGAGACAAGATAACTGTAAAAACAGGATTGCATGAAAATTAAATGCATATTAAACTTTAGGAAAGACCAAAATTATTGGTTTCATTATCCATCAATAGAAATAAAAATCCAATATCCATTTAACACTAAATTCAAAAAGACCAGCTTGAAAATAGTGAAGTCTTAACCAAAAGATGCTAGCAGGATGTAATCACATATTTATAGCGTAGTTAGGAATTCCTCCTTTATCCGAGCTCTTATCTGAAACTAAATCTCTAGTTTGAAGCGAGCTATTAGAACCTTACTGGGCATGAATGAAAATGTATTCTTTTCCACGCTCAAACAACTTTATAGTTGGGGTTTATTAGGTTATATAAGTTTTAAATTATGATTGAAGCCGTCGTAGCGCAGCTGATAGCGTTGTATGTCGATAGTGAAGGTTGCAGGATCAATTATCATTCATTCTCGTTTCTTTGTTCTGGTAATAATGCAAAACACAGTGTTGAGCTTCTTCAGTCTAACGCAATATTTCGGAGAATGAGAAAGAGAGTGTCTCAACACTCGGTTTCTTTTTCTTGTAAGGAAACGTTTCTAGCTGGAAGAACGGTAATCATTCTTACGATGTGGGTAAGATAAGACATTTGGCCATATTATTATGTAGGTACCGTTTGATTGATTGTGATGATTGTGGCCGGCTCGGTGAAATTTATTGTTTTCCCTATTTCCCTCATGTGTCATAATTATTATATACCGAAAGAAAGACTGTGGGATCTCTTGCTGTATGGCGTTGGTTTCGGGTTCGATTATCCACTTAATAATCACATAATATTAAATGATAATGAATGAAAATAAGAAAATTCTTTCTACTCGTATAACAATCACAATGAAACAAACAAATATCTTAACAAATTAATGAATTACAAATAGATACCCGTATCCAACAATCTAACAAACATTTTGGGGTACGTTACTCGAATGCTCGAAGATCTGTTACCTAGATATAAACGAGGGCTTACAGTATACAAATAAAGCTAACATAAAAATATTATCACACGAATATCGACTTATTTTCTAAGCAGACATAGCATATATTCCTATGTTATAATAAAATAAGAATCTACACTATTTGTACGTGTGATTTCAATAAACGAAACCCCTCAGAACATAAATAATGCATGTCGAATTATATATGGAGTCCGAGATAAGGATCGATAATAATACAACAATTCCGCGGGCATTGTAATACTTACATGACTTTAGATATAAAACGTATGGTTTTGGTTAGCCATATTTGTAGGAGTTTAGGTGCGATGAACTTGAAAATTTTGGCACGTTGAAAAAAGTTAATAAAAAATGCTAGTTCAGCTTGAACTAGCATTTTTTGGTTCGAATCCTTGTGGTTCGAGTCCTACTCGCGAGACGATATTAGTCATTCCCTCGGCACCAAGAACGCGGCGTTGTGTTCCTCCATTCAACTCGGATCGTCTTGAAAATTAAGCGGTAAGTGGAGAACAGAGTATCTTAACACTAGACCCCCTCTGATTACTGTTTGCTAAATGCGGCAGCGTGAAGGTAAAAAGCTTACGGTTCTACCTACTATTATATTTATTTTTCCAATATAACAACATTTTTAATATGGATTGATTGATTACATTAAAATTTCGAGATTCGAGATAATTTCAAGTTATAATTTGTGGCGCAGGGCCACAACCGCACAAATTGTGACTGTAAACTAAAAAAAACCTAAAAAATTGGAAATTAGAAAAGTTTAACTTAGTGGCCTTGAAAACTTAATACATTGTAAAAAAGAGAACCGCGATCAAATCCTATGAAGTTTAAAATTTAGAAAAAACAACGAATTAAAAAAGATCTCAGTAAAATTCGACAATACCTAAAGGAAACCTAAACCTTGTAAGTTAGACATTAAAAGAAATCCTAAAAACAATAAATCCAAGAACAAAGCAGACAGACAGGCAGATATTAATTTTATTCACTCAAATCCCCACAATTATCTCAATACGAACCGACGGCGTCGATATCCACGTGTGCCGGATGTTGAAACAAAGCCATTTACCTTTTGAGATATCCCCGAGTAATGCAAAACAAGACTCATTGTACGGAAAAATCGAAAATATCACCATTGGTAAGACATTATGGATCATAACGTGAAGGTACAAGGTTGAAATTCCATTTTATATGCCCTTTGAAGGGCTTTAGTCGGTTTATGCCTTTCTCATTGACGCACCGGACTGCTTGGTAAAATAGAAACAGAAGCTGCACAAAAAGAAATGAATATCGGGATAGTAGACGAAAGAGTTGGTTGAAAACCGACTTATTTATGCATACTTGACTGCAGCTTCGAGGATACTTGCATTTAAAGGTTATGCAGTGGCCTTTTTTGCGAAACTATTATTGCTTAATTTTTTTTTAGATCACCTTTAGAAAGTATCACTCCGTTCTTTTAAACATTTTGCATGTTGGGTAGCGCATCCAAACGCCACATTCCAACTAGCAAAGTTGAGACACTTACATTAATTCATATATTAATTATTTTCTGCTGTTAATAATAATCTTGACCTTGCCAATTTTCAAATAAACACAAATGTATACAAAATTACGAAAACACACAAACCAGTTTATTGATTCGTTGTTAGAGCCAAGAAATGAGAGGAAACGGCGCCATATTTTCTTTTTTATGAGAGAGAAATCTTGTAATTCTATTCTAATCCGATTCCATTGCGAAAATTTCTTTTGGAGCAATTCTGACTTTAGAAAGCGACTTTAAGTTTTGTCCAGTAAAAGTTTCAGCGCATCTTTAGTGCTATTAATTCGTCTTTTTCGGACTTGAAGTCTTGTGAACAGTTTTCAGAACAATGAGCATTGAGAATGCCGTTCTATACAGCTTGCTTGTTGGAGTGTAGCATAACTCTAAATAATTAGCTTGACGGGAATTTTTGTTTTTTATTTTTGTTATTTTTAACATGAAGACTAGATGAAAAATAGGATAGTAGGATGTAATCTGGTGGTTATAATATTTTCATGAAAGAATTCTCTGAGTTACTAGTTATTTTATGTTTTCCTTGGCCACATCATATAATTGGCAATTTAAGGACATCATCAATCAATATCAATTATTATTTATCTTTAACCAATGGCCAACAATTATTGTTTTTTTTTTCGGTTCGCGCTTTATGTCTCGTATATAGCAAGGTAGGCAGAAGGCACCTGGGAATGTAGCATTCACTCTGTTCCTCATAAGATATTTCAGTAAGTCCGTCTATAAGGACTTCAGATTACGGATGATAGATTTAAGGATAAAAGTTAAAAGGATTGCGATTAAGTATTTAAGATATACTCGTAATATTAAGAATTGAAAATATGGACTAAGTTTAAGAAATTAGGATTTAGAAATTAGAATTATTGATTTAGAATTTAGGAATATTTATAATTTCCCCACAAAAAAAAGAAATACTGACCAAACGAACTAAATGAAAAAATAGAAAAACAGAAATTAGTGACCAGATTTATTGGTGAATCCAATGAGTTACCGCAAGTAGATTGCACAAAGCGACACTAACGAGCAACACCTGAACATGTTCATTAAAACTCGTTAACTGTATTCCCTTTGTATATTGATGGGCCGAGTTTGACCGACTGAGATTACTTTGTCTTCTAACCCTAACGGTGATCTTGGTAAGATTTGAGATGAAAGCAACGTTGCATGGGTCATCTTCAAGCAATTGGATGAGCAACTTAATGATAAATCACTCTGTTGTTTACTAATCTGGGTATCGGAACTCAACGCCGCACTGTGCCATCAAAAAGCCAGCAACTAAATGTCCTAATGTCCTATTTACTCGTTCCCGCATACAGTGGAGTAGACAGAGGGAACCTACTAGTGTTAAGAACCTCCGTTCCCCCACGCGTTATTTAGTATTCGAGATATTGATTGAATTAATTTTTTATACACAAAATAATCTAAATACTAAATCAGTTTTAAAAGTTAACACTTATTGAACAAAGAGAATTAAACTTACAATTATCAATACAAAGTAGTAAGTAGATAAACAAAGAGTAAAAACAAAGAAGTGTAAAAATCTAATCTTTTACTAAAAATCTTTTGTAAATCAATTATGATAAGAAACTACCTTTCACGACATGAATGGTGTGCATCTGGCGAATTCTAAAACCTTTTGGTCGGCGGATATACATTGAGGCACACAGGTAGCCAGGTAACCGAGGTCTTTGGTTCCAAATCAAAAGGCGTGGGTTTTTACTAAAGTGAGATTTTTTTAATATGTCAATGTACTAGCGACTGTCGTTTTGTTGGCTTGTATTTTGATTTTTTTTTAAATATATCCAGTAGTTTCATTGAACTCGTTGTTTCTGAAACTAGGATATTAGTATAATAATGCTTGGACCATATGGTTAATAGTTGAAAATTTGATTATTATAATTGATTTCTTTTCATCAATAATTATTTTTTTAAGACGAAACTCAATCTTGAGTTCCACCAATCGGCACGCGTTGTCTTAAACTAAAGGAAAAGAGAAGAGCTGAGTTTTTAGATATAGAGCATAATCTTATTAAGAAATTGAAATTTTTGCTTTAAGATTTTGTACCTAACTTCAATATATTTCAAGATAACTTCCCATGAATCAAGCCCATTAAAACGTAATTACACCAAATTCCTTAGAAGGAATGTGATATATGTGGAAGTTTTCAAATTATTACCCAAATTATACAATGGGTCACCAACTTGTCCCTTCTACACACTGTATCTATCTATTCAATAGATTCCATAGTTTTCTTTGTGTACACCCGGAAATAAGCGTTAATTGCTTTCTTCAACGAATTCCAAGGTAGTCAAAAAGAATATAGAGTTGAATCGAATGAATTTTTAACATTTTTATTAGTGTTATTGCAGTAAGAATAAAAAAAAATGTTTATAAAAAGTAAAAAGAATAATGATATTTAATTAATGATTCGCATTCTCTTTTGACAAATGATTTTCCTCAGTAATGATCTTTGTATAGCGGAAATGTGTAAAAATCTTTTAACATAGATAGATGCTAACAACATCAATAAGTTGTGACAGAATTTCGAAGTAGCTTCTTAAGAAGACGTATGCATTAGTAATCAGAGGTTTTCGATGGTTTCAAATAGGGCGTAAGTTCGAGTCCTGATACAATTGATGCAAAATATAATAAAAAGAAAAAAAAATGTAACAGTATCCTTAGCGTTAATCCAGAATAAGCTCTCGTAACTGCTAAATTTTATCCAAATCAGCTCAGCCGTTTCCACATTATTAACGAAAAACCAACCAAACTTATATACAAAATTTAAAATAACAATATAACCATAGAATCTTTTAATACCAGCTACTTTAAAGCCATTTGAAGTTTTATGAAGGTACAGGTTCAGAATATAATGTGGGGAATTTATAACAGTACCCGTGTCGTGGATGCGCGATGGCTCCACGGCGTCCTTTCCACGATCGCCGCGAGGAAGATTAAGATGGCGTCTCCATTGTACATTCTGACTTTATTGGGTGTGTTTGTTTTTTTAGCTACAACCTTTTTTCGGTAAAGTAGGTTAAGTAGAGGGAAGATAGAAACACACATAAACTTCGTTCTTCAAATTTTTAACCAATTTTCAAGAAATTGGGTGTTGAGTTGGATTGCGTTATCAGCAGTTTATTCTCTGTAATGATAGTTTTATGCACAAGTTAAATTAACATAGATAATTTTAAAAATGTTAAGCCATACTTATATTTTTATTATTTCAAAAAAATTAGAGATCGTCGTGTTGTGGATTCAATTCCCACAGGATCCTGATTCTGGTAGCAAGACAAATCACGGTGGTGGTTCCGCCTCTTAACACGCAACATCTCGAAGACTGCCTTCTATATAAGGGATATAAGCATGAAGCTAAAATTATAGCAGATTTATTTCTAATTCCTCGTGATATAATGGAAACAGAGCAAGAGGGTATCGTCGCACTGCCGGCGGCTCCCCGTCGAGACACACTCGCTACAGGGCAAATGCAAATATAACCTTACAATTGACTAGACTTATCATATATTATATATGTGTTTGTCGTTTGCTATTTAAGATGATTAATCATTTTCTTTTTAATATCATCGTAGAGTAAACTAAGAGTTGGGCAGCGGTTGTGAATTCGATTCCTATTTGGTGTATTGTTTGATATGAAAAACATATTAAATGTTATAATAATGTGCAACGTTGAATATTTTAACCTTTTTAAAAGTGTTATTCACAAACTAAGAAAAGTAAATTATTTAAAGTAGTGTAATGTGATGACACTCTATTTACTACTTTTAACATATCACGCGGAACCCAACTTGTTACCTCTTATTCATACTAATCCATACTATCTATACAAATATTGTAAGAGAGTGAAAGAAAAATATTACTGGCATGATTTTAATATTATTATTCTATTATGAAACATTTGATATTTTAATTTCCTCTCTATGGTAACGAGGCAGTGCGCGGTGTTGAGTTTTGCCATTCAACACGCAACACCTCTAGAATTCAGCGTAAAATGGTAAACAGAAGTAGTAAATGGGAACGGAGTGTTTTAACACTAGGCTTACAGATTCTTTCAGCCTATCCTGCTATGTGCGGGATCCAGTATGAAGTTAAAGCAAAAAAGCCATAAAACGTATGGCCACGTGATAAAAGCGACTAGACTACGACTAGTTACCAGCATTAAAATTATCCTTATCAAAGTAATATTAAATCAAAACTTTAGTGCTTTTACAAGTATCTTCTAGTAGTTTAGAATTATAGTCCTCTAAGCTTTTATAGGGGCGACGACAGCAACTAGATTGTCGTATATAAATTTGGTACATGTTATAAATTTTATATGAGTTTTTTTTTAGATTTTAATCAAGTAAATGAACTATACATTTTTATTTCTTATGAAAATACATTTAGTGTGAGTTCTTTGGAGAAGCGTAATAAATTATTTTCGATGGGTGCAGGTTCAGTTCACGGCTGTGGAAATAATTATGCGTAGGCTAACGTAATGGGATAGCGTCTGGAAGTAAAAGCTTTAATCGGAGGACTGAAATATTTTTGTTTCCTCGCTCTGGTAAGTTAAAGCATGGCGTTAAGTTCTGCCATAAAGGGAGGAATTGTTTGTCAGAAGGAATTGTTGAGTGAGCCTATAAAAAACAGAATTAGATAAACAGAGTAAAACTATAAAAAAGATAAAAATTACATAACTACATTCAGTAGGTACTTTAGGTTTAATTTTTTTTTTAAATATTTTATCCTCAATGATAAGCATTCGTTGAGTGGATTCAATTAGATATTATCCGTGATCTTAACTGTAATTATAGAAAAAGAAACAATTTTCTTTTTAACTATTACTTATACATAACTATATTATATACCCGTACATTACGTTTTTGTCATTTACTCACAAACATCAAATTAAAGAAAATTGTCCTTTTATATGTTTGGTACAAAAATATTTTATTTTTTATAATATAAATAAATAAAAACCGATTTACAAGACGCGACGTAATGTTTTCTAATTCGCCTGGAGACAGTTCCAACCAATCCTTCTGCAATATGTTGTAAATGTTAGGTTTAGTTATTTTATACATGTACTTGATTTTATTACTATATTTTTTGTAGTAGTATTAAATAACCGTTGTTGCGCAGTTTAGACACAGTACAAACTATGGATCGATATTCGATTCTCATTTGGGGTAATGTTGATAATTAAAATATTTATGCATAATTTGCTTAGACAAAATGAATTTCGATATCTAATGTGTTTTTTTTCATCTTCACAGTGAATTATACACAGTGTTTTACACTTGTCCGTCCGTCCGTCCGTTGCGTATTTTGAAAACAACACTTATTGTTTTCAAAATATGCAACGGACTTACACTAGTAACACTGTTAAGAGATGTCTATATAAATTTACTAATTTCCATGATGTACTTTCATTATGATGTAGTTTCTGAGATTACAGCGTTCAACCAAACACATTCTTTAGCTTTATAATATTTGTATACAATATATTATGTAGTCTATACGAGCGAAGCCACTAACGAAATACTTGTTAGTAATATAATAAAACAAACAAAGAAAATGCTAATATGTGAAAACTAGATTTAAACTAGATTTCAGAATTTGTAAACCTGTCAAAGTTTAGTACGCCGCTGCAGCCACTCAATCTAAAACTTCTAACGCTATTTCTTAAATATTCAACTCATATTAGGTACGTCTCAAAGAAACTTTATTAAATATATTTATATGATAATATTTTTCATACCGAAAGACTGACTGACTTACTCAAACTGTAAGCGTAGCGTGTCAGAACTTTTGAAGAGCTAGAGAGAGAAGAAGAGCTAGTGCGTCCCTTGTGGTCCCATTTCAATTCAGTCCAATTTTGACAATGGTATCCATGAGAGAATCACATAAGTCTTTAATTTGAATTAAGTATAATACATACATGCGACAAATGAGGGAATGACTCAATATCCCGCCAATCGACTTCGATGATTCCCTTTTTATTGGAAAAGATATCTACATTTCAAGGGTAGTTTAACGAAGTTTGTTAGGTTCTGATTATGGGATCTGGATGAAATTGAAGAAGTTGTTTTTTTTGTGAAGTGAAGGATACTTGCCTGAAAACAAAAAAAAAATATTCATTGAAGTAATAAAAATAAAAGTTTGTAGGAACAAATAAAAAAAACTAGAAAGTGCAGAACAATGTTACGGAACCAATACAAGCTAAGGAAGCGATGTGGAAAATAAACATTTATTGCGTCATAAAATTCACTGCGTCCAGAGCGGGTTCAATCTTGCATCGACATTTTACCATTTGAGGTAAAGTCGTAAGGGATAGATTAAATTAAAATTAATTTTTTTTTTTTTTATTTATTAGCGTAATAATTTTATTAATTTTGTGTTATTTTCGTTTCGTTTTCGTTTACTAGAAAAACGTTATAAAATCAACTAAAGTTATAAAATCACCTAATTGAGAATTAATTAAAATTTAGACAAGATATGAGATTTCTATAAATAGTTATACATTTTCTTGTATACTATATCTTTTATCACTTCAGTTAGGCGGAGAGGAGGAGGCCTCGAGAAACTCGACCCTGCGATTATCCTCGACACCAAAGCGAAGAAATTTACACATTTCCTCGAGTGAGAATCGAACTCACAACCTAGCGTTAACAGTAACACGCTTGTGCCCTTGTGCCACGTATAGCCTCATTATACCCGACCTACCTCACTCTCGATCCCGGATTAGGCAATAATGAACGTGCAGACGTTTACTTTGCATGTCGCCTGTCTCGGTGCATATGGAATTTATTGCATTTCGCACCAGAAATTTAATCACGACGTGTCGAGTTTAGATGTGCATGAAATTAGGTAATCGGTGTGGATATGACGGAAGAATATATTTGATATAGGGATTGTGAATGTGGAGCTTGAATGTTTAATGTATGTAATTTTGTATTGAAATAGGATATGTTTTCAGGTTTCCTATTTTTCTCGCATAGCGAGGGAACGTAATGCTAAGACACTCCGTTCCCTACAGATCGCCAATCTTTTCCACTATTACCATATTATTATTCCATTATTAATAATCTACGGAACCCTAATCTAAAAACAGTATAATTACTCCTCAGTAGCTGAAATCATGAATGAATATGAACTATTCTTTTATTAGCCCCACTTCAGTAAGTAATAAATAAGCCGTCTGTTGAATTAACCTAGTTTAAGAAACGCCTGTATTTACAGAGCACTCGCGGATACGGAAATGGAACTACCTGCTGCCTACACTACCCTATAGTGTTTGTTTTATGATTTCTTTGCTAATTTACCGTTTTACTAGCTTCTTCATGCAGTTTTGCCCGTGTCGACAAATGGAAGGAACGTACACACATCTCTACTAAAAACTAAAAAATAAATAAATCCAATAGTTCATTAGGATTAACAGTCGGAATCCATTTAAATTTTACGATACTCGAAGTATTATATAAATGTAGGTCTATCCCGCAATGTGCGGGATACTGCGTTAAGCTAAAAAAACATGTTACACAGATACATAATTATAAACATGCCAAACCAATAAAAGCGTAAAAAAGGAGGGTAGTAAAAGCAGGTACTCTATTCAAGGTTTGCGATAGATTTTCTCAGCAAAGAAAATATGCCCATATTAAAATTCGATTGTAAAAAAACAAAGTAAAACTTCAATGAAGTAAAGAATTCTTATAGCTCTAATATATTTTTATCCATTTTTCCACAAGTTTCTCAACGTGTGTGAAGCTAGATAAAATCTGAAATTAATTAGAAACTAAAATGTAAGAGAAAGTTACTGCACCCTTAATTTATAAAATATGAAAAGTTCAATTATGCTCGATTTTTTATAGTTTTTTTCTCCGTATTAATTTTTTATTCAATGTTCTTTTTATTTTTATATGATTCATTTACTTGGATGCAACTATATAGGATTAAAATGGAGGCGAATTTTGATTTATCGAATATGAAATCTGGCAGTATTTTTTTTATTTTTAATAATTTACTCTCTGTTTTTTTTATTGTAGGTAAAATATTTTAATGAATTTATAAATAAATAAAGTTATAAAATAATTGAGGCCGTCGTGGCGCGGCCAAACCAAAAGATTGCGACTGTAAGCGCGACGGTTGTGGGTTCAATTCCCGCTCGGAGGTATGAAATATTTTATATCTTCAGTTCCTTGCTCTTGTGACGAGGCAAAGCGCACCGTCGAGTTCCGCCATTCAACACGCAAAACCACCAGAACTCAGTGGGGAACGGTGCAAGATATAGTATAAATCAAAAAAAAATATTAAGCTATTTTTAGCAGCAGGAACCTGGTGTTAGGAAACTCCGTTCCCCATGCACCGGACAATTTTCCAGACAATTGTCAGAGCGGGGAAGTGAAAATACTTTATTCCATTTTTTCAACTCCATGTTAAAATATATTATAAAAAGTAGCAATATATATGCAAATTTTCGTAATACACCTAAATATAATAGAAAAGACGATGTTAGTACATAGTTTGGAACCACATATTTCTGAAATGCAAGGAGAGTTGTTGAAAAACTTAAATTGCCTGTTAGGTTGCCTTTATTTTTGACGTCATTTTAGTTTAGTAGTTTGGAAGTGTCGGTTTATATATATAATGGTTGTAGATTCTATCCCAAATAATTGTATTTACTATAAGTATCTAATTCTACGCGCAGAGCTCCGCTATTTTACACTTAATGTCTTCGAATTGAGTGGAGAGTGGAAAACGGAAGGTTTTATTCCTATAAATATTTAATTTTCTCGAGCAGGGTTCGAACCCACAACCAGTCGCGTGTACAGTCATATATTAGTGAATGGCCTTAATATAACATATCATCTTATTTTACAGATATAAAATATCACTACAAAATTGTAATAATCTTTAAAATAATAGAAAAGACGATGTTAGTCCCGGGCCACATATTTCTGGAAAGCTGCGGGACTTGTAGAAAAACTTAAATTGCCTGATAGTTGCTTTTATCTTTGAGACGTTCAGAGCTCAGTTCAGCTTGATCGGGTTTTGGTTGCAGTTTGGAAACTTTTAAATCATTGAACGTATAGTAGTATTAGTTGGTTATTTCAAATATATGTTGTTTGATTTGTATGTTTTATTTTGGAACAGTAAACGACGTGTGTGGGTTCGATCCACGCTCGGGGGAATGATTATACTTAATTTATAATCATATTTAATAACTTAATTGGTGAGAGAACTTGGAAAATATTTACGCCCGCTGTTGATTTCATCTACGTGTTACTCAATGTTTCGAGAATTGAGCGAAAAACGTGTATGTAGCGGAGTGTTTTAACACTAAGTTTCCTCTGCCATCCTTGCTTTTTATTAAGTTTGTATTTGTAAAAATAGTTTAATATTGTACAAAATAGTAGCTTTTTCATTTATTCTGATAAACCGAAGGTAAATCGATATAAGCTTACAATCGATTCTTCTAGCCTATTACGCCCGAATTACTAATCGTAAGCTTAACTTAATGAAAACGTTAGTAAGTAATCACTTTGCCAATAAAGTTAGTTAAGCTTTTAATCATTCAACTATTTCAATATAAATATATCAAAGAATAATTTGACGTGCATTATGGTGCAGCGTCTGATTGTAAACCCGATGGTTCTGGGTTTGATTCCCACTCGACGCAATTAATTATGTTAATTTAAAAACAACCTTTGCAGGAACATTTCTGCTTAAAGGTAAAGTCAAGTCCGCTCGTGGGCGTGAAGTTAAATAAATAAATAAATAATTTGAAGTATTATTTATTTATTATTTTCGTTTCTTTAATAACAATCGATAAGTGCATTATCGATATTTCCATTTCTTGCCATAACTTGCTATCTATTTTACCCATTTTCTCTTTACCTTTGAACCAGGTCTTAAATCTTAATGTCATAAATATTTTATTATATTAATATAGATATAGATCTTTTCTAATTTACACATTTTAAAACTTGATATGGACCAACCATGGAGTAATAGACACGAAATTATTAAACAATGATTTTAACGCAAACTCATTCGAACCGGTACATTTGAGTCCTCATCGGGCACCGGTCGTATTTCCAGATTATTGGAGAATATTTTTGGCTTTTTCCTACACATACGTGGACGATCGTAAAACCTGAGATGATCCAGATGCCCCGTACGTTATATGAGATTTGCGATTTTACGCCGTCTATATAGCCATAGATTGCTGTATTGTCGTTTAAAAGTAGATGTCATATTTAAGATTCCAAGTAAAAATCTTAACAGTATAATATGTTTTTCAAACTGCATGTGAAGAAATATTTTGGAAAGTTGATTTTTTGGGATAAAAATTGTTAATTTTATTAAAAAAAGTCTCGCTAGTTAGTTTCTTGAGTTCGATTCTTCTCAAGTTTTTACAAAAAATGAAAAATGTAACTTCTTATGAAGAAAATATTTGACTTTGACATCACGTTAACAGTTTCGATTAAATTTACTGTACTACGGTCAGAGGTATTTCGGGCATTTAGAATGTGTCATGTGTCAAACACAACTCTTACTTATTTGCATTTGACTACTGTGGCAAAGTCGCAAGTGATAGAACCTACGACCTGTAATTAATAAATTTACAAGTCAAAAACGTAGACGTTGAAACGCGGTGAAAATGTTATATATCTATTATATATTTCCATAATTAATATTCATAGAATATAATTAATCCGTATTGAGATTCTCTTTCAAGTTTCATTGTACGTATTAAGCTTAATGATTAAATCATATTACATCTAATGATTTGAGTCGAATACACATTAATTAAACCTGTAATAACAAGCAATATCTACTATATTGTAAATATTTAAAAAATGTATAAAAAAATTAATTCATAAGGCGTTGCGTGTTCAGTAGCGGAAATACCTTTGTTTCGTTACCAAAAGGAAGAAACGAAATATTGAAGATTTCATTTCCTCAAGTTGGAATCGAATTCACAATCGTAGCGCTTACTTTCGCATGTTTGTATCCTGCACTGCGACGGCCCAAAAAATTAAAATGATTTTCAAATATTATCATTGCCCCGAATAGTAGAAAGAGGATCGCTAGTTTACACTAAAAGAGCGATCCCCACAAAATTTCCAAATAGAGAATCCCCCTCATGGTTGTATTTATTGAATAAAATGAACTATACTAACTAATTGTATAATAGTTAGTTAAAAAGCGATGATTCACTTTAGGGGTACATTTGGGTTGTATTGGTAATTTAATTTCAAGTTAAAACTAAGAAAAGCCAGAGTTCCATAGAAGGTAATTTCCCGGGTCGATAGGTAATTTGGTCGGGATAAACGAATTATTTTCGCTTATTCGCCACCAGACTGTCTGTGAACAGGAATGTGGCAATAAGGGGCATATGACACTATTTTACCTACACTTATAATTTTCCCCTAAAGAATTTAATGTTAAAAAGCCGCCCACTGTACACTGATATGAATAGGCCGAGGGAATATAGTGTTAAGACACTCCATTCCTATTTCAGAGTTATTTTTCAAGTGGCAAAACTGAACGTCGCATTTTGTTGTGTTACCAGAGTAAGGAAATGAAAATAATTTATTTCTTCAATTGGGTATTGAACCCACAACTATCGCACTTACAGTCCAGGCTTAGCCAGGCTTACAGTTAGTTAGGTGGCCTATAAGACTGGCCTAGCCAGGCTTGTAGGCCACCTAACTAACTATATTTACCATTTCTACATAACCGCTATTTATTCTATGACAGCATAGATATGCCTATTTTGTAAGGTCGGGTCACGTACTACCATATTGCTACTTTATTCAAATACTAAAATGGTTTTAACATTTCATAAGCTCTTTTTTTTGCTCATATAAAAACATCCACAAAAATAATAGAGTGTGTGAATCTGAAAAAGCCTATCCGTGTTTTAGATAATGTATTTTGTTATACATCGTCGAATGGAATTACGGATTTTTTTGTATTTTTTTCCCTTTGTGTCCGTTCACGTTTTGATTATGAATGGATTTAATTACTGGTTTGTTGGTCGTATCTCTCATAATAGGGTAAACTAGTGTAATACATCTTATATTAAAAAATCTTATATTTATTTATCCACAGGACAATTTTGTAAATATTGTGTGTTGATTGGCGGACCTCGTCTCAATAAAGGGACGAAATTTAAATTTATTCCCCAGAATTGGAGTCGAATCCACAAGTATCGAGTCACAATAGCGTAAAAGACGTATGAAAACTCTATTTAGGTGTATTTTTAAAATATATATAGCCAGGTATTTGAAATGGGTTTAATTTTGTTAAACCACTTCTTTTATTAAGAAATATTAGAGAAATCGTGTGAAACAAATAATCATTTGAAAATTCGTTACGGATTCTCCTACGGTAGTTGAAAAATCGATTAATGTTGGAATTTACAGCATAATGGTCTCGGGAACGTTCTCGCTATCAAAATGGGACGTGCGGCGCTTTATGGGCATTGAGTTATGTGGTTATGTGAGATAGTACCTACATATATATATGTTATGTATTATTTATATACATTACGTTTATATAAATTTATTTATATACGTTTTGTTTATCTACACGTCTATTTTGTATATTATAAAGATGAAGAGTTTGTTTAGTGGAATTTGCCAATATCCGGCACTACTAGTTCAAATAATAGATAATAGAATCTCTTTACAGGTAGCCCGTTCCGATTCCGCTATGTGCAGTATCATCGAATACTTTTATTTTGAACTAAAAAAAATGAAAAATTCTATTGAACTTATCTCAAATTAATTTAATTAATAAACAAAAATATTCAAAAAATTAGGATTAAATGAATGTAAACAGATGTTACATACTCGTATCTCTAAATGTGAAAAGTTAAATTGACTTAGGAAAGCCAGCTTAGTCCTTTAAATTTAACTTTAGAAAAAAAAGGCCTTTTATGTTTCATTCAAAGTTCTAGGCCTGTTTTCATTCCGAAAGGAGGCCATCATGGCGTAGTGGGACAGCGTCTCTGCGTGGTTGTGAGTTCGATATCGAATTGTTTTCAATTTCTCGTTCTGATTCTGGTTCTGTTATACTGTCATTGATTGATATATAACATAAATCTAAAAAATGGAATTCCAGCAACTTCCAGTATCAAAATTATTTAATGAGCAATCAAATTATATTGAATTGTTTCTGCTCGTTGCCAATAATTTCTAAAATTACCAACCAAAATTTGGCAAATATTTTCATTGTAGATATTTTGCAGATTTTCTAAACTATTTTTTCTTCAAATAATTCAATTATCTCACTTTTTTGTTGTAAAAAAGCGAAAACATGGCTTATTTAGTTATGTAAGTTGAATGAGTTTAAACTTCTAATACGCAGCTAGGTAATGGAAAAAGTTTAACACTACAAACTACAATAGTCTATTTGCGTTACCCTTCGCTGGTTTATGAATTTTGGAATTTTTAATACAAAAATTTGTAACAAGTTGGAAATATTTAACATTGTTATTATATAAATAAGTTTTATATGCGTTGCATTCTGTAATATTGAAGGGTAGGCAGTCACACTCATCGCCCAATCTTTGAGATATTGTGTGTTGAGTGAGTGAGAATTGAACCCAGAGCCTTTTGCGTTCACGGTCGCAACCTGATCACGATTGCGCGAACCATCTGCGCCACGATCTGCGCCACGAACCATCTGCGCCACGATTATCTTCGAAGTGGTAACCTAAGAAATTAATAATAACAATAATTATGAAATTTTGAAAAGGTCCCAAATATATTTATCTTAAAAATAAAAAATGTTCAAAAATTAAGTAAGTACGAGTATCGTGCTCCGTAATAGGTTTATTGAAACACGTTCACATTACCTGTACTAAGCCTAATCCTTGTTTGAAACCCGCTAAGTGTGTAAGCGTATTTTATTAAACAGTTTGTCTTTGTATAGGAACTGTAAATTGTAGGACAATGAAAATCAGTATATTTAACTTTTTTAGTAGATCGGCAGGTTCACGCTCTATCCTGCAATAAGCGGGTTACGCAGGCGTACAACGGGACTGGACTGGGGGAAAAATTTTAAGGAATAGAATATTTAATCCACACTCTAGGAACGAAGCAAAACGCGGCGTTGAGTACCGCCACTCAATAGGCAATGTCCTTAAAATTCGGTAGAAAGTGGGCATTGGAAAAGTCATAATGGAGAATGGAGTGTCTTAACACTAAGTTCCTAGGTTTCCTCTGCCTGCGTTGCTTTGTGCGGGCTACAATAATGAAGTTGAATATTTAACCCTAAAATACATATAGCTCAATGTTAACAGTATTTGTACGACGATGGTGACAATCACATTTACAAAGATTTATTTGTCACTGTAAAACACAATATTAACATGATTTAATATAAAAGTTATCACATTTAACCCATTATGAGAAAGTTTAATGACTAATAAACTGATACTTTATTGTACACCTATGAGCATGTACAGTGGACGGCTTGGAATTAATAATTAAAATTGATTTATTCATTTTGATACTTATTAGAAAAGATATAAGTGCTAAAATTGCATTTCATTATTTTTAGTTGGTTAAGTGTGGCGAAACCATTTGTATCTTTAATGACGGTCCCCACATATTATTTTATCATTGAACAGGTGTATTAATTACGTTGAAACGTACAGTTGCTATGATTATTTGGTAAATAGGTAAACAAATGCAAATTTATATATTTATGAGATATTTTAATGATTTTGATTATCTATTTACAGAGAAATCTCTGTCATTTTAATCAATTAATCTTATAAAACTGGCGTGTTAATTGATACTCTTCGTTCAGAGCAAAAGTATAAAAATGATCTTTCTCCAATGCTGTATATCGCATATAGTAGAATAGGCAGAAGAAACCTGGGAACTTAGGGTTAAGATACTTTCCTTTCCCACTTTCCGCTGAATTTTCGAGGCATTATGTTTTGAGTGGCGGAACACAATGCCGCGTTTTGCAGCGTAAGCACGGCGAGGAAATAAAAATAGTCAATATTTCACTCTCCCGAGTAGAATTCGAATCTACAACAGTACCATTTACGGCCTCGATGTGGAGCAATGTTAGTGTTATGAAATAGGCTGTAAGTTTGAATCCCAGGTAGATTATTTACATTCATATTTATAGTTTATTTTCTCCCAGTCAAAAAACAAAAATGTCGCTTTGGACAGTATCTATAAAGACAAAGAGTAGTGGAGAAGTAACAGTTGCTAAGTAACTTCTCCTTGTAGATAACATATATAACGAAAAAAAACCATTTAACTCATCAATAAATATTCCTAAAATTCGCATTTAGAAATAGCCAAAATTATTTTTGGCCGCGACCTTCGATTAGCTAAATGTTTTACGCGTCGCCGGTCATTTATACCCCCGTCGTTAAGATGTAACGGTTATGACGGTTCTAACATAGCGATCGTAGTAATGAAAGCTGTAAAACTGTTTCCATATAGGTAATGAGTTCGCAATTCGGTCCGTTTCGGTCGATAATGTTGTTAGATTAAGTAGTTTTTTAGTATCTACTGTGTGCTAGATTTGTTTGTTTTGGCTCAGTGGTGTATGTGTCTGAGTGTTGCTTGTTCGAATCAAAGTTGAATTACTTTGCTATAATAATACACTTCGAAGATTATATATTATTATATGTAAATCAAATACTATACTAAGTGCTTTTGATACTTTTGTTCTTCCAACTTGTCAAGCAAAGAGAGATGATAACGGTGCCAAACTGTGAGGAGAGACGTAGCTCACCATAAAGATGAGTTTTGTGCAGTTCGATGTGTGTGGGAATATAAAAAGTTATTCACACACACACATCAGGGGAACACGACAACCAGGGGGATATATGAAGGTTGATGACAGTGAGAAAGGTAAAAGAGGAAAACAGAGACCTTAGCATCGCTAGGGATAACACATACATATAACACGTAAAAAAAAGAAGTTCCTACAAGATTTTGAATAATTAAATGTTGTCGTAAATTGTAACTTCAATGATTATTGGTGTTTATTTCGTAAATTAAGTGAAACATTCGAAGGCATACCAAAATTATTTCTTCGATCTCTTCTGAATTTGATGATTTTAGCGCTATAGTTCCAAAAGTATAATTTTATCTATTTTTAATGAGTGATTTGTTAGTTTCAAACAGCGTAGACTTGTTGACACTTCGTTGACCGGAAACAGAATTGTTGAAATAGTGATGTTTAAATAATAACTATATAATGGTACGTTAAAATCTCATAAAGAATTTCAGTATTTTTATTTATTTCTCATATTTTTTAATCTTTTAATGTTTGGATAGTCAAGGCAAACATCTAATCATTATACGTGTTTTCGTTTTGGCTACTTTAACTATATTACAACGCTATGAGTTTATAACAATAAGTGGTATTTGAACCGACTATTAACACATTTAAAAAAAAAAATTATAGAAAAAATAAGAACTCATTAATAGCAGTCAATACCATATATCGATGCCATCATGGCGCAGCAGCATAGCCGTAACCACGACGAATGCGGGTTCGAATCCCACGATATTATCGGCTGATAATCGAGAGGAAAATGGCTAACAAAGTGTCTTAACATTAGGTTCCCTCTACCTACCCGTGCTATTTAAAAAATACAATATGAAGCTAAAGAAACAGAAAAATAGTTGACAAAATTAAAAATGAATACAAATACATTATACAAATATCTTAATATTACAGATATAACATTTAAGTATTATTCGATTGTACGATTCGAGAACGACTCGCTTTTGGCTCCACACCAAATAATATATTAAATAACTAAAATTCGACTGTGTATAGAAAGAAATACATTGTCGTTGCGATGGAAAAATGTGTGAATATTTTTAACATTTTTAAAGTATTATTTTACACTAAAGATAGAAATATATTTTAAACATCCAGTCAAAAATCTTTGGGTAGCGAAATTTATAAAAATCTCTTGACCCAGATGCCATTAACATAATTAAATTGTATTAAGCGTATAAGCATTTCAATTGGGCTTGACGAGAACGTATGGCTCAGTAGTCGTTTGGATGTTTTCCAAGAGGCACAGGTTGGCATTCCTCTACGTTTAAATATTTATACGTTTTTCTTAGTATTTTCCTATTCTTAGTGTAGAATAATACTTTAAAAATGTTAAAAAATTCTCACATTTTTCCATGACAACGACAATGTATTTCTTTATACACAGTCAAAAGAAACCGAACCTCTTCGGTTACTGCGTGATTGACAGCCAAAATTATTGAATTTAGGAAATTAATATTTGGATGAGAGTAGCTTAGGAAGTATATAGGAGAGCACTACAAGAGGATATCTCAAATTCTTATGAAAATAATAATTAAGACGATATTTTATACACCACGTGAACAAAGTTGTCGGCTACAACTATGTAGTGTCAGTATAAAAAAAAACTCTTTAAAATCTACCCTCAAGATAATCAAAGTATCAGGTTATTCTTTTTCATAATACTCCCCTAAATCAGTAATAACCAACCGACCGCGGCGTATTTATGCGAAGACGCGGGCTCGATAAAGCGCGCTGACGAAAAATGTTGGCATTAAACTTCTAAATTTCTAACATTAGAGCAATCTTTGGGAGCCTCGTTGTCAGATGATAGGCAAGAATATTGTTTTTAATATATATTTTTTGTTTCTATTTTACTTTTTAATGGAATAGAATGTAAAAGCAATGGTTATTGGTTCTAATCCTTGGTTGGGGAGATAATATTCTAGAAATTAATAATATTTTTTTAGCTTTACGCTGTATCGCGTACAGGGTTGCCTATCCAAATTGTACCAGTTTTTCAATTTGTTATTAGTCTATTCATCCAAAAATATTCTTTAACTTTGCAATATTAATATAGATTTTATCATTTGCATGACCAAATGAAGTTCTTAAATTTGACATTAACTGCCTACTTAGTGTTGTCGCCGTTATCTTTAGAATAGCCATAACTGGAAATGACCGAGAAAATGATCACAACTTAGCAGTATTGTTACGAGGTGTTTACAACTCACGGTTACTTAGGCTTTATTGGATCGTGTAAAGGCTTATCAATAATATAAAGAAAGCATATTTCTTTATCTTAAGAAAAAAATTATAGAAGGAAATACTATGCTTTGGTTTGTGAATCCGAGTTGAATTAAAAGGAAATGATTATTTATTTGTTATTTTTATATATTTTACATAAAATCTCGTTTTTTTTGCTCTCGTAGACATTTCTAGAAATCATCTATTGGTGCTCCCATACATTTCTCGAAAAAGCTTTATACCTACATCATTTCAGCTTTCTAATGTGTAGGCTGTATAGTTTCGGCTGTGTGATGTCTTCCTTAGTGATGGAAGTCTTACGAACTGATGAGTTTTGTAATGTTTGTATACAGCGTATTAATTTTAATACTTATTTACTCTTTATACTTTTCATTTGTGTATTCCTGTCCACTAATTATAATGAAAATTAATTGAATAACGTAATAATAAAAAATTGTTCCGACCGTATCTGAGAAGTATCATTGGAGAAGAAAAATCAACCCACAAACTCTAAATTAACATTAAGCAACACGAAAAAGCTGATATTTTTTATAATTAATAAGTTAAAAAGAAAATAAGGAAGCTTTAAGTCTACAAGAATATATATTGAATTAGGTCAATGGGTTAAAAGCATCGTTTTAGCGGAATGCCGCGCCTTATAATCCACTTTATCTGTACATTTACACTTTGTTTTGATATCCTGAGATAAATTTCTAAAATAGTATTACTTTAGTAGAATAATTGAGGCCAGTCCTGGTGCAGGGGCGTACGGGTGTTACTGAAAACGGCGTTGAGTTCCACAATTCAACACATAATTCTTACGAAATTAAATATTCTCCCAAGTGAGAATCAAACCCACAGTCATCACGATGTAGGTACACTGAGACGACAACAGAAAAATATATTTGTTTCTTTCTATTAATAACGCTAAATGGGGTTTCCATTTCAATACATTTTTGTCCAATTCATTCCGCCTAATTAGTAATTTCTTCCGGCATTCGCCCGCCGGTTATATTTTTTGTGGCGAACGCGGCGCCGCTACCTGAGGTACCTCAGCAAGTAAGCAGGTAGTTTGTTTAAAATTAACATTTTTGATGTTGGCCGAGCTTTTAAAATTATTTAGAGTTCCTCTGTTTTTAAAAGTTTCGTCTTTTTCTTTTATTTGGTCTATCATCAATGATTTGAGTATTAATATATTATTTTTAAACGATTATATTAACAGCACTAGGATAACGTGGAAATAGTGTCATTCAGCTACACGCTATATACCTCAGCAGAGTGAAGATAGAAGACTTATTGTTAAGGCACTCTGTTCTTCACTTTTTGCCCGTATTTCACTTTACTGCTTTATTGAAAGTGGAGCATAACGCTGTAGCTTATCTGCCAGAGCGAGGAATAAAAATAGTGATTTCTTCAAGAGAGAATGAAACTTTTAAATTTACACACTGCATCCCGCATAAAGAAGAGTAGGCAGAGGAAATCTTGGAACCTAGTGTTGAGACAATCCGTTCCAATTAAGACACTTCCGTTGCCCACATTCCGCCTAATTCTGGAGACTTTGCGTGTTGAATGGCGGAATGTGCTGTCCCGACTTGGTAATATATATTTCAATTATAATAGATTTTTTGTAATCCTTCTAATATTTAAATCTTTAATAAATTCGGAACCATCATCAATTAATAGGAGCGGGCCTACCACAACAATTTTTTTGTTCAACCACAAAGACAAAGGATCAAATTTATAACGTCTAATGTCTCTTGACATGGACATTTAAATTCTATTTGTTATTTAATATGTGCCGTATTTTAGGATGTTGTTTTTATTTCTCCGTCGAGGCATAGATGGAACTGGTTTATTGATGGTCGCGAGTTCAAATCCAAACAGGGAAAGATCTATAATAAAATATATTGGCTTTGTAAACCACGGGGCCGGCACTCGCACTATGATTCAATAGAAGAGTAAGTAGTTTGTTTTTTCGTTTCACGTTCACAGCAGGATAAGCAAAGGTGACCTAGGATTAAGTTAAGACAATTCGTTCTCATTTCAAAAACCACTTTCCGCCGGACGCATAACGTGTTGAGTTTGTCTGGACCAACGCACTCATCTCCTCAACTACTCATTTTACCAACTGTACATAACTGTATTCAGAGTTATTTCGGACATTTTGAATTTCTTTATATACTTGTTTATTTCTGTTTTCCCACAAGGGCGAAGTCGTGGAAATGCTAGTCTTGTTTGTCCATTAAGACACATACATTCGTATAAGTATATATGTGTATTGCACATACACAGAACACAGAAACTTCCGTTTCAAAAACAAGACACATCCAATATTTTAACTTTATACAAAAGTAAATTCCACCCTAGTTTCCCTAAGCTTCAGTATAAAATAAAGTATATACAATAAAAACGGGTTAGTAGGTAATACGTTTTGTTTGTAAAGTGTGTCACGGCAGTTTTCAGCAAGATTACTCAGCTGTCACAATGCTTTAGAGCAATTGTTATGCACGGTGTAAGATTTGCCTTGAAAAAATATTTTTTTGTTAGCTATATATTTGTATTTTTTATAACGAGGGGCCTTAGGAACGCCCGTTTGACTGTAAATACGATGGTTGTAGGTTAAATCTCCAATCGATTGCATGATTATAAACAACCTACAGAGCGATGAGTTGGGTTCCCTTATTCAAGTTGCAATATCTCAAAAATTGGAAAATGTAAAACCGAAACGGAAGATTTTAACACTGCTTTTGGTAGGCAGATGGAACCCCTTTGCCTGGAGGTCCCTGGAGACCCGGGATTGGTGCGTAAACGTAAAAATGCTTTTTATTCATATTATATGAATCATCATCGCGGCTTACTAAGAAAATGTTTGGATGCACTGTCAATAGTTGTCAGTTAAATCCTCCCTCAGGGGTACAGTGATATTTGAAAATGTTTAGTTTAGACCATTGTGACGCAAAAAGCAAAGGAGAAAGTTACTTGATACTAGAGTCTCTCCGCCTAGAAGCAGTTTTACCATAATTAATTATACACTAAAATTTGTAAAAAGTGCAAGACGGAGTGATATAGGATAATTATAATTGATAAGAAATAATAAAATAATTATTAAATAAATCTATCTTCGCTCTGGTGTCGAGACAAAGCACGGTGTTGAGTTTCGCCACTCAACACGCAATGAAAATAAGGACCGGAGTGTCTTAACACGGGGTTCCCTCTGCCTATTCTGCTCTATGCGGGAGACAGCGTGACGTTTAAAAATAGAAATAAATATCTTGATTTAATACCAAGTTATTGCTACTGTTGATATCGTATTGGTTATACATTTTACCTTTGAAATATTAATATATTTTCTCATACACACACGCATATATAGAAAAAATAAGTTTCAGTACATTTTATACCTTTCATTTTCATTTTTGGTAGCTACCAGGCAATAAATCAAAAACTTTGTCAGTTCCACACGACCACGAATACGTTTTCGTGATAGCGTTTAATCTGTTGGAAGTGTTATATGACAATTCGTTTAAAATTTCCTAATTTTCGAGTCTTATTAATATTATAGAATATTATTATACTTTTATTATTAATTTAATACTTAAAGTAGAACATTCCTTTTTTTTCGTTTTCGTAGAAATTTTCCGATTTTTTACGGAAAAGAATATTTTCATTCTTGCGTTGTATGCCAGTCTGTCACTCAAAGAGTAACGGGATTGTTATGTACATAGATTTTTGGGCTTATTCAAAATAATTGTAATTACTAAACACCTACGTGGTTGTGGATTCAAATAACAATGGAATTTATTTTCAAATTGTGATCTTCACGGAGCTTAACTTTATATTATAGGCCGACACAACATGCAATACCTCCAGAATTCGATGGAAAGTGGGAAACGGAAGTGTCCTAACTACGTTCCATATTGAGATACCACTTCTACATCAACATCGAAGCTAAGGTTAGCATCAAAAACTTATACACTAACTTATTTACGAGTTATGTCGCGTAACATATAGACATTGGCCTTATCTCTCTGAGAACTTGCAAAATACAGTTTTGACTTTCCGCTAAACGACTCTTTGGAGGGTTATTTTTTAGTTTAGTTATTTATGTGTCATTTTTTTTCTTTTTTTAGGTAAGTGATATTTAAAAACACAAGACATTTAAGACACGCTATTCTCCATGCGCAGATTAATTTTCGTGATATTGTGTGCTGAGTGGCGAAACTCTACCCCGCGTCTTGTCTACCAGAACAATGGACTGAAAATAACTCAAGTATGATCATTCCACCGAGAATCGAACTTACAACCATTCCCTCTCCTATGTAGTGAATTTTTCTGATCCGTCAATGATATTAAGGACTGGAAACACAATTACAAATATTACTTATACTATATATGATCGTACAATATATATGAACATAGGTATAGTATAGTAGAAAAACTTATTGTAAAAAAAACCTCGAGCTAACAATGTACAAGTTTTGACAATAGAAAAATAAAATATAATATATTGTTGAAAAATTAATTGAACTTTCGAAAAGCTTTATAAAACTTTAAAATATATAAAGTTTCAAAAACAGAAGAATTAATTGACTTGTATTACACGTAACAGTCTTGCTCTAGCATGAAGGTACCGAGTTCTATTACTCTATTTTTTGACCTTCACACTTTATCCTACATACAAGGCAGAGTAGTCAGAGATAATCTAGTGTCAAGATACTCCGTTCCCCGGAAATGGAGACTCAAACCCATAACCGTCGCGTCGTGTTTATACAGTCGCATGTTTGTGCCACTGCGACATTACAGTTTCATGCATGTTTATATGATAAATTATATTTATTTCTCTAATTCGGTTAGATAAAGTGCGGCCTTTTCTTGTGTAAATAGAAAGCAGGCGGAGAAAAGAGTCACTTTAATTACTCCTCAAAATAGAAAATAATATGGGTCATTAATATTTTTACAGAGCTCAGTGGCGTGCTATTGGAGAGGCCTATGTTCAGCAGTGGACGAGGACAGGCTGATGATGATGATGATGATGATACTTTTACAACCCTTAAAGCATCTATAAACAGCTGTTGCGTAGTGAAAACAAGAATTTTTAATAAACTAAAAGATTATTACTTAACTTTTTTATTTTTTTAATATTCTTTTGACAATAATAGAGTTCGTGAGTCAGACATTTTGATTTGATCGAATTTCATTATATTACTTTTAATGGTTCATCGGGCTTGGTTGAAAAGGGCTTGCCAAGTGTCTTAAAACAGAAATTACTCTCTCTACAATAATGAATAATTGTATCCTTTGTGTGATTTCTACGAGAAATCAAGTAGTTTTTTTCTATACTCAAGTATTTAAAAGGAGAAATATATCAAATTGTAATATTTATATCCCTCATATTAAGACAGCGTCTCATTAAACGCGACTGTTGTGAGTTCAATTCCCATTTAGGGAATGTAACGCCACGCTTAGCGTTGAGTTCCGTCTCGACATGTAATACTTCGAAAATTGGGCGGGATATGGAATACGGAGCGTCCTAGCACTAAGTTCTCTATAACTAGTCTACCATACGCAGGACTGTGAAGATAAAAAGAAGTATTATATTTCAGTAAATTATCTACTGAAATATAATACTTCTTTACGTTACATACGAGTATCTGTAAATAAATTTAAATTAAATAAGGATAAGGAAAATTCTTCTACATATAAATTTTCCATACCTTTCCTACGAGCAGTAAATAAAACAACAATATTTAAACAGAATTGTATAATTATATTAAATACATTCATAGAACGTTTCTTCGCGGGGAGCTTAGTACTGCACGGAAAAGCTCTTAACAGCTACGAAGATGAAATTATGAGTTTGTTACTTATTGTGTAGGGGACGTACATATATTTTATGTATATTAATAATAATTTAAAGGCCGTTGAGGCAGTGTGTGACTGTAAATACGACAGATGTGGGTTCAATTCTACGGGGATTTAGATCAATTCTTATTTTATCATTTTAGTAACAAAACAATGCGCGGCGTTGAATTCCGCCACTGAACACACAATGTCTCGAAATTCGGCGAAAAGTGGAAAACAAAGAGTCTCAACTGGAACTTCCATTCCCGCAGTCTATGTTTAATCTCGGTAGTTATTCCCATTTGACCACGAGGGCGAAGTAAAAGCTTAAATGAATAAAATGGAGAGTAAAGTCACTATTCCCCATTTTCCTTTTGAAATATTCGTAAAAATACTATATTTAAAAAAAGGACAATGTACATCGAGTGCTAAAATTGCAACGTTATCGACAAAAAATGATAATATGTAAATTTTTAAAAGGTTATCACACATCCGAGCATATATTTCCCATTTTATATTATTTTAAGGTATTTGATTGCAAACACAATTTATGAACAATTTAATTCAAAAATTTTGATTACATAACTGATATACGTACAGCATTTTACAGCAAAACTGACAATTGTTTCTGGTTTAGTTTGATATCATTTAGGGTAACATTTTATAGCTTATTTCAGGAAGTTAGGAATGTTCCTTCTTTATGATACGACTAAATAAAATTTTCAACACCGGCGCAGTGTGTGTAAGTGCGACGGGTAAGAGTTCGATTTCCACTTGTGAATAAAAATTGTTTCCATTTCCTCGTTCTATTCAAAAGACACAGCGTCGTGTTGAGCTCTGTAACTCATCACTCTATGTCTTGAAAATTGGACGGAAAATATGCAAGTTAGAATATGATGTTTTGCGTTTAATATTTCAAAAGATTATGGGTGATATTACTGAGTGACCGTTTCTATTAACCAACGTTCTTTTCACCGGGCTCGAATTTAAAGCCTTTCTTATATAAAATAGAAGCTTCATACAAGAAGCAAGAAACAAAACATAATAACGAATTCACAGTACTGTAGAAAGTACATAATAGAGTTATAGCGTGTCAAAATTCCACAAAGGACGCATTTTCTTGCATTCTTATTTGAAGAAGCTAGCAGCAAAGCCTTATTTGCAGGAAGAAAGGCATACACTCTCAAAGTTGTTTCGTTGAGACGCCAAGTTTTGCAAATGAAGCCGAATGTGGCTCAAACACACGCCTGTTTGTTCCTTGTGTTCTGTTCTAATGAGAAAGTTTTGGGGCACTTTGGGGCAGATTTGGTCGTTCTGGGGCAGTACTGGTCATTGTTTTTGTTTAGAGCCTTTGACTGGGCGGAAATATATAAAGTTTTGCTTAACGCTTGTTATACAACGGAAGTGAATGCGAATGTTAACTGCATCCAACGATTTCTCAAATGAGTACGGTATATGGATAGCCGAGAGTAATTATTTAGAGAAACTATATATTTAAAAGGATATATTAATGTCAATTTCAATATTTTTTATGTGCTGTGGTGACGCTGCCAACATTATTAACGATTGCGAGGGGTTATGTGATTATATATCATTTTTTTTTGTCAAAGTGATTAATTCAATTTAATTCAATGGCAATGGTCAAAATATTTCTATTCTTTCTATGTATATTCCCTGACTGATAATTTTATTTGGCCGAAAGTGGAGAAAATAATCTTTAGGTCCTTTCTAATACTGCAAATCGAGCTTAATTTTTTTCCTGCGTCACGTTTATTTATTGTTTTAAGGTACTACAGGAGACAATATGTGTTAAGTGGCGGATTTAAACGCTAAGTGTAGTGTAATAGAGTGATAAAAAAAATCATTATTTTTCATTTACAGTGGGGATTGAAAGCACAATCAAAGGATAAAAATAAATAAAAACAAATAGTCATTCATTCTTAATTCTAAATGATGTAATAAACACACATCTTTTGCATTTTATTTCAGCATTCTTGTTGTTACACTGAACGGGGTAGAAAAAGCCCGCCTAGTTTTCCCAATTGGTAATTATTATTCAATTACCAGCGTAGAAAAAAAAATAAACGGAAGCCTCTTAATGGCGACCAATTTTCCGCTTGTGTGCCCCCAAAACCGTTTTCAACTGGGGCATTGTTAGCTCTCATTACAGATGAATAAAACAATATATTTTGATAAATTTTTGTGTATTGTTTTGTGTGTCTTTGTATATTTGTTTAATAGAAAATTAAAGATTATTAATAGATTTTTTGTTTATATTTGATTGATTTGACTCTGTTCCTCTTGTAATACCCAATTTTCGAGGCATGTTGAGTGGCGGAACTCAACGCCGCGATTTATTCTTCACACCATTTCATTCTCCTGAGTAGAAATCGAAACCACAACCACCGCGTTTACTTAAAAAGTCTTCTAAAATTTATTTTTAAAAATAAAAAATAGATCAGCCTCACGCTATATCCTGCAAACAGCAGGATAGGCAGAAGGAACCTATTATTAATTTATCGTAAATTTCGACTTTTCCGGCAAAAAGCAAAACTTCTTACGGGTTTATAGGTTTTAGGTGAAACTTTTATGTGTTTCAGTACCCTACTATAGCCAATTAACAAACAAGTGTTTTCAAATGGATGTTTCGCGCAAAATGCAAATTCCCATTTGTCCCGGCACAGGGCCGTAGGCAGGCGACGAGCACTATGCTGGTTAAATTGTTATAATTATTTTAGCATGGGGTACTATAATTGTTTCGCTGTTATAGTAAATATAGCGGTGTACGAATTATTTTTTTATGTTTTGTCTTTATCAATGAATGGGAAGATCGTAGGGTCAAATCACTCTTTAATTTAAGATTTGCACATATCAATATATATTCACAATGACAGAACTCACCGCCACGCTTTGCTTTGTTATCCTCGAGCGGAAATAAAACCCACAACCATCAAATTCACAGTTGCACGCCGTGTTCCTATATCACGATGGCCTCAATAATTACATAGTTGCGTTTTTTAAAAATTAAATGTCAATATAAATGCTAAAAGATTATTTATATACCTTGATTAAGCTCTTGCAATATGTTAAAAAGTGCAAATACGGTTGCGAAAAATAAACTAAATATATGTAGGTATATTAAAAATATTTATTCATGTGAGATTCGAACCTACGACTACAACCATTACCATGCAAGTCTCCACTGCATCACGATAATGCATTAAGGCAACAGTTATGAATACTAAATAAGAATGGAAGAATGCTATCTCTCGCAACGAAGAAAATTACTGTCTAGATCTGGTTGCTAATAATTAATGAGGCAAGAAGCTTGAAGTGTACTCATCGTTTGCTTTTATTCTACTTTCATAGTACTTTATCCACCTGCAAGTTCTTGAGGATTCAAACAGGTGTAAAAGATAGTTATTGATTTTTTTATAGGAATTGTTATCGCGAAGTTTGATAACCACTTGGGGAGATTTTTTTTTAGCTTCACGCTCTATCTCGCTCTCACATATAGCAGGATAGGCAGCAGGAACCTGGGAACCTAGTTTTAATCCTCACCTCAACTCACTCATCCGTTCCCTACTTTTCGTCGAATTCTGGATATATTTTGTGTTGAGTGGCGGAATTTAATTTCGCCGTGCTTTGCCTCATTACCAGAGCGAAGAAATGTAAATATTAAATATTTGGTTACTTCGAGCGGGAATCGAATTCAAAACCTTTCTCGCTTACATTCGCAAACATATTATTTATGTCATCATTTCATGACCTTCCGACGTTCATGTCTACTTCTTAATATATAACACCAAGAAACGTATTACATTCAATTTGAAACAAATGCAATAAAATTTTTAACTACCCTACCAACATTCATCAACAAACACTTTTAACACGCCCAGTAAATAAATTAGTATCGGTGAAAGCTATTTAAACGGAAATAGTAAAAGTTTTCCAAGAAAAGCTCACCAGAGAACCGAAGCTCTTTGTTTTAGTATTCAAATGTGAAAAACCACTTTAAATTACCGCGGTAATAAATTAGATTCTCGCTGGTTCCAGCTAAGTTTATCGAAAACAAATGTGCTGTTTTAAAAACACTGTTTCTTACTTAAGATGCTGATTATAAGTGAATGCGATGGTTGCAGGTTCGATTCCTACTGAAATATTTATCATTTTCATTTTCACTCTGTTAACGAGGCAAAGCTCGGTGTCGAGTTCCGCTACTCAACACGTAATGCCTTGAGAGTTCGGCCGAAATTGGGAAACGGTTTTGACACTAGATTCCCAACATAAATACAGCATACAGTGTGACCATTATCTCTAACCGGATAGAATAAAAATTACATTACATACGACTATAGAACCAGAAATCGCCGTTAAAAAAACCACTATTGTGCAATGGGACTGCGTCAGTCTGTAAACGTGGTGGCTCTGAGTTTGATCCTCATTCGGGGAAGTGAATAATTTTCTTTTCTCTACTCTAGTAAAACAGAGCGCGCAAGTGGAGAACGGAGTGTTTCAACTAGGTTCCCTTTGCCTACCCTGCTATAAGCGGGATACAGCGCGAAACTGAGAAAAAAGAAATATAATAAAAGAGAACGCCAAAATCAAACAGCCGACGCGACGTCGCGGCCATATGCCCGCTTTAACGTATTATTTCCACATACATTAAGCTCCGTTTCGATATTTTTTTGGTCACAATCCGTCGTCAACAGAGATTTTCACCGCAATCATTTCGCATTAAATGATATAATTTTAATACTTTAATTTTATTCTGGAAGGTAGGTAATTGTCTTTCACTGAATATTGTTCAATTTATTTTTTCTTGCAGGTTCTCGTTTTTTCCGCATAGATAGCTAGTTTTATATTTTCGTTACCGCATGTTGAGTGGCGAAACTCAACGCCGCGGTTTGTCATTATGCGAAGTGGGAATCGAATTCACAACCGTCGTGTTTACAGAGCTACGTCTGCTCGGAGCACGCAGGGTAGTCAAAGGTTAAGACATTCCATTCCCCATTTTCCGCCGAATGATAAGGCTAGTTGTGTCAAAAAGGCACAAAGTGTGTCTAGACGCAACAGGTTTTGGGTTCGATTCCCACTCGAGCAAATGAAATATTTAATATTTCCATTTTCTTCGCTCTGATGTTAAGGCAAGAGGCAGCGTTGAGTTTCGCCACTGAACACACAATGCCTTTAAAATTGACATTAGAACCTACATTAATCGTTTCAGTACAAATAGTACTAAATAGCCATAGATTATATTATTTTTATCAAAATTTGAATATTTCAAAGTCTAATTAAGCAACATAAATCCGGGATAAGCTTATCCCGTGAAACATTAGCAAAGAACGTAATTCAAGGTTAAGGAATTTAAATGGAGATAAAGGTCGTGCTATAAAATCTGCTAATTTACAATGTTTCACCTTTTCTTTAAATAAGAAGCTATTATAAATTAGCTAATAACAAATTAGTCCCTTATGGAACTTAGTGTAAATACGGTGATTGTGGGTTCGATTCTCAATAAAGGGAATGAATTGTTTTCATTTACCTCTGGGAACAACATATAATAACTCGATTTCGGGCGGAAAGTGTAGCCTTTCTTTCCTTATAATTAAAATAATTATTATAAATTTAAAAGTTTAAACTAGCAAATTTTAAAATACAAAAACACTATTAAATAAAAGAAAATAAAGCAATCTATAAAAATAGACGCGTCAGTCGCTGCACCATTAAATATTCACTAACTAGTGATTTAAAGTCGACATTTACCCTGAGCTAGCGAATTTTTTCAACAATATATAATGATTTGCATTCAATCAGCAGTTTCACAGATTTTTCCTGTATAGCAGAGCAGGCAGAGGACACCTAGTGTTAAGACACTCCGTTCATTCCGTAGCTACTTTCTCTACTATCCGGAGAATGGGAACACATTCCGCCCAATTCAAGACATTCGTGTTGAGTGGCGGTACTCAACGTTTCAACGTTTAAATACAATTTTTACCCGAGTGGGAATCGAATCTACTACCGTTCGACGGTTTCCTTCTGCGCTACAACGGCCTCAATTATCTGCATTCAATAATAATTTTATTTTTCTATAATAGCTCCATTAGCAGCATAAGCCCTGTTTGAATATATTATGTACCCGCATTTTTCATTAATTATACCAATTAATAGACCATTTTTTATTAAAATTTAAATGGCACATTGAATCTATAGTGGTGACTGTAAACGTGACGGTTGTGAGTTCGATTTCACTCGAGACAAGTTATTATTTTTATTTTCACTTCTATTTCTCGCAAGCTAAGTTGTCGTTGAGTTCCGTCACTCATAGGGCCATGTCTTGAATCGAGGTAGATAATCGGTTCTCTCTGCTTCTGTTTCTCTGGCCACTTTTTCTGCTAAGCCTACTATCGAATCATCGGCATATAAATTGTTAAAATTGTGATTATAAGTTCGATTTCTTATTCGGTTACTGAGAAAATATTATTACCTTTCGCTTTTAATATTTAATTTCAAGAATGTACAAAGAAAATATAGAAAACAGGTTCACTTGAAATATATCTTGAAATATATAACAAAAATACTGCAAAACTAGAATTTGAATCTACAACCCTTTAAACTCAAGTATATCCCAAGTACTGAACAATAGGGGCTCATTATTATAAAAATTTCACAGTTACAAGGCAAATGCATCGGAACAAAGGCGAACTAAAAATAACTGCGTCAAGCGGCTATATGAAATAATTATTAACTAGACGGCTTTCAGACAGCCTGCAATTACCTTCAGCACTGAAACGTGTCATTTTTATACGTAGCGAGGTGTGTATTAAAGTTTTCTTTTTAAAATATGAATTCTGTTATTGTTCTCTTTTTTTATGTTTTCAAGCGTAAAATGCATTTTATTTTTTTTGTTATTAATTATATTTTTGTTTTGTCGTTTTGGGTAGGTACTATAAAATACTTCTGAGGTGGGCACAGACCACCCGGGCCCACTATTTCTGCACCCATGCGGTTGGACAAAGTTTGACTGTAAGCGCGACGTTTATGAGTTCGATGTCCGGTCGAGGGAATTTAATCTTTTTATAACTCAGATTATTATCACAAAGCGCGGCGTTAAGTTACACCACTCAATACGCTTATTACGACAGTGGAAAATGGAGTGCCTTGATAAATAATTTAAAAACCATTACAAAAGTAATAATTGCAATAAACATTACAGAATAAGGAAATTAATATTAAAATTCACAATAAAATTAATTCCACGCATAGGTGTCCCGATTCCCATACAATTCATTGCACAAAAATGCGAAATTCTTCGAAAGTCGTAACTTGTCTTTGAGATTTATAGCTACTAATACATCTTTAAATTGTTTTGATCTTTACATATACATATCTACCACACGGTTATCGATGACTAAGGCTTCTTTATGGGTTTGCCTTAATGTATGGGCTGCGGTAGCCATTAATTATATACGTAAATCATATTATTGCTAGTTAAAGCAATTAAGTAGAATGTTTAAATTAAATAGCGCTGAGCAATCGTTTAATATGGAAATTTTCTGTGATTTCCGCTTGTTTAGAGATAGCTGTAATTTTGTAGAATCCCGAATATGGCAGGGTAGGCAGAGGGAACCCAGTGTCAAGACACTCCTCACTTTCCGCTCAATTTTCGAGATATTGTGTGTTGGATGGCGGATTTTTCTTGCTACTAGAGCAAGGAAATGATTTGAAAGGATTCGAACCAAAACCTTCATATTTACAGGACACATGCACACGCTGTGCATCTACTGCAATAGCACAGTTGTTAGTAGATAAGGCTCATCCACTAACAACTACTAAAAATTATAACTAAAATTCAGCATCGTTACTTTAATTAAATAAAATTCCCTCACATAGGTGTTCTCATAAACACTCACCTATGTACTTACTCGTAGAAGGTAGGTACCTGTAACTCAATATACTATAGTCCAATATTACAGTATTACAGCAGACGCTTCAACACCGATAGCTTGACTTGATTAAGCTGAGGCTGTAATCAACTCGCATGTCTAGATTACACTCACTTGACCTACTTTCAATATTATTTAGTGGAACTAGTCTTGTAATAAAATTAGGATGTGTTTGTGTGTGCGATAGGTGGGGGTTCGATATATGTTGAAGAACATTCTAACTAATGGTAGGTAATCCTGAAGATAACTGTGTAATAAAGTCCAGTAGTTTTTTCGGTATAGCCTGTATATGAGTGATGCATAAAGTAAAAAAAAAGGAAATACGATATATTAAATATTTAAAGGCCATATACATACACCTTGTATGTATATATTTTCATTAATTGTAAATACCTTCATTCTGTAACTTAAATTACGGCATTGAATTCTACATCTCAAATTCCTAAGAAAACAAGGTTCGATTCCCATTCGAGGGAATGATGTATTTAGTATTTTCAGTTTGAAGACAGTGTCATAACACTAGGTTCCCAGGTACCCTCTGCCTACCTTACTATATCCAAGATAAAGCGTGAAGCTAAAAAATGGTCAATATTACAATAAAATTAATAGTAAAACTTAATAAAGTCTATACATACATATCCTTCCCACAAAAATGCAACGGCTCGAGGCCAGTCACAGTGGCTGGCTCTATACCTAATACTTGTGTATTTCACTCCTTCAAGTCCAAGTAAAAACGTTTTTTCATTCAGCCTGTATATCCTATATCTTATAAAACAAAGTCGCTTTTCGTGTCTGTCTGAACTTTCTAACTCTTCTTCTTCTAAACCACCCAACAGATTTTTATGCGGTTTTCACCATTAGGTCGAGTATCTCTCAGGGAAGGTTTATATATAGTTTATTATTTGTACATTGTTATGTAAATTAACATAAATACGATAAATGTGTCTAAAGTCCTACCCATTGAGACACTTTCGCGCATGCGCTGCTTTAATGGTAAGTACTACATGAAAATAATGTACTGGAGTATTGTTTCTCTTAATGAGATCTACAAAAAAGTCCGCGACGGCATATTTTTAACTTTTAAGGATAACGTGTAGTGATCATATTTCTGTCTAAAAATAGTAATTTCAATATATTTTTTATTGTGAGGGATATTTTTCCATAATGGTATTAATCCTTATCCTTTAAAATACTTTATTAATTTTCTACGTTAAACGAAGATAAAATTTGCTTTTTACACTATTTCGAAATTGCGAATAATTTTACAGAAAAACGCATTTAATTGTTGACACATCCTGCCGTTGACACATCAGCTGTATGTTACTCAAGTTTCACTTATCCCTTACTCTCAGCATATAAATAAGTATATTAGTTACGTTGGCCATTTAATGTAGATCAAAACTGTCTTTTACTGTTTTTCATTTTAATTAGTACTTTAGAAGTTATTACAATATCAAAAAATCCTTGCTGCGACGCGGGCGGCCCGGGTTCAATTCCCGGCCGATCATTCTATTTAATTTTCCTCACAGGCAGCTACGTAATGCTTGCTTTTCATCAGGGACAGAATACCCTCTTCAGCATTAACCACAAGCTCGAAAAAAAAAACCCGCCTGCCTTTATAGCAACGAAGATTTAGATGCGTTTGCACGTATTGGATAATTGGAGTTGAATGTATTATTTCAGCGCGATATATTTGGTTTCATATTTTTTGTAGTAGTTATTAGTAGGTAAGTTTTTGTTTATAATTTCTTCCGTTTAAAAATAGTCATTTAACTATCTAAAAATAGTCATTTAAATATATTTTAATATATACTTGAAAAGATTAGTAGCACAGATTTAAAATTACGGTACCTACTAAAAAATCCTTGCTGTGTAAAACAATTGGAAAATCCTTATTGAAACTACGAAAATGCGGGTTGCATTAGGGCTTAATTAAATTTCACATTATCTTAAGTGCTTTGCAAACATACATTATATGAATAATCCAGTAGTAAAAGCGGGCGAAGCCGCAAGGGGGTCGCTAGTTAATACATAAACTTAAAAAGAAAAAAGATAATAAATCAAACATAATCCACCCATTTAAAAGCAAAATATATTTTTCTCATAAATCTAGAATCCCTTGTGATTCATACTTCTTCTCCACATCTTCACCTATAAGTACTGTGTTGTGAATTTTCCCGAACAGCTAATAAATTCTCTATTCTGATACATAAAGTATCTAAATTAGCATAAACGCTTTATCGTTTTGGTCCTCGCATAAAATACTAGGGCCAATTTATGTGGACGACACGATCACGATCCGATTCTACAGATTTATAGAGGTGCCGCTGACCTATGTGTGGTGTTACGCATTTTTTCAATAAAATATTAATATTTTGTATAAAAAAATAAAAGGTAAAATGAACTTTTTCATAGTTTTGGTTATAAATTTTGTAGATTAAAAGTTTATGTGCTGTGCACAGGATATGTTTATGGCTGAATGTATTTGTGTACACACAGAACACCAGTTCCAGGGTTTGCGTGTACGTTACAACTAAATTTCTCGCTTTTTTACGAGATTTCGAGGAATCTTCTCTTATTCATTTACACTCTCTAACCTACCTACATGTTAAATGTCAACTTTCTAGTTCCGTCGTCTGTGCGGTATCTCTTAGTGACTCACTAATGGAATGGTCTTAGGTATACACATATTTTGGTTTTGCGGATTATTCGGAAATTTTATTCTCTACTTTTTATACTTACAGACACAGTCCGCGATAAGTTCCGGAGTTTAACGCTGGCATTAGTAGGTATATAATTCTTTTATATTAGGTAATTTTGAGCAAACTCTTCAAAATTGCATAATTAAATAAATAATTCGGTTTCGTTCTGGTTCCTCGTATCGAATGTTGAGAACTAAACTTTGTTCGCACAGCATGGTAGGAGGGATCCTAGTGTTAAATCACTCGTTCTTCCACTTTCCACACAATTTCCAAGCCGTTGTAAATTGATTTGCGAAACTCAACACCTACTAGACGCACTATCAGAGTTGGGAAATACCCCGTAAACCCCTCAGCGGAGATAAACCCACAACCATCACCACTTCTGTCACACGCTGTACCACCGCGACGGTAGAACGGAGGGTCTTACAACTAGGTTCGCTGGTCTCATTCTGCCTACCCTGCTACGTGCAGGATACAGAAGATAAAAAACACATACATCTACACAAATATTCAAATATACATACATATATGTACACTTAAAAGGTATAATTAAAACATTTTAGTGCTTTAGAAAGTTTGAAAAAAGCTCTACCTAACAGAAGTTAGCATTAAATGACCTCCTTTAAACCGTCCTCATTGCCATATGAAAACTGTTGAAACATGTTACAGGTTGTTGAGCGTATAAAAGCATTTACAATTTACTCATTGACCATACAACCTACCTACCAGAGTGTGTAGTGCCATATAAAATTAACCCTTATTAGTATGGTAATATGGCTTAGATATGCAATAACTTTTGGGCAAGGTGTACCTGTCCCAAATACGCGACTTTTGCAACGGCTGAATGCTCTCGTTAACTGTAGGGATTTTGTAAGTAGTTTTTCTCTTCTATAAGTGAATTTAGAAAGTGGTTTTGGCACTTTGCTCTGAGACTGCTAAGTTGGGATTTTACTTCTTGTCACATACAGTTACTTCTATATATGTATATTATATTAGTGTAGTAGAGCTGCGAAGCAGTGTCTGTAAGCGTGGTGGTTCGGGGTTCGATAATTACAAAGGTTTTTGTTTAGTTTCACGCTTTATACCGTATTTAGTAGGGTATGGGGTAGGGTATAGGGTAGGATGTGCAGAGAAAATATGGAAATCCAGTGCTAAGTCACTCTGTATGCATTAAGATACGTTTATACTCCACTTTCCGCCGTATTCTGGACTTCTTGACTCGCTACCAGAGCGAGGAAATGAAAATAACAAATATTTCAGCCCCTCGAGTGGAATGGATTCACAACCTGTCGCATTTACAGTTGCTTGCTTGTTGTCCCTGCATCACGACTAGGCCTCAATAGTCTTTTCATGTTTGATTCTCATTTTCATAATATGATTTAATTTATTTATTTTGTATTTAATTATACTGTGAAATTGTATTTCGCTATTCTAACGTATATCATCTAAATTGGCCACATACCATATATGATGATTACGAAAGTATCAAGTAAAGCTTATGTTGCTTGTGAAAAAAAAATCACTTTTATTTCCTTAATGGAATGTCTGGAAAATTACAACGACAACAAAGTGATCTTATAAGGATTCCTTTTTTCCTTAAAAGGTAGAAAACCCTGACAAAGCTTTATAGATATATTCCTTATTTTACTACAAGAATATAGGTTAACTAAATTAATTATTCCAACCTAAATTACCCATATTTAAAATCATCATAAACCAGAAGATTTCCCAACTATTCAAAGAGTTAGCAAATACAGCGACCGACACTTTTTGGGAGGAAAGGGCGTTGTAACCGACAATGCCCTCTTTTACCCTCTCTGAGAGTGGCGTTTCGTGTAAACACACCCGTTGATACCCCGCGGCCATCGCAGTGGCTTAAAACTTGTTTTCCACTGCTAACATAATATATAGCATAATAAAATATAGGTAATTGTAATCAATTTTACTTATTAAATATTAGTATCGGAAGCGACAGTTACTGTTGTATAACTAACTACCTGAATCCGATTTTTGTAAGTTAAAATTATACTCAAGTAGGAAAATTATTTAGTAAGTCCAGGCTGTTAACTTTATAACATTAATTTAACTGTAAAATAACATCTACGCACTATAACTTAGCAGTATATAAAATACAATTACTTAAAATTTAATTAACTAAACAATATCTTCAATCTGTCCTTCTGCTCGTTGTGGGCGGGCGGTTTTAAAGGTTTTTTTCACACCACTCTACTCTCATAGAGTTGTGAATGACTACTGAACGTGTTGGAATGCTTCTAGCTGAGGATCAGCGCGGTGGCATGGTCGTCATGAAAAGCCGGATTTCCGGAAAAATACAAAAAATATTCTAATGGAATACGATACGTTATGTTAGATTCACTATGGCGGATGTTGATTGTTTTTGTTATTGTGTAAGAGTTATAGTTTTAACTATAAATATAAATATATTAGTAACATCCGTGGCCGTCGTAGCAGTGTCCAATTGTAAAGGTGACGGATGTGGGTTCGTTTTCACCCAGGGGGTATAAATGGAGAACACAAATAAACTGGGAATAAATGGTCTTTACGAAAGTTAACAATGCATAAGGATACATTCCCATGACGCCGCACTTGCACCTCGCGGAATCGAACAATAGTGTTGTAGTATTTTGCTGATTTAACTGTTTTGAATTATATAAAATTTTAATAAAGATTCTCTGTCTTCAACTTGCTTTAAAACAGAAAGGTTGTTTATAAAATTAAATAAATAATTTTTAAAAAGCCTTTTTCTCGCCTGAGTAATTTAACTGGCGCAGTCGGTAGGATCGCGGCGTGTTTGGCTTTAATCAAACTCTTAAAGCCCGCGAACGGTTTCTATCGTTATTACCGCGATCTATTAAGAAGAATCTACGACGGCGAGACCGGCGGAGCACCTAAGCATCGGAGGTTCTGCCAAGCAGTTGAGTCCCGGTTGGAGATGCAGAGGTTTCTTTGGTGAGTACTTTTGTTATCCAAGTTCCTATGCTATATTTCCTTCCGTATTTTTGTATCTGTCTATATAGCTCAAATCGCGATAGGCATTTACTATTATTGAATAAGTTTATGAGAAATAAATGAAATAATAAATGAAATTAAATAATAAATAAATGAAATGAAATAATAAATAAATGAAATAATAAATAAATGAAATAATAAATAAATGAAATGAAATAATGAATAAATAATTAAATGAAATAATAAAATATTATTCTAATAAATATTATATTGAATTGAAATATTTTATTTGTTTGAATTATTTTGTTAAATAGGTTAGTCGTGATTAAAAGATAAAATGTCTTTTGAAAATTGCGAGAATTCTAGTTTTAAGTTAATTTCAGATTTTATGCCACGTTACGATGGTAATTCAAAAACGTTGAATTTTTATATTAGAGAAGTAGATAATATATTGAAATTAATAGAGGGCGCAGCGAAACACCACCCCGCTATTGTGTGTTTGATAAAAAGTAGACTCAGTGGAGCCGCAATAGATGCAATAGCATACGAAGAGTCTCTAGACTCGTGGGACGCGATTAAACGCGCTTTGATTAGAAGATTAGGTGAACCTAGGAACGAAATCCAACTAATGCAAGAGCTAACTCGAACGCGACGTAATAAAAATGAAGACGCGGAAACTTTTGGGAAACGCCTTCGAGACATACTTGACACCCTTTTGTCCGTAGGTAAACATAGTAACAAAGAATATTATGAAAACATGGTTATAGAGCAATATACGAACCAATTAGACCTTCAAATTTCAATAGGTGTGCGTCTAGCCAGGCCTACCACATTAGAACTAGCCATTGTAGCAGCTAGGCAAGAAGAAGCTAAGCTCACATACAATAGATTTAATAATAATTTTAATATGTCAAACTCTCCAAGTAAGGTTAAAGAAAATCATAGAACCTTTATTCCATTTTCAAATTCACAATCTAGATTAAATAATCCACCTATGCACGTAAATTCAAATTTTACCCCTAGACAAAATAACTGGACACCAGAACAACGTCAACAATGGGTTCAGTCAATGCTACCATGGAAAAACCGACAACCCTCAGGTAATTATAGACCTTTTATTAATCATAGAGGTAACATCCCTCACCAGCAAATAAATCCACCCCAAAAAATATCAGATGTGACTATGAGGTCAACAAATAAACCAGAGAAGCCGCAGTTCGCAGTGGAGGAACTCTTCTACACAGACGAGCCACAGGAGCAACAACTCAATGAGTATTCCCAACACTACACCCCAGGTGAGTATTATTATGATAATATACATATACCAGACGAGCAGGATACTTATGAACCAGTTAATGACGAAATAAGTAACCAGCAGGATTTTACGTTAGGCATAGACCCAGACGTAAAGAGATAGTAAAAATAAATAATCATAATAAAGATCATTTACCCTACATAGTAATTCCCGAATTTAAAGGTAAGTTTTTAATTGACACAGGAGCTTCTAGATCCCTTATTTCATCAGAAGTTATATTTAATTCTATTTTTCAAAATCTTGTAGAATATGAACCATTTGAAATAAAAACAGCCCATGCGACAACACAGCATAGTCATGTAGTGAATTTACCCTTACCCCCAATCTTTAATACTGACATTCTTCATAAATTCCTTATTTTTGATTTCGACCCTAAATACAAAGGACTTATAGGTCTAGATTTATTAAAATCATTATCTAGCAATATTAATTTGAAAAATAAAATATTACATACAGCGACAGCCGACATACCTATTTACTTCGACTATAATAAGAAACTTATAAAAATAGAACCAAAGTGTGAAAAACATATCACGTTAAAAACAAACTATACTGACGGATTTTATATCTACGACGACTATATTTGGTCTAAGGGATTAACATCCCCTGCTGCTATTATTAATGTTAAAAATGGAAAATTTATAACCAAAGTCATTAATACTAATTCAGAAGGACGAACCATAAGTGACATAGGTACATTTAAATTACGACCATATAATATTATATATAAAAAAGGCAAACAAAATACAAAAGCTGACGAATCATTATCAACTGTAAATTCTAATAATAATAAAGTCGACAATATAATTGACAGTATATCCCAAGACTTAAGTGCACAAACTAGTGAAAACGTAGCGCAGGTACCCCTTGTATCTAGTAATAATAACGATTACAGCATAGAGCCTGACAATGACAGACATAAGATTCTCACATCAGAGACTGACAGTACGAGTATCAGTACTATTGTTCCTAATAACTTAGTGTCCACTAACCATTCCCAAACAGATAACAAAAATAAAGGCTTACTAATTAAATATAACGATAATGGCAGACAAGTTAGGCAGTTTAACCCTAAAATAACGCCCAGTTCGAAATATAACCCTAAAATAACACCCAGTTCGAAGTACAGAGTTGATAATAGAGTAACTAGATCATTGATAAAGGACGTATGTACTAAAGTAAATACTACTGAGAAGAAAATAGTATCATCTTTAAGGATATACATAAGAAGACCACATAAGGTAGGTGAAACAGTCTATGAGCAAGTAGCTAAGACGGCGCTCAGAGATGAAGCCATACCAGATTTCAAAGGTCCGTATAAAATAATTAATTTACACCCTTACTATATAACGGAGATTATAAAAAATCATCCAAACTCTAATTCTAATAGAGTTCGTTATAAGTTGCATCGAAGGCCTCATCTTGTTTCAGGTCCCTCATTGCCGGAGCCCTCGTGTTCCAGACAAGAGCCAAAATAATCATAGACCCTATAGATAATACCCATGGAATTTTATTATTTAAAGAAGGTCAAATTCTTAAACAGAATGATACATTTAACCTTGCTTGCACTTATAATATAACCAATTTGCACGTAACTTTTAAAGAACTTATATCATTGTATGCGAGTACTAAAAATGCAGAAGTTAATAATTCATCTGAAATAATACATAAGGCCTACAGAGATCAAATAGAATATAAGTTAGATTTAATTAATAAAAAGTTAATGTTTATTAATCCTACTTCTAGAGTTAAGCGTGGTATTATAAATGGACTAGGTTCGGTAGTAAAAGTTATAACAGGAAATTTAGACGATAACGACGCTATTAGATTTGAAAATGAAATTAATAAAATTCGTAATTCAGTTAACAGTATTCAAAACTTTCAACGACATTCAATAACGTTAGCTAATTCAACAGTAAATGAATTTTCAGATCAATTAAATAAGATAAACGAAAATCAACATCGTTTAAAAATTGTTTTAAGGAATATTACATTTCATTCTAATATTTTTATTAATCAGTTGCATTTTCTAGAAATATACGTACAGCTAGGTTTTAGTTTGCAGTCTATTTTGGATAGGTTAATGTTACTAGAAGATGCTATGACATTTTCAAAGTTAGGTGTAATGCACCCTAGTATTTTAAGCCCTAGAAATTTAATTTTAGAATTATTAAATTTGCAAAAAATATATTCCTTTAAAACAGTTACAGAAATTAATATTATTAATGTAAATAAAATAGAGCAGTCTATTACGGTGAAAGCATATAGTACAGAACATTTCTTAACTTTCATCCTGGAAATTCCTTCCATTGCTCCTGACATATATGACTATGTACATCTTTATTCCATTCCTGATAAATATAATTTAACAATTATTCCTCAATCCAAATTCCTTATACTTGGTAACGAAGGGTACACATACCTAAACGAAGGATGTAGAAAAATATCAGAAGGGATACAACTCTGCAAATCACTTGAAATTAAAAGCATAAAGAATTCCGAGGACTGTATTATTGCTCTCATTAAACATCAAAGGGCTAATTGTACGCAAGCACGCATAGATTTCAAGCTAGGAAAACTACAAAAGGTCTCAGAGACGTCGTGGCTAGCTGTTTTGAAAGACTCAGAAGTAATAAGGACTCAATGTGGATCCAAAACAGGATATCAAAGGATATCAGGAATAGCTCTAATCACCATAACAGAAGATTGCATAGTTCAAGTCATGAATACAACTTTAAGAACGCATATCAAAACTATCTCTATTAATGAAGTTATACCACTACCAAAAGAAAACACACTTTTTGTAAATGAAGTTCACTATGAGATAAAACTAAAAGATTTATCTCTCGATTCCATACATCAACTTGCAAATAGTATTCAAACTCTCGAAGAAGATGAAGAAATGGATTGGCCTATTATTATGTCTATTCCTAGCTGGCCTACGATCATTATATACATTTCTATAGTCGTTTTTATTATGTGGAGAACCTACAAACATTTTCGGAGAGTCCCGGAGAAAACCAGCAGCGAGGACGCTTCAGGAACCTGCAGGACCAGCTTCCATCTTAAGGAGGGAGGAGTTAACAATGCATAAGGATACATTCCCATGACGCCGCACTTGCACCTCGCGGAATCGAACAATAGTGTTGTAGTATTTTGCTGATTTAACTGTTTTGAATTATATAAAATTTTAATAAAGATTCTCTGTCTTCAACTTGCTTTAAAACAGAAAGGTTGTTTATAAAATTAAATAAATAATTTTTAAAAAGCCTTTTTCTCGCCTGAGTAATTTAACTCGAACAAAAACATAATTCTATAGGAGTAAAATTTTTACTTTTCAAGTACGGAACCTTAAAAAGTGTATATTCTACCGCCCCTCAAGTGGATTTAAGTCCACAAAAATGTAAAACTACAAAATTAAAAAGAAATTGTGAAACTACCACTGCTAATTGATAAAACATTAAAAATTACATTTACATTTCGCCATTCATAAAGATATCAAATTGACATATTACATATTAAATATTTCGAAAATTATTGTACATATATTAATGATTTACAAGATTTTTACGCTCTTTAAAATTACCCACATCTGATACTGTGGACTTGAGCAATCATAATTGGTATTTAAGCGGTAGATTAATCAAATAATTGCTTCAGTGTCGACATTTGGAAACCAGTACGGAATTGGGTTACTCTGGCATTTCATTCATTAATTTTTTGGAGCAATATTTTAAATAAGTCCATTGGAGAAAGTGACATTCGTTCAGTTCAGTTTTGTTACAAAATGTAGTTAAATTTGTATCGCGTGTTCATTAATACAGATATGTAAGCTAAAATCAGAACTTTTACAATATTCAATGAGAAATAAATATCATTTAATGAGAAATTTGAAAAGAAATTATATTATCTTTAATTTATTGAACTTTTATTTAAATTTTATCAGATCGGTAAATATTAACAAATTATTTAGTAAAAACACTTGTAGCACAATTTACCCCTTAATTTAGTTAGATGATTTTAATTTTTAAAAATAAATCAATATATTATAAAATATTGCTAGATTACAGCTATACGCTATATCCCATATGAATATGAAGTAGAGTAAGCAGAGTAAGAGAGCCCAAATTAGAGACAAAGCGTGTTAAGTTCGAAACTTAACACCGCCCTTTAACAATTTTTCCGAAAACAAATCTAACATTATTTGAACAACTTTCTAAACAGGATAAATATCTATATTCTATACATCGAATATTCCCAATGCACTTTCACGATAGGAATAAACTGCTTCTACCATCCTATAATGTACGTGAATAAATCTCACTTACAGCATCTTACACTGTTGCTGTTTGCTCTAATATCATAAACGAGAAGCTATAGTCACTTGCTCTCACGTTTTATAAAACTAAAGTAGTTTGAAAATCAAACTACTGAAATGTAAAGGAAGTTTAAGTATTATATAATAGCGTATGAGGCCAGTTGTGAACATAACAAAAATTAGGTTGTGAGTTCGATTCCTAATCGAGGAAAGAGAAAATATTATTTTCAAATTTTCGCTTTAAAAAAGAGGCAAAGCGTGGCATTGAATTCTGCGACTCTACATACAATGCCTCCAGAATTGCGTGGAAAATGGGGAACGGAAGTGTCTTAGTGTCTCAATAACACTAGGTTCCCTCTGCCTAACCAGCTATATGCGGGATAAGCGTGAACCTATAAAAAACACACATATGTATGTGGAAATATGTAGGAATTTGAATTCATTTGTATTTTAAGTTATTTCGTTTCGTTATTTATTTAGGCATTCCAATGTCACTTTGTTATATATTTTGAATGACAAGGGATAACGACTTCGAGGATAATCCTTACTGGACTATGTTTTTTTGTAAATACAGTTATATTCACGCATATTGCGTATTTTGCTATGAGATAAAAAATAAAGTAGCGTTTGTTTTAACTGTGTTTTAATACACTCGTATAGAAAGAACTAGTCGGCGTCAGTATCTATTTTAGATGTTCTTCTTAGTCTAAACAGAACGTGTAACATCTCAGAGCAAACACACTCGTTATATAAAAACATTGACTTGGAAAAGCAATAAAGTTAATATAATAAGTCTTTAGGAATTTGATTCTTTCACACTTATAAATATAAAATATAATAAGCGACACTTGTTTATAAATATTTAAGCAACATTTATTTCAATACGGAACCCGTCCCCGGTCAGCGGGCCGGGACCCTTGTCAAGGCACAGATGGCGTGCGCTTATGAAACATTGTACTGAGAAATTTTAATCTCGATGGTACGAGTATTTCCTACGAATCAGTCAAATTTTTGTTTAAATAATAACATTGATTTTGCTTGGTGATGAACGGATGTGTCAAATTAAAGAAATCAATTGAAATTTACTTGTTTTGTATGATATAAAAAATATTTTTTTTAAATTTTTTTGCTCCGTTTATGTATGTATTAAATAAATATTTAATATGTGTATAGTCTTGCCAGACAAAGAGACCCACAACCAAAGTGATCCTATAAAGATTTCTTTTTCTTTTTGAGACACGGACCTCAAAAAATGAGCAGAGGGTTCAAGTCAACAGAGTGTCTTAACATCAATTATAATTACTAAAATATTTAGAACTATAAATATATTCCTTATTTAGCTGCACTTTAATTGCTATTTAATAATCCATTTAGCTACAGTATAGGCAAAAAGATATGAATCCTTTACTGTTGGAAAATATTTATGCCACAAGCATTAGATTGTAAATGCGACAGGTTATGGGTTCAATTCCCATTCAAGGAAATAAAATATTTAACATTTTCATTTCTTTGCTCTGGTAACGTGACAAAGCGCGGCGTTGAGTTCCGCCACTCAACACGCAATGCCTCCAGAATTCGGTGAAAAATAAAGAACGGAGTGTGTTAACACTAGGTTTCCTCTGCCTACCCCGCTGTGTGCGGGATACAGCAGGATAAGCTTCTCATATTGCTTCAATAGATATAACGCATCATGTCCGCTGTGGTTGCACCATTGATAGCAAGTCAATCGCGATTCGATCGTTTGAGCTTCGCTGGTCTGAATAGTATTGTATATGCCCACTTCTGGTTATAATCCATACAGATATTGTATTATAGAGAAATATTGTTACTATTAATCCTAATAATAATTTACATTATTAGGAATAATAGTAATCATCGACCTGGGGAGTCCCTCAGACATATTGTCTCTGGTTGTTCTCATCTTGCTAATGGTGAGTATTTGCATAGACACAATCAAGTAGCCAAGATAATACACCAGCAACTTGCTCTTCAATATGGCCTTCTAGAATTGGAGGTGCCTTACTACAGGTACAATCCCATGTCTGTTCTTGAAAATAGCTGTGCTTTGCTCTACTTGGATCGGTCTATTATTACTGACAGGTATATTGTTGCCAATAGACCTGATATAGTACTAGTAGAGCGAGTGGTGCGCCGCGCAGTGATTGTTGACGTTACTATCCCACATGATGACAATCTCGTGAAGGCCGAAAAAGAGAAACAATCTAAATATTTGGACCTAGCCCATGAGATTACCGCCATGTGGGATGTCAATGCGACTATCATTGTGCCGATAGTGGTTTCGGTTAACGGTTTAATAGCGAAAAGCCTCGACCAACACCTTAAGAGGCTATCGCTTAGCTGTTGGATCAAGAACCGGATACAGAAGGCAGTGTTACTTGAGACGGCACGTATTGTGCGGCGGTTCCTCTCTCTGGAGCCCTAGCCACCGATGGTTTGGACCCTTGTCCCGCCCTCGGAAGAGTGGTTTTTTATATTTTTAAATGTATCTTTTTTTATAATAATTTATATTTAAAAATGTAAAATTGTTTCACTCATTTAATAAACGTATATTCTGTATTTACATTATATTTATAATGTAAAGATAAAAATTACATTTTCTTTTAATAAGTATTTAATGTGTATATAAATAATAATAGATAATAATAACATTAAAAAGGCCTGGCCTGGCCTGGAACGTATCAGGAGAAGTCCATCTACATTTACAACCAGACATTCCAATTGTCAATTCAAAATTGTACGTAATAATTTAAATCGAAACCCATACATTTAATTCAAGGGCCGCCTCAAAATTTACAGTGCGTAATAAAATTACCCTTTTATTATTTCTTTGTCATTACCGTCGTTTATGAGTTCGTGTATTGAAATTGTTGACAAAAGCTCAATGGGTGGTGCCATTTGGTTTTATTAAAGTAACTTATTTTTAAGGGGCGAATGTTTGAATTGCAGACGCTTATTTACTTTTTTGTACTTCAATGGCGCGACAAATGAACATATTTTGATTAAATTTACATATATAATATATAGGAGGTATATGTAAACGTGGATTAAAATAAACACACTACAGTACCGCAGTTTAGTTAGTTGGCTGTGTAGCAGTGCTGTTAAAATTTTATAAGAAATTAATATGACTAAGAGCCATATTTGTGGGCTTCGACTAGCATATTCATATAAAAACAGAAGCTACTATTTGGTGAAAGTGGTAACGCTATAAACAATTTATGTCCTGATTTATTATCTACGGACATAACCTATAGTAGTGTGAAGACACTCCATTCTCTATTTTCCGGAAAACAGAACTCGGGAGTCGTGCTTATAAACAAACCTAATCCTTCCGGCAAGAGATTCGAACTGCACACCCTCAACCAACTGCAAACAGCATTCATAAATAGGCAATCAGGAATCGAACCCATTAATTATATCACAGGAACTTTAATACCTACAGCTAGGTGCTAAAATTTAGCAATACAGGCTAACTCGAACGGGCCGAACAATGAAAACTTTGTCGGCCAACTAATAAGCGGAACGCTATTCGGAATCAAGTTGTTAGTTAGCATTATAATTTGCGGAACTCACTCCCGCTGGTGTAGATACTAATGGATATATACAAGTTAGATACAAATTGTAATACAATTGTATTTTCTTTTAAAATCACCGACGTAAAAAGAGGGTTTATGAGTTTGACGTGTCTGTCTGTCTATTTGCGCGGCTGTCTGTGGTTTGAATTTCTTTGATCAAAAGCCTTGTTCATTCCTCATGGTTCTTAGCTATGTTTTATGAAAATCGGATTAGTAGTTTAAGAGCTACACGCACTTTGTCAAGATTTATATTTTTGGTCTGGGATTTTTCTTATTATAAATTTTCTCAGCTTAGAGAAGCTAGTCTCGTTTGGTTTTTGACATTTCTATCTTCCCGGAGTGCCCCTGCGATTTTATAAAGGCGAGGCAGTTTGTCAGGCTCCGCCACTTGCCCCCCAAATTCGGCGGAAATTGGGGAGTGGAAGTGTTTTAATGAAAACTGAATGTCTTAACACTAGGCTCCCAAGATCCATCTGCCTACCCTACTGTACTCTATGTGCAGTATGGAGCGTGAAGCTAAAAAAAATCATTACCCCTTGTGTAAATCGAACCTATATAACTGATATTACTATATTCTTATTAGAGAAACATAAAATATTATAGTAATTCACTAGCAAAATTTTAAAATCCTTCATTTAGCTTCCTTGTCTTATAAAATTATGGCGTTTCTCCCCTTTCCGTGGGGAAAAGACGTCGCGGCTTTATTATTTGATAATTGAATCTTTGATACGATTTTATATTATAATTGTTACATTCAATTCTAATGGACCTATCTCCTGTTATATTATGTCATTCACTTCGTCTTTTCATTTAGGTTCCCAGTACAAATTTAGCGTTGAAAATTGAAATTTTGTACACATTGAAAATATGCACATGATTTTTTAATTGGGAAGTGTCTTGATGGTAACGAAGTGTCGTAACACTAGGTTCCCTCTGCATATCCTGCTATGTGCAGTATACAGTGAGAAGCAAAAAATATATTTAAAATCGTATCGTAATCGTATGACAAAAAAATTATATGCAATGGTTTTGGGTTCAATTTACATTTGGAGTAAGGACATCACTAAAATAAAATAAAGTTAACCGGAGCCTTATCATTAAATTCAATGTATGCATCTATTATCGAGGAAGTGATATATCAAATATCTTTATTTCTCCGTTGAGTTCCGCCACTCAACACTAAATGTCTCTAAAATTTGACGACAAGTGGAAAGCTAAGTGTCTTAACACTAGCTAGCTACAAGATGAAGCTACAAAGAAAACAACAGAAAAACACACAATAACAGTATGCATAAGAGAGTATAAAGCGTTTAATTCCGCTCCTCGAACCAATGTCATTCCAATATAACTCACTGTAGGGGTGCTGCGGGAGATAATTGATTTTTAATCACATTGAATCGTTCGATTAGAATATTACATTACGTGCCGCGTCCGGAGATGACACGGTCGGTACAACTGTGTGTAATTGGAATTTTAATAGTTATTTCAGTATGTGTTTGTTGTTAAGGCATTTTTCTTGTTGTTTCTGACTAAATCGCGATTGTTTTGGGTTTGATACCCAAAAGGTGGAATTATTATGTTTAAATTATTTTCTTTTGACTCGCTCTGGTAAACCCGGCGCCATTCAATAGGCAGTGTTTCGAAAGTTGGATGTATAATAGAGAAGGAGAGTTTGTGTAAATGGTGTGAACTGCCTTTTTATGTTTAGAATTGCTTTTCTTACCTTTTAAAGTAGTTGCATTGTAGATAAATAAATAATATTCTTATTAACCTATTTAAGACGATATTTTAATATTCGTAAATTATTTTAAAAAGTTGTAAATAATAAAAAAATAATATTATGGCGGAAGTGAACGCCGTGCTTTCTCTTTTTAATAAAAGTTAAAAAAGCAAAAAAATATATAATTAAGAATAAAATAATATTTCCCTAAAGTGGGAATTGAACCCACAACTGTTAAAATTCACAGTAAAACTAAGCTCAACGAATCCACTAAAAATATGCTAAAATGGAAGAAAAAGTTATAAAAACTTCTATCAGTGCTATTAAAAGTATTTTTAGAGGATGTGGCATGTCAAGATCAAGATGACCGCAAACATTTTATAGGCGCGGCTGCTATGCGTCCCAGATGGAAAACTTTATAGCCCATCCATCCCTGAGTTGTTGCGTAATGCTAATTCTACCTATTACGGTAGTTTGTTTTTTCTACTTTCACGCAATATCCCGTAGAATCCAGTGTTAAGACATTTAGTTCGCCTGCACCACCCAATTTTACGAGGAATTGTGTTTTGCCAATTTGTTCTTTTACAACACGTGTTAAGTTGCGAAACTCATCGCCACGGACGGAATAAAGAAAATAATTTATTCCTATGACTGAGAATTCGCAACCTAGTAGTAAAACACTGCGTTTCCCACTTTCCACCCAATTGTGGAGGCAATATCCATTGATTGGCAGAACTTAATGCCTCGATACGAGAGCTAGTCTACTATTTCCTCTAGTGGAAATCGAACCCACAAACTGTTACGTTTACACTCGCACGATTGTTTACCTGCACCACGACTGGCCTCAAATAGCTTAAGAACAGCACGAAAATTGTAAATCGAACCCACACTTATTGCGTTCAGTCCAATATATCAGAATTGAGCTTCAATGGAGTAATCTGTACTGTTAAATAAAAAAAAATTAAGGTAAAAGAAATATAACACATTTTTATAACCTACTCAACTTTAAAAGAAACTTAAGCACTGCAATTTACGTCTCAAAGATAATAGCCTATTATATACTATCTTAATTAATTTACGTGCGATTAAATTTACAACGATTTTATAATTAAGTGGGAAAAATAAAATTTTCTTTTCACTATAGCAGTTATGCCCGAGGTCATGTTACGGGCGTTGATTTTTGTTTCGATTTATATTAAAATATACGCAGGTATGTATATATTCAGGTAAAATATTAATTTCAACATGGTTTTGCGTAAATAATGCAAGGAGTATAGGTTCACGCTGTAACCCTCATATAAAAAAAGGGTAGGTAGAGGCTAGTGTTAAGTGTTTGTTTAGCTCGAAAATTAGGCGGGAAATAGAGAATGGAGAATGGAGGGTGTTAGCACTAGGTTCCCTCTACCTTCGGCTATATGCTCGATACTAAAATATTGAATTCCATCGCGAATTCTACCATTTTTACTTATCTACAGAGTTCTTTAAAAGGAAAGTTTTAAATGTAGGTACATACATATATTCCATGCATATTATTTCAGAGTAATACTTGAGAAGTATATAATCAACCAGGCAAAGCCGCGAGTCGAACACAAGTATTTTATTAATTTAGCCTTTCTCTTTCTTCACAAAATCATTTTGATTGAAATTAATTACTTTTAAGCATTCAATTAAACAAATTAGGTATATTAATTTGTTTAATTAATTTTCTAATTATATTGTTAATAAGCTTTTTGGTGATTTAATTTAAAATCTAAATTATTTGAAATTGTAATATAAGTTTTTTAAATCAAATGAAGTAACTATATTATAAAGAAATAACATATTATAATAATAAAATTTTAATGGTAAAAAAATATCATAATAAAAAAAACCGTCTAATTTAATGGGATAAAAAATAGTGGCATATAAGTTAAATATCTAAAATGAATACCTACTTGTATAACATGGAAAAAGTCTATTATTTATTTCTGTTTTGAGCTGGCGGAACCTATCGCTGTATTTACTTTTTAACATAAATAACTTGACTCGTAATTAAACACCACGACACCATTAATTAAAAACCAAGACAACATTGACAATAGGAACTTTTAATTAAAAAAAAACGATGTAATAAGCACATGTTAATATAAAACTCTCCGGCTTTCCCTTCACATCTACACACAGTAGCTTATGATTCTCGCAAGCTTTTCAAGCTTTTAACGAGAGCTTAGAACGACAATGTAGGCATCGTAAAGAGCAAAATAAATTTCAACTGCCCTACACTGGACCTGGTTTTAATGTGCTCATAACGTTTCAGTGTTAGCAACAAAGTCAACGATTGTTGTTAACTGTAAGCTTACGGTTTTATATTAAATTCAATTTGTTTTCTGGTAAAATAGGATAAAAAATGATTCAATAAAAAAATGTTTTTGACAATAATTTTTACTCATTTCTCACTCTACCTTCCATGTACAATATAAAGAAAGAAATGTTTCTACTCCACTCACAAAATAAAATAAAAAAATTGGAAACATTATGAAAATAAGTAATAGATATGGATTAACTTTAAAAAAATACTTGTTTCATAATCATTTATTCTTCTTTTAGTGCCACCAGATGCATGCTTTGCCAATTTTCGTTGGGAAGACTGTGGTGGGGAGCCAGTCAGAGTGTTGTACTATTGGAAACCAGGCTCCAGGTGTGAAGTAGGCGTATGGCGAGGATGTCTCCCTAATATGAACATGTTTGATAGCGAATATGAATGTGTTGCGACATGCATTTTTACTGCACGAGCAGAACCCAAAGACTATCACAATTTAAATGAAGAAGACAAAACAGATAATATATTACATGGAGAAACAACTACAGAAATTACTACTACAATATCTACAAATGAGACGATCACAGGATCAACTGATAGTGTGAACAGTACTGGTACAGCACCTCCTGGTCATCTAACTACAGGAGGAGCAGATGCAGGTAATAATACAGATACACAGACAGAAACGGGAAAAATGTTGAGAACTGACGGTCTAGATGCCATGGAGGACCCGCCATCTTTACCTCTACAAGGATCCATGTCTAAGTCAACTGGCTATCGACGGTCGAATTTAATATTGAAATAAACGTTCCTTTAATATTTATAGACAAGTGTTGCTATTATATTTATTTATATTTGTAAGTTTTTCTGTAGTATTTTATTTTGTTTCATATTGTATCTCGCATATAGCAAGAAGGGCATTGATTGGTGACACAATCCGTTTCCCAAGCACCATCCAATTTTCAAGACATTGCGTGTTGAGTGGCGGAATTTAACATCATGTTTTGTCTTGTTACCATAGCGAGGAAATGAAAATAGTTCATTTTTCGGAGTGGAAATCGAACTCACTAGTTCCTTACACTCAGGCATTATTCAAATTGATATTTTTATATCCTCGGTCTGGTAAACTGCCTCGAAATTCGGTGGAAAGTGACAAACGGAGTGTCCTAACCCTATTTTCCTTCTGTCTATCATGCTGTGTGCGGGATACAGCGTGACGCTGATTTCATTTTAATTTTTATAAGCACTTTTAAGTATTCTATATAGGTCATCAACCACCAAACTTAAAAGACAGTCGAAGCAAAATTCCAGTTAACTAATAAATTCCTATAAATATAATGCGAGATAGATTAATTTAGCAGTTCGACACTATCAATCGAAGGATTGTCCTAACCATAGATTTCCTCTATCTACTTTGCTAAATGCGATGCATGAATTAAACAAAAACAAATCAATAATTAGGATTTTTTTATTAATACTGGAACCTGGGAACCTAATGTTAAGATATTCTGTTCAGCAGAATAATATTTACATTGTAATTGCCTAAAACCACCATCCAACAATAAAGAGATGAAAGCTCCGTTTTAAAATATACATAAAGCTATTTTATAAAACGTAAGATAAAAGTTTACACGTTGAAACCTCACGTGTTTAAAAGTAAGGTAAGTTTGTACAAGGTAGTATGATGTTTATGCTTTGAGTGCTTTGCAGAATAAATATGCAAGTATGCCTTCTAATAGCTCAGCTATTTTTCTGCTGACTGTTTTCAATGTATACAATTTTCTTGTTTCTATTCGTTCTAGCTACGCTGTTTTATTTAAAGCTATATCTTCGGAAGAGATTTCAGTATCTTTATATTTTTTAGAAAATATATTAAAAAGCTACGTAGGCTACTCGAACCCGCATCTCGTGGAAACCGCCCAATCGCCATGACGACTAAGCCGTTATAGCTGCTTGTTCTTATTAAGCTACATCGAAATTCTTGTAGAAATAAAAATATACAAAAAAAAAGAAATTTTCATATTACGTCTCCTGGAGGAACGAAACATAGATCATTCCTCACTTTCGGCAGTTGTCCCCTTGATTTATTATTATTGTATTACACACTACATCTCGACCAGTACATTTGGATCTCTTAACATAAATGGCTGGTATGAAGATTTTCATTTCCTGAGGTCTAAGTTAACTGGGCAAGCAGTATATCACATATATATCATATTGCAGAGTTAAGGTGTCTAGGGGACGGCTGAGATGGGTTTGTAGGTTGTATAGACTACAGCATCATCGTAAATCTTTCTCGTATTGTATACTAAAGCTTATAAAAATATGTATGGGGAAATTTTGTATTGTCACGTATTATGTATAGTAGTTAAAATTTTATTGTTTTTATATTGGTTTCAAGGTTGATAGAGAAAAAATATTTTGCCCAATTCTTTAAGTAGAACTTCTCTCTCTCTACTTACAATCTCTTTACTATTGTTGAATTTTCTTTTATGGACAACTAGAAATGTAGTTTTTCTTTGATAAATTAAATATTTTTGTTATATTAGTTTATTATTAATATCAAATTAAAACACTAATCAGTGCCGTAATAATATACTACTTTAATTACCAGCACTCCAGCTAAGCCAAGTTTAAGGCGAAGTGTTACTCTTCATAAAGTTCCCACCGATTGGCGCGTTGCGATCGGAAACTTGGGCCGAAGTCCATTGCAGGTGCCTCCTGATAAATTAGGTGTTAAAGTTTGGGCGATGCTCGAAAAGTTTAAAGCGATAAGCCTAGCGAAGTTTGTTAGATTCATTTTGTTATTAAAAATTTACGACGCGTTTCTGCTGTGAACAGAATGCGCGAGAATTATGAAAATTATTGGGTTAAATTGAATGGGTGCATGATAATGAAGAATGGGTACAGTTAAAACATTTTACGGGGACACAAGCGTGCGACAGTAGCGTCGTGACGGTTGTGGGTTCGATTGAAACTCGAGGCAATAAAATATTTTATATTTTCATTTACTCACTCTGGTAATGAGAGAAATCGCCCTCTGCTTATCCTGCTATGTATGGAATATAGCGTGAAGCAAAATATGATAACATAAATAAGAAAGATATTGGTTTTAACCGACCCCATACCAGGTTCGATTGAAACATATGTATATTAATAATAGAAATAAACAAATATAATATATTCTTCAGAATTACAATCGAAGTCGCAACCCTCACGTTCAAATAAACCCTTCACTTATATTGTGCCAAACACCATCCCTTCACGTTATCTCGAAGCAAGCTACACTAGGTTCCATTTGCCGAATGTTTGTCTATATAGCTTATGTTCATTAAGGGCCCGGTCGTCGCGAGTAAAGTAATTTATTCATAACTTCTGAGTTAAAAAGTTTGCTCGTTAGCTCCCGTCTCGAGGCTCGCTTTGACAAGGTGTCAACTTAATAGCATTTTCGGAACTATAAACTAGGCTGTGAGTTTCAATATTTAATTAGTATCGCGAAACGGCGGTAGGTAAATAACGTTCTGTTTGTAGCTTCTTTTGCTTTTGAAGTTTAGGAATTTGGTGTAATCTAATAATGTTTCAGGTACCGGAGGTGCTTATACCACCAAAAATGATTATGAATTAAGATGATAAGATATTTATGTTTATAACATAAATATACTTTCCCGTAATCTGGCTAGCCAAAGTCAAATTAAAATATTATTTATCAATGGAACATACAATAGTGATAAGAGATAATTAAAGATATAAGGATTTATTGCTTCATACAAAAATTTCATACAAAACCATTAAATAAAGTAAATGTAATTTAATTTAAATTTACTTGTTACAACACTTTAAATATCTGAGTTCTAGTCCCACTAGGAGTAATGAACTATTTCCGTTTCCTCTGCTATATCTGAGATACAGCGTACAGCTATTTTTTCATATATACATAAGACACATACCTAGCCAAGTAAACCAAAACCTACAAGACTAACATAAACTTGGATCTAAGATATTCCACCATCAATTTCAGAACATCTTCCTCCCCTCAGATGGACGAGAGAAATTTAAATCGATTAAGTATTATTGAGTTGAAACAAAGGGAGTATTGGAAACAATTCAGCAGACGCCACAAACGAGCCAAAACAAGGAATTCAATTGTACGCCCAATAATGTTTCAGCAGGATTGTTCAGGCATGCACGGCAGACTTGCGTACAAACCCACCTTTACGCGTTAAGGAATAAGAGCTATATGGAACCCGTACTTAGCGAGTATGTGAGACGGTTGGCAAAGCAAACACGGGCGCAGACAAACGACAATTTACTTTAGACGCTGTGGTAATGACAATATACTTGTTCTGGATCGAACTCTTGCTGTTATTTGGAATGATTTTGTTCAGATAAGGGAATGATCATGTCGCGTTCTTTATTTAGTTATATGAAGGTGAGGGCATGACTGGGTTAATTCAATAGTCGATAGTTAAAATCATTTCCCTATATACATATGTGGATAGAATTTTGGTTGGTCCAAATAGGGCACAAAGGACTGTATGAGCAGACAAAAATTATATGTTTATAGTAGTCGTTGCTATGTCATGCTATGCATTTAATTTTTTTTTACTTTTTGGCTTTTTGCCTTTGCTTCAATTTGTAGCAGATAATAACAATATTTATGTTAATTTTATTAATTATTTCAATAGCATGCGTAAAAAGTATAATTTAATGTTAGAAAACGGAAGCGGTTAACGTTTTTAAAATAAACACGATAAAAATACATACCGTCTATATGTTTCCAACGTACTCGGTTAAAGGTTCCACGTAATTGCAATAAGTGACATGTATCACTCAATAACAACACTACACACTAGATACCTTCCAATCAGGGCTTCCGCCTACAAGCAACTGTTCCCGTTTGACACAATTCCACTGATTTTGTTGTCTTTTTTTTCACCTTAATCTCCCCACTTTTACACGAGTACGCTAACACTAATTTTATTATGAACTGTAGTGTTATATTAAACAATCATTCCTGCATGATGTAGCAACACTGGCGTAGCTTAATGCCACCTACCGCCATGTTGTATTTTAAAATTGAAAATTTTGCAGACTATTAACAACCTGAATTATTTAATATTTCTGTTTATAAAATTGTATTGAAGGATAAATTATTATTTGTAATAATTACATCTTTATTTATAGCTATTATGTGAAAAAAGACAATTAAAAAATTACTGACTTGACTTTTAATCGTAGCTTTTAAAGTGAATAAAATGAAGTAAATGAGTAGTGTCAATAGAGTCCAAATTAATATTTTATTATTTATATTAATTATTAAAATTTAAATCTTAAATGAAAATTAATATTCGGATTTTGGGATAAAATAATTAATATTTTAAAGAATCCTAATTGGTTTTTGATTTAATTAAATAGTAATTGATATATCTAAGTATTTACCTGTTTTACCCGTAGCGGAAACAGTAATGCCAATTTTATAACTTCTGTCAAGAAATTGACAGTTTTAGTTTTAGTAGGTGGTACTTTCAGTTTCTTGTTTTGCTTTGTGACTAAAGTACCTGCCTACAGGTGACTTTCGGCCATTACCTTTGTTAAAATAAAAATCTAGCTATCTATTAAATAAATGGACAAATTAAACGATAAATGTGAGTGGTTGTTAATGGTATACATAAGTGTTGTGTTGATTTAATATAAGCTGGTCGCTGCGACTCGATTTCCTGAATGAGGCGTGCCGAGTGTGCGACGTTGTCGGTTTCACAGGTTAGTGCATTTGTTTACGTTTTTAAATATTATTTTATGACCTATTTTGTTTGTCAAAATCACTTTTCGAAAAATAAAAATTGTATTATGCTTTTATAGAGTAGTTAAAACTGTGGTGTCATTTAAAGTGGTGCTGACAAAAACACTCGGGTAAAGGCTGCCCTAACAAGGCAAAGCGTGACGTTGGCTTCTATTACCCATTATGTCATGCATCAACCATTCGACGGAAAGTGGGGAACGCGGTATCTTGACATTACCTTTTTTCTTGCCTACCCTGCTGTATGCGAGATACACTGTGAGGCTGAAAAGAAGAAAAACAATGTTTAATTGACCAAATAATCATTATTTAATCAAATATTTCATTAACCAAACTATACCTACATGCAAATAGCACATCTGCTCCCAGCACGTCTTATAGCGTATCGAGAGTAACGATATTGAGTCCATTTGCTCAAATGTTAATTTCCAACAAACCGTGTAACAGTTCCTAGGTACAAGCATTGTGTGCGATTCGATTTTCTACTTTTAATCTATGATTAGATGAATAAATTAGTTAGGTAAGAAGGACAAGTTTAGGGTACGGAAGTGTCTTAATAAGTATAGAGTTTCTTGACACTAGGTTCCCAGGTTCCCTCTATTTACTCTGCTATTTGCACGCTAAAAAAATAGAAGTATAAATTATTTCAATATACACACCCTACATTCATATTTATAACCAAACGGCTAGCTCGAACTGGCTGAAGCTTACACACATGGCCGCCTTCCCTTTGTTAATATGAATATCGCACCTCGGCCGTGATGGGACCAGACATGACACATGTCTATAGACTAAACAGATTATTTTAATATTATTATGTTATTATATACCATTTATTATTAAGTTATTTTCAGGGTAAATAATTTAATAATATGGACCTATTATCTATATCTATTCTTCCTTGAAAATATGAAATATATTATTTTCTCGAATGGAAATCGAACTTACAACCTATCGCGTTAATAGCCGCACGCTTGTGCCCGCTACGTCCTCACTGGCCTCAACCTATACTTTCATAGAATAATATTATTACACTGAAAAACAGAAGCAAAGCCGAGCTTGTTTGGTTGAATGTTTCTAAAAACTACTGGTTCCAAAGACTAGAAAGAACTTTATGTATTGGTCCATTTATCGAGATTCGTACTAGGTTCTCTCATAAATATGGTAGAATTTCTATACACGAACTAAGACGATTTTGCAGGTCAAGGCTCTGACAGATCGAGGGTCCATTAGTTCAATACACTACTTGTACTGTCACTTGCAAGTTACTGGTACTGGACGATTTAAGTACGGGTAGCTGTATAGTATGTGATACATAATTTAGTTGGGTCTTAGATTCATGATTGCCAGTTCGGCCTTTTTTAATTTAATTAAATTTAATATTTTTAAAAAGCAATGCTTAAAGAATTACTGTGGTAAGTATATAACGGAATTGTCTTAATGACAACGGAGTATCTTAACATTGGTTCCCAGGTTCCATCTGCCTACCCTGCTATGTACGAGATATAGCATGTAGCTAAAAGAGTTGAAAATATCAGTGATTCATAATCGTGACACATTAAAAAATGTCTTATTTTAACTACACATTATGCTCATGGGCTCAATCTACATTGGGGAAAATGATTATATTGAAATTATTTTATTCTTGGTTATAAAGTTTTATTAGCCCTAATCTTATAAGACAAAGCGTGGTGTTAAGTTCCGTCATTCAGCAGTCGCAATGTCAGACACTCATCCAACCCGTTCTGCATACATTGCCATATATTATGTACTTAAGCGAAAAAAAAGCAATAACATTAACGAATTCGTTATCGACCCTGCAATTTCCATTGCATCGTCCGATCGTACGCTCGGACGCGCATTTTCGCCTCCAGACACAAGGGAGTTCTTACTAATATAAATACATTCTAACTTAAAACACGATATTTTTGAAAACTCTACTTTAATGTAGAGAAATAGAGTTTATTTTTGTTTAAGTTACATTTTTGTATGGCTGTTAAACAGCCACAGGGAAAGTTACGTGCTAACATGCGTGAATAAAGTTGTATTATACCAGTTTTCATGGTCAATGGTGATGTATGGGATTTTTTTTTATTTTTTTAATATTGGTAAAGATCACATATTAAAATATTTATTTTCAAACAAAGTAATAAAATAAAAGTCTATTTTTTTTGTACCTTCATCTGTATCCCGATGTAGATTGATCATGGAAATCTTGTGTTCAAACACTTTGATTCCATTGAGACATTTCCGTTCCACACCTACAGCTTAATTCGAGAGACGGTTGTGGATTCGATTTCTAGTCGGGGTAAATAAATATTTAATTTTCTCATATTGTCACTCAACACGCAGCCTCGAAAATTATAAGATGAGGAACGAAATGTCTTAAAGATAGTTCCCTCTATCTATCCCGCTATATGCGGACATACACCGTGAAGCTAAAAAAAAACAAAAGTTCAGTTCCTAGTTAAAAAAAAAGTTAAAAACGTAAAAAACCTTCTATTGTTTACGAAGAATTGTAACAAATAAATGGAACATCAGATAAGCAAATTATCAAACTTTTTCTATTTTTCAAAAGTTTGTTTTCTATTATGGTGGCTTTTTATACAAATTTGTTTGCTTTGAGAAAATTTTCAATTGCAAAGTCCTAGTAAGTATGATTAAATCTTTTTGGTCTATAACGTTTGTATAAATTCACAGAATTAATGTCATAATACGTATCTCCTATATATTACAGGGTGTATTCATTCTAGAGGCATTTCTTGTTGAGTGGCGGAACTTAACGCCGCGCTACCACACCGAAGAAATGAAAATATAAATTTAAATAAATATTTCATTTCCTTGAGTGGTGCTATATCTAACCGTGTTAACTAAGACGAATTGATAACTTCTTTGGTTATAAATTCAACCATATAGATGACAGCCAATGGACAAATAAAGAAAAAATTTGGAAAGTGAAAAAAGATGTTTAAACTATTTTCATATACCCGTTCTGGTACACAACCAACGGAAAATTAAGTTTCACCACAACACGCATTATCTGAAAATATAGAACAGAATAAAAAAAAAATAGAGAACGAAGTGTTTTTACACTAGGTTCCCTCGGCCTACCTTCCTTTATCTATATATATAAAAGGACTTGTCCTCACTGACTGAGGTAAGACGCGCGCACAGCCGTAACCGCTTATGGTAGAAACGTGAAATTTGGACAGATGTTTACTTTCGTAATCTGGACATCCACTAAGAAGGGATTTTGAAAAATTTTAACCCTAAAGGGGTGAAATAGGGGTTCAAAGTTTGTATGGAAAAAAAAAAAAATCGGCACCGATTTTTATAAAATTTGAAATTTAGGTTTTTAAAAGTATTTCATTGAACACGTGTTTCATCGTTTTCTAGAATTCTCCCCCTAAGGGTGCAAATAAAGGGTTGAAAGTTTGTATAGAAAAATTCTTAAATCGCCACTGATTTTTATAAAATTTGAAATTTAGACTCTTAAAAATATTTCATTGAACACATGTTTCATGGTTTATTAGAATTCACCCCTAAATAAGCTAGCGAAGCTGCGCGCGTCCGCTAGTGAGACATAAAGCGCGAAGCTGCAATTAATAAAAAATCTCCCCAGGTGGTCTTATATTTTAAAACAACAAAATTATAAGCAACAAATTGTTTTAAGCCAACAGTTATTAATTCAAAGTAATCTATCGACCAATCTACATCACCGGCGCCGTTAAATTTTAATTAAGATATTATAAATAAAATTAAATTAATTAACTCATCTAGAAGCAACTTATTCAATAATAAGTATTCAGTTTGATATACTGTCTTCGTCTCTATTTTATTTGTCGGCACATTTCTGTGTTATTGCTTCATAAAATATTTAATTATCACGCCTTTCATTAATTGTATCGTGAGAATTTTGAGGGAAAATGATGGAGGGAGTTAAGGGATTGTTTTATATGAAAGTTTTCGTAAATGGTTTGGGAATATGATGAGAGTTTTTTAGCTTCATAGGCAAAAAGAATCTAGACACTTTCAGTTGAAATTCGAGACATGGCGTATCGAACCCCGCCGTTTAAAATAATTTGGAGAATGATTTAATTTATTTCATTTTTAGTTAATATATCAATATATCTTTACAGATCCAAATTGAAAAAGCAATAATATTTGATTTCACACGCATCTCTAAAACAGTTGATACTTCGACTTCTCCATATAATATGAGCAAAATATAAAAATGCATATAAGATACTCATACATAACTACATGTATGTACAATGTACACAAGTAGACGAAAGCTGGATGCAGCGGATATTCTATGTTAAAAGCTCGCCTGTAAACTGCGTAAACAACGGTGTTTGCGAAAAGAGATTGGCTGAGACAAACTCCCTTTATATGAAGATTGAGCGTAAATCGAGTGGGTTCTTATTCTTTTCGCTTAAAGAAAAATGTAAGTTCCTCCAGGCGTGATATTTCAGCTATCATCGTCGAACTGTATCGACTTTTGTTGGAGTAAAATCGAAATGTTCTTTCAAATTGGCCTCTACAAAGAATTTACTTTGAAATCATGCGGTTTTTTTTAGAAAAAGGATAAAAAATTGATTTGGATTTGTATCTGCACCCCTTGGTAACAGTGCAAGGCGTATTGCGTCACCTAATGCGAAATGAATTGTACGATATCTTATACAAAACTACAACCTACTTTGAACATTTTTAAAGTGCTATTTTTTCCTAATAAAAGAAAAATATTTATTTAAAAATTTATAAACATTTAAAACACATATTAGCTTGAAAAACAGTTATAAATTATGGGTTCAGACCCACCCAAGAAACAATTTATATTAATTAAATATAATATACTATTAATTGTTCAAACATTATTAACAATTAAGATATTAATTAAATTAACATTATTAATTATACACCATTGAAGCAAAGCGCGGCGTTAAGTTCGGCCTAAATGCCTAAATGGGGACGGTGTATCTTAGCACTAAATTTTCTGCTTCCCCTTCTGTAAGCGGGATACAGCGTGAAGCTAAAAAAGGAATCCACAAAAATTTTATATTTATCCCATCTTCAAATTTTTCATCTTCGTAAAACTAAATACACGGAAAAACTTGCCTGAGCAAGCTATTTTTGATAAACTAGTCGCTTCTGTTAGCTCAAACTTAAATTAATGCCATAGATATTAAAACAAAAGGCGAGTCTGGGCTTGTACCAACAAAGACAACGGCTAAGTAAACTCCTCCTCAGGATCCAAGAACTTTATCTGGGCCGTTGTCATACCCCAAAAATTATTAAAGTTTCTTATTAAGTATGTAGATTATTTCGTGAGATATTAATAGCTAGTGTCTCTTGAAGCGAATTTTGGACGTTATTTTTGTTTAAACTTTTAGATGGGGGGTTCGCTTTTCGGTTGGATTTTGCGAGAAAAAACTATTAGTTATATCTAACTAGCGACCCCCTTGCGGCTTCGCCCGCTTTTACTACTGGATTATTCATATAATGTATGTTTGCAAAGCACTTAAGATAATGTGAAAATTAATTAAACTCTAATGCAACCCGCATTTTCGTAGTTTCAATAAGGATTTTCCAATTGTTTTACACAGCAAGGATTTTTTAGTAGGTACAGTAATTTTAAATCTGTGCTACTAATCTTTTCAAGTACTTATGAAAATATTTTTAAATGACTATTTTTAGATAGTTAAATGACTATTTTTAAACGGAAGAAATTATAAACAAAAGCCTACCTACTAACAACTACTACAAAAAATATGAAACCAAATATATCGCGCTGAAATAATACATTCAACTCCAATTATCCAATACGTGCAAACGCATATAAATCTTCGTTGCTATGACTCTATAGCGGGCGGGTTTTTTTTTCGAGCTTGTGGTTAATGCTGAAGAGGGTATTCTGTCCCTGATGAAAAGCAAGCACTACGTGGCTGCCTGTGAGGAAAATTAAATAGAATGCATTGGCCGGGAATCGAACCCGGGCCCGCGTGGCAGGCGAGCATTCTACCACTGAACCACCGATGACTGCTCATGACGCGCTTGTATAAGCAAAACGTGGCGGGGCGCGTTTCGCAGCAATGATTTTTTGATATTGTAACAATTTCTAAAGTATTTATTAAAATGAAAAAACAGTAAAAGACAGTTTTGATCTACATTAAATGGCCAACGTAACTAATATACTTATTTATATGCTGAGAGTAAGGGATAAGTAAAACTTGAGTCGGCACAGCTGATGTGTCAACGGCGTGATGTGTCAACAATTAAATGCGTTTTTCTCTAATACTATTCGCAATTTCGAAATAGTGTAAAAAGCAAATTTTATCTTCGTTTAACGTAGAAAATTAATAAAGTATTTTAAAGGATAAGGATTAATACCATTATGGAAAAATATCCCTCACAATAAAAAATATCTTGAAATTACTATTTTTAGACAGAAATATGATCACTACACGTTATCCATAAAAGATAAAAATATGCTCTCGCGGACTTTTTTGTAGATCTTATTAAGAGGAACAATACTCCAGTACATTTTTTTCTGTGTTCAGTGTCTCAACGGGTAGGACTTTAGACACATTTATCGTATTTATATTAATTTACATAAGAATGTTCAAATAATAAACTATATATAAACCTTCCCTGAAAAATACTCGACCTAATGGTGAAAACCGCATAAAAATCCGTTGGGTGGTTTAGAAGAAGAAGAGTTAGAAAGTTCAGACAGACACGAAAAGCGACTTTGTTTTATAAAATATAGGATAGGATAGGATATGTATAAATTAAACTAAAATATATGAAATATCTACCTGTAAAAGTAGTTTCAAAGCCGTTGGCCATCCTCAATAATCCATCCGTATTGAATATTCCTTCATAATTCCGAAAACACTGCATCAGATTTTATTTTATTGGCCATATTTGTAGGAAAAGCGAACGATATTCGTTTTGTATACGATTTTCAGGACAAAACTGACTTTACTTTTATGTTATCATGTTTGATGTATATATATATACATGGTGATCTAATATTTAATATGATATTATAAAAGTAGAAAGTTTCTTAATATTTTTGTCAACATGATCACCTGTTCTTGTCCTCTGTCTCTCTCTTCTCTCCAACTTCGATTCTCAGCTCCCACCCGAAGCAGGTAAACCCCACCTAGCTGTAGGACGTAGTGTACATTAGTTTATGTAAATAAAAAATCCAAGTGTTCGTAATTTTAAATCAAGTTTTGTTTAAAATATAATACAGTTGTTATACGATTACAATAAAATTAATTTGTTCTGTCCTTCTACACTTAAATATTTATTATGGAGCTTTACTTAAATATTTATTATTTCATATTTCTCATTCTTCACTCTAGTAACGAAATAAAGCGACAAAGGCGGAAAGTAGGGATCGGAAGCGTCTTAATGGAAATAGAGTGTTTTAACACTAGATCCGCCGGGTCTTCTGCCTAAATTTCTATGTACGGGATATAGTGAGAAGCTATAAAATAAAATAACTCGTCTTCTGTGATATATCTTCTCTGCTTATTTCACGAAAAGCGATAAATGTGTAAAAAACAATATAATATTTTGTTCATTTATAGCCTTTTTTTTTCATATTTTTTATACGTAAATTAAAGTTGTATGAAAGAGTTCGTTTTTTTCAGAGTAAAGGCCTCTTAATATTTCCTTTTGACATTTTGTTTCATACGTAAAAGATTTATGGGAGTATAATAAAAAATATTATTATTAATATACCAAGATAACGTTATTTATTACAATGTATTTTGGAGGGTCTTTCTAAAAAATTTTTAATAGTGTATTCATTTTTTACGCAATATATTAAATTTTGCGTAAAAACAGTATCAATTGTACATTAATTTTCTTGCCCTTTCGTCAGATGCGTTTATCTAATTAAATAAGGTGAAATTATTAAGCTTATAATATTTTTTATTAATTAAAGAATAAAAGCAATATTTTTTTATTTCCTTAATCTGTTAACAAGACAAAGTGCGACGTTGAATTTCGTCACTTACCACGCAATGTCTCAAAAGGCAGTTCACTGAGTTCCCTTTGTTGCACCGTAAAGCTAAAAAGATATGATTATTTCTGATGCAAAAAAAATATTAGCAAGCGCTAAAAGAGAACTCCCTAAACTTTTATGGGAACTATATAAATAGTATTTTACCTTCTATAGCCGTGTACAACGTGTTTTAAATAATTTAATTTACGTATCTCTTCTATATACAAATAATGTAAAAAAGAAAGGTTATTTGTATTGATATGTTTATGTAAGCCATATATTGGAATACAAGTAAAGTCATAGTAAACGTCTAGCAAAATGTGTAAGTATAGGAAATTAATCTTGTAAGCCATAAACACGAAGTCAAAGCCGGCACTCGTGGCACAATAAAAAGAGCCGAAGCTAGTCGAACACAAGGTGCGCTGTAATTTATCAAAGTATGCATCTACATATGTATACAAATATAGAATGTGTAAAGACGTGCAGATATTGTTACATTTTTTAGTTTCACGCTCTATCCCGCATAGAGCTGGTTAGGCAGAGGGAACGTAGTGTTAAGGCACTCCGTTTCCCATGTTACGCCCAATTTTTTGGCCATTGAGTGTTCATTGGTAGAAGTTAATATACCGATTTGTCTAGTTAACTAAATGAAGAATAAAAATATTTTATTCTCTTAAAAGATCTCTCAAATCGAACTTACAACCGTCGCGTCGCGGCTTTAAGTGCCCTACTTTGCGGTAAAAGATTAAATCTTAAAAATAAATATAATGATATAAATTGAAATATTAAGTAATATGTTATTTTATATACAGCACTCTAATGTTTCCCAGAATAGTGCTTCGAATTAGTGAGTTCGAACGCAAGCTGTGTGATGATTTATCGCGCACCCTGTATTGGACACGACCCACTTACTGAATTACTGTATGTACTTAGAAAATATAGTTTCTATTTCTTAATACCAACCAATACGTCATTGAAAGCTTAAACGTTTTAAACTTCTATTGTAAAATTAATGATGAATTTTTTGTTACTTATAAATCTTTTTTTTTCTTTCACTGCATATACGTATGGGGTAGGTTGACGGAATCTTAGTTAGTAGAGTAGAATCTCCAATTTTAGAGACATTGAGTGTTGATTAACGAATCTTAACGCAGAAAATTTCGCTGAGCGAGAATCGATCCCACGATTAATGGGTTTACAGTCAGACGCTTTTCTACGGCGTTACTATGTTTTTCTCAACATATTTTTTTTGCTTTTGCTTTTATATCCTCACATGTGTATTCTGTGAGAAAAACTGAGATATTTTATTAATATAGCTAAGTAGTTAACTATTTTTACTTTATTAATTTTTTTTTAACCATAAATATTTTTTATCAAAATTCCTTTTGAATTTGAATCCTTTCCCAAATTACTTAAAGCGAACAAAACAAAAACATAACACAGAATATTCAATTATTTTAGTCCGTGTTAACATGCAAATTAGTCCACTCAAAATTTGGACCCCATCCTAATAGGAAACGGGCCGTTTCCGTTATAATTCCTGGTCGGTCGGTCCTTTTGTTTTGACATTAGATTCGTATACCCTTTTAATCGTCAACTTGCCCGAGTGTTGAGTAGCGTGTGTTTTGCTACCGGAACACAAACATAATGGGGCCCGGGTTTAATATTTGATCGAGATTGCGGATCGAGATGTAAGGAATTTTGGGATTGATGTGTTAATTTTGACTGATTTTCGTTGGGTTTGTTATTTGGTTTGGTTTAAAAGTGTTGGGAAATTATTTATTTTATGGTGATTTGTAGGTTGTGTTGTGTTAAATTTAACTTGTGAATAATTTGATGTTTCGAATTTATGGGGAATGCGCAGGGCCGAGTGTTTTTTCACTAGGTTTTTTATAACTACCTTGTCGTGCTAAGAGATTTCCTTTTTTTCAGCTTCATGCTGTTTCTCGAATATAGGAGGGTAAAAGGAAACTTAGTGCTAGGACACTCTGTTCCACAGTTGTCACTGAATTATGGATTCATTGTGTGTTGTAAGGCGGAACTTAACGCCGCGCTTTGTCCTGTTAGTAGAGGGAAGATATGAAAATATTAATAAACAGTGGGAATTGAATACACACTTGTGTCACTGCGCTACAACGCCCTCGTTTATCTCTACTTTTTTATTTACCTTTTTAATATTAATATTGTAGATGATGAAGGCTATTAACAAATTAGTTTCATATATTTTTCAATTTGTTAAAGATTCTAACTCAATCAAGTTGCTATACGTTTTTTGTAACAAAAGGGGTGCGGTACTATTTTTTACTTAAAAGAAATATTTTTTTTATAAATTTTAGACTTTATTTCCTTAATATATGGTACATTTTAGCCCAACACGTTTCTTCGCAAAATGAGTAATAATGGTGCCTTTTTTACGTGGTACGATGTAAAGAGGTTTTCATTAGACTACGTACTGAAAGTTTTACTACTGAAAATTTATATAGAATGCATAATATTGGCTTAGCGGTCGTATTAACAGCCCTTGGAGTGGTGTCTGAAATAAATACGGGGAAAGTGGAGAATGGAGTGTTTTAACATTGTCCTAGACAGCGGGAACCTAGTGTTGGAGCTGCTAAGTATTAAACCTTTTATAAATTAAATTTAACAATAGTGTTCATTTTGCTATACTCTTCGTCTTTACAACTAGATATAAAAAATATATAGTCTTTTTTAAACGATCTGATGATACCTGAGAAACTAAAATATGCTGATTTTGGTGGTAAAATGCGTTAATTCATCTTATATCTAACTAATAAAATATATATAATAATTATATTTTAAATTATTTCCGTAACCGAGAATCGAACCCACAATAACACCATAACCCATACGCTTTCCATGTTACCGTCAAAGAGTAATTTAACAAAAAAAAAAAACAAATTACCACCTGAATATTCAAAGGCGTAGGTAAAAATTTTCGTTATCGAGATTAAAAGTGACCAGGCCATTTTATTACGAGTTTATTTATGCCGGCGAGACCGGTTAATGGAAACCCAAAAATCCAACGTTAATTTTTACATGAAAAACGGGTGAAACGTAAATTATCTAGCCCCGGGTTTCGGCGGTGAATTCACTTATTAAATATCTCAACATAAACCTCGTTCCTGTGAAAACTTTCTTATGTTATAAAGAATATTACTTAAGGCGCAGGGGTGTGTAAATGCTACAAGTTGTAGGTGTAGAAATATTTAATATTTTCATTTCTTCGCTCTCGTAACTACGGTCCTACTCAGTAAATGACTTATTTAAATCAGCTAGCTTTGAAACAGCTAAGTATAATTATTTTCCCAAACGTATCTGGAATCTACAACCATTACATTCTTACTCAAAAACAAAAAAAACCACATAAAACCACTATAAATATAAAAAAAATCTCTTATAAAAACTGTAAAAGCATTAAAACACAAAAGTTAAAGAAAAACACGGCCATTCTTCCTACAATTACATTCACAGCTGAACTAATTAACCACTTTGTTAACCTAGTGTCGTGTACGGGGGAATAATTTTACTTATACCAACAGTATTTTATACTGAAATGTAAAAAGAGCATAGTAAAGCTGATTGCACGTATTCGCGCGGTTACCCGGCTTAATCATAAATTGTTTTCATATATTTTTTCGTTGTTTAATTATTTATAAGTTGTAAGACTAATGATTTGCCCCGGTGTTTTTTTAATATCACGCTGTATCCCGCTTGTAGCAGGATAAGTTGAGGGAACCTATCGCTCTCCTCAATTTCGATAGTTTATTTGTTAAGTGGCAAAATTCAACGTCGCCTTTTGTAAAAAAATAATTTTGATTATATAACTCTAATAAATTATATTTGTTTTACAATAAAATATATGCAAGAGAAACATAATATATGTCTATTAGTGAATGTTTTAATAGTTCGACATATAAAACGATATTAATAGTATTTTTAATCAACTTCAAAAAGGATGATATTCGGTTGGTGTATTTTTTAAATGTAAAAAAATTAAAAATATTACTGTGAAATCATTACAATATACAGTCTCAACAGTGAGAATATAACAATATTTATTACCTCAATCATCCACAATATCCTGAAGCCATGACCAAAGTGAAACAGAAGACAACTCCACTCATTTCTTTAACACAAATACCAAAAACGTGTAAAAGTAAACAAAATGAATACAGTAACAGAGCTACGAACATTCCTTTGTTAACTTTTAACCTTATCAGTGGTCCCCATAAAGCATTCTTATCCATATTATGGGAATATTTAATGACTTCAATTATAATAACCTTGCCGAATAAATTACAGAGTAAAATAGGATCCGCTAAACGAAATAGCGGTTATAAATTTGAATTAAATGCTTAATATCCTACAAAAAATCCAATCTCAGTTTCGCTGTATTTTATAATAAAGTATAGTATAAGATTTAGAGGCTATCGTAGCGCAGTGGGATAGAGCCTGAATGTAATTACGAGTGTTCGTAGGTCGATTCGCGAGAATAAATTATTTAATAATACAAAATGGGGCATTGTGTTCCAATCCATATTCCAAAAATAAAGCGGAGAACCGAGTCACTTGACACTAGAGTCTCCCTGTATATACAGGATATGCGGGATAAAACGTGAAAATGAAGAAAGTAGAAGATTAAGTGACGGTAAACTTAATTCGATAGTAGAAGTTCGTTTATATCTTTTGTATTTAAAAGTCTTTACCGAATTTGAACTTTGTACACGGATTAACCTTTAAAGTGTTGAAAATGAAATTTTCTAATAAAATTGAATGAAAATTTTGAAGAGTGATAATGAATGTTTAAGATTTTGTAATTATTTTAACAGTAAGTTAACTTAGTTTATTGTGACTTATTTAATCAATTTAAATATATATAATGATATCATATTCATGAATTAGGCCAGATGTGGCACAGCGGTTCGTGTTGTGACTGTAAAACCGTCAGGTTTTAGGTTAGATTCCCACTCGAGGAAATGAAATGTAAAATATTTTTATTGCTTTACTCTGGTGGGCTGTAAGTGGTAACAGAGCGCCTTAACATTAGGTTCCTGTTATTTACGGGATACGGGATGAAACTAAAAAAGTGTTAACATGAAAATTGAACCCAGTATGATAGTTGCTCCTTCTTTACTAAGTTATAACTGTCCTTCTATTCCATAATATATACGATTGTTATCCTACAAAAATATGAAAAGTGGAAAACTCAGCTCACTCCAGTCGAAAAGGTCTAATCCCAGCGGTGTACTATATCACAGTGATTCTCATTAGCATTTAAATTATAATTTTTCATTTAAATATTATTATCATATTGTCGACGTTCGCTTTTGTTCTATGTATTTTAGAAAAGCTTGAAATGTTTGTATTGTATTATGTGATAAGAAGTTTCACGCTTTTTCCCGCATAGCACGCATGGCATAGGGGAACCTACCTTTGAGGCATTTGTTTGTTGCGTGTTTTCTAGCTGAATCTTACGGCGGATACAAATGAAGCGTTAAAAATATTAATAATATAAAAAAAATAATAAAAAAGACTATATTTTCTTTCAAAGCTTTCGTTAACTTTTATAATACATGTGGGTGTTTTTATTTAAAGCTACTTTGTTAATGTCAGTTTGTTTCAAACCAAGTGAAAAGATTGTCGGTGCTTCATAGAAAATTTTCTTATTCTATCTCAACTCTCTTTATCTGTCTTGGTATAATAAAAGTTTGCAAAAGTTCATAGTATATAGAAGGAGCGAGTTTTTGTTTCATTAAAATTGTTTTAGTTCAACAAGCGATAAAATGAAGGCGGTTGATTATGCATTATTTTGTACGAAATTATGATCAGTATCTATTAAAGTTTTAATTATGAAGGATTTTTGTTCGTGGCTCATTGGTTAAGAACAGTAAGTAATATGCAAGCAGTTGTAGTGGGTTCGATCGATAAGGAAGCGGCTTAAAATACTTGTTTTACCTTAAAGATATGTTTTTTTTATTTGTACGTGTTTTTTTATAATCTCTATATTTTCACCAATTATAAAAGCAGCTTCAGCAAAGCAGAGAAGCAGAGATAATTTAGTGTCAAAACACTTTGTCCACCATTTTCCTTGATTGTTGATTGGCATAACTCAACACAGCAGAAATAAAAACTAACATATTGTCATAAAAACTGTTTTATAGCGATACAAGTGATGTAACGACATGGTCCGGTACATTCTGCCTTATCTAACGATATCAATCTCATCTCATCACATTTACTTGGATGTCTTCATATTTCGGACGTGACTTTCTTTTATAACTGTTAAGCTGAAGTTCAACTAAAATATTCTTTTACAACTCTATTATCAAATATCATTTTTTGAAATTACTTATAATGAAATCCAAAGAGAGTAGCTTTATTTAGTCATTTTAAAAGAAACGCTTAAACAATATTAACCATATTGTAAATTTAGGCCAGTCGCGAAGAACAGTGTGACTGTAAACGCTACTGGTGGTGGGTTTGATCCCCACCCATTTTCTTCGCTCTGGTATCGAGGCAAGGCCCCGGCGTTGTTGGCTCGTTTCTCCGCTCAATACACAATGCTTCCAAAATTCAGAGGAAAGAGGGCAAAGGAGTGTCTTAACACTAGGTTTCCTCTGCCTACTCTGCTGTGTGCGGGATATAGCGTGAAGCTAATTATTTTTAATTATATATTTAATATTAAACATGTGACTGTGGCGTATCTAACAAAAGACAAGCATCGATGTTAAGGTGTAGGAACATATCTCCAATGTCAAGAATTGGCGTGTATCGAAGTTATCAAGTTGGATAAGCGTCATATTTAAAATACATATATTTTAAAGTATTGCTAAGAAGATAGTAATTTTTTAATATACAACAATTAACACAAGTAAAGCCGCGGGTTACAGCTAGTAAGTTCATAAAATATAAAAAAAATCCTCAATCTCAATTCACTCAACACACTCATTTGAAAGTCACAGGCGTGCTTCAGAATATCTTCATCTCAAACACTTAATTAAGCCACTGAATTAACAAGATAAAGCTGTATAAAGGAGTGCAATCTTGTTTTTCATTGTTGCTTGTTAAGGAGTTCCCTGATTAAAAACGGAATTTATTCCCGCTAGAAATATGGTCTCTCAAATGGATTCTTAACTAAGTTGGCCTTTTGTTTTGTAATTTTATAAGTATTTACTTAAAGGCCCTCGTGGTATATGACTTTAAACGCGACGGTTATGGGTTCAATTCCCACTCGGGTAATGCATTATTTTCACTCTGGGAACAAGACAAAATGCATCGTTGAGTTCTGCTTGTCGACATACAATGTCTTGGAAATTAGACAGAAAGTGAGAAAGAATTTCTTAACACTAGATTCCATCCATGTATAAAAATACAAAAAACTTTACCTGTATGTAACAAACAGGTTAGGCAGAGAGAAATTGAGAATTTATTGTTATGACACTCCGTTCCCATTAAGACACTTTCATTCCCCACTTTTCGTCAAATTCTTTAGGCATTGCGTTATATAAATATCAAATATTACATTCCCCGAATGGGAATCGAACCCATAAAAATAAAATAATTATTAACCCAGATAAGCCTACTGTCCTATATTTAGGACAGTAGAAATAAAAAAAAATATCAGAATACCCTCTTTATCTAAGATTATTTAGTCTTATGATTTGCAGTAAGAAACGTGTCAGCTTTATTAGAAAAAATAAAAAGACAGTTATTTTAACAGTTTTTACCTTATATTTTACCTTATAAGTGTGTAATAAAAGTGCGTTGCAGACATGGCAAATGACAGGTATGTATAAAAAGTTATATTTTACTCGTGAGTTGTTTTTTTCTGTGTTAATATCTAGTTGATAACCTTAACTTTTGTACTAAATAAATATTCTAGCAAAATAATATAAATAAATTACGTATAACTTGTTACAAACACTAGCGTACTATATATAGGACAGTAGGATAATATACATGATTTTAGTACAATAATACAACTTTTTCTTTACAGACCGTTAGCTGCGCATGAAATTTTAGATGCTTTAGAAAATGTTTCTGATAATGAAGAAGATTATAGAGAACGACTGATATGTATTCTACCTCCTCCTGTTGATCCTGACTGTCTCACTGACGAAGATTCGGGTGAAGAAGATAATGTAACTTTGAATAATTTGCCACGAAACATTCTGCTTCAACCGGCTGAAGTAATGATTCAAGGGCAGATTATGGTGAGTGATACAGAAGAAGAACCTTCTGATTCTACAGGTCGAACTAAACGTAGGCGTACCTACGCATGGAGAAAACGGGACTTGGCAAAAAATCCCGTGAATTGGCCAGATGTTCAAGGCGCTTGCCAAGATAAGCGCCCAATTGAGTGGTTTGAAAACTTCTTAGATGAAGATGTTATTTCGTTGTTGGTGTCAGAGAGCAATAAATATGCTGTCAAAAAGAATTTGCCTGGAGACATAACCACTGAAGATATGAAATGTTTCATCGGCATATTGTTGGTTAGTGGTTATTCATGGCTCCCCCGTAGAAGAATGTATTGGGAAAACTCCCCTGATACAAAGAATGTATTGATCAGCTCGGCTATGACTAGGGATAGATTTGACTTTATTTTTCGCCACCTTCATGTCAATGATAATCTGGATTTGCAAGACAAATACACAAAAGTACGCCCCCTAGTTACACTTCTAAATAAAAAGTTCTTAGAGTTTTCTCCTCTTGAAGAGCATTACAGTGTAGATGAGGCCATGATCCCCTACTATGGTAGACATGGCTGCAAACAGCACATAAAAGGTAAACCTATTAGGTACGGGTTCAAAGCTTGGGTTGGTGCTACACGGTTAGGGTATGTTTTATGGATGGAACCATACCAAGATGCTACAACTATGTGCAATCCAATAGGTATATAAAGAATTGGGGCTGGGTGCAAGCGTTGTTCTCACTTTTTGCGATGTGCTGATTTCACGTGGCTTCGACCTTCCTTACCACGTAGTTTTTGATAATTTTTTTACTGGGTCGTAAAGACCAAATGAATCATCTGGTTATTCCTCAATCGAAGCAAACACACTGTCGTCAATGTCACAAAAAATGTTTGACACGTTGCAAGAAATGTGATGTTGGAGTGTGTGTCAAGTGTTTTGAAACATATCATTCATAAATAGTGTTAATCTAGTAAATTACATATAACAATGGGTAATATAATCAATAGTTATCTAATAAACTACACTTTTTGATTACATTCTGTTTTGTCATAAATGGTCTTTTATCTCCTCTTATTATCCTACTGTCCTACATATAGGACGGCTGTTTCCCTGAAAGCCTTACACTTAATTTTTTTTTCATAATTTTTTTTATGTTGCATAAGATCTAATAAACTAAATAATGTAACTTTTTTCAAAATTTTCAGAAAATTTTAGTTTCAGGCTTATCTGGGTTAATTTCAATCAAGTTTCAATCAAAAATGAAAATATTTACTATTCTAAACATCTGAAACATGTTACAGTACTTCAATTGCAAATCAAATACAATTGATTAAGTTTTCACCATAATTTGCTCAGCCTCTTAGAAACGCAAACAAACGGGAAGGAAACTATCGATAAATACCTTCTACCTACGGTCTTGTACTCTACTCATGTATTGAATGCACATAGGATTTAAATTGTACTGTTATATTGCTGATATAAAGGTAAGAGGTAAGAGGTAAGAGGCCAGTCGTGTCACTCATAGCCAGAGGCTGTTCCTCTCTACCACGGCCTCCTTGTACAAAATAATAGGTTTTTATCAGCTTCACGCTGTACCCCGCATACGGCAGGGGCACAGGAAACAAAATGTTAAAAGGTTCTCCATTTTCCGCTGAATTTTTCGAGGCATTGTGTGTTGAGTGGCGGAACTCAACGCTGGGCTTTTGCCTTGTCCATCGAGTGGGGATCGAACATGTAACCGTCGCATTACCTTTGTGCCCCTGCACCACGAGGGCCTCTGAATTTAATAGTTTATTAATATTAACTAAATTGCAGCCCCGAAAACTCAACAAACACTATTCCACTTTGTTAACCCCATTCGGATGTCATCTGTTATGCGACTATTTGTTCAAATCTTTACAAAATTAAGTTTTCACATAATAACAGTTAATTTCAATCTTACGTTTATAAATATAAAGTTTAAATTTGAATAGAAAATGAGTCGCAATAAGCGTCTGCCAAGGAGGAAATCGTGAGCTAAAATTAGGTTTGGTTTGAGAACGCAGTCGAGTGTAGTTCTGCTTGTACAAAATTTCTCAATACAAGCAAGCAACGTGTGTTTTCAATGATTTTGTTGAATTTTTCTTTCTTTCTTGCTTCATGCTGTATCCCGCAAGTAGAAAGATAGGCTAAGGAAGCCTAGTGTTAATACACTCCGCTTCCCACTTTCCGAAGAATTTGTTAAATACAATATTGTAATCTGGTTATTTAAAAATAGTAGTGACAATATTAAGAACAAAGGTTATTACAATCATGGAGATCAATGGGAAATAACAAATATCCTATCTAAATTTCAAAACGATATTAAACGAGCAAACTCTAAGGAAATTATGATTATACTCGTATATCTCAAACGGAAATATAAATAGCTATATCCTTCCATATTATTTGCAAAATAACAGATAGCTTAAGCAAAAGGCATTAAGAAAGTCACGTAATAGTTCAAATAATAACGTCGGTCTGTTCGTAAATATTCAATGAGGCATGACCTTTGATTGCCGAGCCGTACTGTACAATGGAAGCGGAGAGTAGCCGGGCCAGAGGTGCGCAACAATTACTGTAGGGGACAAGTAATAAGATATTGGAATTAGTAGAGTATTAAATGAGTGACTGACTGTAAACGTTTCAAGTAGTGAGTTCGATTCTCATTTGAGAAAATCAAATATGTACAATGTTCATTTCTTCTCTATTCAACACGCAATGCCTTCAGAATTCGGTGGAAAGTGGGAAGCGGGGTATTTTAACACTAGGCTCCCTCTGCATACCTTGTTACAAGCGGAATATTGAAATAACTACAGTTTATTCCCCATAACTGAGGAAGCAGAGATAAACTAATGTCAATGTACTCCTTTCTCCTCTCTGCACTTGAATTTAAGGTATTATTTTGTATTTTGACACCATTGTGACAAAACAATTTTAAATTGTTTGATTTATGGAATATACCATATATTAAGATCCTAAATAAATACAAAAAAAATATAAGCCAAATTAGAGGCTTGTCGTGGCGGAGAGGCACAAAGTTTGATTGTAAGCACGAAAGGTTATGGGTTCGATTCCCATTTGAAGAAGTGAAGTATTTAATATTTTTAATTTTTTCGAGGCAAAGCACGTTGAGAAAATTGGGGAACGTAGTGTCTTAACACTAGTTTCACTCTGCCTACTCTGCGGTGTGCGTGATACTAAACTAAACTGATTATATATATAAACAAAACTATATAAATATAATATATACGAGCACTTGTACCACACGCACCCTACAGCCCAAGATAACCGTTTAGCGGTTGCACCGAGCCCGCCTATTACTGTACCGGGACCATTGTTCTCGCTAAAATAATAACCGGTAAAAATTACCCTTCCAGCGAAACTCGAGAGGGATGCGGAGGTACACTTATTATATAATTGCATTACGTTCCTATGTTTTGGTTACGTAATGGAATTTATATTGGAGTTTTAATTTTATGTTATTTTTCTTTTATTTTAGGATTCCGTGTTAGCGATAAATTAGTTAACAAATTATTACCTACTTACAAAAAAATTGAAGTCTCAAAATTTTTTATTGTTTCTTCAGTTTTTTCAATGATTGTTTTTTTGAAAGAGTGGAATTCATACAGTAGCATAGCAGGGTAGGCAGAGGACGAACATGGGAATCGAGTGTCAAAACACTCCGTGTTCATTAAAACACTTTCGGTCCCCAGTGTCCGCCGAATATCGCGTTTACAGTCGCGTGGTTAAGCCCCTGCGCCACGACTGGCTTCATGTAGGAATTTAAAGTACGTATCCAATACGTATTTTAAATAGAATTTAGTAAGTATTACTTATATACCTACATACGGTTCTCTTATAGATTTTACAAGTGGAAAATGGATGCAACTTGCAAGTAATAACTTAGATTGTTCGTCTCTAGAATGATGTTAGCTTAGGAACCCTTTGAAACGTTCCGCAACTAACGCTGTATATATTTGATGGAGTCTCTTCATCTTTCTTTGAACTTGGTTTAGTTCTGGTTTTAATGAGGCTTGTTTATTTAGCTTCGCTTTATGTGTTTTTATTAGATTATATGGTGTTTTTATTTTATTACTGTGAATTTTAGCTTTTATTGAGTACTTTTCAAGAAACGGAGTTTATGAGTTTGAACTGTATGTATGGTAACTTTCGTAAGCAATTGTTTAAGATATTCTCGGAATCTAACCTTGGAATACCGTTTATGTCATACGTAATTAAATTAAAGGCCTTAGCTTCATAGAAAATAAGTGCATATGCTCGCAAACTTAAGTTAGCCAAATATGCAAGTTGTACTTCTCAGTGATTCTAATAAATCTGTAATTGCTACGGAACCCTCGGTGAGCGATTGATCGATTTGTTTTAATAAAGATATTTTAGTTATATTTCCATTTCGACACTGTTACTTGAAAATTCAATAAAAATTTGTTAACATAAGTAAAAGCTAAATTCACCGTTGAAACTAATCCTATCCCGGCAAAGCGAAAGTTTTAATCGGGCGTTCTACCACAGCGTAAGTCTAGTACAAGATCTGCCTTTGAGAGTTCCATATATTTAGTTTAAGTTAGTTTATTATTGATTGTTATGTGATAGTAGATATACAGTATATTCGTTTTATATACATATATTTTGTTTAGATTTACTCTGTATTCTGTACATAGCAGGGTAGGCAGAGAGAATTGGAAACTTAATACTAAGATTCTCCGTTCACATTTATATACTTCTCTTGCCCACGTTCCGCCGAATTCCGGAGGCGTGGTGCGTTGAGTGGCGGAACTCAACGCCGCGGCTTGCCTAGTGCGAGAGCGAGTAAATTAAAACATTCAATATTTTATTTCCTCGAGTGGGAATTACATCAACATGCCCCTCTTGTTGGCCTCAATCTTTTCATATAGTTTTTAAATGCGACTTCACCCGCGTGATCATATGGAAGTAACTAAGAGTTTTGTATGACACATAACACAAATTTAATATTATTTTTATTAATTAAATTTTTTATTTTAAATGTTTCAATTTGAGCTACCACTTCCTAAGATTTTCGTGTTCAACAATATAAATTCTTCATCTTTATAATGTTGATATAAATATTTCATTATTTTAGATCTTTACCGCTGTCATATCATAGTGGCAAGGCGTTTGAAGGCGAAGATTGTGGATTCAATTCGTAACTCGGCCGAAAAAAAGCGTACATAAAAGTCCCCTGATTCGTATTCTTTTCAATTTCATTTGAATTTTAATTTTACGTTAAGTTGTTGATTTTATGTCTCCGTGTCAGCGATAAATTAGGTTCCTAAGGGACCTTAAGAACGCCCCCAACATAATTCATATTCTTTTGTTTCTAGTATCATTTAAACAATATTTTTCGGTAACAGTGCCAAGAAGCAGACGTAATACGAAACAGAAGTTTTAACGAGTTTTTAGACTATATAATACCATTGTCATACACAGAGATTTGGATTTGCCATTCATCCCGGACCGCCAACACAAACATCGTTAATAAACCTGCATATCTCGGCGGAACTTCGGTACGTACCTTGCGAACTTTCAATCCTTGTCTCTAATTAGAACTGATAGAGTTGGTGACTGTTGATTTCTATGACTGTTATTTAATTATGTAACTTTATATTGAACTAGCGCACGCGCGCAGCTTCACTTGCGTATTTAGGGGTGAATTCTAATAACCCATGAAACATGTGTTCAATGAAATATTTTTAAGAGTCTAAATTTCAAATTTTATAAAAATCGGTGGCGATTTAAAGATTTTTCCATACAAACTTTCAACCCCTTATTTGCACCCCTTGCGGGAGAATTCTAGAAAACAATGAAACACGTGTTCAATTAAATACTTTTAAAAATGTAAATTTCAAATTCTACAAAAATCGGTGCTGATTTAATTTTTTTTCCATAGAAACTTTGAACCCCTATTTCACCCCTTTAGGGTTAAAATTTTTCAAAATCCCTTCTTAGTGAATGTCCAGATTACGAAAATAAATCTGTCCAAATTTCACGTTTCTACGCACAGCGGTTACGGCTGTGCGTGCGTCTTACCTCAGTCAGTGAGGACAAGTCCTTTTATATATATAGAAGATACCCACTCGAGGCAATGAAATTAATTAATTTATTCAAATTTAAATTTCCATTTCTTCGCTCTGGTGTCAAGGCGAGTGGAGAATTTGACGGATCTCCGTTCCCCACTTTCCGCCAAATTCTTGCTTCTGTCGTGCTTTGCTTTAACACCGGAGTGGAATGGAGTGTCTTAACACTAGGTTTCCTCTGCCTTCCCTGCTGTCTGTGGGATATATTTAATTTGCCCTATGCATCATTACTAGTTAATTCCATTTCTAGTGAAATAAAATACAGACTAACATAAGACAATATTTTAAATATAATATGTTATTATAATAATAATAATTCCAAGAGACCACGTGTCCTCATAAATCTGACCAAATGAAATATGACACTCCGTGGTAATCTCTCATCTTAACGCCTGTCTTGGAACTCAGGCGTATAATTCAAGTTGAACACACCTACGATGAATATTTGAAATTATTCAAATGGCTAAGTTTTTGGACATTTATAATATTTTTCTTTGGGTTTGGTATACATTTTTTTAGAGTAAAATTCTGAAGTATGTGCTATGTACTTGGGCGGTTCTTGCTACGTTATAATTTTTATACGTTTTTAACATTGTTTTTCTTTTTTAACTGTGTTAAAAGTGCCCTTAATATTATAAAGTACGCTCTATATATTACGTACAATTGCAATTACTGATTAGCATAATTTACTGCTAAATTCCCTAAGGAGTATATTATTAATGTTTTTAAGGAATATGTTCATGATGAAGACGGTTTATAGATAAATGTCGATAATTCAAAAAAACAGTTTCTGTAAGAAAAATATTATATAATACAATACAACCATCATGGCGTCTGGTTTTAAATCCAATCCAAATAGTTTGAAAGTGCATTATATGAAAGTATCGAACTGTATCGGCAATGGTTATAGGTTCGATTACCACTTAGAGAAATATAAGAAAAAAGAAAAAGTGGAGAACCAAATATCATAACACTAAATTCCTTCTCCCTACTCTGCTATATGCGGAAAATACGTAAAATTAGAAAGAATAAATACAAAAATTTAAAAAAAAGATTTTTCATCATACTTTTATATGTATTATATAGTAATGTAAATCTAAATTAAGGAAGCAAACTGCTCTCTGTTGATTTGAAGTTCAATTTAATTCTTATATATTGTCTGTAGAATACTTAATAAAGAACAACGTGGATCTTAATTTCTAGATGTGACAGAAAAAAATACTTTCCGTTGAATTCCGGAGTCATTGCGTGTTGAGTGGCGGAACTTAACGCCGTCGCGGCACTTTGCCTCGTTATCAGAGCTAGAAATTGAAAATATTAAACTTGCTTGCCTTTCCAGAACATTATTTCATTTGTATTTTTTTCGCTTTAGGTGATTCATGTTCCAGAAATAATTTCGTACAATCCTCAAAGAACCTACTTACCAAATTTTTACTATCTTCGTCCAATAGCGTTGATTGCGATTTGTTTTAAAAATATTGCTTAAAATATTTCTTAAACATCTTCCAGTCACTTTACAACAAGTCTGAACCTTTCAAGTAGAATGCTGAGTAAATTTGATTTGTTGATTCAGTTTGCACTTTAATTCTTACAATTGGCAGACCTTAATGGACTGTATAACCGTGTGCTAGCAGAAATTATGTGTAGAGTACTTTACAATTGGATATCAAATGAGGTACCGGTTCGAATCCAGACAAGAGTTAAAATTATGAATCGATTTTTTCTACTTGTTCTACGCTTTTAATTGCACCTTCGTCCGCGTAGTAAAATAAAATTAACTTAAAGTTGTGTACAGCACACGACACGTGGCAAGCTCCTGGCTAAAATTTTAAGGAGCAAAAAGCTTGTAAAATTCTCAAATATATAGATTTAAACACAACTGAATTACAAAGAAAACTAAAACAAAACCAGCTGTATAAACTAAAATAACATCTCTTGTTCCATACGCGTTATCATGGCAAATTAAGCACTGTATCATTTATCAAAATCGGTTCCCTGCTTTAATAGTTACAGGGGAACAAAGAAACAGACATACATATAAACAAGCGCGTTAAAAACATCCGCTCCTCTTAGGCTTTGCCGCAATCAAGTACTAAAAAATGTTGCAAATTGCTATAGATTTTTCTAAACGTTATTTAGAAATTTTTGTATCATTGCCAAAACAATTTCAACAAGTTACTTCAACTGCTATAATAAAAACCGTAGGTGTAGCTTGCATAGCCTTTAACTGGCGTTTAGTAACCCAATTTTGTATGGCACGCCGCCAGTGATTGATCTCTAGAGATTCACTTTCCATGGTGCCCGTTGTTTCTGAGAGCACATCTTTTTCACACCCACTTCAGTTTTACAGTGAAAGTTAAAATATATATTTTAAGCAGAAAGACAGCTTCTAAGCATTAAAAACTGTTGTTATTGCTAGGAAGACGAAAAGGATTTAAATTAATTATTTTTTTAGATCTAGTGCAGCATCATAGAACGTATGGCTTAGTAGTTAGAACGCTTGGACGGTTCCCAAGAGGTGCGGGTTCTAAACCCGCTACGTTAAAATTTTGATATAAAAAAAAACTATCAAGTGTCATTTAAGCGAAAATCTGTAGAGGGTGATTTTCTTTGATGCTCTTATAATATGCAAAGACATAAACATTACCCTAATTGGGATATGAACCCACAACGACCTTGTCAATAATAACAACTAAACGTACAAAGCGACGTTTTATATTAAAATCCCCATACATTCCGATGACCTAGCATACCTGCAGGCATCTATTTTCGTAACTTTTCGATTCAAGTAGTACCTAGTATGTAGATGGATAGATATTCGGTATTTGTATTGACGAAACGAATAGATTGCATGCGTTTGAATGGAAAAGCTTCAAATTTTCATCTATATATTGCTTTTTCATATATAGTTAATTCTAACTTTATTTGAAAAAGCCTAGTGTCAAAACAATTCGTTCTCCATTTTTGTCCAATTTTCGAGACATTGCGTGTTGAATGGTGGAGCTCAGGGCTGCGTTTTGTCTTGTTATCAGAGCGAGAGAAGTGATAGAAAAATCACTTGTGGCAAACGAATCCGACAATTTAAAGATTTTTAAATCGGTGGCTTTAGCTATATAACGTGAAGTTGTATACGTTAGTTATAAGGGCTTTAAAGATTTCATTGGCGGTATTACTATTGGTTTCTAAAAAAAACTAAATTGGACTGAATTGAATAGTTAATAACAACTATTCTTCGATGTTACTGACGTTTGAGTGTATTGAGGCGGTCATAGCGCAGCGTGATATCCTTTTGACTGACGGTTGTGCGGTCGATGTCCACTGGGGGGATCGAATTGTTTTCATTTCCTCGCTCAGGTAACAAGGCAACTGGCGGCGTTGAGTTCCGCAATGTGAACGTAACGTAATGCCTTAACTCTAAATTTTTTTTACCTACCCAGCTAAATTATGCGAGATACGACATGAAGCTATAAAAATATAAAAATATTTTTTATAATATAAGTTGTTATTACTTTATGACAAGCGACGCTATGATCAAAGCTCTAAGAAATGGACGATCATCCTCAAATGAACCTATTCAGTTGATATTAAAAAAACACTATCGGTTTTGAAAGCATTATGTTTATTAAGGTCCATCTTGATAAGGGTTGCCTTAATAAACTATTGTGGGGTGTCAGGTAGCTTTACGAGATTTTTTTAATGGTATTTTTGATATTAAAATGTTATATCTTAAATACAGGGATGAGGTCATTGTAACGCAGGAGCAAAAGCGTCTGATAATAAACGCGATGGTTGTGAGTTCGATTCAAACTCGAGGAATGACATATTTCATATTTTTATTTTGTCGCTCTGGTAACGAGGCAAAACGCGGCGTTGAGTTTCATCACTCAATACGTTATGCCTCGAGAAGTGGGGAACAGAAGTGTCTTAACACTAGGTATCCAGGTTCCTTCTGCCTACCCTGAATTGTGCGGAATGAAGAGTAAAACTAAACAAAGTACATCGATATTTTTTTAAGCTTCACGGTGTCTCTCAAATGTCATAGAGAACCCAGAGTGAAACTAATACCTCCGTTGCCATTTCCCACTCGCATTGAGTTTTTAATGGCGAAACTTAACTTTAATAATTTCATAGCTTCTTCATCTTTCATAGTTTCTTAAGCACAAAACAAAGAAATACAAAGAACTTTTATTGTTTGTATGTCAAAAGTATCTATTTGAAATATTCTTGATAGAGTTCTGTAAATACGAACTTTGCACAAGAGACGTTTTAATCATAAAGTTCAGTTTTATTATGACGATGATATAAATAGTAATTTAACGCTGATTTTAATGAAAACAGATTTTTTACGCATTTAGCAGAGTACCCTAATAGAACTTAGTGCTAAGACACTCCGTTCACAATTCTCCGTCTCATTTAGAGACATTATATAAGCGTACTCTAATCATAGTGTCACAGTGTCTTTCATAGAATATAATGTACTACAACTGCTTGTATTTAGAACTTGCAACTTAAATATAAAATCACTTAAAGTAAAGAACTGTAATTAACAGGATTGAACAGGATTATAGCAAGGTAGGGTACAAAGTAACTTCTGTAAAGTTATCTTAACCGGAGTACCTCGGCTTAAGGATATCCTAAAACGTAAAAATAAAGTTTAAAGTTAAGTACTTGTTAAAAAGAATTTGTGATTGAGAGAGAAAAATGTACGTGATAAATTTAAAAATGGCAGATATCAAATATCTAATGGTATATGAGGTGGTAGTGGGTACACATGAATGCAGTGAAGTGGCAATAGATAAATAAACACGCATGGCTTAGTGGTCAGAGCGCTTGATCGGTTTCCAGGTAGTTCAGGATCAATTACCTGCGACATTCAAATATTTTTCTTTCTTTTACTTCTTCTTTCATTTGAAAGTGACAGAAATATGGCGTAACCTACACAGTTTAGTTTAGCTAAAAATAACGACTGTTCGTTTCACTTCGCGTTGTTTTCTCACAAACTCGCCGCAGAATCAAAAACGAATTTTTAAAAAAAGACTTAAAATCGAAATTTATTTAGTCATTGCAATAGTGTCGGGCCGACTGCCGAGAGCTCGCCAACTCGATACACGATCGATTCGAGGTTCCATTCGAATTACTCCTTTGATTCCGTTTCACAGCGCTCACAGGCTTAACTGTTACGTTTTTGGTTTTTAATTAATAATAGAAGCGGCCTGCACTGCCGACTGCCTGTTTGTTAGCGACAGTGTTCCGCGAAATGTTTCCATTTGAGCGAGTGTCGTTTAAATAAAAGTAATTCAATTTTATGGCGTCGAACTCCGACGGTGCACAATTGGAATGATGGCTGCCAAATTGCTTAATGGTGTTAACGGGTTAATTGACTTGTGTATATGTATTCGATGGTAACTTTGTTATTTTTTTTTAGTTTCACGTTGTATCCCGCATGTAGCGTGATAGGCAGAGAGTGGCTAGTGTTGAGACATTCTGCTCTCTGCTTTCCGACGAATTGTGGAGGGATTGGGTGTTGAGTGGAGAAGCTCAACGTTGCGCTTTGCTTCGACACCAGAAGGATATTAAATATTTCATTTCATCACAAAATTGTGCCTCAGCACCACGACTGGCCTCAACTGGTAACGTGCTTTTGGGAGAAGTTTCGTGAAAGGCTGGCTTAAATTAGGTCTACAGCAAAATAGCTGTAAGCACATTCCCAATCAGGCTACAAAGGTTCCGAGAAATACATCCTCTCCTCGATTTAATAAAATGCGTCGGTAAATTCGAGCCAAAAGACTTTAGTATGTGTTTAGTATGTATAGGCTAAATCGGACTTTATGGACCATGTCAGGAAAGTAAGGATTCATTCAAACGTACTTCCCTTTAGGATCTTTGGGGGGGGATATTAAGAAAACAGGATAGCCCCGTCTAGTGGGGAACAGTGGTGTATAAATAACGTTGCACAATATACCTACTTGAGTTAAATCAACGAGTATTGTTGGCCCCTACGTTGGCTGTATGGTGTACGACCGCTGATTTTTTATTTGATATCTCAATAAGCCGTGTTTGGCCCTGAACGAGTTTGGTAGCTTATTCTTCTTTATTTTTATTCTTATTCTCAGCTATACGAGTATATAAGTCTGGATCGTTTTGATTTATAATTTTATTTGCTTTGTTAGGGTGGGTTAGTTGTTAGGATAGTTTATTATTCTGTAGACGTGTGTTGGGTATTTGTTTTGTTTATTGTTAGTTTGGTTTATTAATGAGTTATTGGATATATTAATGTGCAGGAACAGCTTACGTTCGTTGTGGGTTCGATTAACTTTCAGGGGAGTGACATATTTTATATTTTTCTTTCCTCACTCTGGTAAATCAACAGATAATGCCTCGAAAATTTGGTAGAATGTGGGGAATGGAAGTGTCTTAATGGAAACGGAGTGTGTCAACACTAGGTTCTTAGGTTCCCTCTGTTGGCCTTGTGCGGGATGCAGCGCGTAAAAAACTAAAAATATATTTTTTGGCATAAAAGCTTTTGCTCAATATTATTGTTGTGTAAAAAATTGTCTCTTAAGCATTCATACTGTTAATTCGCAATTGTTTGACTAATCTAACTCTGTCAGTGTTAAACGAATTTGTCTGACCCTTTAAAAGGCGGATGAAAAATTAAGTAAAATTTTATTGTACTTTGGATTTACATTTTTTTTGGTTCAAATAAAGGTGTTAAAAATGAATCACGGTAATTAATCACGAGGATTTTGAGAGTTGTGACTCTTAGCTTAAGTGAAATGATAACGAATGTTTTTCAAATATGCTGAAGAATTAGCGGTTTTTTGTACTTGTTTTTATTTATACTTCTTTGCTAATTTGTTTCAATTTAAAAAAAATGTGTTGTATAGTCGATGTATTGAGGAATTTTATAAGCTCTTTACATGCTGAGAATCGTTAACCAAAAAAGCGGAACAAAATTAGCACTAACTATGATACTTGATTGTTTCCAAATCTTAACGCAAATTTTAGCTCAATCGAACACTAGGGAGTGGGTTAAATTAGCTTACTAGATTTCACATACTAATAAAAAATTAAAAAATAAGTAAATTAAAATCAGGAGTCAGGGAGGGTGTAAATCCTGAAGGCCAATTTGCACTAGCCGATGTCTCTAAAGGACTGGATACAAGAAAGCTTACCCATTCACCTATCACTCACTGTGTGGTACTCGTACCTATCATTAGAATTGGTAGCCAATTTAAGTTAATTAAAAGTTACACAGCAAAATGCTTAGTGTTTTCCTTTTATAGTATCTAACTACTTAAGCCTTACTTTTAGTTTGTTTAATTCTAATACTTTAAAATTAAAATCTTGTGAAAGTGGAAAGTAAAAGTTTTCTGATGATTTTACAAGAATTTGAAAGAAGTTATTGAGTTTAAAGTTGTGAAGGATTATAAATTTTTCTTCAGCTTCACGTTTGTGTATGGAGTAGTGAAACTAAACACCGCGTTTGAAATCGAAATTAAAATAATTTATATATTTACGCTATATCCCAGATATCGCAGGGTAAGCAAAGGGTATACGATCTTTAGACATCCCTTTTTTAATTCCCGACAAATTTTCGAGATATTGCATGTTAAGTGATGTAACTCAACACAAGCTTTGTCTTCTTATAAAGAGAAAATAAAAATAATTAATTCCAACAAGAGAGCACCAAGCCCATAAACGTCGCGTTTACAGACGATTTGCAGTTGCCCTACGAATGTCTCTACCCCTTAAACACTCACTTTTTTAAGGCTATTTTTTAACGTATGAGTAAACGAAAAATACATTTCTAAGTTAAATCACAAAAAAAAATCTTAAAAATGTATCATATCACTTTTGGAAAAATTCTAAAATCGATGCTTGGTTAGATATTAAATTCCTTCCACCGTCATATCTGTAGCGTCGTGAGCCGCAGATCTCATATTGCTCACCGGTTCAACAAAATTTCCTAAACGAAAGCATTTTGAAGGACAATTTATAAAATACTTGGTCATTTTTAATATTATGTTGGAAATGTTCTTAGCATCTATGCATATATAAAATTGTGTGTCTGTACATATGTGATTCATGACTGAATATCTAGTTCTAGTTTGAAATACTTATACGAGTGTTACATCTTATTTATGTTGTTAGTGTCTCTGTAGGTCTCCAAGACGTCTGAGATGGTTTAAAAGAAACGCAGATTCTAATCCTCCTACTTTCAAATTATATGTTTACTTAAAAAGTATTCTTGAATGAACTCTATTTAGTATTCAGATTTGTTTTAAGCTAGTATTTATAGTTTTCTAGAAGGTAAAAAGAAAGATAAGAAATCGTGCAGGCACTGGGCCCATCACGTTGGAGTTTATAGCAGTGAGCAAGCATTAAGCATCTTTGATATAGCAGAGTAAGTAGAGAAAATCTAGTGTTTTGACACCCCGTTTTCCAAAAAGTGCCCAATTTCCGAGATATATCGTGCCCTTTGTATTATTGCTAAAGCGAGGAAATGATAGAAATAATTTCCCCGAGTGAGAATCGAACTGTTGCGGTCTCATAATATTTACTTTACATTAGTCTGGTTCAATTTTTCCACCAAACTCACCACTACAATTTTCCTGCTCCAAATCAAAAACAAAAAAACTAACAAATCCCACATATTAACAATAGAAAAGATATAAAAAAAAAAACATCAGAATATGGGTCGTCGAATCGTACATTAGTCGCCCGAAACCGTTAACAACAGATGTATATCACCAACTTTTTCACAATTCCTGCCTTTTTTCATTCCTCTTTTGAGCGCCGTGACAGGCTGCTAATGGAACTCACTGAAGTGATTCGCTTTCTTCCGCGATACGAAAAATGAAATAGCTTCGACTAGCGTTGTGTTGTTCTTTTGTTGTACGTACTTACGGTTGTTACAATCCTCGGAGCTTAATCGAGAGCAACTTGAATGGTTGCCGGCGGTTTTCGACTTTGTTGTTTAAGAAATAAGGATGGAATTTGTACTGGATTTCCAATTTTGTGATAAGTCAATGTGCTATTAAAGTATGAAATGTTAGTTTTAGTTATTGTTATCAAAATTTAGATCGATTATGCGATGTAGGAGGATATGGAGTGTTATCTTTTTAGAGTAGTATGTGTTGGGCGTCGGATATGACAATTTGTTCAAGTAAAATTAATAAATTAGGTTATTATTATTAGTTTAAAGTTCAAAGTACGATTGTGAGTTGGACTCCCTCTCGTAATAATGAATTATTCTCAATTTTCCCCCATTTCCGGTGTGTGGGAAACGGAGTGTGTTAATATTAGGTTTCCTCAACCTACCTCGCTAAATACAGGAAACAGCCTGTAGCTAAAATGAAAGAAAAGATAAATTTAAACGAGGTTATCATCAATTAAAAAAAATATATCATAATATTAAAAAGTTTAAATATAAAAATATAAGTCGCTCGCTCGAAGTCTAGAACTAACATTAACAGCTATAAAAAGCTGTTTGCTAAACTCCGAGCTTTGTGACTACAGAGTTGGGTAACACCACAACTTTCATAAGTTTCTACCACTTCATGATAGTTCATGAAATGAATGTGAAAGAAATTAAATTTCTACTGTAGTTTTTTCTGCATAGATTTTAAAAATTTTCTTATTTTTGTCAATTAATTTTATTTAGAAAATAATATAAATAAATATATTATTATCCAAACAAAATCAATAAAATATTGCGGATTTTATACGAATGAAAATTAGATAGCACAGTGACAATTATAATTTGATTAAATACTATGGCTTATATGAATGGTGGTTTTTCGTTCTATAAAGATACTAATTAGATATAGGTACTACTTCACCATAATTAATAGCCTTAAAATTAAATATTCCCTCTACTAAATTTTTTATAAATTATAAACGCCTTTGATTATATAAAAGCTTGTAATAAAAATTGTAGATTCGAATTCTATTACTATTTTCTTAGTACCCTCAGTGATTTAACCTTAGATCCTAATTAAAGAGGTCGCCTTGGGGCAAGGGCACAAGGGTGTGACTGTAACACGATGGTTGTGGGTTCGATCCCCACTCGGGGGAATGATATTATTAATCATCATTCATTTCTCCCCTTTGCCTACTTCGTTATATGCTAGACACAACGTGACGCTGATTTATTTATTTATTTACTTAAATATTAATACCCATATATTTCTAAGCACAAAATGCACGAAACCCTAGCATCTTGTACGTACGTAAGTTTTTAAATATTTCCCCGCCCTTGATTTATTGTTCGCTTATAAAAGCCTCCCGCAGGGCGTCTCCGAGCTTTTGGAAGCTTTTTCTTCAACAAAAATCGTCTCTACAGTGTGCTGTGGAATTTTAATTTTTCATCCAATTTTCTTATAATGGTCACCAAAAATTGATGGTTTAATATGTTCTTGTATGACATATTGTTACGGAATTTAATCTTTTTAATATATTTTTTAAATTGTGAAAGCAAAGATAATGAATTAGATTATAAGAGTGTCTTAACACTAGGTGTCTAGGTGTCCTATGCCTACCCTGTTATAAGCAGGATACATCATGAAGGATTTACGGAGAATTTCGGCGTTGAATTCCGCTACTTAACGTACCATAAGATGCCCAATAGATGCTAACAAGACAAGAGGAGAATAAATTATGTTTTCGCTAGCTTCTTTTTACTCATCTCACGAACAAAAAAATTAAGTTACTAATAAACAAAATGAAATTTTAAATTGAACGACTTAACTTGGACGGTCAATGTACACATAAAATATTTAGAATAACTTTACAGTATTAGATTAAGTAAAAGTTTAAACTACTTTTGAATAGTTTCTTAATTTAGATGAACCTTTATTTTATCTGCTTTAATTTATCTTTTTTAAGAGTATATGGATGGAATAAATATTTATGATATCTGCAGATATTAAACCTATTCTTGCAGGTATAAAAATAACTTCACACTTTCAATCTTGGCGCCGATGTAGGGTTCATTTCCTTGCTCTGGTAACAGGGCAAAGCGCGGTGTTAAGTTCCACCACTCAACACACAATTCGTCCAGGATAAAGCGAAAATGTAAACCAAGGGGAAAGTTTCCAGGTTTTCTCTAGAAACTTTCCCACTAATTTTTCGAACTGCTTCCTAATTAATTTTCTCAAGAGTGAGGTTGAACCCACAAAGCCAATTCAAATCCTTCGTGAAAACATTTCTAAAGCGTATCATTCTCCGATCCCGAGTCTTCTTCGTCTTCTTTTGCTTTGTTGCCAGAGTAATTCTCATCAGTGGGAATCGAAACCAAAACTGCGTTCATGCTGTTTCATTGCACCACGACGAACTTCCTCCGACCTCGGTAGTAGTTACAAACATTAATTCCCAACATTTTCAACTTTAACAAAATTAGCCATTAGCAGGATCTTCACAAAACTGACTAATAATAGCTTTGTAACGACACGTGATTAATTATGCGGCGTAAATCTAAGGTACTGCTCGAACGACAGTTTTATTGTGTCTCTTTGTTGCCACCCACTAAGGAGTCCTGTAATAGAATTGTATTTGAACTCCAACTTGTAATTTTAAAGTAAATTGCTCGTGGGCGATGAAGGATTTGTAATAGGTATGTATGCTTCACGATGTTTATGTGATAACTGTCTTGGTAATATTCCGGGGTATTTAATTTCAGTGGGAATTGGGAAAGAAAGGAAAGTGTCTTTATGGGAACGTAGTGTCTTCATATAAGGTTCCCAGGTTCCCTCTGTCTAAGAGATGCAGCGTGGACCTAAAAAATCTAAGTTAAGAGTGGTGGGCTTCATTATTACTTTTGGGAATTGATAGTGCCAATGGAAGCTTTTTGTAGGTGTATATATTATGTTATTGACGACTATGAAAATATATTGTTGTAGTAGTAAGTGAAGTACGGAGTGCTTATTTTTATCCTGTTCGCTTCTTTATAAATTTTGTAAAAAATGTAGTAACTAAATTTAACATGTGACTACTGTAACCTAAAAAACATGGCAAAACCTCTTTAAGTATTTATTAAGACCAGAACCGAAATATACGTTTTTAAGGTTCTGTACCCATGGGGTGAAGCGGTACCCTATTATCAAGATTTCACTGTCTTTCTTTCCATCGGTCACAGTCAAGACACTGTTGAATTCAAAATAATTTATTCCCGCTAGCAGTGATTACAGTTAATATTACACTGTACAGATAATATTACAAACAATAGAAATAAGTATTCGTATGTCTAAAATAAAATTAGCACCAGACTAATAAATGATTCCATGTATGCAATGGATCATTGACCACGTAAAATTTATCAAATCGATGCGCACATAAATCTTTCCTTCTTTGAAGCTAAAAGTGAACTAAATAGTGATGTACCTACGAGTTAATTATATGAAAGGATGTATGTCTGAGCCGGCGGCAACGAGTCGAGTGATGTCCCATGAGAAATGTAGTTAGCGTTCCCCTCCCTATTCATATGCTACGGTTATTATTCTTAGCATTCCACCTCTGTGGTACGGTAATTTTTAGATAAGATTTTGTATGATGTGTGACGATAGTGGGTTCGATTTTGAATGGAAAATATAGTAAGGATAATTAGGATAAAAAAAATCATAATAATGTTTTAGTTGGACACCGTTCAAGCTAATATATATAATCCTATATCTTATAAAACAAAGTCGCTTTTTGTGTCTGTCTGAACTTTCTAACTCTTCTTCTTCTAAACCACCCAATGGATTTGGATGCGGTTTTCACCATTAGGTCGAGTATTTCTCAGGGAAGGTTTATATATAGTTTATTATTTGTACATTCTTATGTAAATTAACATAAATACGATAAATTTGTATAAAGTCCTACTCGCTGAGACACTTTGGCGCATGCGCTGCTTTAATGGTAAGTACTACATGAAAAAAATATACTGGAGTATTGTTCCTCTTAATAAGATCTACAAAAAAGTCCGCGATGGCATATTCGTATCTTTTAAGAATAACGTGTAGTGATCATATTTCTGTCTAAAAATAGTAATTTCAATATATTTTTTATTGTGAGGGATATTTTTCCATAATGGTATTAATCCTTATCCTTTAAAATACTTTATTAAATTTCTACGTTAAACGAAGATAAAATTTGCTTTTTAAACTATTTCTAAATTGCGAATAGTTTATTTAATTAGAGAAAAACGCATTTAATTATTGACACATCACGCCGTTCACACATCAACTGTATCGAGTCAAGTTTCACTTATCGCTTACTCTCAGCATATAAATAAGTATATTAGTTACGTTGGCCATTTAATGTAGATCAAAACTGTCTTTTCTGTTTTTCATTTTAATAAGTACTTTAGAAGTTGTTACAATATCAAAAAGTCCTTGCTGCGAAACGCGCCTCGCGACGTTATGCTTATACAAGCGAGTCCGCCGCGCCCGCCTGCCTTACACGCATCGGTGGTTCAGTGGTAGAATGCTCGCGTGCCACGCGGGCGGCCCGGGTTCGATTCCCGGCCCATGCATTCTATTTAATTTTCGTCAGAGGCAGCTTAGTAGTGCTTGCTTTTCATCAGGGACAGAATACCCCCTTCAGCATTAACCACAAGCTCGAAAAAAAAAACCCGCCTGCCTTTATAGCAACGAAGATTTAGATGCGTTTGCACGTATTGGATAATTCGAGTTGAATGTATTATGTCATTTAATTATCTAAAAATAGTAATTTAAATATATTTTAATAAGTACTTGAAAAGATTAGTAGCACAGATTTAAAATTACGGTACCTACTAAAAAATCCTTGCTGTGTAAAACAATTGGAAAATTCTTATTGAAACTACGAAAAAGCGGGTTGCATTAGGGTTTAATTAATTTTCACATTATCTTAAGTATCTTTGCAAACATACATTATATGAATAATCCAGTAGTAAAAGCGGGCGAAGCCGCAATAGGGTCGCTAGTAAAATATATGTATAACTTCAAAATAACGTCCTCTCCAAAGATATATTTTTTGAGATTTATTATTTTGCCACTTTTAAATATGAAAATTTTGAAAAATTTACTAATATTCTTTTGGTTTATAATATTTATATGAAAGCAATATATTTAAGATATATATATATGTTTTGCTTAAAAATTCTTGTATTTCTTAGTACGAGCCGCAGGCGACGACTTCAGTAATGTCCCAGGAGGGCCATAGTACATTTTTGTTCTATAAAACATGTGCTGGTTGTTGATATGATGAAGCTAGCTTACAAATAATATATTAAAACACAGTGCCTCAGTGGTTTTTATTATGAGGACAATGTATTTAAAATTAAATAATTATTATTAACATTGCTCAGAGTGTCAAAACCCACCTCTAATCTAATTTTAACATTACTCATAATATTATATTTATCACTCTATATACTAATATAATTTAAATATACTATGCATTTTCACTATTATTTGAGGAAACATAACAAATGTGAGGGATAGGGACGTCATGTATCAGTTTAAACCGTGTGACATAGAGTAGATTAGGCATTCGTAGTGTAGGAGGGTCTAAGACAAATTTTAAATTTAATTATCATAATATATTTTTTGTAATAAAAAGTATTAAGATATAATTTAATAATTTTATGAAACATTTTCATAAAAGTTTGGACAGTTTTTAGCTTCACGATATGCGATATGCTTCACGTGGAACAGGGTAGGTAGAGGGTAGGTAAAGGGAATCGGAAACCTAGTGTTAAGTCCTCCGAATTCAGAGCATTGGGTGTTGGGTTCCCCGCTCAACACGTAATCAATGCCTCAGTGGGAAACGGAAGTTTCTTAAAGGGAATGGAGTGTTTTAACACTAGGCTCACGGGTTCCCTCCGCTACGTATGGGATTTAGATTGTTTTAATAAAGAACGTGTAAATTGAAAGCCGGCTCTTACACTATCTTATCAACTAAGCCCGAGGCAAATCCTGGTAGATAAGTCTATGGGCTTTATGTTTAGTAGTATATTATATAAAATAAAGTATATTTATCTCTTTATTAAGAACTTAAGTCAAAACAATCTGTCTCTGAATGTACAAGGTTCAATTTCCGTTTGTGGGAACGTTTATGTTTAGTTTTTTTTTTCTAATACTTTATTACATCAGCTTAATAATAAAAGAAAAATATAGTGTAAAACTAGCCTTATCATCACAGGTGATCTTTTCCAAGGAACCTTTACTATTAAAAAGATAAAAATACGTGAATGGATATTGGTTGGTGCACAATGATGATAAATATAATATGTTATCTTAGTATAAAAAACTTACTTAAAAATCTACATGCATGTTTTTTTTACATTTTCCAGTTCCAGTAAGAAAAAGTATGGCGTTAAGCTTCACCACTAAACCATGACACCTTCACGTTTCGAAAATTGCTGGAAAATTCGTTCAAAATTAAGTGGAGTGAATTGACACTTATCTTAACACTGTGGAGAAACTGAACATAAATGAAAATAAAGTTATTAAGGCAACTGAATATGAAACATCAAATATGATAACGTCTACATAAGTACATAGCGTGATGGCGACAGATTAGGGCCATCTCGCCCGAAGCTACCCTTATAATATAATTCGGGATATTTGCATATTTCTCAAATATCTATATTTCCGTTTCAATTTATGCTAGGAAATAATTTAAATGGCTTTTTCATTTTTTAGTGAAATGTGTTCAAGTATTTAGGTTCAAATATATGAAGTTAATTTGATTTTATTTTTTATTAGCTTCACGCTGTATCCCGTATAATGCAAAGTACAGGGTGAGTCATATTGAACTTTCCGATTTCAATAAGGTGTGTATTAAAAACAAAGCGACATGCAGTAAAAATTATTTTATTGTTTGAAAGCACATAACATGCAGTTTTAATTTAGTTGGTTTTAAAAATGATATCCTGTAAATGTCTACCTCCATTGACCACACACTGCTGAAGCCTTTCCCGGAAGTTGTCCATTACTCGTCGAGTCATATTCAGCGGAATAGCATTGATTTCTTCCGTGATTGCAGAGTGTAGGTTTCGTGGGTTATTCTCAGCCCAGTATCGAAAATTCTGTTTGTTGACAGTTCCGGCGAGGTGAAAATGTGCCTCATCACTGAAGATCAAAACAGCAGTGCGGGGGATCTGCTGAATGTCGCGGCATAAATTTGTTCGTGTGTCTAAGTCTCTAACTGTTAATTCTTGCACTACCTGAATCTTGTATGGGTGAAATTTAAGGTCTCTATGCAGTATTCTGCGGACACTACTGAAAGATAATCCTAGTGAAGCGGCATGTTTCCGAACAGAACGCCGAGGGGATTGTTGAATTGAAGCCCGCACTCTATCCACGTTTTCCGCTGACGTTGACGTCCTAATTCGGCCTTGTGGTCTTGTTTTTAATGCTGATGATGTTGCTCTAAAATTTGATACCCAATTTCTGATTGTTGGTCCAGTGGGAATGGGATCACGTCGACCAATAGCAAAATGTAAACGGAACGCACGCTGTGTTGTGATCACGGAGCCGCCATTTTTAATAAACTCTTCAACTACGAACGCACGATGTTGTCCCGACCAAGCCATTGCTCACAATAAAACTGCATGTCATGGCGCGTCTAATGACACCATCCCCACCCTTCTACTCCTTCCCTTCTTCGTGCAACGTCCTTCCAAAACCAGAAAGTTCAATATGACTCACCCTGTACGTATAAGGATTCTAGTGTTGAGATACTTGAAAATTGGCAAAAATGTGCACTCAACACATACTTTCTCTAAAATTTTCTAAATTCAACGTTTGTGGTTGGGGGTTGTCCATTAATCACGTGATCTTTTTTTAGCATTTTTTAACCCCCCCTCCCTCATTGGTGATACGTAGTGAGGTTTAAGACCACCACCCCTCCCCCTTCTCAACATCACGTGTATTTTTAGTACCTACAACGAATCTTAAAATTTTCTGAATATTATCTTAATTTAAATACAGGTATAAACTATAATCTTATTTTATTCTGAAATTAAGGACCATAATAAAAATGTCTACACCAGGTTGCAAGTTTTTTTTTATTGCCATAACAATAATAATAAACGAAGAGTTTAATCATAGGAAAAACATGTATTGTACTAGTACATAAATATATTTAATGTATATTGTCCTCGGACCACGGATTAGCAAGACATTCTTCAACACTAACAACTGGATAAGCATCTTGCAGGTCAGTTGTTGGCACTGTGCTTAATATTTGTTTAAAAATCGCGCGTTAGACGAAAAAATAAATACACGAGATATCTTACTACACCCCCCCCCTCCCCCTTGTGTTATTTTCGTGATTTTTATCAAACCCCTCCCCCCCCTTTCAAGCCTCACGTGATTAATGGACAACCCCTTTCAACCTCCGTTTAGGAAATAAGTATATTTAAACTATTTTCATTTCTGCAATTTGGTAGACAGAGCCTAGCGTTGAATTCCGCCACTCTAACGAACTATCCCAAATTCGGCTGAATAAAAAAAAATGGAATGTCTTGGCAATAGTTTTACTATTAGTGGGATATGTATATAGTAATAAGATCTTTGATTTTCGAAAATTCGAAATACCAGTTTCCCAAAAATCTATGAAACGAAATATTCACTTACTACGTTTCATTTCAAGTATATTTAGCATTAGATTAACATTATAATGTTTAGTTAACCTATAACAAGTTATATCAAAATATAACCAACTTGAAATCTTAACTCAAAATAGTAGAAATATTCAAAGGTACATTTTATTATAGCCTTGACAAGTGACGGATTAGGGCGACGTCGCCCGAGGGCCTAAAGTCTAAGCATTACATATTCTGAGGGCGCCCCGCATATTTTATATAGTGTTTTATGCCCTTTAACATGGAGAATTATATGATTTTTTCGCTATTTTGCGTCGTTTTGTTTTATTCAAGCTTATATAATTTTAGCAAAGGTAGGAGCATAGTGTTAAAACACTCTGCTCCCCACTTAGTGTCGATTGCGGAAGGCAGTCTAGCGAGAAAAAGATGAATACTGTCTGATATCTGTATTGAATTTAATAAATCGCGGTAGAATAGCAAAAAAAAAAGCAGAGAATGTACTGTTCACACCCTAGTACTCACTTATTCTGCCAGGCGGGATTAAACATAAAGGTTACAATACATTCAATATAGTAAAAAGATAACTTTAAAGCCTTAAAAATAAATGAAAATGAAACGAATGATATAAATAACAAACCAAAGCCATACAAATTACACAAAGATTTCAACCCTTTAAGTTAAGATAACGTCAAAACACGTAGCCTGTCATAAAAAGTTGGACGAGATTAAGAATGTCACGTCGCATCGCACATAAATCACTGTAAACCTGAATTATTTAAATACTATATATAATAACTAATGGTAGTTTAGTAAATATATAAAATGAAAGTGATGAGTTTGTTTGATTGACGCGCTGATATCAGGAATTGCTGTTCGAATTTAAATTCCGCACTTGGGAAAGAAAAACACTTGTTAAGAAAACGTATAAAAATTTGAACGTAGCGGGAATCAATTCCCGTGTCTTTTGGAAACTGACCTTACTCTCTGATCGTCGGCTTAGTGGTCAAAGCGATTGGACAGTTTCCAAGAGGTGCATAATTTTTGCAACACATACCTAATCTTAATTTTTTTATACGGTTTATAGAAAGAAAAAAGGAAGAAAGAATAGAATAATTTTTGATAAAAATAATTTCTAAGGACTAAGCACTATTTAAATTATCTCAAAACTCATATCTCGCTTGGATTGAAGATAGATTAACAGGGGGTCCTTATCACAAAATTATTTTTGGAAGCTTAGAACAAAATCCTATAAATTATAGCCTAGCTATCGTTAAAAATTATTTAAACGCCATAATTATTCAGGACAAAAGAGTGCAATAGACTTAAGATTTGATTTAATTTTAAAATTGTCAAATTTCTATCTTTTAAATCACTGCAAAGTAATTAATTAATTTTAAGCAAAAGCACGTAACTGATTTTAAGTAAAATTATTAGGCTGGTTTTCTTACTTCCACTTTAGAGATCATCGAGTGTGGAACCCACAAACGTTGTAGGACTATAGGGCTAGAAGACTGTTTCACTTTTCAAATATATATTTCTTTCTATTTCATTTCATTATTCTGGATATATCAGGCAAGACAGAAGGAACCTAGATTAAAAATACTAAATTTTTCTTCTTTTGCAGAATTGGATAAATATCGTAATTGGAGCAAGTATATTATAATAATATTTGTATAGTCTAATGTCTGTGCTGGCCAAAGGTCGAGGCAGCCAGTATTTTTCGCCACCGGACAAGGGATTACGGTTTGGTTAATAAATGCGGAACGGAGTCATTTCGTTTTTTTATCGACATTGGAAATTCGAATTATGACGCCGATTCATTCATTCATTCATCTTCGTCAGTTTTTAGCTGATTGCAACGATTGATAGATTTTTTTATGGTTTTCATTTTTGTCTTCAACAATTGCTTATAATAAACTTATTTTAACAAGTTTCTATTAGGTTGAACTGAACTAAATATTTTTTAAATGTAGATTTCCATTTCTTCGCTGAGTTGTCGACGCATATCGCGTGAGTTGCGCCACTCAACACGCAATCTTCTTCTTCTTCTTCCTGGCATTAATCCCGGCTGTTACCAGGGTCTGCCTTCCTACTTAACCTACTCCACTTTGCACGATCTTTTGCGTCCTCGGTGGTTAGACCATTGGCTCTCATGTCCTGCATCACGACATCCAACCAGCGCTTCCTTGGGCGTCCGGGAGGTCGCGCCCCAGGAACTAGTATAGCAAGGCACTTGCGTCCGACATAGTTCTTAGGCCGGCGCGTAACGTGGCCAAACCATCTCAAGCGCCGCTCTTGGAGCTTATCCGCTACGTCACGGACCCCAAGACTACCTCGAATGAATGTGTTGCGTATGCGGTCAGACCGCGTTACGCCGCACATCCACCTCAGCATCTTCATTTCCGTGACGTGAAGCTCCAGAGTGTGCCGAGATAGTGCTGGCCAACATTCGCTGCCGTATAAAAGAACCGGTCGGACGATGCTCTTGTATATCAGCCCCTTGAGCTTGGGCGGTATTCTGCGGTCGCAGACCACACCAGTGACCTCCCGCCATTTGGCCCAGGCAGCGCTTATCCGGCCATGGACATCGTGGTCGATGCCTCCAGACTCGTGCATAACGGATCCAAGGTACCTGAACTTCTCCGACTTAACGGCTGGCTCAGGACCTATAAGGATGGTGCTCGAGTCCCGGCTCCCGCAGGCCATGTACTCTGTCTTCGAAACATTTAGTTTAAGACCGCCGTTCTCAAGCGTACCCTTCCAGAGGTTCACTTTACGCTCCAGCGTCAGTCGGTTCTCGGCAATGAGTGCTATGTCGTCGGCATACATCATCAGCCATGGAGGCTGGTCCTGGATGTGAGCCGAGACAGTGTCGAGCACTACATTGAATAAGAACGGACTAAGAGCCGAGCCCTGGTGAACCCCCACTGTAATCGGAAAGGGTCTAGTGTCGCCAACAGCAGTCCTAACCATAGAAGCGGAATCGTGGTACATGCCCCTGATAATCTCAATATAGGCCTCAGGGATCCCTTTGGATCGCAATGCCCACCAGATACACTGACGAGGCACACAGTCAAAGGCCTTTTGCAGATCTAAAAAGGCCACGTGCAGAGCTCTCCTTTTTTCCCTGTATGCCTCCATCAAAGTTCTGAGGGCGAAAATGGCGTCCATGGTGCCCGATCCTGGCTGAAATCCATATTGAGACTCAGAGACAGTACACTCTCGGCGGAGCCTGAGGTCGATCATGCGCTCGAAGAGCTTCATGGTATGACTCATAAGCTTAATGCCCCTATAACTACCACAATCTTGAACACTGCCCCTTCCCTTGTAAATAGGGGTAATAAAGCTAAGCCGCCACTGATGCGGCATCTTACCAGTGTTCAAGATATGGTTAAAAAGGTCAGTAAGCATGAGCACACCAAGAGAGCCCAACGATTTCCACGCTTCGATCGGAATGTCGTCAGGTCCCACCGCTTTTCCGTTCTTCATGCGTCGAAGGCAATTACGTGTTTCGTCAAGGGTTATTGGGGCAATAAGTCCGAGGTTAGGCGGTGGGTCGTGATGAAGACTGCATGGGTGCTGAGTATTCAGCAACTCCTGGAAGTAGCTTCTCCACCTCTCCTTCACAGAGTCATGATTACAGAGCAGCGTGCCCTGGGAATCTCTGACGCAAAGACATTTTGCGATATCTTGCGTCACTTTATCCCGGGAACGTGCCAGTTTGTAAATGAGCTTCTGCCCCTCCACAGTTTCAAGTTTATCATACAATGGTGACAAACTCTCACTGCGGGCTCTGGCTACAGCTCTTTTACTGGCACGTTTAGCTACTGTGTACTCCAGTCTGTCTTCAGGAGAGTTGGATTCCTGCCACTTCTTAAAGGCAGCCTTCTTTTCACGAGTCACCTCCTGGACCTCGTCATTCCACCACCATGTCTCCTTGTCGATGACACGTCCTCCCCTAGAAACGCCAAGAACTCGCCTGCCTGCCGCAATGATTGCCGACTGAGCCCGATCCCAAGCATCCTGAGCAGTCTCGGTGTTAGTCGAAAGATTATGACTTTTCACCTCTGCCAGGAAGTCGGTCTGCATTGGTCCATTCAGCAACCACCACTTGATCCGAGGCCTACGTTTCTCGGCTACTTTCTTCTTCGGAGTGACGTTAAAGTCCATGACAAGAAGACGATGTTGGGCCGTTAGGCTTTCGCCTGGAATGACCTTACAGTTAGTTACCCTGCCCATATGACACCGTCTGGTCAATAAGTAGTCTATTTGAGTTGAGTGGGACCCGCTCTTATACGTGATAATGTGCTGAGAATTCTTTTGGAAGAACGTATTCACGACGGCCAGATCAGACGCAATACAGGTTCTCAGAATGTTTTCTCCCTCTGCATTGCGAAGACCGTGCCCAAAACCCCCGTGAACACGTTCATACGGCTCAGCAGCCTTACCGACGTGCCCGTTCAAGTCCCCCCCAACTAAGACCACTTCGGTAGACGGCACGGCAAGTAGCACCCCTTCATACTGCTCCCAGAATGTCTCCTTTTCGGCCGCGCTACATCCCGCCTGGGGAGCATAGGCACTGATTAAGTTTGTGGTAACGCCCTCAATCAGTACCCTCACTCGCATCAAGCGGTCGGAGCGACGGTCAACTTCAAGGAGCCCATTCTGAAGCTCTTCAGAAAGCACTACCGCTACACCGTTTCTACCTGAAGGTGACCCAGTGTATATAAGCCGGTAACCCTGTCCGATGTTACGGGACTTATTGCCCTTCCAGCGAGTTTCCTGGAGGAAAGCACACTGGACCCGACGTCTCATGAGTACATCTGCGAGTTCCCTGCATCGTCCGGTTAGAGAGCCAATATTCCACGTTGCAAAGCGGAGTTTCCGCCTGGGTACTCGCGTCTTTAACCGTGCCCGTACTTGACACGGTAGCCCTTGCCCACTTATCGCAGGTGTAGGGCGATGTGCCTGCGCGTCGTTTAGCGGCGACGCCCTAGCCGTACCCAGTTTCTTTGTTCGACTTTTCATTATGTCGGCGGATGGCGGTTTTTTACATGGAGCGACTGCCGTCTGACCACCAAAACCCCTTTGTGGGGAAAAACCGGGGGGAGAGGAAAATAGAAGGGGTAGGATAGGTAAAAGGAGGGAGCTAAGGAGGGAGCTCCAGAATTCTACGGAAAGTGGAGGACGGAGTGTCTTAACACAACGTTCCCTCTACTGTCGCGGTCAAAGTCAGGCGCTACTGAGCCTCAACGACCCAAAATATATATATAGAATCCCGAATAAGCTAAGTCTAGTTCATTAAGCGTGAACCACAAACAATAATACTATCTTGTAAATTAATCCAAGTAATATATCATTTGTTCGTTCCTTCAAATTGCCACGCTGCGCTGGTGGAAGAGATGGTCCTCTACGGAACCATTATATTCACTGAATGTTGGGAAAGTTTACCGCTATTACTATTGATGTTTTGTAAATTATTAATAAAAAAAGGTTTTGAGGTGATTTTTAGAGTCAAAGATCCTCGGACGTTCAGTATTGTCGTGTGTGATACAAAATTCTTAATTATTTCCATTTTAACATGCAGACAAAGCCGTACGTAAAAAGTAGTTGTTAAATATAACGTTCCTACTTCACCTACTAGTATTACTATAAACTGCTCATTGGGTTCGCGTATTATTTATAATCACCCCTCGGGTGCTTTCTGTCGTTCCAGGTGAATCCTCCGCGGCCTCGTTTTCATATGATTGCGTACCGCAACGAAGGGATTGATAACTTATTATTATAGAACGTTATAGTTTTTAATGTTATTATAATATGATTGTCGTATTTTTCAATGTTCTTATTCTATTAATTCTAAATTATTACACTGATTTATGTTTAAATAGTGTTTACTTTAGGAAATATTTGTTATCACTTCCTCAAGCTTATTTTAAGGGGAGGAGGGGATTACAGTTTTGTATTGTATTTACTCAAATAGTTCTTAAACAAAACTAGATAAAAAAACGCTATGTAATATACGATTCGTGACGGTTTTGCGTGATCTGTGGTTGCCCACACTACTGAAGAGGAAAAGCTTGATTTCCACCATGCAACACACCATGGCTAAAGATTTCGGCAACAAAACGGAAACTTAACACTAGGCTCTCTGGTTCTCTCTGCTAACTTCCTCTGTGCGCGACACAGAATAGAGATTTGTTGGCTAAATATACTGTACTCGTACTGTATTTCCTTCTATGAGTTCCATCACTTTTGATCGGAATGAAAAAGGTCAAGTGTGAATCGGAGTAGCCCATTGAGAGTTCTGTATCAATTTTAAAATTGTAAGTCAACGGGAAGTACAACTTATAACATTTAAAAAGCTCCACTCACCCTTTCAACACGTCACGTTGCATTTTATAACATTTTTATAACTCTTTTATCATTCACCCTTTCGTATCTAAATTATTTGGGCACGTTCATATATTTCTTTGATGTCTCGTCGATAAATTCTGTCCAAATATTAATAGTTTACATATATACATGTATGAGAAACAAAAATCCACCTTTGAATCCCCATAGGTCCTGCCGACCCCATATAACTGATCGCTCCGCGGTCGCATTCCATTTACGGCGCGGTCGAAGGGCTTACCGTGCTTAGAAATGTTTAATATTCGTGTACATACTAGCGGCTGGCTGCGGCTTTGTCGGCCATAACTTAGGTTGCCTATAATAAATTACTATATAGACAGTATATGTTGGTAATAGATGGCGTCGTGGTGCAGCAGCAGCGTTTGTATGTAAGCACGATGGTTTTGGGGTCGATTTCCACTCGGGGAAATGAATTATTTTCATTTCCTCGCTCTGGTATGGAGAGAAAAAAAAAATTCCGTTGAGTTCCGAAATTCAACAAGGGACGGAACAAAATGTTTTAGTTCTCTGTACCTACCATGCTAGTAGGGTCACAACACATTCTTCACTTTCAGCTGGTATTCTAGACCCTGTGTGCTGAGTGGCAGATCTTAACGTCGCATTTTGTTTTACTGATGTAGGAAAAGGAAAATAATATAACACTAACTTTCGTCTCTCTCTATTTTCTACATTTTATATGTTCTTAATAATTTGTTAAAAAATATCACTTTAAAAGGTTAAAGGTTCAAAATTTGAACTTAAAAAGAATTCATTCATATATCTATCTAAATACTAAGGATAACAATAACCTAACCTAATAAAGTATCAAACAAACTAAATATACATTTATTTGCAATTTCATAATATTTGCTCAAATAGATTATTCTCAACGGTCGTATTAATTAAACTATACAGTTAGACGTACAATAATTTAGGGTACTGCCAGTATAGCAGCTCTTAGTATTCTGCTTTGATTAAAATTATACTAGAGCTGTATACCTAAATGGTAGAATTGTTGCTAAATGAAAATTTTCTATTGAAATTTCAACAATAGTCTATAAATAATGGCTAGAAAGTTTAAATAATTAAATATATCTTCACTTTTAGCTTCACGCTACATCACGCACATAGTATGGCCTTAGAAACCTAGTGTTAAAACACTCCGTTCCCCTCGTCTCTTATGTTGTTACTGGAAAGAGGAAAAGAATATAATTCAAGTTTAAGAATCGAACCCACAACCGCTTCTAGTAATCAGATCTGTAGTTCACTTTTAAAAGACGTCTTTTAGAAACGAAAGAACGCCTTCACCAAAAACCAATAGTTAGTTAATTGCTAACTCGTTAACGAATGTTATATGATACTAAACTTTATTGTAACAGTAGTACCTACTTGGACGGAAATAATTAATTTAGCTGACTAAGCTTAAAATTGTTAAAAAATCTCAACAAAAAACTTATTCGGAAGACAGTTTTTGCAGTACAGCAGATGCTAAGCCGAGAATACGAAATTAAATCTGCGTCATATGTCGCTCTCGCCGGGAAATTCTTTTGGAGAATTGTTTATCTATTGAAATTTGAATATGTTGGTTGGAACCTATCTAAACCTAGATATAGTTGACCTATTTTCTAATATTAAAAGGTTGAAGATTTTTGTTATTGAGGCCAGCCGTGGTTGTAAACGCGTCAGGTTGTCAGTTCGATTCCCACTCGAGAAAACGAAAGTTAATATTTTCATTTCTTCGCTCTGGTGTTGAAGCAAAGCGCGGCGTTGAACTCCGCCCTCCATATGCAATGCCCCCAAATTCAGTGGAAAATGGAGAACAGAGTGGCTTAAGGCTTTTCTCTGGCTACCCTGATGTGCGTGGGATACAGTGTGAAGCTGAAAAAAAAAAGATTTTTGTTTAGTTGGACTTGTTTATCTCAGGAACTACTGGTTAAGTTAATTACTAAATTAAAAGTGAAAGCCGAGTGTACGCTTTTAGTCCTCCTCCTTCCTTTTTTTTTGCACTGTCCTCCTTTACGTGATGCATCATGAAATTTAAAGAAAAACCATTCAAAACCATTCCTACCTACAAGTTACTTAGTTCTATAGTTATATATTTTGATATCAAACAAGAAACAATTAAAAGGACTCTACAATAAGATCGCTGGCCGTCAGCGGTTGCGTTGACTTTAATTTATTTAATTACAAGTCGTCGTCGTCGCGTGTTTTTGTTTTCTACGATACTTGGCTCGTACAATCGTAATAGCGAATGAAAGGACAATGGATGTTAAAGTTTTTATTGTTTTGTTTCTTGGTAAGTAGGTATAATAAATTTTAAATAGAAGCCGCTAGGGCACAGTGGAATAAAGTTTAACTATAAACGCGATGGTTGTGGGTTCGACCCCCAATGGAGAGAGAGAGAATAATGGTATTCGGACGGAGACAGACAGAGAAGGATTGCCTAACCCCAAAAAAATTAATTCACAAGCAAAAGAGTTTATTGACTTAAAACTTAAACGGCTTATTTTATATTATTAATTCTCGTATAAATTACTTTTGTTTAATTACAATGGTTTCTAGAAATTTTCTAACTAGAACATATTGAATAGAGTTATTAATTAATTGATTAAAACAACTTGAGGTTAGAATTTGGGTATTCATAATAAAATTATTAAGTTGTTATAATTAATAATGAAGTTAATGTTATAGAATAAAATCATAGCTATGTTTGTTTTCATTAAAACAAAAAAAAAACAAATTAAAAAGCATTATAATTGCGCAGTCGAGGGAATAGCAATATTTTTTAGTTTAGTAGTATAGTAGTTTAGTATAGTAGGGTAGGCCGAAGGAACCTGGGAACCTAGAGTCAATAACACTCTTTTCAATCTAAATGTAACTAATAGTTCCTGAGATTAGCGAGTTAAATCAAACAAACTCTTTAGAAGAAGTTAAGATATTATATATCTTAGGGCAAAAAGCAAATGAAAGTGCATTAAAATGTGACAAAATAACAAAGTGGCACTTCCCACCGATATCAATTAACGCCGTAAAAATTCCACGTAGCGGCGGTGCTGGGCAAAAACTTTAATTGTAGCGTTCGAGACAATTGCTCGGTTCTTCTACAACTTCAATTACAGTGATAAAGTGGAAATATATATACATATGTTTGTATATGTGTGTACATTGAGGCTAACCAATCTTCTATACTTGTTCGGGAGAAAATTATTTATTTATATCTGCCAACTGTTTGTTGAACTCCATCAATCATTACGAAATTTCTCAAATTCGGGAAACGAAGAATGGAGTGTCTTGACACTAGGTTCACATTGTTTGCTTTTCCTAAAGTGTATTTTGATGTTATTTTTATTTTTTAGCTTCCCGCTGTAAGCAGGATAGGCAGAGGGAACTGTTAGTGGTAATAGAGATACTCCATTGCTTGTTGAGTGGCGTAACTAGACGCTGCGCTTTATCTTAATGACTTCTGCCTACGCCGGTAATCGGTTACTAAAGTAAGGTAGCATTCCCCTGAGTGAAAATCGAACCCAGAACCGCCACGTTTACAATCGACGACAACTACGACACGGGTGCTGACGGTATTTCCCCAAAAAACCCCATCAACCATACAACACTGCGAATCAGACAAACAACAGATAGACAATATTATTCACACAAAGAACGCCGTCGTCGTAGACAAAAGCAAAACTCGTTTGTAAAAATTTAAAACCCAGATTGCTCACGTGCTCGAGTAAAGTTCCAAGCTTTCGGCCAATCTCCAGGTACAAATTGTCAGTTTAGAATTCGCCCGGTGCGCCCCGGATAGCTGGGGCAAGCTGTTGATTAATCTGTAGTACGTAGATGTTTGTGTGTGGGAGCTGGTTTTTTTGTGTTTCTTTAGTGGTGCACAGAGAAACGGGCCACTCTGTTACGGTACTTCCTATATATTAATGACTAGCGGACGCGCGCAGCTTCGCTTGCGTATTTAAGGGTGATTTCTAATAACTCATGAAACATGTGTTCAATGAAATATTTTTAAGAGTCTAAATTTTAAATTTTATAACAATCGGTGGCGATTTAAAGATTTTTCCATACAAACTTTCAACCCTTTATTTGCACCCTTAGGGTGTGAATTCTAGAAAACCATGAAACATATGTTCAATTAAATATTTTTAAGAGTCTGAAATTCAAATTTTATAAAAATTGGTGACGATTTAAGCAAAACCTATACAAACTTTCAACCCAACCTCCAGGGGGAGAATTCTAGAAAACAATGAAACACGTGTTCAATCAAATACTTTTAAAAATCCAAATTTCAAATCTTATAAAAATCGGTGCCGATTTAAAAAAATTTCCATACAAACTTTGAACCCCTATTTCACTCCTTTAGGGTTAAAATTTTTCAAAATCCCTTCTTGGTGGATGTCCAGATTACGAAAGTAAACTTTTGTCCAAATTTAACGTTTCTACGCACAGCGGTTACGGCTGTGCGTGCGTCTTACCTCAGTCAGTGAGGACAAGTCCTTTTATATATATAGATTATTTAAGTTTTATTAAGAAATAGTTTCAGCAGGGTAATTTGGAAACCTAGTGTTAAGATACTCCGATCCCCATTAAGATATTCCCGTTCCTCGAACTTTCCATAGAGTTCTCGAAATGATACGCGGCGTTAAGCTTCTCCATACAACATCTTTCTCGAAAAAGCGAAAAGTGAGTGTCTAAACACAACCTGCTTATTTTCGTATGTAAGCAATTATCCAGATGTCTAGTTTAAAACCTATACACGAATACAAATGGATCTCCCTAGGGGACTATTCGTTACAGACACAGTGCGGACTAAGATGAGAGACTTGATCGGAATAGAGTATAACCTGAAATAAATGTCGTTACAAGTTCCTAATGGGAAATTTAGCCAAATATACCAAAATTAAAATATTTAAAGTTTAGCTGCTCGCTCTGAAGTACGAACCGAGGCGTTGTGTTCCGCCACAAATCTCTAAATATGGGCGGAAAATGGGGAAAAGAGTGTCTTAACACTAGAACACTTTTCATACTCTACTCTACCCGAAATACATTGTAAATAGATAAAATGAACAAACTTTTACTACCCAAAAATTACATTAACAACATAATATTTCAATAGATTCAAATCCACAACATTGGCTCTACGAACCAATACAACACAACCACACGTAACAACAAATAAGATAATAATTTTAACAAACACTCGAAATAAAACACAATCGTAATTTAATTAAAACAATTAATTCGCTTTAAAATTCAAAATACGCTTTGTATTACCAAAATGACGGAATCAGCCTTTGTATGCAATATTAACGAATTAATGAAGTAAGGTATGCATTAAAAATATTCTGTTAATATTTTATATTTTAAACAGTCCATTCGGTATTTATCTGTAAACGCGACGGTTGTGAGTTCGATTCCCCAATTGTGAAATGATTTATTTTCATTTCTTTGGACTCGTAATGAGACAAAGTGCTGCGTTAAATTCCGCCAATTAACACGCAAATATCTCGTAATTTGGACGTTGCGTAGGAAATGAAGTGTGTTAACACTAGTGTTTCTCTTTGCCTACCCAGCTTTATACAGCGTGTAACAAAAAAAGAACTAAATATTTAAATCATTTTTCCTCTTATCCAAAAATATGACAATATTTTATATAGCACCTACGATCATATTTAAAATCTGTTATAAGATATAATTGGTTGTAAAGAACTTTGTAATCGATACTTAGACCTTTCTCGTGTCAAATTGCACCGTAAACTATTACGAGATGTCAATAAAGAATTTTATCTATGTTAAATATATTTTTACGATATTTTAATATCGATTTGAAAGTGATATTTTAGGTCTTCTATATTTTTACCTGCGGCTCCACTCACGTCGGAATTCTCAAGGTATTCGTTGCGTATAACATACGAGTATTCTAAGTGTTCTAAGTGTTCCCGTTACTTTGACCACAGGTTCAGAGGGCTATATTTAAACAATAGAGGTGATCTGATATAGCCCGTAGACTATAGCACCTAGTGGAGGAAGGCTATAGCCTCGATAAATATAATAGTTCTTTCTCTATAATTAGACTTTAAATTACAATAATATATCCTCAGATTAGTGCGTCCGAAACCAACTCAAAAGCTGTGAAATGTTAGCATAAATTACTGGGTCAGCAGGTAGAAACAAGTGTTAAGTCATTCCGTTTTACTTATTTCGTGTTGAGTTCCGTAACTTAACGCAGTCATTTATCTTATAAGATTCCTTTGTCCAGACTGTGAATCAAACCAGCAGTCAGACGGTGTCTCTATGCAGCACAAGGGCAAAAGTATATTACTTTTAGAATTTCCTTTTTTTTTCAATTATTTAAAGCGTATATAATTTCGTTTTAAATCAAGGAAACTGAACTGGAAGCACAATAGCAGTTACCTATATTTTAAAAATTAAATTGTGAATGATAAATCGGGTGATACATCATGTATTTATTGTATGAAGCTTTAGTTGTTGACTGCAATAAATTATGTTAATACTCGATCGGTTTAATCGTTAAAAATGTTATGTGCACTCCGCTATGGATATATGTGGAAAGAATGAGTTTGTAAGAGAGTTACGTAAGGTATTTTCACGAATGCCCACGCTTACATGAAAGAAAGTTAATAAATTCTTAATTTTTCTTAGAAAAATGTTTAGTAATTTCTCGTTTTTCTAGTTAAATAAGAAGAAAAATATTCTAATATATACTCATAGTTTGTGAAAGACGTTTTTCTCTCATGATAATTTGCTTATAATTGTGAGCAGGTTTACATTCTAAATAATTCTATATCTTTTCTGTTTTGTGTCCATTTTACAGAGGGATAGAATGTTAGAGATATGAAAAGAGAGCCAGAGAGAGCATCGAACTCACAACCAACGCCAGCTCCAACCTCAACAATAGTGCCAATAATATTTATTTTATTGATCCTACATAAATATGATCCATGAACATAGTTTGCTATAAATCTCAAGTATTAATTCAACTGCAGAACGTCGGGTGACGCAATATTTATATGATTTATACGACAGTTATATGCGAATAGCAGACACCCAATGTCATTGTTCTGAGAAATCTGAATAGAATATGTAAAATAAATATGCTATGAGTAAATAGGTGTTTGTATTTTAGTTTACAGTAAAAGATAGTTGGCAGGGTTGTATTGATACATATTGGAACGGCATCTGTGAATTTGATTGCCATTTGAAAGAATGATTTATTTTCATTTCTTTGCCCCGACTAGGCGCGGCGTTGAGTTTCGCTACTCAATATAACATCAGGTTCCCTCTTACTATCCTGATTTTAGCAATTATTTGGTCGTTAACGCTTTAAAGTTTCTGTTAAGACATGGCCGAACGAAAGTTATTGATGTAAATTAAAATTCTATTCTACTTAAATAAATGCTAAACTGTAGTTGAAATATTTTTGATTATAAATTATAACAATAACTCAAAAATCACTGAAGTTGACTTAGAAAATATTATATAAAAGTATACAATTATTGTTAATTGCTTAATATTTTATAGTCTGCTGAGACACAGTGCGGGGAATTAGCAAAAGATTACTTGGCGCTCATTCTAAGGACCCGAGGTAACACTAACCGGAGGTATAACGATTAACATGATGAAATATAGTCTATAGCTATCCTTTAAATGGACTATTCATCACAAAAAACCTTCAATTCCAACCAGCAGTTCCCGAGATTAACGACCAACCAAATAAACTCTTCAGCTTTATAATATTAGTATGGATGGATATATGATTTTGTTCATAAATTTATACGTCGAATAGTATGTATTTTGACATTAAGACAAATAAATGAGATTAAAAATAGATGCTATAGAGATTTATTCTATTAATTGGTTGAAAGTTTTCATTTGTTTCTATTTCGAGATCTGACGACTACCGGGCTTAATCAGTGAAACAACAAACACCATAGATTTAAATTTGTAAAAATCTCCTAAATAAGTTGCAACAAGCATATAAGAATTTCGACGTAGCCCGATGAGAAGCTTTCTAAGGGCGCGGGATCAAATCTCGCTACGTTCAAAAAATTTTGTATGTTTTCTAAAAAGTATAAATATATCTTTTAAACTTCGGGATGCAGGCGAGAATTTAAAATATACATATGCAAATATAAAAACATTCCTTCTAATTGATATTGAAACCACAATCACCACGTACGATTAGATATTTCTTAATCGACTCATAATATCAATTAAATAAAAAAAAAACCCCAGGTTCAAAGTAAACGTAGTTAACCTGCATGTTTTTTGTAAAGAGTAGCTAATTAAGAGCACGTGTGAACAGATACATGCACGGAAGGATATAACTCATATTATGAAGTTATTTATGCTATCGTCGAAGTAAAAATGACTTTATATTGCATTACAGTATATTTTTCATAATTTAATAAGTCCATCGGTGCTGAATGACTAAGAGGCAACACTCAAACGGAACTATCCGGCTTAAAAAGTTGACATTTCGCATATAGGTAAGTTAAGGGTTAACGGGATTTTACGCCTTTGAAATATAAAATAAAGTTGCAGGACAGTTATCCCGTTGATTATAAATAAATTCCTTTTTATTTAGCTTCATATTTTATCATTCATGGCAGGATAAGCAGTGGGATCTTAGTGTCAAGACACTCCCCTCTCTAGTTTCGAATTATTTTCATTGCTCCACTCTGGTAAAAAGATAAAAAATGTTGACTCCAGCACCGCTTCCATTGATTCACAAGGTTATGTCTGATAACTGAGGTGAGGTGGGGTCGTGGGGAACGTTCATTTTGCCTACCATGCTTTGCGGGATACAGCGTGAAGCATGTCACTTTGAACACGATTAGAGTGAACTCCGTATATTTTAACACCATTACATTCGAAATCGAACAGTAAATTATGCTTTAAGAGGAATTTTATTAAGTAGTATTACTAAATATTTTAGATTCAAAAGGGCTCTTAGATTCCCAGCGGGGCAGCTTTTTTTATATATACGAGAATACATATGTATGTACTCTTGTTATGGATCCAGCTGTGAATTAAATTGGATTCATGTTGATTTTGTAATGAATTTGTGACCGTGGTTTTTTAGTTTTGAACATCATTTAAAGAACGGAGATTAACGCCGTGGAAGGGCTGTTTTGCTATTTTTTTTGAGTAATTTACTAGTTAATATGTTTTAATTGAAAAATTGTACTGTTTCCTAAATTGAACATAATATATTTAAATTTTAAAAAATCATCTAGATAAAATTTACCATGAGATAGATATACAAATAAACATACATACACTTATAAAATTATCGTAAATTTTGTCTCAAATATTGCTCCTACTACTAACTTCTCTTCTCTTCCTCAATTAAAGATGAAGAAGAAAAAAGTTGATAAGCTAAAGATGAATTTGATGCCACTTCTGAAGATATTATGATCTAAGGTCATCCTCTTTAGTGGACATAGAATATTTTATGTAATAGGCGTAATCATAACCATCAAAATGTGTAAGATATACATAATTACGTTTCAATTACATATCATTTTTCAAGAACGATAACCGTACGTTCAAGCAACGTAATTTCGGATAACTTTAACTTTTATAAATAAGGTCTAAAGTATTTGAGGAAGTACAATAATATTTAAGTGTAATAGTTTTATCTTGCATTGTTATCTCAGTAATTTTACAATTAAAAAATGAAATGAAAAAAAGCAAAATATAAAAAAAAAACTCTCCTCACAACATGTGCCGTCTCAAATTATTACTTCATCTATATATGGATATAGATATATCCTACATATATAGATATAGGATACAGAAGGAACGGTCCTTCTGTATCGTGGGGTCTTGTAAAACAGCTAAGCAAATCTCCAAAATCCTCATGTTAAAGGCTAAGGAAAGCATATTAATTATGATTATAAAAAAAATGATATCACAAACAAGAGGACATTTGACTGAAAGCTCGATGATCTGAAATCTTTACAAGACGTGCTCGCCTAATGGCGAAAATAGAGTTACGAGTTAACTATTACTTTCTTAAACATGATATTACTTTCAAAAGTTAATTAGGTATTTTTTTAACTTACGAAAAGGATACATTTTCACTACATTTCAATCTCCTAAACGAAATCTCCATTAACGCCCAACAATATATATTATATTAGAATTTGAAATTAATTAGCCTCCAAGCTATCGCACAATATTCCACCATGTTATACTTAACTAGGTTGGATGTAGTTATTTTTTTAATAAACGCAATCTTGCGGCGTGTCTACCAGAAAATATTGCGAAGAAATCCTTTGGGGTCGAAGGGAGAATATTAATCAGTGAAAGGTTGCAGGGTTAATCGGGCAACGAAAGTGCCAGTCAGGGGACGCGACCTAAAAAAGATAATTAGGTCAATCCCTACTTTGTTCATAGTTATTGTTTTCTAGGTGCTATGTTATAGGGTCGCTGATTGTAAAGGGTAGGAAGGGTAGGAGGTCAAAGAATTAAAAATATTTTTGTGTTATTGTTTAGGTAAACTTATTTCTTAAGGATTTTTTATACGCTGAGAAATGGCGTAAATGCAATGTGTATTGCAGACGAATGATACTCCAGGCTTCACCGGTGAAGGACCCTTCCCACTAAAACCCAGAGGAAACCCTCTCCACCATAATGAGACGCCGCAAGATCGCTTGCGCATTTTATTATGATATATCGGTGGAAGAATTTCCTATTGCAGGCCACCGTCGTCTTCAAGGTTCTCCAGGGTTTCTCCTAGGGTACGTGCAGCCTCGATGACTTGCAGATGGGTAATTATTAAGGCTTAATTATATTAGCTTTTATTTAGCTTCACGCTTTGCTTTTTATGTGATGTGAATTATGTGCATTAAGTGAAGATTTCTCGAAATTCATGCTGAAGCGGAAAAAAATGAATTTTCGATCTTAAATTTTCAAGTCCACTAACAAAAGTGCGACCAGTCTAAAATACGAAAGTTCAAATTTAACCATTACATTTAAAATATCTAAACAGATTTTTTAAATCTATTTCCATCAACACATGCAGAAGCACATGTGTAACTAAAAATAGTCACGTATTAAGACAACTGTCAGTAGTTCCAAATTTGGGAGATATCAAGATGTCACCAGATATCAACGCTCATCCAGACAAGGCTGGAGACGGTCACTGAAGATGCTGTACGTGTTTCGAGTGGGGAAATAGGCATTGTTTCGGTTACAAAAATATGGTATTTTGTTTTCGTGTTCACATGTAACTTCTGTACCAACGCGGTAGTTGTGTGTTCGATTTTCATTCGGATTCGGATTTATATTATTTTCATTTCCTATTCTTTTTGTAATAACATAAAGCGCAATGTAGAATTCCATCACTCCAGACGCAATGTCCCGAAAATTGAGTAGATACTAGATAGATAGAGTCTATACGTACAGCTTGAAGCTAAAACCTATTACCAGAGTAAAGAAATAAAAGCGTTACATATTTCATTCCCTCGGGTGGGAATCAAACCCATAACCGTTGCATCTACAGCCGCATAATGTTAATAATACTAAAAAGTACCTACTTAAGAAAAATGTTTACAAACCTTCTAATCATCAATAGTTACAATAACGACATAAATGTTTCTATTTTCTATATATAAACATAAAATTCTTTTCGCGCAAAGAAAAAAATGTAGAACCAATGGAAATAAAATACTAGGTTAAATTGCCTGTACCTACGCGGAGACTGTCGATATGTGAGACAAATACAGAATATGAAGTCGAAACTTTGAAATATAAACAAAAATGTCTACGAAATTCACTTTTATTGTTAGAACTGTGGAGCTCATTTTATTTCGTATTTCGTATATAATATATTTCCAGTATTGACGTTCGCCTGTTTTTTAAGTGAATTATTATGATCCACGCTCTTATTTTATTTCATTTTGTTCTTGCCGAGTTTTGGGCGTGAGCATTTTTCTGCCTAATTTCTTCAGCAAATTTATACCAAAGCTTATTGTACGATGTCTTTTTTATTCTGTACGTATATTGTAAATAAGTTTTTCTTGTATTTCACGGAAAATATGGCTTCGTAAGACTGAATGTTTTTATAGGAGTCTAATTAGCGGGATCATTTTTGTATGGTTTGATGTGATGGGTTTTGTGATTTTAGCAATTATTAATATAACTAAGCATACAATATGTAATTTACGGTATATTAAATTTTAATGTGCGTGGATTTTAATAATTTATGACAATACTTTGAGGCTGTCATGGCGATGGTTATGGGTTCGATTCTCACTCGGGAGATTTAATGATTACTTATTGAAAAAAAATATTTCTTCGCTCTGCTGCTAAGGCAAAAAAACGTGTGGCGTTGAGTTTCGCCATTCAACTCGCTATGTCTAGAAAAATCTTAAAGTTAGGAACGGAGTGATAATATAGACTTCGTACCCAAAACAAACCTTCCTTTAGTGTTTTATTCCAGAAATCAAAACGTAAATGGATCTTTTATCCTTAAAGGATTCATTATAATCATCAGTGAAGTGACATCGCAGTACATTTCAAAGAAGATTGTCCGATATTATTGTTCTTCGGTCAAATGCAAATGAATCTCCTGTGCTATACAACCAGCCATAGAGGATTATTCTACAATTTTCAACAACCAATTTTGATACTTATTATTAGGAAACTTAGATCAGTTTTACCTTGAAGTAAATAGTTGAGCTAAATTAAATTTCGTGGGAATAAGATCGCTTTTCCAGTTCCCACGTAATGTTTCGCTTTAACCCCGCCTTAACCCTGGGATGGTGTGAAGATGCTAACAGCCTTATATATCCTAACCTTAGATAATTTGGTGGTCTTACGAATCGATTAAGTAAGGCGTTAATCGATCGAAATAATAGTTTTTACATTTAGATATAACAAATAATACAGTAAAAGAATTTAAAATTAAGATTTTTATTAATCTTTCCAATTACGATACAACTGATGAAATCAATAAAACATGTGTGTTACTATGATAATAAAGTTGAGTTTCTCCACTCTCTTAACACTTTTTTTCCTCCATCTATCCTGCTTTGTGCAGTATATAGGAAGCTAAAAGCGTATATGTGTTTTTGATCAAGATAAAATGCGATGATCCTCGTTATTCCACGAGTACACTAATAACGTGGTCTAACACAAGGTTCTCTTTGACCATCCCACACTATGTTTTAGATGCGTGATAGCCAAACTCTACTGTCCACAAACTTGAAAATTGCTCCCATTGTTCATTTTACAGCAATCCATTACTTTTTTTATACTTTTTAATCTTCGTGCCTTCACAACTTCCTCTTTAGCTCCGGGCCTTTTTAATCTGTTTTCCACTGAACAAACAAATAAACAAACTCGCCAAAGTTTCCAAAGTTTTTTAGCAAAATTTTAACTTCGCAGACCATTTACCTTTGACAATTGTATATTTATTTTTTAAACAGCAGTAGTAATTATGATTTGTTTTTGCAAATATCTATACATACATACAGTAAATATATATCTTTTTCGAAATTGAAACTCACAATTACATGATGATCATTTAAATGAGACAGAACAGTATTTTTTCTTTCTAAAAACAAAGAAGCTTCACCAAACAAGCACAAATTCAAAGAAATCCCCAACCAAAGCTATTTTCAACTGACAAACACACCTTGTATCGCATTCGTGGTATAATTTTGAAAATCCATAGTAAAGTACATGAATATTCATTCTCCTACATCGGGACATCCCCGGACTGTGTTCGTAGGCTTTGCGGGTGTATATTGTTCAGAGAAAACAAGGACGACTGTTGTGTGATACACCGAACGCTTCGAAATGCGTTTTAAACATGTAAATCTGATTTTTTACGTTTGTTTGTTTTTTTAAATTCTATTGGGATGTTGTAGCATTTGACTAACGCAATGGTTTTGGGTTCGATCTCCGTGCTTTTAAAATATTTAAGTTTTGTAAGGCTTGGTAAGATCAGCGCGGTGCTAGATTCCGCCATTCAGCATAAGATATACTACTTTTCTCCAAATCAGTGATGTACCGTTTTGGGTTGCATTACGTATGCCTATGCGCCAAAACGTCCTGAAATTAATAATTAATAAAATTAATTAGTTTATTAAATAACGAAATTAAGTATGAAAATTATAGCTTCAAGCCGAACTATTATTTAAAATAAATAAACGTCATTTGATAGAGCAAAAACAAACACTAATCCTGAATAGATTTACGTACTGACACAAAGATTATGACAGATCACAGAGCCACTTTAATATGCACCCTCTAATGCCTACGCGAATACAAATATTGTACAATATTGTTAATTTCTAGCGGAGAAATACACCCTCTTATTAAGAATCTCCTGTCAAGAGGACAATTATGTTTATGTTAAGTCTGTTTTGTCAAAGAGTAGGGGAGGGAAGAGTTGTTTTTGATTTAAGCAGCTTCACGTTTGTTTTTTCGCATACCAGGCAAAAGGAAGTTCCGCCCAATTGTCTAGAAATTGTATATTGTTTCCCCCTTAAAAATCTAAAATCTTTCCTCCATGTGGACATCGAACTAACAACTGATGCTGTCCCATTACGCTGTGACGTGATCTCGTGATGCCTTTTATTACATTATTTGATTTACATTAATATTTTAATTAGTATTCAAAAATATGACAAAACGTGCTTTTCAATATGGCTATTTGACTAAATGGAATAACCCATTATTAAATATGCATTTATAAATATTTTTTGAGTTTTATTAACTATAAAGAAAAAAGTTTTAATGATATTTCTACGTATTTTTATCTAAAAAAACATGTAGAACAATAAAAGAAATGACTGCGTGACAAAAAGGATGGCTACTAATATGTTTTTCTATGTGTGTGTATTCTATGTGCAAACGTACAAAAACATATTAATATAATACTTACAATAATATTAGTACCACATCTACGCAACGTATTCTACGCCTAACAATACAGTGTATTTTCTTTTAACGTCTCCGTCCCAGCGTAACTTAAGCATATAAGCTATATAATACCCTATGAAAGGAAATGCTTTAGCTCGTTCTGCTTTATTTGACGCATTTGGTTAAAATATTTAAGAGATTCACATTTTATATGAATAATTTATTTTCGTGCATTTTCTTGATTTGGTTTGTACTAATGCAGCGTTGATATCCGCCACTCAACATGTAATGTTTCGAATACGGGGGGAAAGCGATAGACTGAGTTTCCTCTGTCTCCATTTTTTAGCCTCTTTCTCTTTTTGTATGCAGAGGGAACCTAGACACTGCGTTCCCCACTTTCTGCTAAATTTTCTGGGCATTGCGTGTTGAGTGGTAGAACTTAACGCCGCGCTTTTTGCATTCGTACCAGAGCAAAGACAAAAAAATATTAACAAATAATAATTCATCCTCCGAGTGGAAATCGAACCCTAAGCCGTTGCGTTGCAGCCACACACTTGTGCTCAAATTTTGTTGTCATTGAAGAAAAACCTTTTTAAACGGTTTTATTTAGCTCACCCCGTTTGTTTGTTTGTTTGGGTCAAATTTAGTAATTGAAATTTAACCCTCTTCCCGTTAACCGATTGATCTGAAATTTGGTATACGCCTTTGATTCTGGTGACAATACAATTATCCATATTCAATATTATTGTGAATCCAAGATGGACGCCGCTACAAGATGGCGGACAACTTAGTTTTTTTCAATCCCATCAATATGGATATCAAATGAAAGGGCTTGTCAAGTAGAATTCAGTGGACTATACAAAATCAAAATCCAAGATGGCCGCCACTATAAGATGGCGGACAAGTTAGTTTTTTTCAATCCTATCAATACGGGTATCAAATGAAAGGGCTTGTCAAGCAGAATTCAGTGGACTATACAAAATCAAAATCCAAGATGGCCGCCGCTACAAGATGGCGGACAAGTTAGTTTTTTCGATCCCATCAATATGGGTATCAAATGAAAGGGCTTGTCAAGTAGAATTCAGTGCACTATACAAAATCAAAACCAAAGATGGCCACTGCTACAAAATGGCGGATAATGTAGTTTTCAATCCCATCAATATGGGTATCAAAATAAAGGGCTTGGTAAGTATAATACAGTATACTATACACAATTACAATATGAATCTCCCACCTAAGTCAAGATCTGGTATCCTGTCGAGGACTGTGTGGCTATAGGGTGCCTAAAAATGATACGTCGCTAGGGGTCCACCCAAGGTAAAAGGTAAAAGCGCGCCGAGAACTGTATGGCACTAGGTGGATAAAAATGATATGTCGTTAGCGTTTTCCCCTCAAGATTCAGGCACATCTTGTTGTACATAGCCTTGTCCCTCTATTGGACCTCTGGGGGGGTCGTTCGTAACATTCTCCATTAACCTTGCAATAATGAGACATCGAGCCTCATTTCAACGAATTGAATAGCATGAGAAATAAAAACTAAAAACTTAAAAATAAAAAAGTAAAAAAAAAATTTTAAGTTAAACGGTTTTATATTGCAGATAAATGTACTAAAAGCTAAAAAATAATTTCATAGAAATTATGATTACTAAAATAAAATCGTGGGGACACTTGCTACTTACCACTAGGTGGGTGAAGTCTCACGCTATGTCTTTCAATTGTAGATATTGGACGTGCCCCACGATTAAATTTTAGTAATCATAATTTCTATGAAATTATTTTTTAGCTTTTAGTACATTTATCTGCAATATAAAACCGTTTAACTTAAATTTTTTTTTTACTTTTTTTATGTTACCTTTAATAACAATATTTACTATTTATTTACCACATGGTTTTAAAAGAAATATTTATTTTACGGCATCGAACCCACGACTAAAGTTTACTGGGCTTACTTAAGGTCGCATAGACAATATTGAACTAATAATTTTAAAGACTATAATGTGAAATTTATTATAAGACGCATTATTTGTACAAGTGTTTTAATTACAAAATACTGTTGGCTACCCGAGAGCTATGGACTACGCTGGGAAATGTTTTCTTTAAAATTACTCACGTAATATTATTTATATATTAATAGTGTCATTATTATAAGGCCATCGTGGATTAGTGGCATAGTTTATGATTGTAATCGTGGTTCATTTTCCACTCGGGTCAATAAATTATTTTGATCACGCTCGGCCTCCACCAGGTTTCCAGGTCTCCTCTGCCTACTATGTTATGTACGGGATACTGCTTGAAGCTAAAAAATAATACATTGAAATGCACCCATTATAAATTCAACTAGAGCTGGCTACTATACAAGGAGTTAGCAAAAACTCCTATAGAAAGTTTCCAAGGCGTATTATTTAAACATTTATTATGTAAACACTTCCCCCTTTCACGGACACGTGCAGCTCAAAGTATTATATTGTGAATTATCATACACAGCGTGATTTATAGCCGAGGTTGGGTTAAATGTATATAGCAGGGGTTAATTTGAATATTTGATAATTTTGTTATTATTTAATAGTATGGAAATAGATATTAAAAAGTAAAATAATTGCTTAAGTTAGGGGCTCAATTACCACTCGAGGGAATGAATCATTTTCAAAGTCTCACTGGGGGCAACAAAGCGTGGCGTTCAGTTACGCAGTCAACAATTAATTTCTCCAAATAATAAAAAATAAGAAAGTCAGAAATACTACGACTTTACGTAAAATAAAAGATAATACAATAATTATGGTATAACTCTACAGACGTTAATAGAAAAACGCTTGAATATAGGCTTTATATAATTTACTAGCGACCCGCTCGCGGTTACACCCGCGTGAACTATGTTATTATTAATCACTGTCTCCATGACTACGTCCTAGTGATGTCTATGCAAAATTTGAGACTCCTAGCATTTGTAGTAACAAAGTTTCATACAAACTTTCGACCCCAAAAACAACCCCTTAGAAGTCGAATATCGCAAATTCCCTTAGCGAGCACCTACGTCCTATAAGTAACTCCTATGCAAAATTTCAGATTCCTAGCACTTGTAGTTTCTGAGATTTCGTGATGAGTGAGTGACCTTTCGATTATATATATATATAGATATCTCCAAGCATACTTTTAGTTCTTGGTGCTAAAACTTGGTGGTTATAACCAAAAAAATACATCGATGCTATACTAAAAGGCACCCACGTATAAACGGTTAATGACTAATGATATTTCACCCTTCGACCCTCAATGGGGGTGTAATAGTGATATTAAAGATATTAAATATTCATCATCAATCATTACATTTTGATACATTAATTATTATAAGTACAAAATATGGTTGAGGTTGTAAATTAGATTTTAGTGGAATGAAGATATTAATTAAATAATATTTTTTAAAGCCGCTAATAGTAAAGCAGGAGTGGGTAAGAGATGCAGAGTGAATGAGTGAAAGAGATTGAGAAGAGAGAACAGTATGTAGTGATATGCTATTTTTAATATATATTTTATTTATCTACAGTTTTTTAAACAAATTAATCACAGTCGTATGTTCTCTTGAAAAAATATAACGTATGGTTGGTTGATTTTTGTCTATTCATCCACTTGATTAGGTAGGGTTCGGGATCGGTCCCGCGGGCTCCTCAGATGTATCGCGATAACATAGGACATGGAACAACTCTCTATTAAACTTTACGTCTAGATGTAATAAAATTTGATACGCCATACATTCTAGTTAGGCTAATCTCTGGAATTAATTTTTGAATAATTTCTATTGAAATAATAAATCGCAGCGTTTAGTTCCGCCAATCAACACGCAATGTCTCAATCCGGACGGAAATCTGAGCGGATAATGGTGTTTGGACGCCGTTGACGCTTGGCTACTCCTTGCTTAACCTGCTGTGCGGAAATTTATTAAGGTGTTTTTTTACGATGGCTGTTGTCGATTCAACTTCCATTTTGTGAAAGAATCATTTTCATTTACCTAGCTGTGGGGTATAAAAAGAATTATACTAGATGTTAAACCAAATATTTGTTTTTAAATCACATCCATTTTTCTAACATTGTAGCTTCTTCCGCGGCCCGCTGACTAATGAAATCATCATGATGATGCTGAGTCATTTAATCGGGCCCTGATTTGACAAATCCTGTTTTTATACTACGCCATGGTGGTCCCATACTATTTAATACTATTTACTTTAGTATAATATCACTGGTATTTTCCCTCTGGTGAGACTTTTTTCAGCTTCACGCTGTATCCCGCATATAGTAAGGTAGGCAGAGGGATCACGTGTTAATACTCTCCGTTCTCCACTTTCCGCGGAATTTTTCGATGCACTGCAAGTCGAGTCAACGACGGGCTTTTACATTCGTGCCAGAGCAAAGAAATGAAAATGTTAATAAATAATAATTTAAATCTCCGAATGCGGATTAAATCCACAACCGTCGTGTTATAGTCATATCCTTGAGCTTATCATTATTAACTTTTTCCCTCTGTTCGGATCGGAACTTTATAATAGTTAACTTTATGCCAAACGCATTAAAGGAAAAACATAAATCATAAAAATATTTCATATAAATAATATACCTATAGTAAATTCTCATATTTTTTTTTCGGTTTTTATTTAATCTATTGAGTCATCATACAATGATTCATCATTTTGGATGGCCACCCCTCAACTGTCATCTTGTTATCATTTACTTATCTATATATAGGACATTTTTTTAATTAATTTTTGAGGGTGCCACTGTTAGTGTCATCAAAAACTTTTGAAATATACCGCTTTTGATATTATTATTCCTATTGATTTATATGATAATGGGTTCTAATTCTAGTGTCCTTGCTCTGGTAGCAAGGCAACGGGCGACGTTGAACTCCGCAATTGTATACGCTTTGCCTCGAGAATTTGGCGGAAAGTGGGGAACGGAATTGTCTCAATGAGATCTGTGTTCCTCTGCCTACTCTGCTGTGTATGTGAGGGATACTAAGTAAAGCTAAAATAAATTAAATACAAACATACAAACAAAGTCATCATGACATCTGACTGTGAAGGCCATAGTTATGGGTTTAATTCCCACACATTAATTATTTTCATGTTCTCTATGTGGTGACAACATAGCGAGTCCCGTCACTCAATACGAAATGTCTCGAGAATTATGCAGAAGGTGGAGAACAGAGTGCCTTAACTCTACGTTTCATTGTCCTACCTTGCTATCTGTGGTATACGACTAGTACAATTTTGTGAGAAACGACAGATTTTTATTGTTTTATCGTATAAAAATCTTCACCCACCTATCACTAAATATATCATTTTCACTTTAAAATGATAAAATTTCATACACAACGCTACTAAAAGTGGAAATTTTAAATATTTAATTAAAATACCTAGTACGCCAGTGAAAAACGCTTGCAATCCATCCGGTTGTGAGCAATTAGGCTAATTGATTATACGTGGACAGGTATCATTAAAAAAGTGCTCCAATCAAAACAAATCAGTGGAACCTGGGTTGAAATAAAATGTTTATTTTATGCTTTAGGTACGTACTATATAGTCAATTACGGTTGTTTGGCTAGTGCAGTTAAATTATAACGCAATATGGGGTATGAAATGTATCGATGTTAAATGGTTTTTAAGTGATTTTAAAATGGAGGAGGTTTTTAGCAATTTTTTTTGTGCTTGTGTACCAACCAAATTAAAGCAATATTTTGATAGATAAGTACCTACTAAATACAGCATACGAAACTTAAAAAATATTAAAAAAATAGGTTAGTTGGTATAGAATTCAAAAATACTACTAAATTAAGAGTCTAATGATCGCTGCTATAAATTTTGAGTATTGCCATGACTTTAGTGGAACTTGCTAAGATAGTATAAATCGATTGACATAAGAATTATCAAAATCAGACAAGCCTTTAGTCTCTACAACGCTTTATAGGAACAAACATACATTCGTACATAAATAGATTGATAAACACATTACCCTCCTTTGCGCCCTTCAGCTTAACACCTTGCTTACTCCAAATATAAGATAAGAAAATGCTTTAAAATTTAAATATTCTGCTAAATTTTAGATGACAGCCTTTTCAAACATTGTTCTACGGTTCATTTTAGGAAAGCTGTACCTCTAAACCCGATAAGCCTATTGTTGCCGTCGACTTTGTGCCTTTAATGGAAAATATTGAACGTGAATTAATCATTTTGTATTATACTTTAACTAAACGTTCAAATTGGATTATGTTAATTAGGTTTCGTAGTTTCGTACTATCTTTTGTCTCTATTTACACTTGCTTTTGCCTGCAGCTTTGTTCCCGTGTTTATGGCACATGGCACGTTCTACGTTGGTTCGGTACAACTATAATATAGACTTATACAACTATATCACCTTTTTTTTTCAAATAGAACCATTTATTTTACACGATGTTACAAAAGGCCCCTATGCAAACTTAGTAAGTATCTAGTTTTTAAAGGAAATGCTTGTGTTTTTTTTTAAATAAAATAACGAGAAAATCGAAAACATACAAAAAATCATATGGTCGAATTGATAATCTGTTGTTTTTGAAATCGTTTTAAAAAAAGATTTTGTTCTATATAAAATTAATAGTTTTAAAAAATATGGAAAAAAATGTTTAAAAAAACATTTAATTGAAAACACGCGAGTAATTATTCAATTAACCTTATGTTAAAGTAATATGATATAATACACAAAATACAAAATAAAAGCTTTTAAAATGAATATGTTTTCTAAAAATTACTCGACTCGAAATAATATTAATAAAATATTTAACTTACGTTTAAATTATATAAATTTCTATAGAAAGTATTTTTTTCATAGATGATGAAGAGTTATTGTGAAAAAGAAAATAGAGAACGAAAGTGTCTTAATGGGAACGGAGTGTTTTAACACTAGTTGTCCAGGTTCATAATATTCTACATGCAATAACTCCAAAATTAGACGACGCGAGGTAATCTTAATTCTTAACACTGTGTTCCATCTGTTTCTATTCTGCAGGTATAGAAAGGTACTATACCTATAAATAGATATTTTATATAGGTTTTTAATCGGAGATCTTACAACATGAATGAGTAGGAGAATTTATCTCCTCTGATAATACAATGCGGGGCTTTAATCTCCGCTATTCACTCTGGGAATTCTCGAATAGCTTGACCCTAAATTCTATCTGCTGACCTTGCTATATGCAGAAATAAAATCAAAATTAAATCATATTAGCTTCGTATTTTAATATTAAAATCACATCAGTTCAAACTCTTATGATTCCGTCCAAATCCGTCTCACAGTACCTAAATCAGCAATAGTTGGGACGCCAGCTCGAGGCTGGCTAAACTAAACTTTTATGAAATATCGCTGCTCGTGGCTCGTCCCCTAATAGAATTCAACTTACAATTAGATTTAACGGTTATCGAGATTTTGTGATAGAACTTTTTTTTGTGGTAATTTTTTGTTTTAGTAATTTTAGGTCTCTTTGTGAAGTTAAGATTGGATAAAAGAGATGCTTTCGAAGTAAATTAATAAGAGTATATTAAAAATATATATATAAAAAATGAGATCTCTCTAGAGGTCAGAGTAGAAGCGAGTCGTGATGCATGGGCACCAAGTGCTACGGTAAACGCGACAGGATGTGGGTTGGATTCCTACTCGAGAAAGTGAAAAAAATATTTATTATTTCCATTTGCTGTTGTTGGGGCAAAACGCGGCGTTGAGTTCTGCCACTTAACAGGCAATGCCTCCAAAATTCAGTACGGAAGGTTTTAACATTAGGTTCCTTCTTACTACCCTCCCGGAAGTATTACCGACTTCAATTCAGGGGTTATGTAGATTAGATAACATGTTTCTATACAACGATCCACTCCTATGTTTTGTTTGAACACCTAGATCAATATGAATTACGTCTTATCAATGACATTTGTAATCAATATAATCAATTAAAATAATATGCGTATTATTTATAATTATGACGTCATTTGTCAACTTTGTTCTCGGGTTCCCTCTGTGTACCTGGCTATGTGTGGAATACAGTGTGATACTAAAAAAACATTAACTATATTTTTTTTATATTAAATTTTGTTTGAAAATGTGATGCGTAATTTCGCAAACACTATCAACGCCTCCGTGGCGCAATTGGCTAGCGCGTTCGGCTGTTAACCGAAAGGTTGGTGGTTCGAGCCCACCCGGGGGCGGTATTTTTTTAATAAAAAAAATAAATTATATAAGCAAACAAATAAATTATTAGCTATATAGTTATATAACTTCATAGTTTTGTCTTTTTATATTTTGTACATTTTTATTTGTTTTTTATTTTTTTATATCGATCTTGCCATTTATTGTTTGTGTTAGGTCAATTATTCAAGTTGCTATCATTTGTAATCCTAATTCTAAACACTCCTACTAAGATTTCTTAAAACATGGTATTCTGTGGTGCTAATTATATCATCTTCGTCTCAAATGAAAAAAAATAGTATCAGGATTTAGTAGCAGGAAAGGGAACCAACCTTCCTATATCTACCTAAGCTATCTGTTCAATTTTCAAGACATTCAAGACATTTCAAGACATTTTCAACGTGTTGAGTAGCGGAACTTAACGCCCCGTTATGTCTTGTTGCCAGCGCAAGAAAATGAAAATATACCATTCCATCGATTGAAAATCGAAATGAAATTAAAATGGAATAAGAGTGTCGGTAAATTAGTACTTATCATTTGTTTATTTCATAGATTGGCTTCATTGTCTTCACGGGTTTTTCTATATTATTTAAAAGATACAGACATAATCTTTAGGTACATTTATATTATCAAACAAAACCTGGTACTTTTTATATATTTAAAATGTTATTCCGTTTTAGAAGACATTAAATTTTCACGCCCGCGCTACGGTCAGAAAAATACGTTTACTAAAAAAAGAGCATCTTGAAGCTTTCAAATCACCCAAAAAATTTTTTCAAAAAATCACTGATAGTGTATCATGATCAAAAAGATATAGGAGTACTCATTTAAGTACGTGTATAAACTACTATTTGTGTTCATGCAGTCAAAGCGGGCAAAGTCGTGAGCAGAATACTAGTATTCTTCTCGCCTTAAACTTACTAAATTCTGGCCATGATCAATGGCAGTAATAACAATTTTTACATATAAAAACACAAGCCACAAACAAATTAAATTACATAGAGACTACTTAACAAGTAGGTTACTTTAAAGAGAAAAAAATATATATTAAAGTAGATTTTTTATATTTTTCATATTAAACATATTTTATTCATTGAGTTCCACAAGTTTACTTTGGTTGGTTGGTATTTTCAATAGTTCATCATGGTTGCACATTAAATCTGGGTCTTGCTTTTGAACTAGAGTGTAACGTTACACTTGTAAAGTAGAGCACTATATTAATAACCGTGTAAGGGCTTGAAATAAATGTTTTATATTCATTTCGTTTGCATGTTACGGTTGGCAGCGTTATTTAAAAACAGTTACAAAGTATGTTTTTTTGTATTTTTTTCCTTTTTTTTACTTCATACAGCATTTCGCTTATAGCGGGGTAATCAGAGGGAACCTTGTTTTAAGACATTGCGGTTCCAAACATTTTGCTCGTTCCCTCGAATGGGAAGCGAATTCATAATTCTGGCGGTTATAGTCAGACGTTGTGCCACTCAAATTAATTTAAAATGTTTTAAATATATAAATATAAATACAAAACCATTTTAACGATTGAATTTTAGTTCTTTAGATTCTTAATGTAAAGAGTATAAGTAGTTATTCTCTATTAACTTATCTTCGTATTTTAGAATTCTTCTTCGGTTTCACGCTTTTCCCTATATATAGCAGAGTAGCCAGAAGGAACCCAATATTAAAGTGGAAGACACTATCCTCAAATTTTCGTAATTGAGCGTTGAGTAGCAAAACTCAAGACCAGATGTGTTAAAACGAACAATAGCGTATGATAAGGTAATATAGAGAACTAACACAAAATTCTCTTTTTACTTAGTCGTATTCAATTTTTAACCATAATTTCTGTAAAAAATATCTTCAAACGTCTAACAGTATGCAGTTAAAATATTATGATATGATTAAAAGAAAAATCTTACACAAAAAAAAAATTTCCTTAGTACAAGTGCTCATATATTCTCACGATTCAGGTATATCTCAGAAAGAGTGCTTTGTTACAGAGTTATGGTAAAAACCTGGACACCAGCACCATCTGCCGGCGACAAACGAAAGATTTATAGCCTACTTGGTGGGAACTACTGTATGGTGTAAGTTGAAAACTTAGAACTTATATTTAATTTACTTTAAGAGTATATGAAGTTACCGGATTCCACGTTATCTTTGTCAATGAAATATTTTCATATCTTCGCTTTGGTGTCGTGACAAAGCGTGGCGTTGAGTTCCGCTTCTCAACACGCATTACCTCTAAATTTGCATCCAAAAATTCGCGAAAAATGGGGATGGATCTTAACAGTTACATACATATAAGATATAAAAGGTTTTACTATATTGATTTAGGTATTACCCGCAACTTTGTTTAATTTTAACTTTCGTACGAATTAAAATTTCTTCGAATTTTGAGAAATCTTCTATTACTGTTCTTCTACACTTACCGAGGATCCTACATACTAAATTTGACACTTAATTTCAATATTAAAATTAACTATTATTAATAATAATAATAACCTTACCAGTCCCTGACTTTCAACGATCAAAAAATAAAAATATCATGAACCTATACCTCGTATTTACCTATTATTGTTTAAAGTATAAAACTTGATAATCTATACTAATATTATAAAAAGGAAAATTTTATTTTGTTCAACGCCATATTTATATATCAGGAACTATTGGTTCGATTTAAGAAGTTATTTTTGTGTTGGAGTCAAAGTAGTTTTAAAATAATTACATTCTCAAATTTGAAAATAAAATAATGCATGAACATCGTTATATCTTAAACTTTAAAAAAGTTTACCGTAACGATGCAAGATATTTTTATATAATAGAAATATTATTTTAAAAACGCTATAATCTTTTAGCTTGAAGTAAATTCCCTTTGTAGATTAAAACAGCATGTCTTAAATATAAAAATCTTTCTTATCTTTATCAAGATACGTTATTCCATATTTATTTTAATAGAAATTTTATTCGTTTATTTTAATAAATTATATGAAATGTTAAACATGTATAAAAAAGCAACGGATATTTATTATTTTAATATGTATTATATATTTATTTATTATTGTATTCCTTGTGAAACTTAAAAATTCAAAATATGAGTGTCTTTGATAAGACAAAATGCGGCGTTATATTCCTTCACTCAATTCACAGTCTTTAAAATTCGTGTAGTCTCCGCTTACGCTGGGTACTTCCGCCCATCCGTATATATATATATATATATATATATATATATATATATATGTGGAATAAAACGGAAAAAGCTGTTTAATTTTCAACATTTAAAGACATAGCAATGATGCAGCGGTACTTAACGCTGTTATTAATTTAACAAAACGAAATGTGCAAACAAATTAAATAAAGAAGCTTATTTAAAAAAAAAAAAATGTAATTTGACTTGTATACAATAAACATTGATCCAATAGTCAAAAAGCTTCTCTTTACCCAATTTTAAGTTCGCATACACAGTACATTAAATTACTTTATATAAATTCAGGCCAATTTTCATCAACAGTTGAAGTGAAATGAATAAAACTTTTGCATGGAAACGACGTAACGCTAATTAATTTAAAGCACTGTTTATTTTTAAAATAATCTTCTTTGTCCATGAATATTTATATATGCGGCTTGGCGCTTCATTCGCAAGTGGAGGAAACTTAATTTTAAGACACTCCATTCACAACATTCCGGCCAATTTTGAGACATTGAATATTGAATGGCGGAGCTGAACGCCGCGCTTTGTCTTATTAGCAAAGTGAGGAAATGAAAATAACTCATTAATCTGAGTGGGAATTCCCATCGATGCTTTTGCACGCCGCGACGGCATTTTTTTTTTTTAAATTTACGAAACTTTTAAAATTCAATATTTATTTTCTACTACAACTAAATTCAAATATAAATAATTTTAAAAGGATGCCCGAGTATCTAATAGGTGCATCTTTTAATAGTTTAAAGTATATTAATGTTCGTTTTTAAGCAATTTATGGGAGACATGTGCACCATTACAGCTTTTAAAAGCTACCTTACATGACGAAAAAATATTGAAGTCGTCTGCAACTTGTAACCCGTTTTAAAACTTTTAAGGAATATCAAATTTTAATGTGTATTTGCTGTGAAATAGGTGTAATAGGTATCCCTATAACTTAACCCGGAGTTATGGGGGTAGGGTATGTGAGACCCATCGCATTTTATTTTATTTGTAGTTCAGTTATTATACGTGCAAGTTTGCCTTTATTTTTAGAAGATGGAGCTGTTGAATTGTTCTAACGCCTACAGGTAACCCTTTAGTCGTGCAACAATTGCAGTGGAAGTTATACGAACACAACGTTAAAAAGGGTCTGTTAGACCCACCCTCACAGTCAGTGTAAAAATTTCGAGCCGTGCTGACTATACCAAAAATAATCATTGGTTGATATTCTTCTAATGTATTTTACTATAAAAATTCATTTAAACTTTATAATTGACTAATAATTAATTAATAATGGCCGTATTTATTGAAATTTAGATAGAAAGAGGGGTATGAATCTTAACTAATCTTAACACTAGGTTCCTTTTACTTACAGCAGAAGGATATAGGTTGAAAAAAAATTCTCGTGATTTATAGCATATAAATAAAAAATATAATTGCCATTAAAATCTTTTATAATAATAATATACAATGTTATAAAATATATTAAGATAACATACAAAAGCGCGCTTCATATTTGCGGGATGCCAAAATTAAAATTATAACGCAACGTTAATTTTCTTTGTGATTCGGACATCCAGAGACCAGACACACAAATATGCAGACTAATCTTTTAATATTATAATTAAAATCGTTGTAGCTCAGTGCAAAACAGTGTAACTACAATATTGTTAGAAGGTTATATTTTTTAACAAAAGAGACCGTCATGGCGGAGGGGCACAAACGTGCGGCGGAAAGTGGAATACAGAAGTGCGGATACGGATACATAGAGGGTTTAAACTTTGCATAGAACTCTGAAATTAAAAGAAGATTTCTTGAAATTCCTACTGAAAAGGGGAAAATTTTAATATTTATAGTTCACGTACATACATATGTACACATCACACATATAGTTTACACTCAAAGTTTCAGGTGGAATTGAGTATTAAGATAATATTATAAAAATGTACACATCTGGCACACAAGGTTTATTTAAGGTAAAAATTCTTAAGACGTGTACAGCTAAGGCCGTATTTACACTGGTTAAGTATTATACAATTTTTTGATTTTGGACTTTCTTAATAATTTGCGATAGACTTCGAAATTCACATATTTCTAATTTGACTCAGCTACACAAGTTCTTCCACCAAAATAAGTTGATAAAGAAATGAAAAAATAATAAATAATGTCAACTTAAGTTTGCGGGCAGCTGCACTTATTTTCTATAAAATTAACTACAAATAGAAGTTTGTAATATTTTTTTTCTATGAAATAACTATACATTTTCGGATTTTTCCTTTATGCCAAATTTCATTACTGTAGGACCACGGGAAATACCCTATAGATTTTGATTATGCTCCTCGTATCTCTCGATTGCTTTGACTAAAAAACTTGATTTTTTTTGTCCTACAAAAAAAAACCATAAATTTGAATATTAGACATTATTTTCAACGTAAAATCTTTACGCAATCTCTATAAAAATGATCTTGGGACACGGACAGAAGGACAACGAAGTGGTCTTAAAAAGGTTCCGTTATTACCTTTTGAGGTACGGTACACTTTAAATTAATTAAAAATATTTTTACATATAATACAGATAAAAAAATATAATAATATATCTCCATAGACAATATTTACGCAGACAGAACGGATCGTGACCGGCGGCGGCGGGTTAATGCGTAATGCGTATAGTGCCTTAGAGGCCAAAAAGGACGTTAGAGCTCGTTTCACCGCGTTTAAAAGGTTGATATAAGGGTTTACTACGCTTTCCAAAGTATATTTTTTCGCACAAATATTACTTATTTGTAGGCCAAGGTAGGTTATGTTAAAATATATTTTATGAGAAGCCTTTGTAAATATGCGTAGAAGTAAGCCTGACATTTAAAATGTATAGATAAATATGTCTTTTTTTAACTTCGGAGAGAGAGAGGGAGAGAAGGAGAAGGAATTTAATTTTTGCGACATTGTGGGATGCGTGACAGAACTAAACGCCGTGCTTTGTCTACCAAAGCACGGAAATGAAAATAGTTATTTCGCTTGACTGAGGATTGAGCCTACAATCGACGCGTTTTCAGTCAGGCGCTGTCCTTTTGCGCCACAACGGAACTCTAATAACTGTCAAACATTTGTAATTTTACTTATAATTGTTTTATTTATTTTACAACACACTGTAAGGTCTTTTTTTTTAAATATATGTGTATATTACGGCACCCTTGGTAGGCGAGAGGAACTCGCGTTTGTCCGGGTTTTATTAAAAAAAAATTAAAAGAAAAAAAATATTGAACATTGAATTAGAATCAATAAAGCGTGTTCGGAAATTTTAATTGTGGCAACATTCGTGAAAAATAAAAGTAAAAAATACCGGCGGTCGATTGTACGAATATTAAAAATCAGCCGAGCATTATTGAATTGCCTTTCCCAGTTATTTGTTTGTCGAATTTGATAAATGCATTTTTTAATCAATAAAGTAATAGTCTTCTTACATATTTCTGTTCTAATTTCATACTTTATCATGTAAAGCAAAGTCGGTAGAAATAGTAGGGTAAGTAGGTAGGATATATATAGAAAGAGGTATTTGTTTAAATATTTTTTATTGAACACAATTAAAGAAAATATTAATATTTAGCTAATCAGTTCCTGGCTTGCTATATCAGTTCCTGGAGTTAGACCACCCGGACGCTCAAAGAAGCGCTGGTTGGATGTCGTGCTGCAGGACATGAGAGCCAACGGTCTAACCACCGAGGACGCAAAAGACCGTGCAAAGTGGAGTAGGTTGAGTAGGAAGGCAGATCCTGGCAATAGCCGGGATTAATGCCAGGAGGAGGATTAATATTTAGCTAATATCGCTTGGCTTATGTCAGTCATCAAAAAACGGAAGTAAATGACTGTTTTTTAAAACCCCAGTCAGTCGCATATAAAACTTAAAATGCATGTAAAATTTTTCCATGCATATACATATTGTTCATTTATATTTACCCGTCTGTGTAGTGGATGTAATGTATTGAATGTTTCACGCTTTGCGTTGTTCTGATCCAGTACACTGTAAAGCTTAATCAAAATCACCATGGTTTCTATTACAGTGATTCTTTTTATTTATTGTCTATGTTTTCTATAATAATATTGTTTGTTTGGTTAAGCATATTAATCTCAGAAACTATTAGTTTCAATTTTAAAATTATTTGAGCACACGAATGAAGTCACAGACAAAAGTTAATGCTATATAAAGTAAAGAGATTCGACAAGCTCAATAAGCAATGAAGTAAATAATATTATTAATAAAGTATTATAATTAATAATAACAAGTGAGTAATTCATTGAAATAGAAGAAATCTTTTTGGAAAATATAAAATTATGTTTCTCTATTACAAAAGATACGACTGGTCCCCTATATAAGTACTGCAACGCAAGTAAAATCTTAACAATAACTTAAAAAACAAGTCAAGCACGAAACGTAACGTACGTTCACTACAAAACCAGCCCCCGCGAGGACTTTCAATCATAAGTAATTAAATGCTTCCACCCTCTTCATGGCGAAACCTCGATTGCTCTTAGAATCAATACCGTCTTAAGCCTGTATTTTTAAGAACATTTCTTTAGATTTTTCATTAAAAAGAAACTCATTTTATTTGATCGTTTTTATGAATGTAAGTATTTAAATCAATAAATATTATTGTTCCTGTTTCTTTTTTCTTTTGAAATGATTTAAAGAAATAAATTTATTTCAATTATACTTTGCTAGCTATTTCCTGCGGTTTCGTCAGCTTGGTCAAATAGAAATAATAGATACACACATACACACATACACACACAAAATAAGAAACGCTAGTGTCTTAGTGGTGTACAGAGTGTCTAATCATTAGATTCCCTCTGCCTGCCTTGCTTCATATATATTCTACGCGGGCAACGCCGGTAGCATAATAATAGTATTATAATAAATAAGTTATATGTGTTTATAAATTATTTTGTTCAACTATGGAGGATGTTTCCAGTTTTATAGCTCTAATTTCCGGCGGACAATTTATTGGTAGGACCACTACTGTTTAGTGTTATAATAAATTTTGATATGATAGTTTTTATGAGTGTGTTTTATGATTTACATGAGAAATATTTGGTTGAAAAGTGTTGTAATAATGAATTTATAAAGAAAATACTTTCTTTTTATAGATTTTTTATAATAATAGATGGGCTGGATGTTCGATTCCCATTCGGGGGAATGAATTACGTTCATTCCTTCATTCTGGCAAAGAAAAGTGCGTCGTTGAGCTCTGTTCTTTAACAAGTAATTCGAGATTCAGGCATTAGGTATATGGAGAGCGGAATATCGTAACATGGGTTCTCTCTGCCCATTCTACACTGCTATAAGGGAAGTGTGAAGCGTAATTTAGAATGAAGTAACAGATCACTCCAATTTTCCACTACTTTAGAAATATAAATTTCTGATCTTTACAATTTAATAATTTCACGATTTATCCCACACATAGCAAGGTAGGCAGAGAGAACCTAAGAGCCTAGTATTCTCGTTAAGACTCCGTTCCCATTAAGATAGTTCCGTTCCCCATTTTCGAACGAGTTCTTGTTATCTCTGCCAAACCTGTTGTAAACGGGATGATGCGTGAAGCTAAAGAAAAAGAAAAAAAATGGAATAAACATTTCAATACACACTGTATTATTTTGTTTTCCCATCGTATGAACTGTTAAATAAGAAATATGAAATAACTTTTAACATAAAACAAAACTTGCTTGAAAGCTACACAAAGAGACTTAGTAAAGTGCTGATACCACGACAAAGTCCAAACTTTTTTGCAACGTAATATAATGTGGAAATATTATATTAAATATATAAGCTTTGTAATTAAGCTTTTAAACTGTATAATACTTTATTTTTATTTAGATTAATAAAATTTTGTGTTTTTATTTTAGTTTCACGCCGTATCCCGCATAAATAGGGTAAGTAGAGAAAATACTTTTCGTCATATCATCTGTTGAGTGGCGAAATTCAACGAAGCATTTTGTCTTACCCTATGATTGTTCCTTTAAGTAAAGTATTTTTTTTTACTTTTAAATATAAATTAATAAAAAAAATACAAGGACAACAGTCCAGGCCATCGGTGGCTAGGGCTCCAGAAAGAGGAACATCCTCATAATACGCGCCGTCTCAAGCTTGCAAGCAATTTCAGCTTGATATCTCCATGTGATATCGAGGTAAATGGTCTTGACATTCGGATAACAAATTTATCCTATAAGTGTTTCGTTTTTTCGTTTTAAGGTACAAAACTCAAAAAATTTTTTTTTGTTGTGACGGTTGCTAGGGTCAATTACGTAATTATTATTATTATGAACGCAATTACTCGACAACCCGATTCTAAAATATTAATACGATTCAAAGGCGCTCTAGAATTGAAAACTTCGACGCGATGCTTTAAATAAACTTGAAATGGAACGTTACGAGCTCCTTAATTGAAATAGTTGACTTTGTGCAAAGGAAAAGCTTTTTTAAGATTTTCCATTTGTAATCTGGCAATGTAATGAAAAATTAAACTTATACTTACCTACAGTTATAATGAGTTATTACCAATCTTATTATTACTCAAAGGCAACGGGTTCAAATCCTACGTGAAAATTAATAAATAAAAAGTTACGGATTAAATTGTTTTTAAAAAGACAACTTTTAATATATAAAAGTAAACACTATTTTTTTATCTCGTAACGATACAAAGCAGCTGTAGAAAGAAAAATGAAAGAAGTTTTCGCATAAATAAAACTTGCCTGGACTTGTGATAAACATTTCGAGCAGTTACTGTTTTTTAATGCTCTATTAAAATGGGCTATTTAATTCTTACTTTTAAACTACACATTATAAAACAAATAAGTAAGTTTATATTGCATCTCCCTTATACGGATTACAGCGTATTATAAAAGGCAGAGAGAATCTAATGTTAATTCCCTTGAGTGAAAACTGAAATACGGAAACGTGTTGCACCTTTTTATATGCTTACTAACATTAATCGATAAATTATACATATATTTGTAATTATATATATTTTAAAAATAATATAATTAACAAACGGTTTTTGTCGCTTATACAAAATTCCAGGGGTATTCCATCGTGATAGTAGGAGTATCAAGAAGAAAAGAAAAAACTATATATTATATCGTCTACTTATCAATCTCAATAAGCCATGAAGCTATATGAAGATAAAAAAAGATACAATGCGAGTCGAATTCGCATATTACGGGACTTATCGTTGCATTGGGTATTGAGTGACGGAACTTAACGCCGCGCTTTGCTTTGTTACTAGATCGAGGAAACGAAAATATTAAATATTTCATTAATTGAATGGGAATCGAACCCACAACGCTTACAGTCCTTCTAACCGGCATGCTGTGCCCCTGTGCTACGATTGAGCTCTGCCTTATTAAGCCCTGCCCTATTAATATTTTTCTAATAACAATTTTCCATATCTTTCTTCTCATTTCTCATAAAAAAAGAAATAGATAGATAGATGTAGGTGGAAGTATATCAAAATGAAAAGACAATACAACTAACTAAAAACAAAACAATTAAACTCAAGATTTCGTCCCCTGGCAGTTCTCTACATTCTTGGGAAAACTTTTGTAATGAGTACGAAGAATGTTAGAAATTTTCTACCTTTTTTGCCAATAGAAAACAAGAAGGACATTTGAATTACTTATATAACAAGCACCAGTAGTTGAGGCCGACGTAGAGCAGAGGCACACGTGGATATAATTTAGTTGTTTTAAAAGGGTTATTTAACTAAATATTATTATTTATAAAATAAATTTTGCGAAGACTCAATATTATGGATTATTATTTTACTTGAAAAATAAGAATGATTTCATCTTTAAATAGGTTTGTGCGTGTACTTAATATGATTAAAATCATCATTTAACAGGTGAACAATTAGAATAAACATTGATTTTAAGATTGACCTTCTATTATATAATATTTTACTTTAAAACATAAGGCAGACCGCGCATTTCATCGTCTATTTCCATAGTCAAACGGAACCGGAATAAAATATTTCAAACGCTGGCAACCCCTGTTTGTGGCAGGAATTTTCCAGGCAACCCTGTTTTATAGTGTTCAGAAAAAAATAAGCTTTAATTTGATATATAATTCATTAAAAAAAACACATGAGTGCAAATTATTAACATTTAGTTACATGTTTAAACCAGGCAACCCCAGACTTGCGGCAGACTGAGAGCTGGCAACCCTTAATTTTCCAATTCCTTATGCGATTATCTTTCAAATGATGTGCGATTCATATAAAAAACGTATGGGTGCAATTTTCTCCAAAAACGAGTTACGAAAAAATGTAATTAAAGGTGATTGCGGCAGGATTCTTCCAGGCAACCCAGGTGTAATCTGTTCTACTAATCATGTATTATTCATTAATATAGGTTTAATTAAGAAAACTCGTTTATGCAGGATTCAACGGCCGGATCTCAGTCTAATACTTCCTTCTACTTTTGTCGATGGTTCATCACTAATACATAATGTAGGTTTATCTGATTTGGAAATATGGCTTGAGGGATTGATGCTAAATCCTCCTTAAAAGGTAAATTTTCCACGTGACATATATTTTACACCACTTGGCGGCGTTGAGTAACGGGGAGAAGAATAATCTTTTATTATGTTCTTTCTGATTATAAAAGAAAAAATAATTCAAAAGATTAGATTAAAATATTAATAGTCCTTTATTATTTTGCTATAGAGGTCTAGCTTGATCTTTAAGTACATAATAACTTTTTATGAATACTGTTATAGTTCAGTTTTGTGTATTAAAGCCTTAAATAGGTTGTTTGTATTTTATATAGAAAATTAAAAATATATAAAACAAAAACAAATATAAAAGCCGTAGTGGCGCAAGGACATAAAGGCATTCAACTGTAACCACGATGATTGAGGGTTCAATTCCTACTCGGGGGGTACGAAATATTTCATACTATAATTTCCTCGCTCTGGTTTGAGCTCTGCCGCTCAACACGCAATGCCACGCAATGTCATTTCGACGGACTTAAAAGTTGGGAACGGAAGTGTCTTAATGGGAACAGTGTCATATACTGGATTCCCACGTTACTTGCTATGTGTGGGATATAGTGTGAAGCTAATAAAAAAACCAAATAATCATATAATAAATTATGCTATCGTGGCGCAGAGCAACAAGCATAAGAGCGATCTCCACTTTTTTTTGAGAATTTTTACTTTCCCTCCGTATGATAAAGAGCAGTGTTAAGTTCCGCTGCACAACACTCAATGTGTCAATATGAGATGGTGAGGTGGAATTGAATTGAAAAAAAAATGGAGTTCGACATTTTTGAGGGAACTGTAAATCTCTTTAACTTAGACAAAGTGTAATTTTGTTTTTAATTGCCATTAATACTACACAATTTGTCGAAAATGAGTTTTTTGGGGCGTGGGAATTGTAATTTTTTATTTCAAAGCAATATAATTTTCAACAAAGGCGAAGACGAAAAATTATTTTCATCGAATATAGAACAAGTTTCGCCCTTATTTTTAGGCCATTGGATAGATGAGAAAAAATTATAGAAATAAAAATTTAAAATTCTTTATTTAAGTAAAAATATTTAATAAAAATAAAATATAGATGTGCAATATGCTTATTGAAAATTTTTCCATATACTTTTAAAACCAATCAATATGAAGCAGTATTTACTCGTAAAATTAATATCAGAAAATAATTATTTGAAAAAACCTAATGAGATTTATTGTACCCATTTTTTCGCATTTTTCCCGCATAGAAGGTTGGACAGACAGACTACTTTGCACCTGAATTCGAGACATTGCATACGGAGCTTAACGCATCACTTTGTCTTGCCAGAGGGAAGAAATAAAAAAAATTACTCTGGTCCTTAAAAGTCTTTAAATCAACGAATATATTGTACAAACCACCCTGGTTTTATGGCCCAATGGAAGTGACCTCTCGGAGTGACTAATAAAAGTTTGTTCATTAGTGTATCCGCTAAAAAGTCCGCCGGTCGACTTTTAATTTCGTTTTTGCTTAATTTCAACATCTCAAGTTGTTTTGTTAGAGTCGCCCTCTCTTACTTTTATTAAAAAACTAGTTCATCCCTCCAAGTTGTCTTGATGAGGTTTTATTAGACTTAGACAAGGGCTAATACGTGGGTGAAATGTATAAATATATTGTACTAGCGACCCGCTCGCGGTTTCACCCGCGTGAACTATGTTATTATTAATTTCTGTCTCCATGACTTCGTCCTAGTGACTTTATGCAAAATTTGAGACTCCTAGCATTTGTAGTAACGTTTCATACAAACTTTCGACCCCAAAAACAACCCCTTAGAAGTCGAATATTGCAAATTCCCGTCTTAGCGAGCACCCACGTCCTATAAGTAACTCCTATGCAAAATTTCAGATTCCTAGCACATGTAGTTTCTGAGATTTCGTGATGAGTGAGTGACCTTTTGATTTTATATATATAGATTTACTAGTTTTCTTTTGTATAATTTATATTTAATGTTGTAAGTTCTTTGATGTTCAAAATGTAAAGCATGAAACTTCGTCTTTAGTCTCGAAACTAGATTTGATCTTCACTTAGGAGAATAATATTTTAATTATGTTGCAAATAATTTTATTTTTACATATAAAATATATTTTTTTAAATATTTCCAAACCAGTTAAATCTAAAGGTCTTATTAGTTTCGACGAATTGAATGCTAGTGTAGAGGAAACAAGGCGGCATGGCGGCGTATGCGGGCGTCAGGTGGCCTCAATGAAAGAAATTGCCAATTCCATGCATCTACACACTTTATAAACTACGACGTTTTATAGCCACTTGGACCCTTTTTTAGTATGTAAATTATGTTACCAATACGTTTCGTACATAAGAATAGGGATAGTGGGTTCAATTTTGTAATTGTTTAATTTAAAGTGTTAGCCTAGATTTATATTTTTTAAATAAAATTAAAATTTTAATATTTAATTACTTTTTTATTATTCATTTATGAAACCTTAAAAAACAAATTCTATACTACATACTTTCATAACTATTTCAATATTACAACAATAAAATGTTAACAATCCAAAACAAGTTTTCTATTTCTATGAAAGCGTCAGATGGTGGGAAATAAAGAAATTGGCAATACCACGCCTCCATTCACTGATAGACTAACATGTCTGATGGGGCTGCAATTTTATAGCCACTTGAGAAATTCATTTCATAGTTCAACGTATGGTGCATTTGTTTGTTGGAACTAAAAACTAAATTTAGTTATCAGAGATGAAAAATAAAGTTGCTTCTTTCTTCATTTTGTAGTAGTTTTATGACTTTATAAATTTTTCTTTCTTTCTTCTCAGGTCTGAGGCAGTGGCTATAGTGGTTCAGTGGTAAGTTATTTAATGTTTCAAAAATGAAGCCTGTAAGGATACATATTTTGAATAAAAATTTTTGAATACATTTAAGTGTGATGATTGTTAGTTTAAACGATCTTTACTCGGGAAAATGATTATACATCTGTTCTACAACAGAAATGAAATTCAACATAAATTATGGAGGTATTGTGTATTGAGTGCACAGTGTTAAACTCAGTGGAACAGATGTAGCTGGGACGGGTTATTTTAATGAAGGGGGGAAATGTAGACCAGATTATCTTATTCTTGTTTCTCCCTCCCAATCACATCTGTACCTATTCAAAATGTATGAAATTATGTTTTTCCTTCTCTATTTTAAAATTTAAAAAAACAATACTAACAAATAATTTTACCAAACATAAAATCATTTTCAAAACAATGCCATCAATTAGAAAATGCCGTTCTAACACACAAAATAGACTGCATATCATGCAATCGACAATTTGATAATTGAATAGGTATCGAGTGGTACACGGTACACGGTATCTCTTGTCGAATGTGTTGTTAGCGCCACTTGTAGAATAAACCTGGCGCGATCGGGATAAATATTTTGAAAATTTCACATTAACTTTACTAATGATGCTTAGTTCAAAATATGTATGACTGTTAACGTGATGGTCGTGGGTTCTATTCTCATTTCAGGAAATGATTTGTTGTGTTGCTTCGGTAAGAAGAAAAAGCGTTAAGTTTCGAAACTCAACACGTAATGGCTCGCATATTAGGACAGTATGCAAAAGATGTAATGATATAACACTAGATTCCCTTTACAGCTTGAAGCTAAAATGTTTGTACTATTAATAAATTTATGTTTTTTTAGTTTTACGGTGTCTCCCGCTCATGGCAGGATAGGCAGAGGAACTCTGAGAAAATCGAACCCACCTCCTGTCTTGTTTACAGTTATTCCTTTGATCCCAGCGTCAAGACTGGCCTCGATTAGTGAAGTGTTATATAATGTATGTAGGCAGAGGGAATCTAATGTTAAGAAGTTCTGTTCCCATTGAATGCGGAACATAACGCCGCGTTTTGTCTTGATACTAGAACGAGGAAATGAAAATAATTAATTCCCCCAATGAGAGGTTAAAATCTAAAGGTAATTCCGTCATTATAAATAATAAAAATCTAATATTACTACAATGAGCATGAGTTAGATAATGAAGTGCCTGGTGCAAAAATGTATTTAATTTTTAACAGGATGGTGTAGTGATAGCAAGGTACTTTTAAAATATATTTTTTTAATTTCTCGTTGATTTTCATAAAATAGTGTTAAAACACTACTTTCTTTGCTTTCTCTCATAACATCGCGTAATCCTATCCTTCCTATATCTTATAAAACAAAGTCGCTTTTTGTGTCTGTCTGAACTTTCTAACTCTTCTTCTTCTAAACCACCCAACGGATTTTGATGCGGTTTTCACCATTAGGTCGAGTATTTCTCAGGGAAGGTTTATATATAGTTTATCATTTGTAAATTCTTATGTAAATTAACATAAATACGATAAATGTGTATAAAGTCCTACCCGTTGAGACACTTTCGCGCATGCGCTGCTTTAATGGTAAGTACTACACGAAAATAATGTAGTGGAGTATTGTTCCTTTTAATAAGATCTACAAAAAAGTCCGCGATGGCATATTCGTATCTTTTAAGAATAACGTGTAGTGATCATATTTCTGTCTAAAAATAGTAATTTCAATATATTTTTTTATTGTGAGGGATATTTTTCCATAATGGTATTAATCCTTATCCTTTAAAATACTTTATTAATTTTCTACGTTAAATGAAGATAAAATTTGCTTTTTACACTACTTCTAAATTGCGAATAGTTTTAGAGAAAAACGCATTTAATTGTTAACACATCACGCCGTTCACACATCAGCTGTATGTTACTCAAGTTTCACTTATCCCTTACTCTCAGCATATAAATAAGTATATTAGTTACGTTGGCCATTTAATGTAGATCAAAACTGTCGTTTACTGTTTTTCATTTTAATAAGTACTTTAGAAGTTGTTACAATATCAAAAAATCCTTGCTGCGAAACGCGCCCCGCGACATTTTGCTTATACAAGCGCGTCCGCCGCGCCCGCCTGCCTTACACGCATCGGTGGTTCAGTGGCAGAATGCTCGCCCGCCACGCGGGCGGCCCGGGTTCGATTCCCGGCCGATGCATTCTAATTAAACGGTGTCGCCGTTTTAACAGCATTAACCACAAGCTCGAAAAAAACCCACCTACCTCTGTAGCAACGAAGATCTAGATGCGTTTCACATATTGGATAATTTCAGTTGAATATATTATTTCAGCGCGATATATTTGTTTTCATATTTTTTGTAGTAGTTATTAGTAGGTAGGTTTTTGTTTATAATTTCTTCCGTTTAAAAATACTTAGTCATTTAAATATCTAAAAATAGTCATTTAAATATATTTAAATAAGTACTTGAAAAGATTAGTAGCACAGATTTAAAATTACGTTACCTACTAAAAAATCCTTGCTGTGTAAAACAATTGGAAAATCCTTATTGAAACTAGGAAAATGCGGGTTGCATTAGGGTCTAATTAATTTTCACATTATCTTAAGTGCTTTGCAAACATACATTATATGAATAATCCAGTAGTTAAAGCGGGCGAAGCCGCAAGAGGGTCGCTAGTCTATATATATAAAAGGACTTGTCCTCACTGACGGAGGTAAGACGCACGCACAGCCGTAACCGCTGATGGTAGAACCGTTAAATTTGGACAAAAGTTTACTTTCGTAATCTGGACATCCACTAAGAAGGGATTTTGAAAAATTTTAACCCTAAAGAGGTGAAATAGGGGTTCAAAGCTTGTATGGAAAAAAAATTAAATAGGCACCGATTTTTATAAAATTTGAAATTTAGATTTTTAAAAGTATTTAATTTAATACGTGTTTCATCGTTTTCTAGAATTCTCCCCCTAAGGGTGCAAATAAGGGGTTGAAAGTTTGTATAGATTTTTTTTAAATCGTCACCAATTTTTATAAAATTTGAAATTCAGACTCTTAAACGTATATAATTAAACACATGTTTCATGGTTTTCTGTAATTCACCCCCTAAGGGTGCAAATAAGGGGTTTAAGTTTGTATTGAAAAATCTTTAAATTGCCACCGATTTTTATAAAATTTGAAATTTAGACCCTTAAAAATATTTCATTGAACACATGTTTCATGGGTTATTAGAATTCACCCTTAAATACGCAAGCGAAGCTGCGCGCGTCCGCTAGTATTTAATATGTAAGCACTATGTACGTTACAAATAAACAATTGTTTCTTTATATTAACAATAATTAAATGAGTAAACAATATGAAACACCGCTCTCGTCGTTATCCGACAAAAGCCGCTCGCGATTCATCCGATTAGCCCGACCAATAAACAACGGGCGCGCTACGTTATTAATTTTCGATTGGCACAGGTGCTGTCAACCTTTCTTAATATTTGAAATTAAAATATTTAAACGGTTGTTATGCGCAACGTTAAGTTTCACAAATTAAGGTGGAATTAGACGGAAACCTAAACGGATTACGGATTACGGTACGGTACGATATCTTAACATTAGGTATGGGTGAAGTGAAAAAAGAAAATAATAGTAATTAAATACATAACGTGAACTAAAGTTATTCAATTTTCATTAAGATCAATTTAATTTTCATTCTTAACTTGTACATGTAGCCTAACGCAGTTCAAGGTTCTTGATGAGAAAAACAATCCAAGATTTATGATTATTAAAGAAATTGTTAAGTATTAGGCTATCGTGGTGCGACATCTGACTATAAACTCGATGTTTGGTTCGATAGCATGGAATTAAATTTCTTAACACTAGGTTCCCTCTGTCAACCGTACTAAATGTGGCATACCGCGTGAATCTTAATAAAAAAAATAGTTAATTAGATATTTTAATAGCAATATACAAAATTAAAATAAATAATTTTCACAAAAATGTTGGCGATCCCCGCCAAGTCTCCTGGAGCCATTGGTAATTTCCTCCGTTATGTGCCGTCACGTGACGCCGTTTCTGGTTTCCTTTTAAGTCTGTCTAGTGAATTTGTTGCAAAAATTGCTAACGAAATTGACCTTTTGCCTAATAACGATGTGGATTGAAAATATAGTGTGGGATTTCGTAATTTCTAAATCTTTTTACTGGTAAAATATTATTTGGGTATGTTATAATCAAATGTGTTCAAATTAAATTATGTAAAAAGCAGCCTGTCTTTTTCTCCCATGGGAGGGTACGCATACGGTAACATAGTGTTAGGACACTACGGATCTTATCTTCCTAATTCAAATTTTAAAATATGGGATATTTTTAGGTAGGCAGAGGTAACCTAGGAATCTAATGTTAAGAGAATCTGTTCCCATTAAAACATTTCCGTTCCTTAATTTCCACCACAACAAAGACAAATTAATGTCTACATAATATATATTTTGAATTGTAACAGAATCTAAAATGGAACAGTTTTATCGTATTATAACAAGTGTTTCTGGTCACGATCCGAGCTTTGATTTATGTTAAAAATTTTGTTTGAAAATTGTTAGAGTTCCAACTCAGTTGAAATATTATTGGAATAGTGCTTAAGAATTAAATCGAAATTGTTATATCTATTATGTAAATATTCTTTTGTATCGTCATAATCGACATTTTTCTTATTTTTTATATAACAAAATTAATTATCTTGCATATAAACTTGCTTTGCACTTTCGCTATTGCAGCTTTACGCTTCAAACAAAAATTATTCATTTTCACGATTGGAATTGGAATTTAGTATCCCATCACTACTTTCTCTGCTTGTCTCTTACTTTAAAAACATTGTATGTGCATCGATAGAATAAATAAAATCGGCCAAGTGCGAGTCGGACGCGCATAAAAGGAGTTCAGTATCAATATCTAAAAAAACCGTAGTAAAATCACAAGTAGCGGCTCCAGAAATATATTCATTATCTATGAAAATTTCCACTGCCCAACTCTCGCGGTTCATGAGATTTAGCCTGGCGGCATACAGACATACTGACGGACAGCGGAGTTTTAATAATAGATATGCGTATGTTACGCTGTGCCGTTGTGGCGACAGCAAGGTAAAAATGAAGCTTATATTTTACTAAAAGCAAAGACATATTAAATCGCTAGTATTTTATGTACGAGTAGAACGAAATTTAATTTTAAATAAATAAACTCATCCGTCGGCCCTTACTTATTTAGTAAGAAACGAATAAATAAATAAGGGTACTTCGGCAGTAAATAGTGGTTTGTCACAATATTTACTGAATGAGCTTTAAGCTCTTTCAAACTTTCTTTGTTTAAGATGACTTATTTCTTTGAGAATGTTTCTGTTTGAAGAAATGAAATTAATTTTCATGGAAATGTTTTTTTGAAAGAAAGAAAAGAAGTAGTGGGAAATATCCGGCGTCGTAGCGCAGCGGCACACTGTCTGCCTGTAATCACGACGGTCGTCGGTTCAATTCCCATTTTGGAATGAATTGCTTTTATTTCACTTAGAATGGGCAAAAATTATTCCAATCTTGGGCAATAATTTAGGCCGAATAAACATTGTATGTCCACTATTACCCAGTACTATATAACTTAACATATTTACAACAATCTACATTTAAAAGCAAAATATATAGACGCATTGTACTAGTACAATAAAAATAAAGGGTGAAAAAATAAATCTTAAGATTTGACTTAAGAATTTCTGCCAACATGTTTCGACTATCTTCAGATTCAATCAATTGACGCTGAGGCAAGTTCATTAATTCTCTCACTACATTTCACTCCGTTAATCTTTCGGAACACTGAGTTATCGTCTTTCGGTGTTGATTTGGCGCAAACTGTGATATAATATAATGGTGTTAAGAATTAAGATTTTATTAATTATATCATAGCGAAGTCGATGGTTGTGGGTTCAATTCCCGCATTATCATAAATTTGCACGGAAATCGAAGAACGGTGTGTCATCAAGAACATCTAGCTCTCTCTGCCTTAGCTTTGTGGAAAAATGCGGGACGACTTATTAAATGGTACGAATATTTAATTTGTTTGCTAGAAATATTTTATTTTTCTATACACGCAATGATTTACTAGAGTTCTATAATTTCCACATAATGTAAAAAATGAGGAATGCAGCGTTTTAAAAAATATTTATTTAAGAAATAGACTTAGCCGTGACTCTACAATAGTGTTTGTCGTCAGTAATTGTCTTAAGAAAATTACAAAAGGTTACTATTTGTGGTACGAAGGGAACAGAGGAACTTAACATAATTTTTATATAAGCTATAAGATATATCGTGAAGTCATATTCAAGATATGTGAGAAGATAAAAGTAATATTTAAAACGCTAGTCACTCTTCATTCGAACCTATCATCAATTAAGTAATGAAGCTTCCAAATTTTATTATGATATCAACATATTGTTTTTACTTTAGTAAATTAATTTTACACGTGTACTATACACACTCGTACATTAAAACATTAAAAAATTGATAATATAGTTTTGAGGCCAGTCGTGGCATTGTGCCCACAAGCGCAACTGTAAACTCGTAAGGTTCAATTCCCACTCGAGGAAATTTAATATTTGATATTTTCATTACGTCTCTCTGGTAGTGCGGCGTTTAATTCTGTCACTCAACATGCAATATCTCGAAAATCTGGCGGTAATTGAGGAACAGAGTTTTTATCTTATCATCAAAGTGAAAATATTAAAGAATATTTTACATGAAAATAGTATAAAGCGAAACGCGTTATCCATTTCCGTCCAATCCACCCCAGACTGCAAAATGGCAGACGAGATCGAGATATTAAAAGCGTCGCGTAAACCACTTAATAAAAAACAAAAATTCAAAGTGAAATTCTGAATTCCAGTATTTCAGCCTACGCAGAACGTTGCAACGTTTCAATTAATCAATTAAAGCAACGCCGGGGTATAAAAATTATAGTGAGTACTAAACTCCCTCTCAGGAGTCTGTCCAACATCAAATAAAACAGTTAGTTTTAATAAATTTATAATAATTATAATATAATTTAGTGTTGTATTAATTATTATTTTTCTATTTCATGAAAAGCTATAAACGCGACAGGTTGTGAGTTCCATTCCCACTCGAGGAAATGAGTTATTTAATATTTTGATTGCTTCGCTCTGGCAAAGCGCGGCGTTGAATTCCGCCAGTCAACATGAAATGCCTTTAGAATTCAATGAAAAATATGTAATAGAATGTTTTAGCACTAGGTTCCCTCTGCCTATCCCGCTATATGCAGAAAAAAAATAAACCAGACAGTGTTTGCCTCCCGTTTCCCTCCCCCAGCTATGCAGATTTGGGGTGGCACGAGTAAATTGACAACTAGAGAGGGCTCAAGGGAGAATGGACAGTTCAATAATGCAAGGATGTCTGATTGTTTTAACAGTTACGACTTAATGTATACTGGAAGTATAGGTATTATTGGTGATGTGTTTGTTAGTATATTATTTAAATTTTGTACTGAAGAAGGAATTATTGAATTTACTACTAAGTTTAGTTTTAAACTTTTTAGAACTTTGACCCCCTTTCTGTATCAAATGAGAACTCAGTGTTTCCCTCCATTTGCCACACACTCCATCCAATTTCGAGACATTGCATATTAAGTGAAGGAACTCGAATCTTTGTCTAGCTTTGGCTCCGAGTGGAAATCGAACTCAAAACCTTCGTGCTCATATCATATAAAATTACTTAAAATACATAATAATACAAAATCTGCAAATGTCTTCATACCTCCATGACTCAACCTATTATTAAGGTGCCTATTAAATAATCCCAAGTTGTTCTAATACAAGATACATGCTACAGTATGACAGTTCATAAAGCAGACCTCGAAGTTATAGTCCCAGAGGTGATAGCGATTGGATACACGACACATAATATCTCCACAACAAAGGAAATTTATGAAATAAATAGAAATAGATCACTTAAGTCTTAATTGTCAATTAAATTTCAGCACTGTTTGGTTCTGGGATCAATTCTTTATTGGTAGAATTATTTTTTTTATAATCTATATCTTTTACTACATATCACTGTTGTTTTGTAGGTTGTCCTTTTAGGATTTAGTTCTAATAACGGCATTTATTACTTAAAGTGACTATTTATTTGAAAAAATTAAAACATGAAATGATTTGACAAAGCAATGTCGCAAATTTCACTGCAAAGTAGGGTAGGCAGAAGGAATCTAGTGTTAAGACACTCCATTCCCAACATTCCGCCAAATTTTCGATATTTTTCGTAATAAGTGATAGAAGAGAACATCGCATCATTGTTTTCAGCGCGAGTCAAATTCAAATCGGTGGATTTTCAGTCATACACAGTACAGCCGGCCCAAGACTGCCTCGTTCATTTATAAATTATTCTATAAAATCTTCTAGCACAAAAAACATACACCTAAGAAAACATATACCTAGATAAGAACATCCATACATTTAATTCCTTCTACAGACGTCACAAGAAGAATTTTAAAACACGATTTTGTATTCCTCCCAAGGAACCAAGACGATTCATTCATCTATTATTACGAAATCAAAACACAGTCGGACAAAACCTAACATCATGAGACCAACTCGAGCTATTGAAACAAGATTTTCGAAACGGAAATAAAAGCCAACTCTTCACAGTTGCTAAGAAAAAGGAGATTCATTTGCGGAGATTGTGCAGCTGTTAATAGATCTTAGGGTGTTTGCAGATTGAGCGGTTAAACGCTGTGATTAATTAGTTTTTAATTTTTTTTTAACCGCAATTTCATTAAGGCAGTGTTTGGGTCATTCGCCATTGTGTATTTTATTACTTTATTTTTGCTTAATTATTGTTCTAATGTAGAAAAAATCTTGAGTGCAGTTGAGACAGAAAATTTCTAATTCTGTAATGTTGATATAAAAGCTATATTTTTCTTTTATTTCCGCGCTCTATCCCTCATGTAGTGTTAAAACAATCCATTCTCCACGCATCGTCCCATTTTCAAGATATGAGTGTTGAGTAGCGGAATTCAATTTTGTCTTCTAAAGCGAGGTAAATGAAAATTTATATACATATTTTCGGACTTGGGACTGAATCTACGGTCATCCCGTTTACAGTCAGACACTACTCCATTGTGCCACGACCTCAAAAATAATGAAATAATTTCACCTTCTATTTCTCTAAATATGATAATTTTGGGCGTTGGGTAGCGGATTCGAAATAAATTTAATTATACTTTAAAGCGCTCCATACAAATTGTCCTTTAATAGATTTAAGTGGAAACGATTCAGCTACAGGCATTGTGATTTTAAATTAATTTGCTAGAACTCGAATATAACGTAGAATAGGGAAGCACTTTGTGAATTATATACTAGAAAATTTAATTGGAGTTTATAATTTTAAAAATGCTAATATTATGTTAATGAAATGATATTTTATTTATATTTTACATTACTAGATGTTATTATGTTTATTACGCTCAATTCTGTTCAGTTAAAACAAATTTACCTTTTTTTATCAACAATACAATATGAAATATTACAAAAACCGTATTCAAATCAGCCATCTCGACTTTTACTATGAAAAATTCACCTCTAAACCCAATTTATCAGTTTGAGTGATTTAGACCGTACCGCAAAACATTAGTTGACAAATAGCACCAATGGTTAACAATAAAACATTAAATATATACAATATACGTACAAACGCCGTTTCACCCGCAAACGGCACCGGGGGTCATTTAGGCAGATAACCCGCAGATTTATGTAGAGTGATTTTTAACCCAGTATCAGCCTATAGCTTACTGAGCGAGTTTGTGATTAACGAGACGTTTTGGCCTAAATTTGTATGTAGCATGTCAGTTTTTGTTGGTTTTTGTGGTTTGGGCAATTGTTCATGTTCTTATGATTGATTTGGTATGTTTGGATTTGGTTTTGGTTTATTATGTTAATAAATTAGAAATACATATGTTGGCAACTATTGATGAAAATCTTAAAAATATAATTCATAAAATATATGTACTCTTGTAATAGACATTTCATTTGTGAACTAATGGCTACATGACCGATTTTTTAAAAACATAATAAAACAAATTTTAAAGTATAAAATATTTAATATCAAGAAAAGCTAAATTATTCCAATCCTCTATAATCAAAACAACTCCAAACAATAATAATGCAATAATTCAATATCCTAATGCTTATAAGGTTTAATCTATTATTCTAATGTCATTTAAATGTACACTGTTTTACTTGAAACTTGAGTAAACAAATCTAAAGTGGATTTGGGTCTGTAGGACCGAAGGCGATACAACAGTCGTTAATCATAGTGATAGTTGCAAACTGGTTGACTGCTTGTGAGTTGTACAAGTTAGTTTATTTCAAGCTATCGTTGTAGATTTACGGAGCTTGGGGATTTTCATTTAAAATAAAATGAGGATTAGGGATAAAAAATAATAGTATAATTGATATACTATTAAAATAATTTTAGATTGCAATAATCTAAAACTTTTGCCAAAACCAAATTATACACACTGTTGTTATGGGTTTGATTCCTTGAGTAGGCATACTGATATATAAAATTTTAAACATCATGTCCTAAGTGTGGACCAACGCTTCCAAAATGTGAAAAAAAAAGGTTTTTCTAAGTTATTTAATAGTGTCAGTTTTATTAACCTAAATATACGTGGCTACTATAAATTTTCCCCACATTATACCCAGAAATCAGCATAAAACATCAAACTAGTGACAAATTCAAAGCGCCATATGCGAACTTTCCAAATCATAAATGACTCATGCAAGGGTCTTTTATGACCCATCAAGCACCGTAGTAAAACGTTGCGTGACGCAAAAAATCCTTAGGGATCAATAAGTTTGTTTTACTCATTCACCCCTTGTATAATAAAATGGTTGAATTATGGCTCAACATTGTATATCATTATAAAATTACGTATTTTTTTTTTACATACTAAATAATAAATAACTGGAAAGGATTAGGATTATTGGCCAAATCAGAAAACCCTTTATAGAGTTAATACTTGCTAAAGTTAAACATATTATAAGTATAAATATTTTCTTTTATAAATTTTAAGACCATCACCCACCATCCTATGAAAACGATGTAATAATTAATAATATATAAAATACAAACAATCTTTTAGATTTATCTATGCTAAAAAAAATCTCTTACTTTCCAATCAGTACTCAGAAATCGTACAGCAAGTATTTAAGCACTCCCTCGTCAATCTTAAAGCAAAAGAGCCGAGGTTTTTTGCAATCCAAACTTAACAAGATGAAACGGGAAGGGAATCTTAAAAAGAAACACGTCTACCGAATTTTTAATTCCACCCGCTATTACTGTAGATCGAACGCGTCGTCAATTAAATTACTTATTCCATTGTCAGTGCAAAGTGTTCAAAGTTACAACAATTTCGTTCAAGCAGAATCAATCCTTAAGTTTTGGGGATAGAAATCATGCTTTTCGCTTAAAAGGGAGGGAATGTACCCTATTTTTGGAACCCCTTAGACCCCTGGGAATTGTACTCTGGGTATGCAATGTCTACATTGCGTTTTGTACTTGTTTTCATGTTGGGGATAACAATTTCATCTCCAAATATACATTTTAGATGAAGTTAATGAATGAATTAGCATTGCTTGGAAATGAAAAGGCATTCTTGTTTGGATTAATTTAATTAATGTTTGATTAGAATTAGAAATACTTAAGCGTATTTAAAATCTTAATACAGTTAACATAATAAAGTTATATTTATTTAAACAATTTTTTTTAGGTATATTTATTTAAGGGGTAATGTATATACTTAGGATGTAGCGTTAAAACTTTTTCGTTTCGTTTAAAAATACATTCATATAGAAAAAAAGTACAATTCACAGCTTTATTAGTAAATACCACATAAACTAAAAAAATACATGTTGTTTGGCAGACCCTCACATCACCAGAGCACGGGTTAAAAGAGTATAATAAAATTACTTGTCGTTCAGTCATCACGTACATCATAAAAAGGAATGTGGATATAAAAACATCAGCTCAGCTGTATATAAATTAAAGTTATTTTTAGCTGTACCCTATACATAGCAAATTAGACAGAGGGAACCTGGGAACCTAGTGTTAATACAGCCTGTTTTCTTTAACAAATCGGCAAAGTGTCGATTTAGTGATCGATTTGTTTCGAAAGGAATTATGTTGTTCAATTCATTTGCTGGGATTATAAGGGAATTAAGCTTGAAACTATGAGATGACAAATGTTTCTCGATTTTAAAGTAAAAAAGAGTATTATGAACGACTCAATATTAGAATTCATTTCGATTCGTTTTGTTTTTTTAAACTTCGTGACATACCCCATATTAAGTAGAGTAGACAAAGTAGTGTTAAGATGACCGTACAGGGAACCTGGGCTCTAGCGTTAAGTCCTTATAGTCTGTTTCCATTAAGACACTTCCTTTACCCACTTTCCGCCAAATTCTGGAGGTTGATTCAAGGAACTCAACACCGCGTTTTGCCTCGTTACCAGAACGAGGAAATGAAAATATTAAATATTTTATTTCCTCGAGTGGGAATCGAACCAATTACTGATCTGACTTCTATACGACATCATTATGGATATGAAGCAACAAAAGTAACAACAATTACAACAGCTTTCTGAGCGAATGAATCATCTACATTTCTCTTAGGCAAATTCACAAAAAAATCAAATACGTATAAGTTATTTTATATCCTGACTCGGGGTTTTCAGATCTGCGATAGATTGATCCCATCAATAGCACTAGATGTTCGTTTATACGAAATGTTGAAGTGACCAGTGACGTAGTCGTACATACGCAAATATTTCAGACGTAAAATACCATCCGCCTTTTTTATTGACGATCTTACCACTTTTGCTGATTGACGGAGCTTTAAATATTTTGATTGCATATAGTTAAGGATTTGCAAGATATCATAAATTTTATATGTCAGTATAAAATTATTCTACTTTTTTTGTTAATTTCTATGTTTTTAGCAAGATAACCCAATTAAGTTAATACACTCTATTTTCTGCAAAAAGCTTACTACCAAAAGTGGAATTGAATCCACAACTGCCGCATTTTCAGTCAATGCCGTTAACAGAGTGATATAATATATATTACTAAATTATATATATCTTAATTTCATATAGACATTCTAATACAAAATTTTAAAATAACCAACCGTTTCTGTTCCATTAGTCCCCCATCGCCTCCGGCGGGGAATGACGACGATAAATTATACGAAATTGTTGTGATCCCGAATATTGTGTGTTAGTAGGAGATGATAAATGTGTGCGCGCTCCGTTATAATAATCTACGGTCTTTGCAATTAACTTGTTAATATTGGTAGCGTTTAAATGCTTAAAATAAGGTATTTAACTTTAAAATATTCAGCTATTATATAAATTGTTGATATTGTTTTTCTTTTTCAATTTTACGCTGTATTCCGCAGGTAGAAAGAATTCTAATTTTCGAGATACTGCGTGTTGAGTGGCGGATTTAAACGCCGCGTTTTGTCTCGTTAGCAGAGCGAGGAAATGAAAATAACTTATTCCTGAGATTGGTAATTAAACCCAGAACTAGCGTGCGACGGCACTATATGCTTGTTCTTGATATAAAAAGGATATTAGAGGGAAATAGTGCTAATGTAGCCTATATTACTATTTAAGCTATCAAAATTTATATATATTTTTTACTTTTTTTTTAACTATTAAAGAACATGTAGTAGAAAAATATCAAGCACCAACCAACGTGGACGCCTTAAACATATTCCCCAAGGTAATTCGGATGCAGAGGGAGCGATGAGGAACTTCTGCATGCTGTAAGGGGGAACTATTTCAAATGTTATGTACGTTGTACTCTTAATAGTCGCCTTGAGGCATGTTTGAGTATTATGTCGATATCTCGGTGCGGCAAAATTGAACCGTTAAAGATTTATACCAATGCGGTACTTTCGTTACAAACTGTGCTACTAATAGCGTTTGTTAGGTTATTATTGGTGCTTAAGTTTTTAGTTTAGTGTGAGGTTTTAGAATGTATGAGCGTTTTGTAATATTAAGGCATAAATAATTATTTTCATTTATTCCTTTCGGGTGCGCAACGCATTGTTTTGAAAAATCAGCAAATGGGGTCCTAGAGTGTCCTAGCAATAGGTTCCCTCTGAAGCTAAAAAATAAAACTAAATTATTTGTCCAGTGGGAATTGAAGACACCCATATGATAAGTTTGGCCAAATTTATCATATCTCATGCAATCAGCAGTATAGGTAGAGTGCACCTAGTATATTACACTCCATTCTTTACCTTACGTACAGTACGAGTTTTGATCCAGCTCCGCATCATATACCAGAGCCAGGACTTATTACAAATGAATATTATAATCAATATTAATAAAGAGCTACCGTAACACTGTTTGTACACCCTCAACCCCTCAAGAGCATTTCATTCTGCATGTGAAATAATTCAAGTGCTTATGAACCCCAAAATTTCTGTTATATTTGGTCAATAATCTTATTTTTATTAATATACGGAGTATAAAAATGTAACTCAAGGTGACCCCCAGTTCCAGCAAATAATGCTATAAAAAGTATAATTTTTCAACAGGTTACTTTCTTATTTAAGTCATTCTTGTTATTATGACAATTTATTGCATATAAGTTTATATTCAAACTAGTGGGCCCAGACGCGGCTACGCCCGAGAAAATATGAGCCTAAATAATTAAATTAAGTTAAAAAATAATAATAAGTGGAGATTTATTATTAGAAAAAATATCTGAGTAACCGAAATGAACAAACAAAAGAAGTAAAAGTAACTAAAGGAAATTCTTAATATTAGAAAAAGTACCTAAAGTTTGCCGTGCGCGCGTACTAAACATTTTTCTATATTAAATAATTATAAATTTTTGCGAACAATATTAAATAAAAAAATCCCAAATTATTAAAATTACGATATTTTAAGTGTATAACATCGGTATAGATAACCGAACTGAGATAAATTAATTATAAGCAGCAAATAATTACATAAAAATAATAGTAATTCGAACATATTTAAAAATTTACAAAACTATCAAAGTCATCTGCCCGTTCGCGTCGGTCATACTATACCACTCGTAGGCTAGGTCATTTGGAATCAGTGACATCTTATTTATTAGAATGTTATACAGTAAATTATAATTTCCATCTAGATGAAATGCTAAAAATGACTATTATATTTATTTTCATAAGGATGAATATCAAATTATAGAAATCATCTAATTTTTAATAATGTATACAAATCTATATCGGCGCGCGCCATGTATGCATTAAGCAAACTCACTTTGGGTGACGTTTTCTTAAAACAACAAACTTTGCCGTTGCTTAGCAACGCGTAGCGACGATTGTTATTAACATGGCGGAATAAATTGCTTGTCAAATTAATTATTTTAATATATATATTGGTATATATCGAAAATATTACAAATATGAGAAAAAAAAAGTATCCTATGTTCATCCCGGGACCCTCAAGTATCTCTATATGAGTTTTTTATCACAATTAAATTAGCGGTTTGGCCCTGATTGCGTAAAAGACAGACAGACAGACAGACAGACAGAGTTACTTTCGAATTTATAATATAGGTATGGATAGTTGACAACATTTTTTTAAATTTAACTTTAAACGTCGAGTCCGACTGCCTCAGTGGCACAAGGGTGTTTTGCGCAACGGATGTGGGTTCGATTCCCACTTGATATGGATAATTCAATATTTCATATTTTCGTTTCCATCTTCCCGTCGTTTTTTAAGCCTAGTAACGAGGAAAAGCGTGTGGGGCCTCTATCACATTATATTTAATCAATATAATTAAATTAAACATCTTCCTATTAAATCGAATACCCGATTTAAGCCAGGGGACATTAACTCGATCCGTGGGGTCCTTTTTAACGATTGCCAGCGTCATTTAACTTAACATATTAGAGGAAGGGGTTGTAAACTGATCAAGTGGAATCGCCTAATGTTTTTATTTGCGCAATTTGGGATTAAGCCGTAACGTATTTGTTTGGTTTGGATTTTTGATGACATTAAGCTGATTGAAGGTTTGATATCCGAAGAGGCGCTAAATATTGGGCGGAAAGTCGGGAGTCTTGTGGATTCGATGCTTGTAGGTTTGATTCCCACTCGTGGTAATATTTAATGTTTTCTTTTACCTAGCTCCGGTAACAAGATAAGGTGCGATGTTGTGTTTTGCCACGCGACACGTACTGTCTCGAAATTTCGGCGAAAAATGGACGCTGTATCCTGCACATAATATAAAAAAAAAATCAGCTTCACGCTGTATCCCGTACACAGCAGGGTAGGCAGAGGGAACCTAGTGTTGAAATACTCCGTTTCCCACTTTCTGCCGAATTCTGGAGGCATTGCGTGTTGAGTGGTAGAACTCAACGCCACGCTTTGCCTCGACACCAGAGCGAAGAAATGGAAATATAAATTTCCAACGCATAATTCAGTAAAATCTGCTAAATTTAAATTTTTAAAGTTTCAATTTAAGTAAATATTGATTAATGCGACAAGCTTTTATGATCATACAAAATTGTTTATAGTGAGGTTATGAGTTGGTCGTTAAAATATAAAAGAAAAATATTATTTTCTCCTTCTTAGAGCGTTTAAATAAAAGCTTTTTCTAAAAAAGATTTTTGCCCTTTAATTTATTCTACAAATAATAATAGTTATAAAATCAGATCTATCCGTTAATACAAAAAATCTAACTAACTCTTTTAAAATCCAATAATTCCATAATGACAAAAGCCCATCATTAAAAGTAATGAATTCTTCAAATAATGATTTCGCTGTTACTTTTTACGCATGGCGAAATTCCGACGTTCAAATTGTAAACGGTCCCCTTCTTTACAATTTTCTTCGGTGGGGTTAAGTTTGTTAAAGTACTTTCAATTTCTCACCCAAATCAAATGCAAGCAATTACTTAAAAACCCAAGTGAAGCAGGAGTTCAACGCAAATATAAATGAAAAAAAAGGTAAAATGTGAAGTAAGAATGGATATTTTTGAGATAGGTTCTGTATAATATTAATAATTGTATTATTTTTACAATATTTGAGTTGTCACATACTTTTTTGTGTTATTTTTTAGCTTCAAGCTTTATTTATCACTAGCCGTATAGAACCGTACGCCTAATAGTATAGCCTTTTAGAACCGTAAATAAAGGTAGTTTGTTCTAAATACCTGGCTCGCCTCATCCACTGTCATCAATCTACATTTAAGACCACCCTAAATATAATACCCTCATACTTTTTACGTGACCTTCCTCCAGTATCATCAATACTTTGTTCTCGGGTTCTTCAACCGAGGTTCTCTCTTGATTCATATTTTTTTGCCATTATTTCATATCAAAACTAAGCCTGTAAATCGGAAAACGGAGTGACTTAACACCAAGTTCTCTCTGCCTATCCTACTATACAGACGTGCAGCTAGTAAAAAAATACCTACTTGACGGACGATCGCTTAAAAAAAGGCTAAAAATAATATACGAGATCAAATTCAGATACAATGATTTTTTAAAAGAATTTTAACACGTTATTCCTGTTGTATTTATTTATTTATCTTTAGCTTTACGCTGTATGGCACTCACAGCCAGCAGGGCAGGCAGAAGAAACATCGGAACTAGTGTTGAGGCACTCCGTTCTCCACTTTTAAATTCTAAATAGTATTAAGTAGGTATACAATATCTATACCAACCACCAATAAAATCATCAATAATACAAAAATTATGGCAGTTTTAACATAAAAATCGCATAATTCTAAAAACCACACCAGACTCCCGCTCCCATGGGCGAGCCGCGAGGTACGTGAGGGCAGAATTAAAATTATAACGAAAGAAGTAGTCGACGAGACGGAATGTCTACGTGCGATGAAATTTTACTTTACGCTGATTACGAGCTGTATATAACAAAATGTATCTAGAATAAAACAAAAAATATTTAATACTTAAAATTTGAACCTGGCTTTTAGTTATTCGAGGGACTCTAGTGTTAAGACTGCGTGTTGAGTGGCAGATCTCAACGCCGCACTGTGCAGTGTACGAGACCAAAGTGAAAAAATGAATAGAACCCCCAACTATCTGAATCAAGTAGGGAACTGTAGTTGCGCGGTTGACTCGCGACTTGCTTACAACTGAGATTTGGAATTCTTGTAGATTTCTTGGTAGTATAGGGGGAGCATCTATACTCCTCAAGAAACAGGAAACGTAACTGATATAAAATTTTCTAGATAAAACATAATTACATAATTATTATTAATTTTTAGTTTTTTAACCAGAAGCTTAAAAGAAAAATACAGAGTCCTTATATAACTTTGTTTTCCGTTTGTCAGTATATGCAACTGTCAAGACAATTTTTAAACAAAATATCTTCTCACATAGCAAAACACAAGTGTCCCAAACACCAGTGACATGACGAAAACTCGTAACATTATACATATTTTTTTTCAGCTGAATAATAAAATATTTAATAATAGCCAAAGTTAATAAATGTAAAGTAGCATATTATATGTATATGAGTTTTAGTATCGCGAAGTGCACGAAGTTTCAAACATAAATTGTGAATTAAACGTGCTATAACAGCAAAGCATGTACGTGTACATGACATAAAACTGCCTGAGCGTTTGAAATTGTAGAGTCAAAAGAAAAAATTATAAAATAATTTATTATATTTTTCTCTCCAAAGGTAGAAGGGAGGTAAAGGTAGAGAATGGTGGGTAGAGGAAAACTAGTGTTAAGACACTCCATTCCCCACTCTCTGGAAATCCGAATTCTGGAAAAATTTAATAATATATTTCCTCGAGTGGGAATCGGACCCACTACCTGTCACGTTACAGTCGTACGCTTATACCCCTGCACCACGACTGGCATATGTTACTTGAAATAACATCCTAAATATATTTTAGGATCAGTCTTAAACAATATTTATTGTAAGCGGAATATCTCGTAATGTATATAATGCTTCTGATTTCTAATAGTATACTTTAAATATTTTTTCATATAATATTTTTTTTGTCTACAGTACATTGATATCTAATAAACGAAAATTTTGTGAGCACATTAATATCATATCTCTTATTCAATACCTACTAGCAAAAAGTCCTTGATTTTTACAGTTTTTTTAAATAAATCCAAATATAGCATTATTTCCGTGCTTACAATAACTTTGCGTGATTAACAAAAGAAACGTAATAGAAAAATCGCCGCAAGAAATTGTACGACATTGAAATGTTCTCATATTATATTAACTACATATACATAAAGACCGTCTAGTGGCCGTCGTGGTGTAGTGGCTCAGGCATGTGACTGTAGACGAGACGATTATGGGTTCGTTTCCAAATGCTTAATATTTGCATTTTCAATTGCACTTTATTTTTTATGTCGTTTATGTTAATCAAAATTGATTTTTGTTTAAAAAAAATACGCAAAAAAAAAAAAAAACTGCGGTTGGCCCTTTCTCTCTGATAACCTGAACATTACCAGCGTGAAGATAAAAAAATATTAAAAAAAACGAGTGTTCTAACTCTCTTCAAACACGGGATAATGAGATAACTTCCCACGCGTCAATTTTCCACACGATATCTCCACAATTCGGTACTAATTTAAAACTTCCAGTGCTCTATGGACCATTACACCAAGCAAGTTAATGTTTAAATTTATCGCTTACCCGCATTGGTAGAGACCATGAGCTGAAGTGTAGAAAATTAATGTAACCCTAGTATTCTGCAATCTTTCTGTTTTATTTGTCTATTTCTTATAATCCAAGGGTCAGGCACGTAACCCATATAAAAACTGTACTGCTTTCTAGCTTCAAACTTCATCTCTAATGAGAGAGAGACACCTACGCGACTACCTGTTTTGCCTCGTCCATTGTGATTAAATTACTTCATTTTCTATTAAACATTTCCTCACGTGACAATCAAATGAAAGTAAGAAACTCTGACGCTGCGCCACGGCGGCGGCCTTGCTCATTATTTAGGTGCCGACAAGTTTTATTCACGAAATCATCTGGAAAGCAAGACCAAGTTGGCTTCCGAGGAACTAGGGATCATCAGCTGAGCGAAGCAGTACTTCACACCAAAATGAAATGTACCCTGGCCCTGTATAGGCCCTAGGTTTGACCTTGTATGGACTGTTCTTATCTCTGAGCTGGTGCGCCACAGTATCAGCTTGACCCATTTAATCATTTACAACGTAGAGCCATTCGAATTGTTGGGGACCCAATGATTTGTGAAAGGCTTGACACATTGGCTTTGCATAGAGATGTCTCAACACTGAGCGTTCTCTGCCGCATATATCTTGGGAAGTATTTTGACCTGTTACCTGCCGCCGAACACGCAACTGTGGAATCGCCTACCTGCAGAAGTGTTATCAGGTCGATACAACATGGGTACCTTCTAAAAGCGCATTTTTCTCCATCTTCAAAGTCAGCAACGCACCTGTAGCTCCTCTGATGTTACACGGGGTCGTGGGTGGCGGTGATCACTTAACATCAGACGACCCGTACACTCCATTGCCTTGTCTTTTGCCATAATAAAAACTGAGACCTGTCATGGCGCAGAGGCGAAAGCGTGCGCCACTCAACCCGCATTGCGTTCAGAGTTCAGCAGTAAGTGGAGAACGGAAGAGTGTGACAATGATATTATAAACCAATCCACATAGAGATAAGCAATTAAAAGAACTAGTTCAACAAAATAAACTTCTTTAATATCAATATTCAATAAATTAACAAACAAAATGACGTCAATGGAATATACACTAAATGATATTTTTAATCAAAAGCAGCTTAAAAACAATATAATCCCATATAGCCTGTATAAAATATTTTAGGCTGTATACAGACTATAATCAATTTACGGATTATATATATAAAACCACTATATAGCCTATATTACTGCTATACAGCCTGTATAAACCCTAACTTCTTATACAAAATTAGTTCCCATCTTTGTAATTTTGCTATAGGAGCATCATTATCCACTCGCTTATTTTTCTTATATTTTCTAAAGAAATCTCCATCGATTTTGACCCTTCTGTCACAAATATTATCTGTTTTCGTTGTAGACATAGTTTGGTGTCTTGGATAGAACAACCATTTCTTGGATCCGAGGCCGTCACTCTTCAGTACTTCTTGTATGCGGTCCTGATTTTTCTTTGTCGCTAAATACTTCGTTGTGTTCTTTTTGTGTTTGCTGGCTGAAATTTGTTATATTTTTTTTAATAATATTTTTAACTTATATATTTTTTAATTCTGTCGTACTTAGACATGTTAGCATTTAAAACTTAACTAAGATAATAAAAGATAATCTCCACATACTATAGTCTACACGCAATCAAATATGTATTTCACAAAAAGAATAAAAAGAGAAAGCTCTCTCAAGCTTCAATGTTAATAAATAATTTAATAATATAAAAAAAATATATATAATTAAAATGTTTGGGTAAACAACCTTTCTCCAAAACACTGTACAAATCGTCGACCTGAGCTTTAAAGATGGCATCGTAATAAAATTCAGCTATATAGATAAGAAGCAATAAAATTCACATTTTATAATATTACAGTAATAAAATTTATTAGCTATATTTTTATGTACGTCTCTTATTTAACGATGTATAAGCAAAGTAAGCGCAGTGTCTAATCACTCCATTTATCGATTTCCACGTGATTATGAGACATCGCGTGACAATTGGCGGAATTCAACGCCGCATTTTATTTAAGAGGACAGAGCAACAAGGATAATTAAATAAATAGACAGTATATTCCATAGTGGTGGCCGCTTCATTCTCCCTGGCTACCTCTCTAAGGATAAAGCTTGACACTGTAACGTGCACAGTATAGACAGAGGGAACCTGAAAAACTAGTGTTAAATCATTCTGTTCCCATTAGACACTTCCGTTCCCATCTGTGAGGATAAAGCGTGAAGCTTAATAAATAGAACCTGTAACTTTCGCGTTTACAGTCAAACATATTTATTGCTACAACTGAGCCAGAATATTTTTTTCCACTATTTTATATGTAGACATTAATAATTCACGAAATTCGCTATCCATTGTCCGCGAGTTTATTGTTATAAATTAAAATCACAATGAACATATTGTTAATAATTTAAAATTGAAATAAGTTTATATCCCGCTATTAATTATATTAATTAATCTGCATATTATATTAAAACATTAATTGAATTAATCGCTTTGAAACAGTTATTTTTTTATAATGTATAATTTGGTAAGTGATAAGTATACATAATTATATGGCATAATTATACCCTCGAATATTAGTTGGAAATTGGGGAACGGAGTGTCTTAACTTTCCCTCTGTCTACCTTGCTACATGCAAGATATAGTGTGAAACTTATAATTATGATATAGGGCGCAGTTAAGTTTGTTTAGCATTACATAAAAATACCGGTAGCTGACAGTCGTGGATTTGATTTTTCAATCGAGATTTTGGTCATTTCATGATACGAGCTTCTGAAATGATGAAATATGAATAATTGCAAAAAAATATTTTTCTTGTTTCATCGCTATCATGTAGCGAACCATATACGACACATATATTTGATATTTCCACATAGTAGCAGAGTAGGCTAAGAAATTTATTGGTAATTTATTAGACAAGAATACCTGACGCCCTACTCTACCAGCAGCAACTTCAGGGAAGAATCGAACCTACAACCACCGCGAGTTCAACAATATAAAGACTCTTTAATAAATAACTAACTAACGTTTCAAATAAAGCACTCTAAACGCATCCAAAAGCCCAGGTTCTTTCAGGCTTTCTCTTTTACTTCCGGTAGCGGATTGACTCCTGACCGATCTCGTCACCGAGTGTGATGAACGGGAAACACTGCGGGTGCGGGAACGGGACTCTGATATACTTCTCGATATAGATCTTTTGCTCTCTTGCTTAGTGCGGCGTGACTTTGATCGACTCGATCTATGAATAAATAAAAAAAAGTTAAATATCATGTTTCTTTTTTTTTCAATTTCTCGATTTTTGCCGTATAACAAGGTAGGCAATCGAAGCTAGTGTTAATATGTTACGTTCCCTATTTTCAGAAAGAGGGAAATCATTAATTCTTCTGAGTAGGAATCAAATCCACAACCATCGTGGTTACAGTCAGACTATCTGTCTATGGGATTTTTTAAAATTTATATTACTAAATTAATTATTTCTCTTTTTCACAATTTATTTAGAAATTTAAATTATTATTCCATACCGCCAATTAAAAAATATAAAAATATTATGATATAAATAAATCATATGTGGGTAATATAGTGGCAGACCGCTGGCATCCAACAATAAACACATACTCAAATAGAGCTGACCGTTTCAACTTCCCACCGTAATGGGCCAAGTTTGATAACACCAAAGCTGTATATTAATGTTAATTAACACGTACTATAATTCTGAATGGTAGTTCTATATAATATAATTATTTTTTATAATTATATTTTTTTCATATTTTTTTATTTAAATACGGTAATCACTTACCGCTTGCCTCTCTTGTCGTTTACTGGGGTCATTCCATAGTATTCAATTCCGTCACCATGATCGGGATGTCCATGAGCCACTGTAAAATGATTGATATTATTTCATATGAAATTCAGTTCATTAAGTTCTTAAATGAGGCTATCATGGGCACAAGCATGCGATTATAAACGCGACTATTGTGGGTTCGATTCCCACTCAGAGAAATGAAATATTGTATAATTTCATTTCCTTGCTCTGGTTTCGTAGAAAAACGCATTATTGAGTTAATGTGTCGAAAATTGGGCGATAAGAGAGAAAGAGAGTGTCTTAACACTAGGTTGTCTCTCTACTCCGTTATATGCGGATATAGCGTGACATAAAAAATTAATAATAATATGTAATAACTATAACCAAATAACTTACAATGTTCAGGATATTCCTCTTGTTGTGGATATGGGTAGGGGTAGCCATATGTTTCCATTACTATATTTATTTGTAATTTTTTTAATAAATATGTATATTTAACAATTTATTTTAACACTGTCAATTTTTTTGTACCTGTCATTTGTAATATCTTATGAAAAAAGGTTTCATATATGAATTATAGTTAAAAAACTAGAAAATAATTAAAATAATACATATACGGATATGAAACAGCGAAAACAATTAAATTGGATTTAATTTAAAGTCATTCAATGCCTTTAAATCCAATTAGAATTAAATTAAATCTTTTTTTTTACGTTTTTTTGCTGTATAGAATGGTAGAGCTAAATTAATATTAAGACAATCGGTTCCTAAATTTCCACCCAGATTCAAGACATTGTGTGATGAGTGGCAGTACTCACTACCAAACCTTGTATTCTTGACAGAGCGAAGAAAACAATTCATCTCATTGAGTGGGAATCGAACCACAATCATCGTGTTTACAGTTATACATACAATGCGCCGCTGTTCCACAACGGCCTACAAATTTTCCTACATTAAGAATTCAATAATTATAATTCAATAAGATTAAACCGCCCAAATTAGCGATAAAACAATAAATTTAAGATTTACGGCACTTAATAAAGGGATCTAAGGAAAAAGTGTTCGCGTTTAACTTTGCGATTTGAAAGAAGAAAAATCTAAAAGTAAGATAAATTAAGAATCGATGAATGCTTAATGGCTCCCTCCATTAGAGGGTTTTCAGTTTGTGGAACACTTTAAAAAAGAAAATTTTTAACTACTCTCCTTATAAGTTTGTTAGGGTACAAGGAGGTTGGGTGACTGAAAGGGTTAAAAATAGCGGGTAGGTACTCAAAAGAAGAAAACAGCACGAGGCCAGCGTGTAGTGATGGATGTGGGTTCGATTTCTACTCGGGGCAATGATTTTATCGCTCGCGTAGCATAGGTCATTAGCTTCGTCATTCTACTTTCAAAGTCTCGAAATTGGGCAGAAAATATAGAATGAAGTGAAGCGGAACTAAAGAAGCTGAAAATAAATAAATTTATTCGTCTTTCTGTCTGCCAAATGATAATTCAAAGCATTTTTAAATATTTTTTTTATCAGTAATTTGTCCCAGAAATGTTAAGAACATAAATAAGTTGTAGCAAGCGTAGGTATATAAGTATTTTGACTTATAGTTAGCTAATTAAAATGGCTTATGGCTTAGTGGCGGTAGGTTTCCAAGAAGTGCTAGTTTGAGACTCGTTATATTAAGTTTATTGTATGTTTTTAAAAAATATAAATGAAAAATAAATTTTATATCTCTTCTAGTGTCTCTAATATCTGCAAAACTCTTACAAAATACCGTTTCTGAACTTCGCCCCATTCCTTCCTTATTTTTAATATTCCACAGCTCCAACTCATTGAGTTCACTGTGCTTTTTAAAACATTTTTATTATTGTTTTTTTTTTGCGAAATTCTAGCTTTAAGTAAATTCCAAAAAAAACAAAAGTATACACTATAATTTTTTTTTCATATAAAATTAATATTTTTATGCATCTTTTTTTATTTATTGGGGTAAAAAATAATGTACCTACATACACATAAATAGAGAAGAAGTATATCCTATTTTAGCAGAGCACTTCGAAAGCACCTGGTATTATAAAATTCCATTCTCTTTTTCCTGCCTATTGGGTGACGTACCCCAACGCCGCCCCTTAACCAAACCCCAAAAATTTTTTATTTAACAAGTATTCCTCGAGGACGACAATACGCAATATCCCGAAAACTTGGAACTGAATATCTTAACACTGAGTTACCTTTGCCTACATTGCCATGTACGGGATTCAGCATGAAGCTAAAAAAAGTAGATGAAAATATCATGAAAAGCTTTAAATTTTGTTGAGTTTTCACCCCAAAAGGCTGCTCGTAGATACCAAGTACAGCATCATGTACTCTGGAAAATCCCAAATCACACTAATTAACTGAAAAGTTGGCTGTCAGAAAAGACCATGTTCCGCACGACTCTACAAATCAAATTAGATTTACCTTTACAGTTCTCTTTTTTCAAATTTAAATCCTATTTTTAAGTGCATAGAGTTGAAGTTTTAAATGTCTTTGATATATTACCATCTTTTCTGTAAGCGTTAAAAAGTGAATTCGTACAGCTACACGTCTATTGAGTTCTAAAACCGCCCCTTGATACTTTTCATGCGGATAATTTTTTTTAAAGCTAATTGGGAAAGCTGAAATCAAACCAAGTTAAAGTGTTAAGGATTTTTTTCTTTAGGCTATATTGCGCTTATAGTAGGGTAGGCAGAGGAAACTCTCCATTCTCAATTTTCTGCCCAATTTGCGTGTCTAGTAGAATCTAGAACGCGTTTTCAATTGTTACCAAAGCAAGCAACTGAAAAAAATTGTTTCATCAAGTGTGAATCAAACCCACGACCGTCGCGCTTACCATAAGAAATACCTAATAAAATAATTTGAGAGCGTTATGTTTTATCGCGAATAGCCTACTAAAATTTAGAAAATCGTAGCCTTTTCGTCAGTTATATCCAATAGTGAATTCATTATTGTGGTTTCAAACCAAAATAAATGTTTTAGTTTAGTGGTTAAAAGCAATCATTTAAAAAAATATTATCAGATAGAGATAAAAGTACGATGCCCATTAATTTGTCTCTTTCTCCCTCCTAACTATTTTTTGGCAATTACTCAAAAAAATGTCATTACATTTTGAGATCCCGACAACCCGACCCATCAAAGATATATCATCTGTAAATTAAAAAAAAAAACTATATCTACAAAACAGTTCTCATACAGTACTAAGCACGTTACTGTACTTATCTGATTCAAATCCACTACCTCTCACACTCTCAATAAAACCAGACCACTCCATCACCGCCAATATACAGATATACATAGAAAGTCAGTAAAAAACAAAGCCCACTGAAGTGTTTATTAAGAACGCATTCAAAATGTCTGAAACAATAAGAAAATAGGTGGAATTTTAAACTTTAATGCTTCAACTTGACGGTTGTTTAGAGCCTATGGTGAAAAAATCTTAATAGCAAATCGCTTGTACGGAGAGACCAAACAAATAAGGGTTCGATGGGAAGGCGAGACGAATGTAATGACACTTATCACCGAATCTGGGGGAAACTTGCGGGTGACTTCACTTGTGGGGCTAAAATACTAAGTTTTAGTTTAGTAGTATTTTTTTATGAACGTGAATACAAATTTTATATGCAAATCCTCACACAATCACAATCAACGATATATCTGAAATATTATAAAATATATATTAGTGACTTTTAATAGTTTCTTTTTTATTACCTCAGTGCGACAAATAACGTACTAGGTGATGAAGTCCAATACCAAACGTTGCCATGTAAAAATTCTATAGACATACAAAAAAATAACCTATTATAGTGCCTACGAACTAACCCGATGATGAAACTAAAAAATAGATATCCAAAACACTAAAGCTGGCGGACTACGTCAAGTTGTCAGTTTTATTTGGAATCCTGACGCGGAGCTTCACCTAACTGCATGTCAATCATAGAGTTGGCCTTTTTATTAAAAGTTGTAGCATATACACGACGAATACACGTTTTTGCATTTAGGAACAAAATATGTAGGCATTTCTATGAACAGGTCTCAATAGCAGAGTTAATAGGAAACCTAGTGACTGGTCCCTCTGTTATCTTTTTTTGTTCTTTTACTACATGACCTATTTATGCAAAACATGAAACTCTCATGAAAGTTACTCATGCCTCATTTTTTAAATATTATATGTTAAGTGGTGGAATAATTTTTATAATATTTTAAGTTCACACATTATAATCATTTTTAGATCTTGATAATTATATGAATTTTATTATAATCTTTTTGTCTTACAGACGTAATATTTTTATTATTTTTATTTTCTTATGACAGAATATCTTTCGTTGAATCATTATCGAACATTACCACCCTCGTACAGACAAACACTTCTTGTATACTACATTAATAAAATTATTCTTATACTAATATTGTAACCTCTTGTTCATTTCATACACTCATTTTTTAACTTCAAGCTGTTTCCCGCATACAGGAGGTAATGGGCAGGATTTGTCAGTGTTAAGACATTCCGTTCCCATTTTCGATTTATGATACATTTCGTGTTGAGTGACGTCACTCATAGCAGCACTTGATCTAATAAGAATCGAATCCACGACCATGACGTTTACACATACATACACATACACATATTTTGCTATAATCCTCAACAAACTACACACTTTTCCTGAAACTTGACGTCTCTGTTTTTTCCTCCTCCTTTCTAAAACGCGTCTGCTTGCCTTGCAACTTGCCACTTAGCCGTACTCCACGCTCTAATGACGTAGCGAGTGTTGCGCTAACTTTCAACGGACTAGTACAAATATGCCTTTGTGAAGCCCAACTTGCTTGAATCTTACTAATTTCAAAGTAAAACTAAAAACGCACGCAAATTTGAACCCTGTACTACAGTAATAGTGAATGGGGAAATGAAAAATATATAATTAAACTTAGTTGCTAGTAGGTTAGATAGTTCTTTTTAGGGTTCCGTTCACCCGTTTGTTAGTTTCCGCCGAATTCTTAAGGTATTATGAGTGGAGAATAAGTGAAGAGTGGCAGAACTTAACGCCACGCTTTACCTGGTTATCAGAGGGTATAAATTAAAATATGAAATATTTCATTCTTTCCAATGAGAATCGAACTCACAACTGTTGCGTTGCTTGTGCCTACGCTACGACGGCATCGGCCTTGTAATATTTATAATAAGTAATAATATAATATAATTTATAGAGCTTTTATACTAGTTGTAATATTCAAGAGTACGAGAAGATATAACTAAAGCAGACATTTGTCAGTTGTTCATTGTGAAAGTTTCCATCTGTTAAGAACAATAATTTATCACAGTCTATTATTTGCGGTTATGGTACAACATTTTAGTTATTAACAAGGATCGGAGGTTCAATTTACACAGTAGTTAAGATTATACAATATCAGCTACTAGTTTTTCTCTCCGGCTTTACCCGCGTTGACAAATGGTAGGTTAGTTAACATTACACGTTAGTTAACATTGACATAACGTACTACCGTACTTTAGTCACATTTTATTAGGTTTACGCTGTATACGGAAGGAACCTGGGAACTTGACACTAAGTTAGACACACTCAGACACTCCGTTCCCATTAAGACACTTCCGTTCTTCACTTTTCGCCAAAAATCTATTTTAATAATATTGTGTGAGCGTCCACTTTGGGTACATTGCTGGCAACGAAAATTTTCGCCTATGCCTTGTCTGTCAATTATTTAGTAACTAAAAATTTATATATATTACTAGATTACTAGATTTCATACGCGTCTGCGTTCTCAATCAAATGGTAATAAGAAAGAGCTATATATATTATATAGAAATTAACCCGAGTTAGTAGTTCCTGAGATAAGTTCATTCAGTTAAATAAACTCTTCTGGTTATATATACCACAACCATATAAATATGATACTTAAATATTTTTATTCTTTAGAAATGAACATACAAGCAAAATATTCATACAAAATGTACAGGAAATATCAGAATTTTGTAATACCTCATTAAACTGACCTTAGAAATTGCCAGAAATGTAACGGATTTGAATGCCTGTACCAAATATACACACGGTGGGCCCCTCGTCATCCCGTGTCACACGCCTAACAAACCAATGACAAATGCTAAACATCTTTTATTCCCTGACCATTTTATTTAAACCTCTGCCCCGAAATTTTACTGAACTAAGAAAACATGTTTGTACTGATTTTTAAGTTCTATAAAGTTTTCGAAGAGATCAAGTTAGAATGGTCGTGTTTACTGACGAGGGATAAACTTATGAGGTTAGCAAGACCTGGATGAAATTAAAACTACAGAGGATATGGGACAGATGTGTTTACGAAACCTTCGTGGTACAGTGGCAGTGTATGATTCTAGGGATATTAGGTGTGGATTTGATTTTAATATTTTAATATACCGTAAGTGTAGCGTTGAGTTAAGCTAACGAGCATTCTCGAAATTAGGAGTTTGGGTTGAAATTAGAAAAAATATATTACGATTTTTGAAAAAATATGGATATATGTAATATTTCATTATATTTTGCTAGATAAAAATAAATTAGTTATAAATTACCAACATATAACTAATATAATACATTTACATTAATACATTATTTTAGCAGAAAAATAATATTTATTGTAAGAAGCAATTTAACGAAGCACGCAAAGCTGTACTCGATCTCACGTGTCACTTAGAAAAGAAATTGTGTTCATAAGAAAAAATATTATTAGTTTATTCATTTATATGTTTAGCATGGCCTTCTTCTAGTTGATAGAATTGTTTATATATTACACTAATACTATATATCTAATATATGAAACTCTTCTCTTACTAAGTGACTGATAGACGATCAGACGAAACTACGCTAGTTAGAATTTCAAGACTTATTATTTTATGTTATAACTAGTGGACCCGAACGCGGCTACGCCCGCTTGAACTATACGAATATGTATTAAATATATTTATGAAATTATTTTCAGTTTTCAATAGAGAGATGCGTTAAGCAAGCTCATTTTGGGTGACGTTTTCTAACAACAAACTTTGCAAATCATTGCTTAGCAACGGTCGCTTAGCTCAAGTCATACAGCATCTCAAAATTACAAGATTCTTAGAATGCTCTAATAAACATATAACAATATATATTTACTAATCAAACCCGTTGTTATAAATCATTATAATAATACTGCAATTAATATTAATTAATGGCAAAACAGATGTAGGGCGACTGTAATTCAGGTATAGCAATATACCTGAATTACAATCGCATTATTATATCTCTAAATATAATCGTATATTTTTAATATGTGTTCTATATGATTTATCCATTCTGTTTAGAAAATAAAGAAAATAACAATATGTTAGTCCTAACGACTTCGTCCCATAGGGTAAGATTTATATTGTTTTTAGTTTTGCGCTTTATAGCAGGGCAAGCAGCTAGAACATTCTATTCTGAAATGTAAAAAATTGTGAGGAATAGATGTATGTTCCACTTTCATGAAACTTAACAGAAATATAACCAGAATAACAAAATTGCTTCAATTTATGTAGAAATTTCGTAAATAATATAAATTTTGGCTATAATATATAATAGCTTTTAAGCGGGCGAAGCCGCATAATAAAACAACACACATTTATAAATTAATTAACTCACAAAAAGTTTCGGCCTATCCCTTAATCCCTCGTCCTGTGGTCACCCTAGCGCATGATGATGGATAACAACATCGCATTGCTGAGCCCACCGCAACGATAAATCATTGTACCAAGAAGCTGTAAAAAAGTAATTTCGCCGACAACTTAGACCATTTTATCGCTTTTTTTTCGCTCGTTTCTCTAATTAATCACAATAATTAATAGAATGAACAGATGTTCCGAACGAATCAGATTTTCGAAGGCAATAAATAGGTAATTATGTAATTTAGTCGCTGATACTTGTGGCTTTGGGTATTTTGAATTTTGTTTAACTTGCTATTGGAATAATCAAGTGAGAAAACACTCTGTACTCTTTTCTTTATTAGTTTCTCTAGTCTTAACACTACTGCCTACCCAGATATGTACAGGATAGAGCGTAAATAAAAAATGAATATTTATAATCTAAGAGCGACATAAACATTATAAATGTAAATTTATTGCCATTATGAAAAACAAATACCAGTCATGAAACATTAAATTACCCCCGAAGTTGATTTTAACTGTAAATTATTTTAATAAAGGCGATAGCGGTGATTTACGTACAAAATTACGAGGCGAGCGAATTAAATGAATATATTGAAAAGTTTATTTTGCTAATGAAATGTGTGTGGCCGTGGTGGCGCAGCGGTACAGTGCCTGGTTGTAAGGGTGATGGACGTGGAGATCAGCTTTTCGAGGTATGAATTATTTTTATTTATCCTGCACTAGTGAGATAAAGGCGGCGTTAAGTTCCGCCGCTTAGTATGCGATATCTCGAAAATATATTTGTTATAAAAGGAAAGGAAAAAAAAAAAAAAAATTTCGATTATCTGCTCTGATAGCTCAACACTCAATGTCTCAAAGTCAAAGGTAAAAGGATTTTTTGGGAACTAGGATACTTTCTGCCTTGCGGGATAATGTGAAAAAAGTAAATTTAATATTCCTGTTATATTCCTTGAATTTCCCATGTATTTCCACATTGCAATTAATGTAAAAAATAATTCTAAAAACGATTTGAACGAATATCATCAGAGTGTGAAAGAAAGAAGAAAGAAAAAAGAAAAAAGAAAAAAAAAATCTGCGTAATTTCATTAATAGCCACAAAGGCTAAAAAACTACTGCCGAAAATCTTTGCTTTTCCCCAAGCCCCAGTAACAAGGTTTAATAGAAATTTAAATAAAATCAATTTACTCTAACGCGGGCCGAGTTTATCGTTGATAGATTGCTGCCGGGATAATGAATTGTACTTGTTACTTGGAGGAAACTTATTTAGCGAATATTGTAAGTATAAGGCATCTTGATTTATTTTAAATGGTTTTTTTCCGTTAAAAGTTCTGCTAAAAAAAGTTACGTGTGGAAATAATCAAGTTCAGAGAACTTTTAAGGTCCAAAAAAAATTGTACTAAAAATGCAACTTCATAATTTTTACACAATGATTTTAAAATTTGAAAATTTAATATTTAAGGTGTAAAATTAATTTATTTTGAACTTTTTAGTTCATTTTATTAACAAATAATAAAAGCTTGTTTTTAGAAAAGGGTTTTTTTCTTTAATTTTTTCATATTACTTCAAATTTAATGTACTAACTTTATGATCCTTTAACAAATATTAAGTAGTATCTTTAGGATGTAAGCTATATAGTCCAAGACGTAATCGTAAAATACGATTGCATTAAGTTGCGAAATACAACAGATGCTACCAAGGAATTCTCTCCCACATAATACACTCGGTCCCTCTAACTTGCCCTTATCGAGTTTCCGCCATTTATTTACACAAACTATTATCTAAATTACGTTAACAACATCTGCCACTTTTCACACTCCGTCTCTTGGACTATAATTCGGAGGTCATAGTATAGAGTAATGTATTGATAGAAAGATCTAAGATCTTTTTGCTTAAATTAAATTAAAATTTTTGATAATTTATTTAACACTACGTGTGTTTCTACATCATAATTATTAGATAAGTAAAATGTTTATGGAAGAAATTAGTTTAAATTTACTTGCGTAAAATGGAAAGTTCCATTATTAATCTGAATCTGAATTAATCTACTAAAAGGACACAGAAATATAATGACTATTTTCTGTACACTACAATATAATATTAATCTATGGCAACTTTCAGAATAAATTGTTCGAGAGGCTGACAACACAATTAGGGTCCATTGAAGAAATATTATAAACACTTCTACTGAGGGTCAGTAATAGTTTGAGTTATTGATAGGGTAGTTTAATGACCCACTAAGTTATATTACATTTGTAATTTAAGTAATTTGCTTTGGCGAAATTATACATCTAGTATTTCAGTATACTCGTATGATAGCGACGTTAAGTTCCGCGACTCATCACACAACAAAAAAAAAAATATTAGTATTATAATAATTATAAAAGCATTTTCCCCTACATTCGAATATACGAGACAATGACCACTAACACAGTTGTGAAACCTATTTATGATCACAAAGCCTAGCGTGGCGATCCGCTTATTTGTCTCGTTTATATCACGTACCAATTTTATAGCCGGAAATACCTAAATTGAAATTGTTTCTATCATACAAGTGGGGCGTGATATTGTTTTTTAACATTATTTTCAGCTCTATGCTTTATCTCGCATATAGCAGAAGAAAACTTAGTGTCAAGACACTCCGCTTGAGTTGAACAGATTGATTTTTGAGGGTTTAAGCTCTTACGATTGTTTATTTCTTTGTGAACACTAATTAGTAGTTTAAAAGGAAGTTACTATTAATAAAATTTTCTTAACATAAGTATTGTAGATTATATAATTGTAAAAGATATTATGTTAATAGATAGATAATAAGCTAAATATGCAGAAAAACAGCAAAGCGGCTGGTTTTAACAATTCTTTGAGTGGCGATCGAACCTACAACCGTCACGTTAACATTTAGACGTGATCTCTGAAAAAATATAATTATCATTCGAGTTAAAAGAATAAGGCAAATCATTAACAAACTCACTACATATCAAAAGAACTTCAAGACAAGGGTAGATTTGCAGTGAAATAATAACCCTTACTCTTTTAAGTTAAATTGTCGATTTAAGTTCTTGCAAGTCTATTTGAAGTAAGTATGTTTCGAGTTTGAATTTAAAGCTCTTTGTTCAGTATTTCGGAAGAAGTTGAATGAGATATATGTGTAGTGTAGAATAAATATCATATTTTAGTTAAAATGAGTCTGGAAGTATGTACGTAATTATAAATTTTCCTGTTGATTGGTGAAACTTAATATCTTACTAAAGTGTATTTATATTAATAGAACGGAGAAAACAGAAAGTTGTGCCACTAAGCACTTTGGTTTGGTGGTACGTATAAACCTTCCAATTGTATTACTCTGGATATTACTGAAACCTACATTAAAAACGGTTGTGTAGTTTGGAAGATCTAAGGGTAAATTAGTGGGAAGAGATTTTTATGTATATTTTATAAAGAAATTTTAGAAAATTGGCTAGTAATTGTTAAGTTTCCCTGAGATTGAGTACCATTAAAAATAAAAATATATTTTAATATGTAATAATAGTGTACCTTATCCTGTACGGAAAAATTATATTTTTAATATGATCATCACAAAGTGAGGAACACAAAGGGCCTTTCTTCTGTTAAGAAGCTTAATCTCTTACGCTGCTTTAGTGGGATCATAAGCGGAAGACGGATGAAATATTAATTTTATATAATATCATCATGTTTCCTTCAAATTATTCGTGTTAATTCTAAAGGTATCTTTATTACTGTGTTTTTTATGAGAAATATTGTTTTTTTGACGACCGTAGCGCATGGCCATAATGTCTAATTGTAAACGTCGGTTATGGGGTCGATTCTAAGTAAAAGATGAGTATCTCCGCGTAAAAGTATATTTTTTTCCGTGAGCATTCCCAGTGAAGGCTATGGTTACTATCGTTTCCTTCTCCACAGTCATGGTGCTCACAGCGAGTTCCTGCCTAGCAATGAAGGAGTCAGATTTCTGAACTTTGCCAATTTTTGCCATCACCATGAAATCTATGTTGTTTCAAATCACCAGTGTTTCAAAACCCAGTCTCTATTTATCTTAAAATAATACTTGTCACAGCAATAAGGTGTTAAACTGATATAATATCTCACTTAGACTTAGGCATATTGGTGAAAATTTATTCACCCTAGCGACAAATTGTGGTTTAATTTGGCGTTAAGTTTCTCGTTTTATTTATGTGAAGGCACCCTTACTTACTGAGGAGGGGTTTGCATCGTTAGTTCAAAATGGTAAACTTAAAAGAACTATTGTTTTTCTGAATACTTAACTTCGTTATTTGCTTTACTTTTCCCGTACTTGTATTTTACCTAACTTGTCCCCTATATGGAAACAAAAACTCTGGGTCATTCTTTTCCTTATTTTCTGTCTATTTTGTGATACTCCAGAGTAATCTCGAATTGGACCTCGAGAGAAAGTGGTAGTAATATTTAAAACTACTTTAGTATATGTAAAGAGTTATAAAAATACTGAAATTACCAATAAAAGTATGTTATAATTTGATTGATGATCATAGCAAAAGCAAGAACAGCAACAACTTTAAAGATGTACTTACTTATATATAAAACATCAGCCTTTAAAAAAACAACTTTTCCTCAGCTTTGTAAGTAAATAAGAGCACAAAATACTCCCAAGGTATAAATCTCGGTTGTAACTCGAAGTTAAACGTTTGAGCCAAAAGGGAATCAGCAATGTGCGAAGAAATTTATAGTCGGCCGTCAGCCCGAATTTTATCGGGGCAAAATACATCTTTCTCATTCGAAAAGGTTTGTCAACGTCGGACGGCGATTCGTTGAAATGAGCACCATTTGATATAAACTCAAGTTGAACAGGAAAATTACATTTTTTTGTGTTTTTTTTTATGTATGTATAGCTATCATAGAGTCAGTCGCGTTTATCAAAATTTAATAAAAAAAATCTGTTTAAAATCTCCTGAAAAGATTAGCAATTAGTTACTAGCCAAATTTTGGATTTAAATGTTTTTTTGTATGAAATCACTAATAAGGATGTATTTTTTATTTTATTACAAAAGAATTGAAACAGCCAAGAAACAAAGAAATTTCTATCTGTTCGTTCATATTTTCAATTTCTGTATAATATACTCGTACATACCATAGAACAACTCACTAACGTTCATCAAATCATTTACAAAGTTTTTCCTAAACTGGTATTAACTTTCTGTTGTTACTACTTTTCTCTGTGTCTATAAAAGTTAATTTTATGTTCGATTGTTAAGTTTAAGACATTTTTTAGCTTCACGCAGTATCCTGTACATAGAGAGAGAGTCTGTTAAGCTAGTGTTAAAACACTCCGTTTCCACTAAGACTCTTGCTTGCCCCACTTTCCGCAGAATTCTCGAAGAAATGCTTGTTGAGTGGCGGGACTAAACGTCACATTGCAAACGTCAAACGTCACATTTTTACTTTATTTATTTTAACTTTAATTTTTAACATTGTTTTAACGTCCTGAATTGACACTATCTGCTAAAATAAAAAAATATTTCTTCAATATTCGACAATCAAAAATTAGCAAAAAAACAAAAAGACCAGAAGCAGAAAGTGTGCAAAGAACATGCTTTATTTAATTTAAAAACTTTTATATTTTAAATTGTATTACCACAGTTCTTTAGTACCAAATATCTGACTACGCTTAAAAAGTAATTGCAAATACCCCAAAAATCGAATCTACCCTACCAATATTTTAAACTTATTTATTAATAAAAGCACGTGAGCGGTCAATTTCCGCGAGTGGCGTATAAATCTAGTAGACACGGCCCGCTCCTCGAGGAAATGCAAACCCGACCGCGCCAGAGTTATGGGCCATTTTAACAGAGGAAACGCTGTAGTTTTTCACTTGTCGCACTCTATTATGCGAACTTGGTAGAAATATGACGATTTACATATGTATATATAATTGGATTGGATTTTCTTTGTTTTATGTTGTTTAATGAAATTTTGTGATTCGTAGTGTTAATAGATTTAAAATTATTTAGTGATTTCTTATAACTGTTTATTTAGAGTCTACTTTTTTAATTGCTGTGGCTTCGCCCGCGTGGTCAAAAGTAAATAACTAGGTGTTGTGTATCATACCATGACACATGCTAAGTATCCGAGTTAACTTTAACCGTAGGTACATTGGGGTAAATTTCACTTCCCCTAGGGGAAACGAACTTATTTAATTTCCACGTTCAAGTAACAAGACAAAGCACGGCGTTAAGTTTCATCACTCTCGAGAATTTTGCGAAAAATCAGGAACGCGTGAGTGAATGAGTGGCATTGTACTAGATTTCCTATGTCTGTCTACACTGCTATATGCGAGATACAGCGTAAAGCTGGAATAAAATAAAAACAAATAAAATTTGCTAAGAAAACCCTACTAATAATTCCCTCTTCATCATCATCACCATCATTTTACTCATTTTTATGTCCTTAACATATTTAAACCAAATTATTATAATAATAAAAATATTTCAAAGAAATAAAACATTTTCATTTTAAAGGACAAATATTTGAAACTGTCCAAAAAATTAATATATTATGAAACGTAGAGCGTCGGACTAGCGACCTCTATACATAAATAACTCTGCGGCTAGGCAACAGTAGTTTTGTTAAAGATATCTACTATACTATTTAATATTTTAACTTATTGTTTTTGAGCTGCAAGAGTTATAGTATTTGACTGATAACGCGATGGTTGCTGATTCGATTCCAACTCAGGGGAATAATTTTTTTTCATTTCCTAAAGAGTTTTGCCACTCGTCACGCAATGCCTGGAATATTAGGTGATTTATTTTGCGGAAGTGGGAAATCGCCTTAACACTAGATTCCCAGGTTCCCTCTGCCAACCATGTTATATACGGAATACAGCGTAAAAACGCTTTAATAAATAACGTCATTCACTAACAATTTGAATGTACATAAGTCATTTGTAAACTAAACTTAACATATTACACATTCAACTTAAATAAACACGAACAGTTTTTTCTAATTAACATTATTTTCTTCCAGTATTGTTCCTCATATAATGAACACAGACAAACATATTAAATATTCTCAGTCTGAGTAATACACATAAAGCTCCTATTTCACGCGTAAATGGACTATGTGAGTAGTTGGCCTGATTTATGCATGCCGTTGACGCTTAGTGTCTCTGCTGTACATGCTCGTATCTGGTGGAAATTATACTATTCTTTTTTTTAATATTTACTCGTTTCCATGCATGGCAGCAGAGAAGCTATTATTTATTAATATTTTTTGTATTAACATTTTTTTTCATTTCAAAGAATTATGAGAAATAATAAATGTGTGATAATGGTTACCCTCGGTACCATGGTCGTACAACTAATAAACATACAGGTAGAGAATGTCTACGCTTAAATTTAATTTACAATTAGATAAGTACACATACAATGACACAAATATATAACAATTAATAAGTAAATAAAACAAATTTTATATTTATTTATTTATTTTTCCTAGACCATTATTGAGGCTGCCTGTAAAGTGTGTAAACGAGACAGGTAGTGTATTCGATTCCCATTCGAGGAAATGAAAAAAATATTTAAATGTATATTTTCATTTCTGTTGTCGGGTCAAAACAGCGCGACTTTGAGTTGTGCCATTCAACACGCACTACCAGAATTTGTCGGAAAGTGGAGAACGGAGTGTCTTAACACTAGGTTACATCTGCCTACCCTGCTGTGTGCGGGATACAGCGTGAAGCTGTTTTTTACGTATATATTTTTCCCTGATGCTATTTCTGCTATGACTTTTACTGATTGACAAATGAAAAACTGTGTATTATTGTACACTTACATTATTAGTACACTTACACTTCTAGGTATATTGTTAAACTTATTTGTACGTATTTGTACGTTCAACTTAAAAGTAGACGGCTTCTAATCTAATATATTAAATACATAAAAATACAATTAAAAGAAAATACATTATAAAGCAATACCGTGAAATAAAAAAATATAAATACAAAAATCCTTGGTTATACACAATTTATTAATATTACATAGAAAGTAATATTTTCCTTATTGTATTGCTAAATAAAACAGTCGCTAACGCTATAAATTCATTCATATTGAGATGGACCTCGCGTAATGGAGTTCCATGGACTCCATTGTTTGGGTAAAACTTATTATCTTCAACTGAGAAAATATGCCGAAGACAATATTTTCGTTTATCGCGTAATTTATGCGAAAACTTTGCCACTTCTGTGAATCGGAGATGTCGATAGCGATTGTAGAGGTACTTCGCGTTACGTTCCCCTGGATGATGATTGAGGAAATTATATATATATATATACAAGTTTTGGTTTTTTTGTGTAAATAGTAGTTTTGGATTTTCTTGTTGAGCTCGAAAAGTGGGGAACTGAATGTCTTAACACTAGGTTCCCTTTATATATCCTGCTAAATGCGGGATACAGCGTGAAGTTGTTTCTTTTAAAATTGAATCTGTAAATTAAAAAAATATAAAAACATTAAATATTAAATTATGATCTGTCAATTATGGTACCGCTAGACAGATGCTGCATACAAATTAGATTCGCATACCAGTTAGAGGCACGCGTACAGACGTAATAGTACTAAACTGCAGATATCTCATAACAACAGCCACCCCTGGAGTAATTTAATATAAATAACGCCATATTTCTTGCGATGCCACTTTGAAAGAATGCAGTGCAATGAGGGAAGGTAATTATATTGAGATGATTTTACCATCTTATATGTTTTAGTATAATGTTTTTAAGCGGGATAGGCAGACTAATAGTAATAGAGAAAGTAGGAACCTAGTGTTGAAATACTCCATTGTAATTGAGATAATTCTGTTCTCCACTTTTCGCCGAATTCTGGAAGCATTCGTGTTGAGTGGCTGAACTCAACGTCGCGTATTGCATCGTCACAAGACTAAAAAAATTAAAATATTATATCTTTCATTCCTCTGTGTGGGAATCCACAAGTGTCGTATTTACAGCCTTGAGTTAAGACACTACGTTCCCCACTTTCACTTGATTTTGAGACGCAATTTATCTATCAGAGCGTATAAATAACAACATTATTCCCAAGTGACAACCAATTAAAAACCATCATATTTACATTCAAACCACTGTGTACTGTACAGTTACTCTGCGCTACGACAATCTCAATACATCAAAAGAGACTATAAAGTAATAACCACTCTTTACATTACACGCCATATCTCAATCACCCTCGATCTTAAAATGGGGATAAAATTTCAAAGGTACCCATATATATAAAACCGTTCATAATCGTCCACCACAGTACCATTAAACGCAGACCAACGAATAAACATGGCGGAAACACCATAAATAACTATCAATATGCAATTATATGCCCAACCAAGGGTACCATCCAGTTTATTGCATTTTTCTATTGAAATATCACTTTCAATAAAATTTGCTTCCTCTGTGATGGAATTAGGAAAGGGGCGATGGAAGTGGGTTCTAATTCTACTTCGTGAAGTAGTTTTTTTGTAAGTAAAACAAATTTCATCCAGTAATAATGATTATTCCAAAAAATATGGAAAATTTGTTTTTTTTTTTAAATAACGATGATGAACGAAAAATCTTTATATATATAAAACTCTTCCGTTATTGAGTATGTGCGCTACCTATCGACAACATACAAATAAAACTACTGGAAAGTTTGACATGTCAGTAGGTTGAATGAGAAAGCTTTTTTCCAAATTGTTACGGACTTTCAACCGAATTCTTGAGGCATTCCTTCCTGAATGGTAGAGCCAAAGCGTTGGCAAAGCGAGGAAATGAAAATATTAGGTATTTCATTCCCCCACGTGGGAATCGAACCCACAACCGTCACGTTTACAGTCACTTTTTTTTATAAAATAGAAACATTTTACTTTTTTACAACTTTTACTAACCTTTCTCGCATAATGGTAAAAAAGACTAAACCTAGACTAGAGCTTGTATTACATTTTTCTATAGAAATAACACTCAAAACCATGATTATATGAAAACGATCTATCAATAACTTCAAATGAATAAGAGGGTTTCGATGAAACTCTCGCCATTATATAGTCCTCTAGTTTGGTAATTAGTAGGGTTGGAAGTACCAGGATTGGCCTCTTTACTTAATTGAATAACGAGTATTAGATTTTTTCTGTACAAATCTATAAGAGCTAAGAGCTTTTCAATATTTAGAATTGAGTCATTCTTGCATAATTTTTTAAATCATATATGTATAAACTACGTTTTGTCTCGTTACCAGAGCAAAAAAATGAAAATATTAAATATTTCAACCCCTATCCTGGGGAATCTAACCCGCAACTGTGGCCTTTACTGTTTTTTTTTCCTCCTGGCATTAATTCCGGCTGTTGCCAGGGTCTACCTTTCTACTCAATCTACTCCACTTTGCACGGTCTATTGCATCCTCGGTGGTTAGACCATTGGCTCTCATGTCCTGCATCACGACATCCAACCAGCGCTGTCTGTCGCCTTTACTATTGCGACTTCGAATACAAATTCCACAAATACATAAGATTATAATGTTACATACACATATACATTCAAATATTTTAATAAATTTTATTAAGCCCATCGTTGCGCACAATCAATCACTACTTTACAAAAAATATTTCGAATTAGGACAGAGAGAGGAGAACCTTACCACTACTTAACCTGTTATATGCGGGATACAGAACAAAACTGAAAAAAGGTAATTCTAATTAATTTATAAACCATATTTACCATATATTTGAAACACGAATCCTTTTAAACGGTTTTAAATGACGTCTGAAGTGTGTACTTTTATAATTGAAATGTTTTAACAGCGTACTGTGCTTAAACAAACTTTATTTTTTATTTCACAACAAAATTATAACGTGCTTATAACTTACATAGCAAATATTTAAAGAGGGCAATTGCTTTAGAGTATATTTTTAATAATTTAATTACAAAAATGTAATGCTTACTAATGTTTACTTTTTAATTTTCATTTTTAAGTGTAACAGCCGCGTTCGTGGTGGAAATAGGAAGAGTTTCATTGAATGTGGAGGTAGTGGTATGTAAGTGTAGGTTCAAATCCAAATTGCAGATTCACATTTTGTCACTATTGTTATTTTGTAATTTTGTTACGCCCAATTTTCGGTTAATTGTGACTTGTGTGAAAACGGCAGCACTCAACACAGGTTGCAAAGCAACGCTCGGTGTTAAGTTCCGCCACTCAACACGCAAACCACCGACGATTTAGCAGAAAAATGGGGACAGAGTGTCTTAATATTAGGTTCCCAGGTTCCTTCTGCCTACCCTGCTAACTGCGCACAATGTATCGTGAAGCTTAAAAGATTGTTTCTATGTAACACAAAGAGGCACTTCAGGGACAGAATATGTCATGGGTTCTACACTACTTTCAGTTATATCCATTATATAACGCGGACGAAGCGCCATGCACCTAATACCTAGTTAAATATTATAATATTCGCGAGCGATTGAACTCACAACCATTGCCCTTAAACAAACACCGCCCCACTGTACCACATTGGTTTCTTTTTCTAAACTATACACTACTATTACAATGATAACACTAAGCATATCGTATCGTATAGTATTCGCTTCGACTGAGTTGCGGCAACATTTGTCACGCGACTCAACCGCACCCGCGCCCATCCGTCATGTGCTCGAGTGGCGAGCTCTGGCATAGTGTAGATAGATTGTAGATGTGTTAGATTTTAGTTGCTGCCTTTAAAATTGTCTTCAAAGAAAATATTTTAAATAAGGTAACACCATTGAGGTAAGTGGCACAGTGAAATATTCAATATTTTTATTTCCTCGCTCTGGTTACAAAGAAAACTAACGACAAGACAAAGTGCAGCGTTAAGTTCCGTCACTCTCCAAACAATATCTCGAAAATTATATAAAAATATAGGAAAAGGGGAGTCTTAGCCTCTACTTCAAGCATCTCTTGCATATAGCAGGGAAAAAGAAAGTCCCAGTTTTTTAAACCTGGAGTGGTGGAACTCAACTTTACCGGAAATAGGAATTGAATTAGGAAATAGGAAATGGTTAATGTAAAACAATCATACGTTACTAAATATCTAAATTATATAAAACTAATGAACCTAGAGTGATTCTAACACAAATTTTCTTTGCCCTTAAAAAGTAGTAAAGAAAGTAACTTTTAATACACCTTCATCAGCCACATCCACGTAATACTCTTTGAACATTCTCAAGCAGGCATCTGTTAGGTATCTGATTATTGCCCATTCCACCGGTCGCTAGTGTCACCTTAAAATATTACCGAATATTACTGGACAAGTGGACATACTACAACTACCGTAGGATATTATACTTGTAATAAATGGTTTTTATTATAGCCTAGGATTAGTTAGGTCTTTAGGCCTTTAGGAAAGTAGACGAAATGATGAAATTAGTTTTGTACCTCAAAAGCAGGAGGAAAGGAAAAGGAACCCTTCTAGTATCTCGTAGCTATTAGTCTGTCAACTCGAAATGGTGTGCTGGTATCAAGTTGAAATTAGGTCGATGGGCTTACAGAACTCATCGCCTTATTTTGAAACGCCATACGGGAATCGAACCCACAATCATAATCATCACTTCAATTCATTGAGACAGCGACCCTATGGCAATTTAATACATTTAATAATATCATAGCTAATAAAAGTAACATATAAATGAAAAATATTTCACAAAATACAACTTTCATATAACATTCCCCTAGCTTAAATAATATTATAACAAAAAGTCTTTCAGTATGTAGGTAGGTAGGTACCTACACCAAATTCCACAATGAAATCGCTAGGGGATCAACCAAAACACGCTTTTGAACACGCATACACGCAAACTACACTGCCTAACGTATATAAAATATGTAAGTTAACGAGTGAAGTTACGTATTTCAACGTGTTTGCCACAATTAACATTGCATCATAATAACATAGCGCCGGGTTGATGGAGCTCAGTTGTTAGTGGAAAACGCGACCCTTTTAGCAACGGTGGTAAGGGAAATGGGGGGAAGTGAGATTCTAACATATAAATAATAAATATGTATATGAAGTAATTTTCTTTTTTTTGGTCAGTTGGTTGGTTGTGGATTCAATTCCCACTCTAGAAAATGAAAAATTAAATATTTTCATTTCCTAGGTGTCGCAACGAAACAAAGCGCGGCTGTGAGCTCCACTATATTTTACATAATAAAAAATCCCATTAAATTCACTATATTTAAATTGTGTAAATAATTTGTATATATTTGTAACGAGTATCTATCTACAGAAATATGCATCATAAATTCGGTACCAGATAGCGATATCAAAAATTCACGTCAAAAATATAATTTATTGCGTAGAATTGATATATTTAGTTTCATTAATTCATATTGTTGAGTCTTTAGGTATAATTATAATAAAACTTAGTTCTGTATATCATCATCATCATCATCATCAACAGCCATCTTTTGTCCACTGTTGGACATAGGCCTTCCCCAATTCTCGCCACCTGTAGTACTTCTGTATATATTAGATTTTTCTCCGCATAATAGGATAGAGAGAGAGAGTCTAAGCTTATTTTTATTTTGTTCATTTAGTCCATTTATTGAAGAAGTTTATAGGTAAGTTTATAGGTAGTTTGTATAACATCACGCTACAACTAATAGAAGCTCGAGAACTTACTTCCATTACGTGTGGCGTAGCCGGTAGTCTAAGTTGTTTCTATTTATTCGCGCGGGCGAAGCCGCAAGGAAATGATTTTTTAACTTCACACTGTACCCTGAACATACGAGATTAGGAAGAGGGAATCTGGGAACCCATTTAAGACACTTTGTTCCACATTATGACATTTTCGTTCCCCATTTTCCACTGACGTCTTGAACTTGATATTGAGTGTTAAGTGGTGGTACCTAACACCGCGCCTTGCCTTTTCCCAAGGAAGAGGAAAGCGAAAATATTGAATATTCAGTTCTCCAAGTGGGAATCGAATCCACACCCACGTCGAATTAAGAACAAACCACCGACTCTGAGTGAAACAATAAATTTCTTCTAAAAGTAGCTGTCAAATTTCAGCAACACCCATTTCCACTATCACGAGCCGCTCACAAGTGCGCAAGTCGTCATTAAACCGAATGATTGTGTTCCGCCCGGCCGCGCTTACACAGCGATGATGATAATCATTAGTTTACATCTCATTAGCTGATGAAACCCCGTTCTTGTGTTGGCTGGATGATGTAGTTTGTTATATATATGTACTTTTAGCATATAAAATGTTGAGTTTTTCACGTGTTGCTAACCATACAAGGCTCCCAGTGCCAAATATGGGTCGACTATTTTTATAGTTCCTATGGCTGTTCCAATATTACCATCGACATTCATCGAAAGAGCTACAATGTCTAACTATAAATCAAGAACGTGAATAAGAATAAAAGAAGATTTTGTTATTGTCCTTATGTTAATTTTCAGCATAGTGGTGGTTGGTAGAGTTGGGAAACAGGCGCATAGGCCAACCCCTTTAAATAAAGAGATTTTAAAATTTTAAGTTGGAAAAATATTGTGCCTTTCCTAAGAATGACGAGACGGGAATAGAGAGTAGATTGTCTAATGACATTGAAATCAACACAAAAACTTAAATAAAATTATTTAATATATATTTAAGTTTTTATAGTTTTTCAAGTCATTCATTTGTTGTTCTACATATTACAGTATAGTTAAGGATTTACGTACCATACAGCAGAAATATAACAGAATTAAAAATTATTTTTTTATTAAAATAAATATTGAATTATATATTTTTTTATTATATTTACCTAAGGGTGAGTAGAACCACCTATTACGTCATATGTATATCCATATATTTTCACGATTAAACCCACTCACCGCCCAACTTCCGAGACTCTACGAGACGGCGACAAAATAACGCATTGCATGTATATCAAGCATTATTAGTCAACACGATGCATCACACATCAACTAAACACTAAGCCTACCAATCGTCAAGCCATTAACAATTTCAACCACTACGCAAACAGACAGACAGAACAAAGGAGATTTGCATATGAAAAAAGCGAAAATCCTAGCACCAGCTAGCACTAGCGTATCTATGAAAATTCAATTTGCCACGGCCGGGTTTTTGTCCAGTACAATGCAATGCAACGCGCTACAGCACCTGCATAAGTGCATTCAGAATTGCAAACATGCTTATTACATAAACGATACGGTACGAGGCCGCGAGCACAACTCGGTGTTTGATTGATTTTCGAGTCCGCTTACATGTATGTCGATACCCTCGAATAATAATTCGGTAATTGTATAAGTAAAAAATAATTATAATTTTATTTTATTTATTTTACATAATAATTTTAGCTTTTCGAATGCAAATGACTAAGAGTAGTGAATATAGCCTCTAACTAAGCGGACTATCTAATAAAAAATATTTTTTTAATTTGTCAATTCCTTTTATCTTAGCGAGTTAGTTAGTGGGAACGGAGCGCCAAACACTACGGTCACTGCATACCTTTTTCCCTTCGTCCACTGTCATCATTCTCTTCATGCCCACTTAGGTGTCCTCATACTTTTTACGTGATCTTCCTCTAGAATCTTTGATACTGTGTCCCGCCGTTCCAGACTGTTGCTCCTCGACACACCAGCGGGGACGCACTGGTGCACGTCGTTTTGGGGACCCGCTCTAAAAGTGTCCTCTCACGAAGTACTCATGGCGGATGGAACGTTGCAACCTTCTAAAGGCCTTTCGTGAGTCGTTGCGGGCAATCCTCCAACCGTGAACTCCCAAAATAAAATAAATATTTTATATAATTTTGAATTATATAATTTTGATCACATTTATTGGGTTTTAGTTCAGTAGCGTAAATAGATACGTTAAATTAAAAACGATTCATTTTATTTGCTATGTTTTCACTCGTTTCAGAATGCTTGTGGAGATTGAAATTGAATTAGGTGGTATGTGTTTTCAATTGTAAAATGAATTTTACCATGGACAATTACTCCATGTATTGAAATGAAACATATACATATGGTAAATTCCGAAATACCTGTATTTATAAAGTGTGTACCAAAATTAGCACAACATTTAAATTAAATGGAAAACTCAATTTTCAAAGTATAAATTTTGGGACACTCTGTATAAGGCGAAGAATGTGACAACGTTATTTTAATGCATTTCGTGTAGTCCGATGCTTGAAAATTTACGCATTGTTTGGACGAATGACAACGCCATAGTTTCACATTATTATCTTGAAGTATTTGAACCGAGGAACCGAGTAGAATACACTCCTTTCATCACACATCGTGAATTTTTTGCGACATCGGCTTGTCATCAGAGCGGTGAAGTGAAATAAATTATTCTTCTCTTTTTCTCTTCAGGTTCACACTAAATCCCGCAAACAGGAGGGTAGGCAAAGGGAACCTAGTGTTAAAACACTGCTTCCCAATAATTTATTCTCGAATGGAAATAAATTATTTCACTGGAAATCAAATAAAAAAATCCGTATACATACATAGTATATGTAGGTGCTGTCATACATACATACATACAACATACAAATGTAAGTTCATCACGAATGCCAGAATTAATCAAAAATTAAATTAACATCGCCAAGTCAACGAGCGAATCAATAATTTCACGGGACGCGTTGAAAGCTTGTAATTACATTTATATTGGAACTAATTATGTCAAAATTGGTTCTTTATATTATAAATTGTTAATTTTATCCTTCAAACGTATGTGTGGATATTGTTCGTGTGATCGTGACGGTTATGGGTTCAAGTTCCATATAGAGCTAGCTATAAACAAAATTTTTAGACTTTCACTAAAGCTTAAAAAAGTTCACTTTCGCCACTTTACACGCAATGTCATCAAGACTTAACTAGGTTCCCTCTAGCTACTCTAGTTCATGCGGAATACAGTGGGAACCTAAAATAAAAAAATATCAATAAAAAACTGAATTCAAATCAATTATAAACACAAATGGTTAAAATCTAAGCAAAATACGTAATAGATGTGCGAACAAACCATAACACTAATGTAATAGCAGATTACGCGGCCTGTAATACATTAAGGTATTAGTATTGAAACTGATAATATGTATAATCGTATCTGAATAACGATTTTACTACCTGTATTTATGAAAGTGTTTAAATTTCATATTATTCGTTAAATTTATTGTTGATTGTTTAACAAAATGATAAATTGTTTTGGTTTATTCCGCATATACCATAACCTAGTGTCGAGACACTCTGTAGCTGAAATATTTTTTGTTAATTTGTTGTTTTATTAAGCTTCAGGCTGTGCCCATAAAGCAGAGTGTTACGACACTTCGTTTTCTTTAAGTCTTCCGTTTACCACTTTCTGCTGAATTCTGGCAGTATTGCGTATTCATTAGAGAAATTTTGCCTCGCTACCAGAGCGAAGAAATGAAAATATTAAATACTTCATTTACTCGAGTGAATCGAATTTGCTCGGGAATCGAACGCACAACCCGTCGCATTTACAGTCACGTGCTCGTGCCCTTACATGACGACTGGCGTTTGTTAAAATAATATGAAATTGTAGCTGTTATTGGCTTAGCATATTTATTTTAACACTTAAACTGTATCCACACAGCGGCTCGTTCGAATTTTGATTGTACTGCCCAATCTGGATTGCAAACTTCCACTACAAATGTAAATATCCATCAAGTAAAAAAAATAATTGTTTTAAACCATGGATGTAGCTATTTTTAACTAAAGTATTTTTTTACTTTTTAAGAAAATATATAAAAACTTGAAGCTAAAGTAGGTACCCTACCCTATTATTACTTTATCTATCAATGAATAAAATAGTTTTATTGCTATAAATAATATGGTGGTGTGAATAGGGACTATCTTAAATAAGGAAGAATTAAGGAATTAAGGAAGACGAACGACTGATTTCGGGTGGCCGATGACGGACGACGAATGATAGATGGCAAATAGCGAAGGTTAGATGAAAGGCAAAACATAAAATATAAAATCTTAAATGATTATAATATCGACGACTTCACGAAACCAATCTCTCCAAACTCGATCTTGAAGTCATCTGTGATGATTGTAGGCCTAAGCTGAAAAAAAAACCTATTTATACTATCAAGCTTAGGTGGCATTTCAGCTAGTTATTTAATTTTTTATATAGATAAAATTAATTCTCAGTCTAATTAAATAGATATCCTCATATTGTAGGGTATCATGTAAACCGTATTGAAGGCATGTCAAAGTAATTTGCGGTTCGGCTGTTAGTTAAACGTCGGTCGAATGTATTATAACAATTTGCTGGATAGATTTGCTGTAATAATTTAATATCCCTAATCTAGACCTGGCTGTGATATATTGTCAATTTGGTAGATGTGATTTAGATAGGAGTGATATTATATTGTGATGCTTGTTTAATATTTGTTACACTAAGTTTTACCTCCGGCTTCGCCCACGTGGTCAAGTGAAATTAATTAAAAGGTGTCTATGATATCCCTGGTAACTTGTTTTGCAAGAAACGATCCTGCTGGTTAATTCTTTCCTCTTATTCTGTTCTTGAGTTAAGCGTTTTCCATCAAACAAACTCTTCAGCTCTCTCTATTATAAATAATATTAGTATAGGTTCCTTATTTAGATATTTTTCAGACGTTTTGATTTAATAAACAAGGCAAAACTGGTAAAATCATCCACGTTCTTTATTTATGCCCAACAGAAGATATTAATACCTCCAGAATTCGGCAGAAAGTGGAGAACGGAGTGTCTTAACACTAGGTTCCCTCTGCCTATCCTGCTGTGTGCGGGATACAGCGTGAAGAAGATATTAATAAGTGCCAGAAATCGATTTTTTTTAACTCATTACGCTAGCTAAACATTTATAAAAATTAAACAAAATTTAAATACATATAAAGTGTCCTAAACAAAACAAAATAAATAAAAGCTCCCAAAATACGACAGGATTTGCCCAAACCAGTCATGATGTAGTTGCAGCAAATTTCATATTTATAACTTCTGATGGAGAGCCGCGTGCTCAGTGAATGTGTCTACTAGATTAGTTAGTTAGTATAGCTTTTAGGCATTTTCAGAAGAGTCAATATTTTATCTGTTTTCTTATTTTGAGTTATATAGTCTTTCTATTATACAATTAGAATTATAACGCTAGAAAGATATTGATAGATAGATAGATACCTATTTATCTACACCTACATTAACTATTAATAAAAGGCAACAATTGTAATTTAGTTTCATTTTGACGCTCTGGTAAGCAGACAAATAACGGCGTTGAGCTCTGTCACTTCAAATGCGTTTAAATATCTATAACGATAAAAAAAACGAAGAAAAAAGAAAATCAGAAAAAAAGAAAAAAAACGAAAAAAACGAGGAGGTTTTTAAAAAATCTATAGAAAATTCGTGAGATTAGCACGTCCAATCAAACTCACCAGCTTTATAGTACATACTAGTGGACCCGAACGCGGCTACGCCCGCTTGAACTATACGAATATTTATTAAATATATTTATGAAATTATTTTCAGTTTTCAATAGAGAGATGCGTTAAGCAAGCTCATTTTGGGTGACGTTTTCTAACAATAACATTCTTTGCAAATCGTTGCCTAGCAACGATTGTTATTAATATGGCAGAATAAATAGCATGTCAAATTAATAAGTAGTTTAATATATTGGTATAAATCGATAATATTACAAATATGAGAAAAAAAGTATCCTATTTTCATCTCGAGACCCTCAAGTATCTCTATATGAGTATTTTATCACAATTAAACTAGCGGTTTCGCCCTGATTGCGTCAAAGATAGACAGACAGACAGAGTTACTTTCGAATTTATAATATAGGTATGGATTTGTATATATAGGTAACATAGAATAAACAAAACTACCGTACACCCAATGCCATAATATATAATATGATCAGCACTAACGTGAGCTGACTGGTTGTCAACTGAAATGCGGACCACGAATTGTGTTATACATTTCAAATGCATCGTCTGATTGTAGTTTATTACTCAATTTGCGTCTGTACCAAATGAACACGTTAGGTTGGCACGCCTTTGATCTTCATTTGGAAATATAATATAGCTAATTTTAATAAGGTTTGTATAACGATTGGATTAGATTATAGTTGTTAAGAAATCGGTTAAGTGCGAGCGGGTATCGCCCACTGAGGGTTCTGTATCAATTTCAGGATTGTAAGTTAATGAGAAATAAAACTTGACAGTTGACAAATTTAAGTATACACTCATTTTATAGTACAAGTTCTCATTTTGTGCTAAAATTCATAATGACACTAAAAACTGAACACCGCGTTTTGCCTCGAATTGAACCCACATCCTATCCTGTCACGTATAGTAACGTGCTTGTGCCCCTGCGTCATAACTGGACTCTATGGCAATTAACGTTAGTATTTTCTTGAGAAACTGTCTTGATTACACGTTATATACTATAACAATTTTTAGAAACATAAAAATTTTAACGTAATATTATACAATATATACATATATTATACAATATATACATAGATTATACATACAAATCGAACTAAAACCTAATTGATAATTAGTCAAACGGCAAACACGTAGCGCATCTTATTTGCACAGTTCGTTAAGCCAGACTAGTTTGTTCAGTTTAATCATCTGCTAATAGTATGCGAATACCTAATACCAAATTATGCGAATTAGTGCGGTGTGCATGACGGGAGCTCTCAGTTCCAACTCTTGCCATTCCTTTGGTTATTACTTATTTATCCTTGGTTGTGACGGTAGTGATATTTTTCTCCTTTTTATGGTCACTAAGAAGTAATTTATGTTTAAAATTAGACAGATAGATAGCTAAAATTCTTTATTGCATACAGAAACTATAAGTACAATAAAAAAAAGTAAATCGAAAAAAAAGAAAATCGGTAATAAAATTAGTATGTAGATAAACTTGTTTTGTATCTCGATCATATATTTTTAACGCAATGGATGTGGGTTTGATTCTTAGTTAGGGAATGCTTGTTAAACGCAATAGTTAAAATAGTTTCGAAGAGTTCGATGTTAGGTTCCGTCACTATATATGCTATGTCTCTATATAGTATTTTACCTCCAGGAAAACAACATATATATTTTTATAACTCAGTTAAAAATCTTAATACCTAATTCAAAATTTGATTAAACTTTCAAAGCTTAGCTTTTCTAAAGCTATAAAAATGCCATACACCATTGGGATTAACATCGAAAAATCTCTATTCCCCTAAATCGGTGGAACAAGGTTCAAATTCGAAAACTTCCACACCAAGTAAAAATTTCTAAGAGCACTTTTGCAATTGAAAGTGCCAACTTTACGATTCCGTATCGTAATCGATTGTAAACGTGATATTTGTACTGATAAGTCTTGTAGGTGAGTAAATTTAACGCGCCCCAATAATTTTTGTTATAGCAATAAAAATAGCTCGGAAGTATAATATAAAGTTTATGGGAGAAATTTTAAGAGTAATAGTGTATTTTAAGTGTATATGTATGGTTTTAAGTGCCTAGAATGTGTGTAAGCAAAAGTATAAATTATTATAGTTTTGACGTATCTGAGTACATTATATTAATCCAAATCTCATTTTGGAAAATATTGGAATATCTATATAAATTTCTTCCATTATCAACTGATTAAAAATTTAAATAAAATGAGAATAATAGAGGAATAAGGAAAAGGTTCCCCAAAGAATATTCAACAATAAAGAAAATAAAATTATTTATAAATTATCATTTTCCTCAGTGAAAATCGAACCAACAACCATCGTTCAAAAACTATACTGATCCATAAAGGGTAAAGTTAATTAAATTCATAATTAACTACAGCTACCGTGCAATAAAAACATTATATTCATACACAAAAATTATATACACATTTTAACCAGAGCAAAGGCAAAGGCGGAATATCAAAAATTAAATTTTCCCAAAATGTAATCAAAATATCCGGTGTACAAGATGGTATCTCACACGGCCGCCTCGAGTCCGAATTTTAATAAACTAGAGTGCTGCTTACAGAAAACTTAAAATTATGTAATAGCTTTATTTTGTTTAGAAAAGTGACGACTGTAGGTTCTATTCCCACTCTCGGTTGACAATCAGCGGCGTTAAGCTCGGTCTATCGTTCAATATATCTAAATAGATTAGAAGGTTTCATTACTAAGATAAAAAAGTTAAGATCAAAAATAAATATTCCTTCAAAGTTCAGTTGGTTACATGTGGAGTCTAGGTAGTAAGTTCAATTTTACACTCGAGTAGACTTTTATATAATTAAAGATATTCTCACCTTTTGACTGGTCAAAGAGTTGCGGACAAAGCGGAGTTAAGCACCGTTACGACTGTTACACCGTTAAATTCAATAAGATATACATATTTATTACCATATTCTTTGTGTCTATTAAAACCGGTGAAAATTATGAAAATTTTTAAAGAAAAAATAAGATCATATCACACGACTGGATTTAGTCCGAATTTTAATAATCCAGAGTGCTTCTTACAGGAAGCTTAAAATAATGTAAGTGCTTTATTTAGTTCTAAAAATCCTTAAAAGCTTAAAATGATTGAAGATTTTATTTAGACTCAATTCTATATAACAACACTGATAGAAAACCAATATTTTAGTTCAAATAACTTTTTAAATATGGCTTTTTAAAATTATTTTTTTGTAGAAGGTGTATATTTTCTTTGTTTATTATTATCTCTGATTTTGGTTTTTCATATTTCGACATTTCGTATCAACATAAAAAAATATAATACCCATAACATTGTGGGTTCGATTTCTACTCTGGGTAATTAAATATTTATTATTTTCATTTCCTCTGGTAACGAATTAAAGCGTAAACGTTGAGTTCCGTCATTCAACACGCAATGCTTCGCGAATTTAGTGGAAAGTAAGGAACAGAAGTGTCTTAAAGGGAACGGACTGTCTGACATTATATTATTACTAGCGGACGCGCGCAGCTTCACTTGCGTATTTAAGGGTGAATTCTAATAACCCATGAAACATGTGTTCAATGAAATATTTTTAAGAGTCTAAATTTCAAATTTTATAAAAATCGGTGGCGATTTAAAGATTTTTCCATACAAACTTTCAACCCCTTATTTGCACCCTTAGGGGGTGAATTCTAGAAAACCATGAAACATATTGTAAAGAAATCAAACACCTCGAGGCTTTTACAGAACTTATATTTCTTCCAGGGCTAAATAACATTAGGCTTCTACAATTTATATCTCAGGACTTTTACAGAACTTATACTTCTTCCAGGGCTAGATACCATTAGGCTTGTACAATGTATATATTAAATTATAATACAATATTTTATTCTAGAGGACCACTTTCCTCTTCAGCTCCAAATCTAATAATGCGCATCAGAATTTTCAACACATCAAGCGTCGCGCTAGTTCTATGTATAAATTTTCAAATATATCTTTTTATTAAACAAAGAGGTTGATTTACATTTTTCTATAACAAATTATCGTAAATATAAAAACTATTTATATAAAATCATTACATTCGGCCATCCGACTTCGTGCAATCTCCCGATGCACGACTACTCACAAACTCACTCATTACATTCGGTCGATTACAAATAATATATGTATTGATATTGCCGCAGCCTACTTGACATCACTAGTTTCAACAAATATACAACTAATTAAATCATTGCGTCTTGAGCTAGTACAATCATATTATAACAAAATGCGCAATAGATACTAGACTTAACATATAATTTACAAAAAATAATTACTTTTGAGACCAGAAGACTTTTGGAGTTCTCTCAGAAATTTAACCATATGTACATATAACGAAATTGTAACTTATCGCTGCGTGGAAAAAATACGAGAAAATCTATCAATAAATAAAAGATGTTTTGTTAAAATGTCTGTCGGTTTTGTCGGTTTATGTCTCCTTGCGTTTGTCTGTACGCATATCCTGAGATTATGACCACTTTAGTAATAAAACATTTTAGTAATAAAAGTTGAGCAAGTAAAGGAATATGTAATATAAAGTTTAGTTTCAACTCAAAGTAATATCAATAATCATACACACAAATATAAATATTATGTCCACTGGCTACATGCTTGTTTATCTCTGCGTATATTGCACTCTTTACCTACATTATTAAGTTTATTTTCTTGCTGTTACCTATTATTATCTGTCAGTTTCGTTATTGAACTTTAATTTCACTTCTAAATATATAAAATAATAAGCATAGCGTATTTATATTTGAAACTCCTGTAATGATACCCGCTATAATTACAAATATCCTACGAAATACTTTGTCCATCATCAAATATAGAGAAGTAAAAGAAAATGCTTAACATAAGAAAATGCACAGCAGGCGGCCTTATCGCTGTAAGCGATCTCTGCCAGGCTACCTTAAGGTGCACTCGGAAGTGTATGTCAATCGGTAGCCTACCGCTGCTTTATATCCTTATACACATACGTAATATATCCTATTATATTGTATAGAATTATTAATTATAATAAAATATAATTTCTAATGTCAACAAATATATATAAATACGGTCACGTTAATTTGTAAAGAAAAGGATACAAAAACTTAAATATGTCTAGGTCTAGGTCTAGGTATAAGGATACCTAGGAAATATTATTAAGCAATTTTAATTAACACAATAGATGTATGTTGATAAGTATGTAAAAAAAATCCATAACAGTACGTTCAGAAAGTAAGGATCAACGATATTACAGAGCCAAGTAGTGTGCATCTAGCTGGCTAATATAATGTTTGGATTGAGAACGTTACATTCCATAGGAATACAGCGTCGAGCTATTGGCATCATCAAAAATAAATATATATAATAACAATTTTGCAGTTGAGTTATAACAATTACTTCACATACATACTCATAATAAAATCGTAAATGGTTCGGTCTTTACTTGAAAAATATTTTTTTAAAAAAAATGTTATTAACCTAATAGAACCCAAAACAATTATTTTTAAATTTTTGTTTATTTGTCCGTTTGTCTGTGCGTTTGTTATCTCAGAATCGACTTAACCGATTTAAATGCGGTTTTCACTATTGGGTTCTGGCAAGCTTCCGAAAACATATAGGGTTTATTTTATTACAATCGGTTCATAAACAAAAAAAATAAAGGTTATGCCAATTTAAAGTATTTAGTTCGACAAATTTGCTAATTGCCGTAACAGTTATTTTATACAAGTGTTTTACTGAACTGACTGAATCTTTAGTTTTCAATTCCTTTATTAATATTTTTATTTCAGGTGGGCGTAGCCCCGGACGGGCCCACTAGTAGTAAATAAATTCTTATGTAATGTAAAGAATAACCTCATGAGAAACACTAACGATTTTACAAAGTTATTTTTTTATTTTAAAATCATCCAATATGAGAATTCCAATTTTAATTAAGTAGAACAACATGTTCCCTGAACTATTCAAGACCGACCTAAACACAGCAATCCCTAACCATGCCACGGAACGACATGCAAGGAGAGTTGGCTGTGGCTGAAATATTCGAAACGATCATCTGTTGAACTATATTTACATAAAAGTCATTTAAACCATCAAATATTCTTTGCGTTGTAAAATTTACTCGTTAAAGAACCGATTCCGAAAATTCCTCAAATTTTTGCAATTGAAATTTACTGAATTTAGTTAAAAAAATACATATATATATTAAGGACGAGTAATTTCGACGGCTAAATCAAATTTTAAAAACTATGATTTATATAGATAAAAAAATAATTTTCCGTATTATTTCTTAACGTATACACAATGCTACAAAAACTATTTTTTTAGTCCTATGTAACTTCCCTAGTAATTTCCTAAAAAATATTTCTTTTGAGATACTTTAATTTTTATAAATAAATTTAGAAATCTTTATTGCCCATTTACGCTTAATGACTAGAATTGGTTTATGAATAAAAACGTTATGTTAATATGAAGCACGTTTGTAAGACAAAATTGCTGCAAAATAACTTATTGAATCGGCTAAAAATGTAATTTTCAACGTATAAACATTGTTTCTAAGTCTACGTTGACGATGCGGTCCCAGAACGAAAATACACTAAATTGTGACCACCATGTTGTCATAAGGGGAACAAAATCGCGTTTAAATAACTACGTACGTAGCAGTTATTATTATTTACAGTTACCAGCAAACAAATTGCGATCTTTTACGAGCTACCAATTGTTAAAGTTTCGAGTTCGTAAGAGAGTAAACATCTATCTTCGTGACAAATTTGACTAAGACAAGGTAAGCAACAAACGCGGAACGCCATATTTTAATGCAGTAAAATCTCATCTACAACTAGAGCACTAACGCCTGCCTAGTCATCAGATGAATTTTCAAAAGGTAAGTAAACCCCTGGACAGAGGTCCAAGAGAGGTGAAGAGAAACTAACAAGTTTACTAGTCTTAGTTTACATGTTTATTAAATTTATGAGCTTAAGAAATGCAGATATTGACACTCGCTCTATGTGCGTTTCAATTCGCTACCATAAAGAAAATGGCAGAATACATAAATATACATTTTGTACTAAATAATATATTTTGGAACTGGAGAAAAATATATGTAAAGACAATATACTACCTTTTTAAACATAGCGTTTCATTTTTATGACCCCCGACAGATGTCTATAATTAATTGACAGCCTCGTACAAAGAATAAAATAGTGAATACGTGTGAATACAAAACCAACGTAAGAAAATAATAATTGCTATAAATCAAAGCAGACTGGATAACGCTAAAAGACAACAAAGTGAGATGATTCATTAATTGTGACTGTCGTTTCTCTAATTTACACATAATTTGCAACGTCTGTACATATTGTAATTATGCTAATAATAAAATTGTAACGTGTGTATGCTAATAAACTCTTATGTACATAGAAACAAATTTAATTAATTTATTCCAATCACCCCAACCCGATATATAACTATATACTGGAAATAAAAAATGTCGAAACTTGTAGGTGGTACTACACTGGTGGCAGAACCTAATGCTGTGACTTTGTTATCGTGTTTCTATTTATCTTGTTTAATATATTTGTTGCCACAATAATTGATACATAAAAAATATATATCTTTCAATATATAAAATTTTGAACTAGCAGACCAAACTAACACTGTTATGACCTATGATATTTATGACACTGACGGTACCTGATCCTGATCCTGATCCTAATCCTGACCCGATACCCGAGTGAGATTAATTTTCTACTTTTAATGCATGATATCTGAGATAAATCAATAAATCTTCTGGTTTTTTTACATTTCTAATAGGTTTATCGAGTATCCTAATACAGAAAATAGCTTTTTTCTTTCGTTTTAACCAGATCTAAAAGTAAAGCTAAGGGTAATTTATTACAGAAATATTGATGTATATTTTTTTTATTGTCTAGTATTAGCTTTCATTTCTTTGAGAAACTGATCATAATTTCGCTCAAAGCACTTTATTAAACTTTTTGTAGATACGAATTATTTCCTCACAAGACCCATTATAAACAAACGAGCAAAATTTATACACTCATTTACTTATGTAAGCCAATTTTCTATATGTCACACAAACTGCGGAATTACATTTAAATGTGATCTATTAACTTTTATAATACCAGTAACTAAAGTTTAACTTTAATTTTTATCTATTATACAGAAATTTATAAATCTAAACATTGCTTTTGTATACCAGTAAAAAGTTCCTTTGCTTGTCTTTATGTTACCGAAGCGCTTTATCACATCAGATGAACCGCTCATCAGAAGATGTAAATCACTCCTACGGCCGCGAAGATCTCGAAGTTTTGCATTTTCGATAAATTCCTTTTTTTTGTTTGTCATTGCCATCATTCCACTGGGTGGTTCCTCTAGGGTGCGTCTCAGCATCCGACTCCATTTCCCTCAAATTAATGCAACAAATGTCATTAAAAACTAATAATTTTAATAAATTAATTGGTGTATTTATAAATTATCAATTCAAAAGCATTCTCTTTTAAATGTCATTCAAAAAATATTTAAAATGGATCGTCAAAATGTCAAGGAATAAATCAGAATCAATCAAAAGAAAAAAAAATACTAAAATAATCAATATTAATAAACAAACATAATAATTTAAGCATACATTACTTACAAAGACTACTACACACTATGCCTGACTGCCGCAATCATCAGTCACGAGCAGGCGCTTACTTAATGTTTTACTTTACTACTACGCCCGACATACCGAGGCCACCACCAGCCTCGAGCAAGCAGGCTCTTACTCTAAATACATAATATCAATCATCAATCTTCGGCACGCTGACCGATAATTCATCTACGGTACGCTGACCGTTAATTCATCTATGGTATTCTAACCATTCTTCTGTGGCACGCTGACCACTAATTCATCTATGGTATTCTAACCATTCTTCTGTGGCACGCTGACCACTAATTCATCTACGGCATCCTTAGCCGTGTATCAATCTTTATACTATTCTATAAAATATACTTAATCTTCATACTATTCTAATAAAATATACTTCATCATCACACTATTCTACAAAATATACTTCATCATCACACTATTCTATAAAATATACTTTATCTTCATACTATTCTAATAAAATGCATAATAACTCTTAAAGTGACTAAATTTTCAATCAAAAGCTCTCCGATCAATAATATCTACAAAAGCTAGCAGTGGAAAACTTGATTTCCATGTTTTTGTTGTACGTACCTCACTTTGGGGCTGAATCTGATCCCGCTTCTGACTGTAAAGAAATCAAACACCTCGAGGCTTTTACAGAACTTATATTTCTTCCAGGGCTAAATAACATTAGGCTTCTACAATTTATATCTCAGGACTTTTACAGAACTTATACTTCTTCCAGGGCTAGATACCATTAGGCTTGTACAATGTATATATTAAATTATAATACAATATTTTATTCTAGAGGACCACTTTCCTCTTCAGCTCCAAATCTAATAATGCGCATCAGAATTTTCAACACATCAAGCGTCGCGCTAGTTCTATGTATAAATTTTCAAATATATCTTTTTATTAAACAAAGAGGTTGATTTACATTTTTCTATAACAAATTATCGTAAATATAAAAACTATTTATATAAAATCATTACAATATGTTCAATTAAATATTTTTAAGAGTCTAAATATCAAATTTTATAAAAATCGGTGGCGATTTAAGAATTTTCCCATACAAACTTTCAACCCCTTATTTGCACCCTTAGGGGGTGAATTCTATAAAACCATGAAACATGTGTTTAATTATATACGTTTAAGAGTCTAAATTTCAAATTTTATAAAAATCGGTGGCGATTTAAAGATTTTTCTATACAAACTTTCAACCCCTTATTTGCACCCTTAGGGAGTGAATTCTAGAAAACCATGAAACATATGTTCAATTAAATATTTTTAAGAGTCTAAATATCAAATTTTATAAAAATAGGTGGCGATTTAAGAATTTTCCCATACAAACTTTCAACCCAAATTTGTCCAAATTCCACGTTTCTACGCACAGCGGTTACGGCTGTGCGCGCGTCTTACCTCAGTCAGTGAGGACAAGTCCTTTTATATATATAGATAATTTCCTTCTGCCTACGACAGACAGACAAATGCCACTTCAGCCTTGCCGTGACCACCGACTATTTCGAAGTATTTGGGTTTTCATAAAATATATAAAACTATATGAATCCTGTTCAAGATTTTTTTTCATTAGGTATTAGGGATCGTACAAGTGTTTACTTAAATAAAACGTTTCGACAAAACGTTGCACATATATACTTTCCTTTTAGAAGCACGTTTTTCGAGATTATCTCGCTTTTAATGGAAGCATTAGTACGCAGATTATACTTGTACAGGTTTTTAAAGTTATTTAATACTAGCCATTAAATGTTAGATACATTGTAATTTTCAGGTAATATCTACGTTAAAATTGGAGAAATAAAAGAAAATATGCCGATGGGATAGGTAAAGCAAAATTAATTCTCTATCTGTATCTCAGCGCCATTGAGTTCCGCCATTATCTTAAAAATTGGGCGGTGGGTGGAGAAGAAGTCGGAGAACAGAGGGTTTTTACAGTAAATTCCCTCTGCCCACCCTTCTGTTTGCAGCGTTTCAGCTTCATGCTGTATAGATATAATCAGAAATACAAAAATAACCTTAGTTCTCTTCTTCTTGGTACTTATACCAAGATTAAGAGGAAGCGAAACTCAACGCCGTACTTAATTTTTCGTCTAAATTTTTACATCCATCATTTTACGTATCCACACACCTATGTAAAGATTCGCAAAGCCTGCCTTGTAACATAAATGTATGCAAGAAGAATACAAGTGAATTATAGAGGCATCAAAGGTTACGTAATTAAAACTTCCACGCCTCTGAGGGGAACCTTAATTATAAGTTAAAAGCAGTCGCACTATACTATGTACATACTCGTACTGTGTGAGATGCAGATGTACAGGACTACAGGTACCTACTTGAGTTTGACTTTGAATGAATATTGAAACAACTTTGCGAGACGAAACATTGAGAAATTGCATATTATACTTTTTTTAGCTTCACGCTTAAATTTGAAAAAAAAATCTTCAATTATATATTACTCTTTTATTTTTATTCTTTAAATGTCCTGACAAGGCCGTAGTGGTGCAGGATCACAAGGTTGGACTGTAATCCGACGGTTGTAGGTTCGATCCTATTCGGGGGTGTGAATTATTTTTTATTAATTGTGAGTCCCAATTGTTTCCAAATATTTTTTGTTATATTTGTTTAAGAAACTGCGCTTTTATGAAACGTAAAAGATATATTTAAATATCTTTCAAAATTATTGCTGTGATAATTAATACTAATAATAGAATGCTGAAGAATTTCTTTGGTTGAACAGGCTAATCTCAGGAACTACCGTTACTATATTAGTTATAGCAGATAATGCACAGACAAAACTACAGGACTTGAAAATTGATTCTTCATCTCTTACTAAGATAAGAGGGACACTAAGAAAAGATTTTTCAAAATTCCTGTGAAAACGCCAAAAATCCGGAATTTTTCATGTTACATCTTAAAGTCCACACAAGCAAAATTAGAGGCAACTACAGGTTCCACATAAATCTCATTTAATTTACTCGTAAAATAATTACGACATAACCTAAAGGTATATTCTAACTACCTACATATATTCTAACTATAGCTATAGTCTAAATCTATATATATATCTAGATATATACCTTGATTTAGAATATACCATTGAATGAATATGAATAGGTTTAGACTTCAGACATGCATGTTGTTCCAGGCTAACAATAGGCTAAACTCGTACACGACGCCCGTGGCGACGACGCACCATAAATTAGAATGGTCAAGTGACATTTGGCCAGGGGTTGCAAGCCTTTGTCCTTGATTTAGAGATGTGAGGATGAATATTAGAAATATTTATAATATTTTTTGGGTTTTTAAAGTGATTATTCAAGTATTTTGAAGCCATCGTAGCGCAGTATAGCTTAGTATTTAACAAATCGATAAATGAATAATTATTCAAATATATTTTTTTAAAATATATAACTTACAGATAATTATTATCATATTTACCTTAGTTGTATCATCACCACATGGAAGTATATATCATAATTCATATAAAACAAAACCAGCTTACGCAACTAGTTTCACAAACCATTCCAAGCGTAAACAGTTATAAATATTAATTAGATGTGACTCAATTAATTAGGAATCTCAAGGGAAGTGCTAGGGTTGATCATCCCTGAGTCAGACAGGCCCCTGGCTGTTGTATCATGCAAGTCGATTCTATTCGCATGCATTGTGTTGTGTACGCTAATAAGTAGGGTTTAGATTAATATATTTTTAGGTAGGAAATAGGAAATTTAAGTATTAACATGGTTGACAGATACAAGATACAATTACATATTGTAATCGCGATAGTTGTGAGTTCGATTCCCATTAGGTGGTTTGAATTATTTTTATTGAATTTCAACTGTTATTTTGCAGGATGGGAGGATGAAGAAGTAAAAACTCTTTTAAATAGCTTGTAATACATAAACATGAATGAAATCGAAAAAAATCGAAATTTCAAAATTTTTACACTGAATTTAAAGATTATATACTATACTAGTATGTTAAGCTAACAAATAACAATTTTCTTATAAAGTAAGTTTTCCTATAAGCTTTTAAGCTTAAAATCAAAAACTCCAATACTTCAACCATTTGCCGCTGCAGTGAGCCAAATCCATGTCAGATTTGATGACATAAGAACCAAATTGCGGGCTCAGTCGTCACACAAAGCGAGTTGTTATCCATTTTAAAATACCACTGCTACTTGAATAACTTACGACTTGCATGTGTTTTGCACTTTTTTTGCTTCACGCTCTATCCCGCATATAGTAGGGAAGAGGGAACCTAGTGTTAAGACTACGTTTCTCACATACTGCCAATTTTTTTAAGCATTTCATTTTGAGTGTATTGTCAGAGCAAAGAAACAAAAAAAATACTCACTTAAATGGGAATCGAAACTTCAACCGTCGGTCGTGTTTAAAGTTACTAAGCCTTAATTTCCTGGTAATCATCATGAATATGATTTCGATGCTAAATTATCGACTTTTAATTATTATTACATTTTTTTAGAACTTCACGTTGCATTCAGCATATGGCCGTTAAGTTCACACTCAACACACAACGTCTCGAAGATTGAGCGGTGCGCGATTAAAAGAGTGTTTTAACACTACTCTACCTCTGCCTCCCTGATATACGTTAAATTACAAAAAAAACTACATTTCTCACGTCCAAAGTCATCGTATTCACATTTCATGGGTACGAAATGGTACAAATGGGTTAGGGTAACACGGCGTCGCAATTATGCACTACATTTCACTATATGGGTACCCTTTTTTGGTGCACTACATCGCTTACGTGGCAAGCAGTGTTTCAATCCTTCGTTGTAAAGGTAGAATGAAAGGTTGATACTGTTTGTTTTTGTTTTCAATAAATAGGTTATGAGGTAGAGTGACACATTTGGGAGAAGTACTGGTATGCTTGTGTACAGGCGTTGGTTATGGGTTCGATTCTTATTTAAAAAAATCTTATTAATAATTTTTTTTTTAAATTGCTAAAAAATTAAATTATTAAAATAACTAAAAAATATAGCAAAAAAATTCTTATTAAAAAATTGTGTTTACTTAAAAAAAATACCTAGTTTATGTGATAATACACAGCATTTATGGTGTAGGCAGAGGGAACCTTGTGTTAAGATATTCCATTGTAATTAAGGCACTTCCATTTCCCACTTACCGTCGAATTAGAAGAAATTAAAATATTAAATATTTCAATATCAAAACCCTCGACCTCCATCCTGCCACGTTTACACTCTCATGCTTGTACCCTTGCGCCATAACTGGCTTAAAATTTAATTATAACCGACTAAAAATCATCTAAACTCACCAAAAAAAAAATTAAAACTTTCAAAACATGCCTTAATTCTATTTTCCTTATGCAAAAACACTGGTCGCTGCATCAAAATCCGCCTCTACCCGGCGCATATTTGATTTTTGTTAAAAGCCTCCACTAAAAGCTGGGTTTCGGTCGCCACAAAGGCTGTTTAGCCTAAAACGTTGCTCAAAATTGTTCACAATTTTATTAATATGTCTTAAAGTAATGCACTTTGGTAGAGCTCTCTAATACTAGCACTTAAAATCTTCTAAAGCACTTCTAGTTTAAAGATGGATGCTTAATAGGTCCAAAGTGTAGATAAAATAGTTAGTATATGGTCTAAATAAAGTGTTTCAGTACGGAATGTTGGGAAGTGGATGCTATGAAAGTTTGTTTTTTTTATTTCGGAAAATAATGGCTTTTATGATTTATTTTATTTTAAAATAGAAACACACGAGGGTTCGCCCGATTGAACTTCATGATTATTTATTTAATATTATTTAATTGTATGTAGGAATAATTCTATGCTTATCAATATGGGATTTTAATTGTCATATTTAATAGAAAATTATTTAGCTGAAGAAGCGAAACAATTTTATATTTTGATATGAAGATATCAACCTGGGCGGTGAGTACAAGGGTGCGGAAAATACGTTTTTCCACGTATATTCCAATCCCATAGGACTTCCACGATATAAACTCTATCTTCCAATAAGAGTTTCATAAAGTCGGTTTACTTTCCCGGAGATTAGTCTAGCAAAACAAAAAGACAGATAGATAAACTTTTTAAAATCGTTTGTTTCTATATTAGTATAGAATTGAGATCCGCCAATAACGGAGAAAGAAGAGTCTTGACTCTAGGTCTCTTTACCTACTCTATCTATATTTGGAATAAAACGTGAAGCAACAAAAAGGAAATAAAAAGAATATATTTTAACTTGTTGAAAAACAATAAACAATTTGTTATCTCACAAAATAGAACCCAGTTGGTAGTTCAGCGTTGTTAAACCATACTTTAATACCGGGATTAGCGTGAGCCGGATGAACTTAAGAATCTTGAGATTGCTAGAATCAAGAAGCAATGCAAAAACTTTAAGTTTCAAGCGATTTCTTTATAAATATAAATTGAAATATGCAACTTCTTTTTTTAATTTATTGTGACATTACTTAGTAATATTTCAAAAATATGTCATTTACTTTTTAGTAGTATTTTGTTAGTACGTGGACAGAAGATAAGAACGTATGGCTTAATGGTTAGAGCTTATCCACGGCTTCCAAGAGGTGCGGTCTCAAATTCTTCCACTTCCAGTTTTTTATGTTTTCTAAAATAGTAACCTCTATGTTACCTACAAAGTATATAAACAAAATATATACATCCCAACTATCCTTTCAGAGAATTGAATTCCACTTGACACAAGGAAATAAATAAGAAATTCGTATCTGAAGACTGTGGACTTCATTTTCTGTTGCGAGCTGAATTAATGAGGGGAACTTCTCGCCGGCGGCTAAGCTTAATAAATACGTAATGAGCAACGGCCAAAAACACCTGCCTTAGACCACTTCAGCACATTCTTTGGTTTTTCACTATATTAGTTGCTAGGTTTTTATCCTGGATTTGTCCGAATGTGATTTTTTAACCTTTCACTCCACGCTGTATTCCGTATATAGCAAAATAGGCAAAGGGAGCTTTATGAAAAGACCCTACGGTCTCCGCTCTTTACATCTAAATCCAATAAAACTTTGACTAATAAATTTATTTCAGTCTTAAAATAGTTAATAATGGTTAAATGCTATTCGGTTATTAGTTATCATATTTTAACATAACTGGATTTGAACCCCTTATTACTTCGGCAACCTTGATTATATAGAAAAGATTAGATAGATCGATTATATAGTAAGATATGGAGCTGGCCCCGCCTGAAGCACTCAGCAAACAGGGACGGCCTCGCCCAGATGAATGAACTTTTTTCATTCCGCCTCAATGTTACCACTCGAATTACTTTTTTCGCTGGAGGCAAGTGAAATATCCACCCCTGTAGGTTTTAATGCGTTTTTTTTATAGAAACTGTGCCAAGTTAATGTTTCATAGTTCTTTCATTGTTGTTCGTGTAATGTCTAGTGTTATTATTGCTTAAAATTAGTTCGGATTAATATATTTTTTTAATTAAATACTGACAGTTTTGTTATAGTATTAGATATTGTTAATCTATATATATAAAATCGAAAGGTCACTCACTCATCATGAAATCTCAGAAACTACAAGTGCTAGGAATCTCAAATTTTGCATAGGAGATATTTATAGGACGTAGGTGCTCACTAAGACGGGAATTTGCAATATTCGACTTCTAAGGGATTGTTTTTGGGGTCGAAAGTTTGTATGAAACTTCGTTACTACAAATGCTAGTAGTCTCAAATTTTGCATAGACGTCACTAGGGCGTAGCCATGGAGACAGAAATTAATAATAACATAGTTCACGCGGGTGAAACCGCGAGCGGGCCGCTAGTTATATCTAAAAATAAAACCTGTTGAGTTTCTTGCTGGTCCTTCTTAGTAGAACAGCCTCCCAATCCGGTGGTAGCTAAATTTTTTTACTTCTTCTTATAGTTTCCGCCAGAATTCCAGAATAGCGGAAGTTAACTCCGCGATATGTCTCGCGATTTGCGTATGAATTTTCATTTCCCGTAGTGAAGAACCCATAACATTCGTGTTAACAGTCGGACGCTAACAGTCTTAAAAGACTTACTTAAAATAAGAAAAAGTATGCAAGCTTACTATGCTCACATAATATAGCAAGTTTTGCTCCACGAAGCATCTTCAATTTATCGCGTCTTGGTAACATGCATGTAGATAGATCTCTTGAAATTTTTCGAGATGCTGGATTTTTCCACTGATATATGGATGGTAAAGCCTTTTGTTGGGGTTTCGCTCATTTGTGCACAATGTATCTACTTTCAGCCAAAAATGTTTAGGATATTAGATGATAAAGATTAAAAGTTTAAAATATTCAGTTCTTTTTTAAAAAAACTTTTGTTTTTTTGGGAACCATTTGGGGAACGGAGTATCTTAACACTTGGTTCCCTCTGCCCACCTTACTATATGCGGGATACACCGTGAAACTATATTTATATCAACATTTTCCACTATAACAACATATATCACAGGATTTTCACCTGTTCTCAAGCAATTTTCGCTAAAATTACCCTCTTAGTATACAAGTGGAATAGCTTCAAAACAAACAGAGGCACTTATCATATAGATAGTATCTCTTATTCCCTGGAAACTTGGGCGTGATGAAACACTACATTTGCATACAATTGCACGTTAAAACTGTTTATACTTTTGCTTGATAATAATAATAAATAAGTAAGTTTTATAATGAATAAGTATCTTTTATTCTTCTGAAATCACGCTACGGATGCGGGTTCGATTTTCATTCGGAGGAATGAAATATTTTGATATTTTTGTGACAAAGTGTTTTGAGATAAAGTGCGGCTTGAATTCCACCATTCATCTCGCAAAACTTCGAGAAAGTTGAAAGTGGAGTTTCTCGGCACAAGGTTCTCTCTACTTACCTACCAATATGGAATACGAAAAATATTATAAGAAACAAATATAATAATATTTTTGTAGCTTTATCTCGTTATCATAGAGAGGTAATGAAAATAATTAATTGTCCTGACTGGGAATTGAAGCTGCAACCGTAGCGTTTTCAGTCGGATCCTGTGCCACTGATCCATGACAGCCTTAATTAGGCTTTAATTTTGTTATTATGAATATAACAAAATTGAAGATAATATTTAAAAGGAAGGCTTATACGCACGGAAATGGCGACACGTGAGTAAGTAGCTGGAGCGTGCTGAAAATATTGAGCTTTGGATTCGTAAATCGCAAGGTTTGAATGCTTAGAGTCGTGCAACATATGGCATTTTACATGGTTCTTCATGGTTCATGGTTCGATCTTTGCCAAAGAATTTCGAGTGCCGCCATTCTTCGTCGTCCCTCTACTCTGCTACATGCGAGATATAATAAGAAAACGTATAATTAAGCTTTTAATATCTAATCATTTCATACGCATCATGCATTTGTTAATTATTTAACAATGTAACCCTAACGGGGTAGATTCAACCCTATCCTTTATACTAGTTAATGCTACTTGATTTCCTCCCATCTCTAAGTTTTTTTTCTAGCATATTTTATTTTTCTCAGGAATTTAACGCATTTCAATGTAGAGGAATAAAAATAATTTAAGTGTGGAGATTGAGCCCACAACCATCGAAATCAAAGTTGGACACTGCTCCACTGCGTTACGACGGCCTCTTTGCCTCTTCTTCTTTTTCCCTAATCACAGATTAATATAAAAAAAAAACTAAAACAAATCTTTACAAAGAAACTAACAGAAATACATATATTTTATATTATAATATACTTTGTAATATTCAGTTGAAACACGGAAGGGGCGTGAAGTTTAGTTAGTATAGCACCCTAGAGTGCAGTTTAGTGGTGATGTTGACTGTCGTTATAATATTTATAACGATAGTGATTTCGGGTTTTATTATATACATGTTTTTTTAAAACATTATTCTAATATATTATTTGTATTAATCCGCTATATATCATAAATATCTATATACTAGCAACCGCCAGCGGCTTCGCCCGCTTAAACTACACAATTATTAATTCAATATACTGAATTACTTTATGTTCTAATATTTCATGTTTCATGTTTGTTGTGACCTTTCGATTTTATATATATATATATATAGATATAAAATCGAAATGTCACTCACTCATCACGAAATCTCAGAAACTACAAGTGCTAGGAATCTCAAATTTTGCATAGGAGTTACTTATAGGACGTAGGTGCTCGCTAAGACGAGAATTTGCAATATTCGACTTCTAAGGGGTTGTTTTTGGGGTCGAAAGTTTGTATGGAACTTCGTTACTACAAATACTAGAAGTCTCAAATTTTGCATGGACGTCATTAGGACGTAGTCATGGAGACATAAATTAATAATAACATAGTTCACGCGTTCACATAGTTCAATTTATATAAAGACACTTCGCTCACTACTTTCCGCCAAATTCTGAGACACCACAGCGAAAAAATGAAAATATTAAATATTTCATTTCCTTAAGTGGGAATCGAACTCACAACCTGTCGCGTCAGTCACACGAACATTTTAAATTCAATTTTGAAATTGACGCTAGTGTAGTGTAGCTCGACAGACGACGCCAGTATCAATCGAAGATATTGTGGCCACTCGATATAAAACATTCCGTTTATGTACAGTGGACGATTGGTTGTGGTGTATAGTAAGAGAATTAGCGTTGAAATGTTTTATTTTTCAAAAGACGGACGGACGAAGGAATTTTTTATGCTTTTTTGTATTAGGGGCGAGCCATCCTTCGTTATGTTATAAAACCTTAAATTTCCTGCGCATACACCCAACGCCGGTAAGTACTATCAAGGAATATGAAAATGGGTGGTGGTTTTAACAGTCAGAACCAGTAAAAAATATAATAAATTAAAAATTAAATATGACACTAACCGCGAACCCCTCAGAAAGCAGGATAATCACAAATAACCAAACCAAGATGTATCGTATAAATATAAATTAGTCTTCAAATGAGATTTAAATAGACAACGCGCTCGTGGAAATAAATAATAAATGCAATATATAGTGTTAAGACACCCCCTTTCTACCAATTTTCCTACCAAAGCTTTCCTAGCAATATTCAAGTCATTAATTGTTAAGTGGCAAAACTCAACCTCAACTCAAACTTAACTCAACTCAACCTTACCAGAATGAAAGTATTTAACTAATTCATTTTTCCAAATGAAAATCGATCCCATAACCATCGTTTTCACAGTCCACCATAAATAACAATGTAAAATGTAAACTGTGAAAGCTAAACTCTTACAAGCTGCAGCTCTTACAAACAGTCGCCGGACGCATAACGAATGTCCAAACACTGAATATCTGATGAACAATTTGCATACGTGAACCGCTTTAAATCACGGTATCGGAGTGAAACATTATTGCTGACGACGCCCCCAACCCTTGGGTATAGAGGTAACTGTCATATGATTTCTATGATTTTTTTTCTAGTTTCACGTTTTTTCCCGCTTGGTGGAGTAGGTAGTATTAAAACACTCCGTTCTCTATAATTTCTATTTGTTGACGGGAAGCTGTGTATGTTTTTTTTAGTTTCATAGCAAGTTAGACAGAGATATCTGGGAAACTAATGTTAAGACATTCTATTCTCATTAAAATATTGCATTTTGAACACCGCCAAATTCAAGTTATTGCCTATTCACACCTACATAAGTAACTTAATCAATTATAAAGAATATTTAATGCAAATCGTAATTTCAACATTTTAATAACCTTTTTAAATTGAACGTCGAAAATCTTCAAACATAAATTTCATAAATTTCAGCTAGAACAGCTTCGTTTTCTTCTTTTGTAGTATAAAAAAAAACTACATACGAATACTTTCACGTTAAACGTATAATATAGCGTAAGAAGCCGTGAACACTCATGGGCGGGATAAAAAAGTAATTTGGTTAAAAGTTTAGATAAAGTACGTAGCTTTAGTTTATTGCTCCCTTAGACTAAAGCCGCTTTCTGTATGTACCCTTTACATATTTTTTAGGCTACCCTCCAATTTTTTCTTATTTTCTGAATTTGTAGACTATATAGAAAGAAAATACAGGTGTGGGTTCAATTCCTATTCAGGGGAATGATTTTCTTATCTTTGCTCTAGTAACAAGACAAGGCCACCAACATTGTAAAAACCTTTTGTTCTTTCTATTTATTTTTTTAATTCCTTAACAATTTCTTTTACTCTATAATCCTGTACGTGCATATTTTCTCATTTAAATAATTAACTTATACTTGCGACTTCTCACAGTGAAATAACTAAAACAAATGACACAATCTAAGTGTCCTAAGTAACTCCAGGGTCAAGCTTCCACGATAAATGGACTAACCAACAAAACATATTTTCCATTGGAAGTTGTAGTTCCTGACATTAACGCGTACATACATACAAGCAAAGTCTATTAAAAAATCTATTATTGCGATATTATCAATATAATAGAACCCAAAACAATAATTTTCATTTTTTTTTATTTGTTTCTGTGTGCGTTTGTGCACGCTTATCTGAAAATCTTTTTGAATCTGTTTTGAATCTGTTGTAACTTAAGTTTTCAATATATAAAAATTGTTTTTAAAATGATAACTTTATTAGAACACGAAATGAATTCAATTAATTAATAAATTATCATGGAATTCTAGCGGGTGAAGCCGCTAGCGGGTCGCTAGTATAAAGATAAATTTAAAGAGATAAGATTTAAGAATAATAAGATAATTTGAAACTTATTAACATCACGGTTATCAACGCATGACAACTTTGATGAAATTTCCGTTCAATCGTAAGTGACGTTCAGTGACCGGATATTACGGACCGGCTGACCGAATGAAATGGGTCACAGCCCACCCATTCATTCATTCATTCATTTTGATTTTGATTCTGTAGATTGTGTTAGGCGAGATGGCGCGGAAATATTACTTTTCGTTGTTATTTTTTATTCCTTAAGATAGACTCTGCTACTGCTTTTTATTAAAGTTTGTTTTTTTTATTATTTTAAACGCTGTTTATTATTATGAAACAGTTGAAATGTGTTCTTTAAATTTCAGATATATAAATGTAACACCATACTTTTGACTACTATAGATGCTTTACACACATATAACTAACCATCTTAATGCTTGATCCCGCATATAACAGGGTGGACATTGGGAACCTGGCCTTACATGACTTCCTATTTTCCTCCCATTTCTTGGCAAATGTCTATCGAGTTGCAGAGCTTAGCATCGCACTTTATCTACCAAAATGAATAAATTAAAATAATTTAAATATAATAATTCCACCGAGTGGTGACCAAGCCCACAAACACCACATTTACAGCCTCAATTACAATAAACTTGCACAATATCCTATCAAGTCCAAATACATAAGAATTCAATAAATAAAACGTTTTAAACTACCTCAAGTAAAAAAGAAGGATAAAAAGCAAGACGTTTCGCCTGAGACGCTCTAAGGTGTCAGCTGACATAAAAAATGTGAACCAATTCCACTCGCCGCAGACTAGGTACCATGAATATTTACCATTTTGCAGGTTCAAAGAGCAATGGACCATCTCATTAAATGTAGATGTGGCGTTACAAAGTGTGTTTCGCTTAAGTCTGAGACATTTCTTTTAGGAAAATCTTATTTATATATGTAGGTAGATCTTGAAGGTGTTTGCAAAAACGTCTTACTGGTAAAGCGACTTTTATGGGTTCGATTTTCAGTCGGGGGAAAGGTTTATTTTTATTTCCCTCGCTTTGGTAATAAGACAAGGCGCAATGTTGAGTTACTGAGCACGAAATATCTCAAACATGGAGCGAAAAGTGGGGAAATTAGAACTCTAGGTTCCCTCTGCTTACTCTCTTATATGTAGGGTACAGGGTGAAATTAAAAAAAAACTACGAGACTGGCTGGGCTCAATGATGATCGTTTGACTTTAAACACGATAATCATGAAAACCCGCTTAAGGAAATGATTGTCTATCTAAATTATTTAATTTCTTTTGCATTTCTTTGAATTATTATTGAGGCCGTCGTTGCCAGCGTTGAACTGTAAACGTGTCGGTTGTGGGTTCGATTCCCTTTCTAGGAAATAAAATATTAAATTTTTCTGCTTTGATCACGAGGCACGGCGTTGAGATCCGCCACCCGACACGCAATGATTTGACGCCAGACTTTTCCTTTGATGTCAAAGCGAAGAAATAATAATATTAATAAATATAAATTCAGTCCCCGGAGTGAGGATGGAACCCACAGCCATCGTGTTACAGTCACCTTGTACCCCAGCATCACTATAGCCTCAGAAAGAAATATTTTTAAATATTTTATATAACTTTTTATATTTTAAAACCCAAAAAAAAACAATCCTATACAATTTTCACTTACTCTATGATAAAAAACGTAACAACAAGCCAACGTCGATTGCGCTTACGATCCAACGGAGTCGTATTTCAGAGGAAACGGCCGCGTTACAGATTACCCGCGTCCAATTTTCCTTGCCACCATTGAAAATTTTAACAAAAAAGCGCTGACAATGATAAAATATATATAATAAATATTTTATTACGTGTATAGCCTGATAACCAGAGGGAACCTAAAGCTTAGAAGCTGCCTTTTGCAACACCCATGCACTGCTTAAATTTCGAGACATTGGTGGGTGCTTAAATTATATTTTTTTTCTTTAGAGAGAATTCTATACAAATGTATTATCGAGTAAAAGTTCAAAAATAAAAATGCATTTATTGTAACAGAAATATTGAAATTTAAGCATATGGGTCCGTCTGTATTACGGTATGATATAAAAGGACACTTTTTATTATAAATAAATATTCAGGAAAATGGATAAATTTTATTTCTCTGCTCTCCGTAGACAAAGCACGGCGATGAACTCCATCACTCAACACGCATGTCACGAAAATTGGGCGGAAAATGGGAAAAAAAAATGGCTTGACTGCCTCTGCCTGCTTGATATACTATATCTACATATTCAAGTAAATTCATGCATTTCCTTAGAAAGAAGCATAAATTTTTAATAAACAGACACACCAACGTGGTCGAAGTTAAAGCGATGGGTTGCGGGCGTGGAAGTAACCGCGCGTTAGTTATTCACTATACCCCCATTTGTTAGCCGGCTTTTAAATTGAGGCCACTGGATTATCTACATCGGAGTAATGAGCTACATCTTAAGTGGAATACACCCTCGATATATTTGAGAGCAACACCGTGTTTATAATGTTGCTATATTTATTTGCTTTTAAATGTAGAATTTTGAGGGTAGATTGATTTTATTTGGTTTCATCTTGATTTGTTTTTTGTGCTCAACTGGTACGGCCATAACGCTATATTCAACCCAAAGGTAAATAAAAATATAGAAAAAATATATAACAAATCCCAATGAGATGTCTTTCAGTCCCGACAGTCCAAGGATGTCGTGGTGCAGAGGCAGACTGTAGATGCGACGGTTGTGGGGTTAGATGAAAAGAATAAATTATTTTCATTTTCTTCATTTCCTCGCTTCCTTAAATACGGACAAAGCCCCATCGACCTAGCTACCCTGCTACACCTGCTACTAAAAATAAGCAAAAAATACTTTTACAAATCTTTCACGAACATCAGGATCAAAAAACCGAGTTTATCTTATTAAAAATCCCACCTTTCCAACAAGCATTATTCACCGTACGTACCGGCGCCACAGCAGAAGGGTAAGTAAAAAACACATGATTTCTCAAAGGGGTGTTTGTCAGCGGGTATGGGACGCACGAGTTAAGTTTTTGACCGGGATACCTTCGGCGACGTGACACGAATTGTACACTTGCCTCAAGTTGTAGGCTAAATGCTGTTTTTTTTGTTATTATTAACTGTAAGTCCTTTATGTTAACTTTAAGAAGTTTAAAATTTTGGTGAATGGATAAAAACATTGTTTCACTCTGTATCCCACATAGAGCAGGTTAGGCAAAGAGACCTCAAACCTAGAGAGCCTAGTGATAAGACACTCCACTAGTCACACTGCAAAATCTTAGAAACATTCCATATTGAGCTTGGTTGATAAAACTAGATGCCACTTTGTGTCTTGTTGGCAAAGCTTGGAACAGTTCCGTCCTCCGTGGGAATCGAATCTACAACCGTCGCCTTTACAGTGAGATTTTCTCAGTCAATCCCTAGGTACAATTCGTGTATTTGGTTATAATAACAATATTAAATTTTGTAATTTGTAATGTAATCTTCTTTCTACCCTGCAAGAAAGAACGACATACAGCAAAAGAAATTAAGACTCAAGAAATTTTATTCAAACTCAAGAATTACATATAAAAATAGTTTCAGGAAGTCTATAACTCGCTCCAGTGGTGGCGAGTATGTTTTTTTGCTCCGATGATTTTCAGCGAGATCTCTTGTTGATCTGAGAACGGCAAATTTTTGGCCACTACGTGATCAAATTCTATAATATTTTAGGTTAGGTTTATCCCTATTCGTTATGCGTTATGTGTTAACATGGACCTTCTGTTAGTATATAATTGTATGTACCTTCAACAAGACTTATAATTTACCTAGAGTACCTATAGATTTTTTTTCTTTTTTATTTTGCAAAAATATATAGGCAGAGGGAACCTTCGAACCTAGCATGGCGGTACTCAACGCTGCGCTCTTCCTCGTTATCAGAACGAAAAAATGCCAAGAACATACAATAAAAATAAAAAATATATAGCTCAGAGCAAGGGTTCATGCTTCATGCCATCGATGACCATCTTATAGGTACGTGTTGTGAGAATTCCCTCATCAGGTTAGGTACTAATTTCCAGGATATATTTAATTATGAAAAAGAGGAGGCCAGTGGCGTTGTGGTCTCGATCCCCACTCGAGGAAATTAAATATTTATTTAAATTTATATTTTCATTTCTTCTCTCTGGTGTCGAGGCAAAGTGTGGCGTTGAGGTCCACCACTCAACACGCTATGCTTGCAGAATTCGACGGAAAGTGGGGAACGGAGTAGGTTACCTCTGTCTACCTTGCTACGTGTTATATACAGCGTGATGTTTAAATCTTAATATTTTTTGCTTCGCGCTGTATTCCACAATCTAGCATCATATATTATAGCCAAAACCTATTTGACCTACAAAAGTCCTATAATTCAAGTTTTGATAGGAAATATAGACACATAAATGTCTATAATAATCGGGGCGGGATCTATAAGATTTTTCGATCAAACCACTTCACGCTTGACCGAACGGGTATTAGGCTTTGACAGGCGATAGTGCCTTTTGCCGGCCGTATACGTTTGGCCTTATTTAAATTTCGTTTCATATTTTAGTTATATCGATAATCGAATAAATACGAATTGAGAAATATACTTACGTTTATATTAGGTACCCACATATTTTTTTTGGTTCACCATGTATTCCGTGTATAGCAAGACTAGCGGACGTGCGCAGCTTCGCTTGCTTATTTAGGGGTGAATTCTAATAAACCACGAAACATATGTTCAATGAAATATTTTTAAGAGTCTAAGTTTCAAGTTTTATAAAAATCGGTGGCGATTTAAAGATTTTTCTATACAAACTTTCAACCCCTTATTTGCACCCTTAGGGGGTGAATTCTAAAAAATGATGAAACACGTGTTCAATGAAATTATTTAAAAAGCCTGAATTTTAAATTTTATAAAAATTGGTGCAGATTTAAAACTTTTTCCATACAAACTTTCAGCCCCTATTTCACCCCTTTAGGGTTAAAATTTTTCAAAATCCCTTCTTAGTGGATGTCCAGATTACGAAAGTAAACATCTGTCCAAATTTCACGTTTCTACCTTCAGCGGTTACGGCTGTGCGTGCGTCTTACCTCAGTCAGTGAGGACCAGTCCTTTTATATATATAGATAGGCAGAGGAAACCTATTGTTAAGACACTCCGTTACCCATATACCTACCACCTAATTTTTAAGGCATCGCATTGTGTGTTGACACCGGGCTTTGTCTTGTTACCAGAACAAAGAAATAATGAAATTACTCATTACCTCGAATGGGAATAGAACCCAAACATTTTAACGGATAGACGCTGTATCATCATTCGTTATCTCAGTAATTGATTACAACGCCCAGCCGAAACTAGTTTTTAAAATTATTTAATAAGGCGCATTTTAATTCTTGGACTGCTGGAGATGAATTTAAAAAAAATAATAAATAAATATTTTAGTTGTACCGCCATCTGTACACTCATTATTGTACTATTCAAGCAATATATATATTACTTGTATGAGTAGTAAGTCGTTTGTATTGATACACATAGATGGCGCTAATCTTAATACAATTTTAGCCATTATTTACCCTAACCATGTGGTTTTGCAATTTTGCAAATATTTAGGTCTTTTGAAGAGCGTAAAAAAAGTAAATGTAAGCGGAGCTCAAAGTAGGTAAAATATTACTATAGTATAGTATAGTAGTATAGTATAGTAGTATAGTAGGTAAATATCGTCGTTTTCATAAATATATGCCTAGTTTGAAATTTAAACTATTAGGAAAAAATATATATTTTTTGATTTCTAGTGGTTGCTTTTTGCCATCAATTTATTCTATTCGTCTAATAGTATTAACAAGCCGTCGTTACATCGAAGGTTAATACAAAAGGTAGGTATCAAAAGGTTCATTAATTAGCGTGCCGTGGAGCGCAAAACTAAAGTACAAAAACAAAATAAAAACTTTTTGATTATTTTTGGCGAGTCTACGTATGTTAAATAAAAATGAAACAACGAATAAATATGAATATTTTTCATTTTAAATTTAGATTTGAGCATCCATCGATATAGTAGGTAACTTTTAGGTGAAAATGTAGATATTATTATGTATTAAAATTAACATTCTTATTAATAAAAATATTTTCAATAGCAGTCAGAATTAATTGTCTTTCTTTCTTACTATTAAGATGGAAGTCATAAAAAAAACTGTATGTTTTACAAAAATAGAACATTCTCACAGAAAAACCGACCGTGACAGGACTCGAACCTGCAATCTTCGGATCCGAAGTCCGACGCCTTATCCATTAGGCCACACGGTCCTTGCGAAATATTGTGGAAAGTTAACATTAGTAACCATTATTATCGATTTTTCTTTTATTCACGTAATTTCTAAGGAATTATAATAAAATCAAATAAGTATTATTTTGTAAATTGTTATTTATAACTTAAAATAAAAGGTTTTGTAAGAATTTGACTACTATTTGATATATATTTTTTCATATTACTAATAAAAAAATATTTATTTTTTGATGTATTTTTAAAATTTATCTTAATGATTACATATTTTTTTTAAAAAATCTTAAAAATATACGGAGTAAATATTATATTTACTATATATTATATTTATAATATTGATATACTGATAATATATAGCACTGCCATCTATACAACAATAGTATAACCATATCGTAATAATGTCGTGTATGACGTCACTTTATTAAACGGTTGTTTTTTTTATTTTACATCAGACGTATTATATTATTTAAATAAGAGTTTACTTTTAATTTTGCAATACGTTTAAAGATTATTTTTATACAAAGCAGTACAGTAATACAGTAAAGCAAATTAAATATTATAAAAAATATTTTAAATTATAAAAAATTTTTCTTAGTGCTGCCATCTATGCAGCAATAATATAACTATAACCTAATAAGTCTTGCATACGAAGTTACGTTATAGCTGTTTTCTACGATTTCTTCATAGATGCTGTTGACAGTAAATTTTAATTATAATGTCATTTAATATCAAGATTTTTTCAAAATAATGAGTATAATACCTAAAATTTTTTAGGTATTATACTCATTATTATACATATTATAAACACGTATTTTACAAATTATAATTTGTGTTCTTTTTTTATTTTTATTTTAATTTAAAAGCAATGGATTAGATTTATTACAAGATTGAGGGTTTTGATCACAGCTTATTTTCAAAACACACAAAATAAAAAAAAATAGAAAAAAAATCGGTTAGCCTAAAAAAATGTTGGCATGCATCATGCATCAATGCACGTATCAATGACCGCTACCTATTTATTTTATTGCAATTATTTTCTTCAAACGTTCAATTAAAAACGCAGTAACTACCTATAACTATCAAAATAATTTAAATGCGAGCATTTACGATTAACCGATTCAGTTAAATTTAACTAAACGTTTTAACTTCAAATAAGGTATTTAAGGGTAGGTCGAGAGTCAATTTGTCGAGCCTAACCGGGAAACACTCAGACGTGTTCACCTTATAAGACCCAGTACCACTTGACTGCCCAATTTTGCCATTTTCGAGTAGTTCTTAGGTAAATATTCAAGTAAATGTTAGATTTTAAGTTACATATATTGAATATTTTCTTGTAAATACTACAGTGTGGTACCTATATAAATTGGTTGTTGTGCTTTTATTAAAAATTAATTATATTTCATAGCAGAGCGAGAGAAAACATTAGATTAGAAACGAAGGTTGTAAGTTCGATTCCCATTCGGGGGAAGATTATAATTTTTAAAATTTTAAAGTTTTCGCTCTGGTATTAAATTAAAGCGCGGTGTTGAGTACCGACACTTAACCCGCCATGTCCCGAAATTTTGGCGGGAAATGGAAAACGGATTGTATTAAGATTAGAATCTCTGCCTACTCTTTAAAATTCCAAATTTTTTATTATCTCACTTAGGCATGAAAAGATTTCTTAATAAACATTGTTAAGGATTACGAATATTCTGTTTAAGGGAAATTTATGTTTAGTTCAGTCTAGCATTTATAGATGTCGCTACTAATTATTTAGTCCAAATACTTTAATCCATAATAATGTGATTTTTGCTTCTTCTTCAAGAATTTTCGGTTTTTTAGTTTTGGACTTTAGTTGGGCATGCGCCAAGGTAGCAACAAATATCCTCTTCGTTTGGTGCGGGTTCAAGTCCCGCTAAGTTAATTTTTTTATATCTCTTTTATGTGTTTTTCTTTAGTGTGGTAGTTGTATCTAATTTTATTTTATGTTTATGAATGAATAAACTTTAAAAGGAGAATGGGGCAGGTACCTACTAGATTTTCTTGTCATTATAAGGTAATCTCAAATACTCATTAACTATGTTTCCATATCAATGTGTATTTTACTGCGATGGTTTCTTAACCTCAATTAAAAAAACTACTTAAATAGTTTTTTAATACACCTTAACAAAATTTCTCTTTTTTTTCTTTACATATTTAAGCAGAGTCCCATGACAAATACGGTGTGCATAATTATTTAAAAAGACATAATTTTTGAGAGAACCGACAAAACTCAATCAGCTGCGGCTGATTATAGACTCTCCTATTATAGAGGTAAATTGTGACAGGTTTTTTGAGCTGCTGCAGCATGTTGTATCCACACATTAATATAGGCAGAAGGAACCTGGAAACCTAGATTCTGGACCTAATCTGGAGGCGTAGAGTGGCGGTACTGACAGCCACGCTTTGTTGTGCCAGGTGGGTAGATACTGTTTTAGGATATAAAATATGTTTAGGCGTACATAATAAAGTTAATAATTGTTGTTTTCTCCTATAGATCTATGTATATTATACACACTCGTATGTTTTTTTACCCCAATATGACTATGAAATAATAAATCGATTTCGAAAATTTGTCACACATCTGCTCTATTTAACGCCATACGGTTTAAAGGTAGTTTAAAATTAAGTATGAAAATGCTTAGGTAAATATTTTTTGGAAAATATTAATTTAGTAGGTATATTTACCATACGAGTATAATAAGAAGTCTTGAGGCCGTAGTGCCGCAAAACCTGACGTTGTTTCGCCAGTCAATACGCAATGCCTCGAGAACGAGGCGGAAAGGGGGAACCTAGTGCTAAAACACTCTGTTCCCCAATTTTCACTATATTCTATGTTGACTAGCACCAATTTTATATTAGCCAATAAAAACAAAGTGATATGAAACAATACCTCTTTATATTTGGGCGTGGCCTCCTTTGTCCCGCACAATGGGAAGACAGCGCGGCCTTTGTTCGTCTATTGTACCCATTGTGGGTGTTGGGTGTGGTCGAGTGATTTTTTTTTATATCCATACCTAAGTTCTTGCGATTGGTTGGTGTGGAAGTAAGAAGTTTTGTGTTTTTGGAAGAAATTTTCTAATAAATTTTAGGTTTATGGAAGTTTATTAAATTATGTTTCTATTGCGATTTATTTTTATTAAATTTAAAATACATATAAACAAAAGCTTATTAACTTTTGTTTATATATATATATATAAAATAATAACAAATTAAAAATTAAAACACTACCAAGAAACTAATAAAATATGAAAAAACAGATTCACATATATAAATATTTCAATATCAAGTTAAATAAGGCCAAATGTATACTCACATTGTGAACGTACAAAGGCTTGCAATAAAACGAGTGAGCCAGACATTGTTATCGATCTGGAACGGAACCGGCGACAACACCTATGTAAGATAGTGATTTTTGAGTAGATTTTTGTATATTTTACTATAATAACTTATATTATTTTATGTAAATTAATATGAAATTATTGTTATCAGTGACCAGCTGTTATCAGTGGTTCTGGCTTCGTCTCGGTAGTCAAATATAAAAAGTTAAAGGTTGTGACACATTAGGTGTTCTAAGTGTCCGATTCTGATTGCGATTATACTATCATAGTGTATGTAATAGCCTATAAACTTCCGTGATAAACGGACTGTAGATACCTAATAGACTAAAAAAGCTCATCTTTCACGAACAAGTGGTTGCTGAGATTCGCGCGCTCACCCAAATTAACTCTTCAGTCTAGATAAGCATACCTATGGAATTTTAAAATTCTTAATATTTTTGATCTATTAATTGAGAAGGCTATAGTTGCATTGATTGATTCGATGCAAGCTTGCATTTGCGATACAATACAATACAATACACTTTATTGCACATAAAAAATTTACAAAAATTATATACAAAATACATAGAAACAACATGTACAATAAGGCGGCCTTATCGCTTAAAGCGATCTCTTCCAGGCAACCTTTGGTCGTTGGAGTTGTATAAAAAAGATGGTGGGTGGTGCATTAAATTGCAGGACATTGTTTAATAGTAGAAATAAAAATAAAATACATATACATATATATGTATATATATACTACGAATAAATATTTATATAAATGAATATAATAATAAACAATAAATAACATATATATATACATACAAATCATAGATATAATATTTATACATTTCTAAAAAGTATTTTGAAAAGTAAAAGTATAAAACAAAGGCTAAATTAAATATTCATATAGTGGTTTTTAAGTGAAGTTTTAAATTTTTGTAAGGTTTTGGCATGCCTGACCTCAATTGGTAAGGAATTCCATAGTCGGACAGCTTTAATAGTGAAGGAGTTAGTCAGAAAAGAAGAAGAGTGAGGAGGAATTTCAAGTAATAGATTTTTCTGGGAACGTAGGGAAAGTGAGTGAACATCATGTAGAAACCTGAATTGTTTCTTCAGATAAGGAGGAGTAGAAGGAGGAGACGATCTTAGTTAACGCGGGCAAACTTGTTCTCCACATTTATTCTCACTTTGAGTTTATTCTAAGTATATCTAAATAATTTTATATTGAATTTGAATTGAATTTAAAATATTTAGAATTCACCTGTCATGGATTTAAAACAACAATCGTCACAGTTCAATAAAAAAAGTTTTATTTATACCTTCGGCGGAAAGTGCGGAACGGAGTGACTTAACACTATGTTTGAAGTTATTTAATTTTGTTTAATTAAATTTCTTTAATAATATTAAACATATTAAATTAAAACCATATTAAAAGTTAACAATATAATATTTATATTCAATACAATGTATTCGATTGTTACGAACGTCTCATTCTCTTCAGTTATCTCTAGATATACTTATAGTATACAGCCTGTAAGGCATAAGGGTTTTGTGAACGAGTCGACAATGTATAGGGAGCTATTGATTGGAGCATCGAATGGAAAGTTCTCAATGTGATTCCATATAGATAGTTATAAAGCTGCTGTTGAAAATTTGTAATGTTTGTTGCACTTATTATTTGAATTTTGTGCCTAATTTTAAGTTAGTTTAGGAGATTGGGTAGAAAATGTTTGTTGAACCGACATACTATGTTTGTTTATACGCAAATATTTCGTATTTCAATATAGAAAATGCAATTTCTCAACTTTTCTCATTCCTAGGTACCTATAGCAGAGTAGGTAGAGGAAACCTTGTATTCCTACTCCTATAGTAGATATTCTGTCGTATCTACTATACTATTTTGAGACACTACCCGTGGAGTGATGGGACTCTATCTACGTCGCGCTTTGTTGATCAGAACGGAAAAGTTAATGTAATTTAATTTACTTTATAGTTTATAGTTACGCTTCTTCCACATCGCAGGTGGAACCTATTGTTAAGAGTCTCTTTTCTCTACTTTCCGTCAAATGTTTCAGATATTGTGTGTTGAGTGGCGAAACTAAACGCTGCGATAGATATCACATTACTTCCCATAAAAAGAGCAAATACAGGTAAAAAGAATATATCTTTTATCCGAATATAAAATAGAATACACATTATTATTATTGTACAAGCGGATTTGTCGTCCGTCCGTTAATCCCGGTGTGGGTCAGTAAGCTACACGCTAATGCGGGAATCGATACCGACTGTAAACGTAACACGTTGAACGTTAAATGCTGTTTTATTTTCACTTTTTGGATACATTTTTGATTAATATTTAAAAATACATGAAAATATGTAAAGATTTATCGTCGTTTAAGAAAAAATATATATAAAACAGAGAAAATGAAGAAGAATGTGCACAGATTCTTATTCTTCACGATGAGAATGAGTGATGAAAGAATAGTAAAACAGCTTTGTGAAGAAAGAGTTAGTGGTAAGAGAGGAAAGGAGATCCTATTTTTTATAGACATTGTATGTTAATTTTTCGAAAAAGTCCAGTGGCTGTCTGATTGTAAACGCAATGAGTTCGATTCTTACTCAAGGGAAAGAATTATATTTATTTTCACTGTTATTTACACTTTTAGAATCTCGCTCATAATGTTATAGGTACCCAGTCAAATTAAAAACCAAAAAAAAAAATATTTTTACGAGTATATTTATTTAATATTAATAATTAACAAAATGAACAGAAAAAAACAAGCACAGCCAGAGCCCTCAAAGTTATACCTTCGTCATTTTTTTTCGAGTGTGTAATCAAAAAAGCATCGAACGATAAATATACCTAACTACTCACGCTTAGCCAAACATTTCTTACGCCGACGACGCTACGGTAGCAGGGTAGGCAGGGTAGGCAGGGTAGGCAGGGTAGGCAGAGTAGGCAGGGTAGCCAGGGTAGGTATATCACGGTCTGTTTTTAATCAATTGGCAATTAGAGTGCCGGAGGTATTGTCGCAGCGAAAACTTCGATTGGCCCAGACTCCGGCCAATTATTAGAATACAACGTGCCTATTATAAGGGTTTAGGGCTGCCATTGGATTTTTTAAATATTTTTTAGGGATTTTCTTTTTTTTTTCGTTCTAATATAATCTATATTATATTAATTCATTATCGAGAATTAATGAGTATATTATTTTCAAGTTCAATTGTTAATATTATAAAGTTGAAATTTTTGCGTGGTTATACGCACTGAGCTCAGGAACTACCAGTTCCTTTATATTATGGAGGAACGCAATCGCTATATTGCATGACGTTAATCGTTTCAAAATACCTAATTCTCTGTATCTACGGTCAGGGTTACCTCGGGCTAGAATGGTTTCATTATAGTGTGCGGGATACAGCGTGAAGCTAATTTAATTTATTTTAAATTATATTTTTATTTAAAATTGACAACCCTACATTTCAACGTCAAACCATCTCAATGGGCCAATAATTAAACCGCAGATTCTTCGAGATTTCCTTTTTAATTAATTGGTTTGTTCTAGTCGTGTCTATAATACGGTGCTTGTTTGACGAGTGCACTTTGTTTTACGCTCGATTGGCAATGCTTCATGAAATTTCCTGAAAATATTTATTATATAATATACGTAGACTATAGATATAAATCTTCTTATAAATATATATTTATAAGTCGTTATGATATAATAATATAACTCTGAAATTACAGCGGAAAGAAAATAATTGAGATTTTAGAACATTAGGTTCTTCCTACCTATCCTGGTAAAGAATCTGAAAAAAAAATGATAAATATCAAATAAATATATTAGACCTAAGTATTTATAATTTATAAACGATTTAATTAAATGATAAATAAATCAATTATTATTGAAAAAACTAAACGCTCCTCAAGTAAACTAAACCATCAGACCAGCTCTGCTCAGCTAAGCTAGTAACTTCCAATTTTCATAGTACTATTGTTATTACAAGTGGGGTCATATTCAGTTTCTTATAATTTATTAGCTAGTTACATTTCAAGGCGGCTGAAATTAAAATCAATACTTCTAAATAACTAAAACACGCTTATTAGTAGATAATTCAAAGTTCCATCAGTCATCTCCCAATTCCATCATCACACCAGCTCGATGGTACCATAATATTGTATTATCATATAATTGATACAACAATTAGAAGTAACTACGTACGAATAGGTTTCAGCTCGACCTAATAAAAGGATATTAAGAAAAAATATTAACCCGTTCAAAAACCTCATTGACAGATCCACATACCCACCAATCACCCCCTGGACATAGTAAAACAGCATCTGCCTATTTATTATCGCAATAAAAAAATTTACAAAGAAGAGGAAGCGATAAAATACTTCAGTAACACCTTAGGTCATTTTTTTTAAACTAATGATAATATTATTTGTTGGGAACATGCGATTTTAAACCTTATTACTATTGACATTGGGCTATTGGTAAGTAATATTTATTAGTTTTTATTCAAGCTAACTGACAGGTTGTTTTGAAAGTAGTCTATGGTATAAAAAATATCATTCATGGTGTGGAATTTCGGGATCCCATGGTTTTTTTGGGCCCCGTAACTAAATGTCCTTGTTGTAACCATTTTGCGGTGATACAGCGTTTTTACTTTATAAAAGCTATGGGGCGGCATCGTTAGCTCTTTTTTTACTAAATAATGTTTTAAATTTTGATTGATCAATATGGTTTGATAGTGATATAACACTGCCGACTGACGATCTGTTGTGCTTTCGTTAATACTTATTATTAATTCTTACGTTTAAACGTTTGGTTTTTTTGTTTATTGTAACGCAACGGTTGCGGGTTAGAATTCCACTTGAGGCAAGTAATTATTTTTCATTTCCCCATTGCTAACAATTGCGCGTGGCGTAGAATTCCAATTAACACGAAAGAATTTTGAGGATTGGGAGAAATGTGATGAATTGAGTGTCTAAACATTAAACTCTCTCTGTCTTCATATAGTGCTTAGAACACTATTTACCTAGCTAACATACACCATGTTTAGCTGAAAGCCTTATTCTGAGAAATTATTTTAATTATGTCGATGATGATGAACCCGTTATACCAGATACTGACTTGTGTCATGTGTCATATCAAAACTTTAGTTATATACATTTGACTACACGAACAAAGCCGCAGGTAAGCGCTAGTAGGTATCTAGTACCTATATAAAAAAAATAACAGTAAATAACGAATGCACATTAAATCTTTTGTCTCACATTAAACAAAAACTTCAAACGTACAATAGACATTTCAAAAGCTTTTGAAACATAATATTATACGTATCACAGTTTCATACTAAAGCAGATACTCACAACAATCACTGTAGCACCTAGCAATGAAAATTTTAAATTTAATTAATAGCAAGTGGCGTCGTCGCCCGATTATATTATTATTACGCAGGCATTGTGCGCGGCCCTCCCAACACCCCGTGGTAGGGTGGCCCCAATGTACGTTATATGTAGGAAATAATATTTTTTGTGTCGTTTTTGGTTGATGGAATTTAGTGTCAAGACACTCTCTTCGCTTTCCGATTCTCAGTTATCTCGGGAAGCGGGTTTTGGGCGCTTAAAGTTATAGTTATATTATAGCCAAATTATACAAAATGTTTACATTCTCGTATAATGTGTTATCCTGATGTATCAGCTACGAAACTTTACAGTGATATCTATTCAGTAGTTGTTGCGTGAAAGTGGAACTAATTCCAGCGTTATGCTGGACATCGTGTGAAGATTGGCTGAACTAACTGTTTTGCTTCGTTACCAGAGTGCGATAATGAAAATCATGAATTCTCACGAGTGAGAATCGAATCTATAAACTTCGCTTTTATAATGAGACACTGTAGGTACTGGCTGAGTTATAACGGCTTTAAGTTATCGTAAGTTTATCGTAATTGAATTTTGAGAATCAGGCGGATTGAAAAACATGTCGATAAGATCATCTAGGTACATATTATTAAGATTAAGATGCCAGTTTGTATTCGAATTGTACTAATTAATTGTAGGTATTACTAGTTTATATGACACTTTCTTACACAGAAAAGAAAGAAAAGTACCTGAAGTTAGAAATATATTTATTATCTCAATTTCCCCTATACTACGTAGTTGATATCCACATTAGCGTAGGGTACATGCCCCCGCCCGAGACGCGTCGCGTTGGGCGCTTTGTTAGGCAAATCCAAGTCTCGTTGCTATGTATTATGTAAGTATTACTACAATCGCTCTAGAATAGATATAGAATGAATTGAATACGAGACAGAGTGTGTTTTGTGATTCGTGAGACGTTGGTAGCGAATTGTGGGGGTAATATGGTTTGGTTTTCTTTGGCGATTTTTTATATGTTTAGAAATTTTTGGATGATATGTGATGGTCGTCAGTTCGATTCTCAATTGTAGGGATGAATTAATTTTCATTGTCTCATCCTGGTTGCCATATCGTGGCTTTGAGTTCTACCACTCATTACACAATGTCTTGAATAAGTGGGTGAAAAGAAGAGAACGGAGTGTCTTAACAAAAATTTCCAGCTACCTACTTTCGGGATAAAACGTAAAGTGCTTATTACATACTAACCAGAAACCAACACTTTGCACTTTATCTACCAGAGCGGGGAAATTAAAATCCTACTAATATTATAAAAGTGAAAATTTGTGAGGATGGATGTTTGTTTTCTTTTATCGGACCCACTGAACGGATTCAGATTAAACTTTAAAATTATATAGCTTATATGGATTCAACAATAGTTAAGAGCTGGCGAAGCCGCGTTTTAATAATCAGTTCGCCGAGTAGCAATCGAACCCGCGACCATCCACCGACACAACACCGTCAATATATCACTATAACAAATAGAAATAATGTATTCATCATCAAAAGCTCTATACAGAAGAACAATACGCTTTGCAAATTGTACATGATACTCGTGTATAACACGCCATTGTTAGTTTTGATAATTCAAGTTTGACGAACGACTGTAAGATGTGTTTCAAAGATAAATAATTTCTAGATAAAACTTTTGTTATTGTGAAATATTTTAAATTAATGTAGGTACCTATTAAATATGGAATAAAAAGGCATTTTTTTGCTTTTTCCTATATAGAAAGGTAGGGAGACAGTGAACCTAGTGTTAAGATATTCTCTTCTTTTCGTTCTCCGTTTTGTTCTTCCGTTGCTTTTGATTAGTGGAACTTGACTCTAGGACTACATTCAAGATATAGAGCTAAATTTATATTAGTATTTTTTATCTTTACACAAATTTTGTTTTTACTATCCACACCATGTGGATACGAGGCACTCTGTTACTGTGAAATGGCCTACCAGAGGCGGTGTTCCCAGGTCGATACGACATCGGTACCTTCAATAAGCGCTTCTATCTCCACCTTAAAGACCGGCAAAGCACCTGTAGTTCCTCTAGTGTTGCAAGGAGTGAGAGTCGTAAGCAGCGGCGAGAGGGACCACCTACCCTGCTATTACGCTATATGGGAAATACTCGTACAGCAGGAAGCTACTATAATATGTAATAAGTTTTGGTATACAAACATTTCGTAAAGATCTACTCAATTCCACATATTCTATTTCCGGGTGGTATTGTGTAACATACCCATTATAATGGAAGTACTAGTGAAGTTATGAAAACGTCTCTAACTGTTTATTGTGCTATTGTGTTTATTATAGGCCTTTGTTTGGGATCTAGCTGAATGGAGCTTTACTAGACTTGTTCTGGAACCTGACTTTACTTACAAAGTTAAGTACAAAAGAACACAGACGACAAGATTTTTTCTATAGGTACATTAATGGATATCTAGATAGAATATACAGTTATACACTTCATTCGATAATATTTGCTAATTTTTAACACATTTACCTATGTTATGTCCAATTGTAACTATGTAATAAAATCTATGAAACTGAATTCGGTTGGTTTGTAATTATAATTGTATCATCATAAAACTTAGCATTTATAATATGATGACAAAGACCTGCTCTGATGATGGAGCAAGGACCTGAAAAGCAGAAGTGGGGAAGGTAGTGTCTTAGTTTAGTAATAGGTTCACACAGCCTACCCTTCTAGGTATATGCAGTATACAGCAAGAAGCTAAAATAAATAAATAAATAAAAAATTTCAATCAATGATTTATTTAATTCAAAACTTTATACGGCAGTAACAGTTTAGCAGTCAGATAATTAATGACTGTAGTCATATATCCCTTGAACCTGTTACCACGTTCATTAAGCATAGAGATCTACCCACTTCGCCATAACACTTAACTGGTTTATAAACCACCCTATGCATTTGTACTCATCTTGATATCGCAAACAGACAGCCTATTATTATTATACAATATACATAGCGATGAATATCTCGCGTGTGGCAGATTTTAATTATTATCACGCCCCCTGTATAATGTAGACGTGCTAAGTGGAAGAGATAATGCTTATGGAATAAATTATATTTTTGTGTTTATTTAATCTAAATAATATTGAGGCAGTCTTGGCGCAGTGGTGAAATACAGTCTGACTGTAAGCCCCATGTTTGTAGGTTCGATTCCCACTGGGGAAAATGAATAATTTTAATTTCTTAGTTCTGGTAACGAGATAAAGCCTGGCTTTGAGTTTAAAAAACTTGGTATAAATTTTCCAAAAAAAAGTTTTTTATACTTCCATTCTTGTATTTCATTTAGATATAGCAAGGTAGGTAAAGAGGACCAAATGTAAAGGTACTGTTTTTCTCACGCACCTTATATTTTTTTTTAATATTTCATATATTGGTTGAGCATATATTGGTTGAGTGGTGGAACTCAAGGTCTTGCTTCATCTTGTTACCAGAGTATCGATAATTATATTATTCATTCCCTCGAGAAAAAATCGAATCCACAACCGTCGTGTTTAACCAGACATTGTGACGCTGCACTACGACGGTTTCCATAATATATATATAGGTAGATAAAAAATAGAGAATGATTTTTAAAAAATTAATTACCAACGTAACTTCAATACCCATTTCCCTATATATCATCGTACGTCACGATAACAATGCGAGCTGTCAATAATCAAACAGTGTAATAAATATCAGTTGGACTTGGAGGGTATAATCTTGAAGAAAGAGGGCTTTAAAGTCTCAGGGGTAAACAACAATAGGTGTTTTTCCTATACACTGCTCCTGGCATCTGTCAACTTATAATTTTTTTTATAGATATATATGTAGGTATATGTATTAAAAGGAAGATGTTTACCTTTTAGGAAAAATTGTTTTTTTTAGCTTTACGCTGTATCTATTCCCCCATAGTAAAAATTTTGAGAAGATTACTTAAGTCTTTCTGCATACATTAACATATTTTTCATTGTAATTACGTCATTGTTGCACCAAATGAGCGATATATTCTAAGATTGTCGCTAAACTTGTCAATACAAAAATAATTTTAAATTCAGCTACATACTTGCTACTGTGCTACAGTATTGTGCCTCACGTCGCCTGTCAACGAGAGAAATTATGTGTTTTCCCAAAACTCGGACCAAAGTTTCCATCGATTTTTCGAGACGTTGAAAATTTATTAGTTCTTGTTCAGTTTTGTTGGCATTTTCTATTCTGTTGAGCTTTTAACTCAATGTAGAAACAAAATTACAACTATTTCCATAACAATCACACAAATTCAATTATAAATTATTGAAAATGAAATAGTGAAACGAGGAGTGAACGAACTTGTCAACCCATTATTATGTCCGTTGCAATTAACCTAAATGAAATGAAAGGATTCTGAGACCATTATATCTGCCGTCGGCCCTAATGACGCCCACAAAAGATGAGGAAACCTAATCTAAATATCTTTAGCCTTAATAAATAGTAGCTATTTTATTATGACGCCATCTTAGGACAGCAGCACAGCATTTGAGTATTGTGGTAGTGGGTTTGATTCAAATTGGATTTGGGACTAATGATTCTTTATTTTTGTTAAGAAGACCAAATACTGCGTTCTTCTCTAACTCACAATGTCTCGAAAATGGAGAAGTTCGTAGTGATCGGAATATCTTAGTACTAATTTATAAAACGTGGAAAAGCTAAAAAAAACAGGTGTAAATTAATAAGTAATATTTTACAAAAAGATTAGTTACTGAACAACACGTTTGAGGAACTTAAAAGAAAACAATTCCAAACCACAATCAGTATGGTATGGTGCTTTGATTGTGGCAACCACAATCAGTGTCAACGGTAGCTTACGTTTGACAGCTAGTGTCAAAATTAAATTTGACACTAGCTGTCAAACTCGCGATAACATTTGGGAGGCGCACGCGCCGCCACGCGCCGCGACGTTTGACATCCGACCACGTGTCAAAGAGTTTTTGTTCTTTAAATTAACTTGGGGTCAAGTGAATGGAATTAAATTTTAAATAGAAATTGTATTTCATTGTACAAATCTTAATTTTGTTTGTGGTGAATATTATTGTTATTCGTATAGCAAGGCTAAACTCATAGACATAATTATGAATGTTAGTGTTTAATGCCGCTACTCAACACGTGATGTCTCGAAAATTTGACGAAATTATTCTAAATATCTATAAAAATTGGGCGGAAAAGTTCAGAACAGAGTGTCTTAACACTAGGCTCCTTATACTTATCCCGCTCTGCGGGAAAAAGCGTGAAGCTGAAAAAATAAACAATTTAAACCAATTTCCATTGGCAATTAAACCTAAAATGCTTTCAACATTAATTTTCCTACTATTATGCCAACAATTTTACATGCTATAATCGCAGTAGAAAACTGTAATTACAGTGTGAAACAGCACGTGTGGAATGTCAACAAATATTGCACTATAATTGAGTGACAGAGCTTAGTTATTATTTAACAGCTATGGCATTTCCTTAGTAAATAGTATTTGTAGGTAAAATTATTAAAACTTTTAAGGCCAGTCGTGGCGTAGAGGCATAAGTGTGTGATTTTAAAGACAACTAACTAGTTTTAGTTTCGATTCTCTCTCGAGGAAATGACAAATTGAGAACCTCCTCCTTTTTTAAAGTCAGTTAAAAATTAATCAAGTTATAAAAAAGGCAAACACTTCAACAAATAGGTAAAAATAATTCCTGGCTCCATCATCATCATCATCATTATCATCATGTATCGCTATTTTTTTAGATTTACTCTGAATCCTGCATATAGTATGATAAGCAGAAGGATTCTGCGAATTTTCATTCCCACTTTACTCTGAATTCTTACTACCAGAACTTATCTTACTTATTTTACCTTAACATCGCAGCGTTGAGTTCTTCTCTTGCTCCAAGGATTCGGCGAAAAGTGCTCCCTTATCACTAGGTTACTAGGTTCCCTCAACCTACCCTGCTACTTATAGACAACGAAGCTAAAAAAAACAGTTACAAGTCGATATAATAAAATAATAAAAAGAGTAACAGCTGCCATATCTGTTATAACATCACAACTAAAAATATAACAATATATTATATTATATTTAATTTATATTCACAAGCACCTTTTTATCAATTACGAAGTGTGGAGGCGAGTAAATCAGTGTGTATTTATTAGTCGTTTTAGTGTTTACATTGAAAACAATCAAGTCTGCCTCCGACACCGCGCGATATATTTCCCTTCCTTTTACAATAATAATACATAGTTAGCTATGTTTTATGTATAGAATGATTTTAAAATATAATATTTATTTTATTGAAAAATAATCTAAATATTTTAGTTTTTTTGTATTTTATAAAAAAAATAGGAAAAATAAGCTGTAGGAAGTTTTTTTGTTTAGAATTTTTCGATTAAGTGTTTTGTTCTATGGTAAATAGTACTAGCAACACTATATAAGATCTTCTCATTTATGTTTGCGATCGTAAAACTTTATTTTCATACCTAGTGTTAAAACAGTACGTTCCCATTAAGACACTTCCGGTTCCTACTTTCCGCCGAATTCTGACGCATTGTTTATTGGCGGCGAAACTTAACGCCGCGTTTTACCTCGTTACTGTTTGGCTTTGATATTTTGTAGTGTATATTTCGTATTTCTCATTTTCAAACACACTGTATATTCTCACCTACCATTACAAGAGGGTCGGCATTGTTTATGTTATTCTACCGTATTTTGCTCAACAAAAGACAACCCACTGTTTACTTTCTGCCAAATCACTACCCTCGATATCAATGATATGAAATGAACGTATATTTTATTAAAAAACCTGAGGGCTGTTTACAGTGAAAAATAGATTTTATTACTTATTACAATGCGATTGCACTTTAAATGGAGTATTTATTATTTTACAGCGTTTAACAACGAGGAAAAGTTGAATATTGATAATGACATTATGAATAAAATGAGCGTGGGTGTTCCTAAACTAACATTCGTTCAATTGGCACTTCAGAATGAAATTTGAGATATTATTTGTTTAGTTTTCTTTTTTTTATTTCCTTTTTGTTTTGAATGAAAATAAAATTTGGGGTTAAAGTTTACAGTTATAAATATATTAATAGTGGGCCACTCGTGGCACTCGTCGCACAGGGGCACAAGCGTGTAAACGCTACAGATTGTGGATTCGATCCGCCTCGAAAAAAATAATAATATTTAAGATTTTCATTTCTTAGTTCTGGTGTAAAGGCAAAGCCTGGCTTAGAGTTCCGCTACTCAATACACAATGCCTCCAGACTTTGGCAGAAAATGGAGAGCGGAGTGAGAGTCTTAACACTACGTACTCCTTCTACTCTGTTACATGCGGGAAACAGCGTGAAGGAGAAAAAAATGTTTAAGTATGAGGCCGTTCTGGCATTGAAACAAGTGTACAATAGTAAATTTTATATTGAAAGAAGCAACTATTGAGTTAATTGGTTGTTCTTCTCAGCAGAACTGTCTTCTGATGGTGACACTTTTATGAAAAATGCTCGCAAAGTACTAATATTTTATAAAGTTTATTTTGGATAATAATAAATAAACGCCTGATTATTCTATAATAGCAATTACATTATCATATGTTACATTCTTAAAAACATGTATGTATGTTACCAGTAACAAATTTACCAGCAGTTTGAGTAAGCTATGTCCTAGATTGTCTGTAGATTTTTTAAAGGCAACATATTAGCGGATCAATTTCTGTTTTCATACTTTTTTACTCTTTCAACCTCATTTGCCTCTTTATTGTGTATTTACTACGACAAACTTTCTTTCATATTCTCCAGAAAAGGCGCAATCTCCCGTCTTTCAACTAGTATAAATTCTTTTGCTTTACTGATAAATTTTCCAGAAAATATTGGTATTGATATGTGTGTGTGTATAGTTTCATCATTTTTAGTCCTGTGTTATAATATAAGATGAGCCAGCTTTGTACTAAGGGCAAGGCTTACGATGAAAACTAACTAACCGACTTTCACTTCAAGGGAAGTTTAAATGATATTTCTGCTTGCATCTACTACAAGTAACAAAGCCTAGTTACCTAAGTGTTTATGTTATTTATATATAAATAATAATAATAATAATAAGTTTGTCAATTTATTAAAAGTAACCTACTTACTTTATCATACTTTTTCATTAAAAAACTATTTACAAGTTTTGATTGATTGAGTCTCCTAATATATTTCAAATAGTGCAAATAGGTGAACTGCAACCAAATGTGGGAAAAATCGACTTATGCTCGTAAATGAAGAGGTTAAGGAGGTAGTTAAATATGAGGGAGGGTACGTATATACCTCTTTGCTGATATCGAAGAAACTAAAAGATGATGAAGATCTAAATAAAAAGCTAAATGCGATTTTTTCAAAGATTTTTAATATATGCATTAAGTAATGTTTCAATAATTATATATTCTAAGGTTTCATTGTACGATATCACTATACAGAATCATTATTATAAATAATAATAATATATACACGGAACCAAAAGAGCTATTAATTTTTAACACTTTTAAAAAAATCAATAATTTTCCATCAATATTATACTTTTTTAATTACAAAAAAAGTTTACGAAAACAATATAGGGTTTTTGCAAAATTTTCTAAAATAAGAAAATAGTATTAAAAGTATGGCATCTCATAAATGCAACGTCAAAATGACTTAAAGTAAAACATACAATAACAGATCACTAAAACAAGCTTTGAATTAGTCTAATAAAATAACCAAATTCAAATTTGCAAGATTTTTTTTAATATTTCTATTCTTATCTATAAGAAGTATTTACAGTATTTAAATTATAATAATTATTTATTTATTTATTTATTCATTGAGTCGTTGTAACTTGGACTTTCGCATAATAACTAAGAGTTAAAGTGACTGTAGCATACAACGTATGGGTTATTTAATATTTTGTAATTAATCATTTTGTTAGTCTGTTCCACCATCTTTGTATACCACTGAAACTGTAACTGAAACGTTTAAATCATATTTACAATACAATTTACATTGAATTTTCATAGAACTACGTTTTAAAATTAAATTATTATCATTTAAATCTATAAGTCAAATAAAGGAACTTTAGAGAAATCACGATAAAACGTGAACATAAGAGGGTTGAGTGAGGTGTCTCACAATTTTTTTCGCGAAGAAATGATTTTTTTTTAATATATTTAATTAATTATAATACGTAATATACGGTTAAAACTACAAAAAGAATAACAATAACCATAGCAAACATTCAATTGCATACTTATTTACAGGGCAAAAAATAAAATTTTCAAAATCTAACATACGAAATTCACATGAGAATTCCTTGGATTTAGACCTCAGGTCAGAATATGACTGTTAATGGCCTCCTAAATTCTGGACCACCTTGTGTATTTTGGGGGTACTGCCCAGGATACTGTGGCATGAGGAGACTGGATGAAGATTGGTAATACGGTAGGGAAGGAGATGGATTCGATCCTGATGAAGAACTTCCTTCTTGACGGTCTTGATTTTTCTGCGTATCAGGAGACTCAGCTGGAGACCTTGGAGACAGGCTGGATGCAGAATTGACAGTAGAAGTCAGACCTGCCATAGCAACTGATGCCTCAGAATACATTTTACTGATATCCATTGGATATGAACGTTGCTGTTGTTGGTCCATATACATATAGGCTTTGGAAAGCGCTGCCGAGTCAAGGTACCCTCGAGACGGGTCAGGGTACATGCTGTAGCTCCTGTATTTGTCTTCTATGGAGTATTTGGACATGTCCATTGTAGAGCCAACCTGTAACAATGAAAATGTTAAAATAAGTAATTTATAATGGGTAAAATGTAATTGGTGTAGTCTCTAATATAAATTTTAAATAATAATTAATTTTATGTTAATATAAATGAACGTCCTTCCCCAGATTGCTAATATAGATAATAAGATGTTCTTTAATATTTAAAGTTCGATTTTAAGGATCGTATAAATTTTCTTAAAGAATTAATAAATTGCCTTATCTTTACATCGGTTTAACGCAATAACGACATGCATATTTTCGTTAAAAATCATTTTTAATTTTTCAAAAAAAAAAGGTTCCGTGATGTAAAAGACGACTTACACTAAAACTTGTTTAGAAAAAAATATAAAGAAAACCGCGTATAGATATCACATAAATCTATTCCCATAAAGACATATCTATATATCAGTGTCAAAACATTGAAAAAAATCAGCATTTCTATTAATTTCTTAAGCCGCTTATACTATTTTCTACATATAAAATAACTTTATAGTGAAAATTGAATGTGTTTCACGAACAACAAAGTAGTAAATGAAACTCTATAGCATTGTGATAGGAATGAAGTACAGTGGGATATAATAATTGTGGTCCACATTCACTGGCGCACAAATCAAATATAACAATGCTCTCGTATAAAGCTTCGAGCTTTTAATTTTTATTAATGAACTGTTTGATACAATATACGAGTATTGTTGGGAAAAGCTCGGTATTTATATATATTATATATGTAAATAGTAGCTTCAAACTTTTCTCAAATAGCCTTGCTATGCGGAAAAAGGACTGCGAAATTCAACGCCGTCGTTTGTCTGCCAGAACGGGAAGTTAAAATATTATTTATGCAATAATTTGCTTGAGCAGCGTTGAGTTCCATAACTCATCATGCAATGCCGCAAGAATAAGACGGGAAGTGGGAAACGGAAGTGTTTTAATGGGATCGGAGTATCCTAATACTAGGTTCCCAGGTTCCCCCTGCATACAGTGATAATCTTTATGCACTTTTCATTTGTTTTGAAATCCAATGTAATGTAGAATAAAATATTTATGAAATGAAAACCCTTATAGCTCCACCTGTGTATCGACTATCGCGTTAACGTATAATATATGCGGATGGTAAATCAGGATTAGTCGGACACTTCGTTTTACGGTCGGCCCTTGTAGGCTATTTTATTACAAGACTTATATGCGTTAAGTTACGGCTGGCAACAAGTGGTAAAATCTATTTAAATAATATATTGTGTAATAAAACAATTTTGTTGGTTATTTTATTTTATTTATTTATTGGTTTATCATAGGTTTCGGATAAAAAAATACGATACGTTAATATTAGCTATAAGTTATTTTTAGTATTTTTTTTTGTTTTGATACAAAATTCAAAATATGACTGTAAGCGCGATTGGTTGTGGGTTCGATCCCCACTCGAGGAAATTAAATATTTATTTAAATTTATATTTCTGCGTTCTAGTGGCAAGACAAAGCGCGTTGTATTTCACCATTAAGCACGCAAAGCCTTCAGAAATCGGTGGAAAGAGAGGAACGGAGTGTCTTAACACTAGGTTCCCTCTGCCTACCTTGCTGTTTGCGGGATCAGCGTGAAGCTCATTCATTTTATACCTACATAGTTTTAAGATAATTTTAATTTAGCTTTTTGCAATTTTTAATAAAAATGACAACAGGATTATTTTTCAATCAAATTTGAAATATAAGCATAATTTAATTCCAGAACAATTTTACTGAAAGACTGACAGACAACGCTCAGTCAAAACTGAACTAAGTAAGAGAACGTAAGAGATATTAGAGACTGTGGCAAAGTAAAAGCGTAACACGGAACAGAGAGAACATTTAAGGCGTCCGTCATCACAAAAAAAAAGCCGACAAAACAAAATATTCACACATTAACCGTGAAAGACCAATAAACAGAGTATAAATCATCGATCAAGATAATCGAATACGAAAATCACAATGGTTCGTTAAAACGTTTCCATACCTGCCCGCGAAAATGCTCCATCACCGTTTTTAATATCAGCTGTGGGCTACGTAGACTTGCGTCAAGACCAACTGATGTAGACTTTTTTTTTTAAAGTCTGTCGTGGAGAAATAGCAATTGTTTTGGGTTTGATTCTCATATTGCAATACACGTAATGTCTTGAAAATTGGGCGGAAAGTAGATTCTTTTGATAGTAAGTTTCGTCTAACTAGTCTGCTACAAGCGTGATAAAGCGTGAAGCGTAAAATAATTGCGCATTCACTACATGATGGTATGAAGAAGATTTTCTGATTAAGTGGGAACGCAACGCTACATTTTTTTTAAAAATAAAACGTAGTGATATAAATTTGTCAGGTTTTACTTACAGGAAAACACAAAAAAATCTATCTTATTATTTTTTAAATAATACAATTAAAAAATTAAAATTTTGTCTTAACCGAAAGTCTGTGCCGCTTTAAAATAGTACATGTTGGTACCGCGTTGAATGGTAGCTGATTATATTGTTTTCTATCGGTTTTAGGGTCCGATTCGACGCGTTAATCTAAAAAGTGCGTTTTCATTATCGTCCGGGAGTCTATTAAGGTGGCACAATGATCCTGATGGATAGGGCCAGGGTAAGGGCGGTATCGATATATCGATGTATTACCGAGTGACACTAGCTGATAGAAGGGCGTGTAGCGTAAGTTGCCAAGAAATTGGGATTATTGCGAGAAATTAAGTTGCTTTTTTTGAGTAAATTGGATGGTGATTTGGAAATTTTGAATTGAATTCTGATTTTAGGTTATTTTTTTTAAAATATTATTCTTATACTAAGTGTAGAAAATTATTTTTAAAATACATTTAGAAATAAGATATGTCTTTTTTAAAAAGGTATGACTTTAAGTTAGTTGGTATTTCGGTTTAACATTTAAGCTTTAATCTAATAACAATTTATTATGCAATCTAAGTAAGTAAAACAAACGGAGAGAGGGTATTTACACTACAATATGTATGTATCTACACTCTCTGCCCAAGCTTCACGCTGAATCCCACAGCTGTATATATACAGGGAACCTAGTGTTAAGATACTCCGTTCTCATCAGACACTTTTTTTTCATTCCCAACTTTTTCCACAAGCGAAAAGCAAAAACCGAGATATATTTTTTTTTTTTATAAGTACCAACTTAAGATATCAACACAGATATTTAACACATCAATGTCATCCACAGATTAAATAATAAGGGGGAAGATCGAGGATGTAGGCTTGGGGGAGTATAATTGCACTCTGACTTGTGTGTCGAGTAGCGGTAGTGTTTTAATAGATTACGTTTTTATAGGGTTCACTGAATAACATGATTTCCCTTGTAAGTATTATGTGATCTTGCCTTCAGTTCACCTGTCTCTTAAAGAGATCGTCTTTGTTTTCTATACGATCGACGTTCTATTGCGGTTAGTTATTTTTCTTTGCATGTTTACTTATAGTTAGTATATAGTAATATATATAGCGACTTATGTTTAGCGAACTATACATATACAATTTAAAAAAACATTAAAAAAAAGAAAAAAATATTTTAATTACTTCAAAATATAGAAAATTTAAAAACAATAAAGAAAATTATCGACATTTATTACTTAAAAGATTTAAGGAGGTATTATTTCAAATTCTATATTTCTGGATCTTTTTTTCTTCATTTTAGATTTTATTCAGGGCATTTAGTAATTATCTATTAATGTTATTTTTCTTTTGGCTGATATTCTTTTTTATATACTATTTCCACAGGAAATTTGTATAATCTTCTAGTGCTAGCAAGAGAACCTACTTAGGAACCTACTATATTTTAATTTTCTATTCATCTTTTCTTAGACAGCTAAAAAGTGTCTTACTCCACTCCAAGCAAAGCATCTTAATAAATATTTGGTCTCATGTAAGGGGGCAGGTGTGAAATATGCAAATTAATAACTCTATCACTTCCTTGAGTTATGTAGTAGTATAACCATGATTTAGTTTTAACTATTTAATTATATTATATTTATTTGAGGTTCTTTACAAGTTCGGATATAAGCACGCCGATTGCAAATTCGATTTCCACTTTAGGAAATAAACTATTTTCAATTATTTTGTAATTGCGCCTTAATTCTGTATTTCGTCTGTTTGTTTAAAATAAAAAAACGATATTAAAAATATTGATTTAGAGACCGGAAACCCAACCTAGACTTATTTTCAGATAACATCATGATTGACAAATTATACTTGACAGATAATTTACATGATAAAGTAACAATTTGTCGGATTATACGAATCAAGCCAATATTATGACAAGTTTGGACAAGAAAATAAATAAATTTATATAATTATATTTATGTTTATGATAATCCTACATTAGGCTGATTATATGAGGCCGTCGTAGCGCAGAGGCACAAGTGCTGCTGTAAATGCGACGGTTGTGGATTCGATTCCTACTCAAATAAATGCATTATTAAATATTTTCATTTCCTCACTCTGGTAACGAGTATGGGTCAACAGTGTTGAGTTCGTCTTAATGTGAACGGAGTGTGTTAAAATAAGCTGGAAAGCTATTTTTAATGATTCTCTCTACGCACAGCAAGGACTGCAAGCTAAAAATATAGGTTTTCTAATAAAATTATATTAATATCTTATTTCCATGTTCTGGCAGACAAAGAGCAGCGTTAAGTTCCGACACTCGAAACTCAAGGGCAGAAAATGGGAAACGAAGAGTCTTAAAACATCTTCTGCCCTTACCTACACTGCTATGCAGAAAACAGCGTGAAGTTGCTATATAACTTTTGAAAAAAAAAACCACAAATACGGCAATTAAGTCATCGCTTCAAATAAAATCGATCCGAATAATATGAATAATAAGTATTTAACATTTATAAATGTCATTTTAATAATATTTACATATAAATTAAACATTTTTCATTTTAACATATTAATTTAATTTTGACATAGTAATTAAATGCAGATTCAAATTTTCATAAACCATTTAGAATATTTTACAAAACATATTATATTTTCTAATATTTATAAAAAAACTTTATTTTATTATGAGACAGCAGTTGTGGGTTTGATTCCCATTAGGAGGAATGCTTATTTATTTTCATTTCCTTATAAGAAGACAAAGAGCGGCGTTAATTACGCCACTCGACACGCAATGTCTCTAGAATTAGGGGTAAAGAGAGGAACGGAATATCTTAATCTTAGGCTCCCTCTGTATAGGTATATATCGTGCTAAGCGAAAAAAACGTACAGCTGATTTAATATGCTGCAATTATTTCAATATACATAATATATGGTCACCCTAACAGCTGCTAATCTTGGAGGAGCGACCCTTAGCCATTGTTTACAGTTGAGCGGTGAATCGTCACAAAATAATTAGCAAGGGATGGTATCCCTTGCGGATTATAGTGTTTGGTGTGAAGATGCTTTAAATTATAGGGTTTAGAGGGGGTAGTTTAGCTTTATTAAATTATACGTTTTGATATATACCTGCCGTGTTGGAAAGAACTTATTATTAGGTAAATGTAACTGTCCATACCTATATTATAAATTCGAAAGTAACTTTGTCTGTCTTTTACGCAATCAGGGCCAAACCGCTAATTTAATTGTTATAAAATACTCATATAGAGATACTCGAGGGTCTCGGGATGAACATAGGATACTTTTTTTCTCATATTTGTAATATTTTCGATATATATAATATATTAAAAGACTTATTAATTTGACATGCAATTTATTCTGCCATGTTAATAACACCCGTCGCTATGCGACCGTTGCTAAGCAACGATTTGCAAAAAATGTTATTGTTAGAAAACGTCACCCAAAATGAGCTTGCTTAACGCATCTCTCTATTGAAAACTGAAAATAATATCATAAATATATTTAATAAATATTCGTAGAGTTCAAGAGGGCGTAGCCGCGTACGGGCCCACTAGTTGTTTTATATACGCTTTTTTCCAGAGCGAAGACGTGAATATAATTCATTCCCTCGAATGGAAATCGAACCAACAACTATGCAATGATAGCCTTATAATAAATTAAATAAAATTAATTTAAATTGGAGCATTTCTCACAATATTCAATATCCGTAGCAAATTAAATGAAATACTTCTAAGCTTCTTTCCATTGAAGTGTTAAAGTCGCAATTATTTTTATGGACAAACACGAATTTGCGTTCAATATATAAGATACGAACGACATGTGAAAAATAACAGAGGGATTGTTAAAGGTATTACATGTTTATGATACCTTCAATCGATTTAAATCCACACGTTCCTTTATAGCCTTTGTTTATTATTTATATTGAAATACTGTTTTTTTTTATTTTATTGGACATATTCGTTTGTAAAAGTACCTATCTATTATCAAGCGTTGATTTTCAAATGGTTTGTAAAATAGGAATTAGAGATTTTTCTCTCTGTTCTCTGTTTTATAAATATATGGAGAACTTTGTTAATCATCAAATTATCGATGATACTGGAGTAAGGTCACGTAAAAATGAGGACCCTCGATAAACATAAAATCTATACTAACATTATAAAGCTCAATAATATTTTGTTTGGCTAAATGCGTTAATCTCAGAAACCACTGATTCTAATTTGAAAAATATTTTAGTGTTTGATATTTATCGTATAATCCACCATAGCTGCGTCCATGTGTCATACATACATTTTATATGTCCACAGAGTTAATTAAAGCTGCAGGTAAAAAGCTCGTATAAAATAATAATTAAAGAAAAAAAGCATAAAAATAAATTAATAACCATACTTTAATTAGTTACATTTTGTCGTATCTATTATTATTGAAAACCTTTTTTTGTTCGTCACGTTTCGCTAATGTAAAGAGTAAACTCATTCCTACCTTATTACACGGTTGGTTATTTTTTTTAATACAAATGGCGCTTAGATTGAAAGTTATGGTAGCGAGTTTTGGTCGTTTTTTTTGGTGTGTTATAATTATGTCTTACTTTTCAATGAAGTTGTTTATGTTTTTACTGTTTTTGTTATAAATATAGAGTGTAGAAAATATATGGTATTAAAGGCAGAGGGAACCTAATGTTAAGAAACCTTTCTCCACTTTCCGCATTGTTTTGTTACCAAAACGAGTAAATGAATTCAAGTTATTCACCTCCGAGTGAAATCGAACCCACAAACGACGCGTTTAAAGTCAGAAGCTGTGCCACCACTATACCTACTACACTGGTTTAACAATGCCTTCCTTGTTTAATAAAATCATCTATTCTTAATAGAAACTTTCATACTTTAATTCTAAATTAGTTTCTATATATAACCAAAAGCAGAGAAAATCTAGTGTTTCTGTTCTCCAAATTATGAACTTGCTACTACGTCAATTTTTTTTCTACTGTACCATTAAAGTAGTAGTTAATTAAGTTTTAAAAACCTATCCATCTTTATTAGTCTCGCTGTTATTAGTACGATGATATAAGTGTTTCCTGCGTTTTATTACACGGTGAAATTTCATTTAGCACTTCGGCACCTTTAAAGTTTGAGATAGATTTGTTACTTTAATAATATGAAATTAATCATTTCAAATTTAATTTTAAAGTAGCTGATCATCTATTTTTTAGTATTTTAACAGGTTTTAGGGGATTTTTGTAAGTTATTTAGAAGGTTTTTATGTGGAGGCCAGTCGTGGCGCAGGTTCACATTTGTGTAACTGTAAAGGTAACAGGTTGTGGGTTTGATTCCCACTCGAGGAAATGAATATTTTCATATCTTGCTCTGGTGTCAACTTTCGCAGATGATTTGAACGATTTGTGGAGAAAAGAGTGATCTTTCATTACATTCTTTCTCTTATATTGCAAATACGTGAGCGAGTATCAATACAATTTTCCAATACAAGAAATTAATCATCAATCAATTCGAACATATTAACAATATTAAAAGCACAAAAATACCTGAGCATTAGGTGTTAAAGCTGCAGATATAGCGTTCTGTTGCGCCGCCGCGGCCGCTGCAGCAGCCATACTAGCGCCAAGCGGTCCATACGCGGCGCCATAGTAGCCTCCCATAGCTTGTGTCATACCACCGCCGGCCATGCCTGTATACAAACAATTTTAGATTAGTAATTTCAAAAATAGTGCCACTTTACATGCAATGCCTCCAAAATTCGGCGAAAAGTGGGGAATCTAAGTGTCTTAAGTGGAACGTAATGTCTTAACGCTAGGTTCCCAGGTTACATCAGCCTAGCTTATGGTGCTATGTGTAGGATACAGTGAAGCTATAAAAAACATTGTATCAGAAAAGAAGTAGTTGTAGAAGAACTTAGAACTTCTTTTCACTATAAAAAAATACATCCATAGTCTACTTTTAATTGACTACCATTCAACTCTCCGAAGTCTATAAAGTATCTAAAAGTATCTCAACAAGTATCAAATAACATAATAGTAAATAACAATAATAAACGCATTAAGTAATATTTCAACAAATACTAAATAACCGAAATACAGTCAACAATTAACTAACCTAGTATTGTCCATCTAACCCCCAAGTAAGGCGTGTTTAATAAACACCTAAGGAACTGACCGACGGTTAATAGAACTCGAGGGCCGTCGGATTATTCAGTACAATGAAATAATTAATTGGTGCTCAGATCTGAGCTGCCGGCCATTATACGGGCTGAATGGACTTAGGTGTGGAAATCTAAGTTTGGGTTTTGATTTATGTATTGGGTACGTGGTCGTGATGTATAGCAGTTGGTTAGTATTGTTTTGGAGTTAATTGTGGAGGTTACGAGTTTGATTTTGTTAGTTTTTTAAGCGGTTGGATAAATGCGGCGTTCAGTTTCGCAGATTCGGGGCGTGGGGAATTAGTATTGTCTAAAAAATGTGTAAGAGAAGCAGAAATGTAAATTAGTTACTGCAAAATAATATTAATTCTATAAACAGTTTTACGCTTTTACAGCATAGTCAAAGTCGTGTTATTGAAAATAAGAAATTATAAGCTCCATTTTTTAAACGTCGAATAATTTACTAGATACTGGTACATGATAAGGTAGGCAGAGGAAAACTAATATTGAAACATTCCATTCTCCACTTTCCGCCCAATTATCGGGACAGCACGTTTTAAGAATTGGAACCCAACACCGCGCTTTTACCAGATAGAATATTAAATTTTGATAAACTTCCAAATACTTCAATATACCTATTATTAAAATTCAATTCGAACACATCAAATAAACGTACAAAATTTGACATCAACCTATCCGATATAACGTAATCGAAGCCTCAAGGACTAGGTTTTAAATAAAAAACGTATGGAAAACCCTCTTTATGGTGACACCCGGATTTACAATATACCAGCTCGTATCTTCGAACGAAGCCAGTATTTTATAGGCGTTGGGTCGCAAATCGCTTAACGGCGGGCCATTGTAAAGTATTCGAAGGGCCGGTGGAGATATTTTTTTTATTATATTTATAATTAAATTGGTTGTCATCTCGCCATATTCTGATGTCTTCGCCTGGTATTGGCGTGAATGCGATGAAAATTTCCCACCCTGGGAGTTTTTTCAAGAGTTTTATTAATTTCGTACATACGCTTGCTTGGTCGGTCGCTGGCTTCGAGGCTCGGTTTTTAAATATTTTTAACTTCAAGAATGACAGTTGTAGAGTGAAATGGTATTGCTAATAGATGTAGTGTGTATATTGAGTTTTGGTTGTTAATTAAGCTGTGTAATTTGTGAGTTCATTTATTTATAGCGACAACAGGTAGTTCGACCGTTATTAATATAATTCTTGTTTTAAAGTATAGGTATATTATAAATAATATGCATGATTTTCATTTAAAAAATGTTAAAATTGTTGTAATGTAAGAAATATAATATTGATTATTCTACATTTTTTTTTGTCTTAAGATATATCAATCAACCTTTACGTTTTTCTGCATACTTTACAGGAAAAAGAGTTTATAGAAAAACAAAGGAAGCAAAGTAAGAAGAATGAATGTACATATTTTCAATTAACGAGGTAGTCAACTTAAAATTAAGTAAATTAATGCGAAATGAATGTTTTCACACCCGAATATACACAAGATAATTAAAACATTCAAATATTAACACAAAAAACCAAAACATCCCACGAAAAATCTATTCGGGAATAAGAAACTGTAATTTCCAATACTGGCCACCCCGAGTCTTTTACAATGCATCCATTTTCCCTCGACCATTCACTCCATAATGACCTTTCTATATAATACCTACTTACCTATTAATAAATATAGTCAGGTAGAGAGTATTGTGCATATCGATTTGGAAAGGTCTGCTTTGGGGATCTCGTTCGGCCCTGGGCCTCGTTTTGTTGAATTGAATACGTTAAATTTTACGGAAAAGTAGCCATTCTTCCGTCCATCCGTCAGCTGTTTTCTTGCAAGGTGATTTGGCAAGCGTTAAAAGCATTTTTGGCTATTAATCTTTGGAAATGGCAGTTTTCTGGTCTGTTTTGCATGTTCTTAATATTGTATAGTATTGATGGTTGCTGATAGTGATAAATATATATATATGATAGTGGTTTAAAGTGTTATTCGGATTGTGATGATATGCATATTGAAGTATAGGATTTGGACATGTGCTTTTAGGGTACAATATAAATAGTCTACACATAAGCTGTAAGTTTTCTCCATATGTCAGATTTTACAAGAATTATGTTAATTTCGTAAATAGTTTCGTGATGTTTTTATCCAATAGATATATTCAAAATGTGAGGTATACAAGAGTAAGATTTCATTACAGTGTATTCTAATAAAATAATATTTATAAATTCCGTTGTTTTCAATACAATTTAAGAAAAGCTGTAAAATTATTAATTTTGGTAACGTAATTTTCTTACTTATATTTTGTTGTTTTTTTCTAAATAAAAGGATTTTTTGTAAATTAGTAAAATCTTAGCAAACTCAAAGTCTACATAAGAATATATGTAAATCAAGAAAGTAAAATTAAAAGTTACTTCACACTGGTTTCTGCGTTGCCGTATAACCTGCTGGGTTGAGACACTTCGTGACCCATATTTTACTCAATTTTTGAGACATTGCTTATTAAGTAGTGGATTGAATCTATGGCCATAATGCTTAGAAAAAGAATTAAAAGCTATACTGTAAAAATACTATATTACCAGCCGTTTGGCAAAAATAACTTTTTAGAAACAAAAACAACTGAACGTAAAATAAAACAATTCTCTACTCTACTTCAAGCCTAGCATGAATTTGATTTGGAAAACTCGATCTTTGAAGAACAAGTTAACTTGTTTTACAAAGTGAAAACAGTAACCATCGTTCTTGCAAAGTCCCGTTTAATTAAAATCCGCCTTTGATGTGGCATTTTTGCGGCATCGCCTATAGTATACTATAGTGCCTATAGTATAGTAAATTTAACCCTTTCTTAGGGAAATTAATTGACTTTTTGTTGGTCGCGCATTGTGATCGAAGATTGGGTTTTGCTATTTTCATAGCAGTGACCTTTTGAAATTGGTTGGGCTTCTTCAATTTTAGCTGATATATTTTTTTAGGAAATAGAAAATAAGGTTTAAATAAATCTCAATAATAAATTGGAGTAAAGGTGACGATTGAGACATTAATTACCATAGTTTTTTCATATTCTAGATCTGGTAACAAGATAGAGCGCGACGTTGAGTTCTGCCACTCAACAAGCAATGCCTCCAGAAGGTAGGTCCCCTCGGTAGGAAGGTCTAGGTTCCCTCTGCCTACCTTGCTGTGTGCGGGATAGAGCGTGAAGCTGACTACTTATTCAACAATATATTTTTTTATATTGCAACTATAGATAAATGACGAAGCGTTATTTTCGCCACATTAAAGATACACCCCACTTGTGCCCAAACTCGAAACTAACAAACCATGGTTAAATTGATCGATTAGCTGTAGTTTTGCAAATCACTGTTCCTACTGATCGGATTTTGGTCTTATATAGGACATTGTAATTGGGAATGGGAATAATAATATAAGGCTCAAGAAGTATGCATCAACACGAAACTCTTTTTTCCATTCGATCCAGTAGTTTCTGGATATAAGAGCTTTCAACCAAACAAACTCTTAAGCTTATTATATTATGTATAGACAAATAACACATAACTCTTTGCTATTTAGTAAAATATCAAAATATTGACAAGTGACGTCACAACTATCAAGTCATGCATGGTCTACAGTTCTTGGGATATCATGTAAATGACGTCACGCGACCGGAAGTAGCTCAGCTAGCGGCAGGCAGGGGGTGGGGCTTCCGGCGGCGCACGCGATTGGTCACTTCCCTTCTGGTATTGCCATAATATGGTAATCGTGATGCAGCTATTTATTGGATTATTGTGGATTAAGGGAGAAAAACAAGACATTTTGTATGTCAATTAGATTTTAGAAAAAAAATATCACATATAAAGAATGATAGGTATATCGTTTCGATATTTTTACCCATATATTTTACCAATGAACAAATATTTATATTATTATAATATCATTATATTTTAATTTAACAAAGAGGGAATAATTTACGTAATTTCAACAATCAATATTTGAGTTTCATTATTTGAGAACGTCGACACCTAAACATATGTTTTGTATAATGTATTTTTTTCATTATAGTCGCATATTATAATTATAAGTGCGTACGTGTGTTTTTTTAGTTTCAAGCAAATGACAGGGAAGGCAAGGGAACCTAGTGTTAGGTTACTCCGTTCTCTTTTTCCAGCCAATTTTCGAGATATTTTGTGTTGAGTGGTCACATTCGAAACAGTTTTTTTATTTTGTTACCAGGGCGGGAAAATGAATCTTAATTCCTCCTAGTGGGAATCGAAGCCACTACCGTCGCGTTCACAGTCAAATGCTATACCGCTGCGCCATAACGGCCTCAACCTTCACGACTCATTATATATTTGCGAAGTTTAAGCGTTTACGCTCTCTTTCCTATCTTCTTTTTTTCCACTTTCCACCATCGCTAATCCTGTAATGTACTTTATTTCACTAGTGACGTCATATCCAATAAGCTTTTATTAAATTTGTAGTCATTTCACAGATTATGCCTTTTATAAAGGCAACAGTGTCTCTAACTCTCTACATTTACAGTATAGAATAGAACTTATAGATATCCTATAATTTCTTTATTAACGTCCTCTTATCGTTCTTTAAATAACCTTTTTTTCGTAGTTACGCTCTCTCCCGAAAGGAAGGGTAAGAAGAGTGAACAAGATGTTAAGACACTCTTTCCCCATTTTCGTCCATTTTTTTTTCCAATGTCATATAAGTTGTTTTAACCGAATTATTATCACAGGAGGAGAATTAGGAACAGTTCCTCGTTTTGGTAATAGACAAAGGGACAATCTGTCTTAACATTACATCCCCTTCTACTCTTGTGGGGGGAAAATATGAAGTAACTTAAAATTTAAATTAACAACATAAAATCAAAGAAAATCACTATTTTTTGAAGAATTATAGCACTTTCTTCCAAGTCCACATTATAATAGCACGCCACATCTACATAATATGTCACAATACACAAATATTATTTGTTCAGTTGGTTCAAATAATAACGTAATGCTAGCAACAGATTATTTGAAGCGAGGCAGAGCGTGAAAGCAAGTATAGACTTTGCCTACGAGACGCGTTGAATCGATAATGAAATTTATTGTTTGACATAGGTAGTGCCATTTTCTGTTAATTTTCACTGTAAATTGGAAAATTTGGATAAAAAAATCGATTTTTTTCTAAATTCAATATTTAGAAAATGATGCGATGTGACAGAAATTACGATAGTCGTAGGTTCGATTCCCGATCGGAGGTTGTTTCAATTTGCACTCTGGAGACAAAGACGTCGTGGAGTTTGACAAAATGCAATTCAAAAATTTATACTTATTACAGAGCCATGAGATGGATTCCGCCTCACATCAGTGTACATGCTTCTTTAAAATAATTTATTTCCTTATTTCTTTTATAAAGTATCTATTATTCTATAGAAATAATACACACAACCCTATCATAGAAATGAATAAAACTACCGTACTTGCATCTGTGTAAACCCGGCCAGGCCAAGTTAGCCTCGAGGACAATGGCGTAGAAATTACAACCGTAGCGTTTGTTTGTTTTCAACTTGTAATTAGCATAATTATATTGGATTCTTTGCTTTATAGTTGGGTAATATGTTTTTGATATTAAAGTCGATTCGAGTATTGTTTTGTATGGAAATATTTGGACGCGTATATTCCACGTGTCGGTCTTTGTGGTGATTGTACGTTCAAGTTGGAATTATTGGGGTTATTGGGGAGCTTGTGTTTATGAAATGGATTTTGCAACGATCGTTAAATTATATGTAAATTATTTATTTTCCATTTCGCGCTCTGGTACCAAGATTTGGTTGATTTCGTCACTTACGCTGACACCCAGTTTCGGAAATTGGCCGGAAATTTGTTAACAGAATGTTTTAACACTAAGTTCCCTCTGCCTATAAGGCTACGTGCGAAATATAGCGTGATATGTGAAATTAGCAAAACCAAAACTTGATCGTATTCCATATAATTCTAAACAAACTACCCCATTTAGAATCGAAAAATCTCCTTTCAACCCACTTTATAATACTTAATAACCTATTTTATGAAAGCAAGGTCACATAATTAGTCAATGCGACTTGTGACCATACCCTCCGAACGGTAGGCGGAGACTTGAGTGTGTCGCCACGTGGCCGTCGCGTGTACGGGCCCTTTAGGCCCTTAACGATATATTTGTAATTTCTGGATAGATTTTCTTGTGACACACTATTAGCCATTGATTTTTTATGTTTTATAAAATGCAGTTTTTCTTTTTTTTTGTATCAGATAGGTGTAGAATGATCACTTTTGATTTCTCACTCAGTTAATATGTTATGTCATATTAGGGAAAGAAAACAAAGAAAATTTATTAGAAGTTGAATTTAGTTCCTTTTGTTGTCTGCCCTTTGAAGGTATCCAAAAGGCACAGGTGCAATTCCTGCTACGATCATTTTTTTATGTTTTCTAAAATATTTTTGAATTTAAAACTTATGCATGTAAGTGGATTTGAACTTCAATTATCTAAACGCATTGTTTCTAAGCAATATTAAAAGTTGAGTATTATTATAATTTGGTAGCACAGCAACTATAAATTTGACAGTTATGAGTTCGAATCCCACTCGGGGGTATAAATCATTTTCGATTCCTTGCTCTGGGAACCACGTCGGTGCGCGGTGAGTTCAGTTCTATCCTCAACTCAATGTTAAGTCTGTTGTATGCAGGATACAAGCGTAAAGCTATAAAAATAACAAAATAAAAATTACTAGAATAATCTGCCTAATGCGATACTGTTATACGTATATGAGAAAAAAGAAATAGAGGATGAAACGAAAAATGTATTTTTAAAAAAATCTGTCAAGAAGCCAACTAAGTATAATTAATATTCCCATATACATTAGTTTTTACAAGCGTGTACTCCCTGCGGTCTAAGCGTGGGCGTGGCTTACACGTGTTGGTGTGTAACTACCCTTATTTAAGGGTCGCGTCACACCAAATAGCTTTTAACTTAATTGCCACCGCGAGTTTATGGTGGAATAAAAGTGGGGTGATTAAACATTCGTAAACGTTTTATAGATTTCAATCGTTTAAAGGCTTTTCTTCTATTTCTATATGTTTAGTGCTATTTTTAATTTAATAAGTGTTTTCCTAAATTTAGTTATAGATTTAAAATTATGTTGGTAGTAAACGTGGGTAAAGTGCAAATCAACACTCGGAGGTATGGAATATGTAATATTTACATTTTCTACCTTTCATAACAAGGCATAACGCGGCGTTGAGCTCCTTTCAACATGCAATGCTTTGAGAATTAGGCAGGAAAGTGGGCAACGGAATGTCTGAACATTAGGTCTCTAGATGTCTCTAAATGTTACAAATTTGAGCGCAATGTATGTCTGAACGGAGTTTCCGGAGTTGCCTTTTTATAATTATGTTAAATAGTATTATGTAATATTTTAACATACGTTTAGGATCTAATCTCATTTACTCACTCCTATTGTAGAGAATTAAAGATATTATAAATATCTCTGAACAAGAATTGAACTTACAACCAGTGAGTCTATGAACACCCTACATATTTCAACCATTATAGGCATTACATCAACAAATTTCCTTAAAAAACCAACAAACCGTGAAAGCTTCATCCATTTCACGTATTTTGTTCCTACGTTTTTAAATTTCGGACCCGATTACTTACAGAACATTACTAATGCCGCAAGCCGCCCCCACCTAACCCTATAATGCGTATGTAAAAAGCGGGACGGGATCTTTCAATAAATATAATAACCTTAGGAGTGAAATTTGACGCACCCTCAGTACAAGGGTTAGTTTTCCTATTGTATGTCTCACATTGACAGCGAGAACTGTCAAACACAGTGTAGTTTTAAACTACGTTTTTCATTTTTTTTTTCTTTTCTTTTGGTGTAGGCTTAGGGGTCAGGGTTCGGGGCTTTTAGTTTGATCTTGTTGTTGTTGTGAATTTTTTTTTGAAATTGAATTGTGATGTAAGATGGTATTATCATTTCTTTTAATATCAATAAGGTTTTTTTTCTGTAAATGAGAATCGTCTCCCAAACCGTAGAAACAGAAATTACTAAAATGCTATGTGGAATCAAGAAAAAATAAGTGTCAAAATATAAACCAGCCACGTGGTAATCTATACATCTTTCTATATTATTATTGTAAAAGTAAAACGCTTGTTTGGTGTATTGTTCTAATCTCAAGAATTAATTGCACGAATTTAAAAACTCATTTTGAGTTATACTAGTCAATTCTTCGAGGAACCGCCGTAGGCTTTATTACCTATATTGTAGTATGAAACTAAGTAAATTCTATATTTTCATGGGGGCAAAGCCACGTGCAAAAGTAGTCATATTCAAATTTACATTACGATTAAACAGACGGACGCCAAAACATACATTTTATATACGTAGGTACATTGTAACTACAATCAATATAAGAAAAATAAGAAACGTATATTAGTTTATTTTTCATTTCGTTATTAGATAATCTTTTCTAGAGAACGATGAGACTCCATAGTCGAAGAAATGAAAAAGATGACAACATAAACTTTGCAAGCTTTAAAAAGATTTTCCAATTGGGTATTTCTTGAATTCGTGTAGAACTAGACTTGAATGCCGCACTAGACCTTATATTTTATTTTTGTTACTATGAATAAAACAGGTTAGGCAAGTTATTGGCTCACTATTATTTTAAGACATTTTGTGAATCTGGCGGAACATATCGCTGCTTTTGGTCCCTAGACTGTAGAAACGAAAATAATATAAATGAAACCCACAATTTTCTCTTATAGATTAAATAATTACCGAATGGTAGATTCGCTTGTTTTCAATATTAGATTTAAAAAAAAATTGGTCGATACATTGAATTATCAAGGGCGTATAGCGAACGTGCAGTATGGTCGACGAGTAGTGGCCACCCTAAAGTTAGCTATAGAAGATTACGCAAATTCGATTTTAAGAAGTTTCTTACTTTTTATCAGTTAAATAATTACGTCTCGAGTGACCAATGCGCAGAAGTTCAAAAGAGCCCAACATCAAGGCGTCCACGACTCGCTGACCGCACTGTAACACAAGCCTATTAGTAAATACTTACATCGATTAAAAAACCTGCCTTTTCAACAATAATAAAGTTTATTGTGGATGATTTTTTACAACTTGTCTACAATTCTTTAGTTTAGAGTCACGGAAAAAAATCGTGACCATGAACGTTTTTGTCGCGGGGCGAGTGACCGGAGTGCTCTCTTTACTTGCTTTCCAGTACTTGAAATGTGTAGTTAAGATGTTTTTATATAATTAGTTGTCAAAGGATCTGGAGATATATATAAATATATATATTTATAAGAAATCATTAGTTTTAATGTTTGGTTTTCAGAACATTGATATTGCTGTAATGAAATTTAAAATCGAAGTTCATTGGAACAATCTTCTAATGAGAAGAATTTAAGAATAGATTTTTTTATTGGCCAAAAAACATTTCAATATTGGTTTTTAATTATAAACTAATTTCGATATTACAAATTTCCCATTGAAATTTACATTTACACTTATAAAATGTTCTGCAAGAGTTTAGTAGTTCCGAGTACTCTTGGAGCCAGAAATAATATTAGTTTGTGGTAGCACTTTCTAACAATAAAATTATGAGTGGGCGTTCTTATAAGTACGAAACATAAATTGAAAATATTCCTTATAAATATTAAAATGATATACGAAGAAATGAGCGTATAACATACATTTTTATTGGAAATCATTAAACGAGGCACGACCATTCTGTAATCGATAGATAACTTCAACCATGTTAAATATAAATTTACCTATTTACGATATTTTTACGTTACTCTTGCTGTCGTATTTTATTTTATTTATTAGTTTCACGCTTCATGTCACTTTTCACCGAGTTCTCCGGGCATTGCGTGTTGAGTGACGGAACTCAACGCCGCGGTTTGGACCGGCTAGGGTGATAAAATAAAGAAATAAAAATATTGACTATTTCATTTCCCCGGGTGGGAGTCGAGCCCACAATAGTCGCGTTTACAGTAGCTAGCTAGTAGTACTCCTGTACCACGGGGGCCTTAGTTTAGAATTCAACGGAAAATGGAAAACACAAATGTTGTAACATTAGGTTCCTAGGTTCCCTCTGCATATCATATCGTTCTATGTGCGTGACACAGCGTAAAACTAAAAAAAAAATTACTATTCAAGTACGCTACAAACGTAGCACAGCTATTATATAATCAGTACCGTTATGCTTGAATCGATGACATTGGAGCTTGTCGCATCTTTTGATACGTATTTTGTAATACGCTTTTGAATGGTTTTTTTTTATAAGAAGTAAAATAATCGTATTTATTATTATACTCGCATATTTTACATGGGCTGGCAAATTTCTATTGAATTAAATATTTCATACTATCATTTCCTCTGATATCTAAGGAAAACCGCAAAGTTTCGACACCCAACATTCAATGCCTCAAGAATCCGGCGGAAAGTAGGGAACGGAGTGTTTCTAGGTTCTAAGGTTCTTCCCGGCTGCTGCGTGATATAACGTGAAGTTAAGAGTAATAGTTTTACAAATAGAAAAACTGTTATGTATTTAGTTAAATTAAAATATATATTCGGAAGCCTTCTGTTCCTGTTCCTCACGCGTCATCTGTGTTGTTACCAGAGCGAGGAAAAATGAAAATGATCATTTCACCTCCCAATCACCTTTGTGAAAATCTCAAGATGTTTTTAATACTAATTTAAAGGTTTTTTAAGATATAACCACGTAAACCAAAGAAATCATTATACTACATAGTACATTTTATAATGTTTTTTACCGAGGAATTATGAAGAGCCAAGTTAGACATTAATTTATTACTCACCGCAAACTTAGTAGCAAGATTTACAGCTTTTGTGCTTACGATATCCGTAACAGGAAAACCTTAATAAATCTGGCATTCTTCCAAACAGAAAAAAATTCAGAAACAACATAGAAAAACTAAAACTAACAAAAAATTTTTTACAACTTCACCGAAATGTGGGATTTGCGTATTGTAAATAATCTGAGGTTTAGTATTTTTAATGAGCGAATTTGTATTTTTATTATATTCTATTATTAGTGTTTTAGAATTTTAAGGTCGTGGTCCTTTGGGGGAATAAATAATTTGTTTTCCTCGCTGTGATGTCAAGATACGCGGCGTTAAATTTTTAAATGTCTCGAATATTGGGCGAAAAATGGAGAACGGAGTGATTTAACACTAGATTCCCTCTGATTACTCTGTGTATGTATATGGCAAATTAAACATTTTATATTTTATGATTACATATCTATGAATTCAAACGACATCTCAAGATCGATCTCAGACTTGAGAGCGTCTTTTCCATTATTTGTGTGTTAAATTCCACGAAAGCCTATTTGTGAGCGACAAAGAGTGCTATATTAAAAAGTATTTTTCATATGAAAATGAAACCACTGTTTTATGATATCTAATGATAGGTTACAAGGATTTTGTATTCGTGCGTGGACACATTGTATTTGAATCAGGGTTTTTAGTTTCACGTTGTATCCCGCAGTAGGGGGAACTTGGGAACCTAGTGTCAAGACACTACGTTACGATTAAGACATTACCGTACCCTATTTTCCGCCAGCTTTTGGACGCATTGCTTGTTCAGTACAGGAAGTTAACACCGTTACCAGAGTAGCCGAGATTTAATTCAGTTTTTTTATTGTTTTGTTTTTTATTGTAGGAATCGAATCGGGTAAAAACGTTTACTTTTCATAGATCATGCAATCGGGCTATAACTTCGGGCTATAGTACTAGTTATGAAACTAAAAACTTACCAGCTCTCAAAGCATCCATAGGCACACTCGGGTACGGTATGGAGTACGGATAGCCCTCTTTCCTCAACGTCTTAGGTTTCCGTCTGGGCCTATATTTGTAATCGGGGTGCTCCTTCATATGCATAGCCCGCAGCCGCTTGGCTTCGTCTATGAATGGTCTCTTCTCATCCTCTGTTAGTAATTTCCATTCTGCCCCTGTAATTTTAGGATTGTTTAGTATTGTACAATAAAATAGGTAAAATAAAAAAAATAGTAACGTCGTAGCGAAATGGCACACGTGCTTGATTGAAACCGCGGTGGTTGTAGGTTCGAATGCCCTTCGGAGGAATTAATTATTTATATTTTCATTCCATTTTCATTTCCAGCTCTAATACCTGACAGGACTAGCGCAATTTCTTGAATATTGGACTTAAAGCGGAAAACAGAGAGACACTATGTTCCCTCTGCCTACCCTCTTGTATGTGGGATAGATAACTTCACAGCTAAAAATAACTATATAAAATTCTGAAAAATATTTATTATAATGAGTTTATGAATAGACACGTTTAGTTTAAGCTTCATAAAACACCTAACCAGTGTAGTGTTTTTGGCACGTAATCTATCTGTGTGGTTTTGTCGCCTATATTATAAATATGTAATATTTTTTTATGATAGGTATGTTAGTCGACGAGTAGGTATGTCGACTGTCTGTTACGCTTTTATTACTCTCTGCTGAAGTTTTAATGAGTTTCGACTATGAATAAAATGTTATGAAAATTAAATTATCAGCCATCAAATTTCTATTACACTGTAATCACGAAATTGGTCACCACTTATCCAATAAAACTTTCGTTCATAACCAAAATCAACAGAAAATCCAAAATCTCCAACTCATGAAAAACCAAACTCTCAACTATTAATAACATTCCAACAAAATGCAGAAAAGTAATTTGCCCTAACCATTCCTCATTGGTGAAAACAATGCCATTGATCGATACAATATAATCGAAACGAGCGACTTGTCTCCCAGTCGATTCAAGAGGCAACCCTTTTGTCCGCCCGCTTTATGGAAGGCAGTATTCACGGCGTGGAGGGGCGCCACCGGCCATTCAAAAAGGCAAGACAATTCTGAATCATCCGACTATAAAAGAGAAAACAATGTAGGTACATTGAAAGCCACTGGGAACTTTCGTCCCGTTCTCGCATACCAAAATTCCAACGGAGTGAAATATATAAATATATATAAAGCTAGGTAGGTATATAGTAGGTAGGTTATACTGTAGGTAGGTAGGTATGGAGTAGGTAGGTACCGCCTAATGACGAATTTGCGCTTTTCATTCCGCTACACAAGTTTTTCCCGTTTTCATTATTCGTTGGGGAGACAGTCGCCTTTGTTGGATAAGAATCGTCTACTTATTATAGGATCTGTCGCGGTGATACTGATACGATTTTGTAATTTCCTTTAAAGTTTTGTTGTGTTTGGGGAAATATTGATGGGGAATTTTAAAATATTTTTTTGGATAACCATATTTTACTATTATCAATTGTATTGGGCATATTCTACGAAGAGCTTAAAATATTGAATCTATAAAAAAATTACAATTTTTTTCTTTAATATTTAAGCCAATCAAACTTGTAAATTTGATCACGATTTTTGCAAAGCGTTGATTTCAGTCACAAACCCCGAGACTTCCCAAAATAGATGGTTAAGATAGAAAAACACTAAGCGGTGCCTATTCTAATATACGAGTAGGTATATGGCATATATATAATAGTAAAAAATATGATACTTTCATAGAAATAAAAAAAAAACACCTCTAAATAAGTCAAAATATTAAAACTATTCTGCCCACATACCTTTCTTTATAACCAGCTTACGTACGTACACACTCGACCTATCCAATATAAACTCAAAGCTCAAAGCTACAAATATTTTTAATTTAATTAACAATTATACATTGCACGTGTCGAGTGTTGCCACTCTACAGTAATTATTTCCTACATCCCACCTCTTATACAATAGTTAGTTTGGGGGTATGGTCTTATGCAATATGTATTAATGATTATTATAATTTATTATATTTATTTCTGTTTTTATTCATTATTGTTTGAAATTGAATTTCTAAGTATTATGTAGGTGAGATGTGATGTTACTAAAAGGATTTTTATTATATAAGTACTCATACAATTTGCCCGCAACTTTGTTTACCTAAAATTAAAATTCTGTTTTTTCTCGTTCCTATAAGAATTTCGGTATATTCTTTCTTAGTGCTCCCCTACAATCCCCAAGGAATTATATAGGATCTCCAAAATAGGAAAAAAAAAAATTTCTTACTCTAGTCATACACCTGTCAGTCACTTGATAACGGAAGATATCAATAAATAGACATAAGTATTTGGGAGTCGTTAGTTTGTGTTCTATGCGAAAATGAAATTCATAAAAGAAAATTAATTTAATTTAGATTTAATAGCAAAATTGTAGTGTAAAAAAAATGTTTCACTCATTCTCATTGTGTTATGAGGTATAATTGAGTATTACCTACTGGAAAAAAGGTGCAAGTCAATTTATAATTTTAAAATTATTTCAATAAATACAATAATTTATAAAATATTTTATGTTATACCTATATAGCTCATGTTATTCTATAAACAGCTGAACAACCACAAATCCCTTAGTTTTGAACTCATTACCAAAACAACCACATTAATCTAACCAGGGACAAGAACAGAAGACAAACAACCAAAAGTAAAAACAGAAGGAAAATTCCACTAAAACAAAGACAAGAGAGCGAGCGTTCCATCTATAATACTCGCATAAGTGTGCCATTTCCATTACAACACATCAAGATCCATGTTTTACATCACATTGTACAACAATCGTACAAACAAAAACGCGAGACAAAAAAAAACGTATGTAACATACTCACTGAGCGACAATGGCGTGCGCGACAAAAGAGTTTCCTCTCTCTTGTATTAAAACGTCCATTGTGTTCGGAATCGGACGAAAATGCTCTTCATTACGCTGAAAGCTTGTGTGCCTTACAATGGGGGGGTTCCCCCCTTGACAAAGACTTACCACCCTTTCGTCCGGAAAATTGAAATGTTAAGACGTTATTTGGGTCATGATTTTATTAAATGTTTAATAGATTTTTTTTTTGGTGTTGTCGTCGTTGCCGCCTATTTGCTTAGTTGATTTCGTTAATTCAATTTTGTAATGTATTGGGGGAATGGATTTTGTGTATTTGATTATTCTGTGGTAGATATATAAACTATTCTTTTCTGTTCTATTGGTACAGATAAAAAAGAAAGCTTAAAAAATTATACAAATGTAATATCGTAGATTGCTAAAAGCAGTCTACTTATAAACAAAATAGACTAATTTAGAAATAAACTAATAAGAAATTTATTTACAACAATAACTAAATTATAATTCAAAATCTAGATCTTAAATTCAAGTACAACACAACAATATAACAAACAAACAAAGCAAACACAAAAGCTGAGTATTCTACTATCAATGAAAGGCACTGCCCTACACCCAGGCTGATGACTCCATGGAAACTTCAGATGCTTATTGTTTAAATAAGTTTATATAACGTGTTTATTATGAAACTGATGAATAGATATCATGTGATGTTAAATTATAGGTTTTCCTTTAAATATTTTACAAATATCTGTTATTTCTAACATTAATTTAGAAGTAAGTTTGATGACCTTTCTATAATAAATTTCAGCAAAAGAATAACGTGATAAATCTCTTCACAGGCTTTTGAGACATTTAATGATTAATGAGATATCGATTTCAGAATCTAAAATCTATTACAAGTTGTAAATTAGTTTTTAATTCTGTAGAACAATCCGGAAACAATTTCAGATCAAAAATCCAGTGACTTTGTCTCTCTCTGACTATTCTCTGACTATTCTCCCCTTTCCATAGGTTCCTATTATTCCTATTATCTTTAATAGGCGATCCTTGCGATATCTTTAGAGGTATTTGAGGACGCATCCATCGTATTTAGTCACTTTTCTTTTTTTATTTACGTTGTATCCCGCACATAGCGGGACAGATAGAGACAATGTAGCGTAAAAACACTCCTTTCGCTCTTTCTATCCAATTTTCTAACATAATACCTATAATGAAAATAATGAAAAAGTTTTCCATTAAAAACAATTTCACTTGTAATTTTAAGTTAAAACATAAACTAAATAACACAATGCACTCTCAATGTGGACCGGGACAAAAGGCTGTAGTAATTAAACAAGGGCAAACAAGCGGCCCTTTTAACAACAATAAGGTAACAACAGTATTTTTGTAGCCTGCCCCTGACAGCCTGCGCCGACGTGATAAGCCTCCCCACGTTCACGTCGTAGCTACTGCGGGCAGAGTAGATAGCTGGTGGAAGTGGTATCAAGATTTGTTTTTTTTTTTGGTAATTATTATAGTTTTTATGTATTTCAATTTTAATTAGTTATTTAAGGTTTTTATTTTTAGAAATAGCATCATATGCTTATTTTCCGCCGAATTCTGTTCTGTGATGTATTGCGCGTTGATAGGCGATACTCAACACCGGGCTTTTACAAAAAAAGTGGTTTTTCTCATCTGGCTTTTGTATACGGCACTGTATATAATAGGCGATATGGTTAATTTGTTGCTAGAATTATTTAATTATAATTCAAAAAATAAAACAAACAAGTTAAGTTAAATTTATAAATGCGGAAAAATTATTTAGGAATATTTAATTGCGTCTTTCGCAATATTTCTAAAACTGCAAATACATAGTTACTCCAAATGAGAGATATAATACAAGGATTGTGATTTTTTAACGCCGAAACAAGAAACTGAGTAATAATATTAAATAATAATATACAAAAGCAAAAGTATTATTTTTCCCACTACACTCTTCTTCCTCCTGGCATTAATCCCGGCTATTTCCAGGGTCTGCCTTTTTCCCACTACACTATTTACTCATAACTTACTTGACAAGTAAAGTGAAAACGATGTCATTTCCAACTTTAACTTCGTTGACGAATGAAGACCATAGTGTTTTGTTGCAATGCTTGCTTCGTGCAGTTAAATTACCTTTTTATTTTGTCTGAACACAATTGACAAATCTATTTTTTAATTTTTTAATAAATCTGTTGAATATTTACTTAAAAAATACCTACTTACTTTACTATCTGTTATAAATATTACCAAAAGAAAATTTGAAAATTTGGTATATATAATGCGTTTTTGAAACAAATTTCCATTTTATATCTGTAAATTTCGTTAAGAAAGAAGATGCGCTTATGAGTTATCTTTCCATTCTTATCTTAGTGGGCATGGAATGGCTTCAGAAGTATTCATTATTCTGTCAAATATTTTTTTAACTTTTTATCATAGTTTAATAAGCATTACAACACTTTAATGCTAGAAGAAATTACATATTTTCAATTAATCGCTCTGGTATCGAGGTAAAATGCAGCGTTGAGTTCTGCCACTCAACCCGAAATGCCTCAAGAATTCGGCTGACATATCTTAATGGAAATAGATTGTAATAACACTAGGTTCCCAGGTGTCCTCTGCCCACCCTACTATGTGCGGGATCGAGCGTGAAACATAATTAAAGTGTCAAAAATGTAACTTCGAAATCAATCCTATAATAACATTTACAATATAGCGTGAAATCAGCCTAAATTAACTAAACATTTTTTTCTATAAAAAGAAATCAAAGTTACTGTTATCAAACAGTTTTTATATATATTACCTAGTTAGTTTAAATTTAAAGCAAAATAATTGAACCATACGAGAATACCTCACAAAACGATTCAGTATCAGTTACCGAAATAAAAGTTCAATTATTAAAAGCTCTCCGTCCAGTACAAAAAGCTGAACCACTATAGCTGGTTTAATAGATTCCTTCCATACAATACATAGTTATTTTGTTGAAAAAAATTAACTTTAGTTTAGAGAGAACCATGGGTTCCTTTATAGAATTATACACGGAGACGCTATTGGGTATGCCCGTATACCATATTGAATCATAGCCAATGGCCAAAGAAGTGGGGTTTAATTACGGAATAGAAAAAACGGGAGCGCTCGAAACAAAAAATGATAGTAGGTACATAGGCGGGCGAGGAAAATCGAAGTAAATTGGAATTCGACATGTGCTGGCAACTGGTCCGGAGTAATTTGGGTTTGTGAAGCAATCTTGGGGATATATTAAAAGTGAATGTTTTAATGTATATAGAGTATGAAGGTTGTCGATTCAAATTCTATTTATGGTAATATAATTTTTGTTAATTTTAAAAAGAGGAAACAGAGAAAATAAGCGTTAAGACACTCTGTTCTACGCTATACTAACTAGACTATATATTGTGTGTTCAGAAAGCCAATAGAATAATATGAAAGCAGTAATTAAAAAAAATCGTTTCCAGGAATGGGAAGAGAAACCACAACCGTCGCGATGGTCTCTTTCTTTATTGGACTAGAAAGAACATATCCCGAATTTTCATTTCTTTTCTATTATATACCTACTTACAAGAAAGATTATGACTCTACTCGAAGAACATATACTTTGATTAATCTGACTATAAACGCGATATATCTCGCGTAAGGGTTGCCGGCGTCGATAAATGAAAAGCAATTACACGAACTACAATCGCCGCCCTCGCCTTAATTAATATTAACTACGAGACGCCCCTAACAGTTGGCAGTACAATTGAGGTAAGGCAAATGCAACAGACAGCGATGGAAACATGATACACACGGTTTTAACGTTTTTAATTCGAGGTTTTTTTTTATTTATTTTTTCTTATTATTTTTATTTGATGCATAAATAAAGGTAAAGCTTGCATCTAAAACTATATAAATTTTATAAAAAAAAGTAAAAATTGTTACAACTTTTAAGTGACCGACACAGTTAGTCGATTAGTGCAGTGAACAGCTGTCTTTAATTTTTTACGTAAATATTATAGATAAGTATCTACATCATTCCATTTTTTTTCAAACACAAGATTTAATCCATAGGATTGAATAAGAAGAAGAACTTATTTATTTTCTTTTCTTAACTATTATTTAAACAAAGGTATCTCAACCGTCCCGTAATAATGTCCAGTTAAACATATACTATGAAATTGTATATGTTGTCAGTCAGATTTAAAAAAACAAAACTAAAAAAATATTTACCATTCCAACCGTCCCTGAGTTGCATTCAGTAAAAAGATACGGCTTTGAATTCAATACCTTTGTACTATCGACATTTGTTGGGCGACAGAACCTACTCGTACAGTACATTACGATTGCAATTGGTTTCGTAAACAAAACGCGTTTTGTGAGCAATTTATTAATGCCAATAAACAATGACCTTTATATCGACAATCGACAGGTATTCAACTATATGTCGAGTTCGTGTAATGAAATTATTTGCGCGGAGTGACATCTGTGCTTTTTATTGTTGATGGTATTAGTTTCTAAAATGGGGGGTTTTAGTAAAAATTTGTTTTTAATTATATTATAATTATAATATTATTATAGTACCTACAGTAGAAAGTTAGCTGAATGTGAACGGAGAAAGTAGGTTTGTATTAGGGAGAATATATAATAAAGTTCATATCGGGAGGTTTTAGCTATACACATTATAGAAGTAATAGTAGCAATGTTTACAAATGGCATCTGTCGATAAAATAAAAATTATATAAGTATAAAAAAGAAATGAGTTATTTTTTTAAACCAACTGTGGCACTTCTATGAAATTATATCGAAGTTTTCAAGTTTAGAGTCCAACATTGTCCACCACGATGGTGATACTTTGATAAAAAAGCTTTTTCTTTTGTTTCACGGTGTATCCCGCACATAGTAGGGTAGGCAGAGGGAATTAGGGGGAACCTAATATTAAGACACTACGTTTCCATTAAGACACTACCCTTCTCTACTTACCACTGAATTCTGAAGGCATTGCATGTTAAGTGGCGGAACTCAGCACCGCGTTTTTCATTTTCTCAAGAGGAAATCAAACCCACAACCTGTCCCACTCCTGCGCCACGATCGACTTTAAAATACATCAAAAAGAAATATTTTACTCAGCTGGACGTAAAACTAAAGGATATTTCAAAAGGTATATTTACCAAAAAACCCTATATAGGACATCCCCCCTTTCAGTAGACAGTAATTTCTGCCAACAACCGTCCCCATTCAACCAAAAGACATTGTATGCATAAAACATGCGATGTTTGAAAGAGACAATATACCTTTCGCCCCAACTTCGTTCGTTAGAAACACAATACCTCAACTACAGTTGCAAAGATGTGTCTATGGTAGTAAATAAAAGGTAGGTAGCTTTTTTGTATTGTTTTTGTTCGGTGCTAATAAAATTTTGAGTAATAATTTTTAGGATGACTGTTTAATTTGATTTCTTTTTAATTTTCCTGAATATTTTTTTATTGGATTTTAGAGCTCCCTGATACTATGATATTTTAAAATTTTAAATATGAAGTAATTTTAATATTTTTTCTTATATACTTCGCCTTCTGCATATATTGAACTTGTCACCTTTTCCTTTCTTGAGATTAATTTATTTGTTCTAATATTATCAATTATCACAAAATTGTGAAATAAATAAACAACTTAGATTAAAAATTACTTGCAAATATACATCTATACCAAACAAATTTTAGATACAAAAGCTAAATCATAAATCTAAACACAAATACACTAAAGAAAAATAACCAAAAAAAAGAAAAAAGACGAAAAAAAAAATAGAGTTTCCTCTCGCCATCACCGGCAGAATGGCGAACGGCAGGTTTTATTTTTCCATACTCTTCCGCTCCTGTCCTTCCCTTTTCTGAATATTTTTAAAAAATCCTGTTAGACAGGATTTTGCTTACTTTTGGCCGTTGATTAATTCGGTGGCCGCTACCCCGCTGTGACGCTTCTGCCGGTTGATTGCGTCGTTTTTTTGTTGCCAACAAACTTTTTTGTGTGCATTTACAGCACGACTTTGCAAGAAAATTGTCTATTATATAGTGTATATATGTATCTATCTACTGTATTTTTAACATCCATTCAGACATTTGAAGGTCAGTGGAATTGCTAATATTTTTTTTATTGGTTCATGCTGTGTCTCGATTATAGCATAGAAGACAGAAGGAAGCTAGTGTTAAGAATAGTTTGAATATATTGATCGAATATGACAAATAACAGACGACAAAACTTAATTTACATTACTATTATTAAAGGATTAAACTCGAGGCCCTGTAGGACAAAGGTGAGATGTGAATGATCAATTTGCAATCAAAATGAAGCTTTCATTGAGTACGCACCAACTATTGTTGGGTTAAATTAAGCCAATCTATAAATATTTTCAAACGGCACAGCGACTGATTGAAGAATCGACGGTTGAGGATTCGATTTCCACTCAGAGGAATGAACCATAAATTATGAGTCTAAACACCAAGTTCCTTCTGCCTACCAAGAAGCTACAAGAAGTCATGCTCAATTGACTTTCCTTTTGTATCTTTCCTTATTCCATTGATTAAAGAGAGAGATTATATATTAAAAAACTCTGTTTTCTCACTTTCAATTGGGATCACCCCATCGTATTTACAGTCAAGTGGATCTCTAGCTGCGCTACGTAGTGTCGTCGCTTGAAAATTGATAATGATAACAAAGTATTTGATCAAATTGTTAAAATTGTGGCCTCGACGTGATGTCACCACCGACAATAGTTAGTTTCAAAAGCGTTAAATAACTTAAAGGACGAAATAGCGAAAACGAAACTAGCGGCCAGTTCGTTATGAGGTAAACACGATTTTTTTATATTAAATTTAAGTTCGAGAATGATGCAAATGGTTGAAATAATAATATAATTTTAATATTGTTTGTTCTGTTTTTTTTTCTAAATGAAATACGTTGTCCCTACCGTTTTTTAGTAAAATTGTGTTAATAGAGGAATATGAAATTAGGGACTTCTATTATAGTTTATGTAAAGGAATGCAGAATTCTAATATATATTTTTTATAGAATATATAAAAAAAACATTAACTAAAATTAACTAACATTAAATAGGCACTTTCCTATAAAGTGACATACACGTTGCTATGGCAACGTGTATTGTACAATTAGAAGGATCCTCTAGTATTATTAAAACTGTATGGTACAAGTTGACAATAATTGTTAGTTAATTTTTTTAGTTAACAGGACTCAATAAAATGACCCAATATAAAAAAAACTCCTATTTTGAAAATACCTACGAAATAAAAAAAAAATCTAAAACTTAATATTTCATAAAACTTACCCAAACGTTTAGATATCTCCGAATTATGCATCTTCGGGTTATCCTGTGCAATTTTCCGCCTTTGCAGCCTCGACCATACCATGAAAGCGTTCATAGGTCGTTTTATATGTTCTTCTTGAGATTTTTTCTGATGGGATTGTCCATTCATGGCGGAAATCGCGCCCATAGTGCCTATAGCCCCCATAGCTGACATGTGGCCCATGGGAAAATGGCCCATAGCGCTGCCGTAGCCCGTTCTGTCGCACATCGCACCAGCGGCACTATAAAGAAAGGGATTTTTAAGTTTATTTTTATATTAATATTTACCTTAATGCGTAGAGAAGATATTAATTCAATGTTTGTTTCTCTTTTCGCCTTTTCCATTGCTCAAATTAACGCCGCGCTAATATATCATAGTTACAGTGGCCTCATTTACAAAAATAATTAAATAATAAACATCTTTTACTACTTTTCAATTATTAACTAGAATATAATCCTAAAAACTCAATAAAAAAACCATTTTTAAACCTGCTCCCAGTACATTGTTGTTGCAAACACGTGCGTACAGCGACTTTTAATATGAACGAACGACAATTACTGTGATCATAAAAGTGGAAAATATTTTAATATCATACGCATTAGGGGGGGTTCGTTACAAATTGGCTGCTTATGACACGGGGCCAATACTTGTTTCCCATTGGTCGGAGCTACCCTAATGACTTCACCTTGGCTAATCTTACTAAGTGAAAAGTCCTAAGATTTTTTGGCTGTCAAGTGTAATTTAATTGGAGGAGAAATGGTAATATTTTCATTTCTTATTATATAATGTTTAATACTTTTTCTCTCTGGTGACGAAGGCGGCGTTGAGTTCCGCCACTCAACATGCAATATCTCAACAATGGAAACGGTCATAGGAGTGTCTTTAGTCATAACGCCAGATTCCTTCTGCTTACCCTGCTATGTGCGGTGTTAATTAATACGCTTTTCTTTGTATTATTAGATCGAGCTGTAAATATGTAATAAAATCTAAGAATCCGAATTACATGCATTTTTAATTGTTGTATCATCACGAAAGCTTGCAATCGAGCTGGTCTGATGATGAAATTGGAACACTCGTAAGAAGTAATAAGGAATCGAGTGTTAAGTGTACACTAGGTTTCTCTGCCTACGCCGCTATATGATAAGAAACGTAAAGCTCACATTATTAAGACCCAAGCTTTAACCGTCAGTTAAAATTAACCAAACAACTAACCCCTATGTCAACATAATAAATCTTTTATTACATCTCAGGGGATATATGGAATCCGTACATTTAGTTACGTTTAATTTTCATTTAATTCGTATAAACACATACTCGTATATATGTCTAATTTCCTAAATGGTTTCCCTAACCTATTAGCGGTACGCGGTTTTGATTGAAGTTGTGGTTCCTACTGTAATTGGTAGAACGAGCGGTTAAAATAACTAATGTATGTAGGTATTTAATGAATTGTAGTTCAGGTTATACGGAATTACTGATTTGTTGCGAATTGAAGGTGAATTTAAATGTATGCTATAATATAGGTGAACTTAAATAATTTATTTGTTTTTATTTTTTCGCACGTATTTGAGCTATAAATTATCAAGAGCTCAAAGCTGCCTCAAAGTAGTGATAATACTTTTTCTCGAGTGGTATTCGATCCCACCACCGCGTTTGCAGTCAGACTGCCGCTGCCCCACATGTTTGAATATATTGCCTCATAATAATATAAGAAATGAAGTAAAATTATTTCTGAAATGTATTTTTTTTAAAAATCTCCATTACTAAAATTTACTTTAATTTTTCAAATTCAAAATAAAATACGTATCCTAGTTTTGTAAAAGCTTTCTTACAAAAATGTATGTCGACTCCCCGTCTTACTCTTCCAAGAATAATGTATTTGGGTCAAAAAGGTACCTTGTTTGTTCACCCAATATGTCAATATTTGTCACCTGCCTCCTGTTATTTTAAATGGGATGGTGGGTTACATAGCTATGCCTGATTCCGTATAACATATGCCTCTACTTAGATAGATATATGTATTTACTAAGGAAGTTATTGATTATTTTTGTTTTAAAATCCCTTACGCTTATTTTACAACAGGTAATGAAGACATTTAGATAGTTCTAAGCTCTAATTTTAAAACATTTAAGGTCGAATTTTTGTTTAAAATTATAAATAGATTGTAACTTTTGAAACGTTATTAATTAAATAACATATTTTTACATTTTTACATTTAATTTAAAAATTCATTCACGTTATACCTACATGAAAGTTACGTTTGGAATAAATAAAATCTTAGCAAATGATTCAAGCTGTAAGTATCGACATATATCGTTTGAAAAGTGTTCCTACACTTTGACCACACTTTCAAATGAAAATAATTCAATCCTCCGAATGGGTATCGAACCTACCATCTTATTTACAGTCAGACTCTACGTTTCTGCGCCACCACGGTTTCATTACTATATTTTAATAGCACAATTTAAAAATCTACAAGTGAAGCTGCTTTTTTAGTAAATAACTATTTTAATGATTTATAATCCAAAGGAACCCTATACAAAGACGATAAATATAGTCAAAAGCTCTTAAAGCACAAAGCTCCATAGTTTGTTCTATAAGAAATAAGGCACGTAACGATTTCACAGTAGTCCGTCAACTCCTGTACAAACATTTATATAGTATAGTGACGTCAGATATATGGTGGGATGTTTTGTTATAATATCTAGGATATTTACTATTCAGTATAGCAGAATATACGTTTCTGAGTCAATGGGGTGGTTGTGGTGGTGGTTGTCAATTTAATTCGAGGCTTATATAGGTATTTTTGTCCGACTGCGGTGAAGCCCAAAAAGAGGGTTATGTTTTAGCGTGTATATATGTTTGTCCGTTCCTTAGTGCAAAAGCTAGTGAAACGATGTTGATATATGATATAGGTATGTATTGACGGCGCGAATATTACTGGATATATTTATTTAATTAATACATTCGGAATATTTTTCTTTATAATTCACTTGTATCTTATCAGACGAAACACCTGCTATTAAATTTCGTCATCATTTACCTTCAATTTCTTATTTTTTTCCGCATCACAGGTTAGGTTTAATGTTAAGACATTATTTTCTCTATGGTATATCCAGTAGATTATTCCTGCCATAGTCTATTGTGTTCCTAACGATTCGAACGGATCTACGTTGTATGCGATCAAAAGGTTCAAGGTACCTACTGAGGTGCACCAGCCCATAGATGAGAGTCTTATTAGATTTTTTCCTGTAAAATTAGTACTTTTATAAATTTTTAAGTATTTTATTAAACTAATCATTATCTTCTAACTTAAATTTTGCTACCTATGTATTTTTCTCTATTCTAAATGTAATTAGACTTATCGACTATCCCTTTTAATTTGTAAGCAGAGAAACCTAGTGCCATGTCACTCCGAAAAGGCCATACAAATACATGTTAGAAAATCGTTACAAATATTAAGCAACTATACAAATATCTAACATGTACTGGTACTGTCAAACAAGCTACTGCCTTACTGATTCTACGACGCCGACGTTTCTTTGTCTAACTATTTAGCAACTTCGAAATACCACTGGTAATATGAGATTGGTAATTTTTTTGTCATTATTAGTTTAACTCATTCACATCTGTTAGGTAGATCATCGTCTGCTTTGTGTGTTGCACGCCGCTAGTGATTTTACTGAGTTAGTGGGTTTTAGGGTTCCTTGTTAGGTGACTTCTAGGTTAACTTGTATTAAAAAATGTATATAAAATAAAAAATCTAACTAGAAATTGGTTTCGAATAAGTTTTACAAATGTAACTTTTATTGTTGAAATAATTTCTCTATCAGTGTAATTTTATCAGAGGTATAGGTATCCAATTATTATCTAATTAGAACGACTTCTTACCAGAGCGAGAAAATGAGAATAACTCATTCCCCGAGTGGGAATCGAACCCACAACCGACGCATAACAGTCGCTAAGTTTAAGGTTATTATGTTTTTTTAATTATCTGTAAAAAAGTGTACCTCTCAATCATCAACCCGTAAGTAAAATAAATAGAAAACATTGTTAATTATATGCGCATACGCACGTCGGTGAACACTAAAAGAGTGTTTTAACACCACAGCTTCAATGACCTGCTCATGTAATTGACCAATAAGGTACTAATTAGTTGACGCCATGTGTCAAAAATGATTGCCTAATGTATCATAATATGAGTTTGATTGCTATGACGGTCATAGGTTTGGTTCCCACTAACAGTATATAGTTGTAAGTATAAGAAATGTACCTAAAATATTCCTTACATATATAATGGATTAGTTAATTTAGTATTTTTTTGATATTTTAATTTTTTTGTTTAATTCCGCTGTTTGGCACTCATCAGTGGATGAGTGGAAGTGTCCATAGGTGGCTGGAAGAGATTCTTTCAGAAATAAGCCCGCCATTGTAAACATAATTTTTCAACTGTTTTTACTATTTTCTTATATGTGCAATAAAGAATATATAATTATATGTGTTATAAATACCTGTTAATTATTTTCCTATCGGCAAGACAAAGCGCGACGTTGTGTTCCGCCACTCAAAACGAAAAGTGAGAATGGAATATCTTAATAATAGGGTCCCTATACCTACCTTGCAAAAAAAGAGATTACTTCTCTGCTTTCTATGGAAGATTTAATATACCAAAAGAAAAAAAGACCAAAAATAACCAAATAAACCATCAAAATCAAGGAAAACATCAAGTCCACAAACCTTAGGTCCGTCGGTACTTCAAAGCCTAACCGGCGTCGTAAAAGTGTAAAAATAAAAGCGGTTTATAATACCTGTTATAATACAGCAATTGTACATTCAATACAACTTAACACTAATTGGCTGTATAAAACTAATTTTGACCATATTTTTTACTTTTTCTTTGTTTTATATTGTTTTAAATCTCTTGGCCTTTTTTATCTTTAAGTCATGTATGTATGTCTGTGTTACAAAATCTATTAAAAGCACTAGGTATATGTTTTTTTTGTTTTCTATATTATGAGAAAAATTGCTATTGGGAGCATTTGTTAATTGTAATAAAAGCCAAAATTATGTTTTTATTGTGTATTTGTCTGTTGTATTGTCGTTTGTGGTCTCTAATCACAACCAGTAACGTTTAAACCAATTTGAGTGCAGTTTTCTCTATTATATTTTGGATAACTTCCCGTATATTAAGATATGTAGGACTTTCATAAGAAAATCAAAACGAAAAAACTAAGTGTTAAGACACTACTTTGCCTGTAAATTAGGAGTTTCCCCGAGTTAGCATTGATCACTTTTAATTGAATTATTACGTAATTGAATCATATTCCAATTGGGCAAATAATTTTCAATAAGTTTACAAAATAATTCGCTTTCAAACCTCTTATATAATTCTCATACGAGTACCTATATTCAAGAATCAGACACTAATAAGCTATTAAATAATATTAAATGAAAAATAAGTTCTTATAAGTAAATCTTCTTACTTAAAAAGATAAAATTAATTTAAAGTGATATACAAATAATTTACTTTTATACAATATTATATTTTATGTAATATTAGTTACTAATAGGTACCACCTACTTGCATGAAGATAGACAATTTTTTTATTGGATCATGCTATTTCTGGCACATAGCAGTGTAGGCAGGTGGAAGCAATGACGTGCGTCGTTACCAGAGCGAGGAAATGAAAATATGAAATATTTAATTTTTCTCGAATGAGAATCGAACTCACAACCTGTCGCTTTTACACTGGCCACTGGCCTCAAAATAAACATTAGATATAAAAGATCGTTAAATTGTGCAGATAATATTTAGTAGGAATTTAAACGCGACGGTTGTATATTCGATCCTCACTTAGATAAATTATTATCTTTAAATTGGATATTTTCATTTTCCCACTCTAATTAGAAAAGCTCCGCTTTGAGATCCACCATGCAATGCCAATATCGAAAAATTGGTCGTTAATTAGGGCAAGGTATGTCTGGATCCCCTTTTTACCTTGCACCTTACCCTACTTTAAAAAAAGCGTAAATATAAAGAAATATCTATATATTTAAATGAATCCGAATTGGTTGCATCCAAATATTTGCTATAGGTGAATATAAAATAATAATAGTAATAATAAGTAGATGATACCTCAGTGGCATGGTACCTCAAGGTGGCTGTAAAAAAGTTACGTAGACACATTTCCCACTTTAGGTAATATTTTACAGGATTTGCAGATCGTAACTTTGTTTACGTGACTTATAAAATCTAAAATCTCATTTTTCGATGTGCAAGATATTTTTAAAAATCTCTTGTATTTGTATGCAAACGTCACTCGGGAGAATAAAAATCAGTCAAGATGAGAATCGAACTCACAACCGTCGCGTTTACATAAAACGCTGTCCCCAACGACCGCTATTAAATACAATATTTAAGTAATAAATTATGCTACCATATGTAAGAATTGCAATAATCATGTTAATAACTTTATAGTGTATAAATCCAAACGCCTTAAGCCTTTAAGGTTCTTTACAGGTCTATAATGCCTTTGTAAAACAATCCCTGGATTGCCTGTAATTGCTTCCTAATGACCTAATTATTGTATACGATAAAGACCCCTAACGCCCGTCGTGATTATTATGTTACATAATAAAATACGAGGGGTTTTAAAATATACCAATAGATATTTTGGTTTTTTTTTAAAAGATACTAGCTAATATTTGCGGCTTCGCCCGCGTGGTCAAGTGAACATAATTTAGGGTTGTGTATGACACATGACATATTCTAAGTTCCTTCCTCGGTAGCAGTTACAGAAAATGCTGTTTTTATTTATTAAAATAATTATTAAAATAAGAACTAGAAGTTCTTGAGATTAGCCTGTTCAATTAACCAACATGTTGAGTATAGCCTAATTATTAAATACGAGAAAGAACCCGCCGTGATTTATTACATTACATAATAAAACTAAGGCCTTTTTAAATATAACCATAGATATTTATGTTCTTATAAGAATACACGTAGATAGAATTATCTGTATTGGTTTTTCTATACGGAAAATTATATATTTCCTAAACAGATTCTTAGCCGATTTTTTGCAATATTTTTTATAGTAGGTACTTGTTGTAACTTGTATAAATGGATAATTAACGAATACACTATCTTTTAACTATCGATTTACTTAAAATATCATCCAAATATTTATATAAACTTTATTTTATAAATATTATGTATAAAAATATAGAAATACAGATAAAAAATCACTTAATTATTTATTTACTAATTCTAAGAAACAATACAAGTTTCAAAGCACATCACAAGAAACTTAAAAGAAAGTTCGTTGACCGCCACAGAAAAAACTTACCTTATCAAGTGACCGCTGGCACGTTGATGCAAATCTAGATCCACTTTGGCAATTTAAAACACCGTTATAAGAAAAAAACACTTGTTTTTTATATCAAAACAACATATTTTAGTTAAAAACACGCTTAGATCGCGATGCGGCCTTACGTACGCCGCTTGGCACAATGGCGACAATCATAGACGACTGCGGTGACGGAGCGCTAACAAATCGAATGATAAACGGAATATGCTCAGCCAATCAGAGGCCAGCAAAACGCCCATAGAATGGAATACAGCGCGATGATTGGCCAAGCAACTGCCATTGCCTTACGGATGTTATTATGCAGAAGACGACCAACTGTTCGAAATTCAAAATAATTTAAGCGTACACAATTGCATTGCGTCGCTTGGCTTTTTGTTTTTATTGGCATTTCACATAATGGTTTCTGTTATTGGCCTGACTAAACTACTTGGTGTGACTGCCTGTACAATGAGGAGTTTTATCAAAATATGATAAGCTACTACTTTTACGAATTATTTATATGTTTTTTTTACACAAATTTGGTGTAACTGGGACGTTTTTGACCGTTATAGTGGCGGGTTCGAATTTCGCTTGCAATTATAATTGCATTTTGTTGACAAATGAAATTTATTAGGCTTTTCGTAAAGCTGGACATTATATTTACAAGACACAAAGATTTTATAGCACTAAATGAAACAACTGTTTCATAGGGCCATCAATTGTAATGTAGAAAATCCTTAAAATCTCGATAATAAGTTAATACAAAGTATACAATTAAAGTTTATTAACACGACTAAAGTGTGTGAAATGAACCCCTACACAAGGTACTCTATGGTTGTTAGTTCAATAAGTTTGAGTTCGTTCACATTTAACTTTGAAGTATGAATATGTTACACTCAATAAAAAATATTATTAAGTTAGATGTATTCAAATATATTTTTTGTTAGTTTTACGCTGTATCCCGCACATACACATCTTAACACTAGGTTTCCAAGGAACTTGGAAACCTAGTGTTAAGATACTCCATTCCCGTTAATAAACATATGTTCTCCTCTTTCTGCTGAATTCTGTCGCCGATTTCCCGTTCTTCTGACTTTGCGTGTTTAGAGGTGGAACTCATCGCTGCGTCTGGGCGAGGGAATGTTAATGTTAAATATTTTATATCCGCGATTGGGAATCGAACCCACAAGCAACATTTGTAGAATAACAACACCTATAGCATTCTTACCTATAGGTATCTATGAATATATAAAATATGGAAGATCAATCACATCCTAAGTAGTCTTCTACAAATCAGTTCAGAAGAAATCAACTGGAATAAGTGTTTATATTAACATGTAAATTTATTTATCTCGTACACTTTCAACAAGCGAATTTGTAACGGTCTGTTAATTCAACAATTGAATTTAAATTACAGTGGCAAAGCGATAAAATACCTGCAAATACACGCGTTATAATACACATCGTCCTATATCAGCTAGTCATATGCAAAAATCATTTAGTTATATTTAAATTTCTTTTATGGCAACACATGTACCGATACGAATGTATGAATAGATATTTTTTTTTATTGAACGATAAAAATTCTATGCAATTTGTGTGGTGCGCTTTGTGTTTTCGCAAACACCAGGGCGCGATCTGAGGCCCTCGTGTCAAAAAATCGCTTTTAACATTTCAATTATATCTATCGACCCTGCCAATAATTTTTTTTTACCATATTATAGTCAATTTTTATTTAAATTACAATAATATCTATGAATGACTTACATTATGCCAAAATTTTGTATCGATTTCCGATTTGCATGTTTTTTTGTTCGTTTATTGGATCATATTTTCTGTGATCGACGTATGTTAATTTTTCTTTAAGATTTTTCATTGTGCCCTTAACCGTTAGTTCAGTTCTGAGACAGGATCGATTCTTGTATGTTATTCTTTAATTTAGTATCGGTTTCTTTCTCTATTGATGTGAAAATGCTTCTCCTTTGTGGTAATACTTGACCTTTTAACGGTCTCTTCTGTATAATATGATATTTTTTATTCATTTACAGTGTGAGAAAAGTACAATGAGAACCACTGTGATATTATCTATATACAATCAAAGATATAGAATATAGATATATAGATATAGATATAACTTGTCATGAACTAGGATTTGCTCCACTAGGGCTCAAGCACTCCAGCCAAATAGTTAGTTAATGTTATTGTAATAGTGTTACGTTAAAATTATGATATTATGTATTTTTATAATTTTTATTGCTGGTAGATATCGTGGTAGAAAGATTTTACACTGAGGTTCTACCTAAAGAAAATTACATATTAAGTATTTGTACAAAACCATTTATTGGAAACATTCGTAAATTAATGTATATATATTTAATATATAAAGATTTTTTTTTAATAATTTTATTTGATAAATTAAAATAAAAACCAATAACACATAAGGCATATTAAAGTTATAATTGAATGCGTAACCTTGCCATATTGTCACAACCATTGTCGGTTACAAAGCCGCCAATAAAAATTATAAAATTTACATACATTTGTGAATTACTATAAAAAAATCAATTGTAAATTTTTTTTTATGTTAATCTGTCCAATCGATTTGGGAATTTGTAACGCTTTATACCCATTATGTAATACAAATCCGTTATATTGGCATTTAAATGCAAATAAATATAATTTTGATTTAAACTAAATCGATATTTCCTATGGTTCCCTATTATATAAATGGGCGTGAGTTAGTGACGCGAAATTAATCGATTTTCTTCGATTGTATCCATTTTATTATTATCATTGTATAAAGATGCGTAAAATATATGCAAGTATAGTAGGAACTTTGCAATTTGTATGTATATAAATTTAAATATAAAGCTATATTATTACTGATTTATGGATATTTAAATATTTAACCCTTTTGTATAAAAATTGAAGATGGGCACAATATAAAGTATTAAAAATTCGACATGGAACTTGAAATTATATTGCATTTTAATCATAATCTCTAAAGTGATAAATAAAGTGACTTCACTACGTCTATATTAGATACTAATTGTGAAAAAAGTACTTAGCTAACATAAAATAAAAATTAAAAAGCATAAAAACATTAACTTTTAATTTTTTTTTCTAATTTAACATTTTAATAAATATTTACAGGAAATAATGTTAGAAGTTATACGTAATTACCCTGCTTTCCTTGAGTACACATGGTTAGTCATTGAACCGATAGTTTTGAATACAGCTGTAGACTACTCATTCTCAATAAGAGAGAAATAGGGAGAGAGTGGAATATTCTTCCTCTTTCAAGAGATATCCAAGATGCGCGAAAATAAAACAAAATAATAATAATAATATACCATTATTTAGCACATTGTTTACTTTTCTCACCCTAGTGATGTGCCCATCGGTTGTCGATGAGTGTTGATGTCATCGAGAGTGCGTGCAATTGATGCATAATCTATAATTTTATCGAGTGCTTTTTATCTGATTGTTGGTTTGTTGTTCAATTGTTTGTTGTTTGAGGAAAGTGAACTTCGAGTTAGAAATATTAATAAAATTATAACTAAGGGTTTTACATTTTTTCTAACGATTTTTTTGTCGATTTTGATAATCGTTAACACCCAATTTTTATAAATTTAATCATTTGAATTTTGTTTTTGTGTTAGAATTTATGTACAGTAACCTGTAGATTGTACTTTTTGTAAGATTGTACTTTTTCAAATATACATACAAATGATTTATTTAAAAACGTTTACTCTAAAAGGTTAAAATTAAATTTGTAAAAAGAGAGTAACAGACTAACAATAGATAGAAATATCGATTTTTTTTATTAACATAGCTTTAAAAAAAATTAAAGATATTTTCTATTAATTGTACCTATAAAAGTAAAAAGTAAAAATAAAAACTAACCTATGATCATCTAGTGATGATTTATAATTTAACGTTATAGACCCAAAAGATAATATGAAATTAAAACTTCCCATTAATTAAACTACCAAAAATATTTTGACAATCGTTCACATCACTTCCAACATCCACACGAGTGATTCACTAATTCAATTAATAAATAACAAAGTCAGTACAACGAGGCTGGTTTTTGCGTCAAACAAATTTTATTCATATAGGTTTCACTGGGGCCCCTCGACTCGAATTAAATACCTTTTGATTGTCGATAGAGCGTAAGATCCGTCCCTTAATCTCTGTTGATCATTTAACGTGTCCGATTGTGGGATTTCGCGAATTGTTGGTTTTAAGTGATGGGATTTTCGTTATTTGCGTTTTTTTTCTTTTTCTATATTTAGTGTGACCTAAAACTTAAGTTCTAAAATAATGGGGGCTCGAATGAGACATACCTATAAATATTCCTACATCTCCAAGTAAGATCATTAACTTATTATTTTATTGTAATTTTGAGGCTATTTTTTTATTTCTACGCTTTGGCAACAAGACATTGAGTTCCACCACTCAACACGCAATGTCTCGAAAATTTGGCAGTGTTTTAGGAACGTAGTGACTTAACATTAGGTTTACTCTGCTAAATATTTTTTTATGTTCTCTAAAATGTAACTTACGGTTATAATTATATTCAAACTAAAATAAACATTCACCGCTACCTCTTATAAATCAAACGTCAACCAAAACCAAAATCTCACTGCGAAGGTGGAAATAATGAAACCTTATTACTTTTTTATTATATTTATCATACAAAATTGAATTTTAATACAATTGTAATAAAATATAAAATACAATCAACAATAATCGCCAATACTTATTTGTTTAGGTGCAATGATATCTTCGAATCGGTAGCTACGTAACGTATTCAAAGTGTTTAATCCGGCAGAACTAAGTGGGTGCTCGGTATAACCAGAAAACTTAGATGAGATTTGCAGATTTAATTTAGCTTCTGTTTAACGTTAGGCTAATATGGTGAGCCTTTTTTGTATGGGAAATCTGTGTAATGCAGTTCTTTGTATAGGTAATTGTTGTGGTATAAATGTTACCTATTACATACAAATATATAGGTAAAGAATAGTTTAGGTAAATAAGAGGTAGAGTACGGTAATCTCTTACTTAACTAAACGTGTTTATGAACGGGTGGTAAATAAATAGACACTCAATACATTTTCTTTACAAATTGGGAAAAGAAAAGCACAATAAGTTGAGCATCTGCTTTTAGGCTGAATTCAAGATTACCGTTAAGTTTTCACAACGTTACCCATCTGCCTCTTAATAATAAATTATTGAAGAGATTCCTATTAACAAACAAACACGCGAATAATTAAAAGATCTTTCTCATTCACGCAATTCGTTATTTACAGTTAAATCCGTAGCACATGACGATTGTAGATTATAAGTACTTTATTAAAAAAAATCAATAGTATCACCGACTAGGATCACACTTTCTTCCGTTTAAGTGGACAATAAATATAAATATATAAACTTAAATCCCTATTTCAAAGGACAAAGTAGAATAAACCTTACATTTAATGAATAGAGTATGTATTCGACCGGAAGTCGTTAAATGGTCAGTCTATACCGGATGTGGAAAAAACTGGTTGTATTTAAGTCGCATTAGTGAGATAACAATTTGATTCGAAATGCAGATTTATTTTTAGACAAGGCTGACTGCGGTTAGTCTTTGTACTTTGAAAATGTTTTACAAAAAAAAAAACACAATTTTCGTTATTTGTAACGTTTAAACACGTTTGGTAAATGAATGTGGGTAGTTGTAACTATTGAGAGGATTATCGACGTTCGGTTGTAAATTCCCACAGATTTTCTAGTCTTTTTTATTTTTAGTAAGCCATATTCAGTAGTTTCTCAGATTATATTTCAAAGTTACGGATTGAAGCCAAATGAAATATTTCATATTTTCATTTTATCGCTTTGGTGTTGAGGTCAAAGCGCGGCGTTGAGATCCGCCACTCAAAACGCAATATCTCCAGAATTCGCTGGAGAGTGGAGAAATGGAACGGAGTGTCTTAACATTAGGTTCCCAGGTTCCTTATGCGTACCCTGGTATATGCGTGATACAGCGTAATGCTAATAGAATATACAATTCGAGTTGAAAGTTACAAGCGTGTTTAAAAGGTGTCCAAATTACAAATAAGTATATAATGAAAAAGCTTTCGTAAAATTTTGAATTTTACTAAGTAAGTCGGAAGTAATTGTAGTTTATACAATAATGCTGAGCTCAAACGTGCGTTTCCTTTAATTCCGCCAAAAAGACGAACAACAATTCTATTAACATCTTTCCAATACATGTTCTGGTATTATATTCAAAAGTATTATTTAAAAACACATCTTGAGATATCTATTTGTATGATAGTTATATTTTTTTATGCATTCTCTTGCAATTTTTATTAATAACTAGTCATCGCCCGTAATTTTGTTTGCGTAGACTCTTAGACTTAAAAGTAAAATATAAAATTCGGACTTTTTACGTTTCTGTCGTCGCAATCCCTTAACAGGGCAGTGAAATATTGTTTCTTACAAACACGTAATCTCTCAAAAAATTCTATGGAAAGTGGGGAACGGACTGTCTTAACACTAAATTCCCTCTGCCTACACTTCTATATGCGGGATTCTGCGTGAAGATGTTTTTATTTACGATATACATTAGTTATTTAAAAATAGTTTGCATTGCAATGACCTATCAACTTCCTATACAATCGTTATTATTTCTCATTGATCTATCATCACTAGGTGTAGGCAAGGCACCAGCTGCACAGCAGTTTCTCACGGAACGAGGACGCGCGACCTGTCACGCTGATCTTAGGATTTTACGCGTGTTCCATAGGGTTGTCTCTGTATAGAATTGTTCTATATTTTTTAGGATTTTGTATTAAATATTATATTATTATATTATATACCTAATCATTTAATTATTGTATATAAATTTAAATATTTAAAAAAATATTGTAGATAAAAAATGATACAGATTATTTTGCCAAATCACGTGAAATTAAAAGAAGCTACAATTTTTATTTTAAAGTTTTTTATATGATCAATTTAAATTATTATTATTAGTTTAAAACGAAAGAAACGAACGAAACGAACGAAATTTGAAAATGATTATTTCCATTAAATAAATAAAAATCATGATTAATTTCTTATTATTAAAAGTATTAGACAGCCCTATAATATGAAACCGGAAGAACAGGGGTGTGAGTATGACCTCAACTAACCGTACCCTTAAAATGCCTATTTCTCTATCACATTGTCCACAAAACGAATATAGAGCAATACGTATTGCAAAAAAATGCAATAAATATCATACAATTGTATTTAAAAGGGTTTTAAATTTAATATCAGTTCGATTGGGGTCGCTTTGTTCATTGAAAATGAAGTCTTTTCTATAAATGTCTTCAGATCTATCCGCACAATGGTTATTTGTCGTTAATTTCACGATTGTTAAGGGACTTCGATGAGATTGCCGTGGAATTTGTGAAAAAAATTGTCGTCTACTATTATGAGATCTTGTATCTGTCTTTAAAGTATTAAAAAAATATTGCATTTTCACGTTTTTTTCCTGAGTGGTTTTTTACAGAACGGACGGAGAGAGCCGTTCTCTACTTTCACGAAGTATCTAGAGAAATTTTGAAGCTTTGAATATTGGTGTAAAGGATTTTTAATGAATAAAATTTCTGGGTTGGGCAGAAAACTATTCTGAAGTGGACAGAAATCTAAGTTGTATACAAGTGTCCGATTAGATGGATATCATTAACGTGATGTACCTATGTAGGTAGGTACCTAATAATGCTTATCTATTGAATCTAATTGTGAGGAAGGATGCTTGTTCCAGTTTTACTCAAAAACTTGTGAGCGAATTTAGATGAATCTATACAATAAAATAGCTTATATATAAGAATATCATATAGGCCATAATGTATGTAAAGTTCTTGTATAATTCGGCTATATTATAACATTAAGTTTAGACGGGCAAAGCTGCGTTTAGGTCGCCAGTTTATTTATATTTTCATTATTTAATCATTATAATAGAAGTTTAATCCCAAAAGTTATAAGAATATAATATAAATTGATATAGTATTAAATGGGTATACAATATAATTATTGAATAGAATTAAGTTAGTTTTATTCTGTCGATTACAAAAACACTAAGTTTGGTCGTAAATTAATATATTTATAGGAATATATTTATATGAATATATATTTGATAATAATTATTTATATTTGTATGGCCATGAGTTTGAATGATATTTCAAATTAAATATGCAAAATCCTATTTGCTAATAAATATGTAGAAATATTGAAGGAAGTATTCGTGTTCTAGAGTACGTTTGTTCAATAAGTGGCGGAACTCAACGCTGTGCTTTATCTTATTACCAGAAATTAACTTTCCAAGAGGTAATCGGAAAAAAATAGAAAGTTGAATATTTTGTATGGGTGAACGCGGTAAACTTGGGAAGTACCTAGGTACATACTAAATACTTCGTATAAAAAAAAATGTATTGCATGGAATACTCCTTTTATTGAGAAAGGCTGTATTACGTCAAATTAATCGTTAAGAAGTAACCCCACTGTACAGGTTAGAGGAACCTTGGGAACTTAGAAAATGATTCTCATGTGTCATACACATTACACATAGTTATTTTGGTAAGCCCCCACGGAGATGAAGTCGCAGTAAAAGCTGGTGCTAGCTGATAATAAATATTTCAAAACGCTTCTGTTTCTCATATGGCAGACGCACATAATTATGAAGATATCAATATGTAAATCTCACTAGTTATTAGCTAATCAGAAGTTTTTAATTTAATATATTAATTCAAAAATACTTCACGTCAACTATCTAGAGGTGAACAATAATAATAAATAATTTTACATAAATTTGGTTAAAGGCGGATGTATTTTAATAGGTATAGACATTATTTAACAGCCATCGTTATTGGGTTCGATTCCTATTTGGGGTAATGAGTTATTTTCATATGCAATTGTATCTGGCAAGGCGAATATTTTCTTAGCATCAAACTTTTTGCCGCATATGTAAGATATTCTTTTCTCTGCTTTAAGTAAAAGTAGAAGTTAAGATGAATTTCTCTTAGCAGGACATTGATTTTTTTTCTTCACGCTGAATCCCGCACATAGCACGATAGGCAGAGGGAACCTGGGAACCTAGTGCCAAGACAAGACAAATTGCTTTTTTTTTTTTCATATTTTCAATATTTTTATAATAATATTTATAAAGTCAATAGAAGTTCTAAATGAAATCATTCAAACTAAACTCGAACTGGAAACCTCCTCGATATTATTACAATCAGCTAAACAAATCACTGAACCACGATGACATAACAAAAAATAACGGAAGGCGTTGTCATTGAATAAATTCGCAATAAACATTACATCTTTATTTATCTCATAGATTCATTTTTTGTCTCTTTTATTTTCTATTGATTAGATAAAGATGTAAAATTGAGTGAAAGGGTGATTTTTATTACCCTTAATGGTATAAGATTCAAGCTAATATTAGGGTAAAGTGGGCGTAACATACGTCAACATTATAATAAATTGCATATAACATATTGTTGAAAGAATTATGACTGCTAGTAACATTTTAAGTATTCTTCAAATAGTTGCTTAAATAAATTGGTGTATTTTTAGTCTGTAATTTTATTTCGCATAGGTACAAAGAACATAGTAAATCATTCCGTTTCCCGTTTCTCACTCAATTTCTTTGAGAAAGCCGCTATACTCGTATAGGTACAATAATAACAAATTTAAATATTTGAAAGGGAACTACCGACCACCACAAATCAACTGGAGGAAAAATCCCACCCAGGAACAAAACATCTTCGCACGACCCAGTCGTCGTTGTAACTACCGAGTTATACCGGTGCAGAGGAATACTCAATACGGCGTATACTATTTAAAACTCTAAAATCCCAAAAAAACATCTGGTAGTCTTGGGAGCCACCGAACATACAAAGGGAGAATGGTTCCAGAGATCTGGAATCTTCCATCCCAACGAATTCCCCCAACACTTTGTACGTGTACGTCCATACACAAACAGAAAAAGCGAATCTTATCAAGAAGAAACATGAAAAGAGGGACATCAACGATTCTCAAATCCATGATGTCGTGAACTGAGAATCGTTGACGAGAAGAACAGTAGTTTCATCAAACACAGGAAATAACTGTCGGAAAAGTTCATCTAGTCTTTTTAGTCGGGAAATTAATTATTTTCATTTCTTCTCTCTGATGAGGAGACATAGTTCATAGATTAGAGTCGTTAATCGCCCAACATCTAAAAAATAAGGCGTTAAGTGAGAAACGGAATAATGAGTGGGGCAGAATTGCACTTCCTCTGTATTACTTACACTAATAAGCCATAAACGTAAAGCTACAATAAACATGGTGTTAAGTGGTCGTAAAATATATGTAGTACGTGAGAAATAACGATATAAATTAAATTATTAATAGGAATTTGTTTTCCTTAAGATTGTTCCATATTCCGTAGGTTCATTCATCATCATTAGCTTCACGCTGTAACCCGCACACAGCAGGGTTGGCAGAGGGAACCTAATATTAAGACTCCGTTAGGTTATCGTCATCTACTACATATAGGTAATATTGAGGCCAGTTGTAGCGGATACTCTCTGGAATCGAGGCAAAGCGCGACGTTGAGGTCCGCCACTCAACACGCAATGCCTCCAGAATTCCGCGGTGGAAAGTGGGGAACGGAAGTGTTTTAATGGGAACGGAGTATCTTAATGGGAACAGAGTGTCTTAACACTGGGTTTCCAAGTCTGTCTTCCTATTATGCTATGTATTCCCTATGCATTCGTGGCGTAAGCTAATAAAGCTTTCTTTGAAACTCTCTTGAGCTTAGTTATAAAAATATCAAGGAAAATTGTTTAAAATTATATTTTAAATCTTAAAAAACTCATATAAAAAGGCACTATCAAAATTTAACAGCTGTGACAAATCGTTATACCGAAGATATCACCAATTTATAGACTCAATAATAAAATTGTGATACAAAAATATGTTTCAAATGTCTAATTGAGTTGTAAAATTTTTAATTTTTATATAAAAATTAAATTAAATATCGTGTGACATCTAAATAATGTATTTTTGATGTTTTCGCTACTAAATTGTAACGGTTTTACGGATTAATAGATTATTTTGTTACTTATATTGGTACCTAATTGGTGTTATATTCTAACAAATAAAATTTATTTAATTTTTAATAAATATTTTATTTATTGCTTGGTTAATATTTTCACACGTTTTATTTTCACATACTGAATAATGTGATGGCTGCTGGTTCGATGCCCAGAACCAGAAAATATAAAAATGAGATTTTTTTTATCACCTTTTCGTACTGGCAAGACTTTAGATATTCAACATGTAACGTTTCAAATGGATGGAAGATGGAGAAGAGAGTGTCTTTACACTACACTATCTCTGTCTACCCTGCTATGCAGAAAAACGGAAAAAACTAATAGTTAATTTGGTGGAATTTACACCTAGTTGACTATTCCTATACATCAAAGTACACGAGAGTGCCATCAAAGAATATAATATAAATATAATTTTTCCCGTTAATATTTTGACAGGCCAAGTTTAATGATAGGATATTATGCAAAATAAAATACTTATAACACTTCCATTGCTATAAAAGTACGCCACTAAGAAAAGAGGGGACACAAACCATGTCTAATTAAATTGCTTTATACAATGTGATAATAATAAATAAAAGTTTATTTATAGGACGCGTTTTAAATTTGCTTCACTTGTACTTAAGTTGTATGGGAACTGTGGTCAGCGGCATTAACGGTGATTTAGCAGGTAAGGGGCGACAAAAGTAGGGTTGCATTACTTAGCAAGATTTAAGATATTTACTTTTATTATTTGTGAGTTATGTTGATATTATTTTTGTAGTTTAATATTTTTGGAATTTCATTCAGAATTCGTAGATTATTTTAGATTTTTTTGGTATGGCTTTAAGTTCACAGTGTCTCAATTTTTTTCTAGATCACTAGGTCCCCGCTTTCTTTCTACCTTTATACGAGAAGGTGCATATTGGTTTCATTTAGAATATTAAAAAACTCGGCAACCCTATACGCTGTCCAGATTAACTAGATAAATCACGAGGCAAGTCTGTGTTAGCTTATTATTTGAACCCCTTTTAACGTTGATGTAGTAAAAAACAATTGAAATCAAATCTTGAAGAAAGAAGAAGAAGAAAGAAGTTAATATTTTTTTAGCATAATATATGTTAAGCACGTTTGCATGTATGCTAGTTTGTATATTCTTAGAGTTGTTTTTATTTTTCTCCATTTTCCAATTATCATCTGGAGGGAATGGAATGAGCGTGTGTTACCTAGGCACACCGGCAGTCAGTCCAGCCAGAGTGCGACCCTCGGTTACCTAGGGGAGGCAAAGCTTTAAACGACCAGCAACTGATGTGACAGCTCAGGTTTACTGCACTTTAGTCCACGCCTCTGCGGCACAACAGCCTCAACTACTACTCTTGATGTCTTAGATGGTTCATTCAACGAGGAATGTTACTTTATATCTTGTAAATATTTTTCGATGTGCCCGATACCCGTTGGTCCCAGTAGGTATCTGCGGTCAGGGCAACCTTGGGCAATTATATTTCTATGATATAATATAGAGCTGACACCTCAACGGTCAGCTCAGGCCCATTGTAATAATTAAAAAATGTAACAATATTGTATGTTAATTTTCAGAATGAATACGTCATACATAGTATTGACATATGCCATTGGAAGCCGATTAATTACGACCCACTGACGCGTCGACAAGTTGTAACGTAAATAGACGATGGAATTAAAAATAATTTGATGTCTCTAAAACATGGACACGATGGCGCAGTGGACCTAAGAATATTAATGGTTTTATATTAATATATTGTTTATAAAGAGGAACTGCATGCCTTTCCCGCATAAATTAAATCAGCTTCACGCTGTATCCCGCATTAAGTGTAAAAAAATGGTTCTCCATTTTCTGCGGAATTTTTGAGGAAATAAAATATTAATATAATATAATTATAATATATAAGATAAATATAAGATTGGACAGCAACTTAACAGTATTTCGATTAACAATTGCCTATATTATCTTCTAAGGCTCGATCCTTGTATCATCTATATATATAAAATCGAAAGGTCACTCACTCATCACGAAATCTCAGAAACTACATGTGCTAATCATCTCAAATTTTGCATAGGAGTTACTTAAAGGACGTAGGTGCTCGCTAAGACGGGAATTTGCAATATTCGATTTCTAAGGGGTTGTTTTTGGGGTCGAAAGTTTGTATGAAACTTCGTTACTACAAATGCTAGGAGTGTCAAATTTTGCATAGACGTCACTAGGACGTAGTCATGGAGACAGAAATTAATAATAACATCGTTCACGCGGGTGTAACCGCGAGCGGGCCGCTAGTTTATTATAAAACCAAGTGGCCGGTTATATTATATACCTATTGAATAAACATAAATATATATAAAATTGTAAAGTCACTATGGACGTTCCCACGTACGGGAGCGAGGAATAAAAACCGCCTCCGAGCCCACTCCTAATAAAACTCTAAATAAAGAAGCGATCTTGCAACGCAGGTGATCGTAGATTGGATGAAATCTTAGAAGATGCTGATGCTGATAAGACTAAAAATATCGACTACCCACTTGTTTCCGCATACGTATTGCATGTAAGATGGCGTAACTTAACGCCGCGTTTCGTCTACGAGATTTCTTTTTTTAAACTAATATTTTATCATTTCAGTAATTGAATTTTACAGTAATTGTATACCCGATTATTAGCTCATCGGTATAGATTTTTTATAGCTACAAGTAACGTCATGTTTTACATAGGCTTAAACGAAAAATCAATAACATAAATAGCAACGTAACAAATTGTCAATTATATTTATTAGTGTAAAATTATAATAAAAAAATAAAAAAATGTAAATTATAAATATTATAGGTAATATTACTTTATATAAATTTTTATGCTTTCATATAAAAATACAAAGAAATACCTTAAATAACATACAAATTTAGAGATTCATCTAAAATTTACTCATCTACTGTATCAGTTAATACTCGATATATTCAAAAAATATCATTCTTTATATTATATAAAAAGTAAAAAAAAAAGCTATAAACCCTCAGGATAGCACTCCATAATGACGTGGGTTAGCGCGGGCGGCCAGAACAAACAAAATTTACTGTCAGACCAATATGGCCTAAGTTGTATTTTAGAGTTGACCATTAACAGAACTGACTGACACTCGAAGGATGTGGATTCGATTCTCATTACGAAGAATATTTGTTTTTTTCAGCGTATATCGCTTATCGCTCGTATTATTCTCGTTTATATATACGACAGGGCAAAGATAATAAATTATCTAGTTTAAAAATCATTTTTCACTTCGAAACAGAAGTTCCTGAGATTAGCACATTCAACCAAACAAAATTTTCAGTTTCAAATATTAGTCAAGATATAGACTTCTTAAAATAAAAAAAAGTATAAAATTTTAAGTTAGGCCACTTTGCTAACAGCCACTGTACTAGCTAGCACTATATTTTTTACTGTTTCCATTCTAAAGTTGTACAGTATTACGTGGGTGCCCCTTGCAGGTAGGAGACGGGGTGTCTACTAAACCAGACAGTCCGGCACCACTCGGTATTCAAAATATGTGAATGATTTGTATTGTTATCTTAAGAGGGTTAGAGATTTTCGAAACGATTTGCCATTAGTTTTTGTACACAGAAAGAGAAACATGTGAAAAATATTGTCCTATAAATGTAAAAGCTTGTGTGGATGGATGTTTGTTCTACTTTCATGCAAAACATTTTAACTTATTTGGATGACAAATTACAGAAATTTAGTTTATATATGAGAATAACACATTTATATTACAGTTTACGTAGATTTTCGTTAGGATCTATAGTTTTAATATAAATTGAAGAATTCAGAAACTGAATTCTTTCACAGAGAGCCGAGTGACGTACACCAAGTTCCTCACTTGAGGAACACGCTGCATGCGCCTAAAGCGTGACATCAAAATATATGTTTAGCATTATTTAGATTTACTATGAAAATATATTATTTACATTAACTGTGATTATAAATTTATAATATATCACATCGAATATTTCCATAGTTTACACTAGTTTCTTCAATATCATAAGGAATACGGATAGATTTGTCATTTAAAATTAATTTATTTTGTAAGTGACAGACTCAATTCATATTCTTTATATGTATGGGTCAGATTATAAATGTATATAAATTCCTTTTAATTTTACCTGTTAATTATTAATCATTTAGTTTTTTTTTAAAGAAATAATTAAAATAAATAAATGATCAATAAACACTTAATACGTTTCATTAAAGCAAAGAGGAAATATGCTTTAAAAGAGCTCGACAAATTGTAATCAAATTACGTAAACAGATGGACACGGTGACTTCTTTGACCTCGCATATGGTGTTTGTAGGACACTTGTGGTAGAAATTTGAATAAATTATTTAACAACAATTTAGTTTTTATCATATTTTTGTAATTTCACGCTGTATCCCGCTTAGGTATAGCAGGGTAAGGAGAGGGTGCCTAGTGTTAAATCACTCCACTCCCGATTTTCCGCCGAATTCTGGAGGCGTTGTGTGTTGAGTAGCGGAACTCTTTGCCTCGACCAGTTGAGCGAAGAAATGAAAATATTAAATATTTCATTTCCTCAAGCCTGAATCGAACCCTATTTATGTGCCGAACCATCAGTCTTTCTAGACCGATGAGCTACCAAATACGACAAAATTCTAAATAGTTCCCGAGGTTAGCGCCTTCAACCAATCAAACTCTTAGAATATTAGCATACCTAGATGATAGAAACTAACACTACTTTTTCTGAAAAAATATTAGAACAGCTAAATATCCAGTAGGCAAATGGCAACTTCCTAATTAAAATGCACCAAAAAAATGACCGATATTCATACATCAAGAGTCACTTTGAAGATTCACTGGACACTAAAGACACCGGCACCGGAACAGTCAAGGGCCCTCACACATTGAGGGGGCCAGTTTGTTCCGAAAATACTTTATGCTTTTGCACAGAGATCAAAAGACGAATGTGAAAAGACCCTTCACTCCACTCATGCAGTTTAGCTTTGAAACCATTGAACAAGCGTCATTGAACTGCTTGTAAAATTCTAATTCTAGTTTTTATTTGTAATTTCATGAGTAAAATGGACTTAAGCGTTCGTTTTTGTAGGCGAGTTTCATGTTTTATATGTATGCATAGTATATGCCAACAATTTTTTTTCAACTTCACGCAGTATTTCGTACATAGCAGGGTAGACAGAGGGAACCTAGGAACCTAATGTTAAGACACTTCGTTACCTTTAAGATATTTCGTTTCTCCACCATCGAATTCTGTAGACATAGCGCATTGAGTTGCGGAACTCTTCGCCGTGCTCTGGCTTCTTACCAGAGCGAAGAAATGAAAATATTAAATACTTCATTCTCCGAGTGGGAATCGAATACAAAACTGTCGCGTTTATTTTCACTCTTTGAACGTGTAGTTTCAAGGTTGATTTACACTGCCACCTACATAAGTTTTTGATTATATTTACTTGTTTTAATAATATCAAGCTAGTTAGGCTCTGTACCAAGGCATAGTTTTTACTTATAGTAATCTAGCACAGCGTGAAGTTAATTTTAATAACTATTATTTGGCTAGACTATAAATAAGTATCATTCCACGAAATTATAATGAAAATTCTAATGCCACGAACTGAAACTGGATTAAAGATTAACAACACATCTTATTATACATTGTTACAATCAATATTATCTTAACATTTACTTTTGTCCAATATTGAAACACGTTCTTTAAGTTCCTCAAAAACCTGCCAACAATTCCCGTACAAAAATATTCACCCACATCACAATAGCCGTATGCCATTGAATATTCTAATGTAAACCTGTTTTATTTGTTCTTCCATCTTTGTCACACCAGGAGCTTAGGAGAGAGATGGATGATCAACTTTAATTTTGTCTTTTACCTTCTTTATGAAATCAGAAAAAGATAGAGTTAAAATATTGGGCCCGGGCGTTGGTTCGTCACGGTCGGACGCCTTCATCAAAGGGGGTGAGGTAGATAGGAGCGATAAACTGCGGTAGACTCAAATAATTTGGCCGGTACGTTTGATGCTTAAACAATCTTGATATTAATTTCTATGAATTATGGCCGTTGGATATCAGATATTTGATAAAAATATGTTTTAGTTTATAAATGTTGTTTAGAAGTAGAATAAAAAAGGTGTTTTGTATAAATTGGTGCTGTCTTGTGAACTGATGACTTAAATACAGCATATCTATATATACATTTTTAGAATTTATAAATATACAAATTAGTTTCACGCTTTTTATTTATAGATTGTAGGCAATGAGAACTTTGTATTGAGACACTTCTTTCTCCACTTCTCATACAATTGTAGAGTTTGCTTAGTGAGTTGTAGAACTCAAATCAATTAAAAATAATTTATTTGTCCAAGTGGATTTGAACATCCTTTAAGAATTCAAATTTTATTTAAGTTTCACCTAAATTAGTAATTACAGGCATATTAAAACAATCATCCTATAAATCGAAACTGGTACCACCATCCACCTCCACCATAATTTACTCATCAGCTCTAACAATATCCAAGTCAAAGAGAATAAGTATAAGCCGTCACCATGATATGATGAATGCGTACACATTCTTTAGCGAGGATATGAATGAGCATCCAACATTAATATCAGACGTTATGGAACCGACCATTCACCCAAACAAATGATAGAAAAAAGGCCGCGCATTATTTATCTATCCCGACGTGTGTCCAATATTAAAACACGAACAATGACACTGTATTGTTGAAAGAAAAAAATGCTTAAGAATATTTATGTTCTACACCTTAGAAATAAAAACTTCAATGAAACCCAAAGGCTGGTTTGTCTTGGAATTTGACAATTTGTATAGCGGATTTTTTGGTTAGCTAGTTTAGATTTTAAAATGGTCGAATGTTATCTCAATTTTGATAGTCTTTTGTGTAAAAGCCCAGCGTTGAGTTCCGCCATTCAACACGCAATGCTTCCAAAATTCGGCGGAAAGTGGGGAAAGGAGTGTCTTAACACTAGGTTCCCTCGGAGCGGATGCAACGTGAAGATGATTTATTTATTTGCTTTTTTTTTAAAATTAATAGCAACTTTAGTTTTAACTTACCTAGTTAGGTTTTATTCACTCCTCGATGTAATATCGAAGAATGAAAATGCGTAAATAAAAAGAAAACCCTTTACTTCCACTAATTGCGGTGACGATATGAATGTAACAAAGGCATTCTAAGGTATTATTTTCAAAAGAATCCACTAGCAAAAGCTAGTCTTTAATATACAGTAAACAGTAAACAGTCGCTCTCATTGTCGACGAACCCATTGTTGAGATGTGAGTTTGAAAATTGAAATTTAATGGAAAATATCAAACGGAACTCCGCGGAGTTCTTTGGTCGTATCTCGAATAAAGCATCAGAATTGTAATGAATCATTTTGTATTCATCCATTTTGCTTGAGGAATATTAAACTTTGTAAATATGTATTATATTTATTAAGTTGCTCTTTTTATTCGTTTATAGTATTTGTTTTTGGTGTTTTTTAGTGTTTATTGTTTCTTGCTAAAAATATTTAGAAATAATTGAATCTTCCTCCGCTAAGTGATCTTTCTTAATTTGGTTAGCGTAATTCTGAAAAAATAATCTTAACTTGTAATAAATATTTTTTTGAAAATTCAAAACATAGCATGTGGTCGTAAAACAAAATGGAAAGTATCTTTTTGAAAAACCTTTTTCCTATCTTCATCAAGACTTAAAAAAAATACTACCTTTTACCCGACTACAGCAGTTTATAAGGTTTTAACTTAACAGTTACAGTTTATAAGTAGATGACTTTAATTTTTTGGTAAGTCTGTAGCTTAACTAAAAAGTATAAAATAAAAAATAATTAAAAGAAAAAAAACTTAAAAAGTAAAATGAAAAATAAGCCCAAAATTTATAAGAATAAGTTAGATTAGTATCCATTTTTCAAGAAATTAAATGAGTATGATCGTTAATCCTAGTAAACTTGGTTGTATAGCCAATATTTAGGTATAATTTTGAACCAATCAGAGATTTTGTTTTTATTTTTTATTTTTAACAGCAAAAGAAAAATATCAACTACACAAACCGACTTTTATTCTTATCATAATTATATACGAATAAAAAAATGTGTAAGAAATTATTAAAATGTATAAATACTATTGTAACTGTTGCTAATAGAACTACAAGTATCTCGCAAAATATTTTAATTGCTGTAATGTAATAAAACTTTTAAACATTAATAGTCTCATAAATCGTTGAAGATAACAAAAATATGTAAAGAGTGAACATGCTGATAAAAAAAATATGATTTGTATGCTCCTATAGTAAAATAGAGTCAGGTTATTTTTTTTTAATTATCGCACATCTTCCGAATAAATAGAGTGGTGGTGGTTCCGAATAAGTTGAGAGTTTAGACAATTGGTTCTCCGCCCGAGCTCGAGAAATTGCATTGCGAGTGGCGTAACTCAACGCTGTGCATTGTGTTATCAGACCGGATGAATGAATATTTTAATGTTTTCAAATCGAGATCTTTCGAGGTCAAATGCTGTTCTGCTTCACCATAGGCCTCTCTTGTATGGTGGTTTAAATTTCTTTTTTATAATATTTACCGGACACCATGAGGCATCATCATAGCAATTTTCAACAAACGACTTCCAAAAATCCAAAAATACAGAATCACAAAATATTTGGCTTTCAATTATCTGAGTTTATTGCGAAAGATGTAAGTATATCTTTTTCTTCACACTGTATTCCGTACATAACAGGGCGGGCAGAGGGGGCCCGGGAATCACTTCTCTTCAGGACTTTCTGTTCCTAATAGGAATAGGCAGTGCCGTTCCCCACTTTCCACCAAAATCTAGAGGCATTGCGTGTTGGGTGGCGGAACTCAACGCCGCTTTGCCTCGTTACCAGAGCAAAGAAATGATAATATTAATTATTACTTCGAGTGAGAATCGAACGCTCACTGATGCTTATCTGTTTTTATTTTTAGTTTTTGATATGTCAGAGACTTCTATCCTCTATGTAGCAAGATGAGTCCTTACAGGTTTTACCTTTTAGGTCGACTAATAATTTAATAATAAGTATAATGTTAATTTAAATTTTAGTTAGAATGAAAAAAAAAATCATATCCTATCATTTGAAATGTAGGCAAAACCTTAATGAACATAGTTACTTTTATCTTTCTATCAACCCAGCAATAAATAAGTATTTTAATTATAAAAACATTTTAATAATTTTCATTGTGAACCAAATAACTTAAATTTTAAATAATATTACTATCCATAAAAATTGTTATGAAAAGTACCCGTTAAAATATTTGGTTCTAAAACTATGGTATAAAAGCCTATACAGCGTGAAAAAGTTATAGTTTAACACTGTAACATTAAAAATGAATACATGTGTACTGCTTCTCCTGGCTGCAGCTTCAGCAGCAACAGCTAGACTACCTTACCACTCGGAAATAGTCATTACTCAATTCGAAGAGTTTGTTGTGAAGTACAACAAAACATATATTACTGAAATTGAAGAGGTCTTTCGGTTTGGTATATTTGTGAAGACCTTGGATTTAATTGATCATTTAAATAAACGTAGCAAATATGCTAAATTTGGTAAGAATTCTCTTTTTTTTAATTAAATGTGTTGTTGACTGTGTGAGTCTCTTGTGTGCAATTATTAGAGTTTTAATATGTTAATAATAACCACAGCATCAAACATTAAGTAGATGGAATGTACCAATTTCACCATTTCATGGACTATCCAAGAAAATATATTATTATCAATGGCATAATTGCTTAAAAGTGATGTTTTATTAAGCCATGAGCAGCTAGTTCAGGAATCGTTGTGAACAGTGAATTCAATTTGTTTCAAAGATCTCCGGGGGTACATATACTGAGGCCAATGAATGGGGAAATGAAATATTTATTTACATTTATATTCTCATTTCTTCGCTCTGGTATCGAGTTCTGCCACTCAATACGCAATACCCCTAGAATTTTGCAGAAAGTGGGAAACGAAGTGTTTTAACACTAGATTCCCTCTGCCTACCCTGTTCTATGCAAGATACAGCGTAAAGCTTAGCTTTAAGTCTTTGGAGCACTGAGTAAAGCACAGTAGAACTTGACATCAGGAAGTCTTTGCTCTTTTAGGCTCAGATCCATTTCCATATGAAATAATGTTTTAGTAATGGCCAGATGCCTTTAATAACAAGATAATGTTAATTTACAACATTGACATCAAAAACTTAAAGTGTTTCGATTAATCCTGTTGAAATTAAAGTAAATAAATTGGCCATACTTCACTATATAGTAATATTTTTTTTTTTAAATATATTTAAGGAATAACACGCTTTGCGGATATGACCCTAGAAGAAGTTATTAGGTGGAATACTGGATTAGGTCAACCAAATTTAGGAGACGGCTGCCAACCAGAATCAGTAGTTGGTGATGTTAACTTAACGGATACTAACTTCGATTGGCGTGACAGAGGAGTTGTGAGTCCAGTAAAGGATCAAGGACATTGTGGTTCTTGTTGGACGTTCAGTGCCATCGGTGGGAAATCTAATTTGTTTTTACACAAAAAAATAAAGAATTGTTTGAATTTTTAATTATTTTACATTAGCATATTTTATATTATTGCATATACCGTCGAGGCGAAGCGGTGGGTGTAACTGTAACGCGACGGTTTTGGGTTCGATCCCCACTCGAGGAAGTGAAATATTTATTTACGATTATATATCCATTTCTTCGCTCTGGTGTCGAGGAAAAACGCGGCGTTGAATTTTGGCATTTAACACGCAATCCCTTTTGAATTCAGCAGAAAATGGGGAACGGAATATATTAACACTAGCTTCCCTCTGCCTATCCTGCTGTATGCGGGATACAGCGTGAAGCTGATTTTATATGCTTAAAAATATTTACAGGGAATGTGGAAAGCGTAAACGCGATCAAAACAACTAATTTGGTAGAGCTGTCGGAGCAACAATTGGTAGATTGTGAAACAACTTCAAATGGATGCCAAGCTGGATATCCAGGAAATGCTCTTACGTAAGATATTTAACAATGTTTAAGATTTTACTTCTTTATTGTTTGAATTTAAATTATTAACTAAATTTAACTTAAATTATTTTCCAGATATTTAATGTCGAAAGGTTCCATGTCTGACGCTTCTTATCCGTATACTGCACAACAGGGCAGCTGTCAATATGACGAATCTAAAGTTGCCGTCAAAATAAGTAATTGTTATCAAATTAACGCAGATGAAGGTGCTCTTGCTCAAAAACTACAGCAGCTGGGTCCATTATCTATAGGTGAACTGTGTTTATTTATATACTGTAAGAAACTATTGGAGATATTAAATAAAGTGGGAAAGGTAATGAATTAAAACAAGGCTTCAAATAATTATTAAACAACTAAAGGGAATTATCCAGCAGTCTACAACATCCGATTCTAAAGAATTCATCGGGCAGAGAGACGTTAGGCGATCCTTTTCCTTCGGTCGCCGTTGATAGCCCATAAAGGTGCCAGCCAGTAATTAGAGTCGTCCTTATATATCCTCTATGGTCATTATTTCTAACAATACATATATTCGCCGTCAACTTACGTCTGTGCCACGTGTGGCGTTGTGGCTGAATGTAAATTTTAGCCCAAGTGGATGTGGTTTTAAGTTATAAAATATATTTTCACTTGCCCCGTTAGAAAGTTACCTAATTCAGTTTCCTCTATGAGACGATTACAGAAGTACATAATTATTATGATTAAGTTGACTCGATTTGTCCTTTAAAATATCCTGAACTGACTGTAGAAAAGAATGCTTAATATGTAAAATATGTCACTTTTCTTCAGTCGATTTTAAAAGTTTCTGAATTACAGATTATATAAAAGAAAAAAATAATTACAGGTATTGATTCAACACAAATTAAAATTAATTATAATGGCGGTATAGTACATGGGGACGAGTGCCAGGGAACCTCTCAGACTCATGCTGTTCTTCTAGTAGGATATGGTGAAGGTGAATTTGGTTTTATTTATTTTCCTGTACATATATTGAGTGGTATTTGACGAAATATTTGTTTTAGTGATTACTATAGTATGATTGTGAGCGTTGGTTATTAATAAATAAAATACAGTTTTTTTAAAGAAATGTTAATCTATATATATAAAATCGAAAGGTCACTCACTCATCACGAAATCTCAGAAACTACAAATGCTAGAAATCTCAAATTTTGCATAGGAGTTACTTATAGGACGTAGGTGCTTGCTAAGACGGGAATTTGCAATATTCGATTTCTAACGGGTTGTTTTTGGGGTCGAAAGTTTGTATGAAACTTCGTTACTATAAATGCTAGGAGTCTCAAATTTTGCATAGACGTCACTAGGACGTAGTCATGGAGATAGAAATTAATAATAACATAGTTCACGCGGGTATAATAACCGCGAGCGGGCCGCTAGTGAATGATATTAATGAAATGCATTATTGATTTCCAATTATTTTTTTACTTATTTATTTTATTTTTACTTTTTATTTATTTTTTATGATCAACGTAATAATTGTATGAATAATTTTATCATCAGAGAACGGCATGCAGTACTGGATCGTCAAAAACTCCTGGGGTCCAAATTGGGGTGAAGAAGGATACTTTAGAATGCAAAGAGGAGTCAATTGCCTTCTTATCGCCAGTGGTCCGATAGTGACTGCTGTAGTATAAAAATAGTCTTTGCTCATTTTTTAATGAATCTTTTAACATTTGTTATTCTAATCATACATTATTAGGAAGTAATAAAAAAATTAAAACATATCGGAGTTTTCGTTACTTGGATGTTATGGTTGCAGATCGGCAGTCCAAAATAAGATTAACTATCAGTTAATATTTCCAAAAAAATAAAAAAAAAACATTTTTTTGACAGTAATTATAAGTACTTTTACATTAATTAAATTGCTGATTTTTTTTTTGTTACATTAATTAAATTGTCCAATTTATTTTTATATTTTTATTTTAATTGCCAAACAAATCCTTAAACAGATAACATCTCACGCTTATAAATATAGTTTAAAAGAACAGATTTTTAAAAATTTGTCTTGTAAGGAGTAATATTCTCAAACACTACTCTAAAATTATACATTCCCTTTAACTAGTGACAATAATAAATTATCTTAAATTACACTTAATGTATGAAATTATGTATAATATTTGCTTAAAAATGCAAAACGTAATTGAAAACAACTAAAACAAACATTCAAAGTTGTAATTGCAGCCACTAGTGTTTGAATAATAAAAACACATCTTACTACTTCAAATTATATTTCCATTTCTTCGCTCTGGTATTGAGGCAAAAGCGCGGCGTTGAGCTCCGCCACTCAACACGCAATGTCTTTAGAATTCGGTGGAAAGTGGGACCGGAGTGTCTCCCGTCCCTTCCTACCCTGCCTCCCTCTGCCACCCTCTGCCTACCATGCTGTGTGCGGGATACAGCGTGAAGCTGAAAAAATAAATAAACACACACTCCCTTTAAATAAAACTGTAATGTTTCTATATATATTTTTTAGTTGGCATTTTTTTACAATTAGTTACTATCCAAACGTCTTGTTGCTGATTATAAAACCAAAGTTATGTTTATCTTTTTATTTAAAGTTTCTGTGTTCGCCTGAACAACTTCACTTTTGTTGCCAATAGTGTTACCAAACCATAAAAAATATTTTGCATGGAAGAATTTTGATGAAACTTTTTTGTCATGCTAGTTCTAGACTAATTCAAATACTTGATGTGCAACTTTAGCATCGCATATTATTTTTAAGATATACGAGTATTAATATATCGCCTAAAATAAAATGGTAACAGGATGACATTTTCTGTTAACATCAAAAAAAAGGTTTCAAACATAGCAGCCCAGCCCTCAAGAGATATGAATTTAATAGCATAAAAAAACATTAAGGTTGCTTCAATATTATCAACTAAGAAAATTTTATCATATTAGGCAAATTAGTGGAGGTGTGAAAGTGAACGCGACAGTTTTCGGTCAAGGCAAATCTCAGCCATTCAAAACGACAAAACAAAACTATGTCTGGAAAATTCAACACTGGGTTCTCTCTGTCTACTCGGCTATATGAAGGATACAGTGGGAACTAAAAATGATAATTTACAAAAAACAACAAAATGTTGAAGGTACACCAAATCAGTCTGTCTAATCTATAGGAGCTATTAGTGTAAAGTCTTTCCAACATTTCATCAATATGAATATTTTCTGTTTTGATGGTAAAACTTTTCTTTGGAATAAAAAAATATGTAATGCCGAATCTAAGCACTAAGATATACTTTCTTTACATGATGCTCTATGACCCTGAAAATATTAAGTGTCAAAAGTCAGCTCCAAAACGTGCAACATATGTATGATTGTTCTGGAATGATGTATTCCATTTAAAAGAGAGTCATATTCAAATAGTAAATATTTTGTATTGGCCTTAAATTTTTAGAAACAGTTACAAAAATATAAAATTTAAACAAATTGGTGATCACAGCAATCGTAGTCGGTGCTAGAGCAAAGATGGTGAAGTCAATGAAATAAAAAAGAAAATCACAATTATATCACTATTTCAATGGTTTCAACAATTTTTCTCATTAAAAGTAACATACTCGTAGATGTTGTCATTAGCACTGAGTGATGAGTTTCCTATACTTGGGAACTGCTGCAAGCGCTATGAGCGGTACGGTAAATATCCCGATTCAAGGTCTGATTATATTGTTAGTAATATATTGCTAAAATAGTTTCCTGGACTATCAGGAAAGTGGCTAAAAGAGTCCAGGAGTTCCAAGGGGTCCAAGAGTTTGTTTGTAAGTCGTTTAGTAGTTTTACTTTTAGTATCTTACGGTAGCCGCTAAGATCTTGATATTATTTTAGTCTACTAAGATTAAAGAGGATGAATTAAAATATTATTTACTTTATTAAAGGTTTCGGAAACTGATATTTCGTTGGAAAATGAACTTCTAAACGATTAGTGATGTTAAATTCACTTTTAACGTGAGTTGGTGATTAGAGAAGATAACATTGAAATTCATTTGATAGAGGATCACGGTTTCTAGATTGATCTATGTTTTCGTTTCTTGGTATCTCATTTATTACTGATAATTTATTTAGTTTTTTCATAATGTAATATTTGCGTGAGTTTTACCTAATTTTTTATTACGAAATTATTGCCGTCTTAGAGTCAAATCACCCATTGGCAATACAGTATGCGTATAGGATCCGGATAATTTTTTATCTAGACCCTTCTACGGCGCTTTGCCAATAGCTATCTAAGGCGTTTATATAGATTTTTACTTTGTTATTTAGAGGCATGATTTTAATCTATTTTATTTTAATTTTTTTATATCTTTTTTTTTAAATTTTATTTTATTCATTCCATTTCGTTTTATTAAACAAAGAGTTAAGTGCAGTCAGAATTTTTAAAACAAAATCAACTTATTTAGTTAGCACCACGCTGTATTGAAGACACACTCTCTGTGTGACATACGTCAAAATAATAATCCAACTGCGCCGAAGCCCAAAACGAGCATAATATGTTGTTGCTGTAAGCTGTAAGCTGTTGCTGTAAGCTTAGGTTATTTGAAGAAATCCAGGAAAGGTTATAAAATACATATTTATATGGATAGCTCATCCTTTGTAATTGTTATAAGCTATATGAAATAAAATATTAAAATAGTTTTTTTTTTATAATTAATGCAAAAAGGTCTCTCTGGTCTTTTTGAACATAGCATTGATTGCATAGCCATAGCGATCAGAAAACTCTTAAATAAAGCCGAACCTAAAAGCAATAGAAAGTTGTGATCACGCCACGTGATTATGATCACTTAATCCTCATAACAAACACATTCACAAAGTAGCTATAGAATTTACCAAGCGGACCATAGTAATCATAAAATTCGTGAACCAAAGCCAGATAATATATCATATAATCATAAACTTACCTTTATAATATAACTAGCGACCCCCTTGCGGCTTCGCCCGCTTTTACTACTGGATTATTCATATAATGTATGTTTGCAAAGCACTTAATATAATGTGAAAATTAATTAAACCCTAATGCAACCCGCATTTTCGTAGTTTCAATAAGGATTTTCCAATTGTTTTACACAGCAAGGATTTTTTAGTAGGTACCGTAATTTTAAATCTGTGCTACTAATCTTTTCAAGTACTTATTAAAATATATTTAAATGACTATTTTTAGATAGTTAAATGACTATTTTTAAACGGAAGAAATTATAAACAAAAGCCTACCTACTAATAACTACTACAAAAAATATATCGCGCTGAAATAATACATTCAACTCTAATTATCCAATACGTGCAAACGCATCTAAATCTTCGTTGCTATAGAGGCAGGCGGGTTTTTTTTTGCTTGTGGTTAATGCTGAAGAGGGTATTCTGTCCCTGAAAAGCAAGCACTACGTGGCTGCCTGTGACGAAAATTAAATAGAATGCATCGGCCGGGAATCAAACACGGGCCGCCCGCGTGGCAGGCGAGCATTCTACCACTGAACCACCGATGCGTGTAAGGCAGGCGGGCGCGGCGGACGCATGGCGAGTGGCGAGCCGTTTCGCAGCAAGGATTTTTTGATATTGTAACAACTTCTAAAGTACTTATTAAAATGAAAAACAGTAAAGACAGTTTTGATCTACATTAAATGGCCAACGTAACTAATGTACTTATTTATATGCTGAGAGTAAGGGATAAGTAAAACTTGAGTCGATACTGCTGAAGTGTCAACGACGTGATGTGTCAACAATTAAATGCGTTTTTCTCTTAAACTATTCGCAATTTCGAAATTGTGTAAAAAGCAAATTTTATCTTCGTTTAACGTAGAAAATTAATAAAGTATTTTAAAGGATAAGGATTAATACCATTATGGAAAAATATCCCTCACAATAAAAAATATATTGAAATTATTATTTTTAGACAGAAATATGATCACTACACGTTATCCTTAAAAGATAAAAATATGCTCTCGCGGACTTTTTTGTAGATCTTATTGAGAGGAACAATACTTCAGTACATTTTTTTCATGTAGTACTTACCATTAAAGCAGCGCATGCGCGAAAGTGTCTCAGCGGGTAGGACTTTATTCATATTTTTCGTATTTATGTTAATTTACATAAGAATGTACAAATAATAAACTATATATAAACCTTCTACGAAAAATACTCGACCTAATGGTGAAAACCGCAATAAAATCCGTTGGGTGGTTTAGAAGAAGAAGAGTTAGAAACAACAGACAGACACGAAAAGCGACTTTGTTTTATAAGATATAGGATTCGTACCACGCAAGTGTCTTCCTCGGCGGATTGCGTTCCTCCTGTGCATTCCCCCACGGGAAAAGAATAGGTCGTCGTATGTTACTAGAGATAAGAGAGACATTTAATATCCGTGCAGAGGGATGAGAAAGAATGGCTAAAGACAAGATTTTAAATTCAAATTATGGTAAAAGTATTGTTATTATATAATAACTAAAAGCATTCGAGTCTTATGAAGATCAGTTGTTTACATCTAGATTTAAAAAAAAAGATTTTTAATTTTAATTTGCTCTAGACGTCGTAAAGGGAAGTAGATTGTACTGCAAGAGTTATCACAAAGTCCACTACTAGTGTGGATGTAAAGTATATTTTCAAGCCTCCATAATCCACACTGGCAAAATCTTGGTGAATTGTAGGTATATCATGTTCTTCTTCATTTATTACTAAACTGATTAATAGATATTCTTTGATTGTTCTCTAAGTTAATATGTGTATATTTTCCCTTAAATATAAACTATTATATTTCATATTCGAAAAACCTTTTTATTATTAAATTATTAATTTAATACAGATATTATTTGTATATGTATACAGCTTCAAAAGTCTGTGTAATTAGTAAAATATTGTAATTATTTTTGTTACTATCAAAATAACTGAAATATCAAATAATATGGCTTCATAAAAAGTGTCATTAAACGTACCCGTTAAAATACTTGGTACTGAAAATATAGTATAAAAAGCCGGCAAATGGAGCTTTAGCTATAGTTTAACACTGTAACATTAAAAATGAATACATGTGTACTGCTTCTCCTAGCTGCAGCTTCAGTAGCAACAGCTAGACTACCTTACCACTCAGAAATAGTCATTACTCAATTCGAAGAGTTCGTTGTGAAGTACAACAAAACATATATTACTGAAATTGAAGAGGTCTTTCGGTTTGGTATATTCGTGAAGAACTTGGACCTAATCGATCTCCTTAACAAACGTAGTAAATATGCTAAATTTGGTAAGATTTTATATTTTTATAAAAATTAACTTCGCTTGCTTGCTTTCTAATTGTTACATTATAGTCTTATGTTGGTCATTTTATGTCTTTGTAAAGTAGGCAAAGTGAAACATAAAAATTAAAAAATATATAAAAACAGAATTCGAAAACTAAAGAAACTTTGGTTTAGCTTAGAAAGGTTTGGCTTAAACCAGCCAAAGGAACATAAATTTGAGAAATATCATAATCTTTTTAATTATATTCAAGGAATCACACGATTTGCGGATATGACCCATGAAGAATTTGTTATGTGGAATACTGGATTAGGTCAACCAAATTTGGGAGACGGTTGTCAACCAGACTCAGTAGTTGGTGACATCAACGTAACGGAATCTCAATTCGATTGGCGTGATAGTGGAGTTGTCACTCCAGTAAAGAACCAGCAGCATGGCTGTGGGTCATGTTGGGCGTTTAGTGCCATCGGTGCGTAGTTTATTTAGTTTTTTTTTTTTTAAATACGGATTGGTATTATAAAAACATTATATATTATTAGGAAGCGGCCTGCCAGCGGCTTCGCCCGCTTGAACTACATGATTATTTTTTTAATAACAGAATTGAGTGATAGTCATAATGTGTCATGATGTCAATGACGAATTTAATTTACTCGTTCAGAAACAGCCTTAAATGTAATGTTATTGATTTGGGTAAGGATGTATAATATTCCTTGTAAAATAACTGTAATGATTGCATATTAAAAAAATACCCAAATCGAATCGAATAACCCAATATCGAAATCGAATTCAATATAATTAAATGAATCGGATATCGAATCGAAAATATTTAATTGACAACCTCTTCCTTGTTGTAAAAATCATTTAAAAATACAGATTTATCACAAACAAATACACATTTATTATAAGTATAGATATGGATTGCCTTATATTTGCAGGCAAACTCATGCCATAAGTTCATTCCGATGCCGATAAAATTTTTTTAAAGAACCGATTTTGATGAAACAAACTTTAGATCTTAAGTTGAGATAAAGCAAATCAATTGGTGAAAGTTTGAAGTTAATCGGTTCAGTACTTTCGAAGATTAGATCATACAGACAGACAAACAAGAATTAAAAAATTTTTTTTTTTCTTTCTACAATTCTTCTTAATTGTCCCTCTATCTATTTCAGTCAAATATATTAAATGTACAGACAAAATATTTTTACTGTTTTATTATCTATATATACATATATATTTATATATTTATGTATATATATATATATATATATATATATATATATATATATATATATATATATTTAGTGTATACATATATTTAATGTATATATGTATATATATATATATATATATATATATATATATATTTATTAAAATTTTCATTTCTTCGCTCTGGCACTAAGGCAAAACCTTGGTGTTGAGTTCCGCTACTCAACACAAAATGCTTCAAGAAATTCGGGAAAAAAAACATGTGCGGGAAAAAAAATCAGCGTGAAGCTGATTTAATTATATATTTTTCAAATTTATTTATTCAATTAAAGTATGTTAACGTTACTACATGTTTCTTAAAAAATCCAGGCAATGTGGAAAGCGTAAATGCGATAAAAACAAAAAATTTGGTGGAGCTGTCGGAACAACAATTAGTGGATTGCGATACAACTTCAAATGGATGCCACGATGGACTTGCATCAAATGCTCTTTCGTAAGATATTTCACGATGTTTTAAATTTTGCTAATTAAAAAGCAATCTAAGCAAGTTAAAGCTAATTAAAAAATATTTTTTACTTACATTATTTTCCAGATATTTACTAGAGAAAGGTTCCATGTCTGACGCTGATTACCCGTATACTGCACAACAGGGCAGCTGTCAATATGACCAATCTAAAGTTTCTATCAAAATAAGTAATTGTTATCAAATTAACGTAGATGAAGGTTCTCTTGCTCAAAAACTACAGCAGTTGGGTCCATTATCTATAGGTGATTTACGTTTTATAATTATTTGTTGTAATCATGTATGTCCAACGTCCTTATAGTGCAAACGTGATTAGCTGGATCAATAATGTCCACGTAGTTGTGTTCATAATTAAAAAAAATGCTTTTTCCCTGGCCCACCAAGAAGAGTAAGGAGTTAATTTACGCCATCTTGCTCGGAGTTAAACAAAAAAAGAACAGAGTAACTGACACAGGCTAAGGATAAAAATTAATATAGTATGTTAAAGATGTGATTGTATAAAGAGGTTGAAGACAGTGGAAGAGGCGAAAGAGGACAGCAGAAACCTTAGTATTTGGCGCTTCATTCTCTCTGACTATCCCGCAGGAGTACAGAGTGAAGCTAGATTAGATTTGATTATGTGATTTTTTTACGTGAAATTTAAAAGTTTAAGAATTGCGGATTCTATAAAAGAAAAATTAAATTACAGCTATTGATGCAACCGTGATTCAATCAAATTTTGAGGGTGGTATAATACATGGAGACCAGTGCCAAGGTTCCGCTGCTAATCACGCTGTTCTGCTAGTAGGATATGGTGAAGGTGAACTGGAGTTTTTTAAATATTTTTCCTATTTAAGTAATAAGATATATTTAGTAATACTATATACCTATATACATTTTAGTGATAGTACGATAGAATTAAGAACAGTTTATAATGCATTATATACCTACACTAATATTGAGAATATGTAGCATTTTATCTACCGTATGTATATAAAATTACATCTTAAACAACAAATGAGTTCTTAAAATTATTAAACCACATGGCCATACAGTAACAAAATAAATTTATTTTTAGGGTTCCGTATCTCAGAACGAATAAACGGAACCCTTATGGGATCTTTTTGTTATAAGTCTGTCTGTCAAGACAATTTGCCTCGACATCGCGTAGGCTATTGTCTCCAGCTCAAATTAATATAAAATATCTGCGGCCCATTGAAGCATATAAAACTTCTAAGCCATAGCAATTAAAAGACATTTAAGAAGGATTGAGTGAGTACTTTTTGTAAGTTCAAGTTTACTCTCCGTTGACTTGCAATTCTGAATTTAGTACAAGCCCTCGGTAGTCAAGTTCGTATCGTACTTGACCGTATATTTTTTTTTATTTGCTAGCTTATTTCATTTTATGATCGTAATAAATAATATATATAATGTCATCATCAGAGAGCGGCGTGCAGTACTGGACCGTCAAAAACTCCTGGGGCCAAAATTGGGGCGAAGGAGGATACTTTAGAATGCAAAGAGGAGTCAACTGCCTTCTCATCGCTAATGGTCCGATAGTGACTGCTGTTATATAAAAACAGTTTTTTTACGCATCAATCTTTTAATACTTGTGTAATCATAGTTATGAAATAAAAAAGAAATTTAATAACATATCAGAGTTTTTATTTAAATGTCTACAGTTGCAGATCGATAATCTAAAAGTATATCAATCAATATTAAATAAATAACAAAAATACGTGCTAAGTTTCTTATTTCTGAGTATAAGATTTTCATCTGTGCATTGTTTGTCAGTCACTAAGAAGCGAAAGAATAATATATTATATACATCATATACCTGGATGCGATAACGTCTTTTTTTATTCTTTAAAATAAAGGCTAAATGCACAAGCAGATTTTTCCATACAAACTTTCAACCCCTTATTTACAATCCTAGGGGATGAGTTAAAATAAACCACGAAACATGTGTTCAATGATCGATATGTTCAATGATAGATCTGGGGGCCCTAAGATTTCAGTTTATTATTTAAGTATAACAAGCTGTGTCCACTTTAAAATATGGTCCATATAGTCCTAAGTTTTATTTTGTCTTTGCTTTGTAAATATGTTATCATCACTAATAATTAAATACTCTTGATTATTTTGTAATTTTAAATTCTTAGTTTAATACTCTACTTTAGTCATATTTGGAATTTGTTTAAATTAATCTTAAAATATGAAATATAACATATAATTTTTTTAAATGTCTATAGAGAGGAAATATTATATATAGAGTTTTGAAAGAATTACTGAAATACTTAAATACACAACACGGCCTTGAATGTTTCTTATCAAATAAAAATATTCTAATATTGAAAAAATGTAGATTACGCATAAAATGTCATTAAATATACGTATTTAAAATACTTGGAGATGAAAATATTGTATAAAACCTGAAGCTGTATGTAATTTTAATATAGTTTAATCCTAAAATGGCTGGCAATATACTACTTCTATTAGTAGCTGTTACATCAGCAACAGCTAAATCATTACCGTACCATTCTGACATCGTCATTGACCAATTCAAAGAGTTTGTTAAAACGTACGACAAGAAGTATGAGAATGAAATTGTAGAAGCTGTTAGATTTGGTATTTTTTTGAAAAATTTAGATTTCATCGATCTTTTAAATATGCATAGCGATAGTGCAGAATTTGGTAAGTCTCTTAGGTATTTTTTTTTATTTCTTATATAAATAGTTAAGTTGCCAAATAATACTACTGGTTTTATTATGTGGCAACATAATCCTCATATAGTCAATATGAGGATCCAGATAATGCTATAATATAATTAAGTTCTAGTATATAATTCTTAATTTCTATAAAACTGATATATATATTTGTATACTTTAAAATAAAGATTGTTTAAAATACTATTTTTCATAGTAAATTAATTATATTCAAGGAATAACACAATTTGCTGATATGACTAATGAAGAAATTAAGATGTGGAATACAGGAATGCAACAACCAGATTTTGGAAAAGGTTGTACGCCAACATCAGATGTAAATGATATTAACGTAACTGCCACTCAATTTGATTGGCGTACCAAAGGAGTAGTTTCGCCTGTAAAGAATCAAGGACAATGTGGATCTTGTTGGGCGTTTAGCACAATCGGTGAGTTACTTATAAAGTAATTTACGTAGTTACCAATAATGAAAGATACTTTTAAAAAATATTTAAAATTTTATTACTTTTTGTTACAATTAAAAATATATCCAGGAAACGTGGAGAGCGTAAATGCTATAAAAGCGGGTAGTTTAGCGTTACTATCGGAGCAGCAATTAGTAGATTGTGAGACTTCTTCACATGGGTGTCAAGGAGGATGGCCAGAAAGTGCACTTGGGTATGTTTTCATATACTATTTGCATATTTTTTGTGTATTGCTTATGTCTTACTTTTAAAAAAATATATTTTTTAGTTACTTGATGGCGAAAGGTTCTATGTCCGGATCATCTTATCCATATGTTGCTCGCCAACAGGGATGTCGATATGACAGTTCTAAAGTTTCTGTCCGCGTTAATAATTGCTATTCATTAAAGATACAAGAAGGTGCCTTTGATCAAAAACTGCAGCAAATGGGCCCATTGTCTATACGTAAGTTATACTCGTATTTTTTTTGCTTTAGTTTGACATTAATTAAAATTTATTGTTTTATCGTTCTTTATTTTTCGTTTACAATTCGCGATGAGTGGCGGGCACAAATGTAGTTTGTCGTTTTATCAAACAAAGGAAATGAAAATAATTCAATTTATTCGAGTAAGGATAGGTCATAAAGACAACACCTCATCAAGTCATTGAAATACCAGGGCGCCAAGCCTGGATATTTTTTTAATTTCCGTTGAAAGACAGACTTAGTCTTCTTAAAAAGAGCAAAAATATTAAATAATTCAATCCACTGGGAGTCAAACACACATCTGTCGTAATAGTGTTGGAATTTAAAAAATATATGAAAACAGTGTTAATCAAAACCTTCAGTAATATGAGATTTTATTTTCAATTTACAGTCCTTGATGCAACTATTCTGTCAAATTACAAAGGTGGTGTTATATCTGGTAACAACTGCCGGGCTAACGAAATTAATCACGCTGTCCTTCTAGTTGGTTTCGGTGAAGGTACTGACTAAATTATTTTGATTAATATTATAATATATGGTCTTTCTAGAATATGGCTTTAATACACATAAATATAAGGTCATTACGTGATTTTAAAAGTCATACTTAATGTATAATATGTTCACTTTTGTTTTTTTTTTAACTTAGAGGGCGGAGTGCAGCACTGGATCATCAAAAACTCATGGGGTGAAAGATGGGGTGAACAGGGATACTTCAGATTACAAAGAGGAGTGAACTGTCTCGTCCTCGCCAAGTATCCGCCAGTGACCGCTGTTATTTGATATGATTAATTGATGTTTTCTTTCCAATATATTGTTTTTATTATGTACTTATGTGTGCATACTTAAGCATAATGTTAATAAATGTGTTGAATTTCTTCCGTAGTTTCTTTACTATTCTCATTTGTATCTTCCGCACTTTGCAGTGTTATACGTAAAAATCAAATTGAATCTCTACTTTCTGCTAAATTTTATCGACGAGAATATTTAGTTAAAGAACTAAACACTACCTAGCATTAATCTAACTACACCTTTATCGTTTTTATTTAGGTGTATAAGTATATTTATATATATTCTAATATTATATTTAGATATTCGAATTACTATGCTTTTATGTATGTAAATAAAAATGTGTATTCATATTTAAGTATGTGTATGTATAATTGTTACAATTTATTTATTTTTAATAAATATAATATTAAACTTGTAGCTTAACCTTTAAGTATGGACGTCGAATTATATATATATATATCGACTACGAATTCTACAAATCGGCCACTTCTCGGTGACCTCCGCCACTGAGTCTCTCAGTACCTTTCGTATTAATGACAAAATGAATGTAGATAGCAGTGGTTGTGTCTCTGGGTTCAAAATACGTGAGTATTTAACTTTCTAAACGGGGCCTGGGTCTGTCAGACCCGACGTCCATGTTTCCCATACATGAATGATTTCAAAACGCCATATATTTTTATAATATTACAAAATATACTTTAATATTTTAATTGTATTATTTGTATTCAAATGTTTTTATTGTTTTATATCATATATTATTTGACATTGTTTGTTATATATTTTAGTAATATAAATATTATTTACCTAAAAAAGATTCAATTTTTTTAGTTTATATGATAAAATGGAAAAAAATGATCGACCTAGCACGTCAGGGACAAAAATATCGGTACTTTATAATCAATATCAAACAAAAGAATTGGACGACGACATTTTATAAAGAAAATAGCACTTTATACACACAACTACTCTAAGAATTGAGAATGACTTTGACTCGCGTTTCGCGATCTGATCTATCATTTTTTGAACATGAAGCTAAAAAAATTGTTTTGGGATCTTGAAAAACATGTACACTTTGCCCCCAAAAGATATATAGAAACACAACACATACTTATGTTGACTGCAATCGTCCTGTTTGCCTACAATGTTGAAAGCCATTGTGTATCGATGTTCAATAATACCTTATCTTAAGGTGTTGTCAAAATTTTTATTTTATAACATAAGATGTAATTTCTTTATTTTTTTTATTTGTTAGACTTTATATTTTGTTAAAAAAATATTTATTTTATTATCTGTCTTTTTTTTATAGTATTATTTTCTTAAGAGTCATCCCATGTGGCCAAAGACTGAAATTGTGACTTTAAGTTACTTAAATCGTTGTGATGCGTAAACTTTAATAAAAAGCGATTTTATTTATATTGATTTTGTTTGATTTGAGGCTATTCATGTAAACTAAAACATAAAATTGTTTTCTTCCTTTAAAAAACAGTCGGAATATGACCAATAAATACACTGGTCTGACAGACCCGACGTCCATATGTATGTTATAAAAAAGTCACGTCCATAGTTAAAGGTTAATAGTGAAAAGCTTTTAAGCTAAAAGTTTAATATAATAACACTCATAATATACACAGCATTTGCAATTCAATTTTTTTATTTATTTATTCTTTATTGGACATATTTATAAAAAATATATCTACTTAAGGCGATCAAAACGTCAAAACATTCTCTACTATAATTACCCCTCAGAGAAAATAAATTAAGAATTTGGACAGTGTACGAAGTAAGAGACATGCAGTGACCTTGGCATTTTTTTAATATAAAAATATAATTTAAAAGTTTCACAAAAGATCTTCCAATAGTCTCCAATATTGGTAGACTAAGGTCCAATATTGGTCCAAAGTGAGAACTCAGTATTTATAATACTGAGGTATAGGTGTATAGTAAAAAGTAAAGAAATCAAACACCTCGAGGCTTTTACAGAACTTATATTTCTTTCAGGGCTAAATACCATTAAGCTGTATAATGTATATCTTAAATTATAATACACTTCTAGGGGACTACTTTCTTCTTCAGCTCCAAGTCTAAAAGTAGGTACATATAAAATTTTGATCAAATCAAGCTTACTTTTTAAATTGACAGCTCGTGCTAGTTCTATGAATAAATTTTCACATGTCTTTTCATTAAACAAAGAGGTTGATTTACATTTTTTTTATGTCAAATTATTGCGAATATTAAGACTATTTATATAAAATCATTAAACTACTGATGTTCTTGATCTATAATGCATGCACACAAACTCAAGCTTGTCAACTTTTTTATTCCCCCTAGAACAACATAATATAAAATTTTGCAAAAGTGAGAACTTTTAATAAAAATAAAGGAGAAAATCGAATTATTGAATGTATTATATTACAGACTTGCGGACTCGCGCAGCTTCGCTTGCTTATTTAGGGATGAATTCTAATAAACCACGAAACATGTATTCAATGAAATATGTTTAAGAGCTTATATTTCAAATTTTATAAAAATCGGTGGCGATTTAAAGATTTTTCCATACAAACTTTCAACCCCTTTTCTGCACCCTTAAGGGGTGAATTCTAAAAAACCACGAAACACATGTTTAATTAAATATTTTTAAGAGTCTGAATTTAAAATTTTATAATAATCGGTGCCGATTTAAATTTTTTCCATACAAACTTTCAACCCCTATTTCACCCCTTTAGGGTTAAAATTTTTCAAAATCTCTTCTTAGTGGATGTCCAGATTACGAAAGTAAACTTTTGTCCAAATTTCACGTTTCTACGCAAAGCGGTTACGGCTGTGCGTGCGTCTTACCTCAGTCAGTGAGGACAAGTCCTTTTATATATATAGACTAGCGGAGGCGCGCAGCTTCTCCTGCTTATTTGGACCCTTAGGGGTGAATTATAATAAACCACGAAATACGTGTTCAATTAAATATTTTTAAGAGACTAAATTTCAAATTTTATAATAATCGAAGGCGATGTAAAGATTTTTCCATACAAACTTTTATTTACAACCCTTTATTTACAACCCGTGGGGGTGAATTATAATAAACCAAGAAATACGTGTTCAATTAAATATTTTTAAGTCAGAATTTAATTTTTTTTTAAAATCGGTGCCGATTTAAATTTTTCCCTATTTCATCCCTTTAAGGTTAAAAGTTTTCAGAATCCCTTAGTGGGTGTCTAGATTGCGAAAATAAACATCTGTCCAAATTTCACATTTCTACCATCAGGGGACCATAATCCTGAAATTAGTGTGAGACAATCGGTGGCAGGTCATTCGGAATTCCCACTTTTTTTGTTAATCTATTAGCCTTATTATTTATTGTTTTCTTCTTATATTAATTCGCCATTTACTTAAAACCCCGGTCCTGTGGTCCTACAGTTTGGCACGAAATGAGAATTTATAATAAAAATTTAGAAAAACATCTAAAAAGTGAAAATTGTAGTCCATTGTAGATCATACAGAATGTGTGCATACGATAGCAAATTTAAGTTTGTCAACTTTTATAAGTTTGGCCTACAATTCTTAAATTGGTATGGAACCCTCGGTCTGCGAGTCCGACTCGCAATTGAATTGTTTTACCTACATTATTTATTGAGCTAAATTGAACGCAGTAATTTATCTCTTAGGTAAATCATATGTATTATACTAGTGGGCCCGTGCGGGGCTAAGCCCGCTTGAAATAGAAATATTAATAAAGAAATTGAAAACTAAAGATTCAGTCAATTCAGTTAAACAGTTGTATAAAATAACTGTTACGGCAACGACAAAACTTTTTTATTTATGAACGGATTGTAATAATTCTATGTTTTCGGAAGCTTTCCAAAATTCAATAGTGAAAACCGCATCTAAATCGGTTCAGCCGATTCTGAGATTTGCGATTACAAACGCACAGACAAACAGACAAAAATTTTAAAAATCATTGTTTTGGGTTCAATTACGTTAATATAGGTTCCCAGTAACATTTTTTTTTAAATATCGTCCAAGTACAGACACCGACCCTCTTACGATTTTATTGTAAGTATAGATATGATGTGGCGCATTTGCTGAAATCTACCTAGAATTAAAAGCTAGGAACGAAGAACTGAACAAAAACATTTAAAGAATTTTACATTCATTTCATACTTAAAAAAATATTAAAATGCCAATAGTTACCATAAGTGGAGCATTTAGAATACTCAAACAGATTAACGGGGTATAAAAAGCACCATTCATTAAACAGCGAGTGAAGTGTGAAGTAAAACATGAGTGCTCATATGTTGTTCTTTCTAACCGCTGTAGTTTCAGTGGCATTAGCTAAATCTTTGCCGCATGAATCGGAACTTAATTCTAAGTTTGAGGAATTTATTAAGGAACATGATAAGGAATATGAAAATGAAATTGAAAAGGCAATGAGATTTGGGATGTTTGTTAAGAATTTGGATATCATTGACTACCAAAATAAACTTAGTGAGAAAGCAACATATGGTAAGTTTGTAGAATACACAATAATCTACGATAATAATTTAGTTATTAATTTGTTTCATTTTATTATAGGAATAACACAATTCGCTGATTTATCTAACGAAGAATTTATAATGAGGCATACTGGATACAGACCATCTAGTAGTGACAGCGATTGCAAAGTGGTCACAGATGTTGGTAATAGCACAACTGATAAGGAATTCGATTGGCGTAAGAAAGGAGCGGTTTCGTCAGTAAAGGACCAAGGAGCTTGCGGATCGTGTTGGGCATTCAGCGCAATTGGTAGGTATAATTTGTAATCTATTCTCTAATTGGTTTTTGAGCGATTAAAAAATGTGTGTTTACATATAGCTTGAATTATTTTTTTTAATATATTGTGAAAACCTTTAGATTATTGAATTTATAGGAAATATGGAAGGTGTTAATGCCATTAAAACTGGAGGGCTAGTAGACCTTTCGCCACAACAATTAGTAGACTGCGAGAAGAAGTCACAAGGGTGCCAAGGAGGGCTTATGACAACTGCTTTGTCGTAAGATATTTCTATATATTATCTATATATATAAAAGGACTTGTCCTCACTGACTGAGGTAAGACGCACGCACAGCCGTAACCGCTGATGGTAGAAACGTGAAATTTGGACAAATATTTACTTTCATAATCTGGACATCTGGAAAAAAATTAACCCTAAAGGGGTGAAATAGGGGTTGAAAGTTTGTATGGAAAAAAAATTAAATCTGCACCGATTTTTATAAAATTGTAAATTCAGACTATGAAAAATATTTAATTGAACACGTGTTTCACGGTTTTTTAGAATTTACTCCCTAAGAGTGCCAATAAGGGGTTGAAAGTTTGTATGGAAAAATCTTTAAATCGCCACCGATATTTATAAAATTTGAAATTTAGTCTCTTCAAAATATATCATTGAGCACATGTTTCGTGGTTTATATTAATTCATTCCCTAGGGGTGTAAATATGGAGTTGAAAGTTTGGAAAAATCTTTAAATCGCCACCGATTTTTATAAAAATTCAAATACAGGCTCTTAAAAATATTTCATTGAACATGTGTTTTGTGGTTTCTTAGAATTCATCCCTAAGGGAACAAATAAGCGGGCGAAGCTGCGCGCGCCCACTAGTTTTATTATATTTATAGTTTTATTTATTACACAGAAGCATATCATAATATAGTCATATTTCAAATGTAGAGCTTTTCTTCTGTGTTTGATAAATTGGATCAACACTAACTTTCCTTCGTTCATGGCTTAAAAAACCGAACAAAAACTCATATTAATTGTTTATGATCAACGTAGCGTAATATGACTGTCTGTGCCTGTCTCTTAACGTGAAGGTCGGATGTCCGAATGTGGATTGGAGGGATGATTATATGAAATTATCTTTATTTTCCATTTCTAGTAATGAAAAGCGTGGCATTGAGTTTTGGTAAAAACAGAGAACGGGATGTTTTCACATTAGGTTCCCTTTGTCTACAGTAGATACTCTTCCCTACTATCTACTTGAAAATCGTAAAGTTAAATTTTTTTTTTTAGGTACTTAAAAGACAAAGGATCTGAATCTGAGGCTGCCTATCCATATAAAGCACGTGATGAAAACTGTAAATACGATAAGTCTAAAGTCGTCGTAACACCAAAAGATTGTCATTTACTTTCAGTTAAAGAAGATGCCTATGCCCAAAAACTGCAGCAAATAGGCCCACTGTCTATAGGTGAATTAAATGAAGCTACTCGACCAAAATATAATTACCAAGTGCATCGTAACTTCATTCTTAGTTTCTTATCTTTTGTTACTGATACAGATATTTGTATCATCACATGGCATATAATACGAGTACGAGTATGTTATAGGGTTTCGCCCACTAGAACAATTTTGATATTTATTAAATATTTGTGAATTCTAATAAACCATGAAACACGTGAAATATTTTAAAGTCTGAATTTCAAATTTTATAAAAATCGGCGTCTATTTAAAGATTTGTTCATAAAAACTTTCAACCCCTATTTCATCGCTTCAGGTGTAAAATTTATCAAAAATCCATTATGTAAGTAAACTTCTGTCCAAATTTAATGTTTCTAACATCAGAGGTTACGGCTGTGCGTGCGCCTATACCTCAGTCAGTGGGAACATCTCCTATTATATACATACTCGTATATAGATTACACAATAATGGTTTAAAATTTCACTCAAATGAGACCAGTATGCCTAAAATCGATGCCTTAAATAGTATTAGTTTAATCTGCTGTTATTTGGGAAATGGAGAGTATATATTTTTTTAATTTCAGCAATTGACGCTATGCCTATTTTGGGTTATAAAAAAGGCATAATAAAAGGTAGCCACTGCAAGGGTAAAGAATTAAATCACGGAGTACTTTTAGTTGGTTATGGAGAAGGTAATTTGATGTTTTAATGTATTTTTCCGCCGTAAAATATTTAATTAGCCATAAATAACTAAACTACAGTGATCTATTTATCAGAGTTTATACGTTAATAAGCTACGAAGATATTTTCAAATAACTTTGATTAGTACTGGTGGAAAATTTTACGGAACAAATTGTATTAGAATATTCACCGATATTTTTTTAAACATTCTAAATATCTTATTTGGTTTGTTAAGAGGATGGCGTTAAATACTGGATTGTCAAGAACTCATGGGGCAAAAAATTCGGGGAAGATGGATACTTTAGGATGGAAAGAGGTGTCAACTGTCTCCTAGTTACAAATAACCCACCAGTGACTGCAGTGATGTAAATGGATTTTAAAATTGTCGCCTTGGTATCTCTTAATAAATAAAATAATAAATATAAAATTGCTGACTAAAAATATTGTTGGTTACATTAAATTTATATATTATACTATGATTTGGATAACATATTAAAATTATACATACATTAGTAGCCGCTTGCAATTTCATTTATTACCAATATTTTTCATATATTATTACCAATTAAAATAAACTAATTATCCTCTTCAATAATGTCAGAATTGGTTAGAAACTAGAATAATAATCTCTTTGATATAAATAGAAAGCAGTCCAAAATTTTGAATAGCAATGAAACAGTTTAAAGTGGGTATATATATAATATAAGAAGGTCGTATAACGTGTTAAAAATAAACGAGTAGGACGTCCGACCACGTCCTGGCTTTTGGTTCCACTCATACGCGAACGCATAACACATAAACAAATACTTTAATATAAAAAAATAAATCAAATAAATAAATAAATCTAAAATAAATAAACCAAATAATAACTGAAAGCACTAAATGATGTGTGAATGTGAACAATTTAGTTTATTAAATGAATAATCATTCATCACCCTACAAAATATCAAGGGACCTCAGTTCTTCACCGAAAGTAGTAAGATCTAAATGGAACGGATGAGAAGAGACTAGTTAAGGAAAATTTTACCTAAATCGAAACTGTACGGCTTCCAATGGGAACTTTACGCCTTATTTAGAGCGTGTGTGCAATTCAAGCGTGTGTACAGTCAATGTCTTAAATGATTTTAGATCATCACTGGAACTCTTACGGAACCCAAGTCAGTCAGTATAAAATGATCATTGTCAGGACAATACGATTTACACAATGATTATTTACAATTATTAAATTGTTTTTAATAACAATATTTAATATATACATATTTACCTATGATATATTACGTTGCTTCATTATTATTTATGAATGGACCGCGTTATTAAAGAATTGAATTAAATTAATTTTATTTATAACTAGTGGACCCGAACGCGGCTACGCCCGCTTGAACTATATGAATGTTTATTATATGTATTTATGAACTTATTTTCAGTTTTCAATAGAGAGATGCGTTAAGCAACCTCATTTTGGGTGACGTTTTCTAACAACAAACATTGCAAATAGTTGCTTAACATAGCGACGGTTGTTATTAACATGGTGGAATAAATTGCATGTCAAATTAATAAGTATTTTAATATATTAATATATATCGAAAATATTACAAATATGAGAAAAAAAGTATCCTATGTTCATCCCCAGACCCTCAAGTATCTCTATATGAGTATTTTATCACAATTAAATTAGCGATTTGGCCCTGATTGAACACGACAATTTTAACGACAAAATACCAATATAATATGTGTTAAGTAAGATTGTAGTTCATTGTAGATCATTCAGAATATGAATACCCTTGCAGATATAAGTTTGTCAACTTTTATAAGTTTTACTTACCGTTGGCCTACAATCCTTGGCAATCCCAATCCTCCTATGGAACCTCGGTCGGCGAGTCCGACTCGCAATTGAATGGTTTTATTTATATTATTTACTAAGCTAAATTAAGTCAATTAATCTATCTGCTACGTGCCGTGATAACGAGATCATTTGTCCGTCCCACTTTCGCGACAAAGTGTAGGTATAAGATTTTTCATGTGTGGCGCATTTGCTGAAATGCACATAAAATTATAAGCCAAGAACGAAGAATGTAGTATCTTACCTGAACAAAAATATTTAAGCAATTTAACATTCATTTCATACATTCTATAATTTTAAAAATATTAAAATGCCAATAGTTACCATAACTGAAGCATTTAGAATACTCAAGCAGATTAACGGGGTATAAAAGGGATCATTGATCAAACGGTGATTGAAGTGTGAAGTAAAACATGAGTGCTCATATGTTGTTCTTTCTAACCGCTGTAGTTTCAGTGGCATTAGCTAAATCTTTGCCGCATGAGTCGGAACTTAATTCTAAGTTTGAGGAATTTATTAAGGAACATGATAAGGAATATGAAAATGAAATTGAAAAGGCAATGAGATTTGGGATGTTTGTTAAGAATTTGGATATCATTGACTACAAAAATAAACAGAGTGAGACAGCAACATATGGTAAGTTCGTAAATGTAGCTATACATAATATTCTATGTTAATAAATTAGTTATTAATTTGTTTCATTTTATTATAGGAATAACACAATTCGCTGATTTATCTGACGAAGAATTTATAATGAGGTATATTGGATACAGACCATCTAGGGGCGATAGCGATTGTAAAGTGGTCAAAGATGTTGGTAATAGCACAACTGATAAGGATTTCGATTGGCGTTATGTAGGAGTGGTTTCCGCAGTAAAGAAACAAAAATGTTGCGGATCGCAATGGGCATTCAGTGCAATTGGTAGGTATAATTTGTACTCTATGCTGTAAATTGGTTTTTGAGCTACGAAAAAAAGTGTGCTTAAACATATAGTTTCAGCTAGCGGTTCACCTGCGGCTAGTAAACAGAATTGACTGACAGTCAAATGTGTTGATGTCAATGAATAATTTAATTTACTCGTTTAGAAAGAGCCTTAAATGTTAAATTATTGATTTGAGTAAGGAATTAAAATATTCTTTGTAAAGTAACTGTAATGATTGCATTAATATGCAATCATACATACCCAAACCGAATCCAATAATCCAATATCGAAATCGAATCCAAAATAATTAATTGAATAAATTAAGCGAAACAAAATTAATATTGAAAATATTTAATTGAGAACCCTCCTAGTTTTGAAAGCCGGTTAAAAATACAGAGTATAAGTATAGACATGGATTGCTATATACTTGCAGGTAAACTAATGCCTTGAGTTCATTCAAATGACGATATTTTTTTTTAATGAACCGATTTTGATGAAACAAACTTTATATGTTAAGTTGAGTTGAAATAAAGCAATTAGTGAAAGTTTTAAGTAAATTGGTTCAGTACTTTCGGAGATAAACGTAATCATACATACAGACAGACAGACAAGAAATTTAAAAAATATATTTTGCTTTCCATTATTCTTTTTAAGTGTCCTTCTATTAACATTTCAGCCAAAAATACTAAATGTACATATAAAATATTTTACTGTTTTATTATATATAGAGACGAGAAGAGATAAGAGATAGACATTATTTCTTTTTGACATGTTATTAAAACTTTCAAATTAATTTAATTAATAGGAAATTTGGAAGGTGTTAATGCCCTTAAAACTGGAAAGCTAGTGGAACTTTCGTCACAACAATTAGTAGACTGCGACATGAAATCAAAAGGATGCACCGGAGGCTATACGACGTTTGCTATGTCGTAAGATATTTGTAAATTATATTATTATATTTATAGTTGAGGCCGTCGTGGCGCAGCGGTTCAAGGGTGTGATTGTAACGCGACGGTTGTGGGTTCCATCCGAAAACGTGAAATATTTATTTCCTTTATATTTTCATTTCTTCGCTCTGTAAAGCGGCAAAGCGCGGCGTAGAGTTCTGCCACTCAACACGCAATGCCTCTAGAATACGGCGGAAAGTAGGGAATAGAGTGTCTTAACACTAGGTTTCCTCTGCTTACCCTGCTGTGTGCGGGATACAGCGTGAAGCTGGTTTAAATTGGGTAATTTAAATTTATTTTTATTTATTACACAGCAGCATAATAAAATATAGTCATATCTCAAATATAGAGCTTTTCCTCTTTGTTTAATACTGTTTGATAGATTGGATCAGCAATAACTTCGCTTCGTTCATGGCTTATAAAAGACCCATGTTTTTGCAGTAGAAACAAAAAACCGTATTATTTTTTTGTGGTCAACGTGGCACTATATGACAGTGCCTGTTTCTTCAAGTGATATTCACTCATTTCCCATTTCTAGTAATTAAAATCATGACATTGAGTTTCGGGAAAAACGGAGGACGGGGTGTATTTACACTAGGTTCCTTTTTTCTGCGGTAGATACTTGTCCATACTATATGCTTGAAAAGCGCAAAGTAAACATTTTTTTTCAGGTATTTAATACACAATGGATCTCAATTTGATGCTGACTATCCGTATATGGGAATGGATGGTAACTGTAAATACGATAAGTCTAAAGTCGTCGTAAGACCAAAAGATTGTCATTTACTTTCAGTTAAAGAAGATGCCTATGCCCAAAAACTACAGCAAATTGGTCCACTGTCTATAGGTGAATAAAATCAAGTTAATTCAAAGTCAGTTGTGGCGCAGGGGCTCAAAGTGTTATTGTAAAACCGACTGGTTGTGGGTTCGATCCCCATTCGAGGAGATGACATATATATTTAAATTTCTATTTCCATTTCATCGCTCTGGTATCGAAGCAAAAAGCGCGGCGTTGAGTGCTGTCACTAACACGCAATGCCTCCAGAATTCTGTAGAAAGAGGGGAACGAAGTGTCTTAACGCTAGGTGGCTACCCTGTTGTTTGCGGGATACAGTGTACTCAACCGATATATACGAAATACACTAAGTAGGTACATCGTAACTTCATTCTTAACATTGTTTATCTTATCACTTCTTTTCTTTCCTTATCTCTTGTTATTGATACAGATATTCGTATTCACCATATTTGAAAGTAAAGCCATATAATAATAATCGAGTAGGTATGCTATATTAGCGAACCAGAGCGGCTTCGCCCACTTGAACTTTACGAATATTTATTAAATATATGTGAAATCTATTAAACCATGAAACATACGTTCAATGAAATATTTTTAAGAGTGTAAATTTGAAATTTTATAAAATCGGTGCTTATTTAAAGGTTTTTCATACAACCTTTCAACACCTATCTCACCCCTTCAAGTTTAAAATTTTTAAAAATCCTTTCTTAATAAGTGTTCACATTATAAAAAATATTTGTAAAATTCATGTTTCTACGCACAGCGGTTACGGCTGTGCGTGCGCCTACAGCTCAGTCAGTGGGAACATCTAGTTTTATATACGTATATATATATTACACAGGCATGTTTTAAAAATTCACTCAAATGAGATAAGCATGCCTTAAATCGATCCTTTAACTAGTACCTACTAGTTTATTCTGTTGTTTTTTGGAAAATGGAAAGTAAATATTTTTTTGATTTCAGCAATTGATTTCATACCTGTCCTTACTTACTCAAAAGGTATAATAAAAAATGACCACTGCAAGGGACGCCGAGCAAATTACGAAGTACTTTTAGTTGGTTATGGAGAAGGTAATTTGATGTTTTAAATGTATTTTTCCGCATTGAAATATTTAATTAGCCATAAATAACTAAGCCACAGTAATCAATCTATCGTTTAAAACCTCCGGAGATATTTTCAAATAACTTTCATAAGTGATGGTGGAAAAAATTACGGAACAAACTGTATTAGAATATTCACTGATATTTTTTTCTAAATATTTCATTTGCTTTGTCTAGAGAATGGCGTTAAATACTGGACCGTTAAGAGCTCATGGGGACATAAATTCGGGGAAGATGGATACTTTAGGATGGAAAGAGGTGTCAACTGTCTCCGAGTTGCAGATCTGCCACCACTGACTGCAGTGATGTAAATGAATTTTTAAATTGTCGCCTTGGTATCTCTTAATAAATAATATAGTAAATTTAAAATTTCATACTAAAATGCTGTTTGTTACATTAAAATTGTCTATTACACTATAATTTGAATAATATGTTAAATTATATATTAATAAGTGGCCGCTCGCAATTTCATTTATAACCAATATTTTTCATATATTATTATCAATTAAAATAAGTCAACTATCCTCTTCAACAACGTCAGAATTGATTAGAAACTAGAATTATAATCTCTTTGATATAAATAGAAAGCAGTTAAAAATTTTAAATAGCAATGAAACAGTTTAAAGCAGCTATGTATATAATATAAGAAGGTCGCATAACATGGTAAGAATAAACGAGTAGAACCTCCGACCACGTCCTGGTCTTTGGTTCCACGCATACGCGAACACATAACACATGAACAAATACTTTAACATAAATAACTAAATCAAATAAATAAATAAATCTAAAATAAATAAACCAAATAATAACTGAAAGCACTAAATGATGTGTGAATGTGAACAATTCAGTTTATTAAATGAATAATTATGTACTATATAAAACAATAAAAAATTCCGAAACCATCACCCTACATAATATCAAGGGACCTCAGATCTTCACCAACGGTAGTAAGATCTAAATGGAACGAAGGAGAAGAGACTAATTATGGAAAATTTTACCTAAATCGATACTGTACGGCTGCCAATCGGAACTTTACGCTTTATATAGAGCGTCTCAAATTGTGGCAGATATTGAGGATGAGACAGTCAATATCTTAAATGATTTTAGATCATCACTGGAACCCAAGTCAGTCAGTATAAAATGCACATGACACAATGACAACGTGATTTATACAATGATTATTTACAATTATTAAATTCTTTTTAATAAATATATTTAATATCTACATATTTACCTATATATTACGTTACTTTATTATTATTTATGAATGGAACGCGTTATTAAAGAATTGAACTAAATTAATTTTATTTATAATATTGTGTTGTAAATTATTATTATTAGTTATTTAGTTATATTATTCACTTATACATTTTGTTTACGTTATGGGTCGTTATTTTTCTATTAAACACGACAATTTTAACAACAAAATATCAGTATAATATGTGTTTGTTTTTTAGTGTTTACGTAATGTATGTATATTATCATACTACATCTGGACACTAGGTAGATAGATATTCTTCCCTACTATCTGCTTGAAAAGCGTAAAGTTGAAAAACATATTTTTTTAAGGAACCTACCTAAAAGACTTTAGTTTTAGGTAAGTAAGATTGTAGTTCATTGTAAATCATACAGAATATGAATGCCCTTGCAGATTTAAGTTTGTCAACTTTTATAAGTTTTACTTACCGTTGGCCTACAATCCTTAACTTGGTATGGAACCTTGGTCAGCGAGTCCGACTCGCAATTGAATTGTTTTATTTATATTACTTACTAAGCTAAATTCATTCATTAATTGAATCTATCTGCTACGTGCCGTGATAACGAGATCATTTGTTCGTTCCATTTTCGCACAAAGTGTTTAAGATTTTTTATGTGTGACGCATTTGCTGAAATGCACATAAAACTATAAGCTAAGAACGAAGAATGTAATATCTTACCTGAACAAAAATATTTAAGCAATTTAACATTCATTTCATAAATTCTATAATTTTAAAAATATTAAAATGCCAATAGTTACCATAACTGAAGCATTTAGAATACTCAAGCAGATTAACGGGGTATAAAAGGGATCATTGATCAAACAGTGATTGAAGTGTGCAGTAAAACATGAGTCCTCATATGTTCTTCTTTCTAACCGCTGTAGTTTCAGTGGCATTAGCTAAACCTTTGCCTCATGAGTCGGAACTTAATTCTAAGTTTGAGGAATTTATTAAGGAACATGATAAGGAATATGAAAATGAAATTGAAAAGGCAATGAGATTTGGGATGTTTGTTAAGAACTTGGATATCATTGACTACAAAAATAAACAGAGTGAGAAAGCAACATATGGTAAGTTCGTAAATGTAGCTATACATGATAATAGCTATCTATGATAATAAATTAGTTATTAATTTGTTTAATTTTATTATAGGAATAACACAATTCGCTGATTTATCTGACGAAGAATTTATAATGAGGCATATTGGATACAGAACATTTAGGGGCGATAGCGATTGTAAAGTGGTCAAAGATGTTGGTAATAGCACAACTGATAAGGATTTCGATTGGCGTAAGAAAGGAGTAGTTTCCGCAGTAAAGAAACAAGAATGTTGCTTATCGGATTGGGCATTTAGTGCAATTGGTAGGTATAATTTGTACTCTATGCTGTACATAGATTTTTGAGCTACGAAAAAAAGTGCGCTTAAACAAATAGTTTAAGCTAGCGGTTCGCCCGCGGCTAATAAACAGAATTAACTGACAGTCAAATGTGTTGATGTCAATGAATAATTTAATTTACTCGTTTAGAAAGAGCCTTAAATGTTAAATTATTGATTTGAGTAAGGATGATTTTGATGATGAGAAAGGATGATTTGATTAAAATATTATTTGTAAAGTAACTGTAATGATTGCATTATTATGCAATCATACATACCCAAACCGAATCGAATAATCCAAAGTCGAAATCGAATCCAAAATAATTAATTGAATAAATTAATCAAAAAATTTTAATATTGAAAATATTTAATTGAGAACCCTCCTTGTTTTGAAAGCAGGGTTAAAACTAGGGCAGTATAAGTATAGATATGGATTGCTATATACTTGCAGGTTTAGTGTAAAACTTAAGTAGTTAAAGTTTAGACATATTGAACCGATTTTGGTGAAACAAACTTTATATGTTAAATTGCGTTGAAACAAAGCAATTAGTGAAAGTCTTGAGTAAATCGGTTCAGTACTTTCGGAGATAAACGTAATCATACATACAAATAGACAGACTAGAAATTTTAAAAAAATATATTTTTGCTTTCCATTTTTTTTTAAGTGTCCCTCTATCAACATTTCAGTCAAAAATACTAAATGTACAGATAAATTCTCTTTACTGTTTTATTATATATAGACAAGAGATGAGATAACAGATAGACATTATCTTTTTTTGATATGTTATTATAACTTTCAAATTAATTTAATTAATAGGAAATTTGGAAGGTGTTAATACCATTAAAACTGGAAAGCTAGTGGAACTTTCGTCACAACAATTAGTAGACTGCGACATGAAATCAGAAGGATGCTTCGGAGGCTATACGACATTTGCTATGTCGTAAGATATTTGTAAATTATATTATTATATTTATAGTTGAGGCCGTCATGGCGCAGCGGAACAAGGGTGTGATTGTAACGCGACGGTTGTGGATTCCATCCGAAAAAGTGAAATATTTACTTCCATTATATTTTCATTTCTTGGCTCTGCAAAACGGCAAAGCGCGGCGTTGAGTTCTGCCACTCGACATCACGCAATGCCTCCAGAATTCGGCGGAAAGTTGGGAATCAGAGTGTCTTAACATTAGGTTCCCTCCGCCTACCCTGCTGTGTGCGGGATACAGCGTGAAGCTGATTTAATTTGGTTAATTTTAATTTATTTTCATTTATTACACAGCAGCATAATAAAATATAGTCATATCTCAAATACAGAGCTTTTCTTCTTTGTTTATCACTGTTTAATAGATTATCTCTTCGTTATGGCTTATAAAAAACCCATGTTTTTGCAGTAGAAACAAAAAATCGTATTATTTTTTTGTGGTCAACGTGGCACAATATGACAGTGCCTGTTTCTTAAAGTGATATTCACTCATTTCCCATTTCTAGTAATGAAAATCATGGCATTGAGTTTCGGGAAAAACGGAGGACGGGGTGTCTTCACACTAGGTTCCTTTTTTCTGCGGTAGCTACTTTTCCCTACTATATGCTTGAAAAGCGCAAAGTTAATTTTTTTTTTTCAGATATTTAAAAGACAAAGGATCTCAATCTGATGCTGACTATCCATATATGGGAAAGAATGATAACTGTAAATACGATAAGTCTAAAGTCGTCGTAAGACCAAAAGATTGTCATTTACTTTCAGTAAAAGAAGATGCCTATGCCCAAAAACTGCAGCAAATTGGTCCACTGTCTATAGGTGAATTAAATCAAGTTAATTCAAAGTCTGTCGTGGCGCAGGGGCACAAAGTGTGATTGTAAAACCGGCTGGTTGTGGGTTCGATCCCCATTCGAGTAGATATATCCTATCCTATCCTATATCTTATAAAACAAAGTCGCTTTTCGTGTCTGTCTGAACTTTCTAACTCTTGTTCTTCTAAACCACCCAACGGATTTTGATGCGGTTTTCACCACTAGGTCGAGTTTTTTTTCAAGGAAGGTTTATATATAGTTTATTATTTGTACATTTTTATGTAAATTAACATAAATACGATAAATGTGTATAAAGTCCTACCCGTTGAGACACTTTCGCGCATGCGCTGCTTTAATGGTAAGTACTACATGAAAATAATGTACTGGAGTATTGTTCATCTTAATAAGATCTATAAAAAAGTCCGGGACAGCAGATTCGTATCTTTTAAGAATAACGTGTAGTGATCATTTTTCTGTCTAAAAATAATAATTTCAATATATTTTTTATTGTGAGGGATATTTTTGCGAAACGGCTCGCCACTCGCCATGCGTCCGCCGTGCCCGCCTGCCTTACATGCATCGGTGGTTCAGGGGTAGAATGCTCGCCTGCCACGCGGGCGGCCCGGGTTCGATTCCCGGCCGATGCATTCTATTTTATTTTCCTCACAGGCAGCCACGTAGTGCTTGCTTTTCATCAGGGACAGAATACCCTCTTAAGTATTAACCACAAGCTCGAAAAAAAAAACCCGCCTGCCTCTATAGCAACAAAGATTTAGATGCGTTTGCACGTATTGGATAATTCGAGTTGAATGTATTATTTCAGCGCGATATATTTGGTTTCATATTTTTTGTAGTAGTTATTAGTAGGTAGGTTTTTGTTTATAATTTCTTTCTTTTAAAAATAGTCTTTTAACTATCTACAAATAGTCGTTTAAATATATTTTAATAAGTACTTGAAAAGATTAGTAGAACAGATTTAACATTACGGTACCTATTAAAAAATCGTTACTGCGTAATACAATTGGAAAATACTTATTGAAACTACGAAAATGTGGGTTGCATTAGGAGTTAATTAATTTTCACATTATCTTAAGTGCTTTGCAAACATACATTATATGAATAATACAGTAGTAAAAGCGGGTGAAGCCGCGAGAGGGTCGCTAGTTACATATATATTCACATATATATTTAAATTTCTATTTCCATTTCTTCGCTCTGGTATCGAAGCAAAAAGCGCGGCGTTGAGTTCTGCCACTCAACACGCAATGCCTCCAGAATTCTGCAGAAAGAGGGGAACGAAGTGTCTTAATGCTAAGTTGCCTACCCTGCTGTTTGCGGGAAACAGTGTACTCAACCGACATATACGAAATACACCAAGTAGGTACATCGTAACTTCATTCTTAGCATTGTTTATCTTCTCACTTCTTTTCTTTCCTTATCTCTTGTTATTGATACAGACATTCGTATTCACCATATTTGAAAGTATAGCCATATAATAATAATCGAGTAGGTATAGTATATTAGCGAACCAGAGCGGCTTCGCCTACTTGAACTTTACGAATATTTATTAAATATTTGTGAAATCTAATAAACCATGAAACAGATGTTCAATGAAATATTTTTAAGAGTGTGAATTTGAAATTTTATAAAATCGGTGCTTATTTAAAGGTTTTTTCATACAACCTTTCAACCCCTATTTCACCCCTTCAGGTTTAAAGGTTTTAAAAATCCTTTCTTAATAAGTGTTCACATTATAAAAAATATTTGAAAATTTCATGTTTCTACGCACAGCGGTTACGGCTGTGCGTGCGCCTACACCTCAGTCAGTGGGAACATCTCCTTTTATATATATAGATTACACAGGCATGTTTTAAAAATTCACTCAAATGAGATTAGCATGCCTTAAATCGATGCTTTAACCTACTAGTTTATTCTATTGTTTTTTTTGGGAAATGGAAAGTAAATATTTTTTTAAAATTTCAGCAATTGATTTCATACCTGTCATTACTTACTCAAAAGGTATAATAAAAAATGGCGACTGCAAGGGACACCGAACAAATTACGAAGTACTTTTAGTTGGTTATGGAGAAGGTAATTTGATGTTTTTAATGTATTTTTCCGCAGTGAAATATTTAATTAGCCAGAAATAACTAAGTCTCTTTATCGTTTAAAACCTCCGGAGATATTTGCAAATAACTTTGATAAGGGATGGTGGAAAAAATTACGGAACAAACTGTATTAGAATATGCACTGATATTTTTTTCTAAATATTTCATTTGCTTTGTCTAGAGGATGGCGTTAAATACTGGATCGTTAAGAGCTCATTGGGACATAAATTCGGGGAAGATGGATACTTTAGGATGGAAAGAGGTGTCAACTGTCTCCGAGTTGCAGATCTGCCACCACTGACTGCAGTGATGTAAATGAATTTTTAAATTGTCGCCTTGGTATCTTAATAATAAGTTACATCGTAAATTTAAATTTTCATACTAAAATGCTGTTTGTTACATTAAAATCGTCTATTATACTATGATTTCAATAACATGTTAAATTATATATAAATTAGTGGCCGCTCGCAATTTCATTTATAACCAATATTTTTCATATATTATTACCAATTAAAATAAGTTAACTACCCTCTTCAACAACGTCAGAATTGATTAGAAACTAGAATAATAATCGCTTTGATATAAATAGAAAGCAGTTAAAAATTTTAAATAGCAATAAAACAGTTTAAAGCAGCTATGTATATAATATAAGAAGGTCGCATAACATGGTGAGAATAAACGAGTAGAACCTCCGATTACGTCCTGGTCTTTGGTTCCACGCATACGCGAACGCATAACACATGAACTAATACTTCAATATAAAAAACTAAATCAAATAAATAAATAAATCTAAAATAAATAAACCAAATAATAACTAAAAGCACTAAATGATGTGAAGTGTGAAATGTAAAGTGTGATGTGAGTGAATGTGAACAATTCAGTTTATTAAATGAATAATCATGTGTACTATATAAAACAGTAAAAAATTCCGAAACCATCACCCTACATAATATCAAGGGACCTCAGATCTTCACCAACGGTAGATCTAAATGGAACGAAGGAGAAGAGACTAATTATGGAAAATTTTACCTATATCGATACTGTACGGCTTTCAATCGGAACTTTAGGCTTTATATAGAGCGTCTCAAATTGTGGCAGATATTGAGGATGAGACAGTCAATGTCTTAAATGATTTTAGATCATCACTGGAACTCTTACGGAACCCAAGTCAGTCAGTATAAAATGATCATTGTCAGGACAACGCGATTTACACAATGATTATTTACAATTATTAAATTGTGTTTAATAAATATATTTAATATCTTCATATTTACCTATGGTATATTACGTTGCTTTATTATTATTTATGAATGGGACGCATTATTAAAGAATTGAACTAAATTTAATTTAATTTTATTTTATTTATAATATTGTGTTGTTAATTTTTATTATTAGTTATTTAGTTATATTATTCACTTATACATTTTGTTTACGTTATGGGTCGTTATAATATGAAATAACTAAACATTTTTCTATTAAACATGACAATTTTTGCGACCAAAATCAAATAAAACATCAAAACACCATAATATGTGTTTGTTTTGTAGTGTTTACGTAATGTATGTATATTATAATACTACATCTGGACACTAGGTAGATATTCTTCCCTACTATCTGCTTGAAAAGCGTAAAGTTGAAAAACATATTTTTTTAAGGAACCTACCTAAAATATTTTAGTTTTAGGTGAGTAAGATTGTAGTTCATTGTAGATCATACAGAATATGAATGCCCTTGCAGATTTAAGTTTGTCAACTTTTATAAGTTTTATTTAGTGTTGGCCTACAATCCTTAACTTGGTATGGAACCTTGGTCGGCCAGTTAGACTCGCAATTGAATGGTTTATTTATATTACTTACTAAGCTAAATTAATTCAATTAATTTATCTGCTACGTGCCATGATAACGAGATCATTTGTCCGTCCCACTTCCGCACAAAGTGTCAAAGATTTTTTATGTGTGGCGCATTTGCTGAAATGCACATAAAACTGTAAGCTAAGAACGAAGAATGTAATATCTTACCTGAACAAAAATATTTAAGCAATTTAACATTCATTTCATAAATTCTATAATTTTAAAAATATTAAAATGCCAATAGTTACCATAACTGAAGCATTTAGAATACTCAAGCAGATTAACGGGGTATAAAAGGGATCATTGATCACACAGTGATTGAAGTGTGCAGTAAAACATGAGTCCTCATATGTTCTTCTTTCTAACCGCTGTAGTTTCAGTGGCATTAGCTAAGCCTTTGCCTCATGAGTCGGAACTTAATTCTAAGTTTGAGGAATTTATTAAGGAACATGATAAGGAATATGAAAATGAAATTGAAAAGGCAATGAGATTTGGGATGTTTGTTAAGAATTTGGATATCATTGACTACAAAAATAAACAGAGTGAGAAAGCAACATATGGTAAGTTCGTAAATGTAGCTATACATGATAATAGCTATCTATGATAATAAATTAGTTATTAATTTGTTTAATTTTATTATAGGAATAACACAATTCGCTGATTTATCTGACGAAGAATTTATAATGAGGCATATTGGATACAGACCATCTAGGGGCGATAGCGATTGTAAAGTGGTCAAAGATGTTGGTAATAGCACAACTGATAAGGAATTCGATTGGCGTAAGAAAGGAGTGGTTTCCGCAGTAAAGACACAAGATTGTTGCGGATCACAATGGGCATTTAGTGCAATTGGTAGGTATAATTTGTACTCTATACTATAATTGATTTTTGAGCTACGAAAAAAAGTGCGCTTAAACAAATAGTTTAAGCTAGCGTTTCGCCCGCGGCTAGTAAACAGAATTGACTGACAGTCAAATGTGTTGATGTCAATGAATAATTTAATTTACTCGTTTAGAAAGAACCTTAAATGTTAAATTATTGATTTGAGTAAGGAATTAAAATATTCTTTGTAAAGTAACTGTAATGATTGCATTAATATGCAATCGTACATATCAAAATAATTAACATTACAAAATAATTAATTGAATAAATTAATCGAAAAAAATTAATATTGAAAATATTTAATTGAGAACCCTCCTTGTTTTGAAAGCCGGTTAAAAATACAGAGTATAAGTATAGATATGGATTGCTATATACTTGCAGGTAAACTAATGCCTTGAGTTCATTCAAATGACGATATATTTTTTTAATGAACCGATTTTGATGAAACAAACTTTATATGTTAAGTTGAGTTAAAACAAAGCAATTAGTGAAAGTTTTAAGTAAATTGGTTCAGTACTTTCGAAGATAAACGTAATCATACATACAGACAGACAGACAAGAAATTAAAAAAAAATATTTTGCTTTCCATTATTCTTTTTAAGTGTCCTTCTATTAACATTTCAGCCAAAAATACTAAATGTACATATAAAATATTTTACTGTTTTATTATATAGAGACGAGAAGAGATAAGAGATAGACATTATTTCTTTTTGATATGTTATTAAAACTTTCAAATTAATTTAATTAATAGGAAATTTGGAAGGTGTTAATGCCATTAAAACTGGAAAGCTAGTGGAACTTTCGTCACAACAATTAGTAGACTGCGACATGAAATCAAGAGGATGCGCCGGAGGCTATACGACATTTGCTATGTCGTAAGATATTTGTAAATTATATTATTATATTTATAGTTGAGGCCGTCGTGGCGCAGCGGAACAAGGGTGTGATTGTAACGCGACGGTTGTGGGTTCCATCCGAAAAAGTGAAATATTTATTTCCTTTATATTTTCATTTCTTCGCTCTGTAAAGCGGCAAAGCGCGGCGTAGAGTTCTGCCACTCAACACGCAATGCCTCCAGAATACGGCGGAAAGTAGGGAATAGAGTGTCTTAACACTAGGTTCCCTCTGCTTACCCTGCTGTGTTCAGGATACAGCGTGAAGCTGATTTAAATTGGGTAATTTAAATTTATTTATTACACAGCAGCATAATAAAATACGAGTATAGTCATATCTCAAATTTAGAGCTTTTCCTCTTTGTTTAATACTGTTTGATAGATTGGATCAGCAATAACTTCGCTTCGTTCATGGCTTATAAAAAACCCATGTTTTTGCAGTAGAAACAAAAAATCGTATTATTTTTTTGTGGTCAACGTGGCACAATATGACAGTGCCTGTTTCTTATTCTTCTGTTGATATTCACTCATTTCCCATTTCTAGTAATGAAAATCATGGCATTGATTTTCGGGAAAAACGGAGGACACTTTTCCCTACTATATGCTTGAAAAGCGCAAAGTTATTTTTTTTTTCAGATATTTAATAGACAAAGGATCTCAATTTGATACTGATTATCAGTATATGGGAAAGGATGATAACTGTAAATACGATAAGTCTAAAGTCGTCGTAAGACCAAAAGATTGTCATTTACTTTCAGTAAAAGAAGATGCCTATGCCCAAAAACTGCAGCAAATTGGTCCACTGTCTATAGGTGAATTATTAATATAGACTTGTCCTCACTGACTGAGGTAAGACGCACGCACAGCCGTAACCGCTGTACGTAGAAACGTGAAATTTGGACAGATATTTACTTTCGTAATTTGGACATCCACTAAGAAGGGATTTTGAAAAATTTTTACCCTAAAGGGGTGAAATAGGGGTTCAAAGTTTGTATGAAAAAAAAATTAAATCGGCACCGATTTTTATAAAATTTGAAATTTTGATTTTTAAAAGTATTTAATTGAATACGTGTTTGATCGTTTTCTAGAATTCTCCCCCTAAGGGTGCAAATAAGGGGTTGAAAGTTAGTATGGAAAAATATTTAAAACGCCACCGATTATTATAAAATTTTTAATTTAGACTCTTAAAAATATTTAATTGAACATGTGTTTCATGGTTTTCTAGAATTCACCCCCTAAGGGTGCAAATAAGGGGTTGAAAGTTTGTATGGAAAAATCTTTAAATCGCCACCGATTTTTATAAAATTTGAAATTGAGACTCTTAAAAATATTTTATTGAACACGTGTTTCAAAGTTTATTAGAATTCACCCCTAAGCAATAAGCAAGCGAAGCTGCGCGCGTCCGCTAGTATAAATATATATTAATAGAAGGCGCAGGGGCACAAAGTGTGATTGTAAAACCGACTGAATTCGAGGAGATGAAATATATATTTAAATTTCTATTTCCATTTCTTCGCTCTGGTATCGAAGCAAAAAGCGCGGCGTTGAGTTCTGCCACTCAACACGCAATGCCTCCAGAATTCTGCAGAAAGAGGGGAACGAAGTGTCTTAACGCTAGATTGCCTACCCTGATGTTTGCGGGATACAGTGTACTCAACCGATATATACGAAATACACCAAGTAGGTACATCGTAACTTCATTCTTAGCATTGTTTATCTTCTCACTTCTTTTCTTTCCTTATCTCTTGTTATTGATACAGACATTCGTATTCACCATATTTGAAAGTATAGCCATATAATAATAATCGAGTAGGTATGCTATATTAGCGAACCAGAGCGGCTTCGCCCACTTGAACTTTACGAATATTTATTAAATATTTGTGAAATCTAATAAACCATGAAACATATGTTCAATGAAATATTTTTAAGAGTGTGAATTTGAAATTTTATAAAATCGGTTAAAGGTTTTTTCATACAACCTTTCAACCCCTATTTCACCCCTTCAGGTTTAAAATTTTTAAAAATCCTTTCTTAATAAGTGTTCACATTATAAAAAATATTTGTAAATTTCATGTTTCTACGCACAGCGGTTACGGCTGTGCGTGCGCCTACACCTCAGTCAGTGGGAACATCTCCTTTTAAATATATAGACTAGCGTCCCTCTTGCGGCTTCGCCTGCTTTAACTACTGCATTATTCATATAATGTATGTTTGCAAAGTACTTAAGACAATGTGAAAATTAATTAAACCCTAATGCAACCCTCATTTTCGTAGTTTCAATAAGGATTTTCCAATTGTTTTACACAGCAAGGATTTTTTAGTAGGTACCGTAATTGTAAACCTGTGCTACTAATCTTTTCAAGTACTTCTTAAAATATATTTAAACGACTATTTTTAGATAGTTAAATGACTATTTTTAAACGGAAAAAATTATAAACAAAAGCCTACCTACTAATAACTACTATAAAAAATATGAAACCAAATATATCGCGCTAAAATAATACATTCAACTCCAATTATCCAATACGTGCAAACGCATCTAAATCTTCGTTGCTATCGAGGCAGGTGGGTTTTTTTTTTCGAGCTTGTAGTTAATGCTGAAGAGGGTATTCTGTCCCTGATGAAAAGCAAGCACTACGTGGCTCCCTGTGAGGAAAAATTAAATAGAATGCATCGGCTGGGAATCGAACCCGGGCCGCCCGCGTGGCAGGCGAGCATTCTACCACTGAACCACCGATGCGTGTAAGGCAGGCGGGCGCGGTGGACGCGCTTATATAAGCCGTTTCGCAGCAAGGATTTTTTGATATTGTAACAACTTCTAAAGTACTTATTAAAATGAAAAACAGTAAAATACAGTTTTAATCTACATTAAATGGCCAACGTAACTAATATACTTATTTATATGCTGAGAGTAAGGGATAAGTGAAACTTGAGTAACATACAGCTGATGTGTCAACGGCGGGATGTGTCCACAATTAAATGCGTTTTTCTCTAAAACTATTCGCAATTTCGAAATAGTGTAAAAGCAAATTTTATCTTCGTTTAACGTAGAAAGTTATTAAAATATTTTAAAGGATAGGGATCAATATCATTATGGAAAAATATCCCTCAAAATAAAAAATATATTGAAATTACAATTTTTAGACAGAAATATGATCACTACACGTTATTCTTAAAATATACGAATATGCTGTCACGGACTTTTTTGTAGATCTTATTAAGAGAAACAATACTCCAGTACATTATTTTCATGTCGTACTTACCATTAAAGCAGTGCATGCGCGAAAGTGTCTCAACGGGTAGGACTTTATACACATTTATCGTATTTATGTTAATTTACATAAGAATGTACAAATAATAAACTATATATAAACCTTTCCTGAGAAATACTCGACCTGATGGTGAAAATCGCATCAAAATCCGTTGGGTGGTTTAGAAGAAGAAGAGTTAGAAAGTTCAGACAGACACGAAAAGCGATTTTGTTTTATAAGGTATAGGATAGGATAGGATTACACAGGCATGTTTTAAAAATTTACTCAAATGAGATTAGCATGCCTTAAATCGATGCTTTAACTAGTACCTACCAGTTTATTCTGTTGTTTTTTTGAAAAATGGAAAGTAAATATTTTTTTAAATTTCAGCAATTGATTTCATACCTGTCATTACTTACTTAAAAGGTATAATAAAAAATGGCGACTGCAAGGGACGCCGAGCAAATTACGAAGTACTTTTAGTTGGTTATGGAGAAGGTAATTTGATGTTTTTAATTTATTTTTCCGCAGTGAAATATTTAATTAGCCATAAATAACTAAGCCACAGTGATTTCTTTATCTGTATTAGAATATTCACTGATATTTTTTTCTAAATATTTCATTTGCTTTGTCTAGAGGATGGCGTTAAATACTGGACGGTTAAGAGCTCGTGGGGACATAAATTCGGGGAAGATGGATACTTTAGGATGGAAAGAGGTGTCAACTGTCTCCGAGTTGCAGATCTGCCACCACTGACTGCAGTGATGTAAATGAATTTGTAAATTGTCGCCTTAGTATCTCTTAATAAATTATATAGTAAATTTAAAATTTCATACTAAAATGCTGTTTGTTACATTAAAATCGTCTATTATACTATGATTTCAATAACATGTTAAATTATATATAAATAAGTGGCCGCTCGCAATTTCATTTATAACCAATATTTTTCATATTTTATTACCAATTAAAATTAGTTAACTACCCTCTTCAACAACGTCAGAATTGATTAGAAACTAGAATAATAATCTCTTTGATATAAATAGAAAGCAGTTAAAAATTTTAAATAGCAATAAAACAGTTTAAAGCAGGTATGTATATAATATAAGAAGGTCGCATAACATGGTAAGAATAAACGAGTAGAACCTCCGATTACGTCCTGGTCTTTGGTTCCACGCATACGCGAACGCATAAATAACTAAATCAAATAAATAAACCAAATAATAACTGAAAGCACTAAATGATGTGTGAATGTGAACAATTCAATTTATTAAATGAATAATCATGTACTATATAAAACAGAAAAAAATCCCGAAACCATCACCCAACATAATATCAAGGGACCTCAGATCTTCACCGACGGTAGTAAGATCTAAATGGAACGGAGGAGAAGAGACTAGTTAAGTAAAATTTTACCCAAATCGAAACTGTACTAAACTGTGTAACTTTACGCCTTATATAGAGCGTGTGTGCAATTTGTGGCAGATATTGAGGATGAGACAGTCAATGTTTTAAATGATTTTAGATCATCACTGGAACTCTTACGGAACCCAAGTCAGTCAGTATAAAATGATCATTGTCAGGACAACGCGATTTACACAATGATTATTTACAATTATTAAATTGTTTTTAATAAATATATTTAATATCTACATATTTACCTATGGTATATTACGTTGCTTTATCATTATTTATGAATGGAACGCGTTATTAAAGAATTGAACTAAATTAATTTTATTTATAATATTGTGTTGTAAATTATTATTATTAGTTATTTAGTTATATTATTCACTTATACATTTTGTTTACGTTATGGGTCGTTATTTTTCTATTAAACACGACAATTTTAACAACAAAATATCAGTATAATATGTGTTTGTTTTTTAGTGTTTACGTAATGTATGTATATTATCATACTACATCTGGACACTAGGTAGATATTCTTCCCTACTAACTGCTTGAAAAGCGTAAAGTTGAAAAACATATTTTTTTAAGGAACCTACCTAAAAGACTTTAGTTTTAGGTAAGTAAGATTGTAGTTCATTGTAAATCATACAGAATATGAATGCCCTTGCAGATTTAAGTTTGTCAGCTTTTATAAGTTTTACTTACCGTTGGCCTACAATCCTTAACTTGGTATGGAACCTTGGTCAGCGAGTCCGACTCGCAATTGAATGGTTTTATTTATATTACTTACTAAATTAATTCAATTAATCTATCTGCTACGTGCCGTGATAACGAGATTATTTGTCCGTCCCACTTTCGCGACAAAGTGTTTCAGATTTTTAATGTGTGGCGCATTTGCTGAAATGCACATAAAACTATAAGCTAAGAACGAAGAATGTGATATCTTACCTGAACAAAAATATTTAAGCAATTTAACATTCATTTCATAATTTCTATAATTTTAAAAATATTAAAATGCCAATAGTTACCATAACTGAAGCATTTAGAATACTCAAGCAGATTAACGGGGTATAAAAGGGATCATTGATCAAACAGTGATTGAAGTGTGCAGTAAAACATGAGTCCTCATATGTTCTTCTTTCTAACCGCTGTAGTTTCAGTGGCATTAGCTAAACCTTTGCCTCATGAGTCGGAACTTAATTCTAAGTTTGAGGAATTTATTAAGGAACATGATAAGGAATATGAAAATGAAATTGAAAAGGCAATGAGATTTGGGATGTTTGTTAAGAATTTGGATATCATTGACTACAAAAATAAACAGAGTGAGAAAGCAACATATGGTAAGTTTGTAAATGTAGCTATACATAATATTCTATGTTAATAAATTAGTTATTAATTTGTTTCATTTTATTATAGGAATAACACAATTCGCTGATTTATCTGACGAAGAATTTATAATGAGGCATATTGGATACATACCATCTAGGGGCGATAGCGATTGTAAAGTGGTCAAAGATGTTGGTAATAGCACAACTGATAAGGAATTCGATTGGCGTAAGAAAGGAGCGGTTTCATCAGTAAAGAACCAAGGACTTTGCTTATCAGATTGGGCAATCAGTGCAATTGGTAGGTATAATTTGTACTCTATGCTGTAAATTGGTTTATTAACTACGAAAAAAAGTGCGCTACAACGTGAAGTTTCAGCTAGCAATCCGGCCGCGGCTAGTAAACAGAATTGTCTGACAGTTAAATGTGTTGATGTCAATGAATAATTTAATTTACTCGTTTAGAAAGAGCCTTAAATGTTAAATTATTGATTTGGATAAGGAATTATAATTCTTTGTAAAGTAACTGTAATAATTGCATTAATATACAATTATACATACCCAAATCGAATCAAATAAGTCAATATCGAAATCGAATCCAAAATAATTAACTGAATATATTAATCGAAAATATTTAATATTGAAAATATTTAGTATCAAAAATATTTAATTGAGAAATATTTAATTGTTTTGAAAGCCAGTTATAAATAGAGATTTATCACAAACAAACACACATTTGAACTAATGCCCTGAGTTCATTCAAATGACGATAACTTTTTTTTTAATGAACTGATTTTTATGAAACAAATTTTAGATGTTAAGTTGAGCTGAAACAAAGCAATTAGTGAAAATCTTAAGTAAATCGGTTCAGTACTTTCGGAGATAAACGTTATCATACATACAGACAGACAGACAAGAAATTTAAAAAAATATATTGCTTTCCATTATTTTTTTAATAGGGTGTCCCCCTATTAAAAAAATCTCAATCAAAATTTCAATCAAAAATACTAAATGTTTAGACAAAATATTTTTACTGTTTTATTATATATAGAGAAAAGAAGAGATAAGAGATTTTTTGATATGTTGTTAAAACTTTCTAATTAATTTTATTAATAGAAAATTTGGAAGGTGTTAATGCTATTAAAACTGGAAAGCTAGTGGAACTTTCGTCACAACAATTAGTAGACTGCGACATGAAATCAAAAGGATGCACCGGAGGCTATACGACATTTGCTATGTCGTAAGATATTTGTAAATTATATTATTATATTTATAGTTGAGACCGTCGTGGCGCAGCGGCTCAAGGGTGTGATTGTAACGCGATGGTTGTGGGTTCCATCCGAAAAAGTGAAATATTTATTTCCTTTATATTTTCATTTCTTTGCTCTGCAAAGCGGCAAAGCGCGGCGCTGATTTCTGCCACTCATCACGCAATGCCTCCAGAATTCGGCGGAATGTGAGGAACAGAGTGTATTAACACTAGGTTCTCTCTGCCTACCCTGCTGTGTGCGGGATACAGCGTGAAGCCGCAGCGTGATTTAATTTTGTTAATTTTAATTTATTTTCATTTATTGCACAGCAGCATAATAAAATATAGTCATATCTCAAATATAGAGCTTTTTTCTTTGTTTCAAAAAATCGTATTATTTTTTTGTGGTCAACGTGGCACTATATGACAGTGCCTGTTTCTTAAAGTGATATTCACTCATTTCCCATTTCTAGTAATGAAAATCATGACATTGAGTTTCGGGAAAAACGGAGGACGGGGTGTCTTCACACTAGGTTCCTTTTTTCTGCGGTAGATACTTTTCCCTACTATATGCTTGAAAAGCGCAAAGTAAAAATTTTTTTTCAGGTATTTAAAAGACAAAGGATCTCAATCTGATGCTGACTATCCATATGTGGGAATGGATGATAACTGTAAATACGATAAGTCTAAAGTCGTCGTAAGACCAAAAGATTGTCATTTACTTTCAGTAAAAGAAGATGCCTATGCCCAAAAACTGCAGCAAATTGGTCCACTGTCTATAGGTGAATTAAATCTAGTTAATTCAAAGTCAGTCGTGGCGCAGGGGCACAAAGTGTGATTGTAAAACCGACTGGTTGTGGGTTCGATCCCCATTCGAGGAGATGACATATATATTTAAATTTCTATTTCCATTTCTTCGCTCTGGTATCGAAGCAAAAAGCGCGGCGTTGAGTTCTGTCACTCAACACGCAATGCCTCCAGAATTCTGCAGAAAGAGGGGAACGAAGTGTCTTAACGCTAGGATTGCCTACCCTGCTGTTTGCGGGATACAGTGTACTCAACCGATATACCTATACGAAATACACCAAGTAGGTACATCGTAACTTCATTCTTAGCAACGCAACGAGACGTACGCTCCACGGCAACCCCTTCCACACTAAACGTGGACTTCTGTAACATCAGGGGTCTTCATTCCAACCTGAATGCCGTCCACCACCATCTTGAGACGACACGGCCGGCCTTGTTATTTCTGACGGAGACTCAAATTATCCGACCGAGCGACACAGCCTACCTCCAATACCCCGGCTACAAAATTGAACACAACTTTCTGCCTCATGCCGGGGTCGCTGTGTTCGTAAGGGAGGACCTAAGTTTCCGTCGTCTTGCAAATTTTGAAGGTCGGGACCTGTCGACTATCTGGCTCCGTGTTGACTCGGACGATCGAACCCGAGTCTACGCATGCCTTTACAGGTCCCACAGTGGCAATGCGGAAACGGATCGGCTCATGGAGCACATGCAATCGGCCATCGACGATATGCTCTCACAGGTCCCCTCTGCTGAGGTCGTGATACTTGGCGATTTTAACGCGCACAATGCCAGTTGGCTTGGATCACGCACCACCGACCACGCTGGGAGGGCCGTTTTTGACCTTGCTACGGCGAATGGATTGTCCCAATTGGTTGAATAGCCTACGCGTCTCCCGGACGTGGACAATCACAATGCCTCCTTATTGGACCTTCTGCTGACTTCGCACCCGGAACAGTACCAGGTTGTCGTCGATGCTCCTTTGGGGTCTTCTGACCACTGCCTGGTACGGAGTGTCGTGCCCATTAAGCGCGGCAGTCGCAGAACACCTGCAACTCGTCGCGTCTGGCACTACAAGTCAGCAGATTGGGATGGGATGCGTACATTTTACTCATCATATCCCTGGGGGTCGGTTTGCTTCTCTTCTGATGATCCTAGTACCTGTGCCGCTGCTGTTGCCGACGTGGTTCTGCAGGGCATGGAACTTTATATTCCTAGCACTGTAGTGCCCATCGGTGGCAAGTCACAGCCTTGGTTTGATACGTCTTGCAAACTTGCTGCCCTTAGCAAACGCGAGGCATATCAAATCTGGGCCGAGGCACTGGTAAAAGCCTCAAAAAGAGAGTATAACCGGGCCTCTAGGTCCTTTAAGCGGCAAATTGCCAAAGCAAGATCCGAGCATATCGCCAAAATCGGCGAGAAGCTTGAGAGCTACCCGTCCGGAACTCACCAGTTTTGGGCGCTCTCAAAGGCGGCACTCGGCAACTTCAGCCAGCCTTCGCTTCCGCCTTTACGCAAGGGGAATGACATCTTGGTCCATACGGCGAAAGAGAAAGCCGATCTCTTGGGTGCTCTCTTTGCCTCGAACTCGACTTTGGATGACCAAGGATCAACGCCACCGACCATCCCGCGGTGCCAGAGCTCAATGCCTGAGGTTAAGTTCAGCCAAAAAGCTGTAAGGCGAGCTCTGTCCTCTTTGGACATCCATAAGTCGAGCGGGCTAGATGGCATCTCCCCCATAGTGCTTCGTTCTTGTGCTCCTGAGCTGACACCGGTACTAACGCGTTTGTTTCGGCACTCTTACTCAGTCGGCGTAGTCCCAGATTCATGGAAGAGCGCTCTTATCCACCCGATCCCGAAGAAAGGCGATGGTTCCGATCCATCTAACTACAGGCCTATTGCCATCACCTCCCTACTCTCCAAAGTCATGGAGAGCATCATCAATAACCAGCTCTTGGTTTATCTAGAGGATCACCGATTGATTAATGACCGTCAATATGGCTTCCGCCATGGTCGCTCAACCGGAGATCTTCTGGTTTACCTAACCCACCATTGGGCTGCGGCTACCGAAAGCAAGGGAGAGGGCCTGGCAGTTAGTTTGGACATGGCGAAGGCCTTTGATCGAGTGTGGCATGGGGCGCTCCTCCTTACTTCCATCCTATGGGCTTTCCGAGAATTTATGCAGGTGGATCGCCAGCTTTCTCACTGGGCGCAGCATCAAGGTCGCTGTCGACGGTTTTTGCTCCAATCAAATGCCCGTGGACGCAGGCGTTCCCCAAGGCTGCGTGCTGTCCCCCACGCTGTTTCTTCTGCATATCAATGACATGCTGGAGGATTCTAGCATTCATTGCTATGCAGATGATAGCACGGTGGACGCTGTTTACTCCGGCCGCGCAAGTCTTTCTCGGGAAAACGCTGAACAGTGCCGAAATAAACTTGTGTCTTCTGTTGAGGCATCCCTCGAGAATTCGCTCCCTCTCTTCATGGGGTGAAAAGAACCTGGTCCAATTTAACCCCCTGAAGACACAAGTTTGCGCGTTAACCACAAAAAAAACCCCTTTTATCGTATCGCCAGTCTTTCAGAACACTCCCCTTTCAACCGCGCCCAGTATCAGCATACTGGTCCTTAATGTTTCGAGTGACTGCCAGTATCGCGATCATCTGGAAAGCAAGGCCAAGTTGGCCTCGAAGAAACTGGGGGTCATCAATAGAGCGAGACGGTACTTCACGCCAAAACACCGATTGGCCCTATATAGGGCCTAGGTTCGACCACACATGGAGTACTGTTCTCATCTCTGGGCTGGTGCACCCCAGTATCAGCTTGACACATTTGATCGCATACAACGTAGAGCTGTTCGAATCATTAAGGACCCAGTAAGCTGTGAAAGGCTTGACACTTTGGCTCTGCGTAGAGACGTCTCCTCGCTGTGCGTTCTCTATCGCATTTATCATGGTGAGTGTTCTGAAGAACTGTTTGACCTATTACCTGCCGCCGAATTTTCTAACCGCACAGCACGTCACAAACTTAAATATCATCCACACCATCTGGATACGTGGCACTCCACTACTGTGCGGTTTCGTAGAAATTTCCTTCCACGCGCCACCGAACTGTGGAACGGTCTACCCGCGGCAGTGTTTCCAGGTTGGTACGATATGGGTACCTTTAAAAAGCGAGTCTATCTCCACCTCAAAGGCCGGCAACGCACCTGTAGCTCCTCTGGTGCTGCACGGGGTCGTGGGAGGCGGTGATCACCATCAGGTGACCCTAACGCTCGTTTGCCTTGTCCTTTTACCATAAAAAAAAAAAAATCTTAGCATTGTTTATCTTCTCACTTCTTTTCTTTCCTTATCTCTTGTTATTGATACAGACATTCGTATTCACCATATTTGAAAGTATAGCCATATAATAATAATCGAGTAGGTATGCTATATTAGCGAACCAGAGCTGCTTCGCCCACTTGAACTTTACGAATTTAATATTTGTGAAATCTAATAAGCCATGAAACATATGTTCAATGAAATATTTTTATGTGTGAATTAAAAATTTTATAAAATCGGTGCTTATTTAAAGGTTTTTTCATACAACCTGTCACCCCTATTTCACCCCTACAGGTTTAAATTTTTTAAAAATCCTGTCTTAATAAGTGTTCACATTATAAAAAATATTTGTAAATTTCATGTTTCTACGCACAGCGGTTACGGCTGTGCGTGCGCCTACAGCTCAGTCAGTGGGAACATCTCCTTTTATATAGGTATATATACAGGGTGGAATTGGCAGCGCCACTTTAAATGAAACCACCGTTTTAACTACTCTATAAAAGCCTAATATAATTCGGAAAAAAAATAATTCTCAAAAATGAAAAAGTTTTTTTTTCAAACAAAATAAATAATAAAATTATCGTTTTAAAATAAAACGCCATTTGTAAAGTATAACATAGGCACGCACACACTTACCTGTCAAAGCGGCGTCGCATACGTATGTGTGCGTGACACGAAATACAGGTATGGATAAAAATCGTGAAATGAAAAAAAAATCCTACGTCTAAACCGTTGAGGTGCCTTGATTATTTTTTTTAATTCTGGGTTTGAAATATTTTACCCTATATGCAGTTTCAGTTAAAGAAGCGCTGCCTCTTCCACCCTGTATATTACACAGGCATGTTTTAAAAATTCACTCAAATGAGATTAGCATGCCTTAAATCGATGCTTTAACTAGTACCTACTAGTTTATTCTGTTGTTTTTTGGAAAATGGAAAGTAAACATTTTTTTAAATTTCAGCAATTGATTTCGTACCTCTCTTTACTTACAAAAAAGGTATAATAAAAGATAGCGACTGCAAGGGACACCGAGCAAATCACGAAGTACTTTTAGTTGGTTATGGAGAAGGTAATGGTTATTTTTCCGCAGTGAAATATTTAATTAGCCATAAATAACTAAGCTACAGTGATCTCCTTATCAGAGTTTATACGTTTACTAGCGACCCCCTTGCGGCTTCGCCCGCTTTTAGTACTGGATTATTCATATAATGTATGTTTGCAAAGCACTTAAGATAATGTGAAAATTAATTAAACTCCAATGCAACCCGCATTTTCGTAGTTCCAATTGTTTTACTCGGCAAGGATTTTTTAGTAGGTACCGTAATTTTAAATCTGTGCTACTAATCTTTTCAAGTACTTATTAAAATATATTTAAATGACTATTTTTAGATAGTTAAATGACTATTTTTAAACGGAAGAAATTATAAACAAAAGCCTTCCTACTAATAACTACTACAAAAAATATGAAATCAAATATATCGCGCTGAAATAATACATTCAACTCCAATTATCCAATACGTGCAAACGCATCTAAATCTTCGTTGCTATGCCTCTATAGCGGGCGGGTTTTTTTTCGAGCTTGTGGTTAATGCTGAAGAGGGTATTCTGTCCCTGATGAAAAGCAAGCACTACGTGGCCTGTGAGAGAAATTAAATAGAATGCATTGGCCGGGAATCGAACCCGGGCCGCCCGCGTGGCAGGCGAGCATTCTACCACTGAAACACCGATGACTGCTCATGACGCGCTTGTATAAGCAAAACGTCGCGGGGCGCGTTTCGCAGCAAGGATGTTTTGATATTGTAACAACTTCTAAAGTACTTATTAAAATGAAAAAACAGTAAAAGACAGTTTTGATCTACATTAAATGGCCAACGAAACTAATATACTTATTTATATGCTGAGAGTAAGGGATAAGTAAAACTTGAGAGAGAGTAAGGGATAAAACTTGAAAGAGAGTAAGGGATAAGTAAAACTTGAGCCGGCACAGCTGATGAGTCAACGGCGTGATGTGTCAACAATTAAATGCATTTTTCTCTAAAACTATTCGCAATTTCGAAATAGTGTAAACAGCAAATTTTATCTTCGTTTAACGTAGAAAAATAATAAAGTATTTTAAAGGATAAGGATTAATACCATTATGGAAAAATATCCCTCACAATAAAAAATATATTGAAATTACTATTTTTAGACAGAAATATGATCACTACACGTTATCCTTAAAAGATAAAAATATGCCGTCGCGGACTTTTTTGTAGATCTTATTAAGAGGAACAATACTCCACTACATTATTTTCATGTAGTACTTACCATTAAAGCAGCGCATGCGCGAAAGTGTCTCAATGGGTAGGACTTTAGACACATTTATCGTATTTATGTTAATTTACATAAGAATGTACAAATAATAAACTATATATAAACTTTCCCTGAAAAATACTCGACCTAATGGTGAAAACTGCATAAAAATCCGTTGGGTGGTTTAGAAGAAGAAGAGATAGAAAGTTCAGACAGACACGAAAAGCGACTTTGTTTTATAAGATATAGGATAACCTCCGGAGATATTTTTAAATAACTTTGATAAGTGATTACTGAACAAACTGTATTAGAATATTCACTGATATTTTTTTCTAAATATTTCATTTGCTTTGTCTAGAGGATGGCGTTAAATACTGGATCGTTAAGATGTCACGGGGACATAAATTCGGGGAAGATGGATACTTTAGGATGGAAAGAGGTGTCAACTGTCTCCGAGTTGCAGATCTGCCACCTCTGACTGCAGTGTTGTAAATGAATTTTTAAATTGTCGCCTTGGTATCTCTTAATAAATTATTTAGTAAATTTAAAATTTCATACTAAAATGCTGTTTGTTACATTAAAATCGTCTATTATACTATGATTTGGATAACATTAAATTATATATAAATTAGTCGCCGCTCGCAATTTCATTTATTACCAATATTTTTCATAAGTTATTACTTATTTAAATAAATTAACTTTCCTCTTCAACAACGTAAGAATTGAATAGAAACTAGAATAATAATCTCTTCGATGAAACGGAGGAAAAGAGGCTAGTTATTAAAAATTTTCATCTGCATCGAAAGTGTATGTGTTCCAATAGGAAATTTCGTCTTATATAGACGCGTCTATATAAGAACGAAGCTCAAATTATGGCAGATAGTGAGTACAAGATAGTCAATATCCTAAACGATACTAGAGCATCACTTCATCTCTTAAGGAACCCAAGTCAGCCTGACTACCCAGTTGTATGCGGGCTATGGCGTAAAGCTGATCCACTATTGCTTTTTGATAGAATTATAAAACAAGTTATAAAACATCTATAATATCGATTTAAATCAATATAAAATGCTTAAGCCCGTAAAAGCATAAAAAAATCTTGTTAGAAATTCCCTTAATGTTTTTTTCTTATTGAAAAAAATATATACGGTGTATTGGTGCACTTTAATTAGTATTTTAAATATTGTTACACGCTTATAGAATTTTACTCTGTTAAACATACTATTTTCTCTATGCTAATAGTATAAAACTGAATGATCTCTGGAAGTATTGGTTCAAATTGACCAAATTTCAAAATGGAGTAATGAAAATAATTCAGAACCCGGGGTGAGAATTGTACCCACATTTATCGAATTTTCAGTTGAATATTTTTCCATTTTGCCGCAATGGCCTAATTGATACAAAATAAATTATTCAATTCTAGTTATTGCCCGTAACGATGTTTGTGTGACATGAAATGTAGCAGACTGTTTTTTATTATTCCAGTTGGAATTTTGAGCAATCTTATCTCTTAGTGTTCCGTTACATTCATACCATTATACCTACATACATATAATATATGATAAATTTAAATTCCAGTAGTTTCGAATGTGCAATGTCCATCAGTCACTTAGTTGTGGAATAGATATACAGGGTGGAATTGTTAGCACCACTTTAAATGAAACCACAGTTTTAACTACTCTATAAAAGCCTAATATAATTTAAAAAAAAATTAATTCCCAAAAATGAAAAAGTAATTTTTCAAACAAAATAAATAATAAAATTATTGTTTTAAAATAAAACGCCATTTGTAAAGTATAACATAAGCACGCACACACTTACCTGTCGGCGCGGCAATGTCGCACACATATGTGTGCGTGACACGAAATACAGGTATGGATAAAAATCGTGAAATGAAAAAAAACCACGTCCAAACTGTTGACGTACCTTGATTAATTTCTTTAGTTCTGGGTTTAAAATATTTTACCCTATATGAAGTTTCATTAAAAGGAGCGCTGCCTCTTCCATCCTGTATAATAACATAGAGACGCGAATATGTAATAAGTAAGTTTAATAAAATGAGAAAATATGAAAATTAATCTTTAATACAAAAACGAGCTTATTTCTAATTATTTAGGAGTTAAGAGGGAAGAGCAAACTGACAGCCTACGTGAGAACTCTCTTGGAATAATTGGGCGAAGGGCTCTACTAAGCTAATCCCGGCTTCAGTCTGTATCATTGTGCTAAGGGATATAATCAATTGCTTTTATTGATTGGCGCTGAGGATTTAACGCTTCATATCAAAAATTCAATGGACTGCCGTTTCGTTTGAAAACTAGAGGTATTATTATGTATTGTATATGAATTAGGGGGCTTTTTATTATATGATATATATTTTTTCAATTCTACGCTGTATTCCGCATGTAGCAGTGTAGGCAGAGAGAACCTGGTTAAGTCACTTCCTTTCCCATTTTCCGCCTAATTCTGGTGGCACATCTATTTAATGGGAACTGATTATCTTAGCACGTCTGCCTGACTACTCTGCAAAGTGCGATATACAGCGAGAAAATAAAAACAAACTTATTTTTTCAGTTATGCCGTAGAAGCGCGAACCTAAAAAAAACTACAATACTTCGCCATTCACATTATTTGTAAGTATTATAGTATAGTAGCCACGTCGGCTACATCAAGCCCTTAGTAAGCCTAATCCCACTTAAGACGTTTTCTTATAACAATCGAATATTTATTTCATGGAAAGGAAGACACAAAGAATCGCTTGTAACAATAGTCGGTGCGGTGCCGCAGTGTCTGGAAAAATTCATTAATAGTATATCGTGCCAGGATTTTTTTTACTAAAGTAGTTGTATGATGCCTTTGTGGCACAGTTATTTTTTTAGCTTCACGCGGTTTCTAGAATAAATATAGCGGAACTTAACTCTGCGTTTCGCCTAGCATTCCCGTTTCTTATCCAATTCGTTCGTTTAGCTATCCGATAATAGGAAACGGATAGCTAAACGAACGAATTGCGTAGGTACTGTGCTACTTACAGGATAGAGCGTAAAGCTAAAAAATAAATGCTTGGTAAAAATATTTGATATTGCCAATTTAAACGAGCTTTCTGAGAAAAATACGTCTATTTTATTAGAAGTAGTAAATTATACTGAATCTTATGGGAAAATATTGAGTTATAAGTAAATAAATTATCTATTTTTATCTAAGTTTATGTATTGGTATCTACTGTACCTATTAGTTGAAAGTTGGCTGACAGTTTAGGCTTTGAAGGAAAGAAGGGAAAAGGATTTTTTGAAAATTTTCGAACGAATGAGTAAAAAAAGAATTTTCATTTTCGTGTTAATGCCGAAGTCAGAAATGATTTCTTTCTCGGTAAATTTATTTATAGAGGAAAGTAAAATGTCTGAATTTCTTATTGCTTGTATTACTTAGTATTTGTATTTTTTGATATAAATTTATTATAGACTTATTTAAATTAGAATTTTAAATAATATTAGATTTACTTTGTCTACTGCCATAAGAGCGGAGATGTATGTAGAAATATTTTTCTTTTCAAAATCGATGTACCCAATATTGGGTGCTAATAAATGACACCGCGTCGAAGCCTTCTCATTATAATCCACAAATTCGAAGAAAATTAACAAACCATTCAACAGACAGTTCATATTATGAATGAACATACAAATTCGGATTACCAAACTACAGAAGATATAACAATATATTACTTTCAATGAATTTACTTAGCGGCTGTTCAAACGGCTAAATCATACTACATTTTGAACTTTATCGCTATAGAAATAAGGATTTTGTTATTTCTTTAACTAAATCTCCTGTTGTAAATATTTGTGAATGAACTTAAGCCTGGTTGTATATGTATGGATCAAGATGTGCATTTCTTTATATTTTATTAATCGCTAGCGGTAGCCGTAAATGCGCATTCCATTCAGTAATATTAGAATAAGATAGTTCGACTAATACAGTGGTATTGTATTTAAATTTCAGTAAGTTTCATTCTTTTTTTATGTTGTTCCTGTTGATGCTATTCTTTATTGAATGTTTTCTTGACTCTTTTAAATGCACAGCGGCATAGTAATGAACAGTAAAAGCGACGATTGTGGGTTCGATTATTAATTATTTTCTTATACTAATCTGCTAAAGCGTTGAGTTTCGATATTATTTTTGTATTGCAATATATAAATTATCTTCGTTTGTCGCGCTAGAAGGCGTGAAAAGCGTTGAAATCTTTCATATACTCACATAAAAAATGCTTCTATTTATGCAATTTTCGCTCAAGCCCACTAACCAGATGCAATAAACAGCGCGAGCGAAGCGAAAAAGAAAAAAATATGACACCTGAACAGCTAAGTACTTAACAGTATTGACAATTAAATATTTTATTACCAATGACAATAAGACCATCTGTCACACATTTCAGGTGACCACATTTTATACCTAATTCGTTGAATATAGACACTGTATTGACAGTCCGCTCGACTTCCGCCGTTTAAGCATTTTAATTGTGCAAAATCCACGAAACTGACCGGATATTGTCAGTGAGATGTAATAGATGAAAAAAAAAATACTATAGAAACGTCTATAGTAATAAGGAGTACAATAGAACAGTATTATAAAGCATTTTTATGTTCTGTCACCCTTTAGAAGTAATTACAAGGAAATTCTGTATGAAATGATTATTCCTCTGCTTTGAACGGTGAAAGCGACCTTTAAGAATAATTTGTTAAATTTGTATCCCCAAGAATAGTTGTGCTTAACCTATTTTACTTTTTATCAATGAAAATACTAAAAGCTTTTAGAAAGAAGCTAAGTGACAATTATTATCTATACAATAACAGCGCTGAAGTCGACGTAGCGCACTGAAACAATCATGTGACGGTTTTTGGTTCGATTCCCACTCGGAGGAAATGAATGTATTTAATACTTCCCTTACCTCGCTGGTGATTAGGCAAAGAATCCAGGAAATTGAGAGTCATAGCTGCTTGCCAGATACAGCAAAATGCTAAAAACATTAAAAACATACCTCAGATTAGGAATTGAAGCCACAACCATCACGTTTACAGGTCTCTCACTGTCCCATTGCGCTTGAACTGCAAATATTTAAAATATTTTTTGTTTATATTACATACATGAGTTTCTTCGTAAATAACTAAATACTTATAAAAATTCTATAGATAATAAATGTCTCACAGTAACCATATCACATTTTTTTTTTTAATTTAGATGTTTCATTATCGTACGCTGCATGGAATGGTTGTGAATACAAACAAATCTTTTAATTAATTTAACTTAAAGTTAAAGTAATTTAGTAATTAGTTAAAGTAATTTAACTTAAAGTAATATTTAAAATATAAGTAAATATCTGAAAATTAAAAAAATGTGGGCTACAACACTACGCATGCTTGTTCGGTTCTTATGCCACTTGGGTTCGAGTCCCGTTGAAACTTTTCCTCTTCTACATATTAAATTTGTAAAGATGGAATTGTTTTTAGCTTCACGTTTTATTCCTATATCCCTGGGGTAGCAAGAGAGAATGGAGTACCAAATGCTACGGACCTTGCATACCTCTATCGCCTCGTCCACTGGTATCGACCTCTAATATTAAGAGTATATAAGACGTATATACCCCCCGCCCTCTAGGAAATTTTACGTTAACCTCCTTGAGTATCATCGATACTGTGTTCCCATACCTCTCCTCCAGGCTGGAGGAGACTCTTGACTTAATTTTTTTTCAACTTCACGCTGTATCCCGCACATAGCAGGATAGGCAGTAGGTCTCAATCTACCTTACCTTAATATGTAGGAAAGGAATAATAAAAATTGTATATCGGGTATTACAAGTGTCCAAATCTGTAAAAAATCCAAACTTTCGAACAAGCTTTAAAAAAGCTTAGCAAGTAACTCTATGTCGTTCACAATGACAACAGTATCATGTACCAAATTGCAGATATTATCTTATACCGGATGTCTCGCGTTCTCTACAAAGAATATGTGGAGACAGATTCACATTATAATAAATCGTGTTAGTAGGTGGAACAGAAATGGGGTGGAGCCGCCAACTATTATAAGAACGTTCTTTTTTATTTTGACAAAGTATATTTTTATTCTTCATAATTCTATATTTTTAGAAATATTAACACTGACTTTTCATTAAATGGAAAAAAAAATATTTTTGTTAATTTATCTAAGATAAATCCATAGTGACGCAGTATTGTAACACTCTGTGAAGGTTGTAGGTTCGATTATCAAACGGAGAATGAACTAATTTCATTTGCTTACTGTCGTAACAAGACAAACGCGACGTTGAGTTTCACCACTTAACACGCAATATCTTAGGAAATAAGCGGTTAACATCAGTTTCCATTATGCACGTTAGTGCAAAATAAAACTAAGAAAAAAGATAAAATATATGCAATTTAAAATATAAGCTTACTAATAACTAAATATATATAACGAGAGCTCTATCCGACCATGTCCTAACACCCAAACGCGCGGAAGATGTTTATAATTTCATAATATTAAAATGTTTCGCATTCATCTCTATAACAATATCGAACAATCGCAACAATAGGTGTACCTAACAATGACACTATGGCAAACATATGAAATGACATTTAGACCATATGTCAAAAAGATTTTAACTACCTAATTAGCTGATGTTATAAATTCAAGCTTATAACTTCGAAAATAAAGTTGAATATTGATTGTTTTTATTGTTTTGTCAAAATAAGATGAAAACTATAGAAGTGCCTACAATTGTAGAATATAAAGGAAGCTAAGGATGGGCGCTTTGTGTCCATTATGGCGGGTGTGCGAGCACAATGCTAGTGATCATGTTTAGAAAATTTTTGGACGATTTTTGGCTTTTTGCAACGGGTTGCACCTTGTTACAGGGCTGGACTGATGAATTAATTATTAATTTCAATTTTTATTTTTATTTTTTTACGAGCCTAGAGCTTGTTGTTCGTCACGTGAACCTGATTTCCCCAATTTTGTTTGTGTCGACTATAAAACCTAAAATATAGTGTTATGTCTTGCCTGTAGAAATTTCATAATATCCTCTCTTAAACTTGACAAATTTTAAGTTTTTTAATTCCAGCAGTTTCGTCATTACGTCATCTGTCAGTTATTCAGTAACGGAAGAGTCTTACATAGTATAGACATGTATATGTCAGACTAGACTAGACTCCATGAGCTAAATAGTTGCATTCTACAACTTTTGTCATTTAATCAAATAAATGTTTATTCGCAATATATTTTTTTAACTGCTCATCTACATATATGTTACGAGAACATATTTGATTATTAGCCTTTTATTAGCCTTTGATTATCGTATTTCGACACACAGTTTCTTTTAGTTAGGAACCAAACGCTAACAAATAATTAAACAAATAAATATTAAATTAAACTCAAACCCTAAATACATCCCTGGACAAATTAGCCCAAACAACAGGGTGGTATATTTTCAGAAACTTGTCACACCACAATACAAAGAGCAAAACTAAAAGTAAATCTAAAGCGGCAACAGAAGTAGCAGCAGTTGCACAGTGTCCACAGTAAGGGACCAGGCATGCGCAAATTTCACCGAATATTAGCTGGACAATGAATGCGTAAAAGAAAAAAAATGTATGAATGAAAGTATTGTCTGGCCATTGAATACTTGTATGACATTTCTTTTTAGGTAGGCTTTAAAAAGGTATCGCTCATTTGGTGCAATAGTGACGTAATTGCACTTTTTTTAAAGTTAAATATGTCAATATATGCGAAGAAAGAAACGCTATTTACAATTCTTAATTGATTCTTCCATGTGTTTTCCATACAATGTGACAGTGGCGAACAAACACGGTCGAAAAGCCCCAAATGAAGAACTGAATTGAATCTTCTGTAATATTTCCAAAAGTACAAATAAGTTATTGTTGCATCTCTAGTAGTGCCAATATGAAAAGCTATCACCAGAGGCCTAATTGCTGTTTTTACTTTTTATATGTAGTAACATGCCTAAATGTGACTGTGTGACTGTAAACGCGACGGTTGTGGATTCGATCGGGAACGAGGGGAAGCGTAACGTTGAGTTGCACGCAGTGTCTTAAGAATTACGTGTGAGAGAGAATTATTAAAATGAGTAAGTTTTAACAGTGTTCTCAGGTCCCCTCTGCCTACCCTGCTATGTGCGGGATACAGCGTGAAGCTAAACAAGAGATGTTTTAACTGCACTCTTTATCCATCAGGTAGGCGAAGAAACCTTAGTGTTACGTCACTACGTAGGATACGACTTACAACCGTTGCGTTTATAATCAGATGTCAAAGCATCAGCTACAAATAGCTACGCCACAACCACCCTTACATAATGTTTATTTATTTTATTTACGATTAAAACTCACTAGTTTAACAAAGCCACAAAAATATATATTTTTTTACTTTCAAAATATTAAAATAATAATAGTTTCCTTTTTCTCCTTCTTTAATACACGTACACTCTTCTATCATTAGACGCAATTAGCCTTATTATAACCCTTTTAACAATAAATAACATTACTTTAAACAATTTGCTGCAGTAAATATATTGTTTAGAGAACAATACTTTTATATTCACATTGAAGAGCCATGTGCATCGCTTCAGGTTACAAAATGTCTTAAGTTGTAAAAGTCGTAAAAATTATGTTATTTTTAAATACCTATATTTTTAAGCTATAGTAGAGTAGGCAGAGATAACCTATTGCGAAGATATTCTATTCTGTACTTTCAGCCCAATTATTGAAGCGATTGATTGATTGTGTGTTGATTAACGCAACTCAACGCCGCGTTTTGCCTTGTTACCGGAGCTACGAAATGAAGATATTCATTCTCCAAATGAGAATCGAACCCGCAACCGTTTCGTTCACAGTTTCCTGTGCTGAATACTACTTAAAGAATACTACTTAAATAATACTACTTAGTAATTGAATACTACTAATTCATAAATACTACTTAAATAATACTACTTAGTAAATGAATACTACTTAATAAAACTACTAAGTTTTCAGCTTATACCTTGGAACATGTAAATCTGAAGACATTATTTTAGCGCACTTTGCATGTAGGTACAATACAAAATATTCTTTTGTTACTATTTGCGACGCCATATGTTTTTCTTTGTCCGTTAAATTTTCCCCTACAGGTACGTTCTGTTTTTCAAATTCATTTCAATAATAAATTATTTAATAAAATAAGGTTTTTTTTATTAATACACCTTGGTTTGCAGCAGAACAAAAACAAATGAAAAGAAATGAATTTAATTTTGTGTTTTTTGTTTTATTTTGAGAACTTTAATCTTGCATGGCAGGGTTAAGCATAGAATCAGCTTCACGCTGTATCCCGGACACTGCAGGGTAGGGGAACTTTGAGGTGTAGGGGAACACTGAGGGAACCTTGTGTTAAGATACTCCGTTTCCCACTTTCTGCCGAATTCTGGAGATATAGCGTGTTGAGTGGCAAAACTCAACGTTTTTCTCCTTCTTAAGCATAGAAGACTTAATATTAAGACAATCCAATCTTTTAAGTTAGGATTAGACTACCACACAGTCAACGAAGAGATTTTTCCGACTGGTTTTGATCTAATATTATTGAATTGAAGAATTTGCTTGGTAGAATCTTTATTTATATCTCAGGAACTGATTTAAATTGAAAAATTATTTTTGTGTTGGATAATCTAAATATCAAGTAAAGCTATAGGTTGTAATATATCAGACTACTACCTATAAGTAATAATAAGAACGTAGGAAAAGAGGAAGAGATTGATATCTTCTGTGGCATGTTGAGTATGTACTTTCTGTTAGTTATTTCCATTTGAGAAGTGGGCAAAGCCGCAGGTAAACGCTAGTACATTGTATTACTTTAAGTTGTATAATATTGAAAAATATACAAATTAACGTGCTTTTTCAAAAACAGTCGTAAAAATAATAAAATTTCTTACAATAGTATTTCTATCGATACGTATCCTTCGCATACTATTCATATAAAACTGACCGATATCAAAATTACAACACAAAATTGTCTTTTATTTCTCTGGTAATATGTTTTAAATTCCTTTGGCAATGTATAGTTTATGGTTGAGTCTATCGTATGTAGGATTTAGTTTATAAATAACACACAAATGAGACTCGTTGGTTGGACGGCTAATCCTGATTTAGTGAGGTGCCTGCGCTCGCTGCGGCGGCGCGGGAACCTTATTGATACCTAAAAAACAAAATGTGAACTTGAAACTAATTTTATATTTAAATATATTATTTGTGTTATATTTATATACCTGCATAATATATTATTTGAACATCTGTATATGGGAAACCTGGGAGCACCAATAAAGAAAGGAAATTTGTAGAGGAATAGGAAATATGGGATTCTACGTAGATACGCTTACTCACTCTGGTAAGAAGACAAAGCTAGGCATTTTCAAGCTGTACTTTACATATAGCAGAGCAGAGGGAACGTAGTGTTAAAACACTGTGTTCTTCACTTGTCCCCCAATTGTCGAGACATTGTATACGTATGTAGTGACGTCAATCAACTTAACATGTGTGTCAGCGTATCTGGGAATTGAACCAAGAACCGTCTCGGCTGCAATCGGTCGCTGTACCGTTGCGTCAAGCCATATTTTACAACGACGCCTATTTTATATTATTTCCCGTACAAATAACATAGAGAATTTAAACCTACGGTCGTACATCAAAAATTATTTGTAATAAACCTCGCGACACTAAAAGCCAGTTAATTATTTATTTTGTTTAAACATGTCCACACAAATCAATGTGTCACATGCGCTTTATATTGTTATTGATTGCGTATTGTAATCGGTCGACTGAGAATATAAAACTTGTGTTCCACTTATGTTTATATTCATGTTGGCTATGTTGAATATGTTAATGCTATGTTAAAGCTAACCTTCGAGGACAGAATCAATGTTTTAGATGACAATAATGTAAAAAATGAGGTAGAAGTGCAAAAGCCATAGCCGTTCGCTATAAGTGCCCTGGCAAGGATAAAGCATGAAGCTAAAATAAATGTATATTTTTAATTTTTCGAGGTACATAAAAGGAAACATAACCATCAGTAGGTTAAGAGAACCATGTCTCTCTTTCCTACAATCAATTATCCATTTTTTGCCTCGACTGGTAAACGATAAACGAGGATTGAGTAACTCAACACACACTATACTAAAATGGGTAAAAAATAAAAAAACTGAGCATTTTAACAAAGGCTTTCTCTATCTTCCGTGCTACGTGGAAAGCTTGAAAGCTTGAAGAAAAATAGCTTGACTATTTCAGTGTATCACAACCACAAGCCTAGGACATAAGTTAGGATTTCGCTGCGCTGTTTGCGCCTCACTGAAGGCGGAGGCGTATAACGTGATACTAAAGTACGACGCGTTTTGAGTTGTAATGTTTTATTATTGTTTATTTGATTGCCGATTACTCTGGACTTGAATGGAAATGAATGGTTATTTAAGTATTAAAATATGTATATATAGGTATAATTCGTTTAATTTTAATAAGTACATACAATAATTTTATAAAATGGCCTTATGTTGTATTCTAATAATTATCACATAAATATATGTAGGTACATTCTAACTTTCAATATATAAAAATATCAAATTGCAACTTAGGAGGAAATCATTTTAGATGTTATCTAAAGGACGTGGGTTCCAATCTACATGTTGTTCTTAAACGTGGTAAATAATTCAATAATTTCAATTATTTCTTTCAATATTATAAAATTAATTAAAATAAACTATTTTAACGTAAGGCCGTTATGGCCCGGTAGCACAAAGGTGGGACTGTAAACGCGACGGTTGTAGGTTCGTTTCACAATTGGGCTTTAAAAAAAAATATTTTTATTTCCTAGAAAAAGCGGCGACAAAGCGGCGTTGGGTTCCGCCCACTGACAGAAAGTGGGGGATGGAAAACTCTATGAGAACAGAGTATCTTAGCACTAAGTTCCCAGATTCTCTCTGATTACTCTGCTATATATGCGGTATACAGCGTAAACCTAAAGAAACCAACTAGACACACCTAGATACAAAATTTAAATTATTCAAATCTATTCTTGACCGGCCGTACTTTCTCATAGAGCGCATCCCCAAGCTATATATCTATATTAATTATACATTCATACACAATGTAAACACAGGGCATTGTTGTCGCACTTCTCTATTCCTTTTAGATTCTTACCCACCATGCAAACTACAATATAATAGGCTAATTATGCCTTATGCTAATTTTATTACTCAATTTTTGTATACGGCGTATAATTTAAGTGTTTCTTTTGGGTGTTTTCTAAAGGAATTCTTAGGGAATGCGTGAGATCTAATGTGTTCAGTGACGTTATGAGAGGATTACGGTTATACACGTTGAGATGACATTGCTACATTTTTTAATCGCTTTCAAATTGTAATATTTTATTAAGAACAAGTGAGAACCCTTCATTTATTTTGAGTTATGTAGTCAAATTATAATATAGTGAAGTAAGGGTTGAAATACTTGTTTTTTTTACTGTTTTCCCCTTTTTTTGGTTAGGTAGGAAGTTAGCTCAAAATTTCTGGTTAAATTCCCTTATATTGGATAGAAATCGATTGCCATGGCACATGTTATGGCGCAGAGGCACAAGCGTATTACAGTTAATGCGACTGTTGTGGGTTACACCACTCAACACATAATACCTCCAAAATTCACCAAAAAGTGAGGAATGGAAGTGTTTTAAGAAGTGTGTGAAGTGTGTTAAGTGAAAATCACTGAATCGGTAACCTAAATTAATGATGAATTCATTAAATTGATATTTTAAACGTTTTGTAAATAAACTATGACGTATAAAAACTCTTATAACTTATAAGGGTAAATTGTGAAATATTTTCTCACAATAACCTGTAATTTCGTCACTCTTTAACTATTAAAGGAAGTTCCTGCCTTCTATATGACGTATGGGCGGGCAGCGCTGTATGTGTCCTGCTCAGCGTGAACGAGAAATATTCTCAAGATATTACTATTTATAACAACATTGAAAGTAATAGTAATATTGTAAAATTAAAGAATAAAATGATATTTTTTAAATGTTACTTTTCTTATCGTTTCAAAAATTGAAAGCTTGATTTGAAGAAAAGATGCAGCAAATTTTGCTTTGGCTTAAAATCCAACAAAATATATATTTTTTAAATGCTTTAAAAATCTGTGGCCTGAAAGAGCAGTGTAATTGTGACTACTACAAATCCTTATAAGATACAGAGGAAACACTGATAATTGACTTTGTGTGGCACAGTCGGGTAAAAAAGCCATTGAGAGATGCCCAAGAAACTCTTTCATCCACTTTCCGTCAGAATTAAAGACATTGAATGTTGAGAGGCGGACCTCAAGCCACGCGTACTCTTGTTAGAGCGGCAAAAAATAAAATAATTAATTCATTCATTCATCTAAGCTACAACCATCACGTGTACAGTCAGATGCAATTCCATACATTTTAAATTGACAAAAAAAAATCAAGTAAAATAATAAGTAGATTAAAATTGTATTTTTAAGAATATAAAAAAAATAATCACAAGAGAGAAAATTGGAACGTAAAGGCATCGGAAATAGAAATACATTTCTATTTTCGTCACATTGGAAAATGGCGTGCCTCTTTATGATGTATTGAGGACTCTACAATGTATGTAGACCTGCTGATATTGAAGTTACGTAGAAAAATGTTCACACAGCTACCTGGATTTGAACCTGTACTTACTTCATAAATATATTTTTTTCAAACGACTGTGAGTTCGATTCCAATTCGAGGTGTTGAATTAATTTAAATTCCCTTTATTATTTAATACGATTCTTCATGCTAGCTGAGATAAAATTATATTAAAATTAGGTACAACGTAACTTTAATCAAGAGGACATGAGGTCTCATAAAAATATCAATTTGCAATTCTCCAAAATCTGTCTTACAGACATTAGAAAAACCGCAGCACTAGGATCCGCAGTAAAGTTGGGAACGTAGTGTTTTAGCACTACTTCGCTATGTAATAGATAAAGCGTGAAACTACTTTTTACAAATTCTCATACTCTCGTAACTAACATTTTTATAACAAATACATTCGTGTGAACACGCGTAGTACGGTAGTGATGGGCGGGCAACACAGCGTGAATTTTCCTTCGTCCCGCCCAATACCAGCACATTCCCACAAACACATTTCGATATATGAATGAAGTTATATTAATAATTGTAATTAAAATTTTAAATTGTTATATTGGTTTAAAATATAAATTATAAGACATATTTAGATTTACATAAATATTCGATAGGCAAATAGATGAGTGTTTTAATTTTACAAATAGTAAATAAATTATCTGAAATTGAAGGAAAGTAGAATAGAGAAAATAGCAAAGAAAAAATAATAACAAACTACTATTATTTCTTTCTGTTTCTTTTATATGAATTGCACGAGTTGTGAAAGTTTGCTCTCAAAAAATTAAATGGTACAATGTATAATTCAGTGCATAAGGCTGCAAATGCGACAGTTGCGGGTTCATTTACCTTTACTCGGGGGTATGAATTATTTTGATTTTCAGGTACAAGATAAAACGCGACGTTTAGTTCCGCAATTTAACACGGAATGTCTCGAAAATTGGGTAGTGCGTAGGGTTCGGAGTGTAATTATACTGAATTGTTTCTATCTACCGTACTATATGCATACTTTTTAGAAAATTCCTTACTTAACTGAGAGTGAAAGAACTTTAAAATTTCATTCACTAATAAAAATTAAATTCTAATTCATTTAATAATGTATAACAATGTTAGTTACACGACTATCACTGCAGGGCGTCCACCCTTCGAGTAGCAAAGTGGGCAGAACTGTCTTGCTGGGCCAGGGTAGCGGATACAAATAAGTTCAATTTAGTAGAAGAAAGGGCGGAAATTATCACGCCCAGTCTTAGATTATGCTATAATAAATATTGTGAGAAAATTTTAGAATTCCTGTGGATTTAATTGATATTTTAATTTTTTTTCGTATGGGCATGTGAAATTTTTATATGTTATTGAGTTGTAATTTTTTTATACTGAATCAGTGCGAACTCTTTTTAACAACAAGTGGGTTAGTTAGCTTAAATATAAAAGTTTATACAATATTCCACTAGGCAGGAATCAAGAATCAAGTTTTAAGTCAAATGTCGCGGCGTTGAGTTCCGTGATTCAGCTAGCAATGCCCCGAATTCAATTGTAATGAAGAATTTTGTGTGTTGACACTAAATTCCCTTAGCCTGAACAAAAAACTTTGTTCCTCATATACCTACATAGATCACTGTTATTCAAATTTATTATCCAATTAATTTAAAATTAAAGACTTAACTATTATGTCCATATTGTCTATACCTAATTTATTTAAATATTTTACAAGTCTAAAACTTATAAAGCGAAAATATGGTACAAGTTGCTTTTATTTAACCGACTTCTGTAAGAAAAGGAGGTTATCAATTCGACTGTATTTTTTTTATAGCATCAACTTCATATTGTACACCTACAAGTGAATTACAACTATCGCCATAAATGTTTTAAATAGTAATTTTGAAAGTGACACTGCAGGCTTAAGCATACAATGCTATAGAACCCCACAGTTACATCCGGCATCTTCACACACAATGACACAAATTGATCAGCCTTTGCCTCTAAAGATTCAGGTGTCAAAAAATTAAAAAAAAAAGTCCATTCAATACCGTCAACGCATCTTTTTACAGAAAAAAATATAATAAAAAAACTGTCACAAAAGAAACTCACGCAATCCCCGAATCCAATACTTTTGACAAAGAATTCTGTTATTTTAGGATCAACGCTACTGTTGTGTTGTTAGATATTATTTTAAATCGATTGATTTAAGCTGGTCTGCTTGTGAGAATAATCTTAGATGAAATTTTTAAAATGAAGAAAGAACAGATAAAAATAAAAACTAAGAAATAGCTTTAATAACTCAAAATCTAACGTCAATTAAATTAGTATAAGTATCTTTCGTTAGCTTTGTTTATTTCTTGAATTAAAAAAAAATATAAAGAGTTCTAAACAGTTAAATGCAATTTGAGCCTATTTATTACATGTACTTACAACTTGGACTACCAGCGTGATTTACAAATACTCGTATAATTTTGTTCATAGTGAATCTATCTATCTTCTATATATATAAAATCGAAAGGTCACTCACTCATCACGAAATCTCAGAAACTACAAGTTCTAGGAATCTCAAATTTTGCATAGGAGTTACTTATAGGACGTAGGTGCTCGCTAAGACGGGAATTTGCGATATTCGACTTCTAAGGGGTTGTTTTTGGGGTTGAAAGTTTGTATGAAACTTCGTTACTACAAATGCTAGGGGTCTCAAATTTTGCATAGACGTCACTAGGACGTAGTCATGGAGACAGAAATTAATAATAACATAGTTCACGCGTGTGTAACCGCGAGCGGGCCGCTAGTTAAGAATATTTATAATTAATTAAATTGTTGGAAATCTTTAATTACCACAACTTTAAGGCAGACATTTTATTTACATCAAAAACACAAAACTCCAAATAACCAAAAAACTAAAAATAATTCAAATAGTTAAAATACAAATGAAATATTAAAAATTCCAGTCCGCATCGATAGCATTGGGCGAGCGGACAGCCAACATGGCTGTCGGTGACACGCTTTGTTCACACAGAAAAGGGCTATTTTTTATCTTTTTCTTCCTTTTATCTTTTCGTCTTCTCAACCACAATGGCGGCCGCTATTTAAAGAACTCAGATCAATTATATTTGTCGCGCACCATCTTTTATTACAAGTGAAGTGCGCTATAAAACTGTATTCTTTATAAATGTAAAGATAATTTGGAATAAATAAACCGTGTATTGTTGGACGTGTCTTATAATATACTTTAGTATTGGCAATTTGGTATTTTATGTATGTTTGCGAGGCCAGACGTGGTGCAGTGGCACGAGCGAACGACTCTAAACGCGATAGGTTGTGGGCTTGATTCCTACTCGAGGATCGAGGCAAAGTACGGCGTTGTGTTCCGCCACTCAACATGCACACAAATCTTTATAATATAGAAATATGGAATATTTAAAGAAATTTATAATAACTTACAATGTTTAATTTATAGCTGGTTTAACGTCCTATACCTCATCTATGCAAGAATTTACCAAGAAATTACCAAAACTGATCAACCACTAGATACGCAGAAATCCACAAACGAATGATCTATTCTATTTACCGACATTCATTCATACTAAAAAGATGTTACCAATAAGAAGCTTGACCAAACAATACGTACGAAGGAAATGTGGCCAAACCAGAAATACCAACGACACGCTCATAATTGTTAATGTTTGTATAACAGGCTATTCAATGTACAGAAGCCGAAAGACTTAAAAATACAAAGCTTAGAAATTTCATCTTTACTTGTCTCCTCAAACAAAGCTCTTGAGTAGGCAAGCCGTGAATAGACCAGGTTAGTCAAAAACTAAATATTATCACGTGCATTTTGAGTCGAGCTAAACGTTATAGACAATGGGTTGAGGATGAATGGTTTCTGTTCCTAATGTATAATTGTTCAGATAATTATGAGCTTTCTTATATTTGTGTAATAGGAGATTTTTTAATTCGTTACTGATACTAGCTATATTAATTGTATAATAAGTGGGCAGCAACAATTGGAAAAACAGAGCCGAAGATTGAGCTCACCAGCCTACCATTCGAGAGACCAGCTGTGAACTGATGATGATAATGATGAAGGCACAAAACAAGCAAAGAATACATAAATATTATAACGAAAGTATAACCTCTTTCAATAATAACACTTCTTATTACAAAGAAAATCAATACCATTTTGAATATCACACGTGCAAAGACGTCAAAAGAGAGCAGAGGGTCGTACGCCCGGAGCGTTCGTTACTTGAGACAATTCCTGTTTCGCAAATTCCAATAGCCATTGTCCCATACAATATGAGGTGAACAATATCTTTATTGTCATAAAAATAGCCATTAGCTCAGAAAATGACGGGTTATGAAGCAAATGGAAGAAGCAAACTTTGGGCATTATTATACGTTTTTTGTTGTGAATGTCCTCGGGGTGATCGAGACCTACAATGCCACCGTGAAACGTATTTATAACTGATATATACGAGTATGAATGAAGAATAGCAACCATTATGTGGACAACAATTGGCGACCTTGGTACAATTCGGAGATTAGATTTGTTAGGGCTTGGACGTCGTCACGGTAATTGATGAATTGTTCAGCTTTCAATATGGAATAGTTGCATCAAAATGTGTTACTCTGGTATACAATTATAAAATAAGTTTACGTGTTATGGTCATTGATACATATATTATGCAATGAAAAGTGCTCAGTTTTGGCGCAGGAGCACAGACGTGCTACTGTACGTGGGAAAGGTTAGGAGTTCAATTTGAGGAAAAGAATTATTTTCATTTCCTCTGGTAACAAGGCCAAATGCATGGCATGAATTTCTGCCACTGAAAACGCAATCCAGAATTCCGCGGAAAGTGGCAAATGGAAGTGTCTTATTGGGAACAGAGTGTATTAAAGCTACGTTCCCAGGCTCGCTCACTTACATAAAATGTATAAAAAATATTCTCATTTTGATCCAAAAACACTAAGTTTATAATAATTCTCGACATGTTATTACATACTGTATGTACGTATATATACTACATAAGTTATACCAGCATTATTTCCATGTAAATTTTACTTATATCTCAATAGGATTAGTGTTAAGCTTCTTTTTCAAACAATACATACATACATCACAATCGTGAGAATATCTTCGTGACAGCGTATGAGGAACACGCTATTGAGTTAAGGCGTTAGAATGGAAAAATTAACTCAAGCGATGTGTTAGATTTATTTAGCAAATTAAATATAAATAAAGAATGCCTGGGGATGAAAAGAAACTTTCAATTATATAAAAGGTGGTTTGATAGACGTATGGTAACCCTTTTATCTTTTGTACTGCCTTCCCTTGTCTTACTGATTTTGGTCAGATAACGTATCTATCTATTTTAATATTGTCATTGTTATTGATTTATTATTCGGTTTCTTTGTTGTAGATCTCTTAATACCGCTTCGTAATATGTAAATTGAATGGAACGACTGTTATTTTTCAAGGTCAGTTTCTATTTAATTATACAAAAAAACGTAGAGTTCAGTTCTCTTAACCGAAATAGTGAAGATAGCTTCATATCTCGAAACTTCACGCAATATCTCAAAGATTAGGAAAACGGGAACACTGCAATACATGAATCAAAAAAAAAAAACAATAACATCAATACGATAACAAGTAAAAAAATAAATTTCATTCACCCACCATCTTGAATTCAAAGAAATCTTAAGACGTCAAGCACTTAAAACTAAAGCTATTATAACAAAAAAAAACTTGACTCCCAATTACTTTGGACTGTTAAGTGTCATTATATACTTGGTACGACATTAATTGTACAATTATTACAGACCATTATATCTATCGAACGGTAGTTAGTTTCTTTGTAACATTCGGTGGTAGGCACGTGGTCGCGCTAACGAATAAAAAGACCACTCGACCACTCATTACTCTTTAATAGTCTTGCTTTTTTAAATCTTGACTTATACAGTGGCAGTGCCATCGGACAGCTGAGCTTTACCATTAAAGCCTTTAAACATTCGTATTTAGATGTTATTATAACAGTATAAGATATATTTGTTGAGGCAAAAAAGGTTCGTTAATTTTGACGGGTGGAGAGTGTCAAAGTGAAAAGTGTAGAATCACTTATTCGGATCCACTGTATGTAATTATTCTGTCATATGTTTGTCTTGTACGGTTAGTATAGGAAATTGTTTTATCATATATTTAAAGTGTGGCGTTGTGAGATTTAATAATCTTTATTTTAATAATGACAGATGAAAAGATTTACTTTGATTTACAAGAAATTACTTTTAATTATCATTAGTACTTTCGGTCATTAAATTTCTTATTAATTTGTGCTTCTATTTTAATTGTAATTAAAGTTTTAAGCAACCACAGAACTTTCTTGAGGATAGAATAACTAATATAATTATTATATCCACATAATTAATACTAGTTGATGTTAATTTACTTTATAAAGCGGAATTAAAGTTTAAAATAACTATTTTTAAATAAAATAACCATGAAAAGTCAAGAATTATACGATCTCAATATAATATATAAAAGTATTAAAATTCTAACAGGATGTCTATCTAATATAGAAGCTATTCCAAAGTTCTCTATGCGTCGGCTATTCATACCAAGCATTTATACACTGACAACCGGCCCTAATACCACTGTTATATAAAAAAAGATCAATAGAGAACCTCTCATAACCGAAATCATAGAATTGAATACGGTTTATTGTAACTAGTTTTTGTGAGAGACGGCCAGACAGACCGACGCCTGCGCAGGCGCATGGAAATATTTCGAAGTGAATCCTTTGGATTTTATGGATGAGAGTATATTTTGTTTACTAATTCTTTTAACAAGATACATAGATATTCAAAAATTTAAAAAGATATTTCGATTTTTTTAGTTTAAGTTTGTCTTGGTTAATTATTAATACTTTTAAAATGGTATTCCACACATAGAAAAGAAAACAACCTACATCCTAACTTTAATTATTAAGATAAAACAGGGCGGCTATTTTTGTTAAGATTTTATTTTTATATTATACGTGAAAAATATATTTAGATATTGATTACACAAGTTATCAATCTTAAGACATCTCATATTGTAATATTTAAATTAGCTTAATTTAAATAATTAGTTGATTAACATGATTAAGTTGTTTAACGACTGCATACAAATGAGTGAATATATTATATAAGGTAACATACTATATATTACATATGTATATTTATATTGAAGCGACATATAACTATATTAATTTTATAACTTAAATAAAATTCCAAAGAATGCGGCTCCAAACTATGTAAAGGGCTGTGCAACTTAACAGGTGTATTAATTTGAAACATCCAAAATGTAATTTAAGCTTTATTTAAAACAAATATACAATTTATTTTCAACCCAACTACAAATAGAATAAAGTTGAATTTTGATCAAGATTCTGTTATTATTAAAAGCTCGTGCTTAAAAGCTCGGTGTACGATGTTCTGTCAACTTAACGCCATTTTGTTTTTATTTGTCAGATACATATGTTTTTTCTATGTGTCGGGCATTCCATTTGATTAATAAGAGGCAAAGTTGATCATATCAAGATAAAAAGCTTTGTGATTTCTTAATAGACCGCGTCGTTTTGTTGATACACTGTTTTTTTTTCTCTTTGTGTTAATTAAAATTTTTAAGTGTTTTTTTTCTAGACCTAGTGACGTCATTATTAAATTATTTTAAAAATTGTATAAACATTCCTGCAATTCCTCAAGGTGTTGTGATTAAACAGATTATTGCTATATCATTTTCATATGTTTTTTTAATATAAAGAATAGTATGTACATTTTAAATGAATTTTATATATTTTTTTTATGCTTATGCTGTATGCCACTCATAATAAGATAGGCAGAGGGAGCCTTGAGTTGAGACACTTCGTTATCCTCTTGTTAGCTCTAACGGCCTTTACAGCGACACCGATTGGGAAACAAAGAAGATAGAAGGTTCCTGAAATATGGCTACCTTTCGGCCGTCGTTCGTGTATAGAACATACAACCATGGCGTTTACTACCAGCCCCGATGCAGTTCCCTTCTGACGTAATATGTATTTAAAGTTACCTTATATAATAATTACATATTTTAAAGCAATTTTGTTCTTCCACCTTGAAAGCCGACAAAGCTAGCCACTTAAAATATTAAACTTACACTACAATATAAACAGGAAGTAAAATATAAAGAAAGCGGCTCTTCAAATAATTCGAAAAACGGAAATCTCATAATATAATATCCTAAAACTATTATTTTCAATAATCCATAACGCTCCAGTAGATTTGCGCAAAGGCACCGATAAATCTACAAATATATAAATAATATTTACACAAAAAAAACAACCATGAGAAATATATGAAAACAAGGTAAACTATGAATTATAGTAATCGTCAATACTTCTATTAAAAATTATCAAAAGTTACGCTTTAAAAAAAACTCTATTTGAAGGAAATAGAGTTTTTTTTGGTAGAAAACTAAATATTTCTAAATCATTAGGCAAGTTGCATCGGGTCGTTTAATTCCGACCGATTTAGCACTACAAGTTTGTAAACGTTCAATTGCTTTACTCGAATTGATAGTTTTTTCTATATTTTAATGTCCCATTGTGTTTTCTATGGGATATCTCTTACATTGCTTTGATGGGTAGCGGTGTGGAAATTTGATGAACGCTAATACTGCCATTATTGTATATCATACTTTGTTGATATTAATTTATGAAACAAGTTATTGTTATAATATATTGTAATTATTGTTTGAATTTTGTATTTTTCAATAAATTTTGTGAAATTATCATTATGTTTTAGGCCAGTCATGGCGCAGAGGCAAGCGTGCGAATGTAATTGCAAAAGGTTATGAGTTCGATTTCCACTCGTAGAAATGAAAATATCAAATATTTCTTTCATGGGGAACGGAGTGTCATAACACTGGTTAGAGTTACAGGTACTACACTGGTTATAATACAGGTTCCCTCTGATGACCATACAATAATTTATTACATTTAAAAGCTTCTCATAATTGCCACTGGGGAAATGAGGTATTATCATTTTTATCGTTCTGGTAACAAGACAAAGGGCGGGGTTAAATCCCGCCAGAAAAATTATATCAAATCGATATATTTAGTATCAGAAATCTAATGAAAAGCTTATTTTTTGTTTTTTTTTTGTTTTATAACTTATAAAAATACCCAGCTGGAACGACTACTGCTTTACGCTAAAAAAACAATAATGGTGTTAAGAATCCTTTAAAAACACGCAAATATATCCATGTCTACCATAAAAATGACCCAAACTGCGTCATTATAGAGTCGGCAAGTAAAAGATATTTTATGTTATGTTGTAAAGGAGGTTATACATACACCGATTACTTATTTAACCATTTTATTTTTGTACGTAATATAATAATGACATATTTATGTTTAATATAAAAAGATTTTTTTACGTTTCCAACTACAAAAAAATCTCTATATATAAAACTATTTCGTTACTAAGTGACCAGCAGACAGCTACAAGCTACTTACTGGATTTATAATTGCTATTATTTTTCCGTTTTACGCTAAATATAGTCTTGTTGATTTTTTTGCACCGGTTCTTGTTAGATCTGTGGATATGTGGATCACGTAACTTTTTATTTTAAATAAAACGATGTTACTTTGATTTTACCTTTTAAAATCCAAATAGCCTTGTATAGTTATTATAACAGAATACTTTTATATACATTTTCCAAAATATATTCACCAACTTTAGTTTCCACACCAGTGTACAATATCCACAAGGCGACGCAGCAGGACGCTAACCGCCGCCAGAATCGCATAAATTCAACATTTGTCACGGCATTAACACTCAAAAAGGGGTTTTATCATGTCACCCCCGCATCCGGTGATCGGACACTGTTCTACCATACTTTTTATGACCCTTGAAAAACCTAAGTTAGATTTAGAGACCTAAAATTGGTATAGGAAATTGTACTATTATTTATGTTGTTATGTAATTTTTATACCAATAAGTATGAATTAAAATAAACTGACGAAAAATGAAAAACAGAGTGCCTTAACACTAGAAGTGCCGAAGATTGATACCCCCCTTGAACCGCCGTCGTGACAAATTTGTCCCATTCTACTTGTTATGTTGATTGTTGGTATAATACAAAAAAAATATTATTAAAATAATTCGTAAAATATGTAGACCATATTTAATAATCAATTCTTATTTTTTAACAAACATAAAAGTACCAAAAAATAAAACACAAAGAAAGAATAAAATATTTCTAATACGTTCTAAGGTCGTGACAACTAACTGAATAACTCTTACAAAATTATAAGTTATTGAAATTAGTTAATATTATTAGTAGGCCAAGTAATGCATTAATATATTCTTCATCAGTGATACATCACAGATGATGATGACATTGCGTGGTGATGCCTCCAGAATTCGGCGGAAAATGCCAGCGGAGTGCATAGCACTAGGTTCCCAGGTTCCCTCTACCTACCCTACAATTACCCACATTTGGTATCAAGTGTTTTTCTGAAATTCAAGCCTAGCTCAGTCATCCTTTCATCTGATACCTCACTTGGACTAGCGGCAAAATTTAGTATTGACACCAATTTTACCCTACTTTTCAGGCCATTATTTTTTAAGATTTATACATAAATGTATAGTTTTCAGATTTTTTCCTGTACTAGTACTACATGTAGATGCTAGCTGCCAAATTTCATAATTCTAAGTTAACTGAAAGTACCTTATTAATTTGATTCCCTTTATAGTGTCGAAATACATGTTTTTTACTATATAAATAGTCATATCTTTTTTTAAGGGCGCTTTTTCAGGAAATCAAGGGACTGTAGATCGTCATATAGTTCATATTCATATACTCATATGAATATCAACTCGATTTCTCCAAGCATTCCTGAGATAAAGGCACAGACAGACGGATGGACAAAAAATGATCTTATAAGAGTTTTTTTTCCTTAAAAGCTACAGAACCCTAAAAACTTAGCCATTGACTGCTAAACCTACTATTCAATTTTTTTCCGCCCCCGCATTGCCCTTTCCCCTCCACCTCTTCCCCGAGGCATGAAAATATGTCAAATTATACCCTCAAATTATAAAATAATAATGGCGGGACAAAAATGACCCAGCGGCAGTTCTAGGTAAATCTCATTTTTTTTCAAAAAGTATGACTGCTATAAAATTATTTATATTTTTAATTAAATAAAGGTGTAAAATTGGTAATAGTAAAAAAATTTCATCTACATAAATTAACAAATAAAAAAGTTATATACAATCAACCTTGCGTTTGGGTCAAAAATGGGACGGCGGCGCTTCTAGTGTTAACTAATAGAGACGGCTATGCGGGAAAAGGCTATATATAATATCACATTAGATTTGATTTTTTTAGATTTTTACAAGAAACAGATTCAATTCTGTTCGAAGGGATATTAATATTTTAAATTAGACCATTTTACTTATATAAGTAGTAGTATAGTAAGGGTTTGGTAAACTCATATGCATTTTGCAACTTAATTCGAAAAGGCTTAAAGTAGGTAAAGTGAAGAATAAAAAGGGTGCCTTATCGTACAATCTTTAACCCTTATACTAAATACGAAAGGTGTTCAAATATAAAAACAATTATATATTAATTATATTTTATAACCTATCATTAAATACTGGTTTGAAATTATTACCTTCGTCATATTAGTCTATACCAGTTAAATACTCCTGTGCTCTAACGGTCGTCCAATCAAAGAATTTACAATAATCTTAAAATCACAGCAGGATACACAATAAATCTCATATCGAATTTAAAAACAAAACGACATTTTCGTTGACATTAAGTTGCCAAGTAAAAAATATTGCCATATTAAAAAATCTAACTCTTATACTAATATAATAAGGTTTAGAAGTTATTATATGAAATGTATGTTTGTTTTTGTATATAATTCGGTGGCGAAGATTTTATGGGGCCAATTCTTAGTTTAATTTAATTTGAGTTCGATTTTACTTTGATTAATATTTAAGGTAGCGTAGCTATGTGTAGGTATCTAAAGATATATTTTTTTCGGGCGAATATTTATGATGGTATTAATTATTATATATTATGGTAATTATTCATAAAAAGCTGCATTTGTTTTGTTTTTTTATTAAATTCATTTTATGTGTCGTTCGTAGGTGTAGCGTAATATGACAGTAATAAAACAGTATCTATTAAAAAAATTCATAGAACCGATCAATTTTCCCGCTTTCATAAGAAGAAGCATAGAATTCTCTCTCTTCTATATATTTGGGCGGAAATGGAAGAACCATACAAAATTCGTATCTTTGTCTAAAGTAGTTACATATTGTTAACTTCACGCAAGTAGCAGGGTAGTCAGAGGGAATCTAGTGCTAACACTCAGTTACCATTTAGATATTTCAGTTCCCCAATTTGCGCCGATTTCTTGAAGTATTTCGTTTTAATTGGCGTAACTCAACTCTACTCAGCTCATTACCAGAGCGACGAAATTATAATATTAAATATTTGATTCTCCCGAGTGGGAATCGAAGCCGCAACTATCGTGTTAACAGTCGCAAGTTTGTGCTCCGCCATCACTGCTTTAAATAACGGTGTAAAGCACTCATTTCCATTACATCCCGATGTTTTTTTCCACCTGGTGGTCTTTCTGTGATAGGTATTTTCTGACAGACCAACAAACATCATATCCCGGCGTAGAACAAAGCTCGCCGTCCCAATTTCTCACGCCTCAGCATCAATGTGGCAGTCTGACATTTCCAGTGGCTGTACCAAATCTGGTATTGTTTCCATTCAACATACCAGTTAAAAATCAGATAGATTAGGTATATAGTTTATAACTTATACGTGAATATATGGAATTTAGTAGAAGATAGGTTCGATTCCCGTCATTCGAGTGAATGGAAAAAATATGTACGTTTGGTCGGTGTATGAGGAACGCTGTGTCGTTACACTAGCTGTATCTACCTCCCTATTCGTAACAGCGTGAATTTAAAATAAAAGGTAAGTGTTTCAATAGCAAGATTAAATACGTTAATTATATTTTTCGAATGATCATGTATTTTCGTTGAAAACTATAATGTAAGATACATATATGTGTTTTTTTTTTATTAAATTATCATTTTATAATCAAAATATTTTAAAGTTACAATTTTAAAGTTATACTTATCAAATAGTAAATGTTATTTTTTTTCATTTTCCTTACCTTACCTTAATTTAACTCCTTACCTTAAATAACCCAGAGTTATATTCAATTCAAACATGTTAGGGTAGAAAGCAAGCAGAGCAAAATAGGCACAAATTGAAACTTATCTACCTGCCTTAGGATTTTTCTATTTTATAATTTTAATAAGTCGAGCGGAGTCGATACCTCCATGGGCGGAATGTTAATTGAACGCGATGTTATCTCATAATAACTCATTGTGCCTCAGAACATATTACTACGCTACCGGCCTTAGGTACCTACTGCCACTCCTCACACAATATCTCTTAATTTGAGTGAAAATTAGGGAAAGGAATATCTTAACTCTAGGTTCCCCCTACTAATTCAACTATATGTAGCAGATTACGTTTAATATACCAGTGGGCTCCAGTTACAGAACCCCAAAAACCCAACCACTTTATTATTATACATATATCAAATTTTAAATCTCAAATTTTATTTTTATACAAATTGAATTCCAACCAATCTATGATAATAAAAATTATAGCAGTTCCCAAAACGTTTTGATTATACATACATCCGTACATAAATACATAACAATAACATGTTACTAGTGTAATAACAAAACGTTTCACAATTTTATAGGTGCTACTGTACCTATAAAACAGACGGAGTGATATATAGAGCCAATTAGACGTGTTGTAAGTTCGCGGGCCCCTAATGACGGGCTACTGGCGGTGGTGCCGTGACCTAAGAAGGTGGTAGAAGTGACAAGGGAATTAATTACTTAGTATATAAAATTATTTTTGTTTTTTTAGTCTATTTTGTGTGTATGTAAAATGATTCTTTGTATTTTTATGTTTTTTAAAGTAAATGAAAGGGAGATTTTAGTGGTTTGTACTGCAATATGTACCCATAATTCCAAACCAAAAAAACCATCGACTTCAAAAAATAACCTAACTATCTTTAAAAGTTTGTATTGAGGCAAATTCCTAAATTATGCACGATTTTTTTTTGTTTTACGATGTATCCCATTGCACTAGAGAGTAAGCAAGGGAACCTAGTATTAAAATATTTTCCGTCTAATTTTCGAGATATTACGTGTTGAGTGTAGGTAAACGATTTCTCTATTACCAAAGCGAAGCAAAGAAAATAATTCATTACCCCGAGCCCAACGAAAGAAAGAATCGAACCCACGACCTATGCCACCTTCACCTTATTTATTTTACCTCACATCGTCGTTCTACTATATTTTAGGCCCATATTAATTTAAAGAATATTCATAGCTCTATGGTTTTCTTAGACGCGTTTACAACATCATAAACGGTTTTTAATTAAGGACCCGAATCACAAGATCATCGCATCGCCTAACGTGATTTACGGCACCTTTCTCGATCCAATTAGCACTGTTCGCTTCATTCACATACATATTGTGGATATATTATGGTAAATGAGACACTTTAAGTGTTTCATATTTGATTGAAAACGTTTGTTGAGACCACTTTTGGCGCAGCACTATACACACACAGGCAGTTTGTGGATTCGATTCTCATTCAAGGAGGTGAAATTAAATATTTAATATTTTCATTTCCTCGCTCTTATAACGAAATAAAGCGCGACGTTGAATTCCACTTAACACGCAATGCTTCCAGAATTCGGCGGAAAATGGGGAACGGAAGTGTCTTGATGGGAACGACGTATCTTAACACTAGATTACCAGGTCAAAAAAAGAAGTTTTTATAGCTTCACACTGTATCCCGCACATAGCAAAGGGACCCAAATATTAAAATACTTTTGCACTCAATTTGCCAGACATTGCGTGTTGAGTGGCGGAACTCAAATTTGTGATTTGTTTTCATGTTTACCTCAATGAAATGATTATATTTAAACTATTTCCATTTGGTTCCGTACTTTTACATACCCAAAAGTTAAAACGGAATCCTATTCTAAGACTGTATTTCATGAACGTCATGTTAGTTAGACATTTTCACAGATTATGTATTTCTGTTGTCGCTATGACAGCAAATACTAAAAATAATAAAATTAATATTTAACGGGGCTCCCACACAACAAACATAATGGTACGGTTCACTTCGTACTCGAGTCCGACTCGCACTTGGCCGGTTATTTAGTTTTGGTATTGGTATGCTATTTCTCTACCCTACCATGAGGGGAAAATAAATATTTTACACAAATATATTAATTAAGCTAAGGTTTTCCCGAAACATAAATCTAATTATGTCTATAAGAATAATAAATAAAATATTGACTTCCACTTAAGAATGTCGAATATAAAACTATAAGGCATAAATTAAAATTTATATAACTTATGTATATATTAATGTAGCTCTTTGATTTAACACGGTTTCTATAAGAGATGTATAATTTGTATATAAAATTAATTTGGCTATCAAAAATTTTTCAATATTAGACACTTCGCCACGTCCGCCTCAAAGGTATGGAAGAAGGATTCGTAGTGACTCAGTTTCGTTAGACTAAACGAACGAATGAGGATGACTATAACCCCGTCAACCACTAAAATTCTACATTAAAACATATTATATAAGCTATAATATAATAGACAATATGAATAATAAACTAAATATATTAAAATTTATGAATATAGAAAACGGACGTTCCTCAAATTCTTTTAGAACAACTTTGTTAGTGTCGGTTCGGGTTCACAGCTTTTCCTCCTTATTACTTTATTAAAAAAATGTAGACTTTAAGAACTTTTGAGACATTCATACACTACTTACATGCACAATTTCGATATTTCAGTTTAATAATTTCGTCAGTACATAAAAGCGCAGAAACAAGTTCTTACTTAGCTCTTAGATTTTTCTGCCCTTCCTGCTTTAGAAGGTAGATGTAGCAGCGTCACCGCTTATTCCGTATACGGCAGGGTAAACTAAGGGAACTTAATATAAAATAATACCTGGAATCAAATTAATAACAATATTTCGTTTCTAAAAATATCAAATAAAAACCATAATAAGGACTCGCAATGTACACGCTTGTCAAATCCAGTCCATCTCATAAACTTTGCACCATAAAATTGACCCGAGACGATGAATAACTAATTATAAAATATCAACGAAGGACATTCTGCGGTTTTGAAAAGGATCCGAGGTGTTTTATGATTTGCAGGTAACCGGATCTTTATGGCTGTAGTGGAGATATAGGTTATATAGGCTATACGAGTAAATATTTGTTATTGTATGCATCTGGACTAATATTATTAGAATTTCTTCGGGCAAAGACACAGTTAAAAGCTAGTTATTTATATTTTTTAAAGACGAATATTTAGCAAAAAAAATATTTTTTTGCTTCACACTATATCCTGCATGTAACAGGAGAGGCAGAGAACCTGGAAACCTAATATTAACACAATCGACTAGAGCAGAGAAATCCAGATAATTAATTTTCCGCAATGGGCGCATCGCGTGTACAATTAGAGGAAGTTCATCAGAGTTTCGTACTCAAATGGAAAAATAGGCCTATTACTAATGGCCATATTTTAAGCCGCTCTCAAGTCTGAGATAGATTAAGATCTTAAGATACCTACGCATCACCTGGTAGTGGGATAGGTAAGTGTTCACCGTCGTCCATATACCCTTGTATCACCAGCGAGGATACAGGGGGATTGCTTACCTTTAAGGAAGTAGATGCACTTTTTGAAGGTACCCCATATCGATATATGATACTTAAACTTATAATAACACAAATGTACATTTAATTTTTCTGCTATAATACAATTAACTGGACAAGGATCTCTGAATATAGCAAAGCACTGCCGACCGCTTTGTCAACCTCATCCTTATCGGCGCATCTTAAAAGCCACATCGCTAACAATAAGTGAATCTAAAAATAAATTTCTTATCATTTATCAAAGGTAGAGTTTATCTAAAACGATATATATTTATCTTATTTTATTTTTGTTTTATTTTTGATTTTTTAGACAATGTGATGTATTTATAAAGGTTTTTCATTTGCATTAATTTAATTCTATGAGCGTAGTGGCACATTTCTCCAATATTCAACGAAAAAAGGTTGTAGGTCCGATTTCCACTCGATCGAGTGGTTTCAATATCATTTTCTCGCTATATTCTTTGTGGAGTAAACTGGTGAATTGAATCATTAGCGTTTTTTTAGCAATGTCGACAGTAGTATGACTAGTGTAAAGGCATAGGTTTAGGTGTAAAGTGGGGAATAATACCTAGGTCCTAGGTATTATTCCCCACTTTCTGCCTAATTTTCAAGCACATTATTGGGTTGAAATTAATAATATACTTATTTAAATTCAAATCCAGAAATTATTGTGAAATATTAGCTAACAAATATAATTTTAATACAAATCGATACAGAGAAACTTCCCTTTAAGATCAAAGTAAGCCGCGTCATCGCTCGCAAGGTGCCTTTAGTGTCAATTTTTGTAAATATTTTGCGGCTATCGTGATACAGACGAATGAATACAATTGTTTGATCAGTTTATACAAAAGTATAGAAATTTATTTGGAATCTAAATGTTAGATTTAAACTAAGATAGGCTTTAAGATAGGATATTTAATGACTCGTTAAAATATTAAAGTAGGATTATATCTATAGGTATATACAAAATAGTATATAGAGGCTATCGTGGCGTAGTGACATATAGTGCGACTGTAAACACGAAGGTAAGTTCGATGCCTTGTAGTTTAAATATATTTTTAGGTGTATATCCTGAAGCATTCAACAGGTGTAAGAAAAATGTAATGGAATTTAATGAATTTCTGTCTAATTTTCTAGATATTAAGTAAAAAAAAATAATTTAAAATCTTTTAAGTGATGAAAATCAGAACGAAGATGTGAAAACATTTTTTTAATATTATAGTTATATATTTTTCTTTGTTTCTAAAACATTTTCCTTCCACTCCTCACGCAAAAGTGTAAAGTAGAGTTTGAATTTTTCCTTTCTTAGCTTTTCTCGCACAGAATAAGGTAGCCAGAGGAAACCTAATGTCAAGCCTTTATTTATGCCTTATGTTAAGAGTGTTCCGTTCCCCACTTAATGATATTTAAAATACTTTATAATATAATAGATTTTAATAAATTAATTTCATTAAAATTAAATCTATATCAACAAAATACGATTAGAATTGAACACTTCTTCAACAGGATGGCTTGTAAATGCCGAACCTACTAAAAAGCGGACGTACAATCATTGTGGCCCTTTGAACACAGATCAAGCGGCTAAGATACTTCAAAATATACTTTAATACAGTACAATACTTGAAAAATTACTTTCTTTCCTTATTACTTAAGTGATAGAGTCGAAATCTCGTTAACAATTCCCATTGTTAGTACCAAACGGACATAATAATGTTATTTGACTCTTTGAAACGTGTGGGATGATCAACCTATTCTGTGTTAAGACGCACCATAAAATTGTTTTCATAGTAACGTAAATAGGCAAGTCTGAATTCATATTGTTATTTTATTTAAACACCAAATGTGTATGGAGAAATTAAATGGTACGTTTGTGGAGGTTTTACGTGAATGTATTTTTTTTTTAGTTCACGCTGTATCCCGTAAATCCCGCCCATTTTTCGAGACTGCTGTTGAGTGACGTGGCTAGAGAGATGAAATAAAAAGAATAATTCGGATTGGGAATCAAACCTACAACTCCTGTGCTTACAGTGAGAACTTGTACAAATAAATGGCTAACGGTTTTAGAAAAACTTGTAAGTAGAATTAAATATAATAAATATTTCATTTAAAGAAATTTTAATTGAAATGAAAGAGAAGAATACAAAACTTTTATTTAACAATCATAAAATGAATCGATTGATTTAGTAAAGATAACCCCTAAAGTTACGATACTGACGGGACCGCATTCCCGAGATATCACGGGCAGACGGACCGACGCCAGTGTACTCACACATGTAAATGACCTCCTTGTAGGTTAGAGCTTTCGAAATAAAACTTTTTTTTAAGTTGTGTTTCTTTGGGATGTATGATTCATCTTTTTATTTTGTATTTAGATAGAATTTTACGTTGCATACTTAAAAATATAAGAAGAAAGCAGGGTAGGAAGAGAGAGCGTCTTCATTGAGTACAAAAAAACTTCAAATCAATATTTATATTTATTTAACAAAAAAGCAGTTTTATGCTTTTTCCCACATAGAGAGTTAAGGCCATTTGGACACCAATTTCCATTCTATTTTATGAGAACATAATTTCACCCATTCACCAGTGAATTCAGCTGAAGTTCGGATTATTTCTTTAATTTTGGTGATAATGAAATTATATATTATCAATATTGTTGTTAATAGAGAATGAAGACCGTGACATAATGGTGAATTATAAATTTATATACAACCCACCTAAAGTTGGTGTTAGATGAAAGGGCTTGATTTGTAAAATACCATAAAAACCAAGAAAAACACATCTAGAGACCAGATAGTGTAACTGACCTTTAGAATAAAAGCTTGTTTTTTAAAAAAAAATATGTATTTCATATCTATGTAAATAAAAAAATAAATAATACAGGTAAGGTACCTCAAAAAATGACACTTTCGAATAAAACAAACAAATTGTGGCCAAAAATAATTCCCTTGGGGACACCTTTATAAGAAATAAAAGCATAATAGCTTTCACCACATAACGAAACACTGTAACTAAGCAGAAGCTACTCTTTGTAAATAACAATGAGTTGTAAATTTATTTGGAAGAAAAAAATATATATTATAAATCTTGTTTGTATGTTGGTGTATGGCTAAAATGCGGAAACAAAATACCTTAACTGCAATACCCCCTGCAGAACACAGATAAATGGTGTGCCTTGAATAGACCTATCTCCATTGATATTATTTTAAGCTTTAAATAGCATAAGTAATTGTTGAAGTTGTTTGCTTCTGTCTAAAAGGTAGCCTACATTTTTGTAGGAGCCAAAAATTATTTCCAAAAAAAAAAAAATTGCTTAATAAAACATTTTAAACAGTGATTTTTTTTCAGCTTCACGCTGTAACCTGCATATAGCAGGATAAGCACTTTGCGTATTGAGTGCCGGTACTCTATAGCGCGCCTTGTTTTGTTACCAGAACGAAGAAATGATAATATTGATAAATAATAACTCATTCCCCCGAGTGGTTATCGAACCTACAACTGTTGCGCTTACTGTGCCACGACTGTCTCTACATAACAGTGATTTACACCTAAAATTTTATATATATGCTGCTATTTATGTATTTGAATCATTATATATATTCTTTATTATTATTACTTTTAATTTCTTATTTATTTTTCTCTCTGTGTTAAAAACAGCACTGTAATCTCTTCCCGCTGTTGGACAGTCATATCCACTTCCTTTGGTTGGCTGGAAGAGATTTCTTTTAGAAATAAGCCCACCATTGTTAACGAATATCTCAATTTTGTTTTACTTATATGTTTTTTAAAGTGCAATAAAGTATATATATATATATATATAAAGTATATATATATTTACAAAGTAACTACAGTCTATTATATATGAAAAATAATATATCAGAACAAAAGCTTTAAGCCCACATAACGACTGTATAGCTGGTGTGGACTCATTTGTATAACAATCTTCTCTTCAACTTTAGCCAAGAAGTCTTTAAGCTGTTTAAACTCAACTTCGTACAGCACGAATTTTGCATAGCACAACCATCCATATATTTATTTATATTTTTCACCCGTAACGGATCATTAGCATCTATTGTTATATAATTTCACGCGTTTGGCGACACTGCGGGCGCTCCGGCTGGAACTTTTAGCGGGAACCGAGTATAAAAGATTGTTGAATAAGGGCACATATTGTTAGTCATTTTAGTATTTTAAGTGTTTTCTTTGCATTTGCGGGAATAATGCACAATGTTGGGTATCCACTGTGACCAATTGTCATCTTGTTTAAAACAATGCACCTTTTGTGTGGGTCCCAGCTTTTGTGGCGATTGTAAATCTAAGCTTTGAATGTTTTATGGTCTAACCATATAACCATATTCCGTTAATTTGACTTAGTAAGTAACTTTCTTGCTTGGTATTTTCCTAAGTGATAGGAATAAAAATGAGCACATCTGTAGAAGAATAAAATTAACCGATATTGCTCTAAAAATTACTCAACTGGACTGGCAGTAAGCCTGGCCCCCACCTAGTGGATGAACTGGTAAAGATCACAGGAAGCTACTGGATGTAGGCAGTGTAGAGCCGGTCGTCGTAAAATGGAAGCGTGTGGCCATTGCTGGACAAGGACCTTTACGATTTTCATTATTCATTGGATAAAATTTCTGACTTTTTATGATGATAAGGACTTGTCTTTATGAAAACGAAGTGTCCTAACACTAGGATCCCAGGTTCTCTATGCCTATCTTGCTATGTGCGGGATACTAAAATTATGAACACATCGTGACACATCGTGAAACTAAAATTATGAAAAATATGATCGTCTTGTAGTATTTAGTTTTCTAAAATTTTCGGGTTCGAATCTTCCTCCAGTATTTCAATATGCATTACTCATCCATATAAAAGGTAACGTGTCCTAACAATCCTTTTGTAGCGGCAAAAAGAAAGCACTTTTTTATATTAACAGAGGGTGCTGTATTTGAATAAAATAAACTTTATCCCATAAGGAATTACATACAAGTAAATCTCTAAACGACAATGAAATTTAACAAGCACGAATAAAATATCGACTTTTGAACCGACCAATTTAGGAAGACACCCACGAAATAGTACCGAAACCTTATCACATTGTAATAAATGTTGTTTTAGGTGTTTTTAATAAATGTAAGTGTCAACACGATTTGGGCGGTTGTTTCAATAGAACTAAGGTTTTTCGTATAATCGACAGCGGGAATTGGAAATATGGGACGTCTCTCGGGAAAACTGTTGCAGGTGATAATGATGTGTTTCTTTTTTTTTAATTTTTTAGGTGTGGAAAATATAATTCTAATGTTTTTTTTTGTTTCTAAATATGAGTGATTTATGTTTCAAAGAGATATATAATATATTTCGCATTAAGATTTTTTATAGTTTAATGCCCGCATTAGTAAGACAGATCCAACATTTAGCAGGTTATTTAGAATTTTCCGTTCTCGACTTTTAACCAAAATTTGGATAATTGCGTGTTGATTGACCCAACTTAACGCCGGATATGATCTTACTAGAGCATACAAATAAAAATAACTTATTCACCTGAACAAGTTTCTAATCCACTACCACCACGTTTATAAACAGTCGCTGCCCACGCCACGAGGACCCCAATACAGACGACATACATATTTAAATAGAATAAATTGTATAAACGAAATTAATGAAGTCCATTATCACGGTACAGGAGTGGAAAGGGTTTTTCTACATCACTATAAGAAATATCCCTGACAATAACCTGACCTTTTCTCCTACAGACTTAGGGATCAAAATAGGTACTTTCGTTGATGTCGATTTGAACACGTAGTTACAGAAAGAAAGATATTTTGTTTTTTAATACATAAATATTTTCAAGTGACAAGATCGAAGCGAAGAAAAAAGTTAATGCTTTCTTTTACATCCAGTCATGAAAAATTCTCAAATTAAAATTTTAAAAAGCAAAAATAAACCAGTCATGTGTTGACATAAGTGTCTCCATGGGAACGGAGTGTCTTGACACTGGGCTCCTAGGTTCCCTCTGGCTACCCTATGCTATGTGTAGGATACAGCGTGACGCAAAAAAATAAAAAAATGGTAATAAATCGCATTACATTAACGCGAATGCAAAATTTTCAAGTAGATTTCTGATAGAATCAACACGCGGCCTCCGTGGAGTGCTGTCGCGATTTTGATAATGTTTTCCCCCTTATAAGAAACCGCGTTTTGAATACGAAGTGAAATTTAGTTTACCAAAGTTGCCTTTCGATTTCAAAGTTATATATTGTTACCGTGAAAGGTTAGTTTGATAGGAGCTTTTGTTAACAAACTTTTATTTATCGTCCCACATTTATATTTAACAAATATTCAAATATGCTATAGAAATAATCTGAAAAGTTTACATATATATATTTGTGTATTTTTTTCCGTTAGAGACAAATATATTAGTGCTATTGTCGGCGTTAAGTTCCGCCACTCAATACACAATGTCTTGAAAGTTACGGATTCTCTAGGTAATGAATAATATTAACAATCATGAGTTCGATTCTCGCCACATTCAAATTATTACATGTTTACTTAAAGAGAGTTTAAGACATTGCTTGCTTTTAAGTACAACTTCTCTCCGTATTTCTCCATTCCCTGATGGATCACGAACCCACAACCATCACGTACACTTACACACTTCTCCACTGTACCACAACAGCGTACCATTCCCACAATAAATCACATTACAATTGAAACAAACAAGTTTCCATTGCAACCTTTAATAGAAAAACACTTGACTTCGAACACCACACGCGGAGTTAACATAAGCAACCATTCTAATAAACGTCACTAACAATAATATGTTGATCTTGTCATACTGGTTATCCAGTCATTATAGATGAATTATAAGGCAGAAAAGCTTTTTTTTTATAAGGCAGGAATCGTTATCACGTAGGCTGATGTGTCGTTACAAACAATAAAAGTAATTTTTACGACTCCAACCCTTTTGGTTAATAAATTAAAAAGTTTAAAGGGCTTAAACAATACCACTTCAGCCCTGTAACGGAGATTTGTCACCCTTGGCTTGGCTAGGGCTATACGATTAAAGAAAGACTAGTAAAGAAAGATATTTTGTTTGTTCGCTGTTGAATTTTTACGTATTTTTGTATTTTTTTATATGTACATAAACTATGTACAAGGTAAGAAAAAAAATGTGGGAAAAATAATGCAAGATATTTAATATTTATTGAACATAATGGTAGGTGATTTTGCATTAAATTGAATTTGGAATTGAAATATCAAAACAGAATCACATTCGCTTAGAATTAATTTCAAAAAAAGCTCGAGACCTGTAGTTTTTGTACGGAACCATCAGTCGGCGCGTCCGACTCGCGCTTGTCCTGTTTTTTTAAGAATATAAATATAATTAAAACAAAATAAATATAAATATAATTAAAATTTTTTGTAACATTTTCATAGGTATTGAAAAAAGAAATCTTTCTCTAACGTCCCAACCCTGCTTAGTTAGGGTTGCAACTGATTGGGTGCTTACACAAGTTCCGTCGAGTACCCCAAATTAATTTTTGAGAACAAAATCCATTAGCGAATGAATCTTTTTACTTTCATTATTTAGGGTACCCATAATTTACGTTTTAACTGATGGGGCGGCAAACGCATGCTAGTTACCCACTATACGCCAAGTCGGTTAAAACCCACCACACCTTTATTGCAAACAGTACAAGGTTCGAATTCCATTGAATAATAATTGGCTATGGTATTTTTATGGTGGTACATAAACATTCTTGTCAACTCTATGATTTATACCATCCAATTGTCTATAGAATGCGTGTAAAGAGAATCTTTCTATTTGAACCCACCAGCTTTTTTATAGTTTTATGTATGTAAGGGTTTAAATTTAATTTGACATTGTCATGTGGCAGTTATTGCTTGCCTTTGAAAGGGTGTTTGTATGGAGCACAATACTGGCTGTCGTAATTCACTATTATTTAGCAAATTATTGATTGTAAATATTGTTATATCGATAGTTATTTGTTAGGTTTTGTGCTATAGTCCTAATAGTACAGATGTGAAACGCCCGATTGAGTGCTATAGGTGTGGGATCTTATCTTAATGCTGAAATATTTAAATTTATAATAAAAGTTTTCTAAAATTGTAATATAGTGAAAATATATTGCATAGTATGACTATAAGTGCATATAAAAAATAGCAAAAATTCGTAGACAAAGCCAGGTCCTGCAACACATATAGAAATCAATTGCCACACAACAGTATAATAGAAGCAAAACCTCCATACATCCCGCTCTGGACGCATTAGGGTACACTGTTAAGCTCATTGTATTTTTATAGTTATTTTGATCGTATACATTGTGGATTATCCTGTATGAATACAAAATTACGCTTTTGTACTGCGATTGCATGTACACAGCTGATGCTGCAAAACAATGTATTTTGATATACATGTAGGTACCTACGAGTGCGTTTGGTAGTTTGTAAGTCATAAATGTATGACTATTTGTAAAATTATTTGATTATAACTATTTTTTTTCACGCTCTGATAAGAAGAGTGTGGCGGTAAGTTCCCTCACCCAATACACAATGACAGTCTCAAAAGTGGGTAGTCGCGATGAGACCAGAGTGGGTTAACACTAGGTTCTGTCTGCCTAACGTGTTATATCGGGAATACAGTGTGAAACAGAAATAAAGAAAGAATGTGCAATAAGAAGAGTTTTGCCATTAAGCTTTTTGTTTAAAGATTTAAAGTAATAGTTATAAGTAATATAGTAAAGAATAAAAATTGTAAATTGCCTTTAAATTACAAAATTTCATGCTTTCATATAAAAAAATTATAATAATATTTATTATACGGATTTTAAAACGGGATTTTAATTCTAAAATAGCCGCTTTTAATCATCTGTGCTATATATGTATGTATTAGCAAAATATAACAATTGATATAATCCTATTACGTTTATAATTTTATACTTTTCAATATAATATTTTTTTATAATATAATAATAGGTTATAATGTTTTGGTGATTTAGAAACCGTCAACCAAAACACGCCTAACAGCCTTCACGCGTGGTCAACGCATGTTAAAAAGATACGTCAATTTTTGACTAAAATAATATTTTTATAAAAAAAAACCCTAAAAAATGACCGGAAATAGTATCATATACTTCCGTATTAATGTACCATTGTGCCAGATAGTACAAATAAGATAGCTTTTTCGACGACCCGACCAAGCAGCCCCACAGCTGCCCTTTATCGGACCATCTAAATCTGTACTTAGCAAAAATACTTATTTATCTTAAATACGATCAGGATCTTGACTAATCTCTTCTTTATGTTTGTATGTTTGTTTGTAAATTTTGGGGTCGCTTGTGCAATTAGTTTTAGCTGGGGTGTGAAGCGTACCTATGATATGTTTTGATGAAATATTTTTTATAATTAATTGTTTACGGGTAAGATTTTTTATAGAAGATAGAAGATAAGATAGCACACATTAGCGTGTGACTGTAAACGCGATGGGCTGTGGGTTCGATTCACACTCAGGGAAATGTACTGTTTAATTTTTGCCATTCCTCGTTCTGATCACGAGGCAAAGAGCGGCGTTCAGTTCCACAACTCAACAAGCCATGCCTCCGGGCGGGAAATGAAAGGAAATGTCTTAATGGGAACGCACAGATAGTTTATGTCACTCCAGTAAGAACGGATCTCTACTTTCCGCCTCAATTTGGGGCATTGCATGCTAAATGGTTTTATTTTCCGAGAAAAGAAAAAAATAATTGGGAGAATCTAATTCAAAAATAATAGGAAACAGAATGTCTTAACACTAGATTCTCTCTGCCTACAATGTTATATAAGAACTTCCGTGAAGATGAACAAAAAATGATTTAGGGTTAAAATCGTGTAATCGAACCAATATGACAATTTCTAAAATAAATAGATAAATATAAATATGATCAATACAATTTTCATCTTCCCAACTTTGCGCCCTGCCAGTGACAGTCCTAATTGATTGTTCTCCTTTTTCTTCATCCTCTCTAAGATATTTAAAATTTACCAAACTTCGTCCAAGTTATGATTGGTTTTAACTTCTATAGTTAGTTGAAATCTGTATTTCGTTGTAATGTACTGTATTTTTACTTTTAGTCCTGGCACAGTATGATGGTCGTAAGTTCGATTTCTAGCTGAGCGAATGATTATTTATATTATTGTTTATTGTCAGGACGCGACGTTGTGTTCCGTTAATCTACACTCAATGCATTCTAACATAGTAGGAAGTGGAGAACGGTATGTCTTAAAACTAGATTCTCTCTGTATACTTCGCTATGCAGAAAATAATTATGAATTGAGTTCGACATCATAATGAGAGCTGTATATTTTTTTTAGGTTATTAGCTTCACGTACCCGTATCTTTTTTGTATTCCGCATATAGCAGTGTAGGCAAAAAAGACCCTGGGACCTTTGCCTCACTGCTAGAGCAAATCAATGAAAACTTTAGTTATAAAAATAGTAAAAATGTATTGTACAAGTGAAAAATTGTACGTTTCAATAATTTACAAAACTAATTTCTTATTACCGAAAACATTACCGTAATAATTATATTGCACCCATTAGCATTTGTTGTCACCAAAAAATTTGTCACGCGACTGATTTCTTCAAAACCGTCCTTTAGTGGTACCGAAGCAGCGGGATTCCGCCAACTAGGGCCATTAAATTTGAACTAAATACATAAAATAGAAAATAACTGCACAATATGTTCTGGTAACCAAACTCTGTAAATACAGTTAAATTTAAACTTTCAAACGAACCATTGTTTCAGTAGAATGTACAAAATAATCCTTCTTATAACCATTATCCAAGAGACAATACCGAAATCGTAAAACAACAGTAACAGAATGGCAATCGCTAAGCAGAAACTATGGATCTTTTTATAATGCCTTTCTATTGTGAATGTGTCGTTAAAATTAACTAAAATGAACGCGGCGAAAGCTTTGACCATCAAGACGTTACTCGAAAGCACCTAACGCATCAGACATCGAAAATTAAGATTTAATCTTATCCAGTTTAAAATAAAGTCCTTTTTACAACCGTATATCTTTTATTAGTAATAAAGTCACATTTAATTCTTTTGTCTAAACAATTACTTGTATTGTAGTACATTCATTTGTGTTTCTTGTTCTATTGACGCCAGTTTTTGTTGGGTGTCCGTACCGCATCATAAATCAATATCAAACTTCTACAATTGTAGAACATTTTGAACTTTAATACTATAGAATAGAAAAGTCTCCGTACAAAGTACTGGTAAGAATAAAAGCGCACGCTTCTTAATGCTCTATTGATGTGTCTATTCTAACTGAACATGAAGATGTTTTTATAAACGATAAATTTCTAACAGTCCACCATTGTGAATTTGCGTTATTTGCTGGTCAGTAAATAAAATTAGTACCTATTATATTTACAATATTCTTAAATTATGTTGTTGAAATTCTTCATATGGTCGTGTGCTTCAAAAGAATGAGAATAGTATATATTGTGTATTCCGGTCTTAACAAATTATATGAAACTGTTTTCTGTCTTTCACTAAGAAAATATCATCATGAGCAGAAAACGAGAAAAATAGAATGACTTAAGTACTAAGTTCTTCTTGATTAAAACCAGTAGATAATGTGAAATGTATGATAGCAACCAGCTTGGTTCTGACACACAGTCTCTTTAAAATACGAGGACAAGCGGAGGACGGGGTATTTCATGAATTTCATTTACACTGTATTCTTCATGCAGCAGGAGATAGAAGGAACCTAGTGTGAAGACACTACGTTCTCCACTTTCTTCTAAGGATAAAAACCAAAGTAACGTGTCACTGGATGACCAAATTAAACACTAATTCAGCTATTTCACAATCATATTATTAACTTGTGAAATAAGATTTCTGACCACACGGAAGTTTTCTATACTTTCAAGTCAAATGCTATTTGCTTTTATCTATTGTATAGATAACTGATGGAGATATGATGTGAAAAGATTGTAAAGAAACGCCAAAAGTCAAGAGTCAGATATTAGTTAATCATCTATTGAAGCGTGTAATCAGAAGTATTGAAATATTAACATATATATGTATATAACTCACCCACAGAGTTATGTACATATATATGTACATCTCTGTGTATGTATGTCCGTACATATATACTAAGTACCGTAGTGGGATAGGCCGTAAATGCGATGACTGTGGGGTCAATTGACATTAGTTTTAATATGCATATCCTGTGAAGAGAGGTAAAGCGCGAATCTAAAATAAAATTGTGTGTTGGTATATAGCAGTGGTTAGGTATATTAGCAAAATGCTGTTATGTTTTGAAAACTTGAACTATTGATTATTTTCTTATTTCCAGAAAAGATAAATTAAAACAGAAAAAAATCAAATATATCCGGTTCAAGAGTTTCAGTTAAAATGATATTGGGTGTTGAACGGGGGAACTGGATGTTACGATTTTATTACCAGGGCGAGGAAATGACAGCATCTCACTCCTACGAATGAGAATCGAACCCACAATCGTTATTCTCAGTCAAATGCTGAGCTACAATGGCCTCAGAATTCAAATTAAATTAAATAATATTACTTTTAATATCTACCTAATAAAAAAGTATCTACATAATGAACAAGTTACAAAATCTTTTGTTACGAATGCTTTTGATTGTATTCTCTTTTAAAACAAAAAACTTTTTCGAAACTTTAGATTAATAATATGTTTTGGAGTTTTACTGTTCTTCCAAAAATTGTGTTTTTTCTAAAATCCCTATTGTATCGTATTGAGTAATATAAACTTTATAACAATATTTAAAATTCTTTCCAAAGAAAAAAGTTAAAGTTAAAAAGTTATTTTTCTTTACTTTTCTGCTTCTATGTTTTGTAAAAACTTATTTTTTCATTGTTTCTTGCTCAACTGTTACTTCATTATTGCGTAAATTTCTTTATAATGTTACATTAAAATTTTATTTATCGGTATTTTCAATGACTTCTTGAAGAAATTTTATAGGTGTTCAGAGTATAGATGGCGAAATTTATTAAACTAACCAAAGGTTAGGTTTATGTGGTCCTGACTTGGTTTCTAACTTGGAGACAGCTCATATATCTCAGTTATATATCTGCATATATAATATAATTATATAAAATATCTCCAAGTTCGATTCTAAGCCGGAACCATCGTATGTCCAAAGCGAAAAGTACTTTAATAAAACAGCAGATAAACTGATTTAAATATTTCATTTAAACACAACATCACTATTTAACTAAAACCTTACGCATAGATTTCCCGTTTTCACCTCAAAAGCAACCACTTGGTTTCCTCCTCAACGCCTTAAACGCTAATCGCTGTGAAGATCAATTGCCATTCCAAGTCTTTTGTTCCAAGTCGACGGTGCAGGCGCACTTTGCTCCAACTCTCAAAGAACCCTACGCACAATCTTACAATTAAAGTTCTTTTTTCACACAAAAATATCTTTTAAAGCAAAGAACACAAGTGACAAAGTCCCGTGAATAATCATTGTCGGCTTAGATAAGCTTACAGAAGTGTCTGCCTTAATTAGAAGTTCGTCTGTCAAGCTTGATAATACTCGCTTTACCAATTACTTTATGGCAACTTTATACAATTTTAATGAGACTTTGGCTTTTTGGCAGTTCTGTGGTGTCAAAGCGTGTTGAAACAATCTGGTTGCCACCACCACCATCACCATCACCATACAACTTTGTATGGGCTGTAAGTGTTTATTTTACCGACGGATAGCAATTAATGTCTCGCTGATGAATAGATACTTGTTTACAAGTATCGGTTTTTTAATCGTTTTTTCGCTTTTTTCTACTAATTAAGCTTGGTTGTTGTAATTAAAAGCGTTATTTTGTTTTTTTTGTATATTAATTTGAGTGTAGACTAAATTGTACCTGCACCGTACAGTCTTTGGTAGTGTAGGTATTTCTGTAAATAATAAATTAGTTGTACAATTTCATATTAACTATATACTAGAGAACGTGTGGCTTAGTAGTGAAAGCACTTGAGCAGTTTCCGTGAGGCAGGAGCTCAAATCCCGCTACGATCAAATTTTGATTTTTCTTATTATGTATATGTAGGTCGTTTTTAGATCATAATAAATAACAAAAAAATTATCACAATTTTCTCCGTAAATGTTCATAAAACTCACCCAAATTTCAACACTTAGCTATATAAGACAAAACCAAAAAGTTCAAAGTTTTAATTATGCACATATAAAAACATCCCAATTTAAAACTGAAATCAAAAATTTAAAAATTCAATAGAAAAATATAAATAAACAACGATTAAGCCATTTTTAATAACATTAAAAAAAAAACGTGACCACGATTAATAATATGAAAGGAACTCTCCGCACCACCGATCAAAACGATTCATTGCTAATTAATAGAATAATAAATTAGCACTAACCAAAAGTCAGAGTCAACTGAGTAAAAAATTTACGAGTGAAAAGTTAATTAACGCGGCCTCGCTGTTTTATATCAATATTTTTAGTTTAAGACACCCTCTCTAAGTGCTTTGATGTGGGAATACTGTGCGCGCTGTTGCTGTGCTCACTTAGAATAAACATGTGTAAAATACTAGGTTTCTTTAAATTTTATATTATTTTGGATTCGTGTTGCCTATAATTATGTATAATTAACTGAGGCCATAAGCACGATGGTCCTGAGTTCGATTCCCACTAGGTAACTGTTAACAAATCAAAGAGCAGCGTAGAGTCATTCCACTTAACAAGCGATATCTTGAAAACTGGTCGGAAACGACCGTGGAACGATCGTGGAATGATCATGATCATGGATCGAGAAAAGAGTGTCTTAAAAAAAAATCCTTTCGTCTGGGTAGGCAGAGGCATTCTACTTTCCCGGGTTTGGTACAGCTACTATACCCGGAACACAACGCGAAGCTAATAAAACCACAAAATAAAACATACCACCTCCACCACAACCAGCATCCGCCACCACAACTACTCGACATCATAATTGCATAAGGCGTAAGAGCAAGCGTCGGCAGAAACGCTAACTAATTGCCATTGAAAAAAGGTGAAATACCGGCTGAAAACATTTCCCGGCCACCTTTGAAGTTTTTTCTAAAATCCCCGGCCTTTGCTCGGGCTTGATAAGCCACACTACGTAAAAAGGTCGTTAGGCACTTACTTTCCTAGGTGTGACGCACTGTACAAAGATGAGTGACGTTGTGCATCGCGTCGAGAATGTTTTCTTTTAGCGCGTTTAGCTGATTATTGGGGTGAGTGCATGTACCTATCGCTGGTAAGCTTTGAATTGTATATAAGAAAGCTAAATAAGCGTTTTTATTTTATATGTAGGTGTGGGTGGGATGTGGGTAGTTATATACTTTTGGAGTTATTTAAATTTTGTGCTGGTCTGAATTGGTTTTGTTCGAATGTTGCTAACGAGATATAATTATATATTTTTATAATATCTTAACAAATTTATTTGATATATTCAAAGTATTGTATGTTTCATATATGTATTGACTCACAGGAAGGCCTTGGGCTTATTTAAATTCTTCTATATAAGCGGCACTAGATACATTTTTTCAAAACATCAATACATCACAATTTATTTGTTTATGTACACGAAAAAATAAACATTAAAATTATATTTCCATGCTTTAAGTTTCTATAAACGTATCGTAACTTTGAGCACTGGGTCTAAGCTGTACGCAAGTTATAGAAGTTCTTTAACACATCTGTTTAAAAATATAATAATATCACGTACTGAACGAGCGAGTGCATCTCCGTGATAAAAACTCATAATGTCCGTTCACGATCTTTTTTTTTTTTTATGTAAAAAGGACAAGGCAAACGAGCGTTCGGGTCATCTGATGATGATCACCGCCGCTCACGACCCTGTGCAGCACCAGAGGAGCTACAGGTGCGTTGCCGGCCTTTGAGGTGGAGATAGACGCGCTTTTTGGAAGGTACCCATATCGTACCGACCTGGAAACACTGCCGCGGGTAGGCTATTCCACAGTGCTATTATTATTGATCGAATTTTCTGAAGTTTTTAAGGCCACTCGGGAAAATTAATTATCTTCCGAGTTTTGATAACAAGATAAAAGGCGGCGTTAAGTTGCGGCGCCACTTCACGTGTGATGTCTCGAAAATTTGTTGGAAGGTGGGGAACGGAGGGTATTAAAATTAGGTGCCCTCTGATTCCTCGTTTAGAATAGAATAGAAGCTAAATAGGAAAAAAGAAAAAAAAGCAGCACATCTGTTCTCAAATTTAAATCAAATCATACATTTATACTATAATACAATATTAACTTATCTAACAAACATGTACATACATACATACAAAAAAAAACTAGTCAATTAATGTGCACGTAACGACAACGACCAGATAAAAAATGTAACAATAGTTCTAACACCTAGCGCTTGTAAGACGGATGCCGGTCACACCCCCGCATTGTGATGGTTAATAGCGCCCACGATTCTAATTATGTATACCTGTTTAAGCTACCAACGGCGTTGATGACATTTACAGTACCTATACGGTAACGATACGACGAGCAATACTTATAATAATTCTTAATGCCTATACTACTAGAAATAGATAATGAATAAATCTAGAAATGAGAATGCAATGTTTTGTGAAGATATATTTCTTTTTTTCAGCTGAATATCTGAAAACCTGGAAAAGAGAAAGCCGGTAGGCAGATGGAGAGTAATTAACACCCTCCGCTCCCCATGGAAATAACTTGATTATATTACTTAGGTATTTATTTGTTTCACGATTATTTATATTTAATAACTCTATCATTACATAAATTAAAAACTTTGAAACAATATCTACTAAATTCTGATGCTAAATATATTTTTATGTTATTGAGAAAAAATCGTATCGTCCCCGTTGCGTGTACACACAACAACATTCAATACTTGTTCCATACAATGACACATTGTTTCGTGCGGAGAACTTCTGTTGAATAATTATAATAGTTTTGTTCTCTTTGTACTGCTGTATAATTATTCTACAGCATCCGATGACCACATTCGACAGTGTTCTAGGCTTATTACTTTGTGACAATGAAAAGTGGATACATTTACGTCATTATTACGCAGTTGAGCCAGTCTTGGAGAGTGGCTCAGTGTGTAATTGTACCCTCGACGGTTGGGAGTTCGATTACTACTAGTGGAAATTAACTAAGTATTTCATATTTTAATTTCCTCCGATCCTCTTTCTGGTAACAAAAACAACTACTCACCAATCAATAGGCAAGGTCTCGAAGATTCGGCGGAAAGTGGGAAACTGAGTGTTTTAACACTAGGTTTCCTTTGCCTATCCTGTTACATTCGAGATACATCATAAAGTTAAAAAACAACGCTTTTTTGGATGTTGTAGTGGCTTTGCTTTTTAATATGCATTAGGATATCGTAGTAGGGTATATATCTAGTTGTTTACATTATATAGGTGATTCTTAACTAAGCTCTCACTGTCTCGAAGAATGCGAAAAATGCATTCCAATAAAAAAATTACGACAAATTTTGTAAACAAACATAAAAATCATGGCGAAAGTCTTAACAGGATAAAACTGCACATCCGTTTCATTTACCTCTTACAAAAATCACAAATCGCAAAACAATTTCACAGAGGTGTGAAACAATTAAACAGAAACATCTATCAATCATTGTAACGCCATATTTAATGTAAGTAAATGCACATAAAAACTAAAAGAAAGAAGAACATTAGAGAGAGCCGCCACCTTTGTTTCCTCGTTGCCTCGCCACCGACACCGGCCGAATTAATTACCTCTAATTGAATTTCGAATTGAAACGATGACATTTAAATTTTGGCGGTACCAAATCACTCGGTAGTGATGTGCCACAATAAAATCGATTTCCACAATCGAGACCGCCCGTGGCTTTGCATAATACGTTTTAAAATCGGCCGACAACATCGAATAGATCTATGTGTAATGAGAATTATCTATACTGCTCCCGTTGGTTTGTAAGTAGTTATTATAGAACCGTTAACAATATTCTTTAGCCAATATTCTTGGAGGTGATTTTATTGTTACCCCTTTTCGTACATTTCAAATTAAAATTGTAATCATTTAGATTATTAGATTGGTTGCCAAAATATTTTTTGCTATAAGCACTATGTTTCGTTACTGTCATAGTGTTTTAGTTACTCGCTTTCAATATAAGGAGAGAAAACTCTGTAAATACTATAATCACATGTTGAAAAAAGTTTTCTTAGTAATGTTCTCGACTTAAAAAGAAGGTTTCCATAATAAAAATTAAAATATATATATTTTCCAATAAACTCTTCATAATTAACCTAATAATATGTAGTACAGATACTATGTAACAAAGGTACAAAAAGTTTACAGATCGCTGATCCCTTCCCCATCTCCGGTAGCCACGTGGGGACTCCCCGCGGTGACTCTGATTGCCGACGAGTGCCGCTTCACACTGGACATCACTAGTGAAACGTTATTTAAGTGTTTTTAATTGTTCAGTTGTTTAATATTAAATATTTTGTTAATGAAAGGAAATGTACTTAAGTTCATATTATTTTTTTCGACCTATTCTTCATTTACAAGAGTGCAAAATTACCGCTTTTCTCGTTCCTGTAAAAAAATGAGGAAATCCTTAGTGCTCCCCTATTCTCCCCTAAGATCCTGCATGCCAAATTGAAGTATTCTACGCCACGTAGTTTTGGTGAAACAGAATAACTGCCTAAAGAAGGCTCTAAAATAAGTTTTACATATACATTTCTAAAACCAAGCAGAGTCGCAAGCATAACACAGTCTCATATACATTATTAAATCTCAAACACTTTCTAACAAAGCGATGAAACGAACACGCAAATTGTGGTATAATTCGCGTGAAATTAGCCACCTGGTTTTGCCACTTATTAATTATACCAGAATAACACATCAGAATAAACATGCTAGTCATTGGACGATTCCTAATAGTCTAGCGAGGTACGTGTTAAGGAAATTCTAACTTTTTTTTCTGTAAACATGCTATTTATTAAAGGGCAAAAGACAATTTTTATGATATTATATGACAATGTTTTTTTCTATGTAAAATAAAATAAAATGAAAATTACTAACAGTTGTTTAGCCCAAGGAAATTTTGACTACAGGTACAGGACTTGATGTGTATTTATAGCCTTAATTGGGCTATACAACCCAAAAAATATTTTTAGATTTAAACTAGTAGTTCCCAAGATAAGCTGGTTCAACCAAATAAACGAAGAATAGAAATAGAAAAAAAGATAAATTATGTATTAGATATTTCAAAATTAATCCATGCTTTCTTCAATCAAAACTTCTAATCGATTTATCGAGCTATGTACGCCTCAAAAGATGTCCGAATGTATGCTGTTTTGATTTTAAGCAGAAGGGAAACAGTTATAAAACGTATATGATTAATATTTTAAATTATTTCTTGAATTATATTTAGTACCACTAATTTACGTTGATCACCTATTTTAAAATAAGGACTAAAATAAGATCAATTTAATAGCATCTTAAAATTAAAAATATTTATTAATTCGGTGTCTACAAAATTCACAATATTTAAATTTTATAATATCACCCATAATATCACTATTTATAAAACAATACAATTATAAAAATAGCCTCTCCTTTAAAAAAAAACAGCTCTACCTCTTTCCAACATAGGAGGTGTGTTCAAAAAGTAAGGTGACTTTTCAAATTTGGCGGGCAACGTACTTTCGATTATCGATTTTTTTATTTTGTTATGTTGGTACACTCTTCCCGAACATCTGTACCAAGTTTCAAGTGTACAGCATTTTTTGTTTGGTTGGGAGAGGCGTAAAGGTTATAATTGTTTTGCGTGCTCGGCGATTTCTTGCTATCGAAAAATATGGATCAAAGGATTTGCATCAAATTTTGTGTAAAAAATAAAATAAAGTGCTCCGAAACACTTAAAATGTTGACAGTGGCATACGGTGAAACTGTTCTGAGTAAAAAAAATGTTTACAAGTGGTACAAACTCTTCCAAGATGGCCGGGAAGATGCCAATGACGAGCCTCGCTCTGGACGCCCAAGCACGTCAACAACTGATGAAAACGTTCAAGCAGTGAAGAAAATTGTTCTCGAAAATCGTCGAATCACTATCAGAGAAGTTGCTGAGGATGTTGGTATATCGCTTGGCTCGTGCCATGAAATTTTTTCTAACGTTTTGGGCATGAGACGTGTGTCAGCGAAGTTTGTTCCGAAATTGCTAAAATGCTCCTGCTCACTCATCTTTGCTGGTGAGAGATTTTTTGGCCAAAAACAACACCACAATCATGCCTCAGCCACCATATTCACCGGATTTGGCCCCATGTGACTTTTTCTTGTTCCCAAAACTAAAGAGACCTATGAAAGGACGGAGATTTGCAACGATTGAAGAGATAAAGACTGCATCGCTGGAAGAGCTCAAGGCTATACCGAAAAGTGCTTATGAGAAGTGCTTTGACGATTGGAAAAACCGTTGGCATAAGTGTATTGTATCTGAGGGGGATTACTTTGAAGGGGACAACATAAATATTGATAAATAAATCAATATTTTTTCTTAAAAATACAAAGTCACCTTACTTTTTGAACACACCTCGTATAGCAGAGTAGACAGAGTAAAGCTTTAGAAATTCATTCCACTGACTTGGAATCGAACACACGACCATTACAAAATCAGTCGAACATAATTAATTATACTAAGATTTCTAATTAATTCTCAATTTAAATTCTAAATGAAGGATTTCCATGTATTATAGACACGTTAACTGTACCACGCATAAAGCCGTCCCACAGATAGAACATCACATTCAAACATCGAAACCTAATTTCCTGTCTCAGATACAGCGTCCATGCCTAAGCCTAAAGACAAATACATTGAACCTAGACCAGCCTAACCAGAACTGCCACCCTTCTCTCATCCATACTTCACACTACAAGGTTTTAGGAAGTGAGATAGATTGCGAGGACCAACTTATATTGGTCGTCGAGTAGTATTGAAATGGTAAAGGAGGGTTGAAAACTATGGACGGTATAAATTCGTTTCAAGGGAATATGTGATGATGTAGGCTGTCGTGGTTTTGATGTATCAAATGTACTGTATATAGACACATTCAATACCTATTGTATTTCTATATTAGACTAAACGAATTATGATTGAAAATATCTTTAACATAGAGATTTTGTTAAAGATGCAATTATTATTTATTAACAATTAATATTTATCTTTCTGCACACATTGAGATATTTAAAATTTATTTTTTAAAGTATAGTTACGCCATTATTGTCTCAAGTAAGAGTATGTTTTGAAACCAATTCCTAGACACGTCTTAATCCTCTGCATAAGATATTTCGTTCATCACATTGCACCTGAATTTCCAAATCATGAAGATTCATTCCCCTGAATGGGGATCAAATCCACACCCCTCGCGTTTACGGACACGGTCCCACTGTTTCTACCCAATCCACATTAGATACTTTATAAACCTGAAAATGCGAAAACAGTATAATTCTTAACTTGTACCAAGCCTTAGAAAAACTTTATTGTACTTTAGATCTGGAGTGGTTTGTAGAGAAACCTTAGTTAGAGAGGTACAAAGTTTAAGAGTTTTTTACCATTAATACTTTTCCTGTTAATTTCGGTTTTTATTGAAGAGTTTTTTAAGGTTTTTTATCGGCTTAAGTTTTATTTGGTATCCACCTGCCATTACAAAGTTCGTGACTTCGTTCGTACAAAACGCTAACGTAACTTCTGTGCTTCTATGTAAAGTTTATATACTTTTGTTGTTACTCAAAAATAAGAACAGAGGGTAGTTTTCGAATTTGTTATCATTGTGTGCTGTTTGATTATGTTTGACTGTAAGTATGTATTAACGATGGGTGCGAGTTAAAGGTGTTACAGTACTGACTGTAAAAGCGACAACTGTAGGTTCCAATCCCAATCAGGGATGGAGCTATTTTTATTTCGTCGTTCTGATAACAAGGCAAGCAATGACCTTAAAATTAGGCGAAAAAGGCTTAACCAAGCGTTTGGACATTTGGTTTCCTCTACCTACCGAGCTATATGCGAAATATGACGTGTAAAGGAAGTAAAGAAGTGGCTTATGGGTCATATAAGTCATAGATATATAAGCAATATTTGTCTCTGCGTACTTGGATAGTATCTCAATTGTCTTACCAAACTTATTTCTTAATAAATTACAATCACAATACCTAAAGATGGAGACAAATCCCAACGTAACGGTTTTACATACGAGTAATAACGTATAAACAAAGTACCTCAAAAAAATTAAATTGCAAAGAACAAGACACAATGTAACGTTAGCAAAAAAATAATTTCAAAGATATTTTTTTTTTTGGCAAATGCAAATACTATTCGCATGTTGACTCCAAAACAGAATTGCCCTCTTTGAATGGAGATGGTATCACATATAGTTATTCCGCCATTGTTTCCCCATCAAGACGTGACAGTGTATACAAAGGTTACAGAAGAAAGGTATGAACTCTGTTCAATTTTGCAACAAAGAGAATGCACTGTCAATCAAAATTGTGACACATAATAATAATATTGTAAGAAGCTGTCGACTTTAACTTTTTGGGAAAGATAACGGCCAGGCTTCTATTAAGTTTTTTTCTCATCTTCAGCTATTTTAGGGTAAACTGATCTATATGTTACTCAGAATTATACATGTTGGTTTTTGGATGTTACGATGGCGATATCCTATATTACATTTTACAGACAGACTACAGACAGAACAGACAAAAGCAAACATATCGGTGAGCTTCTGCTTTTATTTTGATTTACGCTGTACCCGCTCATAACAGGTCCAACAGAGGGTACCTGGGAACTTAGTGTTAAGACACTCCGTTCCCATTAATACATTTCTGACCACAATTTCCGCTAAATTAGCATGTTGAGTGGAGAAACTCAACGCCGATCTTCACGTCGTTATCTGAACGAGGAAATAAAAATATTATATTGCTCATGTCGCGTGGGAATCAAACTAACAGCCTGGCGCGTTTGCAGTCGCACGCTCGTGCCCTTGCGCCACTACTGGCCTTTTCTGGCGGTTCCTACTGTATTATTAATATTTTAGTTGTTAATTCTATTTAAAATCATTTATTAAATCATGGACTTTAACAAATATGATACAATTTCATCAATACTTTTTATCATCGTATGAAACCAGTATCTGTATTACACAACAATTCAATAACAACTTTACAAAACACAAATCCATTGTAGCACACCTAATCCTTTACACTCAAGTAAGTTAAGTAACAACTAACAACCACAACAATGTACGGCCAAAAATTATTCATACGCTACCTCATCAACAGCTCATCTAGTTCGGACTTGAAAAATTACGCAATATCACTCTCTTATGACAATACTTCGTTAACTTCGCTCTTTGCATAAAATTGTCTCACGAGTTCTAAGCTGTGTGAAAACAATGTAAAATTACGCGCAAAAATCAACTTTTAGTTGAAGAAATAAGGTATAAATTCAAAAAAAACATTCACACAAATAGAATCTTCGTCTATGTTTACATATACCACGTATAAATCTTTGAGTAGTCACAATGAGAACAAACGGCTCTCACCTCGCTCTAGTAATATGTTAATTTATATTTAATATAATAAATTCGTGTGTGAATAGAAATGTCCGGGGACAAACATATTGTAATGTACAATGGCAGCAACCTTCAATTGCGTTAATCCATTTTATGGCGTGTCACGAGCACTTTTTTGTGGACGTGGACGTGTAAGTATGGTTGGCAGAGAAAAAAATGCAGAAATAATTAATTAATGTTTAGAAATAGTTTGCTTACAAATTTAATTCATTAAAAAAATATATATTAAATATACCTTTAACATTTTACCTATAACATTTTCTTAAAAGAAAATATTTTTAAATTAATTATAAGTATTATTTTTGATCAAACTAATTCTAAAAAACAATAGACAGAAGCAAATACAAAAATAAAATAAAAAATTTTACATGCTATCCCTACCTAGAGCTTTCTTAAATTCCGGTCCCCTAAATCATTTTTAATTGTCATAGAAAAAGTACCATCGATGTAAATGAGGTCCTAGGGTAGATTAGCACTATGAATCGCTGTAATTAGAAGATTTATATGCAAAACCTCGTTTGTGGTGCACTTTATGTTATTAAAATAATTTCTAATGCTAGTTTGAGTGGGCCTTTGTCAGCCAAATTTGTGGGTCACTCCCATTGCACCAGATTTATGACGCGTAATGATTTAATAAATATGTGATAAAGGATTAATATTTATGGCTGTGCGCATTCCCAGGAAAGGGAAACCGTTGGTCAGCATCTGCTTGGCTAAGATCATGTTACTGAGAGTATGAAATTAAATAAAAGTTATGGAAAGTTTGTTCGTTCATTTCTTTACATAGAAATATAGTAAAATATGGAATACAAAAATTAAATGTTTGTAGAAGTGACCAGTAAACTCAACAAGAGTCCGTCGATTTATTTCTCAAAGTTACAAAACAAATATTTAAATTTAATTAAACTCCTTTATAAGATTCTGTTTAATTACATTTGTGCATTTTGTTTTAAGTATTTATTGTATTGTATCTTTTTAAGTGTGCAATAAAGATTTTTATCTATCTATCTATCTAAAATTAATTTCATGTTAATAATCTTATAATTACTCTTATACGAGTATACTAACAATGACCATATAATAAAGTAGACGTCGAAGCGGAGCAGAATATATATTCCTTTCAGCCTCTTTCGCCGAAAACTGGAGAACTAAGTGCCTTAACACTGGGTTCCCTCTGCCTACCCTACTATATGGAGGATGGAGCGTGAATTTAGAAATAATAATACATTCACACAAAGCTTTCATCAAAAAGCTCCGACTAATAGCGAAACAATTAAAAAATAAAAAACAAAACTTTAAATCGTTTTATAGAAAGAAGCTTATATGTAAAATTGTTCAAACGTAAAACATATTGTACAGTCCATACAATGTACTCTACTATACTATACTATAGTACAGTAATAATTCCGTAATCCCCTCTGAACGGGATAACCGACGCCCCCATAAGTGGTTCTTTAATTTTATTGCCGAATTAATTGTCCGATTTGCCATAGTATGTTTGGGATAGATGTATTGTACGTTTATTATTATTTTTAATATGTGTTTGTATTTTGTATTGGCTGGTATTGTTGGGACGGAGGTAACGGATACAGATCTAATTGATTTGATTTAATTTTGTTGAAGTATATTTTTTTAATTTTTTTTTGTTTTAGTGTTAAGAAAAAACGTCCATTCCAAGGACTCCTTGTTTAAATCAATATTGGACTTTGTTTATTGATCTAAGAAATCAATATTATTCATTCCCCTTAGTTGGAATCGAACCCACGAAAAAACGACAGAACGAAACAACTCTACAATAATAATCTAAATTTTTGGCAATTAAAATAATATATACCAAATAGTTAATAATTAGAATTACCAATGTCCATATAAAAAAATAAAAACCAAGTACACCCATATTGTAAATAAACAAATCGAATAACCCAATACTGTAACACAACACTTATCCTAATCGACCCTTAAACAAGCGAAAGCTACGTAAAAATCTGAAGAGCTATCGAGACGGGATTTAATTTTCACCCTCCACAGATTACTCTTACTGGTCCCGGCGGACCACCCTTCTGTGCCAGTGCTAATATAACATGAATAATTGAAACGCAAAAATCTATCAAATTGTTTTTGTTTAACTTTTATAATTTGATTTGGTTTGTTTATAGAGGCTATCGTGGCATAGTGGTAATGTGTCTGAGTGTGAACGCGATGGTTGTGGGATCCATTCCCATCTGGGAGAATCAATTATGTTCATTGCTTTGCTCTGGTAACAAAAAATCACACTGTTGAGTTGTACCTCCTAACACCTGGATTTGCTTGTGGAGTCCGTCGTAGGAATTCGGCGGAAAGTACAGAACAATAGTGTCTTATTGGGAAATGGAGAATATGTACACAAATTATTCAATATTAGCAATAACATTTTACAATAAAGAATCCCCAAAAAATAACAAATAAAAAAATAAAATTTACCAAGACATTTTTTTTAAAAATGGTCCAAATTATCACGCATTCCATTCATACAAATACAAAGCAATATATCGTTTTTATCTATTCTGTCTTTCACCGCACATTACTAATATAAAATGACACAATGTTTAAACCATGGGAGGGTCTAAAACCATTATGTATGGCAACTTAAGCCATATCAATACAAACAATATGCTTCGAGCTTCGTTAGCCCCGCGAGTATCCATGGGGTGTCATGGGGTTTTCTGATTTGTAACGTATGCTGGAAATTAAGGTCTTTTAGCGCACTGGTGAATTGTCCAGCTGTAGATAGTGATGATTGTGAATTTGATGCTTGCTTGGGGCAGTTTTTGACTTCACTAAGTGGTAAGAAAAAAAAAGTGGTTATGATTTCAGCAAAATAACCGAAAATATAACAACCTTCTCCTCCTAACATTCCTTAAAATTGCTTACAGAAAGAAAGATGCAAGAAAATAATAAATTTAAAGATGAGATTAATAATTTGACAAAAAATATTTATCAACAATTGACTATTGACTCATTTATGTTGCAAAGAATGCGTCACACACACAATTCTTAGTTATTTCCTTTAGGCGGGTGAATCAGGGGGTAAAAGTTAGTGTCACACATGGTAACTTAAACCATATCAACACAAACAATATGCTTGATGCTTCGTTAGCCCCCCGAGTATCTATAGGGTGTCCTGGGGTTTTCTGATTTGTAACGTATGTCAATAACTTTAGGGTAGTTTTATGTTCCAATATTGTTCCAAATATTATGGTGCAGTTGACATGTTGCTGTCCAAATGAAATGGATGTAGATTCAAACGATTGTCTTTCTAATGCTCTTATTTCTTTAATTTAAGATAGTTAAAAAAAAATACTGGTAGACTAAGTAGTGTTTATAAGGTCACGTCGATAAACTTAGCGCTTGTTACAACTTTTTTCTGTGGTATTCATAATGTCTAAATTTTAGTAATTAAAACAAATATATACGAAAATGTCCTTAGAAGAAAATTGTAATGTAAACAATTGAATACAAGAATTAGAATATCTATATGCTTTCATGAATAAGGGCATATAAATATTCTAATTCGCTATTATAACAAATTATTACTTTATTAGTTAGTTAGGTTATTAGTCCAAAACATTAAGGCATCTAGAACAAGCAGGAACACACCAAATAGCCTAAATTCGACAGAATATTGTTTCTTTACAAGAAATTAGCATATACGACTACACCAGTCATACATACCAACCATTCGTTCAAATATAATTGTAAGCATTTAAAAAATTACCAAGTACAGTTGTTAGATCTAATACAATGAAATGAAAAATTGTCGTCACGAACTCTTCCTTTTGTTCTACCACACTTATTAGGGCAACTACCGTAACAGAAGTTGAGTTATATTGTTTGTACGTGTTGGTTTACTACTGACAGAAGCTTGTACATTTACTGGTGTACACTGTATGGAAATGGTTGAAATATTAAGACATTATAATTCGTTAGAATAGGTTGAAAGATTGCCTTTGTGTTATTTTTTTCTCGCACCAATCCCCACACACCAGGGAAGATAGGGGGAACCTGGGAACCTAGTAATACTGGAGGCATTGCATGTTGAGTGACGGAAATGAAAATATTAAATGTTTTCATTCCCTCAAGTAGGAATCGAATCCATAATTACCCTTGTACCCCTGCACTACTAATGGTGTCTGTGGGTTCAATGTCATAATTTTGGAATTATCAAAAGTGTTTAAAAAATGGATATGTGTATTAACTTTAATTAATTTAACACACTTTTATTAATTTCCCCGAGTGTGAATCGAACCCAGAACTTGTTGCTTCAACAGTCGAACACTGTTATTCCACGACGGCCCCATCCATATATCTCATATATATGATAAATAATAAATAAATATATATATATTAAACAACCATAGCCACATATTATATACAAATAGTTATTTATTCCAACGGCGTATCGATACAATCTAAATGACAATGCCAGTGAGCGTGTACCACACGCCTTTGTTCCCCAAGCACTGGTCAGCCTTTGGAATCTTAGCTCTTTGTAGATCCACTTACATTAGTAACGCCAGTCTTTACTGACTTTGAAAATTAATGAGTGACTTTGTCTCAACCAGTCACTCCTGTGGACGCATTGTCTCGTGGCTGATGTCTTCACTACTATTCTATGCTATACTGTAGTGTAATATATTATACTACAGTGTATGAAACATGTATTGTATTGTTATTTCAATTACAATTCTAATGCAATTGTTTAGATTTTCTATTTTGTTATTTATTTACGTTTACATTACATTGGTGATAAAACCTTGGAAAGTATTGTTTCTTTTGTGTGAAGCAGCTTCACTCCTTTTTCCGCATAGCATGGTAGCGAGCTAGTGTTAAGGCACATCACTTTTTTCAATGAAGTGTGTGTTGAATAGCGGAACACAACGCCGTGACTTTTTTTGTATTGAATCAGTATTTGGTTGCTCAAAGATTTTAACTATCAATTTGCTTATATATTACAATATATACCTAATTCAAGGTTATGGGATTTTATACTTACTTATTCAAGTGTCTATGCTAAAAATAAAGTGATATGCAATTATATTTTTTTATTAAGATTTATATTGGGTGTAAAGTTGAAGGTGCTAACCGCAACAATAAAATTATCAAATCATATTGAAAACATATATAAAATTTGTATAATATTTGAGAAAAAAATAATAATTACCCATATATTTAAATACCAATTCAACTTAGCACCATAATAATAACCATATACAGCATGTATAAAGAAGTTGAATGAAAAAAAAAACTTAATCGTTCTTCATACATTGAACAATGCTTGAATCAATTCACCGTTCTAATATTTTTTGCACATCCCTTTGTTAAGTACAATGGGGGGATCAAAGTGACGTCATGAATATAAAATTAAAGCCCTTCTAGACACCAACGCGGAGCGACAGGATCAATTGTAGGGAATAGTCAGAGGTTATAGTGTAGTTAAATTGATAAATCATAAATTTATTATGAAAATGAACTATTTTTTGGAATTCAATAATAAAAAAGTAGTTACAGGCTTTTTCACGTATAGCAGGATAGGCAAAAGAAAGTGTTAAAACACTTAATTTCCCACTTTCCGCCGAATTTTTCGATTTCGAAATTAAAAATGATTTACTTAGTAAGCTCAGTTAAGGATATAAATAAAATAAATCAACATGTTATTAAATATCAGCTCGAAAAATATACAGGACGGATAAATAAAAAAAATATAAATAATAATTTCTCCACTCTACCATCAACCTCTATACAAAACCTACTCTGTTCAAAATCAAAATCACCTAACAATACCTTTACTTTCATTGTACTGTATTATGAAACAATTGTATAGGGTAACATATGACCAATGATGAGAGACCCCTTTAATTTTTATTTTTATTAATCAACTATAGTAGTATAGTTTAAATTCAGAGTTCTTTTTATAACGGTTGGTTATTCAGTTCGTATGAACGGATAAACGTCTGTATACATACTGTTTAGCGGTGTTATTAGGGACGTTTGCCATCATTATGGCTTGTATACAATGTATTAAAATTAATATAATTTGTAGAGAACGGAGTGTTTTATAACAGCTTGTATAAATTAATTTTTTTGCAGGATAGGCAGGAAATTGTAGGAGGAAGAAAATATTAGGATATTCCGAGATATTGCATGTTGAATAGGCCACAAAATTTTCAATTGTATAATAAAACTAGCTTTATCTTTGAGGGCACTCGTGGCGCAGTGGCGCTAGTGACGGTTGTGGGTTCAAATCCCACTTTGAGTTCCGCCAGTCAACTCGCAATACCTCAAGAATTCGGCGGAAAATGAGGGACCTAATATCTTTATGGTATAGACAGTCGGGGCAAACTCCGTTTAATGTCTTTACGCAAGATTCCCGGGTTCCCTGAACCTTACTATGTGTGGGATACGGCCTGAAGCTAAAAAAAGAAAAACAAATAACTTGTAACAAGCGTATAAAAAATTCTTTTTAGTTCCACTAAAACATACTAGTCTTAAAAGTTAGAACATCAAAACGCTTGGACGTTCTCAAAGAGGCGCGGGTTCAAATCCCGTTACGTCCAAATTCTTAAAAATAATTTCCTTTAACATTAGTTACATCTTTTCTACCTGACCTTTACATATTACAAAAATACGAAACACTCATAAAGATGCCATATGACATATTTACAGTAGCAAAGTACAAAAAGAACAAAAAAACACATAATTCAATAAGTCACATGACTGGGAATCGAATACGTATACCCCGATCGCATGACCACATCCCATATATCAGAAAATGCTAATCTACGCTGCAAGGCGTCACGGTATATACGCGTAAATCCATCGTAAAACACACCTCAATAGTTTGCCTGCTGCGTTTTGTAAAAGCAAGTTTATTACTTTTAAAATCTGTGTAGTGTTATTAAGGCGTAGCTCAACGCGGTGGTGGCAGGTTTAGTTCTAGAATAAACCTATTTGAGACATTTATACCTTCCTTAGTCGTTTTATACTGCATATAGCAGGGTAGGCAGGAAAAACCATAGTGTTAAGTTACTCCATTCTTGTTTATAAGGGAAAGTGTGGCGTTAAGTTCCGTATGCCGCGCCTCTCAATGTGCCTAATACAGATGGAAAGCAGAAGATGAAGTGTCTTGACACTAGTGTCTGTTTCAAAGCATCGAATAACATAAACAAATAAAACATTATACAATAAACGAACAAACAAAAATGTAATCTCGTGCCATGTCAAAATAAATCCTGCGAAAAATACTTACTTTAGTTTAATGGTTCCTTCTTTGTTTATAAGGCAACTTACTATTAAAATTGAACTTTATCTAAAAAAATCATTAAAATTTAACGCTAAATTTAAATTTAAAAATATAATAAAATAAATAAGAACTTAAAAGGCATTGTGGTACAGTTGGGAGAGACTCAAATTAATATGATAATTGCGAGTTCAAATGTTACGAGAGAGTATATTAGATTTTATTACAGGTACAAAATAATCATTTGCTAGGTGCACTTAAAGAAGTTGACAATATTTCGTTTTCCTTCACGCTGCAACCCGTTTATAGCACGGTAAGCGGAGGGAACTTAGTGTTAGGGCACTCCATTCGCCACTTTCCACCCAATTTTCGAGATATTGCGTAACTCAACGCCACGTTTGGACAAAATTATCCACAATCATTAATCCCTTTTACATTTTCAAAACATTTAATACTTTCACAATTTTTAAGTTTACTTTTGAGCCGTACAAAACTAAAACGATACACAACATACAAAAACCACAATATAATATTTGCATATAATATATAGTACACTAAATCACACAAACTCCATCAAAACATATCTTTGTTTTCCACAATACGACGCGATCTCATTGCTTTGTGGTCGAAACCCTTTCAAAATCATCTTCCAATACCCACTTCTTAAGAACAAAGTTTGAAAAACACAAACGAGTTTGGACTTTACGGGCTAGAAGTTTGGAAAGCTGTGGCTCATTTCGAATGTATCACTAAATTGGTCCCAAGTTATAGGTCCTGAGTTAAATGAAGCCGTACGTCAAGAGCGGTGGGCTAAGAAGGAATGGCTTAGTTTATGTGATGATATATCAATATGCTTACGAGACCCAGCCTACATTTGTTTCGACAACACAATGCAATATAAAAAGTTTTAAAGCTCTAATTAGTATGACTTGTGTCTGTCGAAATGTGAGTGTTTTGCTCAATCGACGAATGTGTAGATAGATATTGACTCGTGAGAATGGAATAGTGATATTCTCAGTTATATGTTAATTTTAGTTTCTGTCACATATAAATGAAGAATTTAGATTCCCACTCGGAGGATTGATTGTGTTTAGTTTATTTTCATTTTTTGTTTATGGTAAATGAACAGTGTAATGTTTTACCACTAGAAGGTCTTCTGCTAAAAGCTATTTGCGAAAAGCCTGAAAATGTTTTTTTTATGAATCCACAAATCTAAATTAATTAGGTTAGGGCCATTTATATTTTAGAGACACAAAAATAGTGGGTTTTTTAAATTTTATTGATCTTTAGAATAAAAAACTATTATTTAATTTTAACTAAAGCCCAAAAACACTATTAGTTATATATATTTACGAGTATTTAACTCGAACTGTCTCACCTAACTCAAGATGCAAACACAAAAAGCAACCAAGTCGAATGACTTTTAAATCAGATTTGCGGCACCTTTTACAAGTGAATATTTATTTTTTCATATATTTAGGTATAAGAAGAAAAAGTAAACAACCTACTATTGAATCAGTCTACCTACTATATTATAAATTTAGTGGCTAATACATTAAGTAGGAACAGAAAACTCTTTTATTTCGACATCAATTTTTACATATTATTTGAGACTATAATGGTGCACTGGAAAAGTTCATTCCCCAAGTTCCGCATTTATTTTTATAACCCAGTTCTGACAACACCAATTATAATTCCACCACTCAATACGCAATGTCTCGAAAAATAGACGGAAAGAGGGGATCGGAGTGTCTTGACACTATGTCCGACCCTGCAATATGGGATAAAACGTGAAGAAGAAAAAAATACAAAGAAACTGAAATACTACGAAAAGATAAATATATACGGTAACTAGCGGCCCGCTCGCGGCTTCGCCTGCGTGAACTACGTTATTATTAATTTCTGTCTCCATGAGTACCTACGTTCTATAAGTGACGTCCATACAAAATTTGAGACTCCTAGCATTTGTAGTAACGAAGTTTCATACAAACTTTCAACCCCAAAAACCACCCCTTAGAAGTCGAATATTGCAAATTCCCGTCTTAGCGAGCACCTACGTCCTCTAAATAACTCCTATGCAAAATTTGAGATTCCTAGCACTTGTAGTTTCTGAGATTTCGTGATGAGTGAGTGACCTTTCGATTTTATATATATAGATGTTTACAAAAATTTAAACGTAGATACCTGTAAATATCGAAGGTTGATAATTCATCTAAAGTATTATGAAATAAATAAATAAATAATAAATATTATAAATACATGTTTAATATAATAATGCTTAAATTAAAAGGTTGATTGATTAAATTGAAAGATTTTGAGACCCTCATTGGTACCCCAGAGGCAAAGAGGCATCTGACTGTGAACATGGCAGTTGTAGATTCAACCTCCACTAGGGATCCAAGGAATATATTTCAATAATTTTTATTACCGCGTTATGTTACACAAAGCGCGACGTTAAATTCCGCCAGTCAATAAGCAGTATTTCGAACTCAGGCGATAAGCAAGGAACCCAATGTTTTAACACAAAATTACTAAATAATACGGTTGTTTATTATTATTATTGTATGTAAAAAAGTAAGCATATACGTTATTTGTGCTTGTATGTCTGTTTGTAAGTATAAAGGCAAAGTCTTACCGCACGTCCGTTCATTCACAGGCGTCGCGCCTTGATCAGTTTCACTATTTATCTGCCATTGTTTCGTCTACATAAACTTCGCACTTTACGACCATCTTAACTGCTTAGTGCCAATAAACGATGGTTAGTTTTGAGAAAATTAAGTTTTTTACTTTTACGGGCTCGCGTTTAGCTTTGTTTTTTTTTTGGTGTTTTGTTTTTTTTTTATCAATTTTACACGATTTTTTGTGTACGTCAGTGTGTTAAAAAGATACGTTTTTAATAATAACAGGTTCATAGCATCCGTATTTTTCCTCCATAGCATCAACTCCCTAAATAAAAATAAAAAAAATATCGTCCCTTTGTAAGTGAACAAACACAGATATGTATGTATGACATAGTGTCAAATTCAAACCAACTTCGTGATTTCCTTTTTTGTTGCTTCAGAAACTACTAGCGTAATTTACATGCCTTATTCAACTTATGCTTATGTAAAAATTATATTTATTTATATATATAATTTTAATATATATGTTAGGCTGTAGTGGCGCAGTGTGTAATTGTGAACGCGACTGTTTTATGTTCGATTCGCATTCAGGGTTATGAATTTTTATTTCCTGGATCTGGTAAGAAAACAAAGCGTGAGGGCAATAAATACGCAATATCTCAAAAATTGAACGAGAGGGAGAGCGGAGTGCTACGACATTACGTCTCTCCCTTAAAATTCCCTATACCTGATTTATGCGGGATTTAGATTTAGACTTCGCAAGTTGAATGGCAGAACTTAGCTTTCCTTGGTAAAAGTGGGAAAATAAAAAACTATTTATTATCATTAGAGAGAATCGAATTCACAATAATTGCTTTGATTGTAAGTATTATAATTATAATACTAATTTTGCTAAAGTTTTAAAATGATTCTTATTACTTAAAACACAATATCTCGTGGAACGAAATGTCTTAACACTATATTCTCTTTATTCACCTAAAAAATATTCTTGGTATTATATTGCTAGTTTCAGTAGTAATAAAGAGTGGGACAGACATATACACGTGGGTGCGAAGTGGAAGCACTACACATTAGGTTTGTTTAAGTAATGGACTCTGCCAGGAACATTGAGAGCATATCATTGAAAGATGTAGAGCGCTCACTTAAAAACTTTTGTTGATTTTTTATATTAGGTAACTCTTTTTAACTTGAAAAAGATATGTTTTTTTAATCTGGGTTAAGAAAAGGTTAATAGTATCTACTAATTTAATAGTATAAACCTATAGGTTAGTAAACCTATAGGTTAGTAAACCTATAGGTTAGTAGAACAAAAAAGGTACTGACTGAGTATAACTTATGGAAAACTCAATCGAAAACTACGAATGTAACACCTATTTCTCACAAAAATATTGAATAAAACCTACTCCATTCCTTTCAAATTATCTCTAAAGGGCATCCTAGAACATGTCGTTCTTTATTTTCCTAAACTACCCTTCTAAGAAACGTCACACACCAACTAAGTGGGGCTATGATCACTGTTTGAGCAAATTAACACTTTTAAACAATCTATACTAAAGAATTTCTCGGTGTAGAATAAACATTTTGGTCTTTTTGGTATAGGTACTTGTGTTATATTAGTGTTAATTTTCCTAACTATGGTTTCTATTATATGGTACTTAAAGTGAAGCCGAATAGATGTCCCTTTAACATAATTGGTGCAATCTAGATAATACGATACAATCAACACGCATTGTCTTTCGAAAATTAAGAGTTGCTTGGGGAACCGAGTGTCTTAAACACTACATTCTCTCTGCCTACCTTGATGTATTTAGAATATAAAAAAGCTAAAAAATAGATTCTTCAAAAGTTAAACCACAAACAGAAAAACAACCAACTTTGAAAGCATAAGAAATAAAAAGTATAAAATAATAGACATAAATAAATTTCAATATTCAGAATTAGAACCCGTGATATAAACAAAAACCGACAATCAAACATCAAAACACCTCTGTGCCATAGGGATAACAAAATGAAATCTCACGTAAATTTATCTGCCAACATAACAAAGTCCACAGTAGGCATCACTAAACAAATAAAGTCAGTAGCACACTAATTAGACGTTCAAATATGTAATTGGGCCAGTTCTAAACATCAGTAGCTTGTGTTAAAAAAATTGTATTTCGTACAAATATTGTAACTTCTACGAAACATTTATACTTATTTTGAAATGCTTAGGTATTTTCTTTTTATAAGGAGATTCATTCTTTCGCCCGCGTGAAATGAGCGTAATGTTAAGACACTAGGTTCCCCATTTCGTGTTGAATGGTAAAAGTTAACGACGTGTTTTGTCTACCATATCAGGAAAATGAAAATAATTTAAATATTATCTATCATTCCCCAAGTTTCCTGACACTGACACTGTGTTCATTTTGGTCAAATATAGAAATTTCGTATGGACTGATGGTAACGTGAACGTACTATCTTATTAAATACTTACAAGAACCGAGTAAATCTATGAACCTATTCTAATCTCTTTGCTTATTATATCACAATAGAGGGACAGACTATTAAAACAAAGTGCGTCGTTGAATTCTGTCACTCAAAACTTGATGTCTTGAATTAGGACGAAAGGGGAAAACAGTATCTTGACATTATATTTCTACCCCACTAAGCAGCACTAAGAGTTAACCAGAAAAAAAATTATAAGTACAATTAAAAATAATTTACATATAATAAAAATATTGTAACAACAAGTCAAGCAGCACGTTGGACAGTGCGTTGCGTTGGCTCGCTTGTCAATCACAGCTAATAATAGTTGACGGTCCCGTCAAAAGTTGGACAAAATCCTATCGGGGCGTCGACCCGAACTAACAACTTAGACCAAAATCCCTCAATTATCCCACTTTCACTGGCCATCACAGACAAACAGACAGACATGGGGTGAACTAACAAAACATTATTTTCTAAGACTCTAAAAAACACATTGTAAGTAAAATAAACTATCATATAATATCAATAATGTATTCACATACGCACGGACACATGTATTTTAAATACCTATTATGCGGAACCAGTTCATAAATTTCTTTTGGGGAAGGGTTCAGGTGGGCTTTGTTGGCCATCGCTTCCTAAGAACCCTGATTGAAATTCCCATGCTTTGTAACAATGGTGTATCGATTTGTAGGGAAAAGGGAATCACTTAGATGGTAAATCGTTATGACGTGTATTTATACTGTTTTTGACAGGAGCGTGACGTGTTTTGTTAGTTTGAATTATTAAATAGAATTGAATGAATGCTTTTATAGTTTATATGAACTAGATATGTCTCGAAAATTACTCTAAATATTATTAAGTCAATGTTGTTAATTTGGCCTATTCCGAGTAGACCATCATAAACTGATTTAATCTTAAAAGAAAAAAAAGGGAAAGTACAGTTCTAAGATCCTCGATTCCCTTTTTCTATCCTGCTCCATGCAACATGTGGGATAAAACGTGAAGCTAAGAAAAGCTAATTATTAAATAATAATTTTAAAATATTGATAGGCATATTTCTGCCTAGCCTTAGGTAGCATATGACAAAATCATTTTTTTATGCCTTTATCACTTTCTTGGGATTAGGTGGAATTACTAATAACCATGTATATGGCTACCTAACAGTACCTATTCTGCAGAATAACAATATTTTGTGTTTAGAAGATTACATACATACATCTGGTCATCACTTACCCAACATTACACCAAGAATACTTTAAAATTTAACAAAATTGCGATATCTTAGCCGAAAAAGTTAGTAGATATTTAATTTTTCAGATAAAAATCGAATCTTTTGTAACAAATATTAACTAAACTTTCTCACCACTGAGCTATAAGGATGTCTAGAGATATATTAAAAGGATTCAATCATACCTTTTGCTAGGAAAACGCCATAAAATACAACTATCACATGCTTAGACGTCCATAACTCATCGTATTGTGGCCGAGTTATTAAACGGGACTTCAATCAATTTTTACGAGCGATCTCTCGTAAAAGTATTTAACTGTTTGTTTGTACGTAATATTAACGATAGCCATTATCGAAAGATAGGAATGTTGCCTTTAAACCTGGAAGATAAAATCCTTTATTTGCCGAAATTACGTGTGTGGCGATTGTTACTTTGATTGTTATAAATATTAGCTAAATATTAATACGTAAGTATATAGTATATAGTAACGCGGATAGCAGGTTGTCTTACCGTACTTATACAAAAGTTGTAGATTCATTTTTGTGTCTACAGCTTAGGAGAAAGTACAAAACACAAATTATTCCGCCGCAAGCTTGGCTCCAATTGAAAAGCTATTTATTAAATATATTAACTAGGTTCCCAGGTTCCCCCTGCCTACCATGCTATGTGCAGGATACAACGTAAAGCAAAAAAACATTTTAGCACCATCTAAAAACATATTGCTAAATTGAAAATTCTATTTCATTGAACCATATTGGAGCAGATGAAAAGTTTTTATTTAAACTAGAGGTAGTCTGGTGCCGACAACAATAAGGGGCGAGGGTGCGGGTTTGATTCTATTGAGGGTCAGCTTATTCGCTTACCTATTTGATTTGGAATCTTCGAAACTATTGTTCGGATCGACGATATTACATTAGTTTAATATTTCTCTATGACAATCTTGTAATCTGCTATCGATTCTTTTGTATGAAATGGAAAAAGTTATACATTTATTTGAGGCTATTGTGACGCAATGGTTAGCGTTTGCCAGTCCATGCATAATTGTAGGTTCGATACCACTCGTGGAATTGAATTATTTTCATTTACCGGTTCTAATAAAGACCAAATACGGCGTTGTTTTTACTCAACACGCGCAATATCTCGAAAATTAATAAGGGAAATGGCAGGGAACATAGTGTTTAAACACTTATAAACACAGGGTTCCCTACCTTCCCAGCTAAATGCGATCAAAAAAATATATCATACATATCTTATGGAGATACCGCTCCAGCCGTTTTCATTGATCAATGATTGACAGAAGCACAATGGAGCACTCTTTATGACTCTCCTGCGAGACGTTTTCTTATCAAAATCAAGATTACAACCCGTCCAACGTAAAATGTCCTAAATGACACCCCGCTTATACTGACAACGTTCTATCACAACTAAAATTTAATATTACATACAACTTTGTCATAATAAGCTGTGTGGACGGTTAAATCAATGATATTCGTCCGTATGTGACAAGTAAATGATAGTTATTATTGTTTGACGAATATCTCTGTAATGACTCTCGTTTTGGATCTGATAAGGGTTTCTTGTTTTATTTTAACTTGGACTATTGTCTGTTCGTGTAGTTTATTGTACGCGGGACAGGGTAATTTGTTATAGTGAAACTACTTTGCATTTTGTTCGCGACTATTGATATGGGGGTTTTTTTATTAAACATTTATTGAGGCCGTTTGGAGCTGAGGCACAAAGGTGTGACTGTAACGCGATGGTTGTGGGTTCGATCCCTACCAGGGGGAATAAGTTATTATTTATTAATATTCCCTCGCTTTGGCACCAAGTCAAAAGCCTAGTGAATTCGGCCACTGATCAAGCAGTGCCTTAAAAACTCGGCGGAAAGTGTCTTACTAAACGGTGAGTGTGAAACAGAGTGTTTTAACAGTAGTGTGAGTTAGAGCGTGAAACTAAAAAAATATAATATAATTGCAAAATTTCCTATACTATTCTATATTGTCGCAATGACAATATTCAAATTTGGGTTACAAGATACAAACGTTGCCCATTCTATTGTTAGCTTTGTACTCTTTGAAGACAAACCACACACGACTGTAAAACACACAATACGTTTCTTTTAACGCGGATGTCAAAAAAACGTTTCCACAAAACACACGTCAATCGAACTAATTTTGTATGAAAAACGAGAAAAATTTAAACAATTTTCCTTACATCACCTCCATAACCCTTATTACACTGTGCTAAAGTCAAAAATACTGTATTTCTCATATCTTTAAAGTAATTTTAACCAATTAGTGTCAAAGAAATGGTTATTATTGATGTATGTGGTTACATAAACTCGGACACCGACAGATTGCCTTGTTTTCCACATTATTTTGAAGAGCGTAGGAAATTTGTGAAAGAACTTATTGTACAATGTTAGCGTTTGCCAGTCAAGCTGTTAATATATCAGGTGGGTTTCATTTTTGTATGTTTATTTTATTTTAGCTTTAAACTAGGTATATCCATAGCAGGGTAGAGAGAACCTACTGTTAAGAATATCCGTTCTCCCTTTGTTAGACATTGCGTGTTGAGTTTCGCAACTCAACGCCGCGCTTTGTCTTGCCAAAGCGGAATCTTGATCAGTACGCGAGTCACCGATATTACATATTTAAGGCACATTATCTATTAAGAGCAGTTATAAATAGGTACAACAGGGTAAGTTATACAGTATCCTCGAGTGAGAATCAAACCCATCCCTGCTCCCGTGAGTCATGATTGGTATCACCAAAAATTTACACAATATTATTCATTTCCAAATAAAAATTGAAAATCTTTGTTCCATTGTCTTTTAGACTAAAGCATTACTCGAGTTTTTGTGGCTTATGCCATTATACATTGATTTACATACAATTTACGAAATTACCTAAACAGTTAGCGGAAGCCTCATTATTTATAATGTTAGTGTCGTTACTAGAAATTATGTAACTTATTTTTCTGTGACAAAATGAAATATTTAACAATTGTATTTACTTACGATGTATGTCTACCAATATTTGTAGAATATATCAATTATGAGGCCGCAAAATTTTCAATTATATAATACAAATAGGTTTATCTTTGTGGCCAGTCGTGGTGCAGTGGAACAAGCGAGCGACTGTAAACACGACAAGCCATGGGTTCGATCAGGCAAAGAGTTGTTAGTTCGATTCTCTCTCTCGAGGAAATAATAATATTTTAATTTCCACCACTCAACATGCAATGCCTCCAGAATTCGACGGAAAGTGGAGAAAGAAAATGTCTTGATGAGAACAGAATGTCTTAAGCACACAGCGTAAAGCTAAAAAAACACAAAAGACAAAAAAATATATATATGTCACATTCTTTGACATATGACATTCGTGCACGAGTATATGATGTGGCTTACATGGAGACGGTAAGCGGAATATCTTACACATTCAGGTGGAAAGCGGTTTTCTCTGCCTACCCCTGGTATATGCGGGATTAAGATAATGCATAATGATAATTGATTAAAACCAGTCATAAATATAATAAAATTTCCAAGTAAATACTCTTATTAAATTTGCAATGCGTAATCTCCGTGAATAGCTCTCAAGTCTCAACATATTCAAAATGACTCTTTAGACAATCAATCTTGGACCCTTTTTAGGTAGAGGTCTGCCCACATCGACTGGAAGTCAGCTTTGAAATAGATGACAAAGGTTAAGCAAACGCTTATTTTATACTTATCAATAAAAAATAACTTTCTTATAATTATTGTGATTTCTTATCGAAAATTATATAAGCCGCAGCAGTTTTGTAATCCTTATAATTTTTTAAATTTTTCATCTGCAACCCCGTCTAATTTTTCGTTGAACAGTGTTTCGGTGTATGTAAAATGTATATGTGTTTATTCAATTACCTTATAATATGTATTTACATAGCCTGTCTCTAAGCTCGGAATAACAAAGTATCTTAACACTACTTTCTCCTCCAAAATATACGTGTACATTTAAAAAATAAACTGTCCAGAAAATCTTAACTTTCTACTCCCTTTTATATGAGACATGCGTAGGGTAGAAACTTAAGGGTTAAACTGGCAAGTCACGCGTCCAGTCCCGAGGGATGATCCGCTATGCATAGCCCATAGCCCTCGATTAGGATCGCTGTGAAATTGTTGAGAACTTAATGCGATGGAAACTGTGATGAGTCTTGTTTACTTATTTAGATTGTTGGTTGATTTAAATTTTTTGGCACGTTTCTGTCTAATCGTATAGTTTTTTTTTAATTTTATATATAGCTTGTTGAAATATTATTAAATAAGTGGAATTAACTAATTTCTTTTGCTTTTTTTGATAAAAAGATCGCAATTACGAACTAGGCGTCTAATATATGGTACGTATATCTTGCACACGGTAGGGTGGAAAGCACGAGCAGGACATAGGCTTATAACAACAATGTAAGTACAGGAAACCTAGAGTGAAGACACTCCGTTGTCTTCTTGACATTGAAATGATAATTCCTCAATCTTTCGAGGGTATCAGGCATAGCCCCGCTTCGATACGACTGTCTCTATCATATAATAAATTCAAGAAATCGAACTTACTACCTCCATTTATAACAAATTTATCCCTTAACTACAATTACACATTACAAAACCACATGATATAACATTCTGAAGAGATCACAGTCAAAAACTACCTTCCCCTTTAATTGAAGGTATCACTTACAAAACGGATGCGGCAACTTAAAAAATACTTATAAACTTATCCTAGCCGCTATTTTTAATCAAATTTAAACCTAATATCTTCGGAATAAGTATTTATTTCTCTATTATATTCTATAGTTCGTTTAAACACAGTAGCCACTTGAAGACCGGAAAGCTCCGTCAGTTTTCGCGCACTACTAACTCACTATACATCCCAACGTACCTCTATATAATGCCTATCATTTTAATATAATAATATATACAAAAGAATTTAATAAATAAGAATAGATGGGATTAACAAAAGATGAAAAAAGTGTACTTTAGATTGAAAAGATCTCGAGTGGCCATTTGTTTCTTATTAGATAGATATAATAAAAATTATTGTTTGCCTGTTATTTTTTACAACTCTTCAAACCAGTTACATACGAGTACAATACGTATCTATATTGTACAAGTGATGTTATAATGTACCGTAGTTTCTTATATATTGATATGGAGGTCATATTATAATATTTATTTTTTTATCCTAGAACTTCCTGTAGAGAGAAATTTAAATAAGTTCTTCGTTTCTTGTTTTCGCGGCTTTTTTTGTTCTTCCGGCTCTTGTTGCCAGAGTCTGCCTTCTGACTAAGTCTACTCCACTTTGCACGATTTTCAGCATCCACAGTACAGCACTTCTCATGTCCTGATGCAGGACTATTGCTTCTTTAGATCGTCCAGGGAACTAACTCCAGAAACAAATTTGGCTGGTATTTTTTTCAAACATAGTTGTCATCGTACCTTCTTAACCAACGCGCTTAGAGTTTATCATAGCCGTTTCATTTAAATTCCGCCAATTATCATGCAATATTTAAAAATTGAATGGAAAGCAAGAAACGGAGTGTTTTGACACTAGATTGTAATGTGAAGACGTAGATATGAAAAAATGGTCATAGCTAAGCTACCTTGTTCTATCTGTTTTGTCTAACGAAATTGAAGAATCATCGAATTCAATGAAACTGAAACTGAAAATCACTGTAGGTACCTATATAATATTATTTTCGTTTTCTCACCATGGTAAAAACGCGCGGTGTTTAGTTTCGCCACTTACCTTGCGATGTCTCGAGATTTATCGGAGAGTGGAGAACGTACAGCGGTAGATATTTAAAAAAAAGTGATAAAATGTTTATTTTCAAATAACACATATCATCTTATATCCACATACTTGTAGCCCGCGTGCCGCAACAATATGTGACCTACTTTTATCACTTCAGATTTATATTATTCCGCGACAACGAATACCTTTTAAATTATGTTTACTATTATATACAAGCAGCACAAAGAATCGTCGTGGCGGAGCGCCTGAATGTAAACACGGCGGTTCGATTCCCACTTGGGGTAATGAAATATTTTGAATTCCACCATTATTATATATATTATGCAATGTCTTGAAAATTGGGGCAGCTTTGGGGGTTCTGGCACAAGGGCACAAGACTGTAGGTTCGATTAATATTATAAAGTCTTAGCACTGGTAGCGAGGCAAAACGTGACGTGTACTTTTGCCAATCATCATGCAATACCTCCAGAATTCGGTGGAAAGTGGGAAACGGAAGTCGCTTATTCTCCCCACCACGCAATATGCAAATTCATGAGACAAGAAAATGTCTTAAAATATAAAATAATGATAAAATTAAGTGTTGAGTTGCCATTCTACACTACGGTAGTGATGGAACCGAGTCGTACTTGCTAATGGCCGGTTTTTCTAGCATTAGCATTTTGTATAGGTATATAGCTCATTTGGTGCAAATATTCCTGTATTTATGAAAAGTGTAACTACGATATAATTAGCGATATAACAGAAAAGATAAAAATAATTGATTATTAAGGCAAAAAAGTATGTAGGTACTTCTTTAATAATATATCTCCAAAAAAAACAATTATTAAAAGCATATTTAATCTATAAAACTTTGAGAAACGCTGATCGAGTCTCGTTATAATATTTAGTGGCACTCGTTGCTCTTGGGGACAAACTGCACGGAAGAAAGCACACCGTTAGCGACGCTAATGGTAATCGATTAAATTGTTTATACCTATTGATGGTTTGTGTTCGTGATATTTATGCGCGTGTTTGGCTTTTTCATTCTACAAGGTATTATTGGATTAATTCGACTGACATTACTGACATTTTTGAGGGATTTTCAACACTTTTTTTTACTTTTTCTCGTTAATGATTTCTATGTAGATTAGTGAAACTGAATATGACTATTGAAAACGAAGCTGCAGGCTAATAAAGCTTATAAAACAACCAAAATTGCTTTAACCAAGAATCGAATCCACATCCCAAAACATTTAACCCAATAAAAACCACATAAAAGAGCATTAGCAACGGCAATTTTATAATGATACTCATTCGCAAATTTATTAAATCCCTACAAACCGAAATTGACATACAAACAGTGCTATACAACGGAGGGTACACCATAATGGCTATGCAAATTAATCTGTCCTCAAACAGAGGGTTCTTGATGTGTGAAACTTGCAATAAAATTACCGATTATGCTTTTGAATGAATATTTGTTATGTATGACGTGCTTTTTTAATTTTTATTTTTCTTTTGTATGGTTGGCACTGTCCTTTGTGGCGGCGGTCGCGGGTTCAATTCGCACGAGCCATATTTTTATTGTATTTTAGTGTATAGTCCGTTCTATATCACTTTTATGTCTTATAAAAGTCTTTTAATTTTATTAAAAAGTGCAGCACAGTGACTGGACGTACATGTGAGATAGTTACGAGCTCGATTACTGCTACGGAGAATTAATTGTTTTCTTTATGTTGTTATTAAAGAGAGGCGTTGAGTTCAGGCACTCTACATGCAATATCTCTAAAATTGAATCGGAATTAGCAAAAGAGTGTCTTCATGCTGGGTTTCCTCAGGTTTCTGTTATGTGTGAGATACAAAGTAAAACTAAATATTTCATATTACATAGCAGGGTGGCGAAATTTTTTAATTTATTAAAAGTGCTATTATTATTTATTTTACAACTAATGAATAATACATTACATTCTTGAACAATAATTAAACAATTCAATACAAGCGCTATAGCCAAATCGATATAACAAAGAAAAAATCATATAAACCGATGCCTACCAAACTTCGCGGTTGTAACCATTGTAACCGATATATAATTTAAAAAGAAATCACTTGAGTCTAACAAAAAAAGTCCAATACACATATTTCTCTTACAAATGAAATAATACCTCCACTCGAAACACATTAGCTTTTAGAGTGTTGAAAAGAAAAACAAAATTAATGATTGTGAATAATTCGCAATAAAAATGCCACATGCGTGCAAATATGAGATGGGGGGGGACAATTATAACAAATTAATAACGTACACTCTACCCTTAAAACTCGAGTGGAGATTTGCGTTCAATGGTTCTTGCCTTTGTTGTATATTTTTAGCACCAACCACCCAAAATCAGCCCTATTCCTTGCTGAGAATATTAAAATTTTAATAAAAAACGTCGCGTCGGTTACGGTGTTTCTCCTTTAAAAACCCCATCAAGGGTCATCTTGGTGTTATATTAGAATTTAGACCTTATAACTGAACTTTAAAGCTGCAAACGAAAGCTCAACAGAAAGTCACTTGAATATTAAAAGTCTTGGTAATTATTCAGGAATCCATCCATCATTAATCACTGGGGGTTGCAAACGCTGTAAAAATGATTGTAGAAAAGATAAATTAGGAGATATGGTGGCTGGTGACGTTTATTTCGCGGCTACACACGTGGTTTGTGTGACAGACAGACGTACATATTGTTAGTGTTATATATGGCGGTACTATTAGCGGAACTATGGGGCTTTGTTATGCAAAAGAATTGGTTTTTATTAACTTTATACAAAATGAATGTATGGATATTAATAAAGGACAATCATTAGTAATAATGCGGAATAGTGTTAATGTATTATTTATATTAAAATCTATTAATAAATATTATACGCTTGTCCGATGGTACGTTTGTCTTTAAATTATACAAATTATATACATATGATGTACCTATCTACTTAAATAGTAGTTCTATGTAAATATAACTAAATAATTAAACATTCAACATTATGTGAAAGGAATTCCTAGAAAATAAAGACATTTTTAATTTAACCAAACGCGCGAAAGCCATCATGTCGCATTGGGACAGCGACTAAACGCGACGGTTGTGCGTTCGATCCCTACCCGGGGGAATGTTTATACCTATTTAAACTATTTTCTTTCTCTGAAAAATTTAATAAAAAGGAAATAGTACACTACACTTTCTGTGTATTTACACTAGGTTCCCTCTGTCTACTCTCCTTTTAGCGTGATAAAGCGTGAAGCTGATAATAAAAATAGTTATACAAAACTACTAGCAGGGATTTAAATAAAATAATTAGGTCAATATTATAGACTGTACTATAAAATAAGCTTATTGAGGAAACTAAAGCTTAATGGCATAATTTTCTTCGTATGACGATACCGTCGTACGCGTGGTAGTCACGCGATATTATTTACCTACAAGAATTTTTGTATTCATTCCTGTTTAATTTCACGCTAACCTAATAATAAGACACTCCGATGAAACTCAACACCGTGCTTTGTTTTGTTACCAGAGGCAACGAAAATATTAAATTTCTAAATAATTAATGAAAATTAAAACTACGACAGACTCTTCAAATCAAATATAAGAATAAACAATTTATATTTTATTATAACCTAGCGGCCCGCCCGCGGCTTCGCCTGCGTGAACTTTTTTTTTTTTTTAATTTGAGATTCCTAGCACATGTAGTTTCTGAGATTTTGTGATGAATGAGTGACCTTTCGATTTTATATATATAGATAGATAGATAGAGAGATAGACTAATATAATTGCTAATAATAATAATCAAAGTACTCGAGTTTTCTTAATTAAAATGACATTATTATAGTACACGACCCCAAAAGTCATAGACAAAGTTGAGAAATCATATAAATAGCAACTCAATTAGAATATATGTAATATTATACAATCTTTGACATATTGTTTCTAATTTCACTCGTGACCGTAGAATGATTGTAAGTGACCTTTGCCCTTAATGTAAAGTTCATGTCATTGTTTCTTTGAATGACTACTATAACTAAAGTTATATTATAGAAGACTATAGTAGAATAGAATAGAAGTATAGATATTGTATACCTTATTTAGGGTACCTTCAAAGGTTCAATAGAATATTGACATCAGAGTAATGTTGATATGATGTCAGTCGTGGTGTAGGGGCAAAAGGGGCGACTGTCGCAATAGGTTGTGAGTTCGATTTCCACTCGAGGAAAGGATATTTAATATTTTCATTTCTTCCATTCGCTGTTTTGATTTTCAAAGAAGAGCACGGAGTATCTTATCACTACTCGGCCTAACTACGCTGCTATCTGGAAAAAAATTAAGCCAAAAAAAAAAAAAAAAAAAAATCGAATCTATGACCTTTCTTGATTTACCATATGGTCTCCCCTTTTTTAAGACCTCAACATATTCTCATTGAACATAGAAAATCACTCAAACATCGTACAAACGAATCGTAATACAAAATCAACGGTATTAAATTCAAAGCACAATTCTACTCGAAATAAGGGTTTGAATACAAGAAAAATACAAAATAATATTTTATTTGTTATTTGTATACCTCGTTTCAATACACGTTAGTACCTACATCCTTCAATATTCAATTATTTTCGACCCAATTTAATAAATAAGGCGTTTTTTTATTTTCTATGGAAAAACAGCTTCACCTTTCGTCTCACCAAGCAGGATAGGTAGAGGGAACCTGGTGTAACGTGCAGTAAAAAGGAAACACTAGATTAGGTTGCTTATCGTTGATACCAATACCATGGAAAGAAAAATGAACCCAATCTCTTTATTTGGGACCGTCATAGCTCAGTGGAACAGCGTCGAACTTTAAATCGCGACGGTTATGGGTTCGATATCCAATGGTGGGAATGATTATATTATAACAGTTTTCAATTCTTCGCTCAATTTCTAAACAATATGCGGTGTTGGGTTCTGAACTGAACACATGAATGAAATATATATGTTTATTTCATCGCTATAGTAACAAAACAAAGCGCAGAGTTGAATTCCGCCGCTTTTCGCCCAATGTCTCGGTAATTGAACCGTGCGCAGGAGCGAAAATAGAATGTCTTAGTAATAGATTCCCTCTGCTTATCTTACTATAACTAAGCGACATACTATGTGAAGCTAAAAAACCAATCAAAAGCTCACATTTCATCATAAAATGCTACAAATTTCTATTAACATTTCTATTCATAATAAAATACAACTATAGATATATAAAATATTAAGGAACTATTTACAAAAAGATATAATAAGATATAATATAAAAGATAATGACTGTGCAATCGCAAGTATACAAAGCTACCCGTTCTTGCCTAACTATATATTAAGGCAAAACACCTTTAATTAATCTTGACAACGCAACGGCCGTATGTGGATATATCATTTATCATTTGATAGCAGAAGATGGAAGGTTAGAAAAATTTTACTCTGGCCATTGGTTGGTGATCTTTTATATTGAACTATTGATTGAATTAAATTGTTTAATTTTAAAACTTGTGATGGTTCTTTATTCGATTCCCTCTTGGAAGAATAAATTATATTAATTTTCTCAATCTGGTAACAACAAACAATGTCACGACACTTGAAGAGGAAATGGAGAACGGAGTGCCTTCCACAAGGTTCGCTCTAGCTATCCTGGCTTATTTTCCTTTCCTTGCTTTGGTAGACAATGTGCGACGTTGAATTATCATTGCAAAATAAGGAAGGGAGTTTCTATCACTACGATTCCCTGCGCCTACCCATCAAAACGGGAAAAAGCGTGAAGCTGCTTTTTAACCGACATTTTCGTGACTGAGTGACGTCATATAGCAATTAAAACGACAATTAATCTTTATCAAGGTAGCATTATAAAATGTTAACAGAATAGACTGAATGAATAGTTCGTAATGAAGCTTTTCATATAGACACAGACGTGTATGGGCTTTAATAGATAAATTTTATGTGTGTATTGATAATTAACTATTAACAACTTTTCGTAATCGAATGTACTATGGTTGTTTTTATTGTATTTGTATTTTAATATTATAAATCAGAGGCCGACATAGCTCAGTGGCACGGCATTTAAATGCAAAAGCGAAGGTTGTGAGTTCGATTTTTACTCAGAAGAATGACTAATTTTCTTACCCCCGAAAAGTCAGGAATGGAATGTCTTAACACTACATTTCCTCTGCCTATCCTGCTATAAGGGAGATATAGCTTAAAAAAGGGTTAAAGTCAACTTTTAGAGGCTACAGACAAACACACTTAAGTCGAAGAAAACCTTCTTTGAAGTCCCAACTTTGAACAATGACCTGTAAACTAATGATTAATTCAAACGATTCCGGAATCCTTTTTTGATTGTGGCCATTAATTTTGCGATTTAAACTAAGAATAATGGTATAAATTATATATATTTCTTATTTCATTACTATGAATAACATTTTGTATAAAACCATAATACTAGCATTTTAAAGTGAAGTTACATAGTCAAGTCAATAAGAGAAAATAAAAGTCAAGAGTCAAAATAAAATTATTAGTGGAACATAAATTAGACAAAGTTGTACCAACATATCAACATTAAGGTGACAACAAAATCATGGAAAGTAATTAGAGTTAAGTATAAACAAACATTCGTCAAGCACCTTAAATTTAATTAAAAATTATTTGATAAGATGTACTTATTTGTCGGTATAATATTTAGATAATAGAAAACAGACTCACGACAGACAGACAAACGGATATACGAAAAACAAAATGATCCGTTTTTGTATTGAGTTGCGGAACCCAAAAAAAAATTAATAATCAATTGGTTAATCCTGTCATGTCGTTATTTTAATTGTTTATTAGTTCATTTTACAAGAAATACATTTAAAACATTTAACACCAACACTCTAAAAGCTCAACAAAAACAACAGAATAAAATATAATAGAATATAAATAGATTAAAACAATTGAATTGAAAAATCCTCTGAATCTGGCCGTAATTATTAAATTGAAAACCAAGTTCGTCACCGTTCGTCGTTCGTCGTTCGTCGTTCGTTCATATCAAGGGGTGGCCGAGAGTCCCATTCAGTGCCTACATTATTAATAAACGAGAAGCAAAATGACAATACCTTATCCTTTTTCATTTGATCGCAATGTTACTGTAAATATTATATAATATAATAAATGGATGAGCTTTACTTTGCAAGATCTTTCGCGTGGACAATGAAGCGTAAAATCGAAGAAATTTAATTTTTTTTTTATTATGTAATGGGTTCCAAGGAACCTACTTGCCAAATTTCAATAAGCTACTCAGCTGGTAAGGAAAGGATACTTTTTATTTAGATTTGTATCCACCCGCAACTTCAACAACATGAATTATAAAACTTTATATAGGTACTGTTCCTAGTTTCTATAAAAAGTTAAAAATTTCTCTATTAGAAGATACTCTCCTACACTCTACAAGGACTCTACATGCTTAACTATAGCGTTCTACGCCGGGTGAGTTTTCTGTGAATGACTCAGTTAATAACGAAAGCTTTTTTTAATATTTAACCTAGTTACCGACCGCAACTTCATGTGCATGGACAATATAAAACGTGTAAATTTTGTCTCCGTTGTCGAAGATATTTCAGGATATCCCCCCTACATTTGTATAGGAACATGTCAAATTTCAGCGTCCTACTCCACGTAATTTCGCTGATGCTTTCTTTGTAAGTCACACAGTAACGGATGAATTTTATTTTAAAACGATATGTTTTGTTTATAATTACAATTAATACTGTAATTATAAACAAAACATACATATTCAGTAAGTACTGAAAGTGACATTTAATGAGGAATTCTTATTTTATACATATCTTGGAACTGTCGCATAAAGCTCTCCAACAATCCTTTCGTAGAAACCAGTAGCGCCATCTGTCGAGCTCGTGTATTGTTCCCTTTGCTTAGACTTATAAACGTTGTTCATACTAAATGTATATTATAATAATTATTCAATTAACATTCATTTAGTGCAACGATGACATACCTATATGTACTTTTAAAAAAAAACCTTTGATTTTAAACATTTTATTTATTTTGGGTTCATTCATTTATTATCGATTAATTAGTTATTAAAACTTTCAAATAAAATACTACAAAAAAATTGTAATTTTGTAATTTTTAAGTAAATAAGCCTAACACCGCATTTTCCACACCTACCTAAGCTAATAGAATTTTATATATATATTTAATATTTTTTTTCTTTACTTGTCTAAGTAAGAATATAATGCACATGGATGTGCATGATGATGATGATGATGATGTGCATGTATAATATATTATGCTTGCTATACGTGCTATATATGTGCTATACTTGCTTTAAAATATATCACATTATGTTAAGCACAAGTCAACACTGCTACTATGAAACTTTTAGATAATTATAGATTTAAAAATCTTATTATGAACTAAATGAAAATAAGTTGTCTAAAATAACGATTTAATCGTAATATTATGAAAAATATTAGACTCGAAAAGTGTCTCGAAAAAAAAAGTATTTTTCTTAAAACACTCATACTTATTTTTCAAGTTATTTATTGGTGTATATAATCAATCTTTTACTAAATAATTAGTAATTATATTTCTTCAATATGACTTGGAAATGATAGATGTATATTGTATTTTAGTTCTTGCAATTAACCTATTCGAAAATAATAAAATTAAGCTTGTTAGTTCGCCATATAATAAATAGTAAATCACCTAATGCCGTCGGACACGAGTAAACTTCTACAAGTTGTACATAAAATTTATTTGAAAAAAATAATGTTATTAAACATAAGTTATTAAATTTCTGTATTTTTTAAATTAATAACATATTAATAATATAGCTGTATACTTAAAAGTAATTGATTTAAAAATATTTCGTAGTTAGTTCAAATTGATTTTATAATTAAAAAAAATTAAGCTTTTGAAAAATGATTTGCCTAAAATCTGATATAACCATTAGATAAATCTCGGTTATCAATATTATTCAGGTAATAATAAAATTTTTAGTTGTATATGAAATTTTAGTATTTTTTATAAGTCTATAAAGATATATTATTATCCTGTGTGTGTGTGTTTGTTGACCTTAATATTTTTTTATACTCTTTATAATTTGACTCATTAAAAAATTAATTACTTATTGCAAAAACACAAATTTATTCATACAGGGTAAAACAACACAAAGTAAAAGAAAACAAAGTTATAAAATAAAAACAATTTTGTTTATTCGTATGGCGTTAACAAATTCTTTCATCAAATTAAGTATATAATACATCGTTGGTACTGACATCGATTTAGAATTACAAACTAGTATGTACATTTGATAGCCACTATTCCACTTACAATTAAATCGACTAATTTACAAATACTCCAAGTAAATCTACTCTGGTAATAAATTAATTACACGAACCGATGCCAACCGATTGCGAGGATCAAACATCGGAAAATCAGAACTAATTAAACTTAACACGTTATGCTAATACAATATAGAAGAACAAAAACCAGAATTCACATGGAGAACTACAGCTACTGAATTGTGACTGACGCCTACATAAGTACATGAATTAATCTCTTTTTGGTACCGATCTCACTTCACAATATGAACAACCTGCTACTTAAATATCTGAAGACGCGCGAAAACAAAAAAATCACAGTCTAATAAACTTAATACGACACCCACTAACGGGCCTACGTTTCAACATATTTACAAGCACTGATATGAAACACACCGGATGTACAATATTCAACTAAGCGTAAGTCTAAAAACAATAAATAATGTCCTCATTTGATCGTCTTTACTTTAACACATCACTGCCATACCCTAAAAGATGGATGTCCTTCAAGGAAGGCACGTTGGTCTTCAATATATGACGGAGACCGGCCGTCTCAGCTGGTCGTCGTGAGGGCTGTGCTGCGTTGGAGTAACCGGCGATACCGGCGAAGATGGGGCCGCGCCGTACTGGTGGAACAGGGGTGAGGAAAAATGCTTGGGCGGAGCCGGTTGCGTATATAGTGAAGAGTAGAACGAGGATACCACAGCGGCAGCCGAGGACGCCGTCGGCAGCTTCTCAGCGGTCGGAGCCATCAATTTTGAGAACTGCAGGTGATCTAACTGATGTGGGAAATATGGTGGCACAGCTGGATATGGTAGAGCATCTAATGGTCCCACAGTGGGTGCTGGACCCGCAAAGTAAGGCAGCGGGAAACTCGGGAAGGCGCCGGCTCCGGGAGCTGAGCCAGGTGTGGGAGGTTTGGGCTTCCTCCTCGGCCTGTATTTGTAGTCCGGGTGTTCCTTCATGTGTAGTGCACGAAGCCTTTTCGCTTCATCTATAAACGGTCTCTTCTGCATTTCAGTCAACAACTTCCATTCGGCACCGAGACGTTTAGATATTTCCGAATTATGCATCTTCGGGTTATCCTTGGCGATTTGCCTACGCTGGAGCCTCGACCAGACCATGAAAGCATTCATGGGTCTCTTAATATGACCCTCCGACTGCGGCGAGGAGGCAGGCAGCGGCTGCGGCGCGCTCGGGTACTCCGGGAGCATACCGGGATGCATCGAGAACGCGTACGGATGATGACTTAGTGTCGACATATTGACAAATAAAATAAACACAGAGTTCTGTTAGAACATTAGCTACTATGGCACAATGGTGAATGAGCACAGACGAGAGACTGTTTCGCGTCGGACTCGGGCGGTAGACTGATGGTGTGTCGTGGTGCCCGCGCGGGCCTGGCGGCGGGGGGCGCGGTCGAGGCGGCGGGCGGCGTGGCCCCCACCAATGGGTAGCCCGCGAGTACATCTCGAGCCCCTCCTCGCGGAGTAGCGGCGTCTCTATCCTACCTCGTACAGTTCGTGCCCCCTACTCGTCGCACCAATACCCCTCGGTACTGCGGAACGTACAGCTGTTTAGAAGCATATCACAAGCTCTCTTATGCATGATATAACCGCTGTAATAGAACTCGGTCTTAAATTTACCTTTATGTTTAAGTTTTATTTCTTTTTATATAGAATATTTTTTTTATTAAATAACATATAATAGAGATAAAATTAAGGAACTACTTACACAAACTTTTTTATAGATCCACAAACTTTTTTATTTATGCACAGTATTTCAAATACTTATTACTGATATGCAGAAGTATTTAGATACACGCATATTTATCTATAAAAATGTTGTAATAAGTATCTACGTAATTATAATAACATGTCATGTCATGACATAGTATGTCATAAAAAAATATTATACTACCTTTTGCCTGCGGATTTGCCTCCATAGACGAACGGAAGTAACTCACACATCAACACATGACACATTCCAAGTACCCGAGGTAGCTCTGACCGCAGGTAGGTAGGTACAGTGGGTTACATGGAATCAATTAACGTGATCCAATATATTGCATATAGAACTATAGCTCTCAGCTTCACTATATTAATACCGATAGATTATACTATAGATAGATGCACGTGTAAACGATAATTATAATAAATAGATTCATTAAATAATATAATTATTACTTTAAAGCAATAATTAAGCATCTATCAAATACAGTTTCCCAAAAAAAATTGAATTAAAGAAATTATTTTAAACATAAAAAAAAATACTTAAAATTTCATATTTCATACAAAATAAAGAAAATGGATGTTGGAAGTGAATAGATCAACATTACACGATTTACGACCGCTAAGCGATACCTCGTAAAGTTCTAACATAAATAAAATCCTTTAAAGACCAGTCTTATGTTATTAATGAACAATGCGTGAAAATAATGAAACATACAGTTTCATTAGCTCTAAAATAATAAAATTATTTTTCATTTATTTAATATTAGAATTTCTTTTATTTTATTCATTGCCTTTTGTCAAGATTCCTACCATAAAACGACAAAAGGCAGTATTTAATGATATTATCTTAAAAATAGTTATAATTTCAAAAGGAATAAGAACAAATTAAATTAAACACTTACAGATACCTAGTCAAATAAAGGCGGGCGTTTGGCGTTAGGCAATGTCTGAGAAACTAAGTAGCGTATTATATTGCTATACTCGGAATAGAACGTCAAGCTATAATTTCAAATATACAATTTTGTTTAGTCCTACCTTACACCTATCTTCCGTTTATTTATAAGGACGGTAGGAACGAAGGAACTAGTGTAGGGGGTTTTTTTAGTTACACTCTGTATTCTTCACATAGCAGGAAGAAAGAGGGAACGTGGGAACCTAGTGTTAAGGTACTCCGCTCCCATTAAGACACTTCCGTTCCACACCCCGCCGAATTCACGAAACATTGTGAGTTAGGTTAATCATACAAAATGAGTTATGGAAAAAAGTTATGAGTTAAATTTCTTGTAAATAAATGTCGTGCTCTATATGAATTAAATTTCCATTCTAGTGCTTTATACATTTAATTAAGATATGTCTTAAATTAATTTTCTTAACCAGATGAAATTTTCAAACTACTTTTCAAATTGAAAAATACTTTTATGTTGTTAAAGTGTATTTTCATTTTAAGTGATGTTAAATCTGTGCTACAAAAAATATTTATTTAACCATAGGTATAATGAAGGGCCATTCCATTATTTAATTTTTATTATTATTAACGGTAATGTAATTGTATATAAGTAAATATTAAATCTATTTATTGTCATTTAGTATAGATATTACTTATGGGTTTTATAGGTATACCTCTCTATACATCTACCTAATACCTTTTGTTAGAGGCGTCAGACACGCTCCGTTGCCGTTGTTCATTTGCGGCACAAAAACAATTGAACTCACTAACGGGATGACCACCATAAAAATATTAGAAACCATCATAAAAATATTACTTAAGACGAACACAATGCAAAATCAATCCAATGTTACTACAAATAGAATTCAAAATCAAATCTCTCCGATTACCATTGTAAAGCAATGCTTCTTACTTCTAAGAAGCCCCTTTATAGGAATAATAAAATAATAATTATACCCTAAGCTAGGTATTTCTTGTAATTTTTATTGCTTACGAGCCGCTATTGTCATTTATTGTTGATAGTTTAAATTGCTTCAATGCTACGTGCCAAATGTATTTAAGCTCTCATACTAAATATATAAGTAATGGTAGAGTAGACTATTATGTTATTTAATAAATCTTTTGTTAGATGTTTCCGAGGCACATTATAGGTTTAGTGATAATTTTCTATTTTTCTCTTTTTCCTAGGTTTGAAAGTCGATATTTTGGGACCTAAATGGATTTTTTAGTAACTGTGTTGCTCTTATGACAGATATCGTATGTAATTATATATAATTATACTGTAATTATTTTAGTTTATAATGTAAATAATACTTCAACGTACTTTTTCCATCGAAATAACTGTTTTTAAAGTAAACCAAAATATTTAAAACTAAGAAAAAGACACTTGAATAAATATTTAACTTTATCGAATTCACACGGAAAACAGAGAATGGAATGTCATGACTTTAACTACTTCCTGTCAAATCAGCTATATACAAGATATTATTACCTTAGAGATATTTGCTCCGTGCTGCGCTTTTCGCCGAATTCTAGAGGCATTTCCTGTAGAGTTACGGAACTCAACGCCGTGCTTTGCCTCGTTACAAGAGCGAGAAAATGAAAATATTAAATATTTCATTACCTTATAAAAAAAATCTTTACTTTGCTTTTCCTTTTTCTCCCTCTAATCTAAAAACATTGTATGTACATTTAATGTTATACCTATAGCTACTAATAGCGCCATCTATCTGTAATTTTATTAACAAATTTAACAACGCTCTATCAAATTAGATAATATCATATGTAACATCTATATATTATATAAAGTATAAAAGCTTACTTTATGCAAAACTAAAAAATATATATAGATATCTAATAAATTAATTAAATATCTTTTATTAAATCATTTATTTGTTTCCGTACTTCGTGTACTAGATACAGAGTATCATGGATGTATTTCCAATATAATATTATTCCAACCCCAATATTTTTTTTTTCAACCGCTAATTTTACCAAAAAATATTGATTTGGAAACTCAACCCAACGTCCGAAACAATTTTTTTTTTTTAATTATTACTACTAGATACTACTAGGTAACCGTGCCCATTAACTGTTGGAAAGTATATAGGATAGATATATTTTTCGAGTATAATTTTATTTCTCATGAAATGGAAGAAACTAATAATATTTGATTTAGTAATATTGTCTACATAGTTTCTTATAATAAAATGAAAATGAGACTAGTAACGCCATCTAGTTTTACTGTAGGTAATAGGCGATTTTAGATCAATAATTGACTCTATCATAGGGTAATGGGTGCCTGGTTGTACACGTAACGATCCTAGGTCGCATGTATCGAATCGAGCTAGGGATATTTATTTAGAAAAGAATCTATAAAACAAGTAACGGTTGCCACCGTTATGGTGAAATCTTTTCATTCCCTCTCTCCGGTAACGCTACGCTCCGGTAACGCGCAAAGCGCTACGTAGAGTTTCGGTGCTAATCCCACAACGTCTTTAAGCTGGGTGAAAAATGGAAAAAGAAGTGTCTTAACACTAAGTTCGAGATGCCTACTCTGATACAGCGTCAAGCTGTAGTAAAAAATAAGTGGCAAGTCCTCCTCTTGACAAAGCCGGATATAGGCAAAAAAAATATAACCTATAGCACTAAAACAATTTTAAAATATAATATAGACATTTTAAAAATGAATTTAGTTGTTTTACAACGTTGTCGTGTGCCGATATTTTTTTCTATTCAAAAAGTTAACTTTAGTGCAATCATAAAATAAAACAGATAAAGAAAGAAAGGAAGAAAGAAACGCATTCTTAAGAAATCAGAAATAAACATTAAAACTACAATGTCGTTTGTAATTTTCAACTATTACGCAATTTGCTCATTTATTTTTTGAAACTAAAACTTTTGAAGCAAATTAATATTTTATTAAAATTTAACGCCATTTTTATAGAGTTGAGACATTTCTATTTGTAGACGATCATTGCGAATTCAATCTTTTTATATACTCACTGAGAATAGGTTTTTTTATGTAGGTATAGGTACATAATATATTAATTAAAAAAGCCTTTTTTAAAAAAACTTTTTGTTTTCAAAACAAAACAAAAACAAAAAGTTTTTGTATTGTACAAATCAAGCCATTTCATTTGATACCCACATTAGATGGGTTGTGTAAAACTTTGTAATCCACCATTTTAATCCGGCGGCCATTTTGAAATAACAATAATATTGATTACATATAATAAGAACTGAAGTCATAATCCAAATTTCAGTTCAATCATATAATGGGAGGAGGGTCAAATTCAGCTTGCAAGATTTCACATAGCTACCGTTACTGCGTAATTGGCAAAAAAACACACAGACAATCCTATCAGACTTAGAAAGTTATAATTTAGCATGTATGGAGGGCAGGGGAGCACTACACGGAGAGAGGACGGGAAACGTACAAAATCGTGAGTGACCACTATATATAAAATCTCCATACAAAGTTGTTTATAAATCTTAAGGTAGCTTGATAGGAACGTATGACTTAATTGGCGACGAGCACTTGGGCAGTCGGGTTCGAATTTGGATATGTTAAAAACTAATTCCACCACCCACGGAATTAAACCTTAATGCAGTTATAATGTTAGGTTGAAGCGAAACTGAATTCTATATTGCTTAATTTTAAAAGGATATTTCTTTCATAACACAACAATATTATGAAAATATTGAAGTCAGACGTCCAAAAACCTTTAAAATATTCACATCTCAATATACAAAGATATAACATCTTTGTGTGTAGATATCATCATTAAAAATAATTAACGCCAACTAAAAAAAAAACACCCTTTCCTTGGCCATGTAAAAAAATGGCAACTCTATATATCAACATATAATATAATAACATTATACAATAATAGTTCTCGCACCTAATTACTTACGAAGGCACAATACGCGAGGCGTTTTTCAACGGGGCCTGCTTCGCAGCTAGCTGCTACTCCCGTCGACAATGGCATCCGCAACCTTATTCGCCCTATCTTCCTATTTTAATTTACTCAAATTTCCCATGACACCTCAGTCTACATACCATTAATTTTTTTCACTGGCCCACTACCTCGATCTTTTTTAAATATTCATTTTTAAAAAATATGAGGGAGTATGTTAGATTTTTAGTTGAGTTTCTTGTTTAATTTCGACGGGGCTGCGAAGTAAATTATGTATTAAAAATACAGCATGTAGGTCATAGAGAGGCATTATAGTGTTTTTTAATCTAAATTTAAAATTAGCTACTTAGTAAGCTTGGAGAGCTCGAGGTGGTATAAATATATTTTTTCGAGTCTATAATTATGAAAAAAATTATTATAAACATTTTACTTTCGTTATATACACATACTAACTTTTATTTGCGGCTTCTTGCCATCGGTGAAATGGTAATTACTGGACCGCAGGTAGGTACAGTGAATCGATTAACATTATGTAATATAGCATATATGAATGTCATATTCAAAATATTTCTTCAATTTCAAGCACTAACTTTCTGTAATTAGCGTACATACAGCCAAACAAACTCTTCGACTTCATGATACTAGTATGAATTTGTGTTAATTTCAAAATGGTTGTATTTAAAAAATATATGTTATTATACTTCTGTACTACTTAAAATGTACTTTATTAAAAACTATAAAGAACTTCATGACAATAAATACCTAAGTATATACCAACTGTGGCTATTTCTCTATAGAATATTCTTCCATATATGCCTTTTCAGTATACTTTGTCTATTTTGCTTTGCTTTAAACTATTGTAAATAACCAGAAAAACGTATTATCTAATACAAAATATTAATTAAGGAACAGAAAGAAATTATGATTTTATTAAACTAAAATATCCTTAAAGCCCATATAACTATACCATACCATATATATTTCAATATTTTTCTAATCAAAAACCATAATTCTACTAATATTATGAAACAGAAGAATTTGTTAGGTTGAACACGTTAATGTCAGAAATTACTGCTTCGTATTAAAAAAATATTATATAATCAATTGTACTTACGGACAGAGAACTTGGACACTTAGAATATCAATATCATATACAACTATTAGCTCCTCCCATATGATCCCCATAATGCAGCTTAATCTGTATCCCATATAATACAGACAAAACCGCATTAAAAAGCTAGTTTAACCAAACCTTAGTTAAAAATATATATATTAAACCCGAGTTGAACGTTGCCACCGAGCCTTCCTATGTGGGGGGGGTCTATTATTTTTCATCAGAATGCACTCGGTTAATGCCCACCAATGATAATACGTATTGTGCGTGTCGTCTCGCGGGCAATCTCAATAATGTACGAGTACGAGTGTACATTGTGACTCCAGAGTATTTAATATTATTTTATTAAGGTAATGCTGTCGGTATTGGATAATTAAAGTGGATATGGGTAGGTAGGTATGTTTTGTAAATGGTGATTGTGGTTTTGTAAATTTTGTCTGGTGGTTTCGCGGTATTTGGTGATTGAGATGGTAGTGGATTGGTATTCCAAGTTGGGGACAGTAAAAAGTCGTTGCACTTGAACTAATGTAATAGAGCGAGAAAATGTATTGAATATTTGGGAAGCTTAGAAAAGAATAAAAAAAATGTATGTATGTAATTTGTATTTATGTAGGTATTTTATATTTATTAGTAACATACGTCAGAAAATCTTAAAAATCTTGACTTGGGCCATTTGTAACATGATATGATCGTGGCGCTGTAGAATAACGTGTGACGTTAAATTCAATCAGTTGATTTTGGGTTCGATATCTATTCGTGGTAATTAGCTATATAATTTTTTCGCTCTGGTAAGACAAAACTCGCGTTTTGTCAGGACTGGATGGACTTCAGCCAATCAACACGCAATGTCTTTAATAAACGGCGAAGTGTCCCGACTCTACCTATACTGCAATACGTGATGAAGCATGACACTGTTTTTTTTTATTTAACAGTAATCAGTTTCTCCTTTCTAATTGTAAATATTAGTTTTGTCACAATGACAAAGCATTGAAGTGCAAAGTAATTTCTTCAAACAAAAGTCCCTTTTCTATACACATAAAGGAAAATATTATTATAAATAATAGACATTTTGTCTAAAAGTCTTTGACAATACATTCATAATTTTATAACGAGCATACAACCAATAAAATAATAAATATTTCTAATATTACACTAAAAGCCTTATGGTGGCTATAAAACCATTTGTTCGTAACTAACGGCTTACTTTGTTTCTCTCATCATTTAACTCTAAAAGTTAAGTCCTAAGCTTAAAGACCTTTTTCAAACTCCTTTTTATAATGGACGAGGGCTTGTCCATTTTATAATTACTGTTTTGTTTTTACCGATAAACTCGTCGAAATTACCGTTTTATAATTTCCAGAACAAAAAACTTCTGAGTCCGCGTAGGTACTACCTGATTCAAATTCAAGATGTAAGTAATTTTGAATTCTGAAATTTACATTAATAATTCTACTAGAACCTTTTTTTAATATGGATGGATCTCGTTTGCCACCTCACAATTTTTAAGACATTGTTGAGAGTTGTGTTGCGGAACTCAACGCTGCCCTTTGGTTTGTTACAAGAACAAATAAATTAAATTAATGTATTCCAACGAGTGAGAATCGAAGCTATTGAGTGACTCAGTAACTAATTTCTCCGTCTGTTCTCCTTTATAATATGTATATGGAAGATGCAGTTCGCTAAAAAGTCTCATATAAAAAAGATTTATCAAAAAAAAAACCCAAAACTCTCTGCCTCTCATTTTTAAGGTTCCATACTCAAAGGGTAAAACCGAACCTTATTACTAACACTCTGGTGTCTGTCAGTTCGTCTGATACCAGGCTGTAATTCACGAACGGTGATAGTTAGAAACTTACACTTACAAATAATGTATTTATGTTGCCGTTATGCGGGGGGCTCCAAGCAAACATTCATTTTGTTGCTGTTTTTATAGTTAACGATACGGAACCCTTTATGCGCGATTCCGACTCGCACTTTGCCGGTTTTAATTCGAACATAACAAGATCTATTTCAAAGTCACGTTTTGTTCCACCAAACAATATTTTTTAACGAAGTGTCACATCATACGCTATACATCAAATACTATTCAAACAATTGTGAATACGTACGAAGAGCAGCGCTTCTTAAAGTTTATTTCAATTTTTGCAAAATTTTCTAATTAACCCGCGAACACAATAACTGTGAGCCACACATAAACAACACCGAGGGTGACAAGAAATGTTAATAGTACTTCCTTTAATTATATACAACTATTCAAAAATAAACAATTTTTTACTTAAAAGCTTATAAAATAAGGTTCCAAATCGTAATTGTAACTAAAGGACTAACTAAAACCTATTTTTAATTGAAATTGAGCTCTATTTTTGTGATATAAAGTAAAAATTTAGACAGCAAGTAGTTACAAAGTTGCACAGGGTTGTCACAAACAAGTTCATTATGCACTTAGACAATTAGTGTATGCCCGCGGCCGCCTTGTCATTGTAGGCCCTGGGCCCTTCCGTTGTACCTTCCTAGGCCCTACCACCTATTTGATTATGCTCATTAGGGAACGAAAGCATTTGAAATGCATGCTTATAGATAGGGCGTGATACTGTTTTAGTTTTAATATTGTTACGAACATAATGGATCGTAGAATTTGTAAGATGTGTGGATATATGGGACTTTTTTTATAAAAAATGGTAAATAAATATAAAAAGTATATCAAAACATGATTATATAATAAAAAATCGTTGTGGTGCAAGGGCAAAAGCCCGTGTCCTCGTTTAAGGTAATTTTTATCCACCCATTAAAGAGCCACACTTTGCTGCCAGATATTTCCAAATGCACATGAAAGCATACAAATCACATCTGAAATAGTAGAAAACTTCACCAATTTTAAAGACACAGTCCAATACCTAAGCAATTTAAATTCAACATTTATACATACGAATACGAATACTATTTCTAACATTTCTATGAGAAGTCCCAATTTTCTAACCCGTAGTAAAATGTACGCTAGATGCGCATCCGGTGTCCATCGTATCTATCCATGCGAAATCCGGATACAACCAGCGTCGGAACCGCCCCGAACCGGTTATAACCGGACAAATCCGGTTAACGGATCAGTGCTTGGCTTTGGGTAAGCAACGTATGCGGTCACGTTTAGACATGTTAGATATTCGTAATAATTTATCTAAGTTACCTATAAGTCTAATATGTTTGAAGCTTTTAGTTGTTTTAATTTATAATATAGTTGCACAATTTATTCAAAGATTTTTATATCAAAATTATACTTTGAAGAAGAAGATTGGACGACTAAAATATGAAAAAAAAGTAGAGCAATATCTCGTTGGCTCTTCTCAAGTTTCTCTTCTCGGTTAATATTGTTTACACATTTCACATTTAATAGATTTTTTTTCCAATATTTATACGCCATTTTACCATTTTTTCCCTAAATTCCCATCAAAAACACTGTAAACCTAATACCACACGTGCAATCCCGCCCAGACCGCCCTCATACTAATCACTACGCTAATTTATGGCTTATTTATCAACAAATCGAAACACCACAATGCGCTCGCAACACAATTGCCTGTTTTCACACACCTCTGATTATAGTCTAAAGCTACTGGAGGAGTGCGGTTGCATTATACATGGATTTTGACAGCTAAATTGTATAGAACACCTCCGAGATATTATGACGTGTCAAATAAATACTGTACTTAGTGGTCGTGGGTTCGATTCGATGTATAAATTATGACGTTTGGCGATCAAATGGAATTGCTGCCCACTAGTTAGTTCTTGAAAGTCAAATGACAATATTGAAATATTATTTCTTAATATGATTATATTCGTAAAGTCCATAATAATATTATTTTCTGTTTTTATTAATTAATAGGGTGTATTATTTTGTATACAAAGATAAAAGTAACTTATTTACATGTATCTCCTAAGCGTATCTCCTAAATAGCTTCTCAACGGTACCTGTGCCTTGAGAATAAGATCGTGAAAGATTAATTACATAAAAATATATATAACATTACATTTACAAATAAAAACCATTCAATTTGGCATTTTTCATCCTTAACAGCAATATTACACTATCATTTTTTATTAGCTAATATTCAAATTTTATATATATTCGGTGCAATGGATCTACGTCTATAACAGAGACTGGAAACAAATTGTTAGCCGCGTGATCGTGTAGCGCCGGTAATGAGCTGAATTACAGGCTTTAGATCAGTCAGCTTTGAGTTTGCAAAGCTTTTATTTCTACTAACCTATGCAGTAGAGAAACATTCTTGGAAAAAGTTGTCTGAATAAAATATATATAATATGTATGCAATGCTAATTTGCAATGTAAATAATACATAGGTACAGTTTTTTTTTTACAGTTTTATCCCTTAATCCGTTTATAGTAGAGAGACTTGTTTAAAATATATCTAAGTATTTTTGAATTAAAATTTTCTATTTTTATAAAAAAAAGGGGAAATTTTGTTATACTCCTAATTTTTCTACAAACATATCAGAAATGCATAAATAGTGTATTTATAATATAATATTATTAATTCTCAATTAATTTCAAAATAACAGATACTACACATTTGTCGAATGCAAAATACTATTTATTTTAACACAATATAAAATAAAAAAAAATAAAAAAAGATTGAGAGCCACTGAGTACTATCTCAGTATGCTCTACCTAGGTATAACAAAATGTTTATAGGTAAATTACTTTTTAGAAAACGTATAGAAAATTACACGTAACGGGATTTGAACCTGCGTTTCTTGGAAACTGTCGCTTGAAGGAAAATGAAAATATTAGTTACAAATAATTTACATCTTACGCCAACAGTATCGCAAAAAAGAAATTAGCTTAAGTTTCCATAATATTAGTTGAGATTGAGATGAACTAAGTAATCAACTTTTTTAACTGACTTCATAAAAAAGTGATTGTCGCTCTACTTTATATTTAACTAGTTGTGGCCCGCAAGTTTGTGTGGACTTTAAAAAGGAAAATGAAAATCCCGTTTTATTCCATTCTCGTAAGAATTTAAAAAAATATTTCTTTTAGGGGAGCTACACTCCCTGATCTAAATATGCACATGAAAAAAAACTACTTGCTAAGACCAATAGTTTCGTCTGTGCGTTGTTGCCAATTACATTTACACATGAAAATTCATAACAAAGTGAAATATTAGAGTGCGATTCAAATCAACACAAAGCGTGAACCACCATAGCGCCAGTACAACTTTATTAAACCAAATATAAAATATACGTTACAATAAAAAATACTTTAAGCAAATAACTTACAAATCAAAATATTTTAATTAATTTCTACAGACAATTACTTTTCTTTCAATAGCCATACAATATTGGACTAGAACTAGAAAAACAAGAAACATCAAGTACCTACTAAAATCAAATACAAACAGTGAAAAAATAATGGTTCCATACAAAAAAAACTGACCTACAAAGATAACATTGATACCAACCAGCTCTACAGTAGCTATTTATCTTAACATCTCTAACAAAGTTATAAACAGAAAGAAATCTGGGTTTTATCAGATTGGGTTCAAAATAAAAGTTATTCAAAAACAAAGGTTAAGTCGAGTGGTTCTCATAGCGTTGGGGTAGGGAGTTCGATTCTCGAGTGCTCGAGTGCTCCGGTAAGTATACACTGAGAGCACTGTAATCGATATTTATTATTAACGATAGGTACCTGTAATGATGTTAGACGCGTTATTCACACGTTCGCTTTCTATGAGGGAATTTATTTTTTATTTTTGCGCTTGTTTTTTAAAAAAAAATTAAAGGCGAAGTGGTTAAATGATTGCGCTATAATTGTTCAGTAGAAAGGTATGTGGCTGTACGCTATAGGTAGTTGTATATAGGTTCTATTCCTAATAGGGTTTATGAATTCCCAGTGTAATTAATAAACCTAAATAGTGTTACGTCCAATTTTACTTATTGTAAATTGGGAACAAAATAGAGAATGGAGTATCGTAAAACGAAGGTATTTTTGTTAATTTTTTTATTAAAATAAAGAATCGTAAACATTTTTGTACCTAGTTTTTCTGTCTTTTAAATATTCACTTGTAAAAAAAATCAAAGGGGTTATTAGCTAAACAGTTACTTTTAAAAATTTAGGCCGAACTACTCGGAGTAGAATTGTGAATTTTGAAACTTACTCAAGGAGTGTAAGGAACCAGGATGAAGATATCATTTTCAAAAATTCCTACGATATGATAAATAAAACATTAATAAAAAAATGGCTATATTAGCAAAGTTGTGCAAAAGTTTGTTTTACATTAAAAAATTCGCCCCTTATGTAGGGATCAAACCCACAACCTATCGCCATTCATCTTTACATTTAGAGACTGATTCACAGAGTCTTCTAAATTAAAATTACTTTAGACACTTAAATAAAACACTAAGCCTACATTAATCTTAATATTAAAAACAAAAAATAAATAAAAAAGGACACATTCAATGGAAATGCAAGCGTAGCAGAAAATGAAATGTAATCGAAATGCGACAGGCTGACATTACGTCCAGATAAAAACTTCGAATTGTATCCAGAGGCACGAGGATTGAGAGGCGGTATCGCATCAGCTTTGTCAGTTTTTATGTCCGTTTATAGTTTTCTGTGTGGATAATAATATAATGTTTATTCGCGTATAAAGGTAGGATTTTTTTAGTACAATTACTTATATAATAAATTGACTCTACTTACTCTCTCTGTCTGTCCCGCTTAAGATTAAGAACGTTTAAAAAAACATTGTAATCTCTGGGTATACCCTTATAATTTTATATGTAAAGAACAAGACTTACAAGTAATGACCCATTCGCTTAGTTGTGTATACAATAATATGGCATAAATAACAATATAAAAAAAGCCAAGTGAAATAAATATTATTATAGGAAAAACAATAATTTTGCAAACATAATTAATATATTTTATCGACTTTTTATATTAAAACAAGTAGAGCTTCTATTGTATAATGCATATATGCCCATCTACTATAATAACATACGTTAATAAATACTCATATTTTATACATGCGTTGTATGTAATACAAAAAAAAATATTTAATAGCTAAGAAATCAAACAAAACGACTCTTATATTTTAACTTTTATTAATAAAAATACAAAAGTTAACACGTTTAACACTCAAACTCGATCTGAACTTAGTTCTCAAGAAAGCAATTCCAAAATTACTGGGGTATATTACAAATCGTATTAAATTATAAAAAAAAAACTCATTTCAAAGAGAAATATATCAATAGTGCAAAGTTGAATGTCGACTTGAAAAACTCTTGAGGTCCTTAGAAAAACATTTTTTAAATACTGCCCGTTATACCGTGAAACAATGAGGATGGAAGTTGAAATGGTGAAAACAAAAAAGGCGCGATTACATCTTCAAGTGGTTAGTACTCGGTAGTGCCCGCGGTTTCTCATGGGGTGATGTTTTGGTAGCAACGCTGAAGGGAGCCGTTGCTGATAGGGTGTGTATGTATTATGTAGATCTAATACTTTTTGTTTCTCCAAAAGAAGCAAGTTCAATTCCCGCCATGTTCAAATGTGGATTGTGACTTGTGAATGTTAAAGAATTATATAGACCTACAATTTGTTAATAAATCTGCATATAGATACATAAGGAATTTATAAAAATTACAATTTTTCTTTTTTGCTATACTTTCTCTTTTACACAAAAACAACCAACGCTGTATAGATAATTTGAACATTAAATCTTCAATAAATTAATGACAAACAAGATTTTGCAAAATTAAAGCGATATCTATAGAATAGAAATAAAAATATAGAATAGAATTAAAGCGATATATATATATATCTATAGAAAACAAATTGCTTAGGCTATTGTACCAGTTGAGGCACAGAGAGCAAACCCAGTCCTACCAGACACTTCATTACCTAACCGAACTTTGGGTTCATATTAGGACAAATTTAACAGTTATTTAAAAATATAATAACCTTCTTTATCTATCTTTTATTTTAAAATAATACTTTATGTTTCACCATGCACCATTATCCATAAAAACCCAAAAGCATACTCACATGAGGGTATAGCCCGCGGCGATCGGCTCCCACGGGCGTGGCGCCTCGAGTGCGAATTAGCGCTCAATTACGCGAATGATTCGATTTGCACCGCCCTGGACACTGATCGGGAAATATTCGACGGTGGAAAATGATTTTTTTTTCTTGAATTACTTTGATTTTATTTCTTATTTAGCGTAGAAGCTGAGAGAAGAACCAAGTTTGTAATAAGTTCTTTGATTCACACGATTATGACACATTTTAAATTAAACTATTTTTTATTTAACCGGATTAATCGCGTATATTTAGGATTATATATTTTTGGAAATCCGACGTTTCGAACACTTTACAGTAGTGCGTGGTCACGGGTAGACTGACGTGGCATTTGTCTGTCAGTTGACATAATTATTATATCAAACTACCGCCATTTCTTAATTTCCTCGCGTACTGCCATGGATTCCTGCAGAATGAGCCAACTGTATATTGTCTTCTGGTATGGTGGCGATTAAAATAGTTTCAGCTAAGTCTGTGTTTTTTCTAGATCAATTTTTACTAACCTAACCTTTTTTTTGATTGAGAACTAATTACTTCGCCTGAGTCACGTTGTATGGAGAACACACAAGGAAGGTTGTACGTCCAAAAAGAGATAATGTTACACAATAGAAGAATGCGTGTTGAAAAGAAATATACTGCAGTAAATTTTGAAAAGTTTTGGAATTGCTTTTTTTGAGAACTAAGTTAATTTTAGATCATATAAAAAAATTAAGAAAAAAAACCTCTACATAGAAGTCAAAGTCAGTTGACTGGCCTATATAGATGGACAACAATAATAAAAAAATATATATTTTTCCTGACGCCTGTTCAACACATCAAAGCAATGACTTGCAAATGCAACATAAACTTTTGTCATTCACTTACTGTTATTTTCTAATTTAAAGCACTCGATTATTTCACCAAAAACACGACGCCAGCTAATTCTAATTCTATACAATGACAAAAAGGCATACCTACCCGCAATTATTTGCGACGAGTCCGTGAAAAAGTTTGCAGAAAAAGTTATTAAATGTGACAGGTTAGTTGTTGCAGATAAATTAACTAAGAAATGATAAGTGGGATACAGTGAATCGATAATTGGTTCTGTATATTTTAATATTATAATTAATTGTATGTTAATTATACCTATATTAAAACAGAGAGGGCAGTCGTACCGCAGAGGCACAAGCGTCTGTGAACGAAGAATTAATTATTTTAATTTCTTCTCTGTGGTGAGGTAATTATTTTAATTTCATTTATTTAAAGAATTAATTATTTTAATTTCCTTTCGTAATTTTTTAAAAAATTATATTGATCTAGATGTTATGTATGGAACCTTAAAACCACAATAATTTAAGCTTAGTCATGGCTCTAAGAAATTTTAGTTAATAAAATGAATAAACGGACAAGTGACACTTTTTGTAGCGTCCGTTAAAATCCTATTATACTTCTTTAGCTAAAAAGCTTAATAAAAAATAACGTCCACAGTTTCTACTTTAAATTGTTTCATATAAAAAGTACTTAGGCGATAACATTTATTTTTTTCCTTCATTGTAATTTGATACACGCGTGTGTAAAAAAAACAATAGATAAATAACAATAGGCGCTGAATTTAGCTGCTAAAATTGGGGAACAGAAGAGTTTTTTACATTAGGTTCCCAGGTTACCTCCACCGGCTAGGTGATACAGATTTTATCGAGTGGAAATCGAACACACAACCTGTCGCGCTTAACTGAAATCGAGATGTGAATTGAGGCTAAAAATAATTGATCCAACCTCACAAAAAGCGTAAATTGCGTAAAAATAGCGGTCGCTAAGCTACGGTACTTAACAAAACAAAAGGTATGCTATGTTAATCAAGGCTAAAATCTATTTGTCTGATGAGTTTGAGGTCATTGTGACGCAGGGGCATCAGCTAACGACCGTAGGTTGTGGACAGGTTGTGGATTCCATTGCTGCTCGAGTCCTCGATTTTGGTAACTAGGCAAATTGCGGTGTTGAGTTCCGTAACTCAACACGTAATGCCTCTAGAAGTGGGTGGAAAGTTGAGAACGGAATTGTGTGAATGGGGTCAGACTGTCAACCTAGTTTTAACTGGGTTCCCAGGTTCAGTCTGATTACCCTGTTATATGCTTCCTGCACAGCGAAGGAAGCTGAAGCTATAAATAAAAAAAATCTTCACTTAAAAAGGTGATAAACACCATACGAACAAAATTGCGAATATCACTTGGCAAATATAATTATATAATAATAATTAAATTTAGGGACCAAAGATAAAAAGATTTGTGCAACCCAAAACAAAAATATAACCCAAAAAATTTCACGTATTATTTCGTTCATTTTTAACAAAATACGAAAAGACTCTTTATGTTCTTTCATCCATTATCTCATACAAATATATTCTGTATTTTCGTTTGTATGTTGTAGGGAATAAGGGTGTTGTGTACACAATGGGCAATGTTGACAATGACCGCTTTCAGTAGGCGGATGCAGGTTTTTTGACAAATGACCAGCTGTGATTTGTCTTGCGTAGGGCGGATTTGGCAAAGAATATGTTAGAAAAATTATAGATAAAGAGTTTTACTTATTTCTTAGTTAATTCAGAAAATTATAGTAGGTTAAATTTTTTTTAATTTTCGAGACAAAGCCTGATTTTGCCTACTGATAACAGGGAAAGAAAATAAAATATAGATAATTTCATTCCCCTCATTAACCCTTAATACGACGTCCGCTATCGCTCTGTCAAAGGGAAACGTCGAAGAAGAAACACCACATTCCCCGATTGGGTATCGAATCTACAACTATCGTGGTTACAGTCAGACAGCCGTCCCATTACGTCACAATATATTAATATACTAACAACCCGCTTTCGGCTTCGCCAGCTACAACTACATAGTTATTAATTTACTAATACACTACTAGTTACAATTTTATAATGTGTTGTGAAAGTGGAGAACAGAGTGTTTTAACACTAGGTTCCCTCTGCCTACCCTGCTTTGTGCGGGATACAGCGTGAAACTATTTTTTTTTATATATATATCTCTAAATATCCGACAAATTAGTAATTTAACCTATAGCCTAGATAAAATTCTGTTCAAACCAGTCCTAGCGGGTTCAACCAAGCCAAACTTTTCAGCTTTATAATATTAGTATGGAAGTACCTTTTATTATTTTTCTTATTACTTGTCGTATCTGATATTAAGATCTTTGCTCCAGGGCGGGCCCAGCGGTCATAAAGGATGTTATGATATGACGTCACACCGCTCACGTACATTTCCGCCGCCTAATGCCTCCACAACATTAATATTATGGATTATTTTCACTTTTGCCCTTTTCCCAGCTCTTTTATGGTTTAATCGGAGGGAAGCTTTTATATTTTCTTTTCACGCACGAAGCTGTTATATCTTACAAATAGTTTAAGTTAATCATAATAAATTGATATGTTAGAAGTCAAAGGAAGAGGATTAAGCTGAATATTAAATAATTAACCATCTTTTATAATTTTTAAAATTGTTATCTACACTAGAAATGGTTTCTAAGGAGTATTTTAAAAACGTATAAAAATTTTAAGGTTACGAAACTTGAATCCACATCATTCAGACACCAATTGGTCCAAACGCTCTAGTGTCAAGTCACTCCGTTCTATACTTTCCGTTTTCTTAGAAATTGCGTGCTAGTTCTAAAGCAAGCCGGAGAAAGAAACATAGCAAGCAGGCAGTACATGCAGTGAGATTTGAACCTGAGCTTCAAGAAGACTGATTTAATTAATGTAATCTAACTTTGTTTTTATTTAGTCTTATTAGATTTTGAAATATCCACTTTCCAAAGTAAACACCAGTAAGATTTTTTGTGTCAATGGAAAAAGTTTTGTTAGACAAGGAATGCTTGTAGACCATTGTCAACCGTTAATTGGAAAAATGTTATTAGTCAAAAATAATTTCGTTTTTCTCTAGCCCATAATAACCGTGAATGAACAAAACATTAGAAAGAAGTGATTTAGTAGTATATATTCCTTATTATGAGAGAAATGCCTAAAAGATTTCCACTCACTCTACACGCTGTATCCGGCACATAGCAGGGTAGGCAGAGGAACCTAGTGCTAAAACACTCTTTCCCCCCGTTCGTCTTATAAAATATAATATCCCAAACAAAAACTACAGAAAAACCAACAGGGTCAATAACAAAAGCTCGCTCTGATACAATAATCAATTAAGAATCTCTCAAAGCTCTCAAGAAACTAAGTTTTCAATACACTAAGTAAAAGTTCCACAATGAGCTATTTAGCTCGCACTGTGGAATAAAACCGTCATTATCTGAAATGCTTTAACCGATCCCCTTTGTGCCGGCTCGATCACTTAGCGAATGAATGAGAGACAAAGTTGCTTCTAACTCAATCAGAGAATTGCAAGATATGTGGAATCGATTTAGGAGATGTGGGATTTTTGAATTAATATTTGATTATTGGGCTAGTTTTCTTTATTTTTTTCCGGGTGTAACTTTTTCTTTCTGCTTTTGATTTAGTATTTTAGAAATATTATTAAGGCGGAGAGTGGACAACGTTTTGTCATTACACTAGATTTTCTATGTCCAATCAGTACACTGCTTAGCTTACGTTCTAGACTACGCCGAAATTCTTTTACGATTTTTAGCAACCTTATAAGAATTTGGACAAGTAATATACTTTTTTAAAAGACGTGTAAAAATTTGAACGTAGCGATGTTTGAATCCGCGCCTCTTGGATACCAAGGAGATGGACGGCAGGTTGTTTTCCATGAAGCGAGGCAAGACGTCAAATCACGGTACGTTAAATTTTTTATATATTTTCAAAAAAAAAGTATTTTTTTCCTAAGTGTTGAAGCAATTTGAAAAAAATATATATTAAGTAATACACCTATCAATGTTTCTACCTTACTATGCGGGAAATAAAATTAAAAAAACAAAATATGTATTATTTACATAATGCAGCAGTACCTACTACTAATTATAATATAATTTAACATAATGAAAATATTGTTATAATGCCGACTGCATTGCATTTTTATTCTTTCGATAACTTAACTCGGTACTTTGAAGCTATAAAGTGACCGCACTTCGACTAAAGAAATTTGCATTTTACGTTTAATAGAAATTGTATATTAATTGTTTTTTTTAGTCGTTGTATATAATAATAGATATAGATATACGCATACTTTTAACAATTAAAATAAGTTACCTACAAGAAGATGCTACTGGCTGGATGTCCTGGCTCCATGATCAGACCAGCTAAATTATACCATACCATTATTGCCTAAGTTTCATAATGATAAAATTATAACACGTCCACTTGAGTTTAGTAGGTTTTATAATATAGTTACAAATCTACTTTATGTAAATAATTTCTTAGCAGGGGGAACCTATTGTTAAAACTCTCCGGAAGTGTCTTAATGAAGAACAGAATGTCATAACACCAATGCTTACCCTGCTATGTGCGGAATAATGTGTGAAAGTTTTCTTTGGCTTTATAATACTAGAATAGATAGATGAGTTTACACATAGATTAACCTATAAACCTAACAAAATTGTAATTCAGATTTTTGGATATTGTATTTCATAGTTCTACCTAATAAAAACGTATGATTTATTAAACCCAGTGGTCAAGGCGTCAAATGACGCTGAACTAATTGAAAAGTTTAACAGAATAAATACAAGTATTAGTGTGTACTCACTCCCACTGTTTGAACATCTGTCACAGCGGGAGTAGGTACATACATTGTTGGCGCGGGAGTGATTTAGGGCGTTTATTACGTACATCATATGTTGTTTATTCTTTAGTTTTTTAATGGAATCATTGATTGTTTGTTGATAACTTAAATTTCTGTTTTTTTTTTTGTTTTAGGCTCTATACTACATAAGCTTTTGCTATTTTGATATAATAATTCCCTCAGTTTACAGACGACAACAATCTCAATAACGAAATATACCGATAAATAAATATATAAATAAAGCCTAAGCCATTTGAAAGTTTTATGTACAAAAATACAATCTAAATATACAATCAAATAAAAAAGATTTAAAAGTTAAAAACATTTAAAATACTAAATAATACACTTCAGCAAGCAGTTTTTAGATCAGTTGTCCTTCGTCCACAATTCTAGAAAATGACACAATACCAGCCTATAAATACTGTAATATTCTATACATTATTACGAAAAGTAAACAAAAATAACGTTACTTCCTCTAGTTCCGTATCATTTGACGCGAGTAATACGTTTCCGTACACATTACAGATTGTCCAACTCAATACACTCCCCATTGTTGCCCATACTTAGGGCATTATTGGGGGGAGATTCTTATAATTCATTTGCTAACTTTATTTCGTTATATAACTGACAAATTGTCTTTGATGGCCCTTTTATGTAAATGTGGCTAAGTGATTTTTATTTTTATTTGGTAAATGGTTTGAGTAGTTTTGTGATACGGGTAATGTAACATGAATGTTGATAGAATTATGTTTTCTTTTATTATTATTATTATAAATAGTTGGCAGGCGTGATGCAGTGGTATAGCATCTGAGTGTAAACGCGATCTTGAGTTCGATTTCCATTGGAGGGAATTATTTTTATTTACCTATTCTGGTACCCGTACTGGTGGGGAACGGAGTGTCTTAACACGAGGTTCCCTCTGCCTACCCTCTGCTGTGTGTGGGGTACAGCGTGAAATTTAAAAAAAATTAAATTTAACTTTACATATGGATTTAAACTTTAAATTTATATATGCATCAAATTTTCATTTCTTTATTTCATATATATCAGAAACTGAAGTTATGCAACATTAACACAATAGAACAACTTCTATTTTTGCATTCATTCTACCTTTAAACTGTACTGTCTCTTAAAGCCTCCATAGTCCATAAAATCCAAAAACTGAAAAGAGCATTCAGAATTTCTAAGTACGTGTAAGCTTTTGAAACAGTGGCATATCGTAAAAGGGCACCTTTTGTAAGGGAAGTCGTTATGAACACAAATGTTAAATATGACGTATAACAGGCAAAGTTGATCGTTTCCAAATATAGAATACTGAAATGCTTAGATTTAAAGTTTTCACTAGATATTTCTTGTTATTTTTAGTATTTTATTTTTTTAAATATTTCTGTAATAAGATAAATTTTGGCTAAAACTAAAATTCTGTAGAGGATATTTGTATCCATATTAAACAGAACAAAATCAAATTTGTCCTTCTCTCTTCTTATTTTACAGTTAGTTAAATCTTAGTATTGATAAAATAATGGAAAACAAATTAGTACGAATAATTTAATTGCTTTCAAAGTTTTTGCAGACAAAAAGAAAGTACGTAGACGAGGTCGTTGTGACGCGGAGACTGGCTGTACACGTGACAGTTGTGGATATGACTTCCACTCGGGGGGAAAGAATTATTTTCTTATTTTTCTGGGAACAAGGCAAACTGTGGCGTCGAGTTGATCCAACTCGCAAGGAGAGTTTCAAAAGTTTAGCAGAAAGTGGAGAACAGAGAATCTTAACACTAGGTTCCTTCTGCCTATATTACCTGCTAATATTACCTTAGACGAGCATTCCTACGACTAGAGACCGCTGTAAAATATTTGAGACGTCAGGATGAAAAACATATCATTTAAATTAGACCATATATAAAACAATGCATAAGTTAATAATTTATATTGATGGCCACACTACATTATTATACTAAGTGAGTTTTTTAAATTTAATGTCTTGAAAATTGGACGAAAAGAGCGGGGAACGAAGTGTTCTGTCACTAGATTCCCATTTCTTAGGCTTAAAAAGGTCAAGCTGTATTTTGCCTTTTTTTTACTTACCAAATTGTAAAAATTTTTTTAATTAATACAATTTTCTAAATGCTTCAGAATTTGGCGATAAAAATACACAATTTATATAAAATGCAAATGAAGTACTGAAATAGTTATTTTACTTCCATAAATAACTGTATCACCAAGTTCAGACACATAAACTGTGCCACATCAGAACGTAAATAGGCGCTAAATTCCCATTTTAAATCCACAAAAAGCTAAGAAACCCACGCCCTAGAACATGACAAAAAGGTACAAAACATGTGAAACTTGAAAAACATAAGCTTCAGAATGCTTCCAGTTCGTCCTATACATCTTCGCACGTCCTATTTTCTATTTTCCGTATACAACTTTTGGCCCATTTGCGACTGCTTGAATGTACATAGATCAGAACGACCACTTTAACTTCGATAATCTTGAAATCACTCTATCCTTTATTACTTTAAAATAGAGCTTAAAATCGTCCAAAAGTAAATATTTCAACTGATTCGAATATTTGGTTGCAGCATACGCAGGAAAAAGCTGGAATCTGAGAACGATTCATCCATCATTCATTCTTCGTGTTCGGTGTGAAAGACGCCGTGACGATTATGTCGTTCGCTTAGGTGTGACAACTATTACATGCATGCAACTTGACTTTTATAGCCTTGACATAAAATCTACTTTGCCTCATTCCAAATGATAATTTAGTTTGTAGTACTTTAGACACTTTTGTGCATACCACGGGATTGGAAATGTAACGTTGAGTTATATTCTTAGGAATTTCAACCTTACGTACAAAGTTTTTAAGAACAAAATTGTGTTTAAACAGTTCAATTTGCATCATTCTGATATGTGAGTGAGACGTAACTAAGCCTTGATAATACTCCAGTTATTCGAGAGAATTGTGTTTGAATTTACAACGGCATAAGGGTGTCTTAGGGTTTGGGAATAAGGGTGGTTGTAGCTTGGAACGGAGTAAAGAGAAAGGAGACTCTGGTCATTGTTCATAGATGATTCGCTTGCAATACGTGACAGCGATGTATACAATTTTGACAAGAGATGCATCATATTGATCTAAATGAGCAAAGTTTAATGATAATGGAATATAGTTAAATATGTATATAAAGGTAGATAAGGATATTTGTTTTTCGTAATTTCAGCTTACTCAGTATAATTTAAAGTACAGAAGTGTTAAATTATTCGACACGTTTGTAATTACATCGACAGTTTGGAGGCTTCTTTAATTTATTTTATCGACTTGCGCCAACTTTGGTTAGTGAGTTTTGATATTATAATCGCAGATGTTACCACTAAGAAAGTAATCAATTTAAAATAATGATTTTCAGATTTTATATAAATTTTCTTTTGGAGAAATTTTATTTTAAGTATTAGTTATAAATAAAACTCTCTCTCAGTGGTGGCGCGGGGACACATGTGTGCGACTGTAAAGACGACGGTTATAAATTTGATTCCCACTCGGGGGAATTAAATATTTAATTTCCTCGTTCTGGTAATAAAGCAAAGCGGCGGCAAAAAATCTTTAAGAAATAGTCATCAAACTGTGGTGATACTTAACAAAAACAAAAGAGCTCGCTTGGTTTCTTTTACTTGTTTAACCATTTTTTCCAAACTGATAATAGTGTCTCGACTTTCTATAAGTAAAATGTAATGTTCGATAACGCTTTTGATTTAATATAAAGAGACACCACCGCTATGAAACGGATCAGTGCTTGGTGGTACAATGGGTCGATTTCCATTCGGAGTGATTAATTACTTCCTGGTAATGTGTTAAAAGAAAGCCTGTTGAGTTCTGCCACTCAAGACGTAGTGTCCCGAAGATTCCGCGGAAAATGGCCAACGGAGTATCTTAAACTATTTTTTCTCTGCCAACCCTACTATATCCAGATACAGTGTAAAACTATCAAAGAAAAATTAGGGTTCAGCTCTCACAAAACGAATTTATCAAAAATTATCTTTAAAAATAATTCTGAAATAACATCTCAATACAGCTATATCAAATTAGAATTACTGTTGTTTACGTAAAACATAGTTTTTTTCAAGCGAGCGGGAGGAGGTGGAGGGGGGATTTCCGGGGGAGACAATTTAATTAAGCCCGTCAGATTTCACGCTTACGAATTCGTTTGTGAGCCGCGTTTATACGAAATCCAATCTTGGTAATTACAGATTTTCATTCACGTGTCAATTGGTTTGTAACATTTTCATATTAACGGCTGGTTGGTATTTAATAATTAATATTACTTGTTACTTTATATGATTAATTTTAAGTTTCTATATAAGTTTATATATAGGTATATATTGTTTATGTTGGTGTTGTTTTGTCTGAATTATTACTATAGATCATTTTCTGTAGCTTCATGCTGTATCCCGCATATAGCAGGGTAAGCAGAGGGAACCTAGTGGAAGACATTCCATACCTCACGCACCGCCTAATTTTCATGACGCGAGGAAATGAAAATAATTAATTCTCCAAATAGAAATCGCCACGACGACAATATCCTCAAATAATGTCAACCCAATGTTAAAAAACTCTGTTAAATACATGCTTCAAGGAACTTTTGGAATTTTTTTCTTTGTTTCTACTTCTATTTTGTGTAAGTTTTTTTTTAGTCATACTGAATTGAATTATAAGAATAAGTTAACATAATTAATCTTCTTGAAAAAGAAAACCAAAGTTATTTAGTGCTCTGGCTCTTTGGAATCCGTTAAAACATCTTATCACTTTAATAATGTTATAATTCTAAATGACAGTGAAAAAAATTGATAAAGAGGCCGTCGAAGCTTACAATAAATCGATTGTGATCGATTGTGGGTTCAATTCTCACTCGAGGGAATGAATTATTTTCATACCATCCTTTTAATAACAAGACAATGCGCGGTCAAATTCAATTAAGTACCTTGGTTTCCTCAGCCTACCTTGCTATGAGGGGGATATAGCGCAAAACTAAAAGAAAATCAACAAATTATAATAGGTACTATTCACGCACAATCACTCGCTCACAAACACTCGCTCGTTTGAAACGAGTATCCCCAAACAGACACCCTTTGATCATTATCAATTTAGATTTCCATCGGATCGGAATCGTCACGTCATCTAACGCACATTATTTCTGCAGCTTCCGACGTTTAGTTGTGCAAATCATTGCTGAACGATCTTTTAATCCCGAAGGGAAGTGACAGAATCGAACTGGAAAATATTTTGATCCTCTACTTAATGAGGCCCTTGAGGAGCTGTGAGACGTTTGCCTATACACGCGATGATTGTGAGTTCGATTTCTAGTTAGGGTAATTATTGATATTTTTTCCATTTCTCCGCATTACGAGACAAAGTGCGGCGTTGAGTTCTTTTATTCAAAACGCAGAAATTGGAAACCTATGCTGGATGCCCGGATGGTCCAATTTACTGCATATTCATCAATGAGTATGGATTTAATGTCCCTTTAAATTTAAATAATTTATATGAGTGCTACTATTACTATAAAGCATGATTAATTAGATTATAACATTCGCCAATACAAAATGGAGTCTAGCAGAGGAACATATGAAAAACAAAGAAAAATGTAAGTATCAACTTATATTTATATAAGAGTATATTTGACAAATAAAATGCACAATTATAAAATTTTATAACATAAACTTTGGTATTAGAGTTTAACTAGCTATATTAATACTAAAAAGATAATCAAATTATTGTTACTAATATTTTCACATGAAACTAGATAACAAGTATTATTTTCTATTATTACATATCGTATAGCCTACATGTACATTCGAATCTGCTATACAATTCTAAGCTCCAAGCTTCAATAAAATCTCTTGATATTATTATACTACTGAACACTAAATGGGTAATGGTAGGATATCCTAGCGACGTCTTCAGGCACGTAATGCAAGTTGGGGTATGCTTTCACCATCATTTGCTGGTTCACTACAGCAAAAGGACGAGACGATATACTCTCAATCGACGGCAAAGGTCTTAAATCAATGCTAGGTAAAGGCTCCTCTTTATTCCTCATAGGCGACATGAAAGGAGGCTGACTTATTGGCACTGAGTAACTTATAACGTTATTGTACATGTACTGAGGATCTGAATAGTTTACAGGGATTTGATAGTTGGGTTCAACTCGAGGTTCAATTTCTATGAAGGTCTCCCTCGTCGTGTATAAAGCTGGGTTCCCATACGAAGTGTCCAGTCTATTCTTCCGACGGGGACGGTATTTGTAATCCGGATAATCGTGCATATGCTTCAGCCTCAATCTTTTCGCCTCATCTATAAATGGTCTTTTCTCCGTCTCGTCCAAACTTTTCCATTCTAAGCCGAGCCGCTTAGAAATTTCTGAGTTATGCAACTTTGGGTTCATCATGGATATTTTCTTTCTTTGCAGCCGTGACCAAACCATAAAGGCGTTCATTGGTCGCTTAATATGATAAGGATTAGAATTCCTTGGTAATTTCGGCAATTTGGACGCTGTTGACTCCAGTTGATATGCCATTACGGTTTCCCAACTGGTTTACAAGTAAATCATCATTTATCAAGGAACATGGTTTTGCAAGTAATATATCACAGTCTTGTATCACATATTGCATAGGTTACAACAAATGGACCGATTTATCTAACAATTGAGATCGCGTAAAGGCTATCAAGTCCACGACCGCGCCAGCACTGATGGCCGGTTCCGAAGCCGACGGCTCTGAACGCTGTCATTAGATCAACAATGGTCCGGGCACAATGGTAACGACAATTTTCCATGTATTATTTGCCGTTGAATAAAGAGCGGCGACAATGCATTGATTGCTCACAAATTGTCAAATGATACGTACTGCTGTACGAGTATGTTTTGTATGAGGCGCGCCCGCGAGTGATCTGTTAAACAATCTCCGCTGTATTCTTGTACGATTGGCGAATTACCCAATGGTGAATGTGAACTTATGGCAATTTATTCTTAATATAGATACTTAAAGATACTTCATATTTTTACTAGCGTAAGAGACCGTCTTAGCGGTACAGCGTATGTCTACGAAAAATGTCTGTAAACGGCACTATTCTGGGGTAGATTGATAGATTGTCTGATACTACTTGATATAGACAGATAAACGCATAGAATCTAGAAAAAACGCATAGAACGCGAGAATCTACTAGGTATATATAGAACATTAAAATTTTGCACGGTGATTTTGCAAGAACTATGTCGGACGCAAGTGCCTTGCTATACCAGTCCCTGGGGTGCGACCTCCCGGACGCCCAAGGAAGCGCTGGTTGGATGTCGTGATGCAGGACATGAGAGCCAATGGTCTAACCACCGAGGATGCAAAAGATCGTGCAAAGTGGAGTAGGTTGTGTAGGAAGGCAGACCCTGGCAATAGCCGGGATTAATGCCAGGATGAAGAAGAAGAAGAAGATTAAAATTTTGCACGGTCGGTTAAAAAGTGTAGAGGAGCACTAAGACTCAAAATTCCTATAGGAACTGGGAAATCGCGATTGACCATTTTACGTCTTACAACCCACGCAAGCAAAGTTGCAGGCGACAACTACTTACATAGAAAACAGAAATCTATAGGTGTTTTTGCAATTGAAATGTAGATTAGGTGTATTATGAACTACTGTAAAGGTATAGTGAGGTGTGGCTTAATCTTCGCTCATAATGCACTATTGACTATCGACCAGAGTTGATAAACCTTTTAGAACTTTTATATAAGTTTTGATTTAATATTTTCAATAATTGAAGCCATTCTGGTAGTAAGACATGAGATGATTATGGGTCCGATTACCACTGCTAACAAGGCACTCAATGCCTCGAGAATTCGGGAGTTGGGTAGAAGAAAGGGGGAACGGGAGTATCTCAGTCGAATAGTACTTCATAAATGTAAATCCTATAGGAAACCTTAGTGAGTTATTGGTACAGTATTTCCGCTTATCCCGAATATAGATAGGTTTCTAAAAATCTTTATTTTTAAAATAACAATTGGATTTAAAAAGGTTGGTCTTCCCTTTTTAGACCATAGACCAATATATCACCAATTGTTAGTGCAGGCTTGGTTGTTACAAATAACTTATCTATTATTGAGTAACTGACCGTTTTGTGTGGGGCAATACTCGTATAGTGGATTTGTTATTGTAGTTATTTCTAAATTACTGACATTAAATAATACTTTGAATTTATCTAGAGACCTGCCACCGATTTGGCTGGATGTAAATACTATTACTATATTATTATATTCACTTATAACTTTTGAATAACAGATAAATATCTCTTTCAATGTTTTCTCGTTTTCCTGAAGTAAGTCGTCGTAGCGCTGTCGGACTGTAAATGCAACGTGTGCGAGTTCGATTCGTACTTGGGAAGATTTTTTTTTAATTTCTTGCTCTGGTAAGAAGACAAGACGCGGCTTTAGGATGAGCCACTAAATTTGTATAAGTGCTATTAAATTCAAAACGACCACCACTTCTCGAAAACACCGCCATGATGATCTTTATAATAAATCATGATGATTAAGTAATACAAATACTACTTGATAATGTTGCATTGGAAAATATAGTACCAGAAACATCGTTCTTTTTTGCATTAAGATATATAATGACAAATCACTTCGCAAATCTGAGTATATTTTCCGCTACTTCACTGTAAATAATAAATGCTGTAAATGTAAGAAAACCAAAATAGGATTTTATCATTGTGGACTTGAGCCTAAATTTTTTTGGAAATCAAACCATACCAATTAGGATGCTTTTTTTTACAAAATGTAGATATCCCAATTATAAAACTCTAAATAGAAATCAATATATAACATACATAAAAACCTACATGTAAAATATTTATAAATTTAATTTATTAAATTGATTGATAATAAAATTGATAATAAAAGCAACTATATTTTTATATTATTAACAAAAATAACATTATTACAGTAATTCAATCAATTCCCACTTTATATATTAACTTTTTAGATTTTTTACTAGCGTCATATAACATAGGACTGGTAGCGAAATCTCTTATTCAATACTGACTCTATGTAGAGCCGCAATGCTGTTATCCATTTATTACTGCCATCTACCAGAATTTCCTTAAACTATTTACTATGTAAGAGTCAGAGGACTAACTCTACAAGCAACTTATAGCGCCATCTATTGGGAGTATTTAATAAGATAGTAGAGTTTGGTAGATGTCGTTACTATACACGACTTGCCGCCCAATTTTCGAGACATTATTTGTTGAGCGGAAATCAACGCCGCGTTTTATTTTGTTACTAGAACCATGAATTGGAATTAATGCAATTCTTGATGTTTTAATAATATATAATTTTAAATTTCATTAAAAATATTTCTTATTATTTTATATTTATAAAAACGACATAATGTGTATTTTATTAACATTTACTGATACAAGCTTCATCGAAATAGCCAATTAATCAACATACAAATAAATAAACATAATTAATAATTTGAGTAAAAATTTAATTCTCGCGTATAGGGCAAAACGTGGCAATAAGTTTCTCCACCCAGTACTTTCGCATTATCTTTCAAATGAAAGAAACTAGAAGAAGGTCTTAAAACTAAAACAAACAAAATAATCATTGAAAGTACACAAAATAATAGAGGCCGTCGTGCTACAGGCACATACATACGACTGTAAACCCGACGGTTGCAGGTTCGATTTCTAGTAGAGGGTATGAAATATTTAATATTTTCAATTCTTCGCTCTGGCACTAGGCAAGATGTGGCGTTAAGTTCCACTAACACACGCAATGCCTTACGAATTCAGAGGAAAATAGGAAACAGAAGTGTCTTGATGGTAATTGAATGTCTTAACAAGTGTTCTCAATTTTCTTCTGCCTACCCTTCTACGATCAGGATACATCATGAAGCTAAAAAATAGAGTTCTGTAATAGCTACTTTAGTTTGAAACTGTATTTTTTTATATGGAATTTTTCCGTTCATGCCTTTGTTTGCTCTGATTATATTTGTAATTTCTTTTTATTTTTAAGAATTTTGTCAAGTTTTCCGCTATTGAGCGATTTGCCTGGTTGTCTTTGTGAGAAATAGTATGCTATTATATTTCAAAAGTATGTTGTTGACACATCACTATGTTGTTATAACACCTACCACCACCACAAAAAATACTAAGTTCTCTACTCTCTTAGCCAACCCCTCTACGGGAAGCGTGAGATGCGTGTTGCTAAAGAAAATGCCAAAAATACATTTCTACCTATATTCTTCTATGCCTATATGGAGAAAACTCGTCATGATCAGTATTTTCTTGGCAAGGATTGAGTAATAAATCTCAATAAACGTAAATAGATGCACAGCCTCACGGCGGACCGTTTGAAAACATAAAACTGAGGCTTAAAACCCGCAATAACAATAAGTTACAGCTTATGCCTTGTTTATAATTCACGATATTGTCAATTTTTTTTTTTTAATGTTAGGTTTTTTATTTTAATAAAACCATAGTGGCGCAATGGGGCAGTCTACGATGGTAAGCGTGATGACAGTGAATTCTTTCCTTTTATATAGATAATGATTGTGTTTAAAGAAATTCTATGTCTCCGTTTTGGTAGATAAACTTGGTAGATAATTTGGTAGGTATTTGATTCTATAAAATTGTGTCTATAAAATTGGGCGGAAAGTGGAGAAAGGAGTATCCTTTACTAGACCATGCAGTTGCAGTTGCAGTTGCATGCAGTTACGATATCCAACTTAACAGACAAATTTACAAACCAACAAAACACTCTAATGAATATACCTAAATATTACTTATCACCTAAGACAAGCCATTTATATACTCTATATAAAAAAATATGTTAAATAAAATCGTGTCGTACAGCTTAAACAATCGTTTTCCTCCGACGACAGTCGCGCGGTCGCTTTTTGTATTTCACATTATAGCTTTATAGGATCTTATTTTCATAAATATGGCGGCTTAAATACCCCCTTTATGTCGGCGGTGATTTACAAACACCCGTGTTACTGCAAGTTTACGAGAGTGAATAAATTCAGAAGCATTTATTTCAGTTTAGTTTTGATTTCGATTGCTGGGAAATCTTAAAGCGTTTTTTTAGTTTTTTCTCTAAAATTATTCGTACATAAATTTTAATTAATGGAAAAAAAAATTTTTATGGTTGGTCGTAGTTATTTTTTTAAATACACAATAGCTAAAGTGTGGTAGAAAATCTTAGAAATCGTACAAAAATTTCATATATTGAGATCCCAGGGCCCCCAGATCTACGTCATTTTAGCTGAAATTTTGAGGATTAATAACAGCTTACCTTTTTACCAGAGCGAAAATATCTCATTTTAGCAAAGCTGAAGTTTTGAAGATTAATAACATCTTGCCTCTTTGCCAGAACGAGGAAATATTTCATTCCCCTAACTGGGAATCGAATAGCAGCCGTCGCGTTTTCAGTCGCACGCTTTTGCCCTTGCGCTACGACGACATCAGCTTCTTAGTTGTATAAATAAAAACAATTTTTATTCACCCCTATTATTCCATATAACTCGGCTTATAAATTATCAAGATGAAACATGAATTATATTTCAATTTAAAGGGTTAAGACATTAATATTTTCATGCTTTTTTTTATTTTATTTTTATTTTTTATTTTACATAACTAAGAAATAAAATATTTCATTCCTCGTATGGGAATGGAACCCATAACTGAGGCCGGTCATCAATAATAAAATTTAATAATGTAATAATTTCTTAAAATACTATTTTATTTACAAATTGTATATCAATTTGTACCTTAATAAAAAAAATAGAATCTCCTTGGTGCATCGGGTCAGTATCTGACTGCAAACGCTAAGGTTGTGGTATTACTTATGGAAATTATTATATTTAAATCATTTTCAACTCCCCGCTCCAGAAAAAGTGCGGAGTTAAGTTCCGCCAATCAACACACAATGTATTTAATTAACGGAGTGTCTTGACACTGGGTTCTCTTTGCCTAAACTGTTATATACGAGATACATACAAGTATTCGGTATAATATAATAGTAACAAACAAATAAATACAAATGCAAAGTAGAATAGAATGAAATGTCGCCCTCGCCTCGATAATAACGCTCGTGTCACATCCTACGTGATATTTTACTGGTAAACTTGTCCGAAGATTTCTTTGGATAAAATCTATATTATTATATAAGAAATTATTTTATATTTTAATATTAATTTTTGTGTTTTTTTTTTTAATTTTGACATTCAGTTTTAATCACTGTAGTACTGTATTCAATGGTTTATAAACTGAGAATTTAAAATACCTAAAAAAGGATTTGGAGCCTATTTACTATTGTCAAACATTTTAGTACTATATGATTTACCGCTACATAGAAAATTTTATTTAAATTTTTAATATCTTATTTCAGAGAGTATTTTTTGTAAACATTTATTTGTTGCTAAGGTATTGGGTTAACTATATTATAAACCCAGTGTTGTGTAGCTTAATATTAATCAATTGCTATAATTATTAATTGTTAATATTTAGTCCAATAACAGGAAATGAAAATATTAAATATTTCATTCCTCCGGGGGGAAATCGAACCCACGTCCTAATAGGCATTTACAGTCCACACACGGTCTACATACATATGTATTTTACAAATATTTTGATATAAAATAATTTAATTATTCACTACATTAGAGTTATCTTAAGATCAATCTTCACATTCCATCATCATGTGTACCAGAATTCTCAACTCCTTTATGCCTCTATTGATGCGATATTTTTATATCCTCCGTTCAATACAAGACGCCCGCTTTGTGCGAGCTTTTCTGCTTTCTTATTCACTTATAATATACAAAGAAAGCAAATTTCCCATATACTCGCTATTCTGTACTGGATTGAAAACCTTTTGATAGTCACTGGTTTTTCTGTAAATGTGTAATACTCTGCATATAGCAGGAAAAGCAGAGAGAAGTGTTAAGACACTCCGGGTTAACATGTGCTATTGCGCCACTGGAAAAAATTAAGATGAGAATAAGCCTAAACTAAACAGGTAGATATTACGAAAGGAGGAGAATGGAGAGAAGCTACTATAATCGAAAATTGTTATGAATTGATCTGATCGTCATTTCCTAAAAAAATATATCAAAAATACTAGGCCTATGTTTTTATATTGTTGACGGCTTAACTCCTATAATGCCCTTTTTAAATATACATATTTTTTATAATTTATCTAATTAAAGCTAAAGTTAAAGATATAGTTAAGCTAAAGTGAAAGCTAATGATAGCTACGTTAGAGAGCTACGGCGTAGCACCTTTAATTTTGTTTAGCAGTTTGGTTTGTTTGTGATGAAGTTCCAAATTATTTGAGGCCAGTATTCTGCAGTAAGTAGGTAACGGAGTGTCTTAACAGTAGGTTCCCTCTGCCCACCCTGCTGTGTGCGAGATATAGCGTGAAACTGATTACAGTTATTTATAGATGTCACACAAAATGCAATACATAAATTATGATTAATAAATAATTAAAATTGATATCCTTATATCTTTCATGCTTATATATCTATATATATCTATCGTGGCGCAAGAGCCCTAGCTGTAGATTGTTGTTGTGTGCGGTAGATTGGGAGTTCGATTCCTACTCCAAGAGAAAAGGATATTTAATGGTTTTATTTCCTTGTTCTGGTAACGAGGCAAAACGCAGCGGTGAGTTCCACTTAACACGAAATGCTTCCAAAATTCGGGCAGTGGAAGTAGGTAGTGGGTCTTAACACGACGGAACGTAAAAAAGATTCAGTGGTAAAGATAATAAATATAAGTAATTCTTACGGAAGCCATAATGGCGCAGATATTCTTCCTGCGATTCGAAGATAAAATATCAGTGGGCATATTTTATATTCATAAGTATAGCTGATATTTCTCTAGTCTAGCTTAACTATAGGGAAAAAGCTAGTTAAATAAATATCCATACCTATATTATAAATTCGAAAGTAACTCTGTCTGTCTGTCTGTCTGTCTTTTACGCAATCAGGGCCAAACCGCTAATTTAATTGTGATAAAATACTAATATAGAGATACTTGAGGGTCTCGGGATGAACATAGGGATACTTTTTTTTCTCATATTTGTAATATTTTCGATATATACCCATATATTAAAATACTTATTAATTTGACATGCAATTTATTCCGCCATGTTAATAACAACCGTCGCGTTGCTAAGCAACGATTTGCAAAGTTTGTTGTTATAAAACGTCACCCAAAATGAGCTTGCTTAACGCATATCTCTATTGAAAACTGAAAATAATTTCATAAATATATTTAATAAATATTCGTATAGTTCAAGCGGGCGTAGCCGCGTTCGGGTCCACTAGTTATAATATAAATTAAAAATAATGTAATTTATCTACTATATAAATCTACATATATAAAATAAAACTTTACAGTTTCAATAAAAAATAATAAATACTGTAGTAGGTGTACGTCGAAATACGTGAGTAACGTAGTTTGTATAACAATGTTAGCACGTCAACCGTGACACCCTGAAAACACCAATTGCGTGCCAGTATCGTCGTTTCACTTAAAAATAGCTTAAATTGTAAAGCATTTTCACATGGTAGCTCGAACTTTTGTATCGATATATTATATGTTAACATATGTCTTCGGAGTGGATATTTTTTTTTTTAATTAATGTAAAAAATATTTTTTTCGCCAGAATGAAATGAATTATTTTCATTTTCTATTAACATATTGGGAATGAATGACACATACAGCTCAGGCGAGGCTAGACATGTTGCAAGAGCACAAACGTGCGACTGCAAAGGCGACAGCTTCTGGCTTCGATGGCGAGGTGAGGAATCTAGCGTGAAATATTTAATTCCCATGAGGAGAATTTAACCCCCAAACGTTGCGGTCACAGTCAGACGTTGTGCCGCTATGCCACAACGGTCTCAAATTACAAGTTTTAGACAATAATACTTGCTCTTTTGCTTTACATAAAAACTTGTTAAAGTAATATTTAAAAAAATACTTTTTTCTTTATTCTGACAATAACTAAATAAATTAACATAGCATAGCAAACATTAATTATTAACTATAATAAATGTTTAATTTTTTTAGATTCACGCTTTATCCCGGATACAAAGAGAGGCAAAGGGAATGTCTTATTAATTTCCGCTGTAACTCAACGCCATGCTTTATCCTGTTTTTTCACAGTGAGGAATTAATTAGCATTAGTTAATTTAGATGACTACAAAATGTCGTAACATGAAGCTGATCTGATAATAGAACCAGGACCATTGAGGAACTTTTCAGGGGTTGCCACTTGAGTCCAAGAAAATAATGTTTTTAGTTTTTTTTGTAAAATATACTTAAATAGTTACTTCAAATTACGGCAATGCCATATTTATTTTAGAATACCTCTTACAACGGCCATGGTCTCCCTTAGACTTGGTACAAACCTGGCTATTATAACTATAGTACACGTAAAACAATCCACTATGTCCATTCCACCGTGTTCTGCCACAATATCGTGTTATGTGCCATTTTGCCGCTCTGTTGCCTTGCCGCAAGCGGTATAACCATCAACCTTCCAAATAACAAACTATATTCAATCAAAAAACTACCTTATTTCAATGCATCAAAGTATATTTTACACTATTTTTCACTTGAAAATAAGGCATTTTGATATAGTTGCTTAATATATTGTCTATTATAAAGACATATTGAATATGAGTTTATATTTATTTATGTATGCTTTTAGTTTATAGACGAGACGTTCTGAAGGTGACACGAAAATCTATTTAATAAACCAAATTATCTTTATGTATTCTTGCCAGAGCAAGAAAATATAACTAAATAATTGCACCAAATCGGAATCGAACCCCTGACCATCAGATTAACAGTCAGACCCTGTCTCGCATCACAACGGCCTCAAATTAAATTTCTACCTTATTATTTCCAACTAACAAACTAAAACTAGAGGTATATAACCAATCCCTTTCACCCTTGAATGGACTGTCCATTAGTAACTAAGGGATGATTGTTTGAAGGCTTCATGCTAATTCATATTCATATTTGGAACCGCAGCCATTCTACACTGATTGCCTTATTTTGTTCACAATACCTTATGAATGTATGGGGACAAGTATAATTATACAAAATAAAATATTATGTGGTCGTCGTTGCTCAGTGAAACGTCGCCTGGCTGTAAAAGCGATGTTTGTGGGTTCTACGCTTATTTAAAGCAATTATTTATTTAATTGTTTACCATTTTGCGTTCTTGTAGGTGGCGTTGAGTCCCGCCACTCAACACACAATGGTTTTAAAATGGTAGAAATCGGAATCGGTATCTTAACATTATAAGTCTCTCTCTCCACTCCACTATGAGAAAAAACGTGATGAATGCTACGATTATGTATTCGAATCCAACTAAAGGACGTTATATCTAAACTTACATATATCGTCGGTACATCTCTGGTATGACTTGCTACTTAAGAGTATATAGTTGAAAAGTAGAGAGTTACCTAAATGGCTATTTAGTGACGAGGTTATTTTTGTTTACAAGACAGTGGGAACGAGAAAAAAATAAATACTCATTTTATTGTATGACTAGTATACAATTGTTGTTATATAACAAATTGTGCTTAAGATAGTAAACTATCAAAATTATCTACATTTATTTATTTATAAAATCTTACAAAAACATACCTAATTATTGTTATTTTTCAAGCAACCATTAAATAAAATTAAAAGATATATAGACTGTATACTTTTCTTCCCAATTAAGAGTATGAATTGAATTGAAATGAAACATTTTATATCTTTGTAACAATAATAAATAAATACAAGACAAATCGCGGTGTTGACTTCCGCCATTCAACTGGTAATGTCTCGAAAATTAAGGTTAATTAGGTTTGTTCTTTCTAACCTGGTATATACGAGATAGAATATTTAACTAAAAAAGATATTTACCATTATGTTTATCTACGCATAATTGAAAAAAAGACATCTATACATACCTTACATGTAAATATACAAACAAATAAAATACCTACAAAATAAACACCCACAAAATCGAACCCCAATTAAGCTTCATACAATCAAAAGATGCGGTTTAAAAAAGAAATTTAATCTCTCTAATAAACATGCTAACAAGACCACGCAACACCTGTTGTATTAAGCGAGACGTTTACTAAACGAGACGCTTTCTGGACCAATCAGAGGCCAGCGGCCGCCCATGCTCGCATCTGATTGGCTGTAGCTAAAGGGAGAGGGGTGGCGGTGTAGGGAGGGGGAGAGCACGGTCTAAGCGTTAACGTGACACTGTCAAGAAAACCGCCGCAACGAGCTTTCGCGAGCTTTTCACTTGCGCGCGCGAACACGACTTTTGGGTTTTTGTCATAAAAAATATTAATTTTATTTTGTTTATTATACATTTTTATGTTAATTAAATAACATTTATAAAGTGTCAAATTGAATCTTTATTTATAAACTGAGTATTACAGAATAATTAAATAGAGACAATGTTAAATTTGAGTGATAGAAAACAAAAATAAATTAAATTAAATATATTAATTTTGAATTTTAATTGACTATATAAGTAAATATGTCACTGGGTAAACAACCGTCTGACCATATAAAGAGGCCCATGAACGCTTTCATGGTATGGTCTAGAGGTCAACGGCGGAAAATGGCACAAGATAACCCGAAAATGCATAATTCAGAAATATCTAAGCGTCTTGGCGCTGAGTGGAAGTTACTTACCGAGATGGAGAAGCGACCGTTTATTGATGAAGCGAAGCGATTAAGGTTAGTTGATGGTACATATTAAATAAGTTACACCTACAGGTCCAACTGGTTTAAACTTATACAAATTTTATTTTCTAGAACTACTTATAAGAAGACACGTAGTGTTAGCACTTTCTTAAAAATAAATTAAAATATTGCAAATGGGGAGGGGTACCCACCAAGTAGTTTTTCTATATTTTTAATATGTTTAGTGTTATTCCACACTAAGGAAAGAAATACACTTTACTTGAACGGTTTCCAAGAGACGCAGGTTCAAATACCGTTACGTTCAAGTTTTATACGTTTGTAAAAAGTATAATTTTTCTAGTTAGGTACTTTTCTAGGTAGTATACACTAGTCATGGCTTGTAACTCTGATTGCATGGATTTTTTTTAAATGTAAAATAGACAATCTTCTTTTTGTACCTTTCCGCAAGGAATTTCGGAATTTCGGCTACCCTACACTCCCTCCTAGCCTATCTTACTCACATACCATATTTTGACTATCTAAATCTAGTAGGTTTAGGTTTGTGCATTGTTTGTCTCACTCACTGAGAAACGGAAGATTTTTATATATAATATTAACACAAAGTACCTAAACAAAATAAGCTATTCATTTAAAATGATCTTATTGACTTTATATATATTATTATGTTGTTGTACTCCAGTACTCCTCCAGAATTCGGCCCTGGGGCCAACCCTGAGAAACGGAGTGTCTTAACACTAGGTTCCCTTTACCTACCCTGCTGTGTGCGGGATACAGCGCATTTGTTAATGCTCTCTCACTAACGATATGTAAAGATTTGAACAAAGCTCTCTTACTTTATTTTAATTGATTTTCATCTAAAATAATCATACAATTAATCTCATAACCCTAATCCCTGGAGTGTTGTAATAAAAGGGATCACGACCCCTAACGTGACTTGTTTTCACTTCCTATTTAAGGTATCTGTATGATATTTAAATAGTCATGTCATTTTAATAGAGTATACTTATATTTTTTAGAAAATTAGCCAATTCGAAGGTAAAAAAATGGTAAAAAAAAATTATAATGCCTTAGCTTTAAAATACTACCGTAAACCTATATACGAGTATTATAAGGTTCTCTCTAAAGTGTGATAATTATTTTTAATATATACCTATTACTATGTATTTCAAATATATTATACGGCTATAGAACTAGATAGATTGTCCTTATTTTACTTTATACAAGTCTAAACTTTTACTAACATCTTTCTCTACGTATCTCATGAGCCAATACTCTTATAAACATAATAATGAATTTAACAATAAGCACTTTTTAACCGAATGCGGCCGAAGCGAGGTGAGAGATGATTAGTTTTTAGGGCGTATGTTTGTTCTTTTGTAGTCTTGTAACTGTTAAACCAGTTAACCGATTTCCATAAATGTTAGGTCGTTCGATTGGACTTGATCGCACGAGTATTCCTGAATATAATTATTTAATTTATGCAATGCAATTAATAATGTGTATTTTTAAAATAGAGAACGGAGTTTTTTAACACTAGATTGCCTCTATCAACCTTGCAATGTACGGAATACAGCTTTGTATAGGTAGCTTATTTATGTATTAATAAATACAATTTAAGTAAAAAAACACTTTTGAATTGTTATAAAAATAACAAATTGAAGCCAGTCGTGGCGTAGAGACACAAGCGTGTCATTGTCAACGCAACAGGTTATGGGTTCGATTCCCATTCTAAAAAATAAAATATTTAATATTTTTATTTCCTCGCTCTGGCACCAGGGCAAATGCAATTTTCCTCACGCAATGACTCCAGAATTTAGTGGAACCTAGGGAACGAAAATGTCGTAATAGAAACGGAGTGTCTTAACACTGGGTTCCTAAGTATCCTTTGCGTACTCTGCTACATGTGGGACCACACTCTACCCCACCCCACTAAATAAATTATAAAACAAACGACAATAAAAAGCTTCACAAACAGATTAAACACAATTCTACGAGAAAAAAAGAAAAATAAACACAACCACTCAGGTTTTATATTTAATCAAATCCTTTATAAGCATTTTAATTTCTTATCAGAACCAACAGACAAATGAAAATAAAGCACCTGTTACTTATCAGTTATCAGTGAAAGAAAAAGTGGTTGGATTAGTTAGCTACGGTGTCTGGGTTATGAGATGAACGGAACAAGGCAAATACGCGGACGGATGTTCCCTTATCTTAGTTTAATGTTTGATTTGGTTGTATAATTAAAATTGTTTTTTTTGCTGGTTAAATAGTAAAATTAGTGTAGAATAAAAATATCAAAGAAATTAAATTATGGGATTATAGGGAGCATGCTTGGTCTAATTGTAAATATAATGTTTGTTGTTTCCATCCTCACTAGGAGGAATGAATTATTATGTTTTTTCTGTTTTGGCAAGCGTGGTGATGAGTTCCTCCATTCTATTCGCGATTTATTGAATTCGGGCAACAGCACAAATCGGAATATCTTGTCACTAAGCTCACTCTGCCTACTATTTATTAAAGATTTGATTAACAGAGTACCTTTTTGAGATATTTTTTTATGAATGTCATTTTATTAAATTTTTTTATAACACTACTATTTAAGTATTTCATACTCTCAACTCAATGGATAGATACCAGTATTAAAATTTCTACAATTCAATCCATTAACAAACATTAACGATTCACTCTCGGGGAGTTAATTATTAAATATTATTATTTCTTCGCTGGCGGCAAGGCAAAGCGCGGCGTTAAGTGGGGCGAAAATAGAGAACGAAAGTATCTAAATGTGAATAACACTAGGTTTTCAGGTTGCCTCTGCCTACCTTCTTACGTTCGGGATACCTACAGCATGAAAAATCTAAATTAATTATTGATATTCCAAAATATTGTTTTATTATGCGGCAATTTTAACAATTCCTTGTTTTATAACAAAGAAAAGCTACAAGAACTTTATAATGCGACACTGTATTTGAATTTGGTGATAATGTTCAAAGCCTATAGGGTACTTACCGTGGACCTACAGTTATGAATTTTAGGACGAAGTGAGAACTTATAATACCTACTTATAAAAAAAAATCCGAAGAGGAAAAATTCATTGCTCTTTTGAAAACATAAAAAAAAATATTGATGATGATGATGATGCTGCATATTAACAATGAGGCTAATGTCATGGTTCGTTTCTTTTTGCTTTGCCTTGTTACCAAAGCGAAATTAAAATATTAATAAATAATACCTTAATCCCACGAGTGGGTATCGAACCCACAATCCCACAACCGCACAGCGCCGCCTCAACATCAAGATTTGGTCGGACATATCCCTTTCAATATGAGAGACGAGACAAAATGAATAAATCTATATACTCGTAAGAGTACCAACATTTAAACGTCCTAATTGCGTACCCTCATAACAAATCAATCCAAAAAGATCCCGAAGACAATTATCTGGTCGCATTGTAATAATATCTAGCATTGTTGGGGCGAGGCGTTATCGGGGCGCGCCAGGGCTATAAAAACAAGCTTATGCCTCCAGTCTAGCTCTTTGTAAAAGATATCCGGATATACGCGCGCTTGCGTTTACGTTTGCGTTTGTGTTGGTGCTTGGTGCTTGGAATGTGGGTAGTTTTAATATTTGAATTTGGCTTTTGACCTATTTTTTTTGGATAGTTAGGTATTTTTTTTTTGATTTAGGGTTTTAAATATTAACATTATTTCAGGCCAGGAGGCTAGTTGTGGCGCAGTGGCAGAACTGTGTGATTGTAAACGCGACTGGCTGTGGATTCGATCCCCACTCGAGGAAATGAAATATTTTCATTTCTTCACTCGGGTGTCGAGGCGCGGCGTTGATATCCGCCACGTAACACGCTATGCCTCTAAAATTCGGCGGAAAATGGGGGACGGAGTGTCTTAACAATATGCTTCTTCTGCCTACCCTGTTGTGTGCGGGATAAAGCGTGAAGCTGATTTATTTATTTATTTTACTTTTTAAATAATATCATGACATATCAATATCATTGTCGCGTTATAAGTATCGAGCTGAATACACATAAACATAAACTAAGTGACAGATCACTAGTTTTTCATTTATTTTAAGTACCTACTTCTTAAACTATGGAGATGTGTGAAAAGCGTGTTTGAAAAGCCAGCGTTAAGTACTGTATATTGATAACGAGAGAAGAGAAAATAGATATATGCGGGATATAGCGTAAAGCTAATAAAAAAAAACTTTTGAAGTAAATACCTACAAACCAGTTAGTTTTTCTTTAGACACCCTTCACAATAGTTTTCTTTAGACAGCGCCACAATCGAATAATAGCTTCAGGCGGTCACAAGTTAATTTGGCGATAGTGTTTACTTCTCTTAATAGAACCTATTGACTTTAGTGCGTTATTATCTTTTGAAGTATATGCACTTAAGTATATTCACAAATTAAATATATTTTTAATTCAATTATTTCTTGGGTTCATACTGTATCGCGCACATAGCGTGGTAGGTAGAGAGAACATAGTGTCTTGAACACTATTTCGAGACATTGCGTATTTAGTGGCAATACTCAACGCCACGCTTTGTCTTGTTACTTAAATGAGACATTCCTCACACATTTGTCGATCTTATTAGCTTTTACCCCGACCAAAGGTTTATAGTAAGTAGCTAGGTGCATCCAGAATTTAATTTCGACTCGTTCGAGTTCCGTCAGTTAACATTCAATACCTCCAGAATTTGGCGGAAAGTGAGGATCAGAGTGTTTTAACACTAACTCTCTGCGTACCTGCTATGAGCGGGATACATCATGACACTTAAAAAAAAAGCTTCAAGCGACATAAAACAATTATTATATACAAAAGTCACAATACAAACCACTTAAAACCCAGCTCATTCCCCATAATTGTCGATCTTATTATCTTCCACCCTGGACAATGGCCCCAGTAAGCAGCTAGGGGCGTCCAGAACTTAATTTCGACGTGTTGATACTTCACTATCGGTCAACACTCGCACAATACGAGTATAACGTAAGGCGCGGTGTGTTTATTCACTCACTCATTTTTTATCGTATATTTGATCGATATGTGGCCGCAAACACCGTCTTCGTTTTATCTATGAAATTTGTCCGGATAAATGTTAATGTAAATAATGTTTTGTAATGTGGATGTTTAATTTTGTTATAGATATCTATTATATATATCTATATTTTATTGTAGTTTTTAGGTTTTAACTGCGAATTCAGCCACGTGGTTACATGGATATAATAAAAAGATTTTATATTATATCGTATCATATGATATAAGGGAACCTATTTTCCTCGATAAGTGGGGAGTTTAACACAATAAGAACTTTTCAATTTCCAGTAGTTTTAGACTTTAGCGCAATCAAAAGGCATGCACAAATGTGCATCGATTTTCAATATTTTATATGAAATTCAAAACCTATAGGGTACTCCCGGTGAGGCTATAGTTATGATATTTCACACAAAACGAGAACTGACAATACAAATAAACAAACAAAAATACAGATTCACATTTGTAGTTCTTTTTTATAATTATTATTGTTGATAGGCAAGCATTTGTCCGCTATCTTACCTGGTGGTAAGTGACGATGCGAACGAAGGTGGAGCATGCTTGCCTAGATCATTTCATACAAAATAGATACATAAGCTCACAAACTGAAATATGTCAACTTTATGTGCAGCGTAATCAAAAGCTATAGAGTATTTCCCGTAGACTTACAACTAAGAAATTTGGTTAACGAAAACTAGAAAATACTGATAAAAACTATTGCAAACTTATAATTGTATTTTATTATCATCTCATATAAACTGAATGCATACGCCCGCAAACTTAAGTTTATCGACTTTTATTAGTTGTACATACTTCCCCTTACGAAATCGACACGGAACCCTAGATGGGTGAACTCGACTCGTACTGCACTTGTTAATAAATAAAATCAATTAATATTTTAAATAGAATATAATATATCAAAATTTATTTAACTATGTATCGATATCATTTTATTTTTTAACAGAACAAAAAAAATAATTTCTAAATAAGTACCGGATACGCAAAGTAGATACATTGGCTTCAAATACAAACCAAACACAATTCACCTCTAAAAAACCTCTAATAAAACCAATATGTACCAACAATATCAACAAACAGACCTTTCATATCGAGAATCGTATCGCGTCGTTTACTTAACTCGATTAAGTCGTCGTTCATAAAAAAATATTGATAAAATTATCTTCACGCATCTCTGGACTTTTGCGTTGTATCTAAAGACAATTTAGTGATGAGTCACTCTATTCTACTCTTCACGCGTTCACGCGTTTTGTTGCGGAATAAAGGAAGGCAGAGGTAAGCTAGTGTTAAGGCATTCCGTTCCAATTAAGACTTTTCCATTCTCTACTCTCAACCGAATTCTTGAGACATTGTGTATTAAGTGGAGGAATTTAACGCAGTGTTTTGCCTCATTGCCAGTGGGAGAAAAATGAAAATATTAAATAAGAACTAAATTGAATTTAATTATAATCATTATTCCGACTAAAAATTGAACCAATAATCGTCGCGTATACGAGACAGCCGATGTCACACTACGCATTTAAAAATTTAAACACCATTATAACAACAACCTTTTCAAGTCTTTTTAACTTTGAAAGTTCAATTTAATAAGACATCCACAATCTCTTTTTTTGTTTTAACTTACAGTCTAGACTATGTGTTGCTAGATCAATAAATCGAAATATCACTTCCGGTACTGCTACTATACGAGTATATTACTAATAATAGTCTGTCGGTACGATTGCAATAGGTCAATATCTAAGTATTAGACTAATTAACTTCCTCTAGAGATGAGAGGTTCCATTTCCAGTATTATAAAGTAATCTATGGTAAATGGTAGATTCGTAACTTTAAAACTCATATCCTAAGCCACGAAAAGTCCAAAAAATAGATAATAAAAGGAAGATATGTTTTTTTCTCAATATTCTGTTTTCGTTATCGTCTTTATTTGTCAGCAAACAGTAATGAAAGAATTGATAGTGGCGGTCATCGAACCCAATTTTTTTTTGTTAAACTATAGAACGTTTATACAGTGATATTGATATACGCTTCTTGCATTTGTGAATGAAGAATATTATAACACTTAAAAAAAAAAGTTTCGACTTGCATCTTATTTATTGATTTAAATTATTTTTCTGTATTAAATGTGGTTAATGAACTTCCAATAAGCTTATTTATTTATTTAGCTATAAGCTTCCTTCTATACTCTCCGCTCAACTTACATCACATTAGTTAAGGCGGAACTAAACGCTACACCTTGTCCACTAAAACGGATAAATAGCGCCACTCAATCCGCTATGTTCGAACTTGGACGGAAGTTAAAAAAAGGAGAATCTTAATTTGCTTCTCTTTACTACCCTTCCATGAAAAATACAACTCTAAACTCGACACCGACTAACAGTTTTTGTTAAACATATCTTCTACTTTGAATTGCTATTCCCTTTTCGACTCTACTTCTCTGTATTAACATATAATTAATATTTTTTTCGCATATTAAGTATATTAAATATATGCATTTATAATACAAATCCAAACCAGTACGGGAGCTCGATCAGCAAACAACGTTCAAAAACCTCATACGAACTATCATCCCTTGGTCCATTCGAATAATTACAATCGACTCGCTGACAATCGCGATTCTATCACAAAGCTGGCATAATCGGACGCTCTGTCGACTGTTGCTGGACGCGAAATGGCTTAAATCACTCGAAATACATACAATATTGAGCTATAATAGCATAGGTTAAGGTTTAAAACAGGTTGTGATGTTTCGGTGATATATACAGTGTGAGAATAACAATCGATTGTGACGGGTACAATGCAATAATCCGCGCATTGTTGGATTGACATTGTTGTTTTAAGGGCGGCGGCGCTCGCGACAATTGTACGCTTTATTGCATAAATAATAATGTTATTTTGCCCAGTCAAGTTTCATTGTGGTACTCTGGTGCTAAACTTATTCATAAATGCTATTACAATACGAATGAAAGTATTGTATGGTATACAAATTGAGATGTAGTTACGCGTTTTTGGTTCATCTTAGTATTCGGTATTTTTTTATATTTTTTAAATTTTACAGCGTATCTTTATTATTATCGTTTGGCGCTTCGTTCTCTTTGATTACCAATATACTCGTAGCGTGAAGCTAAGTTATATTCAGATATTTTCCTGTATTTTTAAAAGTAAACAAATAGACTACATTCTACAACTTTTCGACTTTTCAATTTAAAAGAAATTATAAAATAAGTAGCGGAACAATTTACATGAATAATCACAGCCGGGTTACACAGCTAGAGGGAACCTATTGTTAAGACATTCTGTTTCCTATTTTTCGCCAAATTCTGTAATAATAAAAATTCTCACAACTTTGGTGTCAATCAAAATCATAATGTTTTATACCTTACCTTTTACTCTTTCATCCAGAGCTCTGCACATGAAAGAACATCCAGACTACAAATACAGGCCGCGGCGGAAACCAAAAGCTCTAATCAAGAAGGAACCTAAGTTCAGTTTCAACATATCCGGTCTAATGGCGCCAGTTCCGAGGCTGGTAGCGCCGTTACCGCAACCAGTACCACAACTGCCGATCCCACACCACATGTTAGCTGACAAACCCGATTTAGGAAGAGCTCTGTTCCCGCCGATACCATATCCATTTTACCCTTTCAAGATACCGTCTGACGACGGAAAATTGGCAGCTGAACTTGCTCATTTACAGGTGCGTAAGATATCTGTTGTATTCATTATTAATAAATAAAAAACAATTGTTTAAAAGACTTGTGGAAACATTTAATCTATATATGTATATATAAAATCGAAAGGTCACTCACTCATCACGAAATCTCAGAAACTACAAGTGCTAGGAATCTGAAATTTTGCATAGGAGTTACTTATAGGACGTAGGTGCTCGCTAAGACGGGAATTTGTAATATTCGACTTCTAAGGGGTTGTTTTTGGGGTTGAAAGTTTGTATAAAACTTCGTTACTAATGACATTTGTCTTTGTCATTCGTTACTAAATGCTAGGAGTCTCAAATTTTGCATAGACGTCACTAGGACGTAGCCATGGAGACAGAAATTAATAATAACATAGTTCACGTGGTGAAACCGCGAGCGGGCCGCTAGTTTTTTATATATTTAACTGTATTTTTTTATAAATACGACAATTTTACACATAAAAATAATATTTATGAATTTTAAGTATTTCCGTATGCTATTGTTTGAAGTCGGTTTGTTTTTTATTAAAAAATAATTAATATTAAACAATTGTAATGTTAACTACTAACTACTAACCTATCTAATCTTTATAATTATCTAACCTTTAATTTAAGTCTCATCTTTGATACAAGTTAAGAATACAAGGATTGTAAAGTAAAAAATCTTTAACTTGAACAAATTTACAAAAGAATGTATACAAATTTTACACTTACATTTCATCTACAGGCCCTTTACGGCGGTGCGCTCTACAGTTCAGCATTGTACAACAGCGCCTTATCACCATGTGGTTGTCCCCCACGACGGTCACCATCACCACCGCCAGATGTCAAGCGTCCCGTGGCCTACGTCCTCATGAAGAGTGATGAGGAACCTCCTCAGCATGTCATATGAAGGCCGGTACCGCTCCCGGCGCGGCCCTATCCGCACTGGGAGCAGCCGTCCACGTCAACTGAACGGGATAGTACCCCGGATAGTATATGAGACTGAGTGATATTTGTTATAATGTTGTTTTTTATATAGTGTTATAGTGTCGTTTTTTTATTTTTTTTTATTTAGCAGTGATTTTGTAGAGTTTTCGGGTCGCATGCTTAAGCTAATAAGAATCAGTTTTGAATATGATGACTTAATGATTTTTTTAATGATAAAAACCATCTTCATATTTGTATATGTATATGTTTATATTATAAAATTATATAAAATATAATAATTTCCCTCGTAATAACAATTAGAAAATGAATTATAATGTAAATAATAATTAATATTAGAAAATTCTCATACGATTAAAAGATAGTCTTCCTTTCAAAAACTGTTAGTTATTATAACCTTATTTCGCCATGCTCATTAAATAAACATCAGATACCATAACCATCACTTAAGTCTAATATTTCTCTCTACTATCCCCTTAACGATTATTTAAAACGTTATTTTTACCTTCACACTGCAGAACCAGGAATCTTAGTGTTAAGACACTCTATTCCCAATGGGGCACTTCCGTTCCCCACTTCCCACTGAAAACGTTATCATTATTAAATAATATTATTGTAATATAATTGTAAATACAATCGATATCTATTTGTAACATAGTCCTGTGCAATTCCAGCAACTAGTGCAATGTAAATTCTTGAGGTAACTCGAATAGATAACATATCATAGTTTTATCAAAACTTAGAAACCGATTAGTTAGGGGAAAATTATTGTTGTCAATTTTGAAAAATTTTCGGTTCAGCTTCTTAGGTTAATGCGCTAACTCTCTTTACCTTTGGGGAAAAGGATACTACATGGGAGGATTCACCCCATAGTGTCGATCACGGTTTGTCCTCGGTCCGATCCCATATTCTGCTATGAAAAATATCCTCATATTGAAGATTGGACTGGATTGGAACTCTCAATTTCCAGTATAAGTCCAGTCCAGGTCCAGGAGAGAAATTCTTATATTCGTGATTGGACTGGAATTTGAGTGGAACAAGAACGAATAGTGACTGGCAATATAGTGGTGAATCATCCCTAATAGTCACATCATAATTGCACCAAATGAGAGGTTTGGAGTAAGCAGCTCAAAACATTATGCTGAGGAATTGTAGTTTTTTGGGACAGAGTGAATTCCTTTTTTTTTTAACTTGTGTTCATCACTTTTTTTTTGCTTGGGTTTAACTGTCTTTCATAAATTAAATATTTTTTTTAATTATACTTAAATCAACAAAGCAATTGAAAAGCAGTATTTGTTTGAATATCAATCAACTGAAAGCCTATTGACAGTTTTTTTTTTCTTGAGAAATTCCCTCTACATCCCCGTCCCATTTAATTTAATAATAATTATTTTTATATATTCATTTGTTAATTATTTTTGTTACAATTAATATTAATTCTTAAGAACAAGATTTTGTAAAAAATATATTATTTTCAGTATAAAGTTGATATTGATGAGTTGTAGTATTTTGTTTTGCAATTTTTTTAATTGTTCTTTACAAGAGAGCATAGTATGACAAGATAAAATAAGCATTTATCATTATTTCTTAGTTTTAATTTGATATAGTTATTTTTTTAAATTAATAGAAAAAATGCCTTATTGCAAAAATAATATTACTTTTCGAAGTACTGTGTTAAATATACATCCGTTCTGTTAACGTATTAAGTCAATTTAAATTTGAAAATTCAAATGTGAAAGATTTTATTCTCCCCTCTTTCTCTTTGTTTCTTCGCCTATAGCAGGAAAGGCAGAGACAACCCAGTTTCAAGACATTATATTATTTGCTTGCTTTAAACATTACGTGTTGAGTGGCGGAAATCTACGCTGCGGCTTGTCTTCCAAAAGAAAGTGAATAATTGGGTTCCAGTACGACTTGATCCTACTATAAACACAAGCTTCCTTTTCTTCTTTCCTTCTTATTATTAAACATAATGAGAATATTTACATAAAATTAAAATAATATCTTATACACTTACTTAAATACAGTTTCGTTATAATTAAAACAAGTTATTATTATGTTTATGTTGTTTCAACCCATTTTTTTATTATGAAATTTGTATAATAGTTAATAATAAGTTTGTTTATAGGATTCTAAGATTGGTTTTTGTTATTCTTTATTGTTAGCGAGAGTTTGTACTGGCTCAATATAAAGAAACTCTATTTGGAGTTAAATTAAGCGCCATGTTTTAAGTTTTATACTTTTTGTACCAAATTTTAAGTTTTGATTAAAAGATTATTATCACATGTTGTTTTTTTGTCTCTTTTAATAATCACAACTTATTGTTATTATAATATAAATAAATTATTTACTTGAAATAAAAGTGTTGAGACACTTCCTCTCTTAGCATGAGCGTGAAGCTCAATTTTTTTCTTTCCTGTTATATATGACTGGTGACCCGCTTGCGGCATCGCCCGCTTGAGCTACATAAATGTTAATTTGTTAGTCCAATTAGTATCGTATTCTATTAACTACAAAAATTTTAGCCAATTCAATTAAACTGTTGTTTTGTAAACAAAAACAAAATAATTCTTATTTACATATTTTTTTATTATGAACTTAAAGAAATAAAACAAACACTAAATGTTAAGGAAAGCTTACTAACATACAATAGTGTAAACTGCGTTTAAAACAGTTAAGCCATTTCTAAAATAAAAAACTTCAAAATGTTTTTTTGAATTTTATCTTATTTATATGTCCCCAATAAAAAAATATCCTATTATATTTTTCATATACAGACAGTGATGAGCTAAAACTTTAGTATATGTATAGATTACATTGTTATTTTTATATATGAAATTAGAATGCTTAATAGAAAACGACATGTGCACACTAAGTAAGAGGATCTCGAGAGGCACTCCAGTAGCCAGCGACGTTGAAACAACGGGGAAGTAATCCACACTCGATTATTGAATAAACACTGTACGATATGACAGATGTTTGTATAAAAGAAGAATTATCTTTTAGGACAAATTGTTTTTTTTATATATAAATTAGGTACATTGATGTTTTTTCTTAAGAAAAGTTAGTTAATACTAAAAAAGCATTTAGTACGTATAGTTTTAAAATATTAAGTTTTTTGAAATTATAATAAAGCTTCTTTGTATTTGTATTATTTTATTTACTTCACGTTGTATATAGAACCTATTATTGCCCCAAGCACCGCCAAATATAGGAGACATTGCCTCAAGTTTTCTTTTATTTTACCATACTATTAGGCATTAGGGTGGTGGAACCAAACGTCACGCTTTTTAAATATAAATATTATTTATTTAATTATAGCTATTATAAATAAATCACTTTAAAAGTTATAAATTGGATCATAAATATAAATAAATATATATAAATCCATTGAACGATTCAATAACTAACAATAAAATGGAAGTCACTTGAGTTCTCATCAAAATTTTATTGTTCCCGATAAAAAAAAACAATAATCACAGCTTATGTAGTGCTCAGTCTCGTTTAGCGCGATTAGTGACGCCCGCGGCAGCAAGCACCCTATACTAGAGTGACCATAATAAACATAATTGTAGCATTTTTATGTAGCATTGCTAGTTAGTTAGCTATTTGTAGCATTGCTAGTTAGTGTAAATAAAAAAATATGCATTTATATATTTTTTTCTATGTAAATGTAAAGACACATTTCCCGCGTTTTAATTAAAAACGATCTTTTATAGTTTCACGATTTTGTTTGTATCTATATATAGCTGGAAAGGTAGAGAGAACTTTGTGTTAAAATAACCACTCCCCCCGCCACGGCAACCTTTATATCTGATAAATAATAGCATTCCCTGAAGGACATGAAAAGTGTTATTTTTTTCAATCTTAGAGTTGCACAAGATAATTTGTTCAATTATAAATATTAATAGAGTCTAAACGTCTATAGCTTAAAAATACGTGCATATTTAAAAAAATATATGCGGTATAAGTAACTATAATTGTTCCAATAACAGCGGATCGATGGTCACCATACAATACTCCCTTCAAACAAACACCCTTTAGCGACTAATTGTAGAGGTGGCGAGCGATCGCTTTTATTATACTGTGGGCTCCTGGGATAACCTTAAAGTATATAAGATAAATATATAAGAAAAAAAATTATATAATAGATAGGCATACCTATGTTTCCATCCATCCATCAGCCTTTTAAAGTCCACTGCTGGACATAGACCTCCCCCACTGCTCGCCACTCCGTCCGGTTCTGCGCCCTTTGCTGCAGAGAAATAGCACCATTTTTAGAATAATATTTTAAAATGTTCTAGTCCGTAGCGTGAAAAAAAATTCGCTACTTAGCTGACCAAACGGTTGGTTGGAGGTTGTCACGGTGATAATGAAGAAGCTCTCTCTCTGCTCTAGTGGCTAGGGCACGTCCGACCGTAGCGTATGATACTCCATTTTCTCTGGGCAGCTATAGCTGGTAGCTGTATCCTAGCAGGATAATGCTTGAAGGTAAAAGTGGTAAAAGGTATTTATATAAGAAATATAGATTACAACTGTATTTTATGTGGAATATGAACCTACAAATTCTGACATGGAAATGGTATGACAACGACAATCTTTAAACCTAATCTCATCGCAAAAGTTATTATTCATAATGTAAATCAGACGGTGCTAGGATTAAAAAATAAAACAGCAAGCACCGAGTTAATCTGGTAGTACTACTCTAATTGAAATCGCCCGCGGTCACAGACGGACAAATTGAAATTTACACCGTAACAACGTTAATATCTGTTTATAATATTCAATTAATTACAATGAAATACAATATGTACGAGTATGTATTCTATGTTGTTTATATTATCGTAGTGCGGTTAGAAAGTAGTTTGATTGTGGATTCGACTCCCATTGATGGGAATTGTTTGTATTTATTTTCGTTTTTCTGGTCTAGCTGGCGTAAGCACATTGTTTCTTTACAACGTCCAGAATAGGTGAAGAGTTAGAAGGAATTTACTTACCTATAGTTAGCTTAGCGCTATTTCGGCACACTCAGGAGTCACGTCACGGAAATTAAGATGCATACGCAACACAACACAGTTCCTGGAGCGCGACCTCCCGGACGCTCAAGGAAGCGCTGGTTGGATGATCGTGATGCAGGACATGAGAGCCAATGGTCTAACCAGCGAGGGCGCAAAAGATCGTGCAAAGTAGAGTAGGTTGAGTAGGAAGGCAGACAGACCCTGGTAATAGCCGAGATTAATGCTTGGAAGAAAAAGAAGAAGAAGTTAGCTTAGCGTACTCCAATGAGGTAGTGAGAATGTGTGAAATGTGTGAAAAGAACAAAAGCCCGATTTTTTTATAAATAATTATCACGTAATATACTAGTAGATATATTTAGATTTTGCTTGTTTATATTAATTTTATATTAAAACATTTAAATAGAAATTTAAATTTCGCACACATAATACGTTACAGCAATGTGAAACAATTTCAACAATTTCATGTAAATCCGAGTCGCGGATGTACTCGTACGTTCACAATGACTGTGATTTGCTTCGATCGCTGTCATTTGCCCGCTTACCCGAATATTGGACGTTCAGTATGGATTTTATGATTGACCATCTTCTGTTGAAGGATGGACGTTGTTTTTCATATTATAAATACTGTTAATATAGCAAAAGGCCATAAAGAATAAAAGAAAATTATGTCATTTAAAATAGTTAAGAACACGCTTATTCTTCATTAGGTAATTAACTAGTAAGCACTGAAGAGTTCCTTTATTGGAGATCCTTGCTATATCATCAGACCAGATCGTTGATACCAGTATGTTACACATGCTAAGCTTCACGACGATGTTATTATTATTAATGGAATAAATAATTAACTTAATTTCTTCGATTTATTACATAGTTCCCAAGTTACAGAGTTACGAGTCGTCTTAAAAAACATGTTAAAAAAAATTTTTTTTTTTTAGAATAAAATTATACAACAAAAATTACTGTACGCAATGCTTGTCTACAAATGTATAAACATCAATTTATATATTTGAATTTAGTGCTGAATGCCGAAATCCAATTTAACATTTTACCTAATAAGTAAGGTAAGTTTAGAACCATTCAGTACCGTTGAATTGTAAAAAAATATGAAATTAAGGCACACGTTTCTAAACATTTTCCTTTCATTAGAGTGTAAATAGCATACCTATAATTGAGAACCGAATTCCTGCCGTTTAAAGCTAGTAAAAAATATTAAGCTAGTAAAACATTTAGAAAACCCAGGATAATAATACTAGTTTATTTCTGTTGTGAATGCATACCAGGCGTGTCTAATAACAATGACAAATGACTATATTTTACAAGACTAAAAAGTTCACTATTCCGTAATATATTACATAAGTAAAATTTAAATTTGTAAAAAAAATAAACAATTAATGTCAATCTACAGGCTCAAAGTGGTAGAGCTCTTTGTAAAATAGAATTTGTAGGTCATTTCTCGCTGTCACTTAATAACGGGATTTCTTCTAAATTGTTTTAGCTCATACCATTATTTAGTTACATAAAAAATATATAATTTTTTTTTGTATCTTACGCTCGTAATTAACATATTGTCAGGAAATCGGCGGAAAGTGTGTAAAGAAAGTGTCTTAATGGGAACTTTGTGTCTTAACACTTGGTTCCTAGGCATACCACGTACGGAATGTTGGAGAAACTAAAAAAAATATCCTCAAGAGATGATCAGACCCAAAACTATCTTCTTTACAGTCAGAAAATGTCCTAATGCGCCATAACGGCTTCAATTTCATTACTAACCTTAGATTAAATAAACATTGAGGCCATTGACCACAATGGCACCAGCAAGAGCACAAGCGTGTGACTGTAACGTGACGGTTGCGAGTTCAATCTCCACTCGGGGGAATGTTTATTTCTTCGCTTTGTACCCCTCAAAATGCCCGAGTGCCGTAATCCTAGGTTTCCTAAAAAGTTTACATTATAATTTAAACTTAATTAATGTTGAAGAAAATCTTTTATCTCTAACTTCTATTATAAAAGGAAAAATATTTAGGCTTTCATCGTGTTATTCCAATTCTAACGCCGCAGTCCGCTCGGGGCGCGGCCCAACAAACAAATACGAGAGACTTGACAAAGTCACTTCAGATACAGTGATTGAAAAGAGATACGTGATATGGTAGATCAATTTTTTTACCAACTTTGAAAAAATAGAAGTCATCACTTTGGCATTGTATGTATGTACAATGTGTTGTTAGAATATGATAATATTTGAGTATAATGTTCTGTTTAGGCTTCCAAGTACTTGCAAAAAAATTGTGTGTGTATGTTCATATGGTTAGCAACAAATTTCTTGGGAACTAAAGTTTAATACTTTAGTAATTAATCGAGATATCCTAGTTTTCTACAAAAATATATGTCATATAATATTGAAATTGCCTTAATTGTCTTATTTTTAAACAACTATTAATATTGTAATACTAATGTCAATAAGCAATAAGAATGTAAAGCTGCAGAACTACAATCAAATTTAATACTTGGTTATAATATTATGATATAATGTTATAATTAAAAGTTATTTTTTTAGTTTCGCGCTGTATTTATAGTTTCTGCCGAATTCTGAACGCATTGTGTGTTGGGTGGTGAAAATCAACGCCGCCCTTTGCCTCGTTACCAGAGGAATAAAAATATTAAAGAGATGATTTCCCCGAGTGAGAATCGAACCCATAACCTGTCGTCTTTACACTACATGCTTGACCATATATTAAGACCGGCCACAATACGTAAGTTAATGATATACCTATGTAGATACCTACATATAATATTATTCTTTACCCTTTTCCCTATACATATGTTATCGATATTCTATCTGTTATCATTTAAATACAAAATATTTTACATAGATGTATACTTCTCCTCTCACACAAACCAATAACGTTTAATTTAATTTGTTTTATTTTATTTTTGGAAGACATCGCATATTACACTTCGGAACCTAACGCTGCAGCTTATACATCCAGACCGAGATACCAATAATATTTAAAATATAATTTAACGAATGAAAACTTTACACACAACTATCAAAAGAAAAATCAAAGAAAAGCTACCAATTTATATTACACCTAAAAATTTCATAATTTCTTTTCTTTTATACGAATATTATAAGTCTTGAAAATTTATTTGGTCGAATAAATTAATCTCAAGAACTACCGGTTCAAATTCAAATTTATTTTCGCTTAGCATAGCCAATTTTTCAAAGAAGAATATACTAAGAATAACCTATTATATTGGCGGCATGTATCTCTCAGTTATTTCCATTCAACCATAGAGACGAAGTCGCAAGTAAAAGCTAGTCATATATACATAAAATTTGTTTGCAAAATATTCGTAGTAATCAGAGTTGATATCGAATGCCGGTCACGCGTGCCGTCGCTACACAAAGGAGTTAAATTTGCACGCCGCGGCCCGTTTAAGCGACATCTCGCATTCACAGCATTCATACGAAAAATTGCCATTATGAACTGCCCCGGGGGGAAAATGACACCTTTGTGTCCAATAAAGTTTTTGTTGTCGGTGTTTGGAGGTTTGATAGCTTGATTGGGGCTAGATAAGTTTTGGATAAATAATCTAATAAGTATGTATATATCGGTATTCTGTTGTAAGGAAGGAAATTATTAATAGGTATGTAGGTATGTAGAAAATTAACTGATTTTTAATATAAAATGAGATTATATTTATTTATAAAATCAAGTAAACTTTTCTTAGTGCTAACTTCCTAATTTAACTGTAGCTATAGCAAAATTCAACTTTCTAAGCCTGTCTTCTAATTAGATTCATCTGTGCAATGTCTGTCATATAGTAACTCAAAAACCTGTACCAAATAAATATTTTTAATAGATAAAATAATTTTTAACCTATAATAAGTATATTCTTCAATTTGTAGCATTTTTTTAACAATTGAACTCTAAAACAGATTGGAAGGCGTCAAAAATTATGTATACGAGTATGTAAATAAAGAATGAAGTTTCAACCATTTCATTCAGCAAAATGCATTCAGTATATTTTATTGAAATTACCTTCGTTAACGCCGTAGCACCTTTGTTGAGAGCTCTGCCATGTTTACATTTCCATAGATTAATTAATTATTATACGAGTAGTTTGTATTGTGATTGCTAATTTGACTATCACGGTACAATCATAACAAAAAGTTTCGTATTGAAAAATTATTGCGCACTTGTATTTTTTCTAAGCTTCGCGCTGCATCTGTAACAGGGAAAACAAAAGGAATCTAGTGTTAAGACACTGCATTCTCCATTTTCCTCAAGACGTGCTTAGCGACAGAGTTCAACGCCGCCTTTGATCTTGTTATGAGAACAAGGAAATAATGAAAACAGTGAGAATCGAACTCATTATCGACACGCTTGCAGTCAGACAATGCTACTGTGCCTTTTGGCTCAATATTTACTAATATCACGATCAAATGCAAATAAATAATAACAAACACCGTTTGTCTCATTCAATATGAACAGAATTGGAATCACAAAAACCTTTGATAACTTTTATTTGCTCCTACGTCTACAATAATCTTTGGAAAGGAAGCGGTTGACGATCCGATGCGATAGTGTCACAAAGAAGCTTATTTCCGCTCCAACTCTGGATATAAAAGACCACATTACATTTTCTATCACAAAAGGAAAATTTAAACTAAAATACACCTTATTTCCTAAGAAATAGGATAGTAAATAACACAAGATTTATAGCAATATAAAGCTAGGTGTAGCAGCGAAAATAAAAACTGAACAAATATAGCGATAACGTTTTTGTAAGGGCGCTAGGTCGAGTCAATAACTATTGTAAGTTGATCTTACTAAGTTATTACAATTCAATTTTAATGCCTTATCGTTTATTGTCTCTATGAGGATTGCTTTTTATATTTTAGACATATTAATTTATGATATATAATTTCAACTTACTAGAAATAGATTTGAAGTGAAAAATTATTCTGGAAATATGGAAGAAAATAATATAACCTTTACTAATTAACTAAAGTTTTCTACTAATTAAGTTATTTTTTTTTCTTTACTGACCGAGTGCCTGACAGACAACGCATAGACGAAACTACTGAACTAATAAAGTTTAAAGAAACACTCAATGAAAATTTCTGTAGGGAACCTTAGAGAACGGAAAAACAAAAGATTTTCCTCATTAACGCAAACAAAACAAAACAAATTAATAACTATGAATAAAATACGTCACCAAATCATTAAAAAAAAAAACAATTCTCTACAACATACATACGTACGTCTCAATAAAATCCACATCTGCATTACAAATCATTGCGAGCGAATGAGGAATAGCAAAAACCGACGTAGGGCGATAACAGACAATGGACTCTAGTGTACTTAACAATGGTTCGTTTGTGACGATTCTTCGCATAATGGCGGGGCGCGAAACGCCGTAATTCAATAAAAACGACTTTATTATCAATTGTGGGCGTGATTAAATTACGTTTTAGTGTTTTGTGTGTTGTGTTACTTCTGATTTGTGTTTGCTCTTTGATTTTTTTTAGATAAATAGCTAGTTTTAAAAGTTTTTCTTTTGCTTCACGTTGTATCGTAGTACGGTAGACAGAGGGAACCTATTGTTAAGACGCTTCGTTCTCCAATTTCTTCCGTTTCTGTGTGTTGAGTGGCGGAACTCCAGGACGCGCTTATTCAAACAAACTTGTGCAGCATCTAAACAACTGTAAACACGACGAATATGGGTTCTAATCACGTTTGGGTGAATATATTATATTCATTTTGTTGTTTTGATGACGATACAAAACGCACCGTTGACTTCAAGACATAGGTTCAGGTCTAGGCACAGACAAGCACGCTTTCTGTTGAGTTTTCACTACTCAACACGCAATGTGCCCAAAATTTCGGTGGAAACCAGAAAACAGTGTCTTGAGTAGTTCTGGGTCCCCTATAACTATCCTGCTATGCGGAGAAATTCGTGAAATGCCAAGTTTCAACTATATATATATATATAATATATAAAATATCTACATTCAAGCTATTGTAACTATTATATCAAAACCTTTATGAAAACTGAAAGCCAACACAACGAGATGTGGAGAATTTTTTTTTAATTCATTCATAGGATTCTTCAAAGCCATCTGGGAGAGGCTTTACGAGTGTGTTCAGATGGGCCTTTTCATATGCACCAAACCGTGTCGGTCACTTTATACGACGCTATTCACCGTGATCCAACGATATGGAGATATACTAGAATTGGCATTCCGTTAAATATAACGGAATGTTCTTAATGCCAATTCTAATTTGACGAGTATAGTAGAGGCTTCATAAAGAGGATTCATAATATTCTGGCCTCATTTATGCCTTGTTAACATTATAGTTTACACTTCGATATAATAAAAAAAATGTATTAATAACAACAAGCAATAATTGGTTAGGCAAAACTAACTTTTTCAGTAAGTATTTAGAATGAAATGGAAAATTTTGTCAAATAAAAACGCGATGTGGCTGCATTCCCTAACGATTAATATCTGTGGGCGAGATGGGCGAAGACTTGAATTATTTATTTTTATTTTTCTGCCTTAACCATCAAATAGAAAAAAATAAAATAAACTAAAACAAAAAATATTATTAAACATAATATCATCAAAAATATTCGACATCTTTGTCATTTGTACAACGAGATGTACCGAGTATGAACGCGACTTTTATTCGCTCATCCGATTAGGATCGTATGCTTATAAGCTCGGGCTTTGTGACAGTCGGCGGGCGCGGGTGGCGCGGGCGGCGCGGGCAGCGGCAAGAGCCTTCAAAAAGAAAAGCAAAATATCGATACCCAATATTATAAACTATTACATTATTTTTAAGGAAACTATTTAACCGGATTATTCGTGTATATTTAGTACTAGCGGCCCGCTCGCGGTTACACCTGCGTGAACTATGATATTATTAATATCTGTCTCCATGACTACGTCCTAGCGACGTCTATGCAAAATTTGAGACTCCTAGCATTTGTAGTAACGAAGTTTCATACAAACTTTCAACCCCAAAAACAACCCCTTAGAAGTCGAATATTGCTAATTCCCGTCTTAGCGAACACCTACGTCCTATAAGTAACTCCTATGCAAAATTTCAGATTCCTAGCACATGTAGTTTCTAAGATTTCGTGATGAGTGAGTGACCTTTCGATTTTATATATATAGATTACTAGCGGCCCGCTCGCGGTTTCACACGCGTGAACTATTATCATTAATTTCTGTCTCCATGACTACGTCCTAGTGACGTCTATGCAAAATTTGAGACTCCTAGCATTTGTAGTAACGAAGTTTCATACAAACTTTCGACCCCAAAAACAACACCTTAGAAATCGAATATTGCAAATTCCCGTCTTAGCGAGCACCTACGTCCTATAAATAACTCCTATGCAAAATTTGAGATTCCTAGCACATGTAGTTTCTGAGATTTCGTGATGAGTGAGTGACCTTTCGATTTTATATATATAGATTAAATTTTTGGAAATCCGACGTTTCGAACACTTTACGGTAGTCCATGGTCCCGGGTACACTAAGGTGACATACGTTTGTTGACATAATTATTGTATCAATCTACCTCCAACGATTGCCACGCTTACTGTCTTGGATTTTGCAGCATGAGCTAGCTGTATCTTGCTCTCTAGTATGCAAAACATTTAAAATTTAATTCATATTTTAATTTCCTTGCTCTGGTAACAAGGCAAAACATGGCGTTGAGTTCCACCACTCAACAGGCAGTGCCTCCAGAATTCGGTAGAAAGATGATATGGAGTGTCTTAAGACTAGGGTCCCACGTTCCCTTTGCCTAACTTGATATGTGAAGGATTCACCGTGAACCTGAAAACTAATATAAAAACTACTTTTGTTTACCAATACCCACTATACCTGCTGTTACTTACATGTCGAATGTTGTACTGCACAACTCTTTTAGTCATTTCCATTTGACCACGTGGACTAAGTAGTTAGTTAACGCTAGTATATAATAGAAGGGAAAATAAATATAATACATTAATTTAGATAAATTCGAGTGACATTTATCACATGCACCGAACCGTACCAAATTGAAGCACCAAACGCAAAAGGTTGATTTACTGAAGATTGAAAGCAAAGAATCGATTGAAACGAAATGAAATTTATAAGTAAACGGCAAGCGTTTATGCGGAACGATCAGTGATGGCGTCGCTGATGGATCCGCTCCTCGGCTTTATGACGCCAATAGTAATTCTATTTTAAATGTTATTTACGACTCTAATATGATTTGTGATAATAATAAACATCGTCTAGACTTATTTACCATAATATGAATAAATATGGCAAAGTTGGATTTCTTTGACCTGTTTGTCTTTGACAAAAGGTGACTGTAATCGAAAACATGAACTTACATTTCGGAATTTTACGTTTTTTTCAAGCTGATTGACAAAGGAGGTAAAAAAAAATACCATTTCCCTCTACTTACTCGGCATTTGTGGAAAATTTATTTTAATAATGGCTTAGGTGTCTTATAATTTAAATTCGTATTTATCAATGGCGATATTTGTGCAATGCAAATATTTGTGTTGACCGCATACGTACTGTATAAGTACAGACTGTACAAATATATTATTTGCAGATTTTTACCGACTACTAAAACGGAACACGTAAATATATAAATAAAAAAAGTGTATCACAGTCATAATTTTTCTTTTATTTTGGAAAAGAAAATGCGGTTGTATAAATCTATTTATCTCAGCCAAAAATCCTTACAAAATTTAACTGTTAATAGTGAAGAAAACAATACTTAGACTGTATATTGTGTTCAATTTAGTTCATATACTGTTATCCAGAATGAACTTATAGTATATTCACATAAGCCCGACAGGGTTCTAATCCAATATGGGGCAGGCCATTTAATTTATAGTCAGGCACAATTTAGCCAGACCAAGGCGTCTAAGCCTCGAAGGCAAATTAAATGACGGCGCAGTTGCAAAGAAAATGCAATCACCGCTATATTCGCTGATGCAAATCTGAATTTCCGAGTCACTGTGCCCCGCCATTCCTTACGCTAATAAAACGTGCACCAAACGTAGATGCTGTTTCGCCCGTTGATGAACGCCAAATGACGTTATGACAGCGCACGCCGCCATTTAACGCCTATTTGGTTCCAATTTCAAATATTCCGCGCTCCCCTCCGGACAGTGTTGTAAATGACACTTTGTTTTTTTTTCATATTTAGAAAATGTAATATGTATTTTCGCTTTATGCCTTACCTTTAAAGTTAAGTCGCGTTTTTAATTAAAATTTTCGTCATCAAACTTTGTGCATAAGCTGCTCACACAGGATTTTCATCCAAACGATATTTGGATAGACCAGCTTTGAATAGACACAAATAAGTATAAAACGATGTTGCTTGCCGCGGTCAGAAAAAGAAAGGGAAGAAACAGATACGGCCGAAATGGTTAGGGTGAACCATATACTCACCGAGCTAAATCAATTTTAGAATTTAATTTATCAAAGTTCGTATGTTTAAATTATATTATAAGTTATAATTATAAGTTTTGTAGTTTACAAATTCTAGGTAGGTATGTTGAAAATTAATTGACACTAGTAGCCTCTGATTTTCTATAAATTTAAACGTTATATGATCCAAATAGAAATGATAAAAAAAGATATATGTATATTTACATCTTACTTTAATTAGTAACATTAAAATAAAATATTGTTTTTCGTCTACTCATTAATAATTTGTGAAGAATGCAGAAACATGTATTTTTTTCATTTTTCATTCATTATAGTTGACTGAATTTAACATTAGACATTTATAACGTTAATACTTCTAATTAAGTAGTAAAAAAAAGCTTTTGTACTCCAAATGGCCATACTCCAGAAACTACAAATTATATAAGGCTAAACTAGAGTGGTTTATTAGTAGCGTCTTTAGAATTTCTTTAATTAACCTCTGAAGTTCTATTATTCAGATCCTAGATCCATTATCAGATTTTCCAATTTTATCACGTAAATACAAATCGACTTTATAAAAAATTTATTAAAAGAAAAGAATAACTCACTGACAACCAACAAATACAATATTTTAGTAAAACATTGTTCTATGGCTGTTTGTTCGGTGCACTATGACACAGTCGATACGAATATCCGTTCTGCCATTTTAGAGCGCGGGCGACCGGAAACCTAAGGATATTCAGTTTCGCGCTCCTTTCTGCCTTCCATGACAGTTTTCAATATTTTACTCTTATTTACTGCCTTTATTTATGTTTCACATTCTTCGTCGGGAAGCGGCCCGTCGATATTTTAGGATAGTTTTTATTATGGAACCTTTTTGTCGATTCTTCAAGTTAAATATGGTTCTACTGTTGGATTATAGGTTGGATCTGGTCTTGTTTTAAATCAATGTGTGTGATAATAAACTATTTTTATTTTTTCTTTTTATAAGTAACTTTCATCTCCATGACGCCTGAACAAGGAACAAGGAAATGAAAATAATTCATTCTTCCGAGTTGGAATTGAAATCACAACTATTACGTTAACACTGTGCCGCTGCCCCACGATGGCCTGTCCCATTTATTTGTAAACAGTAAAGAATAAATATTATTGAAGCCTAAATAATTATTTATACGAGTATTTAAGTATATCTTCGAAATTGTCTGTTTGTCAAATACAGTCTCAATCAAACCAGTTTAACAATAAATTAAACGAGTAATTTAAAGAAGTAAACATTGTCAGAATCGAGATTAATGGGATTAAAAAGTTGATTGTGGAATAAATTGCTCGCAAATGCCTTGTGCCGATAGACCTCGAACGTGTCAACGGGCTGCTGTAAAGTATATTCTATACAAATGGTGTACTAAGGATATGCCTTTTATATTGTCATTTTAATATCTTAAAAGTGCGTAAAATAGTGGAAAGTTTAATTCCAAATCGAAGGAATGAATTATTTTCTTTTTCTCGTTTGGTAACATGACAAAGCGCGACGTTGAGTTAGGCCACTCAATAGCCAATGTGCTGTAAATTTGGAAATTGGAACGAAGTGTCTTTACACTAGGTTCCCTCTGACTACCTAGCAATATATGGGATACACAGATCGCCCTAAAACATTGCATTAATGATTAAATAGATTAAAAAAACATACCTTTAATTAAACTATAACCGAAAAAGTCATAAGCATAACTCGCAATTGCTTAAAAAATCAAATTTCACAAGTTAACATTTAACACCGCAACCCCAAACAATTATCTCGGCCACAGAGTAAATACGCCGCCCTAACAAAGCGTATAATTTTCCGTCTGTTTGTCCGTTGATCTTAGATTAAGTGATAAATAAATACTTGGCGTTATTCGTTTCGGGTCTAATCCATGGCCGTTACAAATTGTATGGTGTAACAATGGATTCCATCAAAAATTGTTGCTATATGTGTATTATTTTTTAAGGTTTTTTTAAATGGCCGACGTAAATTTCGCTTGCATTTTTTTTTAATTTGCTTTACTTTATTTATTTCTCTAATCTAACAAGATAAAGTAAAGCATTGAGTTTTGTCACCCACCACACAATTTCTCTCAAATAGACGAGATGAAAACGTAGTGTCATAGCACTAGGCTCTGATTTTGCGTGGGCGATACGTAAACTACGTTATTATATTACAACACAAAAATAATTTATTTTTTAAACTTCACTTTATATCCCGAATATAACATGGTAGGTAAAGAGAACCTATTGCTCTACTCCGTTTCCCACATTCCACAAAATTTTCAAAAAATTGGAACTCAGTCTAGTTAACACAGCGGGAAAATAAAAATAATTAACTGCACCACAACGGTATCTAAAACTAAAAATAATCCAAAAATAAAGAATAGAACACATAATTACCTTTCTAAAATACAATCTAAACTCCACTCCAGTATAAAACGCTAACGTACATAACCGCTCTCAAGAATAAGGAGTAATAAGCAGTTTTCTTTCGCGCCAAAATTGTCTTCCATAATAGCGGAGGCAAGATACCGCGCCCGCCATAAAAAGAGATAAACGACCGTTCTCTCTATTATTTTTGCTCTTTAACAAAGGCAATGTGTGCATGTACATTTGTCTCTTTCTAACCCAAGAAGCAATCTCGCTCGCTCAACCACTAGAGAAAAACAAAAAATTGTCGCACTCCACCCCTAGCCACTAATGTGCGGGCCACGGGGTGAGGGGGTGAGCGCACCTCCTTTGTAATTTACTTGAAAAACCTAATATGTGTCAATTAAAATTTTATTAAAATCTCAATTTTACCACTCCAGTATGTTAATATTTTAATAAATATTACATCAAGCGTCTAGTTCATTATGAGGCACTTTATTAAGATGTAATTTCGCTTAAAATTAATATACGGTGCTACGGTAAGCTGTTTCTAAGTAAAAATATATTGAAGTTGACATTAAGGCTTCTATTTTGAATATACAGATTAGAAAAATGTGATAGTAGCTTTATTTTCTAGAAAAAATGAAATTTTGTACAGTATCTTAGGAAAATAATGCTGATTAAATTAATTAAAATTATCATTTTTACCTAATGACAACCACGGTATTTTAGTCACATTACCCATACAAAGTCTATGCAAAATAATAAAAGATATAAATTTATTATAAAAAAATTATGGCCGTTTCGTGTAGAAGCGACATTGTGTTGGCAGAATGGCTTTGTGCTGTAGGCTTTGTGACAAAGGCGCGGTATTTTGGCGGGAGAAAAAGGCGGGCGCGTTATCAGCGGGTGCCATTATGGCGGCTTATCAGAGCAAGCTTCCGAGACTTCGCCCCTTTTTCTTTAACGGTCACGTCTGGGCGGCTCAGGTGAAGATAGTGTTACGTGTTTTGTTTTTCTGCGCTTTCTTAATATTCGTATATTTTTCGTAAGTTAGTATTTTTTATTGGAGAAAGTCTTAAATTATTACTGTACATGGTAATAAATAGTCTAGTTGGTCTATACGTGAGCGTATATTTTTTGTAACGTAGAATATAAACTTACAGAGTTTCACCACGATATTTCCTAATTAATATTTTTAAAAAATATAGAGAAAATGAGATGTCAATGAAAAAAATATCCGCCAAGGTTCATGATGATAGTAGGTCAGTAGATTCAGATCCTTAGATTTTATTACATATTCACAAGTGGAATGGCGAGTTAAAAATTTACATCAAAAATCATTGCCTTACGATTCTATAAAATGATAAAATTTAAAACGACCCCCTCTTCTCTCTTCGTCATCGTCTTCGCAAACGTGAATATAACTGAGTTGTATTTTTAACTAACTGGTTACTTAATAAACCATTGAAGCTATGAAAATGAAATATAAAAGTACTTCCAATAAACAAGCGGTAGGGCGAATGGGGGCGGCGATGAATGAGCTAATTAGGCGAGCCGAAAGAAAACGCGAAGAAAAGCTGAGAAAACTCGGGAAAAACAAGAATACTTGACGCTTTACAGAGATGGATTTTGATTTTTAGTAATAAAATATATTTTTTAGTTTCACGCTTAACTATAGCAAGCGGAGTAGGTAAATGAAACCTAATGTTGTTAGTAGCATAGGTAGAGGGAACAGAGTTTCTTAACACTAGCTGTCTTGAAACACTCTATTCCCCACTTTCCACTCTTCTCACAACCATCACACTTACAATCAGACACTGGGCTGTTGTACCACGAGAACTCAATATATTTATGTTTCGTAGCGCGTCGTAGCATCGTAGCGACTTTGTAAGGATTTTCTTAGGAGATCGCCAATTGACTGGAGTTTTACTTATAGAGGTGTACATTTAAACACTGCTTCTGTATATATTAGTCATTTTATAAAAATATTTTTGTATCTATATCTTTCTATTCATCATCTATTCAGAAATTACAACTTAAATGTATTTACGATTATATATCTTTGTAGTTAGTAGTGTCTATTTGTAAGTGTATGGACGGTATTGATGTCTGAGCTGTTTCCACGTTAACTGGAGATAATTTTATACATTTATTGTGCGCTCTGCAGTGTAATAAAAAAAAGGAAAACCTTTTTTTTATTACAAAGTGATAAAAATCACAATAACGTATTTACAATTGTAATAAACGTAACTAATTTCTTGCTCTACATTAAATATACAATGTATTAAAATGGCACGCCCATACAAGCACTTAGCACGTCATACACTTGTGTAAGTATATAATTATTATTTAACCTAAACTTAATTGTAGACGAGTTTTTTATTATTTGTAAATAAAATTGTTAGTTAAGCTCCATTCCAATTAATCTAATTATCGACGTGCTAGAATATAAGTCATATAAGTAGTTTGTGCTCATAATATTTGCCAAAATAATAAAAATAAATAAACTGAAGTAAGATATAAGAGCCAATCCATCCCTGTACCAAGACAGCGTCCGTGTCCTCGTCAGTGAATGGCTCGCTAACAAACTCTTTCACAAAAATATAATAATTACTTTAAGTCGAATAAAAACCGCTTTCTTTGCCCGCTGCGGACAAGGCGCCTAATTTCACCTTCGCACCCACTCGGTGTTCTTTTGAGATGAACAATCAATTGTTTTGTTGTTAATAAATAAAGATGTCGTCGTGGCCCAAAGGCGCAAGTGTTCGACTATAAACGCGACGGTTATGGGTTCGATTCCCACTGGGGGGAAATGATATATTTCATTTTCCTTGCTCTGGTAACCCCTTTACTTCAACACCAGAGGGATAGAATGAAATATTAATTTAACTTTATTTAAAAATATTAATTTTAAAAAATATTTCATTTTCTCAAGTGAGGATCGAACCTACTACCAGTCGCGTTTACACAATTTTGCCCCTGCGCCACGACTAGCGTCTAAAAAAATTAATGATATATAAAAAATCTGCTATCGAAACGTACTAAAGCTATTTAAAAGTTAAATATAAAATTCAAATGGCGTTTTGAATGTGCTTCATTTAGACTCTTCATAGCAAAGTAGTCAAGTAATGTTTGCCATTATAATATACGGAGCAAGTTCAAGCCAAACTCGCTTCTGCTTCCGGTATTAAAAATTTATATTTACAAATAAGCTTTTATTATTCATCTGTAAATTTCTTATCTATACTTCTGTACCTACTAATAATATATTAAGAGTTTATTTGGTCAACCAAAGATTTGAAAGATAATTTTTGTATCGAATAGTCTTTTTATTGACGCTAGGTTTCAAAGTAACATTGTATTTAAATATTTATTTATATTTAGGTATATGTGTAAAAACTTATAGACATTTTTTTATATATTTTCTAAAAAAAAATTCTTTCCTAAGTGTAGAATAATATTTTAAAATTTGAAAAAAATAACTGGTTAATTAAATGCATTAATCTCACAAACAAATGATATCTATAGATTGAAAAATTATATTGTGTCAGTTAATCTATTTATTGAGGAAGTCTCTTTAGGCTAGCTAGATTTCAATTTAACCCATTGTACCTATGGTCAAATTCACCTTGGACGCTAAGAATGTGGCACGTATCAAACAAACATAGTTATTTTCATCACCCAGCGGACGAAGCCGCAAATGAAAACTAATTATAATTGTTCAAATCAAATTTAGCATTGAAAATGTATATTTATAAAGATATTTTTTTTAATCATCTGTAAATTTGTTATCTTGGATTTATTAATATTGAAATTCTTTTTTTTATGACTGTATCGAGGTTTAATGATGTTGTAAAAGTGATATAGATTATGTTGATGATCAAAGCTTCAATAATCAACAGTACCTAATGGCATATTATAAAAAAGATACCTTTTTAGTAGTGCTAACTTTTAGGGCCGTCGGCGTCGAGGCACAGTAACTCACACTCGTTAATAATGTGGATTCGATACTTAGTCATGGGAATGATTAGAATTTTTTTTTTTAATTTTCTCATTAGGGCTCCGTACCCAGGGGACTTATTAAGGCTCTGATGTTCCTCCGTCCGTATGTCTGTCTATCCCCGGGTTGTGTCTCATGAACCGTGACAGATAGTTGAAATTTTCACAGATAATGTATTCTTTTGCCACTATAACAACAAATACTATAAAACAGAATAGAATTAATATTTAAAGGGGGCTCCTTTATAACAAACGTGACAGTTTTATAGATAGATAAATTTCCGACTCGCACTTGGCCGGTCTGTTAATATGCATTTTCTCAAAAAAACGGAAAATAGTAGGTAAGAGTAAGAGAGATCCACATTGTACACATTAGGTCAATTTTAGTCAAAACGTTTTTCCCTAGTAAAGCAGAGTAAGCACAATTTTTAATAGAGTTTGCTTGTTTAATAGTGGATCTCAACACAACCAGATCTCCGAAAATAGTACCTATTTATTTTAAAATTAATAAAAAAATAATAATAAATGTATATTATTACCTATTACAAAAATATTTCGAATTCAAATCAATATTAGCACAATTTACAATAAATCAAGCGCAATCGTTAGATATATCTGAAGATTGTATCTCGTCCAATCTCCTGTGAGCCGTCGCCACATAATTACGTGTTGTAAGGCAAAATGGCTGAAGTTAGCTCATCAACTGACAACTAATTACCCTCAGTTATTTCTTTGGTTGAAAAGATTATTATTAAACTGTTCTTACTTTAATTTCTTTTATAATACAACGTAGGGATTCGAAACGTCATAGGTTTCGGCGGAGGCAACGTGGGTTCGATTCCCGCTTAGTGAATTATTTTCATTCTTACTTTCTTTTCTTAATACTAAATTCTTTCTACCTTTATATGCAGTATAAACAGTATTTTTTTCTTCAGCACACTAGGTAGGTACATCAAAGAAAATATAATATGTTGGTGTTTTACTGGTTATTTCATATTTTTTTTTAACTTCATGCTGGATCCCATAGGCAGTGGGATCCAAAAACCTAATGTTAAGACACACCTTTCCCATTAAGACACTTCCGTTCCCCATTTTCCGCTGAACTCTGGAGGCATTCGGTGTTGAGTGGCGGAATTCAACGCCACGCTTTGCCTCGTTACCATACCGAGCAAATAAAAATATTTAATATTTAATTTCCTCAAGTGGGAATCAAATCCACATCCAAAGCCTCAAAAACAAAATTATCAAACATATTATAAAAAAAACATTTAACACCAAATTCTCCATATAATAATTAAAGTAAACCTCAGATATCACGTAAATGAGCTCTCTCTCTAGTTATTTCAGTAGATAATCATGTTTTATTGAAAAACTTCTCGCCGCCTGATCAAGTTTAGTTCGCAACTTGTACAATAATTTAGATTGAGTGAAACACCGCGGCTGTAGACGCGGATCGCGGGTCGTGAGAACGTGGTCTTAGAAATATGTTACTCTAGATATGACTGAGGAATTTTACCATTACATATTTTGTTTTCTTTTAATACTTAAAAGTATATTGAAATCTATGACAAACCTGCATAATACGGTCTTGTGGGCGTTCTATGGCGTACAGAGGTTTTTAAAAGTTTATATTTAAACTAAACTATCAAAATTCGCAAACTAAATTGGACTTTCTAATATTTTAATCTGGTTTAATATTAATATTTTTTTCTCATAATATCTTTCAAATACCTACAGACGGCGTACATTTACAATTTTTCTTATATACCCATCCAGCACAAACTCATCCATGGCGGAACATCTCAAAGTTGCGTCGGGTGAACTGTTAATAGCTTAACACGTAGTAATGAGTCGCTAATGAATTAACCAGAGCTCGCGCCTCCACCGCCGCCACCGCCGCACTGTAACCGCGAGATAAGCGTAAATCATTCTCATAATATCCGCTATGTAATAACATGTTTGGTGTTTTAAATTATTTGTGGATATTTCAATATTAAATAAATCATTTATTTAAATAGCATCGACGCCGGTAGCGGCACAAGGGTGTGACTGTAACGCGACGGTTGTGGGTTCGATTCTCACTCGAGTAAAGGAAATATTTATTTAAATTTATATTTTCATTTCTTCGATCTGGTGTCGAAGGAAAGCGAGGCGTTGACTTCCGCCACTCAGCACGCAATGCTTACAGATTTACTTCCTTTAGATTGGTGTTAAGTGAGGGTTGGAAGTATCAACCATCATAGTAGCAGTTTGTGTTACCTAACTCTTTTTCATAATTATAAAATATAATCCCATAAATAATATTTTCTCTCGTCAAATTTTCATTCATTGACTATTGAGATTTAGACTATTTATATTCATCATTGGAAGTGTTAATAACTATTGTAGGTTATAAGGTAATTTTAAAAATTACACTAGTTTTAAAAATTAATTAATCAAGCCCTTTGACGGCATATAAAAATGGAGTATGTAAATCCAGGCTTAATAGAAATAAGATACTTTTCTAATCATTGCCTCGGAACTCATTTAATGTATTAGTTTTAAATATAAAAAATGTAATTAAAACACAAAGTCACTGAAACCATTTTATTTACAAAATCATTTTAAAATCCATAAGAAATAACAAAACACATTTAAAATATAATATAACCTTTAAGTACATACTTTTAACATCTTATGGCAAAATATATAGATACTATTTGATTTAGATATATTATTTTATTCTGTATGTTTCCATATACAATAGACAATGGGAAAACGATAAATGCTGATAATTCTATTTTATTTATTTCAGCTTAAAACTGATTTACATATGAAGCAGGGTAGGCAGAGGGAACCTATTGATTAGACACTATTTCCCACGTCCTGCCCAAGTTTAACGCGGGATCAATACCGCCCTTTATCTTATTAACAGAGCGAAGAAATTAAAACATTAATTCCTCGAATGGAACTCAAACAAGAAACCGTCGCTTTCACAGTTAAAAGCGGTGGCGTACCGCCACTATATTTACCCAATGCCTAATAGTTTATGAAAATGTATTATAGATTATAATTCATATAATAAATATAATATATTTACAAAAGCACAGCACCAATTGTAAATTACTTTAAAAGCATTAAGTTATAAGCTCTTTATATTTTGTTCAAAGAAATAATGTCTACAGCTAAAATTGAACCTGCACTTACTGTGTTCATTTGTTAGAGATAATTGTTCTTATATACATACATATAAGTTTTTTGTAGTTTTTGAAGTAGGATAGGAATAAATTGTATTTTTTTTAATCGCTTTCTACAATATCTGCTATCCAATCTTACATTTCTTAACACTTATATATAACATATTTTGTAAGCTTTAAACAAGGTATATGAAATTATACTGTTTTCACTTTCACCAAACCCAGTGTTCAGTTTCTGTTTCCAACGCACCACCCAACTATTGAGACAATACATATTGAGTGGAAACTCAACGTCGTCATTGTGTCCTTAATAGAGCGATATTCTAATTGGAACACAATATTTATTTTATGGTATATTTATTATGGAATGTTACGTAAAAATATAGCAACAACCATAACTTACAAAAACAATAGTTATACTTCTTAAGCCAAAGTAACTTTTTGTTTTTGCATAATTTGGGATATTAGTTTCTCTTCTGGTGATAATGACTCTCCTCTAAATCTTTTATATCTGAAAAATAAATTATTTTAATTATAATTTATGTACTTATATCCCGCACATATGAGGGTGTGCAGAGAGAACCTGGGAACCTAGTGTTAAGATATTGCGCTCCATTTAGGCACTTCCATTCTCCACTTTTCACCAAATTCCGGTGGTATTGCGTGTTGTGTAGCGACACTCAATGCCACGCTTTGTCTCTGAGCCAGAACGAAGAGATGGATCCTTATAGGAAGAATAAATTATTTTCATTTCATCGCTCTGGTTACAAAACAAAGGGCAGCATCAAGTATCTTAGACTGTAAACATTAGCGTAGCCCCCCAGACTGTAAACGCGGCCGGTTGCGAAAAAAAATTTTTTTTTTCTTAGCTATGGTGTCGAGACGTTAATTTCCACCACCTCCAATACCTCCAAAAATTAACAGAAAATGTAGAACGAAGTGTCTTAAACTTAAAAACCTTCCATATTGATTTATATATTAAAAATTAAAGAACCTTAATTATTATAATCATATAACTAAAAAGCTATAATATATAGAAATAAATATTAACACAAAATCTCACATCATATTGTAGAATAACTTTTGTTCATTGGACAACGACGGTTTGGTCTCCTCTAGCGCACTGAGTATATCCTCCCTTTGTACCACCACCGACTCTAGGTTTTTATCTCCATTGCTTACCTAGAAAATAAAAAATATATAGGTTTTTGTATAAGTAGCAAGATTTGCCTTGCCTTGATTGTGGGTTTAACTCCCACATTAGCTAATGTTTTTTATAGCGTTTTGGTGCCCCATTTTTTTCGACCATATTGTAGACTTTGGTAAATAAACACTTCCTAAATATAAAAAAAGGATAAAATAGTACTACATTTCAAATAGTTAATTCTTATTTCGAATATAAATAAATATAATTTACCAATAATTTCTCCAATTTTCCTAATTGAGCTGTGACTAGCAATGACTTTAAATCGGCTGGTGAGAATCCCTCCGTCTTTTCCGCCAGTTCTTGAAGATCCACATCTGGAGACATGGAGACGTTCTGGCTAAGCGTGTTTAGTACATCGTGGCGACCTTTCTATGTAATATATAAAGATATATTTTAAGAAAATTATGTTATGTAAAAAATTTGTATTATATGTGAGTAATAATTTTAAATAACTTTTTTTTATTTTTTTTTTAATTATGACGTTCCAAAGTGAGCACAAATAAGTCTGCAATTAGCAATGTCACATTATATGGAGAACACAGAGAGACTGTCACTAATCACATCGAGGAGTAACTGCTATATAGCTGTTTACATGTTTGACAACTGTCAGTGTGAACTAAAATATAAGCAAAGAAAACTAACTTACACTAGCTACATAATGAAAACGTACCTGATCCGGCAAAGTACAGTAGATATGAACCTGCAGTCTGCCGGGCCTTAGCAATGCGGGGTCCACGAGGTCGGGGCGCGAGGTGGCCGCTATGACGGGGCCTAGGGCTCCGCCCTCCGCGCCATCGAGACGGGACAGTAGCTGGTTCACCACCCGGTCCGTCACACCGGTTGAATCGTGGCCGCGTCTATATAAATTATATATTTACTGCACACACAATCACACACAAAATAAAAATATTAATTCAAAAGTACGATATTGTAGTATAGTTTTATTTTCATTAACCTATATGTGACATGGGAAATGTGCTCATACTACTGAACCGCTAAAATAAATAAACTTACATTGGAGGTTAATTTGAAGATGTTATATTATTTAAATTTCAAGGACGGATCTTAAAGATCACAAGTTTAAGTTTTAATACGTTAGATATTTTTATTATACTTTTGCATACTACTTTATATTAAGATGTTAATTTTGTGTCATTTTGAAGTTGTGCGAGTAACACTTTCAACAATATTTAAATAAGTCATTCTATTTTTTTTAAGACAGTTAACCGACAATGATTTTCTATATTTTTGTAAAAAAATATAAATAATGTACTAAATGCGAAGCATAATTACTTACAATATGTAACTTACTTGGGCGCGAGGCTGTCGAACTCGTCGAAAAACAGTATGCACGGACGCTGCATATCAGCCCTAAAACAAATTAATTAAAAATATAAAAAAGCCAAGTGTATATAACATTTTAAGAATTAACATGAAGCCGTTGTTTGCATATGCTATATCAGTATTTATTTGCGACTTCGATCGCATGGTAATTATTTGTTTAGCATCATGCTAAAGCTATTAATATAATATTGCCTATAATTTGATTCATCACACACAAGAACAATTTTTCAATCAGGACCAGTAGTTATTGAGATTAAAGTGTTAAACCAAACAAATTCTTTAGTATTATGTATATATAGACTCATAACTATAATGTAATCGAATTTGAATATTTGTAAAAAAAATATGGCTGATCTATACACAAAGGTCTTTAAATTACACATACAATAAGTTTAAGTTATATATATCGCCATGATATCTTCAGATGTAGAAGTATCTAAAAGAACAAATATTTATATCCTATATATTACAAAAATAACTTACTTATCAAAAACATCCCTCACAGCCTTCTCACTCTGTCCTATATACTTCGACAGAAGCTCTGGTCCCTTTACTGTTATTAACTTCATGTTTGATAAGCGCGACAAGCACGAGCCTATGTGGGACTTGCCTGTACCTGGAGGACCGTAGAGGAGGATACCGGCTGATTGAGAGGGGAAGAGAGCCGGATACTGGCAAACATTAATACTAGGGTTATATTAAATAAAGAATAATAAATTAATACTACTACCCGCTTGCGGCTTCGCCCGCTTAAATTATATAATTATTTATTTACTAACATGAATCATTTTCAAAACAAACACAACACGCATTAAAATCAGCTAATCCGCTTCTAAAATTGGCGTGCACAAGCGCACAGACAAAAATACAGTTGGGCTAATGAAGTATTTCATTTCTTTGCTCTCTGGTAACAAATTGAGTGTCTTAATACGGTTCATCGGCCGTATTAGTTGATGCTGCTCATTTGAGTAAATAAGTAATTTAAATTTATTGCAATTACATCAGGCGTTTGACCTTACAAACATTATTATTAAAATGACAATAACAATGATTAAACGGGTCAAAGCGCAGCCCTGTGTTCCGCCATTCAACATGCAATGACTCAAGAATTCGGTGGAAAGTAGAGAACAGAAGTGTCTTAATGGGAACGGAGTGTCTTAACACCAGGTTCCAAGGCTCCCTCTGCATATCCTGCTATGTAAAGGATAGTGATGTGCTTAACACAAATTAAAAAAAATCGTTACCATGATAGGCCAGAATATAGCTTCAGTAATCTTCTGCTTCACATCATGCATACCACCGAATTCGCCCCATATGTCAAAACCGCGTGCTTTTTCCTCATCTTTAGCTAATTCTTCTATGAGACGAGGCTTTTCTGATTGATTTGTTTCTATGATATGAAATAGAAACAATATTTTAACTTGTAATTGAGGAGTACAAAAGCTAAAGTGCTTCAGTCCAAAAATATATTTTTTAACTGAGCATACTAAAGTAAGTATTTAAGTATTTATCTATTTTTATATAATGAATGTAATTTAAAATTATTTTGATTAATGTTACTTTAGTAACCTATTCCAACGCAAGGGCCAACATCTGATTCTGGTAGAAACTATTTATTACACCACAGTCGAAATTTGCAATTTACTGTTTCGATATTTTGTGATTCAAGCACCTTTACCAAAACCAACCAAAAAACGCGGTATTGAGTTCCGCTACACAACACGCGAAGTGGAGAACGATAGTGTATATTCTATACACTATATGATATGATAGGTACCTTTTGCCCTACCTCGCTATGTGCGGGAAACAGCGTGAAGGTAAGAAAAAATAACCTAGTGTTAAGATCTTATGTTCTCAAGCTTCAATTTTTAAATAATATAAATAATAACTTGTATTACTTACTTTTCTTTTTAACAGCTTTAAATATCTTCTTATTGAAATAATCAACAATTTCTCTAACGTTATGTCCAATCGTGTCCATAGCTAGGCGTGTGAGGTCATCGTCCTCTACTAGGAAGGATTCCCGGATTTTGTCATTTATTAAGTGTTTGAATAGTTCCACTCTTTCTCCCTTTAAGAATTAAAATTTATATAAATGAAAATGATGTCAAAATCATAAATCATCTCAAATTATAAGTAACTTTGAATTTTTTTTTTCACTCTTTACCCGGAACGTAGCAGAATAGACAAAAACAACCTGGGCACCTAGTATTAAGATACTACGATCGCCATTAAGACATTTCCATTTCCAACTTTCCGCCTAATTCTCATGACAATCTGTGTTGACTGGCAAGACTCAACGCCGCGTTTTGCCTAGTGATTACGAGGTACTGGTTCATGAACTAAATTAAAAGCATACTTTTTGTTAAGTGGATTAGCGGTTACTAAAATTTTGTTATCGAACCTTCCTTCAATATTATTTATATTATCAACAAAAACAATATATAAAACCGAGTGACAATTGGACACTAAGGGTTCCATATAAATTACATGATTATATGTCAATGGGAATGTCACTTATAAAAATTGACAAATTTAAGTTTGCGGGCAAAAAAACAAACATGTTTCGAATTTTTTCTTTGTTTGTATTGTTTTATTTCTTGTTAAATATAGGTCCTCGGGAAATATCCTATAGGTTTTAATTACGCATAGATGCATAAACGCTGTAAACGTAGACATTTAATATTATTTTAGCTTGATATTTGACTGACATACATAAATTCACAGTTAAGAAAAATATTATTAGTTGGAATGGACCTAAATAATAATACTTGAATTTCTACAGAAACCTAGCTTATTTACCTGTTTCAACTCAGGTACACTAAAATGCGCGGTAAACAGTGGCCTTCCATTAAACTGTCGTAACACCGGGTGGAGGGTTTTCATACTTAATGACGTCATCACTACACATACGCCTGCACACGTTTGAAGCATTTGCTTTATAACCACTGCTAGCCTGGAAATATGGATTAATACTTATTATTTTTTAGCTTCACGCTCTATCCTGCATAAAGCAGGCAGAGGGAACCTAGAGTTAAGATACTCCAGAGAGAGATGAGATCCTGCTCAAATTTTGCGATATTACGTCACTCAACAGTGACGGTACTCAATCCCACGTTTTTGTCTCTTTACCAGGGCAAGACAATGAAAATACCTCATTCGAGTGAAAATAAAACCCACAACCACTGCATTTACAGTCAGACAAGGTGCCGCTGCGCCCAAAATAATGTTATTATAATTTAATTCCTACTTTTTCTATACCTTTATGCTGTCAGTTTAACAATTATATAACATTTTAATCAAGTGATCTTTAGCAACTAAATAGATATATAGAGAAACATCTAACTATCTCTCTTTTATTATTATTTTTTTAAAATTTATTTTGTTGTAGCATCTCGCATCTGTTATACCCGAGATGCTATAGGCGTAGAATCCAGTGTTAAGACACTCCATTTTTCACTTTTCGTTATACACCAGATGTTACACAAAAACAAAACACTAAACAGCTAAGCTTAAGTAACCTAAATTGTATACAAACCTTTGATAATAAGCAATATCTTGAGGTGATGCACCCTCAGTATCAGGTGGAACTAATGCATCCACATCATCACATATCAACACCGAAGGGCTGTGCTCTTGACACATAAGGATTGCTCTGCCGATGACTTCAGTTATATCTTTACGACCCTTTAATGATCTACAGTGGAGTATGTGAGACCATAGTGTCAGTTCCTTTTGTATTGTGTGACATAATGATGATTTTCCTGTGCCACTTTGACCTGAAAAAGTTTGGGCTCATAGAAAACTGTACAGGTAGTTTTTAAATTTAAAAATGTTTTATATATATATATGTCGAAGTCATATTGGTAAAATTTCATAAAATAATTATGTATTTCATTAATGATCAAGAGCTTTGTGAAATATAATTTATTTAGTAGGCAAAAAGGCGCAAAAGGAAAGGCGATATTTTACACTAAAATTTAAAGCATATTGCAAGAGTGGTTTTGTTTTACTAGTGTCCTCATAGTACTTTTCACCTATAGACAATCATATAAACCTTTTAAAAAACATCAGTATAGAGGAAAATCTGAATGTTGTAATCTGTCAAAGTTGTTCCCATGTTTTTTAAAGACATCTCTAAAGACATGACAAAGACATCCCTAAAATGTAACTTACTAAATAATTATTTAAAATATTATTTTTTCCTTTTACTTTTTTACTGTTAAAGAATAATTTAAGAAATTAAAAATGTTCAATTAAAAAACACATAAAAATATAAAATAGATCTTTATGAGCTTACAAATCATTATAAAAATTATACTTACCAGTAATAAGCACATTACTCTTAATTTCAGACATACCCTTGAAACTGGCTTCTCTTTGAACTTCAAAATGTATATGAGACAATACTTTTTCGACTAAACTTTGCATACATTTAAGCATTCTACAATAGTTTTTATAATCATATTCTAGCTTAGAAGTCACTACTTTAGGCATTTCTAAATCAGACTCACTAAAGCATTTCGCTGCAACTGAACAATTTCTAAATGATTCAGAATTTAGTATTGTATATTTCAAAGTATCAGGTTTAAGCTTAAATCTTAAGAAACCACTACTTATGTGTGCATTTTGTTTGACCAATCCATCATTTATTAGAAACTTTTTACCTGAGTGTGTACTCTCGATGACACATTTCTTAAATTTTTCTATTACATTAATTTCTGCTTGTATTTTTTCAGAATAGGTAAAAACATCAATATGTTCTGGTTGATCTACTTTATCACCTAATATATTAAATATTATCTTCATACCATTCTCAATATTAATTATCACATTTAATGACTTAGATATTAAGACTGTTGGTATGTTCTTATTGTATACTTCTCTACAGAGACTTCTATAAACTACATTATCAATAGGCACAATTTCCACACATAAACCATCAATTTGATTAATAATTTCATCATTTTCCTCAGCATTTTCCTTTATAACAGAAGGTATTTTGTTCATAGTGCCCAATATTATAACAAGATTCTTTAACTTAGCATCTATTAAATCCTCATGAATGAACACTGTATATGGATGTATTAAATTTTTTTTACCATCACTATCAATCGGCAAAGCTCTTAAAACTAATCTTTGTTGTATATTGAGATAAGGCCGAAGCATTCCATTATTTATGATGCCAATATTATTAAATTTACTTTCTGTTTCTTTGGGTGCATATACATGAGTATGAAGGCCTCCTCTATAAGTGTTGAAAGCATCAACTTTAACAATAATTCTGCTGTGATTAACTAACAAGCCTGTTTGTTTAGGTGTAAAAACAATGGGTAATGAAGTTGAAATCCAAACAATTGCCTTTTGATTGGCAACAACTAGCCTCAGTTGATCTAATATTCTAAGCTGTAATATTTCAGCATTGTGTTCCTATAATATAAATATAATGATAAAATATGAATATTGTATTGCAATCAAAAAACTGTTAAATATATAACACAAAATAAGGATATTCTCAGGCAGTGGACCTGCATTATACTTTCAACTAGGTGGTTGTTGATTCAATTCCAACTCAGGGGATGATTACTTTATCAAAAAAGACTATTGAGATCTCATCACTCATCACAGAATATCTCAAAAGATAGAACTGTCTTGACACTGGATTCTCTTTGCTTACTCTTAATTATACTCTTATAAAAAATTTTATTAGTTTCATACCAATATTTCTTGGTCATCGGGACTATCAGTGTCAATATACAACTCGTCTAATATCTTCACATCTCCATAAGGGGCCACAAATACCTCTGATCCTTCTTCAAAGTCTAATAACTTACTGTAAGTAGGGTTACAAGCTATGTAACCTTCTTGAATACTATTGTTAAAAACAACCCAAAGAAGCAGTTGTTTCTCTTTAGACAAAACTTGAATGCATAGAGACTAAAAAAAATATGTTGCTATAATCATTTTCTCATTTTCATTACAAGTAGTTGGTTTTAAAGTAAGTAAGCTGGTAAACCCATAAGAATATTGTTTTCCCAAGTTATGTTTTCTTATTTAATATAATAATACTTTTATTTTAAACATACCTGTTCATTGTTTGAACTATACTTTGGACTGACATAAGCAAAACACGACCTTTCATGTGTAAAAGACACTTTCAGTCTTACACCACCAAACATTTTGTAAATAATGATAATTCAATATTTTAATCCATATACTTTTAATAAAAAAATGTTTTAAAACATTTATAATTGGAGGAAATTAATATACAAAAATTTAATCAGAAAATAACATTGATAAAAATATGATAATGCAGTTGTTGTTGTTCCGATAATGTAAGACGTAAGTTTTGATTAGTTTTGATTTTTGACAGTGACATTTGCATATGTTACAAGAAACGTTTCATTTGATCCTGAAGTTATATTTATTTATTTACTTTTTAATGTTATATTTATTTATTTATTTTTCTCTAATTTTTATGTGTTATAAGACACATAAAAAACTAAAATAATTATGCAACTAAAATCATTATGCAACTCAAAAAAATATAACAAATCAATATTTCATTTTTAGTTTAAAAAGAATCATCGTTGATAGTTTAGCAAGTACGTTAGTTTTTACTTATAACAATAGTTATATACATTAAAATCCTTTAACATAAAGAGAACTGTTAATAATTTTATTTTTTCAATATAGCTGAATTTTATACTATAAAATATTACAAATTTTATACGTTATTTTCACCAAAACAGGTATTATTATTACTTTATTGTATATAGTGATAACGGTATTCGTGAAACGAAACTGCAACTTAAGCTCTCGGCCATTGGCCAATCATTCGCCAATAGAAATTTAAAGCAGCAAGCAACGGTTTTTGTAGATAGCTCTGTCGGATTGCGAGTTGAAATAACGAAAATTCAGACATCATTTAATTTTACAATATTTAAAACTGACCTTGTGTTATCTAAAATTTATTAATAGCCATCCAAAAGCGGCTGCTGCCGTCTGGACATTGTGAGTACTTTTATTTGTGTATATGTTCTAACGACGCTGATTACGGTCAGACATTCAGTTGTTTTGCCTCTCATTTTTGGTCGTTATTGCATGAGTACTTCAAACAGTTTTGCCTATATATTTACAATTTAGAAGCACTAGTAACGATTATTCTTTGGTGTGATGTGTGCCGCTTTTTAAGTACACGTGACGATATAAAATTATTTTCAGTTAGCTACAATGGCGCCAACAAGGTTGGCATCAAAGCCTATCGGCGTCAATGAGAACTTAAACGGCATTATGAGCCATGGTATAACGACAAGGAGTAAGCAATTAGCTTCTCTGAAGAGCTACAAAGACAATCTGAAGGCGCCAAACAAGAGAAAAGCTGATAGTCCCCTAAAAGACATGACTGCTAAACGGGCGGCGTTTGGGGACATCACTAACGCCTTCAACAAATCCAGCGTAAATAATGATAAAGACAAAGGCATGGCGCTGAAAAAAGTCACAGTTGAAAGCAAAATACTTCCAACTGTAAAGGTTACTATTTAAATTCATAAGTCGTATAATAATTTTTGTGGAGGGTATTTTTACTTTAATAAACATTTTTTTCTGCTTAAAAAGTAATGTCTTTGGTGGACACATCAAGGTAAATTGCAATGTTTTGACCAAATCAGTGTGCTACCTAGGTCATTGAACTTTCCCTCCAAAATAGTTTTGTATGTAACTTGGTCCATAAGTAATTGAGTTTGCTATATATTATACATCTTTATCTCGCAACTTTTATTGTTACAATAAAATGTATGTAATATATGAATTTGTTAAAATCGCTTTTCCAATATTTATTTAGACAAATTAAATTACCTTTTCCAAAAATATTTTGCAATTTTGAAAAAATATTAAAATAAACTGTTAAAAAATATAAAAATAACTTGTTATGAAATCAATAATTAAGAATGTTTTATAAAGATTTCTTCAATTTTTAAGAAATAAGTAGAAAACATAGTGACTTATCTACTTGTACTGTATCTTGTGAATAGTCTTAACATTTAACTTCATATATTAAATACTAGCAAAAATTACTAACAAAATATGTTTATCTATTCGTTTTAGAATATCAAGACTCAAACAACACTTAATGGCAAGACATCCAAAACAAAGCAATTGCAAAGAGTAGCAACTAATGCCTTAGAGTCAGTTCAAAAACACTTTGCCAAAGATCCCCCAAAACCTGTAGCTACTAGAGCCCAAACTGGCATCCTCAAGAATATTGAAAAAAAAGAAAAGAAATCCCTAGGAAAAGAAAATCAGAATCAAAGTCAAAGTTCTGCCAAGTCCACTAGGAGTGATGTGTCCGGTGAACCATCATTGTATATGACGGCTTTGGAAAATATGTAAGTATTTCAGCTTTACATATCTTTGCTATAGCAGACTAGGAAGTAAATTTTTCTTATATATTCTTTTATGGGTGCCTGAGTGGGGACTTGAACAGGTTGGTAGGTTGTCCAAATATGTATACTAAAACCTTCTATGGAAGACACTGATTTAAAAAAAGGATGCTGCTGAGTTTCTTGTGCCAATTACTTTCACTTTAGTGTAAGGTGGTAAATTGAATTATGCTCTATCCCATTCTCAAAGTTATTAGTCACCTTCAAACCTTTTAGATATCCTACATCTCAGCTATACATAGATTGTGTGGTTTTAATGGTAAGGCAGCTTTTTGTCCTCCATACTATACTTTGTGTACATAGAAAAAAAAGGAATACAAAGGAAATAACACAAAATCTTGTCGGTCAAATAATGTTTGCCCCACATACAAATGTAATATTGCCACCGCCCAAAGATATTATCATTTTATTTGTAGTCATCTATATAATAAAATTAATAAAATATGCAACATATTTCCTCTTTTTTTTTACATCTATGCAAGGCAAATAGTTAGTTTTTACAGGAGCAAGGTATAGGAGGTAGGTATAAGTACATTGTAAGACAGACACAAGTTTATATTAATTTATGAATTAGAATAAATTATATTTTCATTTGATGAAGTTTTTGCTACAAATGTGTATTCTTAAGTTTTCTTACTTTTATTATTATTATTTTTGTATTGTATTTTTCATACAATAATTAACCAAGACACAAGGTTGTTTTGATGGATTCCTATTGATGGATTCCTAGGTCATTTAAAAATGGTAAGAGCACTCCTACTGGTACCCATGACACAAGTTAAATCTTACAATGGGTACCAGAGTTCATAAAACCAGAGTAAAATTATATAAATGAATACTATAATAAATAGGTTTGATTTATTGTATCTGGTTACTGTACTCATATACTTTTCTGACAATAAAATTTCATTTCATTGTTTTGCACATAGCAGGATAGGCAGAGAGAACCTGGGAACCTAGTGTTAAGACACTCCCACTCCTGACTTTCCACTGAATTCTGGGGGTATTGAGTGAACGGAATTCTAACACTAAATTTTCCTCAAATGGGAATCAAATCCACAACCTATCGCTTTTACAGTCGCACGCTTATGCCCCTGCGCCAAGACTCCTCAAAAATTATTTTATGTTAAAAAAATGAAACTTGTAATTTCTTATTTTGAATAAAATTATTTAACTTTGATTCTTTCATGAATATGAAGAAAAGAAATACAAGTGTTTATAAGATATTGAGTTTGCTTGCTTTGTCAGTCAATATTGTTCATAGTAAATTTATATACAGTTAAATATTTATTTGTGGTGAGATGTGGCACAGGCGCACAAGAATGTGACTGTAAACACAAAACTATTTGTGGATTCAATCCTCACTCTAAAAAAATAAATAATGAAAATTTTCAATTCTTTGCTCGGGTGTAGAGGCAAAGCGCGACGTTTAGTTCCGCCACTCAACCTACTAAACCAATGCCTTTAATTGTCCCAAAAAAATACTGCTTATAATTGTTGTGGATTTTAATCCCATATGTGATGATAATGCAAGAAAAACATACAATACTTTGCTATTGCGCTCTTAAAATTCTATGAGTTTTTTTTTTCATAACAAAGTTCAAAGTTAAGTTGTTAACTTTCTGTAACTTTATTCTCTTTGTTATTTTATTTATAGTGCAATAAAGAATATTATATATTATATCTTAAATAGTTTTTATATTTACGTTATAGGTACTAAGTAGATTCCTTACATTATTTTAGTTACAATATTAAACACAACTTCTTTTTTATATCAATACAGTTGACAATCATTACCAATAATAGATTTGATACAGTTTTTGGATCTTGAGTTGATTTGCAATATTTTTGTTTAAAAAATTGTCTCGGTTCCCAAAGCAACAAATTGTACTTTTTATAATATAAAAGTTATATATTTTAACAAAAAAAAACCGATTTCTTCAATTTCAACCAAATCCCATTATTAGATGAATCAGACCCATTATTATTCAGAATCTAACCAAACTTTCATCAAACTACCCTCAAAGTGTATCATTTCCAATAAAAAAAAGAATCATCATCGTTGTAATCGGTTGACGGCATATTGAGGTATTCGTTCATTTGTCGCACATATACTTTATGCAAATTGAAGACTTATGTGATTTTCTCATGAGTACCATTGGTTTGGTTCATCACGGGCAGTTTCTTCATCAAAAAAGAATCGTCATAATCGGGTCACCCAGTCAAAAAAAATACAGTCGAATTAATAACAACCTCCTTATCTTACAGAAGTATTTTTAAATAAAAGTACACTTTGCTTCTGCGAGTTTTACTCAAGCGCCGTAAAAAAATTAAGTTACATGCGTAAAAAAATTAAGCTACAAACCTAAATATGCACGCATACACTTATTTTATTTGAAATTACCCACATACCTCGATTTATTATATTTTTTTCTGTGAACTTTCCATAATTTATCAATTTTCGGATTCTTTCCTTCATTTATACTGTAATTTCTCATTTAATTATTCTGGGTAGACAGGGTATACACTATAGATTTTAATTATGCTGCAAATTTTATATTATACGGCAAATTTTATATTCACAGCCATATATTTTGATAATGTTGACATTTTTTTTGTTCTTGAGAAAAATAGTTTTTACAAGCAGACTTGCAAGATTTTGATCCTGTAAAGGTTCCGTATTTTATTTAAATTTACCTTACCGTAAAAACAAACCTTACCCTTTTTATTTTTATGAACTAAAATATAGACAACTTAAGTATGTACAAAAATTACTTCTGCAGTTTGTTTTCATTTATATCTCGCACATAGCAGAGTACACAGAGAGAAACTGAGAACATAGTGTTAAGACACTTCTGCTTTTCCTATTTCTTGCATGAAACAAGAATTTCGTTTTAGGGTTGCGTACCTTTTAAGGAAAAAAGGAACCTTTATAGATCATTTTTTATCCGCCTGTTTGTCTGCCAAGAGCCTTTATCTCAGGAACGCTTGGACATATCTAGTTGCAATTCAAATCATATACTAGCATTTATAGGTAGTACAGGTAGCAGGAAAAAATCTGAAAAGTATACATTTGTACAGTATAGTCACTGTATATTTGTATACAAACTATAGTTTACAAATATAGTTACTGAATATTTGTATACGAACAGATACTCAGTATTTTACAAAATAATACCTTTTACAGCAGTGCAAATGACGCAACAAAAGAAGAATACAAAGTTATAAGCGAAAAGCTAGACAAAGTAAACCTAGATGATTCCATCAACAAATCCCTGGATGAAGAGACGGACACCACGCACCAGGTTCCTGCTAGTGTGGCTGACTTTGATAAGGAAAACTGGAATGATATATACCAAGTATCAAATTATGCTATGGATATATTCAATTATTTGAGGGGTCGGGAGGTGAGTTGGCTGAAAAATCATTTGCTATGAATAATTGATGTGGCTCTAAATGAAGCCCAAGTTTTATGTTTAATAATACAAATGCAGGGAGTTATTGTTATTTATTTTAATATTATGTCATAATGACATTGAATCTAAACTGGCTGGCAAAGTACCTTTATTAAAAATGTAATAAAAAGTATTATATTTTCAATTTACTAAACTCATTACTAATATGTTGATTTGGTTATCTTACTACACTACAACTGTACTGCACTACAACTATATGATTCCTCTTTTACATTTATCTATTTACACACATGTATATATGTAAATGTCTTTTCCGTTTTTTTTTTCGTATTCAGCAAATGTCAGTCTTAAAATATTTACTTTCTGTGTTTGTGTCTCATGTGTACACATGATAACAGTATATGTGGTTTCCATCTGACCAATATATCTTTTTTATTTCTTCGAAATTTTAGAAGAAAGAATGATAGAGAGATAGAGAAAAAACTACACATAAAACACTACAAACTGTTTATATGTTTAGAAAAAGAAATTAACATTAAGCCAATTTCAGTCTTCATTCATCATCGACGACTATCTAATCCGGATGAAAGGCATCACTTCCTGGATGAGGGCACTTCTCGTGGACTGGATGGTGGAAGTCCAAGAGAGCTTTGAACTGAACCACGAAACCCTCTACCTGGCTGTGAAGCTGGTGGACCTGTACCTGACCAGGTCCAGTAAGACTCTGCCGGAGAAGGAACAGCTGATGAAGGAGGAGTTGCAGTTGCTTGGTGCTTCAGCACTCTATATAGCTTCTAAATTTGATGTAAGGATAACAATGAATTTAATTTATTAAATGGAATCTTAGAGAAAGTTTGTGTATATGTTTGTAGTAGTAAGTGTTTACGTTATTGGTATCTATGCGTAACTGCGTCACACGAAATACAGGTATGGATAAGCATCGTGAAATGATAAAAAATTCTGTGTCTAAACTGTTGAGGTATCTTGATTAATTTCTTTAGGTATAGGTTTGAAATATTATACCCATATGATGTTCCCATAAATAACTTATAATTATATAATATATTAATAAATTATTATAGAACTAATAGCAAATGTAAATAGATTTAATGAACAGTTTTTTATTTAGCTAAAAATTGACCTTGTCGGTACTAATGAGTTGTAGGCCAATCAATAAAGTTATTTAATTTAGGCGATACACATCAGATATGAATGAGTTACACATTTGTATACTAGAAACTATAAACATCCCAAAACATATAACATACGAAAAAAATTTTACAAGATCAAAAAGGACTGAGAAACGAAAATCTAGTACTTTTTCTAAGAGAAACTAAAACACAACATAAACATTTTCAGGAACGAATCCCGCCTCTAGTGGACGATTTCCTTTACATCTGCGACGGCGCCTACACCCTCAGCCAGTTGTTGAAAATGGAGATGAACATCCTACGTGTGATCAATTTTGACCTCGGTGTGCCGCTGTCTTACCGCTTCCTTAGGAGATATGCTAGAGTGAGTAGTTATTTAATAAAAGAATTACGTGTTGACTTCCGCGACATGAACAATTTGTCGAAAATTGTACATGAAATTGGAAAACTCTAAAACCTCCTTAAAAGAAACCTAATTAAACGCAGGTAAGCAAAGGTCTGTTTGCTTACCCGGATTTAATTTTTGTTTACTTATATAATGTAACGTCAATATGATTTGAGGGCTATGAGGCAGCATAGCATCTGACTGTAAACAAGATGGCTTGATACTTCGATTCGATTCGGGGAAATATATTCTTTTTATTTATCACTCTGCTAGACTAGTAGTAGTAGTAGTAGTACTAGTAGAAGTACAGTGGTATCCTTAAATCAGGCTGAAAGCAAAAAATGAGAATTTTCACGCATTGTAATGAAGCCCTTTAAATACTTTGGTCTAATGACTGAATTCAGACCAATGCTATGTTGTTTCTTTTCTAAATCGGAAAAAACTATATGATCTTAAATAAGTGTAGATTCAAAAGTGTTAGAAACTTTGACTTAAATGTACCCTACATTTAAGCTAATTTATTATCAGACAATTATCTATATATATAAAATCGAAAGGTCACTCACTCATCACGAAATCTCAGAAACTACATTCGACTTTTAAGGGATTCTTTTGGGGTTGAAAGTTTGTATGAAACTTCGTTACTACAAATGCTAGGAGTCTCAAATTTTGTGTGGACGTCACTTATAGGACGTATGTACTCATGGAGACAGAAATTAATAATAAAGTAGTTCACGCAGGCGAAGCCGCGGGTCGGCCGCTAGTAACTTATATATGTGTTGCGCAGAGACACAAAGTGTGACTGTAAAACCGACTAGTTTGGGCGTTCGATCCCCACTCGAGGAGATGAAATATTTATATTTCCATTTCTTTGCTATGGTGACGAGGTAAAACCGCGGTGTTAAATTCCGAAACTCAACACATAATCCCTCCATAATTCGGCGGAAAATGGGGAACCGATGAGTCTTAATACAGCGTGAAGGTTTTGATTATTAGGTAACTGGCGGCCGCGGCTTCGCCCTAGTGAACTAATGATTATTCATTTAATAAACTGAATTGACTGACAGTCAAAGGTGTCATGATGTCAATAAATAATTTAATTTACTCGTTCAGAAACAGTCACCTTGAGTTCATTCTTTTTTTTTTTAATAAACCGATTTTGATGAAACAAACTTTAGTTGTTAAGTTGAGTTAAAACAAAGCAATTCATGAAAGTTTAAAGTAAATCTGTTCAGAACTTTCGGAGATAAACGTGATGATCATACATACAGACAGACCGACAAGAAATTCAAAGAAAATATTTTTTCTTTCTATTGATTCTTTTTAAGTGTCCCTCTATCCATTTCAGTCAAAAATACTAAATGTACAGACAAAATATTTTTACTGTTTTATTATATATAGAGCTTATAATTTAAATGCTAAGTTATAATATTTATTAATATCTTCACCTCAGTGCGCTCGAGTATCAATGCCCACGCTAACGCTCGCCCGCTTCGTACTAGAGCAGTGTCTGCTAGAATATGGTCTGCTAAGTCACTCCGATAGCAAAATGGCAGCCGCGGCGCTCTACATCGCGCTCAGGATGAAGTCCCTTGGCAGCTGGACACCAACTTTGCAGTATTATACAGGTAAAGAGATACTTTTAAGTGCTCTTTTTTAATTTATTGATGGTTAATAAACGAGAAATCTTGTTTTTAAATCAAGTTTTCTATAAAGACATTGAAAAGTATAATAAAGCACTTTGTTTCCTTTGTAGTGTATATTTTCTTTATGTAAATGTTAGAAAGAAACCATTGCGATTTTATTTTCAATTTGTATTCAAGTGTTTTGATTAATGTAACTTTGAATATTCAAGAATTGTACTAAGTTTATTTTAGTTTGAAAGAGAAATTTTGCTTCTTTTTCTATAAATACAGAGAATTTTCATTTTCCTATACCATTGTTTATTTTGACACTGTCATTTGACTAAATTTCAGGTTACACCTTAAAAGATATCCTCCCAATTGCGATCGCCCAGAACGCTGCCCTTCACAAAAAGCCCAAATCAGCCATCAGTACCGTACGAAACAAATATTCACATACAATATTCTTTGAAGTAGCCAAAGTACCTCTTGTAGATGACTCAGTCTTAAACAGTTGAGTTCTTTACCCTTAAAATAGAAGGTGAGTCAAAATTATATGTATTTTTGTCAAATAAGGCTTAAGGTACCCTTATTGTGATTTTACAAAATGGCTAACTCCCTATTCACTAAAACATGATTTTAAATTTCAATAAATGATCTAATCAAAAGAAAATTGTCATATTTAATTTATATAAAGATATTTGCAATAGTATACGAGAGCCATAAACCAAAGAATCTTATAGTTAAGACAGCCAGTGCCAATTATAGTAATATTAGATACAATATTCTCAATTTATACTGCCATTTTTCTTCCTAATAGATCTTATTTAACGATTTTTTTTTAAATTCTATAATTATTCTTGATGGAGTAAGTTGATAGAAAATGTTAGTTTTCATTTCCAAATGTGTGTAACTTAAGCCTTATAGTTGTTAAAATTGTTCCAATGTAAAATAGTTTATATTTAAATTGTTAAGACACATTAAAGGCTTTTTTCATCGCTGCTGTTTATTAAATTGATTCATACATTTTTTGTATGAAAATATTTTCTATAACTATCTATGTAAATGAGTTGATAAGTTAAAAGTACTAATGTTATCATTTTTTTCATAAATACTGATATACTTTTTCATTCTATTAATATTTTTATCTTTTTTAGCCATTAAATAATAATAATAAATTAATTAAAAATCGATTCTAATTATATTAATACTAATATTATTATTTTTATTATTTATTAACACAGTGCATATAGTTAAATAACTTATTAACTCATTCACATAGTATATAAAATTGATATTTTTGTCAGTGTTGAAACAGGTCTTAGTGAAGTTTTATTAAAACTTAGAATTAATAATGTATAGAGCCGCCTGGCCATTGACTTAGGAAAAATTCTCATTTAGTTTTAGAACAATTTCGCTTAGTAAATTGTATGTGTGTGTGAGCATTCGTAACGTTTAACGTTTATTATTTACATATAAACACTTGTTTATTGATAACTAGTACTTATGTACTGTGACACAAGATGTTCTTTAGAATTTTAATAAAACGGCCGTTTTCGAAAGACTGATGTGACGCGGTATTTGTAATGTTTATTATGATATGCTATAATAAGGCCTGTGTTCCAACAGACTCTTGGAACACTGAAATAACACTATTTTTAACTGATTATTGTTTTCATATATTGTTTATTATTTTGAATTTCCAACTAGATTTTTTAAAAATTGTTTTTATAATTCTTAGTTTGTGGTATAAGTTTATTGGTCTTTTTTTCAAATAATAGATAATATATGCAAATTGGATTTGTTTAAAATAATCTTCTTTTCTTCAATCTGTACCACCGATAAGACTTGAGGCGTTTATCCTCCAAGCAACGGAGATGGAAACTTAGTTTCTTCTCACAATCTAGTAGTTTTGTTTGAAAATAAAAAAAATAAAGCCAAATCCACGCCAAATTCTCACTCCACCTTTCAATAGTTTACATTCCGATACAATCAGTATCAGCCATGAGTTAAGTAACGCTCGTTACGATAGTAATTCAAGTCTAAAATAGTATTGTCTCGTTTAACGCGCTCGCAAGTGTCCATCGAGTTCTCATGGTAGACACGATTCTTATAGTAAATGTCTTCCTATAGTCAATTATAGGATAGTTTCAATTTAGATAAGGGATACTTTGTAAGTTTTTTGTTAATTGCTGTCAAAATATAGGTATTTTATATATAATTTGTACTCATTACAAAAATACTTGCGTTTTTAAATAAAAAAAAAAACAACTAAAAATAACCAATTTTGATGGTGGTTGATGTTGTAAAAAGTAATTTTATTTTGTGTCCGTGTACCACAATGCTTGCAGTCTGCAGAGCAACAATAGGCTTATATTAGAAATTAATTTATTATCTATGGATTTATTTGCATTTAATATTTTAATTGTAACTTGATTAAGAAAACCAAAACGCTTATTTCTATTTAAGTAAATTTTTACTGTTATTATTATATAAATATAGATCTGCCATTTATATTTAGCCCCACAATGTTAATTTGATTAAAGTTTATTATGTAAAAGTAATACTAAATAAATGTTCCCATAATCTAATATTTCAAGGTGAATCAACGACAATATTCATAGATAATAATAATTATTAAATATGTTTTTCGCTCAACAAATATTGTAATAATACAATGCATATAATATATTGTAGCTTTTTTTACATATAAGGACAGCGGTCACACAACTCGCTTCCGACAGTGTTCTTTTTTAATCTGCAATTTGCTACACTTTTAATTATAAACAATTATAATTATTATTAATATTATTATTATTAATGGATTTTTTGTATCGTTTTAATTAATTTACATATTAACTATTAATAATTGTGAGATCCGCAACGTCGTGTTGTCGTCGTGGTGTTTTGTAATTTATCACATTTTAAAAGAGTACAAAATATTGGAATGTTTATATATATTAATAATGTTATTCATTTTGTGGTAAGTTTTAGATTAATTATCTTTTAAACACTTTTTTTTTTTCTTATCATTTGTCTTATTATACAAGGTACATGTAAACTGATGTAAATAAAAGTGATTTTGGTTTGGTAACTCATTTTTTTTTGATCAAAATGAAATGAAAAAATGTGTCTATTGGAGTCCATGTTGTGATTTAATCACACTTATAATCAATATACCTTAGAAATTTTCATGACATACATACAAAAGTTACAAAACTGTCTACTTATACATATACGCCCAATGTTAATAACCAATCCTAATCCAAAAATTGCTACCATAGATTGAAATAGACAGAGATGGAGGTAGGAATGCAGGTTAGTGATTGGACAGACATGGCGGACAGTACGAGATAGACGTTAACTGGAGATAGGAGATACATTATTAATATTGGGTGATAGTAGGTACAATATTTGATAAGCCAATTGCAATGGTAAGCTCCAGGGCACGAATATGATAAAATTCATCCATCTACCGTTTATTAGAGGCCATCCATAAATTACGTCGCACAAATGTTACAATTCTTTTAGCCATTTCCCTTATCTGTCACAGCTGGTCGCATTTGTGAAAACTAATATCCGCACAAATATATGATTAATATTTAATTGTTAATTACGATTAAAATTGTCCCGATTGTGCTACTGGTAAGACTGCACGGTGAGAAAATAGTAGTAGAAATTTAATAACCCACTCCTTGTCACTTCTTCATTCTTGAATGTAAGACTTAATTTATGTATAGGCCCCTTATATTGAATAATCATTTATTGGAAACCAGCTTACGACCTTTTATGTGTACATATATAAAGATGTAACAAATTATTAATGTAGTAGTAACAAATATCAAGTTTTGTGCAAATTTATGTCACCCAGAGCTTTCTTATAATATAATAACTTAAAGTAAATAAAAATGCATAGTATAACATGTTAATACAAATGTATTTGAGGTATTCGACAAATTCATTTGCTAATTTAACTCTACTACTAAAGTAAAGAAATAATAATTAAATTATGAAACAATTCATTAATTATTATTAAAAAATCCATTGAATGTTATTTATATACTAGTATCTATAATATGTCAATCTTTGATATGACGACTTGGTAGTGGAATACATTATAATTTTGTGAGATTGTAGGGTTTGATATACTTTAGATTAACAATAACAAAAAAGTTTAAATATCAAACAATCATTTGTAGTACACATTGCTTTTAATTAATTAATGAATGTATAGATAATAATAAATCATTAAATATTTTGTCTTTACTGTCTTAAACAAGCCAATATCAATTAAGTACTAATTTTTAAATAAAGTAATGAAATATCTTAACTTCAAACCATCTTGGCACAGTGAAAAAGCATTAAACTGTAAACGCAATGGTTGTAGGTTTGATGCTCATTGAGGTAGTGAATTATTTATATACTCTCGCTCTGATATATAAAGCGCGATTGAGTTCCGCCATTTAACACGCAATGTCTCGAATTCCCTAAGGAAGGAGAGAATACTCTGACAACCTTGTTATTTGCATTTTATAAATAATAATACAATAAATATATTTTGCGCCATATCAAAGAAAATGTGCGACAGTACCCTGTACTACAGATAAATATAACATATAATATTGGCAAGTTAATAATAATACAAAAAAAAACATTCAATGGACTACCAATATGGTACAATCGAAAGAATATTCAAAGTGAATAATGAACACAAAATAATGAAATATCTGCGGATTTCTTTCTGTCTTGGGATTAGTGTTTAAAAAGTCAAGATATTTATGGAATCTTTTATGACGTGGATTTTATGAATATTATGAACAAACACTAATTAGTTATAAATTGTATGATATTATTTGTCAAAGGTGTTGTCTTATACATACATTTATTTAGTATTTTTATTTAATGACAATTTAAACACTTTTACGATGATTCGCAAATTAATTCGTAAATATCCATTTTCGCTTACAATTAATAAAAAAAAACTTTTATGTTAGGATTTAATTCATTATAATAGATATAAGCACAATAACACACCTTTGGCAAACAATAAATACCAGATAAAACAAAGCTGCCAGAAGACAATTTCAATAACATGGTTAATATGAAACTAATTACAAACGAAAGGCGGGAATGAAGGAGGTTTCACTCCTATATGAGCTTACACAAGTGGCTACAACTTAAACCTACACTATATAAAGTATATACAAGCGTTGTTTACATAACGCTACAATATAATATTTACAATATTACAATAAAGTTTTGGATGCTTTGGCTATTAAAAGGGCACTCGCTTTATCCTACACTAAAGTATGATAATATAAGTTCACTATTAGGAACTAATGCCATAGGCTACTTTATGCACCTGACAAGTACTATTATGTATTGTATTATATATACCGCTGGATTCGAACCCGTCAACAATCCTAGATTAGGCATCAATAATTTTATATTTGGTACCTATAAATTGCTTATAACATTACTATATGTTATTTCATAGTCTCACATATAACACAAGTCACTAACTGATACTTTGTTGTCCTTTAATTTATATTTTGTATCTGATCAATGATGGCTTCCAGCCAGACTAGCCAAATGGTTAACTGGACATCTAAGACAGAAATCTGTGTTGAAATGATGTCACAGCCATTCAATGTCCCATACATTTCCACCATTACACTATTAGCTTGGACTCGAAGACTTGTGATTTTGATTATCCTGGGCATCATGTTCATTCATAGCTTGCACTCTGGGAGATACGGGTCTGAAGGTGCATTCTAGGGAATCTGAATCCGGAGTTCCCGGGGTTGAAGGTGTCAGTCTGTCTGTGCACATTCTCTTGGATATTGAAGACTCTCCGTCATCACATCGCCTCTTGCCGACTAGAACGTTGGGCCGGACTGGACTGAAAGAAGACGCTCGTAAAGCTATCGGACTGAGACTCCGCCGCGTTGTGAACTTGCGTGTCGGAGATGGGGAAACTACTGGGGAGAACCTGAAAATTGTAGAGATATTTTTCTTAATGTACTTTTAAAATTAAAGCAAGACACAGTGTGAAGTTATTTTTTTTTCATTGACAAATAAGCAGAGAGAAGGTAGTTAAGACCTTTTGGTCTGTAATTAAAGCTCTATTTTAAGTAATTTTTTGTCTTGCAGATTAGAATAATAGAATAAAAAATAACCCAGAATGGGAATGGAACCTAAAATCAGAAGCTGGTGCACTACACCACGTTTGTTGTATATTTAGTTTTTATATATTCAACCCTAAACATGTTTTAAACATTTAATGTAAAATGACAAAATACAATACAAGACCGCCAAGTACTCAGAAAAACATTCCAAAGTTCCATGCCACATTATACATAGAAACATCATTATCATTTGTACTTAGATGATGTAACTCTTAATAAGTGTAGTCATATAATATGGTTGTTCCAAACAACATATTAATTATTTATTAACTTAATTATTATAATCTATACTGTACATATTAAAGTTATTATTATTAAAACTGTCCATCTGTGATTATAAGCCTAAGATTTTTTTTAAGTTCAATAAGAATATATTGTTTGCATGTATGTATGAATTGAAACTTTAATATCTATAAGATAATCTTTAAAATGAATAAGTCGTTTTGACATGCTATGACCTACAGAAACAGATTTCAGCTTTCTTTAACTTGCATTATTTATAAATTTTGCAATGCTTTTTGGAAAACTTACTATGAAATTGACCACAATGAAAACACATGTATAAAATAATTTCTTATCTAATACCTCAATTTACACTGCAATTATAACATATTTTTTTATTTAATATAAAAAAATAAATTAAAAAAATAATAGCAAGACTTACCTGGGTACCCTAGTTGGCGAGTTAGCCAATCCTCCCACTAAAGTGAGATCCTCATATGACTGTCCCATTTGCATCGCTGTATGCACCTCTCTCTCGTGCGCTACTTCCCTCGTATTGCTTACGTCCGCACATTCCTCTGCGCGGAGTTGGTTTACGCGCGGCGTTAACCTACGACCGCAGGTGGTCTGCAATCGGAAACAAAATGATGAATAAATACAAGGTAATCGAGATCCATGCTAGTTCTGCTTGGTAAAATTGTCTTCCGAGCTGGTTACCGACGTGTTCATTTGATGATTCAAAAGTACTCGCAAACCTCTTTGAATTTAAAATATTTGGGTTTTGAAAACAATATTAATTTGTAGGATGCATATTGGTGCAGTGAGACAGTGTATGAATATTAACGCGAAAGTTAGTCCCCAATATGGGAATCGATAATATTTAATTGTTTTACATTTTTATTGTAAAATAATATTTTTAACAGAAGTTCAGCTCCATCTTTTAAGCAGATGGTAGTTTGATCTAATATGGAAAATTTTTACTATAAAAGTATATTAATATAACAATTAACAACATTCTCTCATCCCACGTAATATGGGAGACACACAAGTAATATAAAATATGTATACATATTTATTTCATTGAATATACTCACTTGAAGGCTGGCTGGTATATTGACAGCGGCAGACAGTGGACTGCAGCTGATACTATTGCTGCGGGTGCGCGGGAGGCTGTTGTTGGAGAACATGCCGAAGAATGTTGTGCTTCTGGAACAGATTTATTTACTTAAACATAGACATAGATAGGACAGACATAGGATGAGGGACAATATAGGTAAAGTTGGCATCAGCACTGACGGCCTGCGTAAATGCATTAAAAAAGGTGTAATGTATTTAAACTGTGGACGAGGTGGAGTCAATTGGCTAAGGTATTCAACAGCTTCTTGATTCATTATGTAAATATCAGATTACAATGTTAAATACATTATCAAACATCCAACCTATACTTAATATTATAAGGCTAATGTGTGTTAAGTTTTTTAACGTTAACGTTTTGCCTCGAATATGGATAGTCCACGTCTCGAGGAAGGCTATATAGGCTATATTTCATCACAATAAAGTTTTCGATGAAACACACTGAAGTAGAGTTCAAAATGACCTCAGGCACGTCTCAATTTGAAATTCATCGTGGAGAAGGGGCACAAGCGACTGTAAACGCAACGGGTTATGGGTTCGCTTCACTCGAATTTGCTCCCGTAACGAGGCAAAGCGCGGTGTTAAGGTCCGCCACTTAATACACAATGCCTCTAGAATTCGGCGGAAGTATCTTAATAGGAACGGAGAGTCTTAACACCAGGTCCCCTATGCCTACCCTGCTATGTGGGGTATACACCGTGAAACTAAAAAGAAAATTGTAATGTGTATCTTATTTAATTTCACTAACTACTAGGACGACGCCGCAAGTAAAACCTAGTATTAAATAAACTTATGTAAAAAATTGAAATCAGTCAATTGAAAATGAAAACACAACAAAAAAACTCATTAAAAAAAATAATTGCTTACTTTTAATTTTAGTTAACCCAAATACAACAAGCAATGTAGCAAGATTTATATATTTTTAATTAGTCTTTCAAATACATTCAGCTGTATAAAACAAAGAGCACAATATTTTGATATAACAGTTATTGAAACTATAAAAAATGTTTATAAGCTTTTTCTTGTGTACTGTTCTTATCAAAACTAGTTAATATTTTTAGTGACTTGCTCAATTTCTTTTATGCTTTTGAAAAATGTATGAAATTTTGCATAACAAAAGTAAAAATGTAATATAGAGAAAATAGACAAAAAAAATACCTTTTTTAAATGTTACCGTTATGTTCTAATTTTAGAGGAAAATAAAATATATTAAGCTTCGTTTACGATTTTCAATTTCCCTACATTACATCAGCTAGAAACATGAAAATATTAAAGACTTCCATTCCTCATTCCTCACTAAATTAATGTTTAATTTAATTTTATATACATTGCCCATTATGATGTAAAATTATTCACATTTAAGTTCAATTTACTATATTTATTTTATTATCATTATTCTTAGCTTTGTTAAACCTAAGCACAGTATTGGGTTCTGCTACTCAACACGCAATGTCTCGAAAGTTTGGAAAAAAAAGACAGTGGGGATGGAGAACTACTATACACTTAGCTAAAAAAAATTGTAAAGAAATTATTAGTCTACTAGTAGTTCCCAAAATCAATATGTTTAACCAAAAAAATTCCTCAATTTAATAATATTAGATTATTTTAAGATAAAAGAAGATTGTATTATAGGTGATTTGAAAATGATAAAATAACTTACACTGTATGGGTGACCTTTACTTTAGATGAGATAGTGAAAAAAAATCTTTTAGGACTAATCAAATAGTATCTTTTGCATATGCAAATTTTGCTAATTAAAAATAATAATAAGAAATTTAAAACCCTTTTTAAACATGATATACTAAAGTTTTATTTGTAAAGAAAATATTTATTTATTCTTATATGACAATTGAGACCTAAATTAACTGTTACCAACATGGTTGTGGATTGACCGGACAAAAGTTATGCCATTCAACACACAATATTTTAAATTTTGGCAGAAAAACAGAAAACAGCGTGTATTAACACTATAGTGTTAAGATACTCTGTATAGGGTACCTATATAGGGTATATCCTACTATATATTGAGTATAGTGTTAACTAAATTGTATATTTTTTTATCTATCTCTCCTATTTGATACATCACTATGTTTTACAGTGTTCAAACAAAAAACTCATAATAACATTATTACACTTTAACAACAGAACTATTCAAAATAAAGTAACACCTACATTTCATATATTGGTAAAAAACAGATTAAAACTCGCAAAAGTTGCAAGAAATTCCACTGCACTACAATGACATAAAAATTATTATTATTTGCAATTTATTGTTCTACTGTCATTGTTTCGACTTTTTGTATTTTATAATAATGCCAATTACTTGACCATTGTATCATAAAACAAAGGCAAATTTATTATATTAATAAGATATTTCCACTCACTTAAATATAACTAGCATATTGTATTTAATACTATCTGTAATTAAGATAATATTAACAAGGGGGGAAGTTAAAAAACAAGATTGTATTATTGTCAACATGTTTCTATTATATTGTTTATTAGCTTTAAAAGAGATTTAATTTTCTAATTGTACTAATTTATTTAGTATGATGTTGTTGTGTTTGATTTTTAATTAAAAAAAGAGTGATAAAAAAATATAATATGTCTTCTCTGGCAAGTATCCTAAATCTGACAACAATATTTCAATTAACACAGATGTATTTATTTGAGATATTGCTTATTATTGGTTTGTAACAATTTTAAAATGATATATATTAATGTAATTGTTTTTTCAGCATAACATAATATTATGCTTAATGCTTATTTTCAATTGAGCATTTTACTAATGCTGAATACATACTAAAACATACAGGAATGTAATTGAATCTATCTAGACTACATTGTAAGCATTTATTAAATATTGTTACAAGAGATATATGTTATTCTCACCTTAATGATAACACTCTATCATGTGTATCACAACATAATCATATTCAAAACATTTTGGCTATTTAAATTTTATTATAAAAATAATATGTTCAACATGCATCTATTAGTGTGAAATATAGTTCTAAATGCGTGCACGGCACCCACTGACGACCTCAGCAGCTGTCAAAAATAGGCAGGTACGTAGCGACAACCGCATCGAGGCCCGTGGGAGGCGTGTCGATTGATCTAGGCATTACCTGGGAGCCGTGTTGGTTGTAGGCGAGGTGGCCGCCGTAGACGCCGCTTCATTGATAAGAGGTGCACTACTGCACCTTTTTAGTAAGTTAGGAGTATCCACATCCATTATCTTTCAGACAACATTCATCAACTGACGTATCGTGTAGTTATATGCATAAGAACTGCCGATACGATTAGCGCTCTACGATATGTGTTTATGTAACACTGTAAGTGCACTTGGAGACGATCTAATATATGATGTATACTACTATAATGGCTACATTAATATTACTTTTAACACGAAAATAAAAACATAACGTAAAATAAAATGAAAATACGCTACTCGGAAAGCTAAAAAGAGGCTCGAAGCTGACCTGTCAAACCGCCGCAATAGAAACGTTCGAAAAAGTGTAAATAACTATAGAATACGTAGCGTTCCAGTTACGAGCTTACGACTCAAATTTGTTGACAATAATTAGTGAGTGTGTGAGTGTTAACAACTATTATAAAAAGAAAAATATTTTACTGACAATTTTAAAATACAATTTTTAAATTAGTAACTTTATGATTCAGTACATTTTTTTAAATAATTTAGAAGGCATTACTTTTATAAATTGTGTTAGAAACTGACAATCAATAGCGTTAAAAGAAACGTTTTCATTATTGTAAACAATTTCAATTCCCAACTTAATATTTATTTCTTAGTTTTCATGACCTATACTACAAGTGAATCTGAAGTTTTAGATAAGATAAAATTTGATTTTGATTGTGATGTTAAGAAAGGAGACTCATGTATTTGCGAAAAAGGTTTTTTATAAATTTAAATTAAACTTAAAATGTTGTTTACAGAAAACTTTTCGTATAAGAATATTAATATATTTATCATACTTTACAGAACTACTTTAAAATACCTGATAGCGGCACCGCTAGCTGTACTTTTTTATTGTGAATGGCTGATATACGTTATGCAGCCATTGTTTTGGCAAGGGTTAGAATGCAAGCATCCCTCGAAATGTACGAAGATTCTGCTTATAGCAGATCCTCAAATACAGGGAGAACAAGCTGTACCTCCTCCTCTTAGCTTGCTTTTTAATTGGGATAGCGACAGGTACTTATAAATATATTGTTCAGGTAAAGTTAAAAAAATTGTGTGAAATTAAGAAAATTTTTTGGGCCTTATGCTATGCTATACTTATTTTTTCCACATTTTGTTAGAGGCCGTTGTGGCGCAGCGGCACAAGGGTGTGACTGTAACGCGACGGTTGTGGATTCGATCACCACTCCAGAAAGTGAAATATTTATTTATGTTTATATTTCCTTTTCTTTGCTCTGGTGTTGCCACTCCATACGCAAGGCCTCCAGAATTCGGCAGAAAGTGGGGAATAAAGTGTCTTAGCACTGGGTTCCCTCTGCCTACCCCGCCTGTGTGCAGGATACAGGGTGGACTAATTTAATTTTTTAAAATTTTGTATCAAATTGATCTGTAATCAAAATTTGTAGAGTACTTCTTGCTAACCTAGAACTATTAAATTTAACAAATGGTAGAGATAGAAAAGAATAGAATCTTTTGACAGTTGCTTCTCTCTGCCCACATAATGCAGTTGAGCAAACCTGAAAATAAATATAAGAAGAAAACATAACATTCTACTCTTCTACTAATTATTAGTGTGAATAAATTACTGAAAATATTTTTTATATTTCTGTTTTAGATACTTGAGATCAACATTTTCAATGGCAATAAGACATTTCAATCCAGATGTGCTAGTATACCTTGGGGACTTGATGGATGAGGGATCTATTGCCACTATGGCAGAGTTCCATGGCTATGTGAAGAGATTAGCTGATATATTTAATGTGTATTATCCAGTTGTTGTAAGTACTTCAAATTAAGAAAGAAAGAAATATTTATTTACGTTTATATTTTCATTCCTTCGCTCTGGTATTGGGGCAAAGCGCAACGTTGAGTTCTGCCACTTGACACCCAATATATGGGATACAGTGCGAAGCTGAAAAAAAAAATTATACATTAATTATACATTAATTATTTGTATAATTATTTAATTATACATTATTAAATAATTATACAAATAAATAAAAACAGATGATTTACTAGTGTAAATCATCTGTTTTTATTCAGGCAATTTTTTGGCGAAGCTTTTACACAAATGTAAACACATGAAATCCCATCAAGTTAAAGTTATCTTTAATACATTTTATTTAGGAAATTGAAAGAATAAAAATTATAATGATTAGTATAAATACTTGTAGATCAATATGTTTTATTTAATTTTATTTTAGCAAGTATGGCTTCCCGGTGACAATGACATAGGTGGTGAAAATGAACCAATAAGACACGACAAAGTTGCCGAATTTAATAGTATTTTTAATCAACCCTCTGTAATTAGTTACAAAAATGTAACTTTTTACAAAGTTAACTCAGTAATGTATAAGGTGCCTACTGGACCTGACGATCCAGATTTGAATGTGAAGATTGGTGTTTCTCATTATCCTGTCGCTTCTAAAGGTGTTTATGGGAAACAGGTAATATAGATAGTTCAATATTTTACAATTTATTATAAAATATACAAGTTTATTGATGGTATATATGTTTTGCATTTTCCAGGTAAACAAAGCAATACACTCTGACATATATTTCTGTGCACATGAGCATTTATCAAAATATGTGATTCAGAAGAAGAGTTTTGAGTCTAAAGAGACTCATCTTTTTCAATATAATGACCCAATATTAAACATTGCTTTAGACAACGAGTGGTTATATGAAATATTTGTTCCGACATGCTCTTATAGAATGGGGACTGGCAAAATTGGATATGGGGCGGCTGTTGTTGGTGAGATATTGATATTTTTGTTATTTTCATTTAGTATTACTTGTAAGTACAAAAAAGTAGTTTTTGGTTGAGCCCCAACGTCACGAATTTAGAGTGCCTTGCACTAGGCAATAAGTAAAAACATTCCATTGTCTTCAGTGGTTAGTTGAGCACCACTAAAGTAGTGTCAATATGGAGAATTTTATAAACTGTCCACATTTTTTTACTTTTAATTTGTATTAATAGGACATGGAGTGTGTTTTCACTTGGTTCCTTTATATATTCTACTCTATTATAACTGATAATTGCGTAAAACTGGAAAAAATATAATATTAGCATTTTTTTTTTCAGAAAATCAACAACTAAAATACACCGTGTTTTGGTCGCCACAAAGGTTTCCCAGTTTATTTGCGTATTTGTTTATATTAATTGCCATTTTGTTGTATATATTTGTTTTTTGTTGTATGCGTATGCTCTCTCGACAGACTTTAGTTAAAAGTGAAGATATACTACCACTTTTGCACAGAACATAAGTTTAGAGTTTGCAATTTTGTTTGAAATTGTTTTTCGTTTTTATTTGTATTGTTTATTTATTTGTTGATTTTATGTTTTATTATTTTTTCCTAAAATAGGCCTAATTGTTATGTTATAATTACTGTCTTGTAATACAAAACAATCTATGTCGTATTTGACTTTAATGTTTATATGAAGAATATAACAAAAAATTAAAATATTTATTAGTTGTTGTTATAAACAACTAATAAATAGCTTCGAGCTCGAAGAAAATGTAATACATGAATAAATTCAACTTTAAGTATAATAAAATATTGTATATTCTATTAATAAATTACTTACAAATGTGTCCATTTTAAAAGAAACTTGAAATTTTTTGATATTACTAATGATAATTGACTAAGAATGGAAGGCCTAATTTTCAGAACAGTTTATTATTATACAATATTTTTTTTAACGTAAAATGATTAGAATTTATATTATTGTTTATTATCGAAGTATCTTTACTATCATATATAAACAAATGTAATAATCATTAATAAAATATCATTGTGTAAATCACTCATATACATATCTAAATGTATATTGTTTTCTTTAATTTAATATTTCTGCCCAATTGCCTTTTATTGAATTGTATACAAACTTTTTAAGCTGTGTTGTACACACTGAAAGTAATCGATAATATAATATTACGTAATGTATATGTTATATATTCACATTTTTGTTTTAAATAAAGTTTAAATTAAGTAATTAGACATTTTGACGAGAGAATTTTTAAATAGTAATTATTATATAGATAATTAAATTCTGTGTATTCATAGAAGTATCGTGCCAATATAAAGACTGTGTAAGACCAGAGAGTACGGTCGGCGAATCGAGCCTTTTATTCTGGAAGAAAATAATCAGAAGTAGTATAAAATCAGATCTATCATCTACAGCGACCTTCAGGGCGGCCACGACTCATCGTCCGTACTTTAGATGATAAATAGCGTAGAAAGTTTTGGGGACCATTTTGTAATAGTTTTTTGTTACTTGTCAGATATAATTGAAAATTGTATTTATTTACGGCACCCTAAAACAATTGTTAAATAGGAAAAATAAAATAATTGCTTAATATGATAAAACATTTTTTTTACTTGACTATTCATATTATTAGACTAAAAATTTAGAATTTTTATTGAAGTATATGTACCACTTTCTACCCAATTCTAGTCATTGTGTGTTGCGTCGCGATTCCTCCTTGGGGAATCGAACCCACAACCTTCACGTTTACTGTACGCACGCTTGGGCCCCTAAACCATGACGGTCTCAATTTTCTACATTAGTTCTAAGTGTCCATATACCTGATAAGGTCTGTTTTAGAAAAAAAAATGAGGAATATGATTACTAGATACCACATAACACAGACTTATATACTGTCTTTAGCAGGTTGAGTAAGCAAAGACAATTGAGGATCAAGATACTCTATTTCCAGTATTTCCCTGAATATGGTCTATAATGTCGAGTGGTGAAGCCCAACACCATAATGTATGTGTGATTTACAATTTTAATAATTCTTCATACCAACAAATAAAACAGTTTTTAAATTCTTTTTTGTTTTTTATTTGGTATATGAAGTGTTTTATCCACAAAAATAGTTATACAAGTTGTAAAAATCATATAACAATTTAAAATCACAAATGTTGCAAGTGGAGGCAGAAGTAATGTTTTAAAATATAAATTAATATTACCAGTGCATACATTGCATATTAAAAAATATAATAAACCATTTTTATTAATGACATCTAATATAAATGGTACAGAATAAGTAATTGTCCTTTCTCTTTTTATAAATATGATTTCAATTGAATACATAAATGATATTCCAGTAACCAATACTGTGGATAAATAAGAGCAATAGCCAGCATTTGCTAAAGTCCTAGATGCTGGTCTATATATATTGATAATATATGAAATTATGAAAAGTATTGAATCTATTATTACAAGTTTTTTAACTAAATAGTATCTTAAGATTGTATTATTGACTAGCAACTGCCTTAAATAGGCAGCGAATAAATACAAGGCCACATAACCCAAGTTTGATGTAATACCTTCTCTATTAGCATCTATTAAAGAAATTCTTGGCTGATCACTGAAAACCCAGGCCTGTAGCCCTTTATACAGCAAAAACTCATGGAATACTATTGCTAAAATGCTTAAAAGTAAAGCTTTATTTGTCAATATCAGCAAAATACTTGAAAGTAATTTGCATACTGCAAGAGTAAAGAAAAAATTCCAATGAACACCATATTCACTGATATGTTCATGATAATCTAATTGTTTAACTGTGAAATATCTCAATACACCAAGACAGAAAAGTGTTAAAATAAACTTGGAATTTCCTTTTAATACTGCTACATAATTAGTTTTATTGACGTTTTTGTGTACAAGTCCACTTATAAGCACAAACAGTCCAACCCCTGTGTCCATTAAACTAAAACCATATTTTTCAGTCTTTGCTAAATGCCTCGGAAAGTCTACAAAATCAACTGCCAATATACAAAATCCAGTTATAAGGTATGTTAAGCCCCTCAGGCATGATATGGACCTAATTCTATCGTTGTCGTATACGTTTCTGCCACTCATTTTGCTGACAAAATGCAAATAATCATATCTTTTTATGGTTTCTTTCAGTAACATTAGAAAAGCTCCAATATTTAAGTGATAAATATAATCTGATAAAAATGTGTGAGCCATTATCATTGTTAAGATAATTATGAAATATTCTTTTAAATAATTAGTTGCTTCTCTTCTTTGCTGAATTGCACAAAACAATGCACATTGTAACGTGAAGAATACGCAGAAAAACGTATGCAATGCCGTCGAACCATGGTTGTTTTGCATGAAAGATTCGTGGTACACCTTGTATTCCGAAGAATTCATATTTAAGTTTTATATATTTAAACACTTATATTACTTTTACTGTATCTATTTAATTACCCTTAATACATTAAATTAATAATAAATGTATTAAATTATGTTTTAAATAGTACTATAAATATTATTTACACTTAATTTTTTTAAGAGTATGTAATGATTTTCAAATGTAGAGTATTTCAAATGTCAAAAACTATTTGTCTATCTGAGTTGTCAAAATATCATTCATAGCTTTTTCTACGTTGAATGGAACGTAATATGATAAAAAATTAAGTCGATTTAAGTAAATCATAGTGGGATATGGATTCAAACATCATTTGAAAGAATTTCTCACGATATATATAATGGAGAAATACCACGTTCCCTCTACTTTTTTCACGTAATATATATAATAAATGCTCGAAATTAATCTCGATTCTCGAATTTCATTGAATCATTAAAGATTTTTTATATTTACTTATATATAAAATAATAAAAGTTCCACCTAATTTACATATTTTTTATTTTCTTATTATATTTAACACAAAGACTAGCTTACAACTAATTTGTAACTTATTACAACAGATTATTGTACACTATAAATAAATTCGTTAACATTACACTTAAATAATGAATTTCGGGACCTATCACGCAATGTAGGCATCAAAACTATTAAACGTGAATTGAACTTAACATTGGTCAATGACAGTATGCAATAACAGTTATTTGGCAAATTACAAAGCTGAGCTGAAATACTGTACGCAAGAATTAAATAATCTTATTTTCTAAAGTTAATTGTCGAAATCGTAAGGGCGCTGAGGGCGTCTCTGGACTAAGGGTATGTTGACTTCTTCAGCGGATCGGAATACTTGAGGCTGGTATTGAGGTCTGGCTGGTCTTGCTTGTTGCGCGGGGGGAGCTCTGCGTGGTTCTTCTTCCTGTATCGTAAGATTTTAATGTATTATTATCAAATATGTAGTTATTAAATAATTTATTTAATAGTAAACGCGACAGGTTGTTGGTTAGATTCCCATTCGAGGAAATGAAATATTTATTATTTTATTTCTTCGCTCTGGCTTCGAGGCAAAGCGCGACGTTGAGTTCCACCATGCAACACGCAATGCCTGCAGCCTGCAATGCAGATTTCGGCGGAAAGTGTTCATAAAAGTTCATTATAATTTATAGTACCTACATTTAAAAATTCTCACCTCTTCATCTTCTTCCTGTTCAAAACGGTCATCCCTGTACACTTCAGCGGGGTAGAACCTGTCGGAGTACTTAAGGGACACGTTAGGTTTCCTCTGAACCTCCTCTTCGTTGATGGGGCGGTAGAGGTAGTCATTGACGAAGTGGTACTTTTGGGACTTCTGGCAGATGTTGTCATGTGTAGGCGGCATGCAAATCAGATGGACCTATAAAAGACGAATAGATAAATTAACCTAGTTATTTGAATATGTTTATTTTACAAAAAAACTATGTACTATTTATTTAATGTAGGCACTGTATACCAAAAGCACTACGACCATTATACGAGATCCAACATTACACAGGTCACAGATATTAAATTACTAATATATAATTCAAAGATCCTCTTCTCCTTAAGATTTCATAATATATGTACGAATTGTACTCGTATTATTATTTTATGCTTCTTTACGCTTTAATACTATTTATATTCTACTACTAAAATACCTGATGGAAAGTAAATCCGTCGGGGCAGATCCACGAATGCTTAACATTGTCTTGACAGTAATGGAACACCTCGCAGTTCAGCTCCTGGTCGGCGTAGTACCCAGTATTTTTGCTCACACAATCGAATTTAGATTGCTGCAACAATTGAGAAAGACGGTCGGGCTCCTCCTTCTCTTCTTCTTCTTCTTCCAAGAGTTGCTGCTGGATTTTAGATGGACGGTTCTCTTGAGGCTGTCGAAAATTAAAAAGCTTTAGAACACAACTACATAAAAAAATTACCAAGCTATATATGCGGTCACATAAAAAAAAAGAATGATGGCTAATACTGATTAATTGAATATTATTATAATAATCAGTGGTTACTTTCTCCATTTTTGGAACGAAGTTCCTTACGGCAGGCTTGGAAGGGATAGTGATTTCGCTGCGTGACAGAACTGAAAAAAATGTGATAGTAAAACCGTAAGAAAAATGCGTGGAATAAAACCGTTAAATGAGACGTGCGCAGGCGCGACAGTCGCATACACAGACGAGTAGTGTATAATACCTTTCTCTTTCCCCCTCTTTCTATATATTTATTATTTCCTAAAATACTGAATTTCCTAAATACTTTTTTGTACTTAAATAAAAACTAATCAGCAAAATTTAAGAGAAAAATCAAGAAAACCTACATAAAATTGAGGACGACTTTTTTTGCAATTTGTGTCGATTCTACATTAGCCGAAGGAACTGCGTTCCTACCTGGTGTCCCACGACACCACATTAATTTTTTAACTTCTATTTATTTACCTTCCTATGAGGTGCTCTAACTGGTGGTCTCTGCTCCTCCACATAGATCTGTTGTCTGGCTGGTACCTCATATTCCTGCTGTTCTTGCTGCGGCCTCTGGTAACCTGCCAGTTCAGCTAACGAAGGTGTGGGCCGGAAACCGCTAGGTAGTGTGTTCGAGTAACCAGCTTGGTTATATGCTCGTGGTCTGAGATTGCGTGTTTCCTGATATCAAAAGAGAATAGTACATTTTAGTTTGATTTTATAGCTTAAATTATTATTGATATTTTATTATTATTTCATAGCATTAGAGTATCAACTTTCTTTTAAATTAAAAAATAGTTTTCCGAAAATAAATAACACCATACGGTTCTTTTAATTTGAACATGTTCGGAATGAGACTAAAAATGGGTAAAAAAATTGGTCTTATGCTAATTTCTTCCTATGTGTACCTCAATACTAGAGACTTTGTATGTATTTATGTTACTATGATAGTTAGATATGAAAATATTACAAAACGACGTTGTAGGTGGCTTTCGTTCTAACAATGAAAACTAGTACATCCCAGCATCCCACATATATAATTATATGAAATCTGAACGTTAAAGATCATAAATTATTACGAAATTTTTATATCGTGTTTTTTAAAAATCTATATGTAGTATGGACTGACGATACTATGTATCTGAGTCTACGTAAATATATTAAAGCTATAAATATTTTAATGTACTTTAGATAAAAATAATTACTTTGGAGAATATGATAATGAAGAGGGAACGGAGTGTCTTACCTAATACTAGGTTGCCTCTTCATAAAAAAAATAAGTAGGTAGAATACAAATAACAAAGAATTTGCTATATAATTATGGAATACGTAAATTCTACAAAATATCATCTTATTTAAAGATTAATTTAAAAAAATATGTTTTTATATCATGCTTAATGAGATTTATAAAAGGTAAAATGATTAAAAAGCGACATCCTGTTCTTTTAACTTCTTATACATAATGTTAAGAGGCTTTATAAGTTCAGGTAAATGTCGAGGTTTTTTGGATTTGATCCAATTTATTTTAAATATTACTACGAGTGCCATATATCAAAAGGGTAAAAACTATTATAAATTATTAAATTTTAAAGAAGGTACTCAGCACAGTTACTCAGTTCCAATATCAACCTAATATGTACTTGTTGAGTGGTGAAACTTAACGCTTAGTTTACCAGAGCAGAGGAAAGAAGGAAGAATCCTTCCCTACTACGGCGTGGAAATCCGCCACTCAATACAGAATGCCTTCAGAATTCGGTGAAAAATAGGGAACGGAAGTGTCTTCATCATAGAAATAGTGTGTCTTAACTAGGTTACCAGGTTCCTTCTGCCAACTCTGTTATCCGTGGAAGAGAGCGTAAAATTAAAAAAATATCAATCTTTCGAGTGGGGATAAAATACCATGAAGGCCTCTACACAACTCAAAAGTTAAATAAGAAAAAACTAATTTCAAATTGCCCACAGAACAGGTGCCTACATAGATAAATGGCGCGAAAACGTCAAACACTGTTTAATGTAGAAACAATAATTGTGAAATGTGCCTATTGAATAACAGGTAGGTTTCAATACAGTTTCTACCTATAGCTGTTCCATAACTCGACACAATGGCAGTCGTGTACGGCAGGGACGTGAAAAAATAAATACCAATAGATTGAAATATTTACATTGCATTGCACTGTTCGTGCGTGACAGTAGATTTTTTTTTATTTTTATAAATTTATGTAGGTACTTAGGAATGTTTCGGATATTCAGTAAGAAACACTTTCTTTAAAGGTAGAACCTAATGCCTATATTATATTCATTTGGGCATGGCACCAAATGTAAATATAACAATTTCCCCGCATGGGATTTGAATCCATTACCATTGCGAATGCAGTCAAATATATAATTTTCATTCACCACTTTTGCACTGCCATTTTTGATTGTTAATTAAAGAAATAATTAAAGAAAAAATATGAATCAATAGGTTCAAAGCTTTGCTATTACTGCAGCAACACAGCGCCTGACTAAACGAAACGGTCGTGAGTTCAATTACCACGGGAAGGAATTAACTATTTTTATTTCCTCACTCTATTAGCAAGACAAAGTGCGGCGTTGGGTTGCACCATTGAATACGCAATGAATCAAAAATGGGACGATGCGTGGAGAAAGTAGTATCTCAATACTTCTCTTTTACCTACCCTGCGAGGCATATCCCATTGTTTGAAGGCACCTGCTAACACAATTTTCCCACGCGATGACACTAATGTATTTCTGCTTTTTGCTACTAAGAACACGGCTTAACACGAAGCGAAATTACGTAATGACGTTACAAGAATATGCATATTGATATATGCAGCCTTTTTCTTGGGTTGTTTGTTATGCAGATTAGTTTTATGTTATAGATACAATAGGTTAAATACTGGAAAGTGTTACACAATATTATAGGCTAATAATATAGGCTTCTTTTTAGCTTAACGCTGTATGGCGTGTAGCAGAGTAAGCAGAGCCTAGTGTTAAGACACTCTGCTCCCCACTTGCCAATTCTGTAGGCATTGAGTGGTGGAACTCAACGCCGTTTCTTGCCTAGATACTGGAGCGAAGAAATCGTGGTGGAGATATATGGGGGTCGCTGGTGAAGTAGTAATAGTACTCATAAATTACATAAAACGACATAGTATATAAAAATGAAAGAAGAAATTTAAAAAAAATGTATAAAAGAAAATAATCGAACGCTGCTCAAATGAAAGCAGTTCTAGGTAACTTTCGATCTTATAAATTGACAAAAAATATAAAAGTAACTAATGAACTCGACTTTCACTACTTGTAAGATACCAAAAATTGCATTCCGATGCTATTTGTCTATTGATTCACTATACAGCGTTAGTTATTATTTGATTGATATATTTCTTATAGGAGATGGTTCAGAAATAATTTTATGTTATGTCTAGTCAGTCAATGAGTAAGTAAAGAACGGGCACACATACAATATATATAGATATGGAATATAGAACCTCATCCTTTTTGAAAAAGGATGTCGGTTTAAATAGAGCTTTACGCATTTCAATAGTAAGCTTGTGCCCTGCCTGGCCCCAAACGCTTCTATTTTAAATATTGTTTCCCTTAAATCTATATATATAAAATCGAAAGGTCACTCACTCATCATGAAATCTCAGAAACTACAAGTGCTAGAAATCTCAAATTTTGCATAGGAGTTACTTATAGGACGTAGGTGCTCGCTAAGACGGGAATTTGCAATATTCGACTTCTAAGGGGTTGTTTTTGGGGTCGAAAGTTTGTATGAAACTTCGTTACTACAAATGCTAGGAGTCTCAAATTTTGCATAGACGTCACTAGGACGTAGTCATGGAGACAGAAATTAATAATAACATAGTTCACGCGGGTGAAACCGCGAGCGAGCCGCTAGTAGATAAATAAAAATAGATATAGCAGATATATGCTTAAATTAACGACTGCGATTGATTTCTATACTTCCTTAAACATAAACATAAAATGATGTAAGAAACAAGGTAGCTTTAGGTCAAATAAGTTATGTTAGCGAAGCATAGATAGATAAACCCTATAGGTTCCCTTGTCTTACATCAGACGATAATCATTACGGCGAATGAAAGTAAACGTTATCGACACAGCTGCGGTCCGTCGGAAGTATAGCAATTATTGAGATACCTACGAATATTGTGCTATTATGAAACATTACAACTACTTTAAATAATAGAGCTAAAGTTAGCTTACCATGTATGTAAGCTTTACTAATAATTCTTCTAAAGATATTTTTTGGACAGGCCTGGACTTTACCTTTGAACAGGGTATGTTCGTGTTGAAACGTTGTTTTTTTAATTTTTTCGAGGCAAATGTTTTATTAGTAAGATTTCTGGAGTGGGCACACTTTGATAGTCATGTTATCATTTTGACAAAGCTATCCTCCAGACTATTCCTTATATGATCACAATACTTGAGGCTTAATAAATAATTAAACAATTAAATACCTCTTGATCTAAAGCCAGTTCTTCGTCTCCCTCCACTCCCGCATCAGGTACATCGTCTTCCTCTTCAGACGCCACAGCGACTCCGAGGAGAAGCAGCGCTATGAATAAACTCCACCTAAAACCAAAGGAGCGGTACATAAATTTAAATATACGTACTATGTATACAAAGTAGTTGTTGTGGTCTCAAAAAATTGAGGTCGTCGTGGCGCAGTGGCAACGCTAAGGCTATGAGTACGATTCCCACTCTGGGGGTACAGACTGTATGCGGGATGATACACTGTAAAGCTTCATTCCTCATTTTCCGCCCATTTTTCAAAACAATGCGTGTTCAGCGGCCGATCTCAATGCCGCCCACGCTTTGGCCATGCTACCAGAGTTATGAAATGAAAATAAATTATTCTCCGATTGGGAATTGTATCCACACTTGTTGAAAATACGATGAAATTAAACGTATAATCGAATCCGAATCGAATTTTATCACGATTATTATGAAAAAAATGTACTATAATTGTATTACGTAGATAAGTATTAGATTATAAAAGTCACATATCCCTTACAGGAATCATTACATAATCTCAAATAGAAATGTTTTAGTAAAACATGGATAATTAATAATATCATTGCCAGATAAATAATTAATGTAGAAAGTAGCCGTACCAGGAAAGTAGCAGTAATGAGGAATTGTCAAATATTGACTACTTATTGTGGCACCTTCGGCCAAATGCGGTAATAGCATTACGTGTTCGGAATTCACTTTCTACTGTTTTTAAATGCATTTCTAGATACCTACTATATAAACATAGAAATGACATGATATTTAGAAAAGGATTTAAAGCCTATCTAAGTTAACTTTTTATATAAATAATAATAACAAATATAGGCCTCCCGTCTATGGAGAACAGATTTCAATTTATTAAAACCTAACTAATGTAGAGTTCTTTTTAAAATTGAAAATTCCTTTTACATCTTCATATAAAACCTCATTGTGTAATGTGGCAGGATAGACAGAAAGACCCAAGTATAAGCTTGTAAAGACACTCCGCTCTCTTTTCGCCAAGTTCTGGAGGCATTGCGTGTTGAATGGCGGAACATTTGCTTCTCAAAATAGTTGCATTAAAATGCATTACAGTTGCAACGTCCATTAAGTTCAGTGGTTCCCTCGTTGGCAACCCGCAATGGCGGCAGTAGCTGTGACCGCAGCAATGCGTTACGCTTACACTATAGTTGCGACTGCAAACTGTGAAGAATTTCTTAATTCTGTTTCAACTTTCAGCCCTTTTGTATTTGCCAATTTTAAGATAAAAAATATATATTTCATATTGTAATCGAGGTACAGTGAGTTAATTATTTTCATAAAGTTCGGCGTTATGTTTTTAATTCGGGCGGCTTAACGTCAAGACGATCTCCATCTTGTAAGATAGACGGACAAAACCAAGTGATAAATCACTTTTCATAAATTTTAGAGCAAAATATCTGTATTATAAATATACCTAACTTTGAACCAAATTAAATCTGAATCTTCATTAAGCTCGGAACGACTAATAAATGAACATATTATAAAAGTTACTGTATTTCGATAAACTTAAACTATACATGTTTAATGGTAGTAGACTAGAGCATCAATGTGGCTTATACAGTACATATACTGTATAACTTATACACGTATTGCAATACAAGATTGACTGGTCGTCGGTAGGCTCGTGGGTGTGGCATGGTATTTACTCAGCTATAATTAGGTCTGAAGAAAGCTGTTGTGTAATTTAAAATTTATTATCAAAATCTCAGTTAACCAAATGGTTAAATAAATGTGTCGGTTCAAATGTTAAAGATTGTTTGTGGTGTTAGAGAAATTGCTGCATTAAATTATGGCATTAGAGGTAACAATCTCTAGGTTATCTCTCCCTGTCTCGTCCTTCTCTCTCTCTCTCATATATCCCAAAATAAAAATTTAAAAAATTCAGACTACAAAAGCGACGGTTGTGTATTCTCCGCCAAGGGATATTTATATATATTTTTATATATTTTTATTTTCCCATTCTCAATATACAGCAATATCTCAAAAAATTGGGAGGAAAGTGGAGAACGAAGTAACTTTACACTACGTTTCCCTTTTCCAACATACCACTACATATATATACACTACCTATATATATTTAATCATTGGTGTAACGTGATATTCACAAAACTAAACTGTAATTAGATCTGAAGAAAGTTATTACATTTAAAATTTGACGCGACGGCTTTTGACGTTTTATTTATAGCAGTAGCCATATTAAAATTACGCAACGGCCTTTAGAAATTGTTTTTTAGCTTCAAAAGGAGACACTCGTTACGTAAACTCATCTGATGATAAGTTGTTTAATGTTGACTTGACTTGCATATCTTGACTTTTCCTCGGTAATAAAAAATAAGCTTCTTGTAATTTTTAACTGGTTTTATATTGTATTATTACCTACATGCGTAATAAAGTATTGGTGTCGATTTTTTTATAGGTTACAACTTACTACTGAGTAATTCTGCCCATTTATGGTTTAAAGTTTAAGTTCATTGTGCTTAATTTTTTTTGTAGTAATCTTTTTTTATTGTTTTTGACGCCATTGAGGCATTTATGAGCGTGAACGCTATAGTCCTAGGTTTATTTAGTTCTATGGTAGCCGTAATATAATTCTTAATATAATTATTTTATTGTTGCCATCATTCCACGTAGTATTTAAGAAGGACATAGGAAATAAAAAAATAGTTCTTCCTACTTATCCCATTAAGCAAGGCAAGACATGAAGATAAACGAAAAAAATACTTTTCTTAAAATTCATTAAAAATACATTTCTAATATAAATAAATAAACATGATGTAAAAATAATTAGGTACATATAACAACGCGCTTATCGGTGAGCGATCTTATTGTTACATTGCTTGCATTTATTAACCTACAAATGTGAAGAAAACGATTTAAAAGAAATATATTTATTTTATTAATCTTTTTTAGTTTTGCTCAGCTGTGATATTTTGTATTAAAATTAAAAACACATATATATGAATAAATACAAGCTGCTATAGACATATTCCATCTATGCTACGGTAATGAATGAAGAATTTATATATTCAGCATTTTATTCTGAGTATGGCACTCGACTTTCTTGTGAAATGAGGCTATTATTAAATATTACGTCAATGTACCGCTACGCCGCTCAATAACAAACTTAAAATTGTGTCATATTTTATTAAATTTCTAAGTCAGTTATTTGTAACACCCAAATTAAATTGTATAATAATAATTATAATTTTGAAATGGTTACTTTTAATTAGTTTTAAAATTGCTAATTTATGTAACAGACTGTACTGTACCTAAACATGACGATTGCGATTGGTATGTCGAACTACGGATGTAGAAAGCCTATAAATTTTGAGATTAATATGTAGGACTCTTGTTTCAAGTGATAATCAGGTAAATACAACATTAATAGTAATATGCTTACATTTAAGTTAATACACTAATACATGAAACGGCGATTATGGGTTCGATTCCTACTTGGAGAATAAGATATTTAATATTTTAATTTCTCACGCTGGCAACGAGACTCAATACGCAATATCTCAAGAATTCGGTGGAAATAAAAAACGGAAGCGTCTTAATGGGAACGGAGTGTCTTAACATTAGGTTCCCAGATTCCATCTGAATACCCTGCAATGTGCATAAAGCTAAAAAAAACACTATATTTATTTAAAAATTTCCATATTATTCCATAAATCAATTATAATAAGTAAAGTATCTATGCAATAACAAATCAAATTAGACATTATCAACGAGAGCCGTGTAATAGTTTAGAAAAATATCAAGGCTCAACTATGATTAATTTTAATTCAATCAAATACCAGCAATATAAATAAAAACTTTACGAAATACAATAAAAACATATACAAATAGATTGTAAAAACTATAAAAGTTAGTTTTTAAATGCGTTTTTTAATGAAAATAAGTAAATTGGATTCAGTATATTGCTTAAAAGTAATCACTCACCGGCCTCGAGTTTCATTACTTGACAATGAAACGCAACGTTGTGATGAGAAAAGTGTTTAAAACAGACAAATTGATAACCGTGTAATAAGGTAATTTAAGTAATCTATATAAAGATAGCTTTAAATAAACAAAACAAGAGTTAACTATAAGTATTTAGAAAAATATTATCAAGCTAAGTTTATTATCTTTAAAATCCTGTATAAGATCAAAAGAAATTGTTTAAATATCTATAGGATAAGTAAAAAAACTAATCTAGCGATAAGAAGTTCAAATATAATTAGACCGGAATATGTACGAAATTTCAACTTTGGACCTGTGGACCTTTCAATTTTATTTTTATACGTTTATAAAATTATTCTGGAAACAATCTCATTATGGAAATAATAAAATAATTAATGTCACGTAAATCATTTAAATATAATTTTGCATATACTACACATTATGTTAACAATAATAAGGAAATCTTTTTACTAAGATTTACTCTTAAACAGGTAAATGTGACAATGAATCACTCGACCTTTAGATTTTTTAGAATTTAATAATAATTAATGTGTATATTTTTACAATAAAATTTGCATAGGTTTCTTATGGTATTAAAAACTAAACTAATTTTTTTATTCATTTCAGCAATTGTATAGAGGATTGTTAGTAATAATAAAGTAAAAAGTAATTTTTGGAGGAGAATGCAATGTACCAACGATATGTGGGTCTCACCATCTAGACTAGTCTAGATTCTAGTCTAGACTCTAGTCTAGATTCTAGTTTAGTCTAGATTCTAGACTAAATTGGTGTAAGCGAAATGGGATAAATACCTGAATAATAACAAAATACCATCTAATTCACCATAAATTTAATTAACATTACGATATTTCTAAATGATAAATAAAAATAGATATTAGAATAAATCAAACTAAAAGGTCAAAACAGCTTACATCCTTCACACATGTTAAATGTTTATTGAACTATAAACAATATTTCCTCAATTCTTATAATTTATATTTATTGCACAATAGCATTGATCTTATTTTTTATTTCGCACTTGTATATCGACAAAATTAGAAACGTAACGTTAATACGTGGTCTACGGGATATGTTAAATTAATTTTCTCGATGTAGACTGTGCCTGTAAATGCGACAGGTCGTGGGTTTGATTCTCACTCATGAAAATGAAATATTTAATATTTCCATTTTCTTCGTCCTGGTCCTGGTCCTTGGGTAGGTAACCCAACGCAAAGCTTCCAAAATACTAATAAGATACGGAATATAGGAAACGAAGTGTCCTAACACTAGGTTCTCTCCTAGCCTGCTGAATAAAAGCCTAGAAGGCGCCACGCCAGGGTTTCATTGCACACGGGCGCTATACGAGCTAGAGCCGCCCCTGTCAATTCAAATTCAAATTCAAAATATTCTTTATTCAAATAAACTTATAATAAGCACTTTTGAATCGTCGAATCAACATATGAACAAAAAGCTACCACCGGTTCGGAAGGCAGTTCTGCTGAGAAGAGCCGGCAAGAAACTCAACAGTTGCTCTTTTCAAAATCAATGGTATAATCTATTACATTAGTTGGCAGCTATCCTGCATTACATTCAATAGACATTAATTCCATATATGTTCTTAACATAACACTAACCATATCAATGGATTTCCACTACCACAATATTACCATAAAAAGCTTGTAATTTTTATGGTAATATTGTTATAGCGGTAGTCCATTTCATTGATTATAATAAAAATAACACGAATATAAAAGCTGAGTCATACAACGTCAGTTGGTCCGCAGTGTGCAGACGGCAGTGCAAGTATCGCGTGCCGATGCGACATTATCTCGAGATTTCACTTTCCTTCGTTCGTATTATATAATACGTCACGTTGGTTTTCTTCGGGAAACAGCGTATAATTTTATATCAATATATGGCTACTTTAAGATCTAATCGTGATAAAATTGAATTTTAAATGAGAAATTTATTTATTAGTAGTATATCTATGGTAATATTGTAAAGCTGAAGAGTTTTAGGTTTACAATATTACCATAGATATAGGTTTATTCTGCTAATCTCGGGCACAGGTGATTCGTATTGAAGAATAGTAGCAAGTAATAAGCTAGTTTTAAATTGCTGATTTTTGTTTCATATTGGTTGTTCGGAAAGAGTTTTAATCTAAATATACGGTAAATTGTTTTGGCATCAAAAAATCCATGGCAAGATTGAAAATTGTAAATAAAAAATATATAAAAAGTCTATTTGTTTACTTAATATACTTTAAAAAATACTCAAATATTTTAATGAATTTATTATGAAAGAAACTTTTTTACGAACAACAAAAAAATAGAAATTATTTCTATGATATATTGTTAGCTAAGTTTAGAAATCTAGTTCTATAACTGCAAAACCTGAATACAATTTTATTTGCATGAAGGTTGTTCTCAAGAAACTTATCTCATTGAAGACATTGACATTATTTAGTATGAACCGGGACCGGTTTTCAAAACAATGCTCGTCTCTAATGAATTTGCCCATTGAAAGATGACACTTGTGACACAATTGGTCTGTATTCAACGTTTAACAAGATAGTAGCAGATTTGTGGTCCAGAGGAACATTTATATACTTAGAAAACTTTCGTTATCGTTATCGGATAAGACGAAATGTAGAGAAGGATGTCTTTGGATAGAGAGAGAACGGAGTGTTGTTATATTATTTTCTCTCCGTATACTCCGCCAAATTCAAATAGCTTATCAAAATAACAATATAGATAAAGATTTCTTTTATAATATGAATTCCAGTTTGAAATAAGTGAAGACATCTAGAGTATAAGTTACTGAGACCTTTTGTCGCATGCTCGAATTATATCTTAAACTGCCACCAAGGTCACCTTTGTTAGAAAGAATACATTTGAAGATAAATGTATTTTTTTACTTTCAATGAACGGTAATTTATCGTCAAGCGTGTTGGGTAACGGCCCTCAATTCGATTTGGTAATAGTCAACTCGATAATCGAATGACATGTACTCGCAAATGTCTCTATCGAATCGGAAGGTCGAATTGTGTAATATCATGTTAAATATACTCATTGCCTTATTTATTAGAAGATGGTATTGTTTTTTTTATCTGTGCTTTTTATCAATAACTTTATTATCTATACCTATTTACAAATAACGAATGGGAATATTTGTATTTTGACCAGTTGGTTAAAAATAAACACGGATTACTAAAAATAAATAAATTTTTAATATCGGTAAATTTCTAAAAATACACTACACAGTTAAATATTGCATGAGCTCTACCGGAAGACAAAATAACCAATATCCTTTATCTTATTATACTCTCACGAATCCAATTATTATTGGTAATTCTGATGAAATCTACGATTTAATGATTCAAGAGATATTTGCGTCGGATAACATTAATTATTGGAAAATAATACTGTTTTTACCAGTGCACTGTCTGGTTCACTGAGTTGGAGTTTTTAAATTCGAGTAGAAATATCTTGCTGTAGTTTTTTTTGGATATAGAAAGCTGCGAAAACAAAATATTATTACCTAAAATATCTAGAAACGTTTAACAATAAACAATAGTAAATATAATATTCTGGAATACATTTTTTTAATAACTAAGGATGTTTAAAATATAAGCCGGTACCTGAAATTAAATATTGATAAAAAATAAATATAATATACATTTACATAGCTATTGCTGCGAAATAAGTCAGTGTCAAAAATAACTCTAAGAAATGAACCACAATATCTCTCTTACGAGTGCTTAAACATACAATAAATATATATATGTGAGAAACTAACCAAACTAATATCAACAAGTCAATCGGAATCATTAATATATATAGACTAGCAAAAAAACATTTACATATAAAAGTGACCGGAAAAGCATAATATACAATTAAAATTATTTAACATATTATGCGTTCCGTCGTAATATTGTTTGTCTAATTGAAATTTAAATTGCTCATATAATTTGTTTGTACACGCCACGCGCCAACGCGATGTAGAGTCCAATAAAAAATATATATGCAATTATAAACGATTGATTAACGATGTGTGTGTACTTAATAATTTCCTTCCCGGGAGTCGAAAGCACATTTACTTGTAATTTTATTGAGTAGATTTTATAGTTTCTTTTTTTTTCTCAAATAATTTATTGAAATTGTAATGTATTTCAGATTCATGCATTATACCTAGTGGCACATCTCACATTGCTGTCAACTTTCCTCCTACATTTAAGAGATTGCGTTTTAAGTACCAGAAGTCCATGAGGAGCCTGAGATTGAAAAATGGTACATCTCTTATTAGAACTTTGTCTGTAGTCTTAATGGAGAACGGGATGTCTTAATACTAGGTTCCAGGTTCCCTCTGCCTACCCTGCTCCTTGTGGAACATAGCGTAAAATTAAAGAAAATCGTAATTATAATAAATTAAATAGTAGCAAGAGGATATAGCATTAATTAAATATCATCAGCTATCAAGATTCCTAAAACTTTATACTATTAATTTTAACTTTAAATAATAATATATAAAGCCTACAGTTGAATAATATTCTTAGATATGTTAGTTTCTCGCTCCTAATCGAGTTTAGGTATGGTAGGTACTGTGTTCGATATGTTGCAACTAGCAATGCCCACCTGCAGCTTCGTGTGAAAACTGGACGCGGTATAAGCGATAAGAGAATTTTGTTGTAAAATATAAGACATAATATGTTTTTCATCTCATGTCATGTCGTACGACTCGCATATACATACATACATACATACATATATATATATATATATATATACAGGGTGTCCCAGGAGCCAACGATAAAACGAAACCAGGTGATAGACCAAGTCGTGACAGTTATGAGAAAAATATAAAAAAAAATCTTTGTCATGTATTTTTCATATTATATTGATTTTAAAAAATATCGCAAAAACCGACACCCTGTGATGGTTTTTCAAGTCCCAGGACTACAAATATTACTCTTTGTTCATTTTTTTTTCTGTAATGTAATCATGAGTAACCCTTCTGTGAATTACAGTTTAAGATTTAAACATACCTGCATCAGTTTTCAATAAAATGTGGTGTTTTTGCCAAACATTAAATTCAAAATATTTAGTACACCCAACTTTAACCGACTGTACTACAAAAAAAATGTACTACACTGTTTTTGCAAGTAACTTTAAAAGTTGGCGCATTTAATCTGGATTCCGAAATGGTACGACACTTGCTGGATTACTTCTTTGTTGAAGAGAGAAAAATCGAAATACACGATAATCGGGATGACGTTCAGCTTTTTGGTATCTTTTCCGATACATTCTAGCTGCAGCATTTGCGTTACATAACCATTCTCCATGAATGAAATGCATATTGGCAATGTGTCAAAGACCGAGTATATCGCCTGCAAGACCCCGGACTCGAGCACTGTCCTTATAAGTCCTGGGTCATCCCCTAAGTTGGAAAAGTTCAGGTACCTTGGATCCGTCATGCACGAGTCTGGAGTCATCGATCACGATCTCTATAAGACGGATAAGAGTTTGGATGGTATCCTGCTATCACAGACCACACCAGTGACCTCCCTAAACTAAACACTTAGCCCAGGCAACGCTTATCCGACTTAGGGGCTGGCCCAGGAATTATAAGAACAGTGCTCGAATCCGGGCTCTCGCAGGCCATATACTCGGTCTATGACACGTTGCCAATATGCATTTCATTCATGGAGAATGGTTATGTAACGCAAATGCTGCAGCTAGAATGTATCGGAAAAGATACCAAAAAGCTGAACGTCATCCCGATTATCGTGTATTTCGATTTTTCTCTCTTCAACAAAGAAGTAATCCAGCAAGTGTCGTACCATTTCGGAATCCAGATTAAATGCGCCAACTTTTAAAGTTACTTGCAAAAACAGTGTAGTACATTTTTTTTGTAGTACAGTCGGTTAAAGTTGGGTGTACTAAATATTTTGAATTTAATGTTTGGCAAAAACACCACATTTTATTGAAAACTGATGCAGGTATGTTTAAATCTTAAACTGTAATTCACAGAAGGGTTACTCATGATTACATTACAGAAAAAAAAATGAACAAAGAGTAATATTTGTAGTCCTGGGACTTGAAAAACCATCACAGGGTGTCGGTTTTTGCGATATTTTTTAAAATCAATATAATATGAAAAATACATGACAAAGATTTTTTTTATATTTTTCTCATAACTGTCACGACTTGGTCTATCACCTGGTTTCGTTTTATCGTTGGCTCCTGGGACACCCTGTATATATATATATATATATATATATATATATATATATTCCAGCTTCACGTCGTATCCCGCACAAAGCATGGTAGACAGAGGGAACCTAGTGTTAAGAAACTCCATATCCCACTTTCCGCCGAAATTTCCGAGGCATTGCGTGTTGAGTGGTGGAACTCAACGCCTTTTGCTTTTTGCTTGGTGCTAGAGCAAAGAAAATATTAATAAATAATAATTCATTCAATCGAATGAGGATCGAATCCACGACTTTCGAGTTACAGCTAAACCCTTGTGCCCCTCGGCTACAACGACCTCATAATATTATATTAGTTTAGTTTGTAAATATCTACTGATATTTATAAACTGTAACCGCGAACGAGCCGTGTGTATTCACCTGTGTCATTCAAACCACACGCGTATTATGTTCCCTGGTGGTAATATACCAGTGCAGCATTAAATAGAAAATGGAGGAAGTTTAGCATTCTAATTATAAGTATCGGACATAATAGTGTCCAACTAATTATTATAAAATATCGACATGCAATGACATTCAGTAATTGACTCTTTAAAACGTTTGTCGATGAGTATCCATGTATAAAAAACGCATATATTTTCTTTACTAAACTGTCTCGTTACACGCGACGGTTCTGGGTTTATATCTAAACTAGCTACTAAGTAATAAAGTACTGTTACATTAAGCTTTTGAATATAGATAAAAATATTTATTATTTTTTTTAATATATGATTATAATCATTTAGGGCTTCAAATTTAAACTCTTTTTTATCTCAATTCGATTTTTCATGCGAGTGTTATATTGTCAGACTTGTGGACTAGAACAGGTATTGCGAAACCACGTGGTTTAATCATGTGTATACGCTTATGTTAATACTCGTACTTTGAAATACGTTACCTCGTTATTTGTAGCTTATTTGGATTGAGATATTTATGTATGATGCGTTTAAAATACATTAAACGAAGTATTTAATTATAAAGTACTGAACATTTAATTTAGTAGTTTCTGTTTAACATCTTTACAATTCAATGTAATACCTATATATAAATTAAATAAGAAAACTTGTTTTGAAATACTGCTTAATATTTAAATTATGCAAAATAATATATATGTACTCTATTTTTGATTAATATTTACAAAGATGAGAAAAATATCCATCTATGTCCGCTTTGTATCTAAATGCCATTAGTTGTATAATAACTTTATCTTTTATGTTTATAAATAAATATGTAAATGCGCATGCGCCTCGAACTCGTTGAACTCTTTTACACGCTCATAATACGCTAACGCTTTTTACTACTTCCAGACATGGGAACTGAATCTTTATACTAAAATTAAAAAGTTAAAGAGCTGGTTAGTTTAACGTTAAATCTCAGGAACTCCTAGTCCGAATTGGAAAATTATATTTTTCGAGGAAGGTTATAGGTTTATCACGTTATTCGTTTCAATGTAACCCACTATACGAGGGGAGGAGAACTATTATTAATATTGGCCAAGGAGGCGAGGCCACGGGTAAAAGCTAGTGTAAATATAAAGATTGAATAAAAAATAAAAATAAACCATTGTAATTGCCATTGTAATGCCAACTCACAACACTTAACTGTAGTAATATCGATTTAAATAGAACTTTCACTTATAGATAATCGGCATTCATTGTACATCGGAAATTAAATTAGATCTACTTTCATCTCGTTTTATATTTATTATAAACGTAATCGGTAGAAAATTTAAGTGATTAATTTTATTATAAGTGATGATTTAAAATATTTTTGCGGCTGTCTTTTTTTTAATGAATGAGCTTCATAATTTTTTTACTCTTTATCTAATGGTAAAATTTTGATTATCATTTCAAATTCTGTACAAAGGAATGATATGAATGGAATTATCGGCGAAATTTCTTGTTTTTTTTTATTTCTCTCGTATGCAAGTTGTAGTGTTGAATATTTTGAAGTAAAAAATAAATGTTCTTTCCCAAATATTAAGATAAAAAGTACTCGCACAAAACGTAATATATTTTATTATGTTTTGCTCAAATATTGTATTAAGTATTTCGTCAGATATAGTTTCTTCAAAAACAAGCAAACGCTATAATGTTTGCCTTATAATAAAAATACATTTTTTCTGTTTTAAACAGAACTTGTGATCTTAAGTTAATGTAATTCATGTAATTAAATCTTAGATGCGTTCCGTTTCCTGGGTCGTATATACCATAAATTCTGTTTTAATTAATACCGAAGACTGTTTTAATTATTGATATATTATATTCACAATAATTAATAACATCATTAAATTGTTTATAATTATAATTATCGGTAAAATCAGGTCTTTCCGAATGAATAAAAATATTTGGCCATAACTTAGATTACCTTAATTTCTGATAGGAAACATGATCGTATAGTACTCATAACTTTTAAAGACTAGCTGTCGAATGTCGATACCTTTAAAGAAGTCTTTACGAGACTACGCTGTATATGAATATGAGTATATAATAAAAATATTTTAAATTAATAAACTATGTTAATAAAATTAACTACTTTACCATTTATTCATATAAACAATTATACTCTACCGTCTCTACCTTTGAGTAGAAAGCTATTGATTTCACATATTAATAGTAAATTAAACAGGATGTGTTATTTTAGTATACACAAATGTACAAACATTATTTGGCTTGATATGCAACTTTACTGCTTTTTCGAAATGGCGATGGCGTATAAAATTTTAATAAAATCTCTCTCTACCATTACGTGTGCTGCAATCTTAAATAATCCAGATAACAAGTAATCAGATGATCTAGTAACAAAATGAAGACCAACTCGAGGTAATAAAAGATTTCAAAACGTTAAATCAAGAATTCCAGTATTACAAGAAGATGGTTAAACATAAAATTACGAAGAGAAAAGGAGTATAATTACCTAATTTCCATTTTTTTTGCACAATTTTTTTTCCACAACACAATTTTTCAATATCAGTTACAGTGTACGAGTGTACGCTCGCGGGGAGGAACTGCGCCGCTCGGGCTTTCACCCTCATTTATAAGCAACATCGGAGCGCTAGAAGAAATGCAACCGTTTGGCAATACTACGCGAATTCGAGCGATTCGGAAAAATATTCTCAACTACCAGACGATTGGGGCTTCGGCCATTCAAAATAATCGTCTTATTGTTTGAATTAAAAATAGTGTTTTTAATATACAATGGTTATCACTATTTTATGCATGTATTTGTATAAAAATGTATTAGTTGCATTAAAGAGAAAACGAGAATGATAATATGTTTTTATTTTAGCAGAAATTATTTGGAATTTTATTTCAATAGTCAAATTATTAATCTAAATCGATATAGACGTTCCTAAATTGTTTTACACATTGTCCTAGTTTAATGATACAATATTCCGATCCGGAATTTAAATATTAAAAATGAGAGAGAGACAAGACATTAAGCCAAAGGAAACTTGATGGGAAAATAGTTGGTTCTCCACTCTCCGCCCGAGTTTGAAAAGTTGAGTGACGAAACTAAACGCCGCACTTTGAAATAACTTGCATGTTTAAAAATTGCTTGTTGTTCTAGAAATGATTTGCATTTTTTTCGTTACTTATCACATAACTTTATTTTTAGTACCACATAACTAGAAAGTACGTCTCAACAGAAGTTAGCTTACAGATACCAAACAGATCATAACAGATATTTAGTAATAACACAGATCTTACAGTTACTTTTCTTAGATTAAAAAAGGAAAAATTTTTTTTTTTCAAGAACCATAACCTTATTTGTGATTGAGTAAAATATTTTAAACTCTTACGATTATTTAGCGTTTACAAGAAGTACAGTAGAGTTATGAGATAATTCAATAATTCTTCAATTACAACCAGATACAAGTCTTTTATTTATTTTTAAAATGCTATTCCTCACATTCTTAAAGTCTATAAGTATTTGTATTGTTTTTTTTTGTATTGGTTAGTAAAAATATTTTTTTAGAAACCGTCCATCCGTCCTGGATTGGACGGGTTTCCAAGAGATTAAATCCGCAACGTTCAAAATTTTATATAATTAAAGAATAAATCAGCTTCACGCTGTATCCCGCACACAGCAAGGTAGGTAGAGGGAACCTAATGTTCCCTATTTTCTGCCGAATTCTGGAGTGGCAGAACTCAACGCCGCGCTTTGCCTCGACCCCAGAGCAACGAAACGGATTTATAAACGTAAATACATATTTCACTTTCTCGAGTGGAGATCGAACTCACAAATTTTATATGTTTCTAAAAAAAAGCAGTTAAAACTAACTCATCAATAATGGAGCGACTCCAAAATTGGAAAGTGTTTAATACAATTAGTCTTATTCAATAATATTACGTAATACCATCTTAAATAGGCGGCTGTAAACTAATGAAATTATTTTACCGTGTGAAAATTGAGGCTATATTTTATTTAATGCGTCCAAATTTCATTTTACGGTTTATTGTAGTGAAATTGGACGTTCACTGAATTTAAAAAAGAAAATATGTAATTTGTTCCGTATTGCCATTTTCTTAAAATATTGTAAGAATAGTAAGTAGGTTTTTTATACTTACTGCTTACCTTTTCGTATAATCTCACCATAGTGGCGCAATGTGCCGGCATGTGATTGTAAATGCAATAGTTGTTGGTTCGATTTCCATCAAGGCAAGGCAATGAATTATTTTTTTAACTCTTCTTTGGTAAGACAAAATCCGGCGTGAAAATTCCATCACATAATTAGAATTAAGCTATAATTTTTATTTTATCATTAAAATTATTAAAAATAAAATAAATTTTAATGATTTACAGACATTGGTATCCTAAAAGTGTCAAGATTCAAAAATATCACATTGTATTTATTTATAAGCTAAACCATTTTGAATATCAATACCCAAATAATTTAAATCTTTTAGTATATCTGAACCTTTGCATGTTTACGTTTTTATAATAAAATAAAACAATTTCTTATTCTTATTATTAAGAATTTTAGAGGGATTGCGTGTTCATTAGCGGAACTCAACGCTGCAGCTTATCTCATTCCCAGAACAAGCAAATAAAAATATTAAATATTTCGTTTTTCTCAAGTGGGAATAGAACCCACAACCTATCGAGCTTTCAGTCAGTCGTACGCTTGTACTCCTACACTAGAACTGGCCTCAATACGTATTATTATAATAAAAATAATTTAGTGGATATACGATTTTCCTAAATATGAGAAACATTAATAGAAACTGGAAATGGAAACCTAGTTTATTTTATTTGAACGTGCAAAAATTAGCAAATTATCTAACAACCAGTCCCATCTGTTATTAATTGAGTTTGTTTCCTTTCCGAAAGTGCCTTTAGCGATTATTGGCACGAAACTTACCTAATTTTGCAAGCACGCTTATAAAGAAATCTATCGTATGTTTCAGAGCATACGTATTTCACAATAAAATTAAATTAAAATTATATGAAAATTTTTAAAATTATATTGCAATATACCAACTCATTATATATTTTATATGTTTTGCCAACATTATTATGTTGGCACCATTTAAATCAAATGGATAGAAAATATACGCGTATAGATCTTTATTATTATCGAGTTCGAAAACTTCTAGAAAAGGCTGCAGTTTGTTTATATTAATGCATATTAAAAATTGTAGTAACATCTCTTCACTCATCTCTTAATTCCTCTCCGAATGTTTCTCAAAATATTTTTTCTGGCATCAAAATAAATAACAAATATTATTAAATTTGCTTAAATGAATGCTCATAATATCGCGAGCCTAACGTGAATATTAGTCATTTATGTTAAATTCTATTACTATTTATAATTATTTAGATTATAGCTTAACACTATATCCCGCATATAGTATGGTAGGCAGGGGGAACCACATGATAAGACACTTCGTTCTCCGCTTTCCGCCCTAATTTCAAGTCATTGCGAGCGGCAGATCTTAACTCCGCGTTTTATTTTCAATTATCAAATAGAAGAAATTAAATTAATAATTTCTCCGAACAGGAATCGAACTCAGAACCGTTGCGTTTACAGTCATACCTGTGCCGCTGCGTCACATCATTATTATAGTAAACATTTTATTGCGATACTTAATATACCTATACCTTTTCAATTTAATACTTGATCTTCATAAATTTTCTTTACAAATATCATAAAATATGATTTTTATGATATTTCACATTGAGGTTTCCAAAATGCGAAATAAACACTGAGGCTGTCATAGTGCAGCGGCACAACGTCTAGTTGTAAGCACGACGGTCATAATTTCGACCATTCAAGGGAATAAATTATTAATATTTAATAATTTTCTCGCTCTGGTAAAAAGAACAGAGTTAAGTTCCACCACTCCAGCCGTCTCGAAAATTGTAAAGGAGTATTTTTAGTAAGCTAAAAATGAAATAATAGGTAACTAACTGTTACAATTTTATAGCAGAAGAAAATACAGTCAAGTAACGTCGTGATACATTCTGTTCAATTGTACTACGTTTCTATTGGACAACAGGGTTAATATTATCACTTTAGCCTATATATATTACAACTCCAAGAAAATTAGTATAATTTTGGTAAACTACACGAAGATGATACTTGGGACAACATTCTCGAAATGGTTTTAATACCTATTTAATGGCTGTTGATTGAATTACAAAAATGTTACAAGTTTTATAGCAGACAAAAAAAAATTAAACTACTGTTACAAAATTGCTATTTTTTATTTTCAGAGAATTCACGACACAAATTTAAGAAGTAAAGTGCATCGAGTATTATTTATTTCTGATTTTAATTGTATTTGGCGAAATATATTGACTGCTTTTTTTATAATTTTCTATATTATAGAGACACGAGCAACACGGGCAGAAATATAGACGTAAGAATCTTGCCACTTTAGACTTTATACTAGACTCTGGGTTACAATTATTAAGATTTGAAAAATCATCCTTACGATTAAAATGATCGTAAATTTTAAATTCATTCGTATCTAGAAAATCAGGTGTCCTAAACTTCTGTTCTTCAGATTTTGGATTAACACGATGCTCCCATGACGTTAACGGTAAGAGGAATTCTTCATTTAAACTTTGCTTTGAAGGGGGCTGCGATTTGAAAACTAGTGTTGCCAAATTAACCATAGAAAAGCTGTTACGATGATGGAGACCGTCTCCCAGAACAATATCACCCTTTTTGTCTTTTGTATCTTTTTCAGAGCATAACTTCATTCTTAATACAGTAACGTCGGAGTCGCTCGGCCATGATATTACATCGGGCATGTCATGTTTTCGTTTCTTACATCGTAACTTTTTACTTTTTTTCTTATTATGTTCTACGTCTACTCGGGATAAGCCAGTTTCTAAGCTTTTAGCAAAACCAGCTGATAAACTGCTGTCGTTGTCTGAAGGTATGTTAAAAGCGACTTGTCGGATATTCCCATTGGCTTTTTGTATATCTATAATATCTTCGATTTTTCTTATTTGCGTTTGTTGTGATTCGGTATTTAGATCCATCAATATAATTTTTAAGTCAACAATTTACCAAAACCAAAATATTTTTATACTAAGTTTTAATTTTTTATATCAAGTTGGCTTTATGACATTATCAATCATTTTGTGTATATTTATAATATTTGCCAGTAGTTTCATTCTTTTTGTGGTATCTTTTTGATGTTGCGTTAAAAGGAACGATAAGTTACGTCCATTATCATTACACAATTATTATATTTTTATGTGTGTTGTATGTTATAGCTAATATTCACAAAAAACATATTTTCTTTTGAAATATTGACATTTTTATTTTATTTTATTTAATCACTTTTTCTTTAATTTATATTTACTGTAAAAATTTCAGAACTTGACATTTGGGAAATACAAAATGTCATCATATTGTCATTCTCGAGAGGAGGATGGTGTAATGTTTTCGCTTGGTTAATTTCCTTTTTCTTACGATGGAATCTATTAGCCCTGATGCTGATGGTAGTGATAAATGTGCCATCAATGGGGACTGCTTGCCAACGTTAAACAATGACTCCATAAGCTTAAATCACACGAAAAACATAGACGACATCTCTACGCCTTCAGAATTGAAATTCGATGAAGGTATTGTAAACAACTATTTTGAATTTAATGACTTCCTATTGTGTTCTTTTTAAGTCGTAAAATGCAACGATAATGAATAAATCGAAAGCTATATTGCTTCCCTTTATTACTACAAAATTAAACTTCCTGTCACTTCCATTTTTGTTTATTTAGACTTTGAGTTCGAGGACCCTGATGTCACCGAGAAACGAAAGGAACTAGAAAAATGTTTCATGAACCCTGATGTAGTCAATCTAGAGCAATGGCAATTTTTTGCAAAAAGTAAAAGTGGCTTAATTTCTGGTAAGTCTGAACTTCACATTTTTTGAAATGCATTTTAATCACACATGTCACGTCATTGAACTTTCTTTTTTTTGTGTATGTAAATTAAGTAATCTCATTACTTGCATGATTTTCATTTATGTATTTTAGTCATCATATTATTCACACATTGAAATTAAACATTCTCAAATTATTATTTTTTTCTAGATGAATACAGAAGAAAAATATGGCCGTTGTTAGTGGGAGTGACAAAAGAGGAAATGACAGAACCACCATCACTAGATGAACTTTCTACTCACCCTGAGTATAATCAGGTTATTGAATGATCTTAATTATCTTTTTCCAAATATTATTGCTAAATAAAAAATAACAGTTGTTTTGGTATTTACTCCCAGTTTTAGAGACATTGTGTGCTGTGGGGCAGAAATTAACATGGTATTCTGTCAGGCCTTCATTCAATCCTCACTGGGTGGAATGAATTGTTTGATGTTTTTCATTTCTTCATAAAAAGTTAAAATGTGACAGTGAGTTGATTAAACACATAACGCCTCAATAATTTAAAGGCAATTGGGAAACATAGTTTTTCACCACTTATTTTTTCTTTTCTCCCCTGTTAGATCAAGTTGTATCCCTCACTGCAACTTAAAGCTAAAGTAACATATTATAATAATAAAACTTCAGGTGGTACTAGATGTCAATAGATCATTGAAGAGGTTTCCTCCCGGCATTCCATATGAACAGAGAGTGGCGCTGCAGGACCAGCTTACTGTCCTCATACTCAGAGTCATCATTAAATATCCATATTTGAAATATTACCAAGTGAGTATATTGGTATTTGCAGGATGTATTATGATAAAAATATACTCTTACTTGGAATTGAAATCCATTGATTATTAATGTATATGTTTACTTATTACATATATTTAGTTACACACATTTGTGGTTTTGTTTACAACCACTTGTTTGTTATCTCTTGTAATGTGAACCATATATAATTAATAATATGTCTGGCATCATATAAAATTATATTTATAATATAATAATTTATCTATTATATATGTTATAATTATTTATTATATACCTTATTAAATCTAATTAATTTATTAGAAAAAAAATCTATAATATACCTTTGTTATTTTATAAAAAAATTTGGAATGTAATCCAAATTTATTTTAAATAAAAGGCATAAGTTATTTTTTGCAATTTGAAAGATAATAATTTTTCTGTTAAAAAAACCAAATGCAATAACTTAACCCAATAAATGATGAAAAGATAAAAAATTATAGTGGCTATAATGACTCATAAACAGTGGTCTTCTATACATACAAGTGCTTAAGAACTAAGTATGTATGTTGTGTTAACATTTAAAATAACTAACCATTGTTCCATAATTGGGATGTCGACTTTATACCAGTTTTTTATTTAACTTCCTTATTTTCAACTTTATATTGAATTTGGTTCAATTTGGTTTTTTTATGTATTTTACTATTTTGATACTTCATTATTCTATCTACTAATAAATACTTGAGTGAAAATTGCATTTTTTAGGGTTTTCGTAGATTTTTTTAACATAATGATATATTTTTATAACAATAAAACAAATATATTCTTGTTACAATGTTTACTTATCCTTGTAAAAAGCAAAGGTTCACTTAAGCTTGTATAACATTCTTTAATCCAATCAACTAAAGAAATATGTTAGAAGTATACAAAGATTCTTATGTATTTCTTAGGAAACTCATAGAAATATATTTTGTGTTTCTTATTAGTCTAGTTTTATGGAATAAACAAAATAAAAAAGTAGACATATATAATATATGGTAAAAGTTAAATATTTATTAAATGACTTAAATCATCATATAAATAGAGAATTACGAATGAAATATAATTATAATTTTTGTTTATTATAGAAACATAAGCAAATTCAAAAAGTACTTTACTTCTTCAAATTATATATTAAATTAAGTGTAATACAAATTAAGTCACTCAATGATGCATCTATCTCACTCTCTCACAGGCTAACTTCCCATAGATGTAAAGTTTTGTTTTCTTTAAAGTATATTTTTACTACATAAGAGGTATTTGATATATTTTTCTATGGCTATGATAATGTAAAAATAAGCCTGCTCAATTCATAATTTCTTTTTTATCAGTTATATTTTCATATTAAAAAATACTAATTATTTCATGCCAGTAATTTTAAAACTTGCAGGGCTACCATGATGTAGCAATAACCCTTCTCCTAGTGTGCGGGGACAAAGCCTCGTTCCCACTCCTCTGCCGCCTGTCCTACGGGCCTGGGGCTCCGCTGGCGCCCTTCATGCAAACCACTATGCAACCCACACAGCATTTGCTTAATTATATGCTGCCTGTGTTGAGACGAGGCGATGAGAGATTGGCTGAGTGTTTGGATAAGTAAGTTTTTTTTATTTTAGTTTTATTTATTGTTAAGTGTAGGTTCAATTCTTGTTTGTTTTGTTCTCGTTTCGTTTGTCTAGTCTGTTTCATTATTGTGAGACAAAGTGGATCAACCATCCAAGTAGTTAGGTAGGATATGTCAGAGTAACTTATTATAAGATTATTTCTACAATGTATATTTGTATTATTTTACAGAGCATAATTTTTTCATATTATTATTTCACTTTTACATTAAAAAAACACTTTCCGCCGATTTCTAGAGAAAGAGAGAGTGTTGACTGGCACAGCTTCGTTACCATAGCAAGAAAAGGAAAATATTAAGTATATTATACAGTGTCGAAGCGCATGCGGTGTTGCTTAGACGTGTTTTATGCAGTAATAATTGCACACCACTAAGTGTAATCGGAACCGGTTTTTACTTACGTCGTCGCCGGTCGGCCGCTTGGCCGACCTTTTGTATTATATCGTTTTGATCTTTAACGTAGAATGAATACAGTTGAAAATTGCAATGAAGAATCAATAAATATAAATTGTAATAATTTAGAAGATGATATGACACATTCAGTAGACTTAACAACAATGGTTGAAGAAGAAGAATTATCGACGAAAGGTATGCGTCCAACAAAGAGAGTGCGGGGAAAGGAAGATGAATGGAATGTAGTGAAGAGAAGAAAAGAGAGATTAAGAGAAGTTAGCGGCATAACTGAATTATGTATTACGAGTAAAAGCATATTTCCTAAGCAATTTGCACTTGCGAAGTTATTTAAAGAACAAAATATTATGAATGTAACCAGGGTTAAGTATATAAATCCATATAAAATTAATGTCGAAATTAATAATACTGGAAGTGCGGAGTATTTGGTTTCCTGTGAATATTTTAAAGAATTAGGATGGAAGTTTCATCGTCCTTTTGAGGTTGGTTTGTCGTATGGCATTATTAAAAATATAGAACTAGACATATCTGAAGAAGAATTACTTAAGAATATAACAAGTCACATTAATATCGTGAATGTAAGGAGACTAAAAAGAAGAGACAACGAAGGCAGTGGTTGGACGGAGAGTGAGACGTTGAGAGTAGGATTTGAAGGATCATCTTTGCCATCATATGTATTCCTTTACAACATGAGAATTGTGGTAGATCCGTTTGTTTTCCAAGTTACTCAGTGTTCGAAGTGTTGGAGATATGGACATTCTAATAAAATGTGCCCATTTAAATTGCCTATGTGCCCAAAGTGTGGAGGTAAACATGAAAATTGTCAGGCTAACATATTTCGATGTGTTAATTGTAATATGAACCATATGTCTTTAGATAGAACTTGTCCAGTGTATATAAGGGAAAAAAAATTACGTGATATAATGAGTGAATTTAATGTTTCTTATAGAAAAGCCTTGGATATGTATGTTCCTCCTACTCCATTTCGTTCAACGTCGCAAGACAATGTTATGTCGAACATTACAAGACAAGCCCCGTTTGATGCTACATATGCTTCACCTATTATTCCTGCAAAGAATACATATGCACAGGCTACATTACAATCAAGAGTGACCCAGGCTGCCACTACCTTACAGAGTGACAAGAGGATTTCTACAGAGCGCCCCAAAGAAAAGGAAGTCATGACTGATTTTGAAGAATTTAGCACGAACATGAATATTAATATAGATATTAGCGAAGACAATTGCAGTGAAGAAGTTTTTAACAATAGTTGTAAGGATAATAGTAAACATTCAAGAGATTACTCACTCAAATGGTTAATTGACAAATTTAAATACATTATTTTAATTAAAAAAGGCAATATTAAAAGTAAGATTATATCTATAGTTCAAGTGGGTATCGAGTGGATGGTGTCTTGGATAGTTAGTAATATACCAGAAGACTTTTCTTTTTTAGGAAAAATGTTTAACAATGGATAGTGTTACAGTTAATATTTTGCAATGGAATTCTCGGAGTATATTACCAAAAAAATTAGATTTTGAACAAATGTTGTTCTTAGAGAAAATACATATTGTTGCACTTAGCGAGACTTGGCTTACTTCGGACTGTTCACTTCATATAAATAATTATAATGTTTTTCGTCACGATAGGTCGGATTCATATGGAGGTGTTGCAATTCTAACCCATAAATCCATTAAAGCCCAAATTTGTCCAACTAGAATATCTAATTCTGGTATTGAAATAGTACATGTTAAAATTTATAATTGTAATATGATTCAGGATTTAATCTCAGTTTATTGTCCACCAAATATTCAAACTGTGAAAAGTGATTGGGACTCGTTATTTTCAGTAGCTCATTCCAAAGCCTTAATATTAGGAGATTTTAATGCTCATCATTCGAATTGGTCAAACAAAACAAATCAAAGAGGGAATCAAGTTTTTGATTCTATGATAGATAATAATTTCATTATTTTGAACAATGGCAAAGCAACTCGATTTAAATTAGTTAATAATATTTTACAAGAATCTGCTCCTGATATATCTATGGCCTCTTTGGATGTGGGTTTACTTTTTAATTGGAATGTTTCTAATGATTCTCTAGGTAGTGATCATATGATGATAAAAATTACGACGTCAAATAGTTTTACCCCCCAACTATCAAAAAAGAGAAATTTTAAAAAAGCTGATTGGGTGGGTTATCGTAGGTTCATTGAAGAAGCAGTCAAAGATTTTGAAGTATGTTCTAATCCAGAGGAAGCTTATAATAGGTTCTTAGATATTTTAAACAAAGCTGCAGATTTAAATTTTCCATATATAAAATTTAATCAAAATCCTAGTGGTAAATTTCTTCCAAAAAAGTATTGGTCTTCCTTATTATCAAAAAGTATAGCGAGAAGATGATTAGCTTTGGTATGTTTTAGAAAGAATCCCACACCTGATAATTTAAACTCGTTGCAAGAAAAAATTCGGGAAGCTCAAATAATAACTAGAAGAGCTAGGAATAAAGCATTCCGTACGTATTGTTCCTCCTTTGATGAAGATATGTCCGCAAATAGTGTACTGCAAGGTATGCGATGGTTAAAAGGATACCGTTCTTCTAAGCCCTATATTTTAAAGTCATTAGCTGAAAGTGTACTATATAATCTAGCTCCCGATTCTACATGTCCACCGTTACCAACTTTTTTATCTAATAATGTTCTATTGGAAGCTGAAATAACTAGACAAGAGTTAAATAAATGTATTAAAACTAAAGATACTGCCCCAGGGTGTGACGATATTTCGTACTCAATGATTCATAATCTTCCAGATTTGGCGAAAAATATTCTATTGCAAATATACAATCTTTTTTTCTCTCTTAATTTTGTCCCAAAACAATGGCGTCAGATTCGCGTTATAACGATTCCTAAACCAGGTCGCGATTTATCAACTGCTGCTGCAATAAGACCTATATCCCTGATGTCTTGTATGTGCAAAATTTTTCATTCCATAATTAATAAGAGAATTGAATGGTTCCTGGAAAAAGGGAATTTTTTCGAAGAGGAGACAACAGGTTTTAGAAAAACACGCTCTTGTCTAGATAACTTAAATTCATTAATTTCTAATATTCAAATTGGTTTTTCTAATGATAACCTTAGATAAACTTGGCATAGGATCAGTGTATTGTAAGTATCTATGGAAATTTCTTCAAGAAAGATACTTAACAATTGAAGGTCCTGACTACGTTATTACCAGAACTTGTAGGCAAGGATTAGCTCAAGGTGATCCGTTATCTCCATTATTATTTAATGTAGCTACAATTAATGTTTGTAAGTCAATGCCTGCTTCTATATCTATCTCACAATATGCAGATGACTTTGTTATTTATAAGACCTCAACTATCAATATAGCAGCTACAGAGTTACAACATTCTTTAAATATTTTGAGTGACAATTTGAACAGCCTTAATCTTGATATTTCTCCTAATAAAAGTAAAATTTGTATTTTCAGCAAAGGTCATAAAAAATACTCAGCGCATTTATCGATTATGGGCAAACGGTTAGAGGTAGTTGATACAGTCCGATATCTCGGTGTGTGGTTGGATCGTTCGCTTAGGTGGGGAAGGCACATTAATGAAATATCTAAAAAAGTTCTTAAATTTATTAATATTTTTAAAATGTTGGCTGGCTCTAGTTGGGGTGTCCACCCTAAACACTTAAGATTATTATACATTTCCTTAATTAGAAGCCGTATTGATTACGCAAGTTTTTTTTATGATAGTAGTGCAAATATTCATCTAGGGAAATTAGACAAGATACAAAACCAAGTCATGAGAATTATTGGTAGTTTTATTAAAACGACGCCCATTCATGTGATGGAAAGTGAATTGTGTTTACAACCACTATTCCTTCGTCGTCGTTACTTAGCTGGAAAATTTTGGCTAAAAACTAAATCTCGTCAGACCAATAGTGGAGGCCTAAATATAATTTCAAAACTTGCTTCATTATTCAATACTTCTAGATATTGGCACAATAAAAAGACGCCCGCATTAATTTTGGTTCATAATTGTTTAAAAGATTTCAAAATTAATACATCAAAAAATTTAGGTATGTTTTCATTGAATACTTGGGTGAGTAATATAGATATTCAATCTTTTGTTAAATATGACGTTGATTTCATGACAGGACCTAAAAGACGATTTGATTGCGTACTGTTAAAAAAAAATTTTTCTAATTTTATCACATCCCAATACAGTCATTATAAAAAGATATATACCGATGGTTCTAAGGATAAGGAGGGATTGGGGGCGTCATTTTATGACTATGAACAAAAGATAGCTGTTAAATTCCAGATAGACCCCAATATGTGTATAATGGATGCTGAGCTAATCGCTATAGCAGAAGCTCTGTCATACATAGAATCGACTGATCATATTAATACAGTGATATTGACAGACTCTAAAAGTTCGCTCCAACATTTGGCTCGGTGTACCTCGACATTTCGAGGAACTCCGATAGCCTATACTATATTGGACAATGTCTTGAGATTGCGATCTTTGGGAAGGAATGTAGTTTTGCAGTGGATACCTATTATCAGTTCTCCTTTTTACACTAATCTTATTCCAAAAATAAAACAAATTTGTCATACGTACTGGGCAGAATATTTCGATAAAAGATCCTTGGAAAAAGGTGTCTGGTATAAAACGATCCAACCACACCCGTTATCATCACCATGGATAAACAATGAAACTTTATGTAGGAAAAAGACAATCGCAGCGCTTAGACTTCGTTCTGGACACATTCCAGGCAATAAGTTTTTGTATTTAATGGGCAAGTCAACGACAGCTAGTTGCGACTTTTGCAATACTAATTCAGTTGATGATGTCTACCATATATTGATGGAATGTGTCCAGAACGAAGCACTTAGGACAAAAATAAGCTGCAGATTTCAAGAAATAGGTTTTTGTAATGCTGTTTTGGCTTCACCTCTTTCAGATGAAGCCAATATACTTTATGAGTTAGCAATATCCCGCTTAACTTAAGATATTAAATAAGATTAATTAAGATATATTGTATTAAATTACATTTTATTTAAGTTAAACTTACCAGGGCGACATATTCGCATAAGCGACAAAGCCCTTTAATTAGATTAAAAAAAAAAAAAAAAAAAAAGTATATTATACCCCAAAATATAAATCAAACCCACAACAGTTGCATTCACTTAAAACAAAATATTGACCAAAATAACCAATTCATTCTCCCACAGATCAGGTGTAGGCACAATGTTTGCCTTACCCTGGTACCTCACCTGGTTTGGTCACAGTCTGAACCGCTATTCGGACGTAGTGAGGCTCTACGACTATTTCCTCTGCTCGCCGCCTCTGTTCCCCGTGTACGTGACGGCGGCCATCGTGCTGGAGAGGGCGGCTGATGTGGTCAACTGTGACTGTGATATGGCTATGATGCATTGTTTGTTGTCTAGGGTGAGTTGATTGTTGATTCAATATTCTGGAAGTTTTTTTGGTTTTTTTAATACAGACTTTTGGTCTGTACTCTGTTTAATTAACTATTTTTATGTTTTCTTAACTTCTATATCCTACTATTCTGCTTTACTAATATTATAAATGTGAAAGTTTGTGATGGATGTTTGTTTCTTTCTTTTATGTAATAAGTACTGGACGAATTTAGATGAATTATTTTATTAAAACAGCTTATTTATACGTTTTTTGTAGAAACAAAATAATGAAAACATAAACAACTCTTAAAATACTGTAACCAATAAATTCTTATTTATCATTTTGTAGTGTATGTTTTTATATATTTTTTGTTTCCTTTTTTTCCGAACCCGGCTATGTTCAGGATACAGCATGAAAGTAAAAAATAACATCAAAAAATTATGATGGTAAGGATATTCCAAAAATTTTAATTTTTAAATTATTATATTTTTATTTTTTTAGTTACCTGATGACTTGCCATTTGAAGACATTTTGGTGACAGCGAAGAAACTGTACGAAGAAAACGACCCGAGCGACCTCGAGGCTGAAGTGGCCGCATTAGAGAAACGAGAGTGAGTTTATATTTACTTGTTGCATACATATTTTTAAAAATATTCCTTCCTATTATGTATGTATTTATATTGGATACTTGTATTTGCCTGCGACATTTTAGTTCCTACATCATTCTTACAATACAACATTGTCTTTGATATTGCTCAAGAAATCGTTTCTGGATAAACAAATATCTAAGCTAATTGAACCACCAGAAAACCACATATAGATATTTTTTAAGTTGCACAAATAAATTTCATTATTTATTATATATTATTTATTTTCTACTCCAGGGAAGAACAACGTAAACTAGATGAAGACAGAATGCGGCGACGAGCTCTGTCCCGACGTCCACAAAATAGACCACGTGGCGTGTCTTGGCTATGGGGCGTGGTTAACCGTCGCCCCACTCGCCGCGCGGCGTTCGCGATTACCGCGGCGTTGATCGCCGTGTACGTGTACTACAGGCCGGATATGTTCAGGTAGCGGTGGGGTTATCAGTTAGTTTTGTTTAGGTTCTATTGACTGTATGGTTACTGCCCTGTTATTACTCGCACTTTCTAATAGTGGAAAGTTCTAGAATCTATCTTTAATATAGCAATTAGCTTCTGTAGTGGCTTAAGTTATGTAAGTTTTATATGCTTTCTTTTCTTATTTTATATATTTTTTATTGTAACTTATTTTACGGAGATTGGTGGTAACTTGTTCACTTGGTGACCTCTTCATTTTTTCTAAAACAATAAAAAATAATACTAAGACGATTTATAACAATATGACTGTAATAATTTAATCACAAAATTAAATCATTCATTAAAAACCAATTATAAAAACAAAAAATAAGACAAAATTTCTGTTTCCTAAAGACAAATATGAATGTAATATTTTAAGACCTATAGACAGATCTACATCGACAATTATGTTTATCAATGTTTCCCTTTTTTTCTATTTACTCCACTTCTTATCTTTTAATCTTTTTTATCTACATCTTAATTGGGCAGTATCACATAGTACTAGAGCGAAGACAAAAAACTAACTGATGTCAGTAAATTATAATGAAAATGCTATTATATTGTTATAATACATATACTTAACAAAAATAATATAGGCAAAGTTAGATAGCTATTATAGTCTAAGAGATGGTGTCGAAAATATTATATACTTATTGTTACTGTGACATCTTTCTCCTGGACTATTAATTAGGATTGTATATAGAATTTGAACATCATTCTAAATATATATAATAGAAAATGCACTATTATGGCGATTTTAAATAGTTTTATTAAGGTGTTAGTTATGTAAAGCTATTCAGCGGGCTGCTTTCAGTAATAGTAAAGCTTATATAGTAAAAAATGCAGGATTGTCTTGTTTATATAAAAGATATGGCATAGTACTTTAACTCAGGGGAAATAAAAAGAGATAAATTGCGGCGTTAGGTTCCGCTACTCAGCACGCAATGTCGATTCTCCCTACTAATAGAGAAAATGTGGGAAGCTACAAAACGTGGACAATGCTTACTGAACAATTTGACTATATAAATTAAAACTTAAGTTTGTTATTTATTTGAAATCTTTTTGTATATATCTGATGAATTAGATTAGCTTCACACTATATCCCCCATATTGTAGGATAAACGGAGTTTTAAAACACCCTTCCTCGCTTAATTTTTAAGACATTGCGTGGTTGATTCGGAGCTCAACGCCGCGTCTTTTCTTGCTACAGCGAGGAAATGAAAATAATTTATGCCCGAATGAGAATCGAATCCATAACCGTCGCGATTACTCTCAGACGCTGATTATGTTATATCTCTTCTATTTAAAGCTAACTAATTTGTAAGTGATAAATATAAATTATTTATTTTGTATGTGTAATATATGTAGCATAACATATTCTAAGTATGATCTTAATAAAAATGGAGTTGGATGTTTTAGGTAGTGGATAGATAAAATTTCAGAAATTGTATGTACAGGAAAAAAAGTGATGTAACAATTTAGAGAAATTACTAATTTCCTTTCTTGGACTACTCTATTTATGATAATTTTTTTAGTAACATCATCATCATCATCATCATCGACAATTAGGAGATATTTTGAGTTACGTCATTTTTATTCTAAGGTTTCGATTATTATTTAAATCTTGTTACTATAGTTAGTTAGTTATTCGTAGTATTTACAAATAAGTGTAAATAAGCACAATTAATTCATTGAATTTTCTTTTTTGATGGACTCGAACCCGCCCCTCTTGTACCATAAAAGTGTTAATTATTATACCACACGCTCTTAGCTATGTCGAAATTCTTATACGTTTTTTACATTTCATTTTGGTTTTTTTTATTGGCATTCTTTTAAAGATACTTTAAGGGCGTTGTGGACAGTTTATGATTGTAAATGCGACAGTAGTGGATTCGATTCCATCTTGGGGTTATGAATACAAGTAATTTCCCTGCTCTGATAGATAACGCGCGGTGTTGAGTTGCGCCATTAACCACACAATGACTGTCACACAATTACGAAAACTGAGGTGCGCGTGGGGAACGAATGGGATAGTGAAAAGAACGTTTGGATATACATAAGGTGCAGGTTCTAATCCTGACATGATCATATTTAAATGAAGTTTCAATTTAAGTATAAGTATAAAAAATATTTAAAACATTTTTTTATTTAAGCTGTCATGTACTATGATCTCTAAATCATCAACAAATATACATACAGTATAAGTTTTTAATTTGAAATAAAATTGGAAACTCTTTATTTATTTTTGTGTATATACTGTGTTTACAAAATTGTGATATTTCATTTGAAATTATTTAGTAAATATTGTTCATTCGTTCATTCCTTTTTAGTTCATTGTTAGATTCTTATTTTTTATTTAATTATTTAATACATAACTTACTTGTGTATGACCTAGATTAATGTTTTTATTTGATGTCGATTGAACGAAAATGCAATAATATATTGATGTGTATATTTTAAATATTATACATATTATATGGATTTATGAATATGCACTAACAAGTTAAATTACTTAGATATACCGACGGTTATGGGTTCGATACCCACACGGGGAATGAACTATTTTCATTTTCTCGCTCTGGTGATCAAACACAGCACGGCAGACGACGGATGGGATTCGGCGTGAAGCTAAAAAGAAATAACAAAACATAATGATACTTTAAGTTTGTTAGCATTTATTATTAATAACTCTGATTAGTTTTTTTATTCTCACACATAAATGTGGAAATTAAAAATTCAAAATGTCATTGTTTAAGGTCTAGGGCACAAACAGATTTTTTTTAAATCTATAATTAAGTAAAATTTCCTTTTTCACCTATGATTTTAAGTTTCACATGTATAATATGGTCATTATGATTAAGGGAAAGTTATCGCTCCTTTGGTGCAACAATGACGTATTTCCGGTAACGCGTTGTGGATTTAAGTCATTGATGCATCAAACGAGTTTAGTATGATATTAATAATATATTTCTGTATGTTTTTATTTTGTTTTGTTGAAGCGAACGATTTGTGATTATCTAAGGATCTTATATGCATGAATGTGTACTGCACTGTAATAATGTTATATAAATATATAGCGTGGTTATCTTTTTATGAACCTTTTATTTTACAGTATATTATAAATTTTAAAAATCAGCTTTTCGCTGTTTTAGTACACTGCTGGGTAGGCAGAGGGAACCTATTGTTAAAACACTCCGTTACCCACTTTTCGCCTAATCTGGAGGCACTGCGTGTTAAGTGGCCAACTCAACGGTTTGCCTCGACAACATAGCGAAGAAATGAAAATATAAATTTAAATAAATATTTCCTTGACTGGGGATCGAATCCACAACCAGGCAATACATCTCAAACTCACACTACATTGTGATTTACTTAAACCATTTTTTATTGTTTCATTTTATGGGTTTTAATCTCACTACGGGAAAAATATAAAGATTATGAAGAATGATAAATATGAAGATTGAAGAAAAAAATATTCTTTTTTTGTGATACAAACACGAAATGAAAAATAATTATGTTATATAAACTATTTAATATTATGTAATGAATGCGCTTTAACTTGTTGTATGTAGTCAATGCTTTAGAGGTTTGACGTTTGAATTGTTTAATACTTTTTTAATACACTTAATTAACACAAAAAAAAACATTTTCTTTTAAATGCGTAAACAAAAATATACTACAGTATAAAATTACCCTTAATAGAATTGAAATAATAATATTTTACTTATAATCTAAATCTAAATATGTACAAGTTTAAGTACTCAAATAAATTTTGAAATAAAAACCTTAATAGCCTTTTTTGTACTATAAATTAGGTATATTATACATACATAATGTGTTATTTGATTTCAATGAAATAGAAACAATGTTCTACGGGCAATTTATCTATTATATGTTTATTATGAGATTGTGTTTTATTAATTATATTTCTTTATTTTTTTCATTTCTTACAACTAAAATCATAATAGTGCTTTTTAATAAGAAAAAATGAAACAATATGGTAACATATTCTAATTTTATAAGTATTTTTTATTTATTTTTAATATATTTTTTGCAGGATAAATGAAGACAGACCTGAATCATAAACAAGGAGACAATAAAATTACTTTTTTTATTTATTTTCTTTTTATTTAATACGAAAAAATATTTTTTAACATAACATACATTTTAAGCTATTATTTTACTATTATTGAATTATATCTTTTAAAAGATGTTTAATTGAGACTCAAATTAATTATCACAGCCGTAAGGTAGGTGTTTATAACATAAAATATATGTAAGATTATTGAATTGTTTAATATATCTTCTTTCATACGTAGATAATTACATATATATATTTTTAATATCTATAATAATAGTGTGCATGATGGAGATATATATTTATTTATTATTTTCACAAATAATTTATTTGATAATTGTTATGAAATATAAATTTTGAGCATATTAAATGGAAGATTTTAGTTAAAATTTAGTGGAAGAATATCTCATGTTTGAATCAAGTAACAAAATGTCTATGTATGATTTAAATTCGCTAAACTAATTTAATTTGCGTTAGTTTCTTTTTATATTGGCATTGGTTGTAGAACAGTAAGACTACTATTATTAACACTATTATCATTATTTTAAATATATTTAAGATAATGCTGTACAAAAATGTAATTAATTTCTAAATACTGAGAATTTCTTTTTTTATTTTTTAAAACTTATTAAGCTTTATTTATTTATTCCCACATAGCTGTCGACAGTACGTCCTCCGCTTTCCGCATATATTTGAGACATTGCGTATTGATTGGCGGAACTCAACGCCCCATATTGTTTTCCCAGATCGTAAAAAGGAAGAGGACATTAATTGGTAATTGCTTGAAACAAAAACATATAATAACAATAACTAAAACAGCACGATAATGTAACCTCTGTTACTAAATTAAATTACTCTGTTAACAATGAATAAAAATATAACTTTAATATCTCAGTCTAAAATTTTTAACAATTTGTAATTACTCTGTACTTATTTAAGTAGTAACGTCTTCATTATCATAATATCATTAATGTATTTATAAGAAAATATTAAAAATAATCGTTTTTTATGGAAATTATTATCTATGAACATTATACAGTGAAACTTTCATTTATTCATAGCAAATTAAAATAATATACAGTAAATGATACAACCACTTTTAATACATTTTAACACATATATTATTAAATTAGTAGGTTGCTAAATAAAAAACAAAACATATATTAATCCATTCAATACTACATCACTAGTTCAACATTTTTATATTAGGTTACTTTTTATTTAAATAATTATTTCACCGTACGTTTAGGTTGTTTATATCACAACAAATTCAAATATTAGAAGAAAAAAACAATCACTTTTAATTAATATTTTAAAGAATTAATAGAGAGCAGAATTATCATATTTATTTTATCAGTTTTTAACAGTGTTATTGTTACGTCAAGCAAAAAATATATAACATTTCTGTATGTATGATCCGATTATAAATTATCACATTTTCTCATTTACTACATAACTAGTACTCATTATGTCTTGCTCGCAACACTAATTTAACATAAGTTTTTTATTCACATCACTAGCTTAAACATTGTTTTTATTATTCTGTTTTTGATATCTTTTGATTGTTACTATTTTTTTATCTACACTGTATTCCGCACATATCAGGGTAGGCAGAGGGGACCTGGGAATCTAGTGTCAAGCCACTCCGTTTCCATTGAGAGAATCCATTCCTTACTTTTCGCTAAATTCCTGAAGCCATTGCGTGTTGAGTGGCGTAATTCGGATCTTACAAAATGGAGGAAATGCAATATTTTATTAATATTTAAAAATATTAATATCTCTGATAACGAAACAAAGAGCGGCGTTGCGCTCAACATCCAGAATTCGGCGGAGAATGGGAAACCGAAGTGTTTTAATTTGAATGGAGTGTCTTAACACTAGGTTTCATCTGCTTGCTGCTATGTGCGGTAAACGATGTGAAGCTAATAAAAAGTATACAGAAAAACTAATTAAATTCCTCATCTTACACCTTTCGCAAAATTTTGAGTATTCTTTCAAAAATAAGACATAATTTCCCTCAATCATTCTTCAATACAGTAGTTATATAATCAATAACTCTCTGATCGTGTAAAATTTTTAAATGTTCCGCATTTTTTAAAGGCAAAGTCTTTATTTGACGCCCGTTGAGTGTATATTTATATTTTTTACTATAATTATTATTAATATCATTTTCGTTGGTATATTTATAGTAGTAGTAGGATTTGTCTGGGTGTTTGGGGGTATCGGGAAGGTCTGGGGAAATGGAGAGATCTGGGAACACAGGAAGGTCTGGAGAATTAGGGAAGTGTGGGTGGTAGGGTTTCGCCCATTTTTCACAAGCGCTAAGAGATCGCAAGTTAACGGTACCGTCGCCATCACCCGTGGCGAGTGTGGGAGTACCGTCTAACCACGTGCCCGGTTTGTATACTAATCTGAAAAAATATTATTATTATTATTTATCATATGTAGCGACTAGAAATATGGCTGCGGATTCAAATTATGTAAAGTTTCAAATTATAGTATAATAAATGGTTGGTGGTTGTTTAAGGCCATCATGGCCGACGGTCATAGATTCGAGCCCAATCGGATTAATAAATTACTTTCACTTTCTTGCTCCAGGTAAGACACTGAGAGACTGTCAATTTCTGGATCCCGCCACTTAGTAGTCGGTGTTCATAATTGCGGCAAAAATGGGGAATGGCGTATCTTAACACTAAGTTATCTTTATTTATTACGTATAAAGCGTGAAACTAAAAACAATATTTACTATTTACTTACTTCTCCACCGTAGAAATATTGTATCCATACAGGCAGTGTAGCTCGACTCCTGGCGCGCTAAAATCTTGCGAATACTTTTCAGTGTCTTTTCGCATCTCCCACGCGTTTGGTACTTCCATGTCACTGAAAATTGTAAAAAGGCTATCTATATTAAAAACGATATTCTTTTTTACTTTATTTTCATATTTTTCATACTTCGCTTTTCACTCTAAGCCAAGATCAAAACAACTAACGCATTCAACCAATAATAATCAAACAACACATACATGTATGTAACACATAATAATAATAAAAATTCCTTACGTAAATAACTTCTGCATATCTTTAATAGTATAGTTGAATTTGTCGGTTTGTACCAAAACCTCCGAGGGCTTCCAGAAGTTCGGAGAAGGAAGTAACCATGCCAGGGAAGGACATGTTATTTGTTCCGTTCTCATAGTACTTTGACTCAGCATTAGAGAGCCTAGGTCGTCACCTGGTGGTCAAAAAGTGATGTTTATTTACTAGATCATTATTTTTTTACATGCAAATACACATATATATAGCACATGAGAAAATTAAATATTCAATTATTTCTTACTAAATACTAGGGCAAAACGCGGCGCTAAGTTCCGCCGTTCAACGTTCCGAAGTGTGCTAACACTAGGTTCCGAGGTGACCTCTGCCTGCTTAATGCGCGATGTAGCCCCACTTTAGGGGGCAATTAGGGACAATCAATGGACAAGGACATAGTAGAAATTGAAGAGACGAATTTTAGAAGATATTTTAACTTAAACACAGGAAAAAATAAAGAAAAACAAGACAAACACGACAATTATCAGTATTTAAATGACACAATAAGAATCGTTCATTTACTAGTTACCTACAACTGTAGAAGTCAACGTTCAGTGAAGGTATCTAAGCTGCATTTCCAAAACGAATATAGATATATCACGCGGACGAGCTATCAATAACGACCCTGCGATGCTATTACTCAGCACCACTTTTACATGCAAATACACGTATATCAGGAAGGCGAAGTGACTAGTGTTGAGATTCTCTTATTGTAAAAAATTCAACCGTATAAGCATATAAGAAATATTAAGAAAAGAACGAATACTACATATTCCAATTCCGCTACAAAAGAAAGAATATATATTTTTATTTTTATTATAAATATAATTATAATTTTGTTGCGCGTGAAGTTCATTAAATGATTGAGGCTAAAAATAACTAAAGCCTCTTAAAAAACTATGTTGTTACTCATTCTTAAAAAATATTTTTTCCCGTTATATAGGTACTTCTTTAAAAACAGAAATATAAAATCCCTTTAAACATACATATAACAAAGGTTTTCCTTTTCGCATTAGAATTGCTGTATCACTATGACAGCGGTGTTTTTGTAAACCTACGTGTACCTACGAGGAAAATGACCACGTGATTAATTTTACTACAAATATAATGTATAATTCAATGGTACCATTTTGAACCGCAAAAGAAAACAATTGATATATAGTATAAAAGAATATTGTGGTTGGTAATTCTTATAAAACAATAATGTTTATAAGTAATATTTTTTGTTCTTGTTATTTTTTTATTTTTCACAATTTTTTGTCCTATTTAAGGACACTGCGTGGAATACAATTTTTAATTACAATAGTCAATAAAATATCCCCGTAACTTTTTTTATTCCTATTATAAATGATGGCAATCTTTAAAAATAAATACATTTATGAATAGATAAACACGTGTAGTAATTTCTTAAAGACGATTTAGAGTTCAATAACCTGAATAGATTATAATATTTTATAACATATAAAAAATGTTATAATAGATAAATATTATAAATGATAATTAAAGTTTTATACACAGATAAGATATTTTATGTTTAGGGGAAGACATTAGACATTAGTAGAAATTTGTAAGACATCATAAGTTCTTTAGAGAGAAGAAAAGTATATGTACCTATGATTTTTTTTTTCAATTGTAATTGTATTCTGATTTGTTATCTATATATATAAAAGGACTTGTCCTCACTGACTGAGGTAAGACGCACGCACAGCCTTAACCGCTGATGGTAGAAACGTTAAATTTGGACAAAAGTTTACTTTCATAATCTGGACATCCACTAAGAAGGGATTTTGAAAAATTTTAACCCTAAAGGGGTGAAATAGGGGTTCAAAGTTTGTATGGAAAAAAAATTAAATCGGCACCGATTTTTATAAAATTTGAAATTTAGATTTTTAAAAGTATTTAATTGAACACGTGTTTCATCGTTTTCTAGAATTCTCCCCCTAAGGGTGCAAATAAGGGGTTGAAAGTTTGTATAGGTTTTTTTATAAATCGTCACCAAATTTCATAAAATTTGAAATTCAGACTCTTAAACGTATATAATTAAACACATGTTTCATGGTTTTCTAGAATTCACCCCCTAAGGGTGCAAATAAGGGGTTGAAAGTTTGTATGGAAAAATCTTTAAATCGCCACCGATTTTAATAAAATTTGAAATTTAGACTTAAAAATATTTCATTGAGCACATGTTTCATGGGTTATTAGAATTCACCCTTAAATAGGCAAGCGAAGCTGCGCGCGTCCGCTAGTATTATATACATATCAAAACAGTATTTTATTAAATCTGTTGATTAAGGTAGATGAAATTTTGTTTACATATTTTGGTATGATCTCGCGAAATAAAATATTTTTTTACCGAGAATTATTTACATGGTTGTCGAATTAAGAGTACGTCAAAATGTATCTATCAACCTACTCCAAAAAATTACACCTCGGGATATTATACGAGGCATATAGGAAATCACAGACAGCTCATATTTTTTCTTAGATTCACGCTGCTTCCCGCACTCAGCAGGGTACCTGGGAACCTACTGTTAACACACTACATTCCTCACTTTCCTTCTGAAATCATAGTCACAAGCTTTTGCCTCTGCGCCACGACTGGCCCAATGGCATCATTTATTAAAAGCTTTTATTTAACTTGCAATGTATGTATGTGGGTTCGGGTGAAATCTTAGAGCTCAATTTTGAAATAGATATCGTCAACCGATTGAGCTGAAATTTTGTATACACGTTTACTTTGGATGACAATCCACGATAAAATATGTGACGTCATTCTAAATGTAATATGGCGGACCATGCAAGATGGCGGAATTGTTATTTTCAATGTACTTCTACAATATGGGTATCAAATGAAAGGACTCGTTGAGAGCAACTCGAAAAATAATGTGATGTCATTCTAAATCCCATAAGGGGGATATATATATAGCCGAGTATTTATTTGGTCTACTTCTATAATATAGATATTAAATGAAATGGGTTGTTGACCGTAACTCTAAAAATAATGTGACGTTATACTAAATCCAATATGGCGGAATAGTTATTATTTATGCACTTCTGCAATATGGGTATCAAATGAAAGATCTTGCCGAGAACAATTATAAAAATAATGTGACATCAGTTGAAATCCAATAGAATTGACACGATTCAAGTTTTTTGTGCTTTCATATAATGAAAGGTATGTTCGTATGATTGAGCTGAAATTTTGTATACACGTTTGGTTTGGATGACAATGTACGATAAGGTTTGTGATTTCATTCTAAATACAATATGGCGGACCATCCAGGATGGCGGAGGAGTTATATTTCATGAACTTCTATAATATGGGTATCAAATGAAAGGGCTTGTTGAGAGTAACTGGAAAAATAGTGTAACGTCATTCTAAAGTAACAGAATAATTACTTTTGATGCACTTGTACATTACGGGTATCAAATGAAAGGGGTTCTTAAGAGCAACTTGAAAAATGATGTGACGTCATTCTAAATCTAATAAGGCGGACCATCCAAGATGGCGGAATAGTTATATTTGATGCACTTCTATAATATGGGTATCAAATGAAAGGGCTCATTGAGAGCAACTCGGAAAATAATCTAACGTCATTCTAAATCCAATATGGCGGACCATCCAAGATAGCCGAATAGTTATTATTTTTGCAATTCTGCAATATGGATATCAAATGAAAGGGCTCATTGAGAGCAACTCGAAAAATAATCTAACGTCATTCTAAATCCAATATGGCGGACCATCCAAGATAGCCGAATAGTTAATTTTAGTCTACTTCTACAATATGGATATCTATTGAAAGAGCTCGTTGAGAGTAACACGAAAAATGTGACGTTTTACTAAATCCAATATGGCGGAACATCTAAGATGACAGAATACTTATTATTTATGCACATCTGCAATACGGGTATCAAATGAAAGGGCTTGCCGAGAATAATTAGCAAAATAATATGACATCTAGTGTGAGAAACCTTCTTCCTCCTGGCATTAATCCCGGCAATTGCCAGGGTCTGCCTTCCTACTCAACCTACTCCACTTTGCGCGGTCTTTTGCGTCCTTGGAGCTTATCCGCTACGTCACGGACCCCAAGACTACCTCGAACGAATGTGTTGCGTATGCGGTCAGACAGCGTTACGCCGCACATCCACCTCAGCATCTTCATTTCCGTGACGTGAAGCTCCTGAGTGTGCCGAGATAGTGCTGGCCAACATTCGCTGCCGTATAAAAGAACCGGTCGTATGATGCTCTTGTATATCAGTCCCTTGAGCTTGGCGGTTTTCTTCGGTCACAGACCACACCAGTGACCTTTTGGCCCAGGCAGCACTTATCCGGCTATGGACATCGTGATCGATGCCTCCAGACTCGTACATAACGGATCCAAGGTACCTGAACTTTTCTGACTTAACGGCTAGCTGAGGACCTATAAGGATCGTGCTCGAGTCCGGGCTCCCGCAAGCCATGTACTCGGTCCTCGACACATTTAGTTTAAGACCGCCGTTTTCAAGCGTACCTTTCCAGAGGTTCACTTTACGCTCCAGCGTCAGTCGGTTCTCGTCAATGAGAGCTATGTCGTCGGCATACATCATCAGCCATGGAGGCTGCACTACATTGAATAAGAACGGACTAAGAGTCGAGCCCTGGTGAACCCCCACTGTAATCGGGAAGGGTCTAGTGTCGCCAACAGCATTCCTAACCATAGAAGCGGAATCGTGGTACATGTCTCTAGTGTGAGAAACCTAGCAAGTGGTAACTAAAAAGTAAAAAATAAATTATAAGCAAAAAATCATTTTTAGAAAAGGTTTTATTTAAACGCTTTTAAAATGAGAAAATAAAATTTGTCTTTTAAATTTTAACTATCAACTCATAACCTCATTGTACACAATTTATATGATCATAAAAGCTTGTCGCGTTAATCAATATTTAATTAAATTGAAACTTTATAAATTTAAATTTAGCAGATTTTACATAATTAAATTAGCACTAGTTTAGTTACACAAGTACATCGCGCGACAAGCTTTTATGATCATATAAATTGAGTTTATGATTATGAGTTGATAGTTAAAATTTAAAAGACAAATTTTATTTTCTCCTTTTTAAAGCGTTTAAATAAAAGCTTTTTCTAAAAATGATTTTTTGCTTATAATTTATCCTAATTCAGATTCTACTTTTCATTTTTATTCATTTTATGAATAAACTAGCAATAGATATTTTTAAAATGGTACATTGTATATGTATGATATAATAATAATTAATTGAATAACAATACAGAGAACAAAACAACATGATACAATCAAATCAACTTTTTGATTGTTATTATATTATCATTAATCTTTTATCCTTACTCATCTTCCGCGTTTTGCAAACAAGGCAAATATGGATAGATAAGCCTATGTGCCTGTGGTATTGGGTTTGAATTACAAAATCGATTAAATAATATAAAACACGATAAGGATAGATTATAAGATATAAGATTATAAATATATTAGAAAATGTATAAAAGTAATTTTTAACAGAAATCTAATTATGTTATCAAAAATCTATTTAAAATAATTAATCATTAAACCTGCCTTCCACCTAAACTCTATATTTAAAAAATAATTCATTTAATTTCAAATTAATTATTCATAAATTTCAAGAATTGGTTTTATAAAGTTTCTTAAAACGATGACTTACCAATAGCGAAAACCTTAAGAGCTTTGACCGCACCACCCCAAGGTGTGGACAGGGATATCATTCTTCTAATATATTGGTCCTTCCACCCTTGACTTTGTAATCTAAGGAAATGTAACCCCATGGAACCTCCCATACTATGTACTAACAGTGTTACTGCTGACTTATTGTTCATATTATATGTCTCTTCTACTAAAGTTTTTAATTTCACAAAGAATTCCCCATTTTCATCTAGAAGAAAGGATTTATTATCATAAAAATATATGTACACACTTTTTCCTGCATATTAGGGTAGGCATATAGAACCTAATGTCAAGGCAATTTATTCTTTACTTTTTGCTCAATTTCCATTGATATTATTCAAAACTGCACTTTATCTACCAAAGCGGGGAAATGACAAGTAAACATAATCATTCTCCTTAATGGGTATTCAAACCCAAAATTAAATTGAGTTTTCATTCAGATACCCAATGCACCACATCATGTAAACAAATAAATAATTAAATGCAACAGTAGTAGGTTTAATTCTCAAAATTAGGAAGGATAAACTATCTTCATTGTCTTCACTCTGAGTTCAGTGTTGAGTTCCACCACTCAATATGCACTGTCCCAAAAATTAAGGAGTGCAAGGGGAAGTCTCTCATGCATGCAAAATATATAGTGAAGCTAGAAAAAAATTCACTTACTTGGTGCTCTTCTAAAATCATATGGAGCTCCCCTCAATGATATATTCCTTACATATCCTATTTTTACTAAAGCATCGCCTATAGTATTGAAATATGATCCGGCAGAATCATGAGAAGGATCTAGCCATTCCACAGGCTCTGGATTCCCCCATCCTGGTATTCGGATTTCAACTCCGGGAGGATCTTTAGTTGTTCTCGTAATATTATCATAATCTAGCTTTAGGTTATCGACCCAACAGTCAATCACAAATGGCACGAGCAATTCTAGATTAAGCCATATATTATAATAATCTCCAGAGGTTTTAGCACATATGTAATGTACCACACTTGTTTTATTAATTTTAGCTTCTAATTGACTTCCACCGTCGCCTGGTACTGAATAGTATTAAAATAAATATTTAATAAAAAAAATACTGTAAATATTGAAAAAGCAAATACAGTTTAGAGAGAAATATTTTTAACTATTTATTTGACCACTTTCATCAATTTTTAATATTTTAAGCAAACAATATAATTATCATGTACATAAGAGCGATATATTTTATATAACAAATAATATATTTATAGGTTTTACATTGTCTTCTCCGTTGATATAAAAAAGTATACATATTAATTTATTCTAGAATGGTCATAGTTCACGGCAAACAATAAAAATAATGCAATTAGTACTCACTAAAAATAACCGGCGACAATCCCAAGGAGTTTCGAGCCACTAAATTAAAGGCTAACAATATTAATAAACAACACTTAATGTTCTCCATATTTATTATATTTATTAAAGTATAGTTACTGTACGCGTCTGTCGAACGCAAACAACAGAGTTTATTTACGATTTCCGCTTTTTTACGCAATATTTAACGCTAACATATTGATGTCTTCACTGCAATGACGTTAAAATCGTACGATAATGTTGAGTTGAGTCGTCTGGGTTGATTTGATAGCGACCGTTAGCTTCACGACAATCAGCTGAGAAAATTGTTTACAATTTACAATAATAAAATGACTTTGTTTTCGTATACTTTACGTACATATCTGCAAGTTGCGATTATATTAAAACAATTTTGCATTGAAATAGAATGAACTTTGTACGTTCCATTTCGCATATGTGCACCTGTATGACTTAATGATTTTGTTATACAAAATTTAATTAAATTTTTCATAAGTTAGGTTATAATATTAGACAAATATCTCATGTGTTTTAATAAATATTAATAACAATTTAAAGCATATTATGGGATTTATATATAATACCATGATAATTAATAGATATTGAAATTTGATGGGGTTCGTAAAACGGATTTCATTCCTAATGATTTTAAGGTCATTGACTTTTCAAAATAATGCTTAACAAAATATACGAAAATAAGGAAATATAACGAAAAGTTTTCAGAAATATATTATATTATTTTAGTAAAACGTTTATTTTTATTCATATGTAGAAAATAGCAATACTAACTAAAAAAGGGCGCAGGCGCGAAGGCTTTCAAATGAAAGAAAAAATGATAAAACAATAGGCTAGGAATTTGTTATTTTTTAACTTACAAACATTAGATTTAAGTAGGAGTTGATCATATAAACAAGATAAAATGTTAGGAAATAAATCCAATTGGGGATCAAGAAGAGGCGAATTTTACCTTCTTGGTAAATATTGAAATGTTTCTGCAGGTAAAAATACATTGCAAAATCGATAGTCTCAGTTACGAAGACTCATTTTATTTTACATTTTCTTTTTTTTTCCCAGGGTCGTGTTATAATTGTTTGGTTGTCTTGGCTTATTGGAGGTATTTGTGGCGTTGTTATTTTGTTAATTATTATATGTTACTGCCGCCTAATGCCGCGCCATCAGAAATCTTTTGGTAAATATATAAAATACTAAATAAGATACAAGTCCAATATAGATAATGAGAATTATTTTTTGCAGATGAACAATATCTTAAAGAACACTATACTATAAAGGAGGGGCATGGATATACAAATCAGGAAAACTATAGAATAAAGCACACAGAGGTATTTTTATAATTTTTATTACTATTAAATGTTAAAGATATCTTGGAATTTCAAGGGTACTTATGCCTTTAAGGGTGTCGTGGCACGGTAAAAAACAATGCTTGTGGTCTTGATCCTCTCTTGAGATAATGAATTATTAAAATTTTCTATATTAAGAGGAACTACGGATTGAGACCCGCTGCTCAACCGGGAATGTCTCGCATACAGACACTGCATGGAGAATTAAGTGAATAATACATCATCTCTGCTTACCCTGAATATGCGGGATAAAGCGTGACAAAAGTAAATAATTTTAGGTCCAAATCCAACGACACACGCGTCCAGCAAGTTATGCTGGCGACGCGGAGTGTAGACGCGGGCGTGAGCGTGAGCCCCGTCACTGCTACGTGAACCGCGTGCCCGACTCAGACCATGAACCTGCGTCCCGCGATCACGTGTACGCTTCGAGTGGGAGTAAGAATTCTTTGCATTTTTTCTAATATTATTTATTAACTGAATGTTATAGCTCATGATTTCTAATTATAATTATATAATTATATTAATTACCTTTGTATGCTTTTTTATTGTTTGTTTTTAATAATAATGTTATACCTAGTGGAATTTGAACTTAACTTTGTTTGTGATAATGATGATCATATGTTATGAAAGCTACAACTCGCAGCTTGCTTCTTTAGACGTGTAGACATTCTGTTTTTCTGTACATAAAATAATTTTACTATAATATTTTGTAATACTTTAATATGTAAACATTTTTAACAATAAAAAAAGCTTTGTTTGAAATTTTGTTTCGAATCAAAAATATTTGAATAATTAAATTACTTTTAAAATAGAATTATACAAAGATAATACTGTTAGCGTTGAAAGTTATTCATAAGTATTTCATTAGTAAAATTTTAAGGATTAGTGAGTATAATATTTATTATTTATAATCAGTGCTAGACGAAATGGAGGGGGCAGCGAGCATCGATGCTTTGAAAACACGGTCCTTACCCGCCTTCCTTCGACCAAAGCCTCGTCCACTTTCTACTGAGGATGATCTACACCAGTTATATGCAAAAGTAAGATTATTTTTTTATAAGAAATATATTAATTTTAATAATTTTCTTATATAATTTGATTTTATTATATTGAATATGTAGCTTAATGTGTATGCGTAGAGCGAGAAAATTAAAATATTAAGTATTTAATTTCCTCGACTGGAGCTTGCCTTCTGGAGAGTGTGGATCAATCGGATCTTTAGATATGAAATGTATGTAAATAATTTAATTCCAGGTGAATCTAAGCAAAAAATACAAGAACCGCATGCGCAGCGAGCACGCCGCCATCATAGCGCTCAGTAAGTCTCACAGTCAGTTTTTTGACGCCGACGCCGTTATAGTTTATGATCAACGCACTGCCCTATAAAATTACCTTCTATCTACTAGTGATGTAACCAAATCACGATCATTTGTATTCGCATTTGCATATATTCAGATAAAAAGGACTTGAAAATAATATTAAATTAATTATTTTTCTTGTCATTTCTATTTTTTTATTAGAAAAAGTAGCTTTACCTCGTAATCATATTTTCAACCTTTAGTTTATCATTTCTATTTACAAATGACGGCAGCAAGTACTTGCTTTTACCAATATTTAAAAGATTACATTCACTACATCTCTGCTATAGTTAGCAGAGATGTAGTGAATGTAATCTTGTACATACACAAGAGATAGTACCAGTAGTGGTACTACTACAAGTGTTACTGCTAGAAGTGACACTGCTATCAGGACTTCTACTGCAAGAACTACAACTGTACCTAGGTTTTTCATTTACAAGTATATGCTAGAAAATAGGATGCTAGGTGTAGGTACATAAGTAGGTACTTATACAAATATTAAATGAAATTGTTTTAAAAGGATTGTTCGAGTTATTTGTAATAACAAACTTATATAAAGTGTTCGAAAATTCTTTAAATATTATAATATCGAAACTCATTTTTTTATTTATATTATATTTAAAATATTTTAATTGGACTTATATCTTGTTAATAAGTTAGCTTTGTATTTCTATTTCAAATGTTACCCAGCAGTAATACTTAGCTTAGCTAGTAAATTATAAAGAAATTAAAGTGATCGTAAAAATTGAGACTGTTTGTAGCTTATTTAAAAAATAAGCATCATTTAAAGTGTTGTTTAATTTTATTTGCCTGAGCATTGAGCAAACATGGGATACGAACTCGCGGCCTCCTCGGTAAAATGGACACTATAATGACCAAATTAGGTAAATTATATACGGAGGACCAAATTTAATTGAAATTGCTTATAATAATCAAATATGGGTCCCTCGTAGACTAGTAAAATTAATTGTTGAATGTTTTTTGTAATTGAAATATTAATTGAAATGTAGCAATTTTGATCGTTGAAACAATATTTGAAGAAATCTAGTTGAAACAAACAATGATAAAGGAAGCCATTTTGTAATCGCCTAAGACAATATGAAAGCGAATTGTTTATTGTAGCGCTACTTATACCTAGATTTAGCTAAATTCCTTCCATAGTATCTTTTTCTGTATTTTTCTTGTAAAGTAGGTTTTTGGAAAATGAGATGTTGACGTTATTTAAAATTCTTTTTATGTTTTTTAATTTTTATATTAATAATACGATAATTATTTTAATAAAAAATACTAGAGACTAGGGATAGTAAGTTATGACGTCCCATACTTTTATCCAACCATGTGTTTTTGTCATCACCAATTTAAATGAAACCACAGTTGTAACTACTCTATAAATGCCTAATACAATTTAAAAGAGATTTTATCAAAAATGAAAAAGTGATTTTTTTCAGACAAAATAATTAAAGGTTCTTTCCTTACTTTACTTTAAAAATGTTGAAAATAAATATAATTATTTTGTATTTCTCATAATATTCTATTATGTTCGGATGATAAGATTTTACCTAATTAAAGTATAAAGATTTTATTTAAAGTCAATATCTCTTACAACATATCAATTAAGATTTACATAATATACAATAAATTTATAATATTTAATCAGTTAAAATTACAATAATTCAAGGGCAAGATTTTACCAATAATAAATATAATAATAAAAAAATTGGCAATGATGTGATTTTTAATCATGTGATATAAGTATGTACTTATATGTAATTAGAACTAAATTGTGGCCTAATTGAAATGTTCGTAGGTTTCTCGCATGCGTCGCAATTAATAAATATATAATAAAATAAGTAATAATTTTTTGTAAAGTTGATATGACGGCAGTTTCCTTCAATTTACTTCGAAGTATCGAGTTCGTATTTTTCTTTAAAGCGTCCAAGAAAAGTAGAATTATTAGTAGATTCTTATAAGCAGTAATAATTATACGCACATATAAACGTCAATTACCGTTTAAGTGATAATACTTTCTATGGTTCGTACTTGTAAACCACTCTTAACCCTAAGATCTATCTTGAGAGCGATCTTGACATACCCTTTTCATTCATAGGTCATAATCTATCTAAGATCGATCTCAGAGTTAACTAAACTAATGACACGACTAATGTAATGTAACATAGCCTTTCTCGATAAATGGCCTATCGAATACAAAACGATATATATCGAATACGGTTTTTCAATTCAAACCACTAAGTAGTTCCTGAGATTAGCGCGTTCGACAAAAACTTTTTAGCTTTATAATGTTATTACAAAAGTATAGATATAAACGTTGAAGGATAATACCGTTTTATTTCAGCTTCAATACAAGTAACAGGTTTAAGTATTTATTGTAGTACATACTTACTTAGTTGTAAAAACATTATCTATCTTATATAGCTAGTTGAAATGTAAGGTTTTGAAAATGTTTACGCGTACCCCCCAACTAAAGACGGGGGAGATTTATTAACGAATTTTGTATTTTGATGTAACGCATAGTTAAATATTAAATGTTGCCATGTTGTATCATAATTTATTAGTGTATCGGAAGTATATATATATAGTTTAAAAAGCAGTTAAAAATGTTTTTTAATAGGTTAGTTTAATTTAGATATTTGAAACTACCACTCAATTCAACTTAAGTAGCTCAATTTTCTTAAAAATAGTTGAACCATAACCTCGTTATTTAGCAAACATTTTAAATCGCAACCAATATGAGTATATATATGTATATTCCCTTAGTTAAATTATAGGCTTATTTACAATAGATTTTTTAAATGTTGCCATATTAATATAATTTATATTTAATTTAATATACTTATAAAACAATTTATATTTGTTCACGTCAAATGTAATTTTTAAAGGTTAGTACTTTACTTATTTCTGAAGATTTTTCTATTTGTTGGTTATTTTAAATATTTTATATTATACAATTTACATATGAAATCTATGTTAAGTAGAAAAATACTTAAATAATATCTATGTATAATTATTTATTTTTTAAAGCTTTGCTTACATATTTACGGTCCTATTGTAACTAAGAAACAATTTTCGAAAATTATTACTTATTACCAAATGAACTTGCACTGAATTTGTGAAAAGATTGAACATTTATAGTTCTGGATTTGATAAGCTTTACTTACTCTAGTTGATAAGTGGATGGGTGTGCAGTTTCCTATGCTTTGTAGTATGCTTTGTGAAAACGGCCTAAAATATTGAGACTGGAAAACGGAAATCTGTAAAGTCAATGTACTTAACTAAAAAATTATGTAATAACTCGATATAATTTTGTTCGATATTGAACTTTTACATTTGGTTCACATATTAAAATTTGTCAATAGGTTACTGTCAGTCTTTTGTGGAAGTATCTAATTACTGAAGAGTAGGTATATTCTACGATAAAAAAATCATTTATGGACCGTAAATGTTTTTAATATAAAAATAAGGAATGCTTTAAAACAAAAATAAAAACATATTACAATAGCTTTAGTATCAACACGCTCAACATCGCCAGCAGATGCTGTAAATAAACGTGTAAGCTCAAAAACCCAGCTCCTGTAATAGTTTCGTTAGCGGTTAGCGACGCCATTATCGTCTATGATAACGAATTTTATCTGTGTACTTCTACTTGTACATGTTTTTTGTAATGAAATAAAGATTTACGTATATATTTTTGTTTCATTGTTTGTTTGTTTGTTTACCTTTATCGTAAAATTATTTGTTAACAAAAAGATAAAAAATATGTATTACTTATACAATTTTTTTTGCAGCTTCATGCTATATCCCGTATATAACAGGGTAGGCAGAGGAAACCTGGTGTTATGACAATCCGTTACTCGCTCGAGGCGTCGTGGAACAGTTGTACAAGTGTGACTGTTAAGTTAAGTAAACGTTGAGTTCCACCACTCAACACGCATTGGGGAACTGAGGGTATGATTTTAATATATAATTATATTTGGATTGGCAGAAGAATATTAGTTTTCGCTAAATTATAGATCCTTTATTAAATTAGTAGGAAAATTACATATTCAATTCTATTTCTCTCACGAATACGAATAAATTCTCAAATAAATTCTCCATTTATTTGTAACAAGGTTTATTTCCAACAAGTACTAACCACATAATAAATGGAAATAGACAAAAAAACACACGATACGATGTACCTATCTTCAGAAAAAAAGTTAGCTTAAAATGATAACCTTTTGAGAAATCCTTAGATCTTCTAAAGTTTTATTATGATTATTGCTTAAACTACATAATAATAATAAAACTTTAGATATTCTAAGGTTGTATGGTGATTTCCCAAAAGTTTTCTGTAGTCAGTTTTTAGCTCGTAGTAGGTACCTAGTACTAGGTTTTCTAAAAAAACTCAAATATACTATCATTTCTCTGAGTCAATATAAAACGCTTACGTTTACAGTTATATCCTTTTCTACTGAGCCACAATGGCCTCAACTCAAAATAATAATACTAATAGAAACATTAAACAAAAGAACAACAATAAAATACCATTTAAACATTACATGAGAAAAACAAATTTAAAGAGCTTAATTAATGGTCCTAAAGCTAGAGAGCGTGGGGTACGTCTTGAGTCGTAGGAGTTCCAACTCGGTCTGCAGCAGAACGATGCGCGTGTGGTTGCTCTGCACCTCGCGGATGAGCTGACTGCGCTGTACTATCGACTCCATGCTGGTAAGGTAATCGTGGTATTTCATAATAAAAATTAAATATATGGGAATTAAGCTTAACGTTATATCTTGCACATAGCATAAACTATTTTTTTGAGGAAATCATAGGACTATATATGTGAGTATATGGTTTAAATTTCAACTCTATATATCCTAGTGATCTTTTTTTCATAAAAATGATATGGAACCCTAAAAATTGTTAAAATAGTGTTGCAAGATGCAGTTTTTAGAGATAATATATTGACAATTATATAAAGACTAGCGGCCCGCTCGCGGTTTCACCCGCGTGACCTATGTTATTATTAATTTCTGTCTCCATGGCTACGTCCTAGTGACGTCTATGCAAAATTTGAGACTCCTAGCATTTGTAGTAATGAAGTTTCATACAAACTTTCGACCCCAAAAACAACCCCTTAGAAGTCGAATATTGCAAATTCCCATCTTAGCGAGCACCTACGACCTATAAGTAACTCTTATGCAAAATTTCAGATTCCTAGCACATGTAGTTTCTGAGATTTCGTGATGAGTGAGTGACCTTTCGATTTTATATATATAGATGAGGCTGGTATCTTTGTCAGTTAGTTTTGAAATAAGAAATATCTACCGTTTCTTAAATATCCTCCTAATTCGAATAGGCTCGAGCGGGTCTTCGTGCAGTTTCTTCTCAGAAACTTTTACATTTAGTGTCACTATCAATTTTTCCAGATTCTGCTTTCGGCCTTCCAATTCAATAATTTTTACCTAAAGCAAGAAAACATTTAGATATTAACGGACAAAGTTATTGAGAAGTTATGATGTATGGCCTATATTATAGTGAACACTGTAATTACAGATTAAAATATTATATAAAATTTTGCACACATATATTTTTTATCGTCTTTATGTCGGTAGGCAGAAAAAAAACATCAAATATTTTTATAATATTCAATCAATACATATAATTGTTTCGTCATCTAACAAAACTCACCTCCAACTCCTCAACTCTATGTATTTGCTCGTTAAGTATCTTGTTGACTGACGTCTTGGAAGCTTCCATTTCCTTTTCCATTTTGACATAGTCCTGCTCGTCGGTGTAACCTAGCTCTTTATTCTTCAGGTAGCTTTGTAGTTCTTTAGGTACCTAAAATAGTAATCTAATGATGCTCAAACGTGGTATTAAAAATGTTGTGTTATTATTTTATATTGTAACGAGGAACAGTAAACTCAACGGCGTTGAGTTCCGTCGCTCAACATGCAATGCTTCAAGAATTCGACGGAAAGTGTAGAACGGAAGTGGAAAATGGAGTGTCTGGACGTGGGGTCCCCAAGTTCCTTCTGTCTACCCTGTTATGTGCGGAATGCAGTATGAAGCTAAAGAAAAATCTAATAACGTTTTTATTTAATGTTACCTTTAGTCTTTGATAGGAGTAGAGCTCTTGTTCCATGTGTCGTAGCTTCATCTTCATTTGCGCGTGTTCCCATTCTTTCGACAAAATACCTTTACGGAAATCTATTTGCTTCCTCATCATTTTTAATTTCCATTCTCCTACTTTCTGATATTAAAAACAAAATAGAGATTTTCGGTACTGTCAAATATAATTATTAAAAATAAATAAAAAATAAAATAACAAAATTTAAAGCTTGTCCTATTTTTATTTTTGTATTGACTCTAAAAAATTTTACAATAACAGTTTTACTTATTTTCTGATATGGTAGTTTAAAAATTAACTAATAAAATAAAACAGCATCAATTTTTTTTCGCATAGGATATCTACCTTAGACAGGAGAACTTAGTGTTTCATTTCTTTGTTTCGCCCGAATTATAGACATTGCGTATTAAGAGGCGAAATTGAACACTGCTGTGCTTAAAAATATTGTTATAAGATTTAAATAGTAGAGATCATACCAATATGACTTCATTGACTTTGTCTATCTCCTCTCGCGGGATGAGAGTGGCGTCCTCGTAGTCCTCCATATGGCCTGTCGTTATAATCTCTACTTGTCCTGCTGGTAACACTAACTGCAATACACATTTTTTGCCAAATGATAATTTGAAGATAAGATAATTATCTTTGGGTAGCGAAAAATCTTCCTACAGGGATGTTACCAACAATAAGTTGCAACAAACATAAGAATTTTGACGTGCCTTATTTGGTCAGAGCGCTTGGACTGGTTGGTTTCCAAGAGGTTCTAATCCCGCTACATGAGAGTGAAATAACACTTTAAAAATGTAATAAAATAATAATAAGTAGAGTTCTATTTTTAAGTAAATATATTTTTTTAATTAAGACAAAAGGCTTTAATAGATTCAAATATGTTTATCTTCTAACTTCTTCTAACTGTTTACCTGCACATCATTGTTCCTGGCGCGCAGTTCGACGTCGCGGCGGTGCTGCGCAAGCATGTCGGCGGTGCGCGCGAGGCGCAGGCGGCGCGCGTTAGCGGCGGCGCGCCACACCGACGCCGTCTGCTCCACGTACGACATCTCCTGGCCCTGGGCTCGCATCTGACGAAATGGGGTTAGAATTTTTTATTCAATGAATGTTTCGCTTCTCTTTAAAATATAGAGATTACACTGTAAGCCGCTCAGGCTTTTAATGTTATTAAATTTCAAGTATCTCAAGCAAGCCACAGTAAGCAAATAAAAATATATTTATTATACTCACTCTGATCTCATTCTCAATTTTAGCGCGACGAAGCTTACACATAGTGACCCATAGCCCCTCATCCATTACAGGGGGCATGTTGCTTATTTGATCCAACACCTCAACACTACAAAGTACCGCATTTTGATATGTAAAAATTAAATTAGTTAAAAAAATGGTCCAAGCCACTAATATTCTATTAAATACTTACATAAATGGGGCCTCCATTTATGTAAGTATTTTAAGCCGTCGTTCCGCAGGGACACAAGCGTGTGATTCTAAACGCAATAGTTGTGAGTTTGATTTGATTCCCACGTGGAGAAAGGAAATAATAAATATTTTCATTTCCTCGCTCTGTTAACGAAAAGCGCGGCGTTGAAGTTCGGCCATTCAACACACAATGTTTCGAAAATTTGGAGGAAACTGGCAAACGAAAGCGCTGTAATGGGAACGAAATATTTTAACACTAGATTCATAGGTTATTACTACCTTGCTATGTGCGGGATACAGTGTGAAGCTAAATAAATAAATATAAATATAAAAAAAATATTTACCCTTTAAAATATTCAATGCAGTCTACATGAAGAAGAATAGGGCGGACTCCAGTAAGGACCGCATTCGCTAGATCATAGAGGACTACTGGTATCATTGTAGCTCTTTGATACCATTTTGGCCTTTTCCTATAAAAAGTAATAATAGTATGCTTTATATTTATTTGCTAATATATATTTTTTGCTTCTGTCAAGTTTCATACGTAGTAAAGGGTAAGTAGAGACAATTTAGAGTCATGAAATAGCTCCTTTATTCCTATGCGTACTCCAGAAATTTTACCAACAAAAAGTTAACCCTGAAAAAATAAAAACCTTTACACGAACACATCTGTTCAAAGGTAAAGTTAAGATGCGTCCATGTTTAGAGTTAAGACACTTTCTTCAAGTAGGAATCGAACCCATAATCATTGCATTTCTAGTGAGTACCTACTATTCATAGTTAATTAAACTTTAAATAACATCTGTTAGTTCAAATATTTCCATCTTTGTACAAAAAAAGCAATACTTACTTAAAAAACTTATAACATTGATCAACAATAATAGGCGATAGATCAGCAAAATGATTCTTAAAAGTCCGATCCAAGTACTTGTCCTTGCTCGCAAGATTATCGTACACCGCCTGACACTCTTCAGTTTGTTCTTGTATCAGAATGAGATCTTTTTGCAGAACTTCCTGTTCACCCTCGAATTTTTTTATGTCTTCCCTGAAATTGAGGTTCAGAATGAATACGTGAATAGGTACGTTAATAGGGATCTATCTTCCTTCTACGTAATAATTAATAATAATTAATCATTTGTATAATACCTCATCTCTTCTAACTTTTCAGCCATTTCGACACGATCCAAATTAGTTCTACGTAAGCGCATCAGGTTTAAGTTTTCTTGTCCAATAACAGAGTCAGCTTTTAGTTTGGTTAACCACATTTCTTTTACCTGAAAATCAAAATAAAGGATTATTTTTAATTTTCCGAGTAAATTTTAACAAAGTTTTTGGGGTGGGCACAGACCACCTGGCCCCGCTCATGACTCTTATACTTGCATGATATTACCTTATTATTAAATTTCACAATTCCTTCGTTAAGCACTTGCGACAACTTGGCGTATTCTGCATGAAGCATTTTTCTATATTTGTCGCGTTCTTCATTCCTGAACGCAACTTTAGCTTCATAATCAAATACCAATCGTAGTTCATCTTCATTGAAATTTTCTGGATCTTTTTCTAACTTTAAAATAAATAGAAAGATAGATTTTTGTGAAATTTATGGTAATTTTTAGCTAAAACATAATTTCAAATAATTGAGCCATAACAATTCACCGGTTTGGCCAGAGACCTGGCCTAAATTAATTGAAAGACATTTGGTTATCATAGGTCGAATTCCCACTTCATACTTTTACTTTCATGAATAGGTAGAAACGTAGTGTTAGATTTGCCACCTTACATGATAACATGAGTCAAGAGATATGGCTGAACATAATGAAATAATGAGGTATATACAAACTATATATAAAGTAGGTGTACAAACCATACAAAGCGGTTTTGGTATAGGTTTCTTGATCTCCTCATGCCACAATTTTTCGAGCACACCGTCCATCATGTACATGAGGGCGCGCTCCTTGAAGTCGTCCTTGGGCTTGGGCTCCGGCGGCGGGATGATCACTTGACTTGGACTTATGTAAGGCTCTATGCTACACTGTAAATTAAAGTGTATTTTCCTAGCAATTACAACAAAAAAAAAACATTAAATTAGTTCAATTGAAATAAATAATCATAGTTATATTACCTCTTCCGGTTCAACTGTGATTAGCTTTAGTGGTTGTTCTTCTTGTCGCCAGTCGGGATTTCGAATCTCAATAGCCAAATGGTGAAAGCTACCACGTAAATCCGAGAGCTTGTTCAATTCTAAGAGCATATAATAATTTTTAAATTTCTTAGGAACTTTTCATAAATGCAGTATGAAACATTGTATCCAATTAATTTATTAATTCTACGATTGTCACATCATTTGATAAAAATAAACAACATTTAATGATACTACAAAAGCTATTTTTTTATTAATCAAATAATCAGCTTAACACAGTATCCGCACACAGCAGAGTAGGCTGAGGGACCCTAGTGCTAAGACACTCCGTGCCCCATTTTCCGTCAAATTCTAGAGGCATTGCGTATTCAGTGCCGCGCTCTGTCTCGATACCAGAGCGAAAAAATAAAAATGTATATTTAAGTTAATATTTCATTTTCTCTACTGGGAATCAAACCCACAACCAGTAACGTTTACAGTCACACTTTGTGCCCCTGCGCCACGACTGGCCTCTCATTCTCTATTATTGTGTCCAAATAAAAAATATGTATATACGAGTATTTTGAACAATCCATATTCACCTTCTATTATAAAACGCAGTCGAGCGTTCCTATCTTTGACAAGATTAACTTCACGTTTCTTTTGGGTCATTAAATCGTTGAATTGCTTATTAAACCACAAACGCATATTTTGAACGTTCAGCTAAAATAAATAAAATATATTTTTAATCTAACTCTGTTGTCATACACTTATCTCTGTTGAGTTCTGACTAGAATTGCAATAGTTCTAAAATAGAAGGATAATAAAGAAAGGAATTGAATATTATTTTTAGCAATCTATAAGATAGTTAAGAAAAATAAATTCCAAATTTAAAAACACCTACTTTAACAATATGCTGCAACCAATTCATCTGCAGGAAGCTGAACGCCATCGTCTGCGGTATCATGAAGGGCGGTATGTCTATGCAGCGGTGCGCGCTTGAGCCCGACAGCACGTAGGGCTCGCCCACCACTGACTCGTCTGGTGTCAGCACTTCCATCATCTGACTCTCCATACTTTTACGAGCTTCCCTCATTGAAATTACTGATTGTGCACCCATTTTGCTTGAAATTGCTGACCTGTGGATGAACGGAGGAATTTTGAAACCTAAACTGTTACGTATATAGATATTGGAATGTCGTCGATAGATTAATTTAAATACTAATATTCTATTAGCCCGGGAGAAACTACTGTTAAAACACTTTGATCCTCAATTTCTGTCGACTTTTCAAAAATATATTAAACAGCACAACATTACGGTAAAGGCTCTTCTATACTAGGCTTCTCGACGGGCTCTTCCCACGGCCTGAACAAGTTTGAATCGTTTTCCATCTCGACACCGCGGAGCGCCTCTATCTGTTGTAGCTCGGGCCAATTTTCGCGTTGAGTTGGTAATACTGCATAATTTTCCACCTAAATTCGTGATAATGTACAAAAGCTTATTTTTATGCTTGCTTGCGTAATAGCCGAATTCACATTTCAATTTATCTTCAAACTGTCCAAATACAAATTGCGAAATTAGAATTAAATAAAAACATTTTGACATGGTTCACCGAATTTATAAATTACACGAAAAAATTAAGAGAATCATGTACAAATTTTTTTATACATATTGATTGTTTCATACCTGATAGTGACTAAATATGGCGTATAACTTGACTCTGGGCGAGAGCATGGAGTCCCAGCACTGCTGCTTAATCCACGCAGTCACCTTGTCTTGAGCTCGGATACGGGCTTCTGTTTCTAAACGGATTTGTTCTCGTTCTTTCTCCGCCTATTAAGAAAATATTTTGTTAAAATAAATAATTAGATATTCATCATTCATCATTATATATCATACAATGTGCATATTATTAGTCTAATCTCAGTATTTCATATTTATAATATAATAAGTTTTACATCAGGCTACTCTTAGTATATTAGAAAATAGGCAAAGGGAAGGCTATTCCTTCGTAGTATCAAAAGATTTTTTGACTATTTTTATATTATATTTTCAGCTTCATCCCCCATATAACAGGTTGGGCAGAGAGAGAGTTGATCTCCAATATCCTCAGGAATTTGAGACACTGCACACTGAGGCCGGGTCTCCAACGCCTTTTCTGTTTAATTATCAGGGCAGGGAAATTAAGGTCATTTATTTCACCAAGCGATCATTGAATTCAATATCATAGGCTTATGTCCTATAACTTTTTAAAAATGTAACATATATAATTTTTCACCTGTTTTATCCTCTCTTTTTTGTGTTCAACATGCAAATTGAACTCGGAGAGTGAGAGCTGGTGTAGCGGACATTCAGAGAGATTCTCTTCAAGCAGCCCTACTACTTGACTTTGTATTGTTTGTAAAGACTTTACGACTTCTTCTCGTTGCCTTTTGTAATCCATCGCTTCTTCCTTGACTTTCTTATCTTCTAGCAAGTCCAAATAGTTTTCTATTGAAAAAAGAAAAGAATAAAATGTCAATAAATATTATTCAAATAAATTTAAATATATACTCGACTGACCAGTTGTTTAACTGGTCTACTAAGCAGTTTTATAATATTAGTTTAAGTATTAATAGATACTATATAAAATATATATAAATAGAAATATAATTTTACTTTTTAAATTAATTTTAAATAAAATTTTCTAAATGATAACAACAAACTCACTATCACTTTCACTGATAATGCTAATAGTGTTGTTAGTTTTCTCGAACATGTCCAAATCCGGCGTCGTATACTGTAAGTCACGTCGTTCCTTCATCCTGTGTAAGTAATGTACCGCAATGTTTTTGTTGTGAGCAAGAGATACTATGAAGCGATTCTCTGAATCAATGAGTGCTTGTTTTACTCCACTCTCGTATCGGTGGGTGACGACAAGTTGGAGTTCTGCAATAATTCAGAAGAAATTAGTAGTATTATAATTTAGTAAAATATTTTTTAGCCTTACCCACTAGCCGTATATGGCAGAATAGAGAGAGAGAGAGAGAGAGAGAGAGAGAGAGAGAGAGAAACAAAATGTTAGGTTCCATTCCCCACGTTCTGTCCGATTTTCAAGACATTGCATGTTAAAAGCTAAGCTGACGCGTTGATTTGTCTTGTGAATAGGCCAAGACAATAAAAATTATTTAATTCCCGAATTTCCCGAATCGAAACCAAAACCGTCATTATTACAGTCAGACGCTATACCACTGAGCCACAACGGCCTAACTAATAAGCATTACCTTTTTAATAATAGGAAATTTATAATAATATACATATTTATAATTTACGAAAGGAATATTATATGAAAATAGTATTTTTTAAAGTTTACTTCACCATATTTCTCAGGGGCGGTCGGCTCCCGCAGTATGACAGTACCGTCAGCACCGAACGTGAGTAAAGCGCCAGTGTTGATGGACGCTACGAAATGCTTCAGATGATGACCGGTTTCTATTATTGGACCCATTTTTACGGACACTGTAACGCCTTTCTGTTAATAAAAAAAATTAACTTTAAATTAGGCAAATACGTATGTATCTTATTAGGAATAAAAAATATAATAGAATAGAAACAAATATATTTTTTTTTTATTATATTAAAATAAGAAGCATTTTACATATATAGATTTATATCATGGTTAAACTGTCTTCAGATTGATTGTGATTGTAAACGTAATAGGCTGTAGGTTCGATCCCCACTCGGGGAAATTAAATATTTAATTAAATTTATATTTCCATTACTTCCATTATTAAGTTCCGTCGCTCAACACGCAATGCTTCCAGAATTTGGTAGAAAATGGGAAACGGAGTGTCTTAACTCTTAATACTAAGTTCCCTCTGCCTACTCTACTGTGTGCAGGATACCGCATGAAACTGATAAAATGGCTTCAGGAAGTGCTTAGATAATAATTATACTTATAGGGTAAAACCGGGATAGATGCCCTACTTTTTGAAATATCCACCTAATTAGATAAAATATATTTTTTATAGGAATAATTTTTATTTATTTAGCTAGCTCAATCCTTTGTGATGAATTACTTATATTTTTTTTTAACAAATCAAATATAGATTTTGCAAAAAATAGCTTTTCGTGAAACACTAATTTTGAGGATAGATGCCTACCTATATGGATAGTTGCCCCACTATGAAAATGCTGGGGAGGATAGATGCCTGCAGAGTAAGGTAGGTGCACTTCATACCGATTAAATGAAAAAACCAAACCAATTGTTAAATAATTCTAATTTTAAAACAGCAATTTTGTTTCCAACAATATAATGAAAAGTATATAGTGTTTTTTAAAATCTTATAATTGCTATTAAATTGTAATATCACAAAAATAGGTAACCATTATTAAAATTTTAAAACATTTGTGTAACTAAAATATAAATTCTTAAGTTTCAACATCCATTATCATATTTTTAAGTTAAATTTTACAACAAAATTACAATTCTTAATAATTTTTGTTGTAAAACACTAATATTATAAATTAAAATATTATAATATCATAAATACTAACATCCACATTGCACAATTATACATTTTTATATTAAAAAGAACAAAATATAATTTTAGTTATCTATTCTAATCATCTATTCTAATTCTCTAATTATCTCAAATAATAATTATTCGTTATTCCAATTTAATTAAAATTTAGCCAGATAGGGTTTTTTATTCTTGCGCAATAATTTCTGAAAAGTGTTCAGGTTTCATGTAGCCAGTTCTGACACATTACACATTAAATCGTATTTTTATAGTTTTCGAAACATTCTAAACATTCTAATGAAACAGTCTAACTTAGTTTTCAATTGTTTTTGCTTTCTCTTAGCTATATCTTTCTTGTGTCTAAAAATGCTAATTTAATAAATACTTTAAAAAATATTTTAAATATATATACCTAACTCCATATACTGAGTATAAAGGGATAGATGCCCCTAAGGGCACCTATACCTCGAAAAATCAGAGCAACTATCCTTTGTGATAGGGATAGATGCCAAGGATTTTTTTTAGTAAATTATAAACAAAATACAATCTATAAGCACCTAGATACAGTCTTAATGAACCAGTACATCGACGTAATAAAAAATATAGCGTAATTGATTACAAATTATAAAGTTATACAACGCAAAATATTAACCTTTAAATCTTTGACGCGTTCACGAATTTTGCCGCGGAGATATTTACTAAAATGTGCTAAACGCGTCCTCATTGCACGAATGTCCGTGAATAACTTTGGTGCGGGAAGACTGTGGCTCCTGCTTGTACAATTATTTTTTTGTCGCGAGTTCGGGAAGTTAGGTATTTTGAAAATGGGGCATCTATCCCACTGCGGCATCTATCCCGGTTTTACCTATATGTTTTTTTTTTTAATTTACCTCTCCAGAAAGCCTTAGCACGTGCATCTGCAAAGTAAGATGAGGCACAGCGAGTGCTTCTCCACGAGACTTTAAGGGTAGCAATTTAGCGTACGGGCCAGCCATTTTGCCCGCGAATTTGTTATCTTTCCCTGTTTCCGCGTTGATGCAAATTATACGTTCACCTATGGAAAACGTTTCTAATAAGAACTGTATAAACCATTTTTTTTAATAAAGTTATAGCAAAAGAATATATATGTATATATAGACAAAAGTGATTTTTGAACATTTAAACTGTAAATGCGACAGGTTGTGGGTTCGATTCCCACTCGAACTGGACTTCGTTTCTTTAATCTGGTGTCTAGGCAAAGTGAGGCTTTGATCATTGAGTTCCACCGCTCAACACGTAAACACTCTGAAGACATTCAGAGTTTGCCGGGAACGAAATGTCTTAACACAAGTTTCACGCTGCTGCTGCTAACCTGCTGTGTGCGGGATGCAGCGTGAAGCTAAAAAAAGAGATATATAATTTATATACTAACCTATAGCATACTTATCAGAAAACAAAACAAGACTGAAAGCTCTGACACAATCTCCTACTTGCATTAGGAAGCAGTCGGCTAGACCACGTCCTAACTCCGTATATCTCACTAAAGACAATTTATAATCTGTTGTAAGCTGAAAATTAAAATTGATTAGGATAAATTATACTAAATAAGATTTATATATTTATGTATATTTTACAAATAAATAAAAAAATCGATATTTAAAGATAAATAATAAAAACCATAGCGATATGAATGAAATGGAATTTAGTGATGAAATTGAACATGTAGAAAGTAAATTAAACATTACTTTTATTACAATTTTAAATGACTTATTTACTTACAAAACAATACGACATTAATAAAATCTTATTACCTTTAAGATAAATATATGTCCGGCAGACATAGCAGCCGCGACCAACTCTCTGCCCCTCGGAGAGAACACTACGCGTGACACAATTTGGTGTGTCAGACACATATTGTCCACTTTCTCTAAGCCATTTTCCAAACTAAAAGTGTATAATGCTATTCCATAGTTGTGACCTACTTCTCCGAAGATAACTAGTAAAGGATCCACGGGACTTGTTTCAAAGGAAACATCTTCACCTTTTATATATTTTACTAATACCTGAATGATAAAAATATCTTAACTATTAATTATGAATATTTGTATAGTGTCTATAATATTAATTATTCTTCATAACTATCTTGCAAATGCAGCATAGAACATGAGGGATCAAATTCAACAAAAGTTTATTAAGAGTAACATCATTGAAGAAAACAAGAATGAAAATTTAAATAAAAACCCTACCTTATTTTTTCATTTCACGCTGTTTCCCAAATGTAATAGGATAAGAGGGAACCTAGCGTTAGGACACTCCTTCCATTATCTACATATATGATATAACATTCTCTTGCACTCACCAGCTTTGCAGATATCACTTCGTAAATACATAAAACGCCCACGTTGTTCATAGTAGCAACGTATTGATAATCTGGGGCGATCAATTGAATCCTCTTGATATTCCTGAGTAAATATTCTGTCGTTATTGAAGCAAAAACTGTGTTTATATTTTATTTAATAATAACATATTTCCCCAATTTAACGGTGAAATATTACTTTTTTTTCATTTCATGTACTTAACTATACAAGAGAAGAGTGAATGTACACGACACGACAGGTTGTGGGTTCAATTCCCACTCGAGGAAGTTAATTATTTGAATTTTCATTTCTTCGCTCTATTGTAGAGACAGCGCGACGTTGAGTTACACCACTCAGCACGCAATGCGAAAGAAAATAGTAATTAATTTTAATTAATTTAAATAATTAATATGCTCTATTAGGTATATAGAATAACAATTTATTGGACCTTTGCTTAAATGTGAATAGTTTCACTTCAATCTTGTCTTCAGATTCGCCTGTAATTTTATAAACAAAACCTTTGCTCGTCCACATGGCCGCCGTGTCTGATGTGGAATTGGACACAAGTCGTTCGACTACATCATCCAGCGTGTACTTCCAGGCTACCTGCCACTTATGTTCTGCTTTTTTGAGTGACTAAACAATATTGGACAAGAAGCGTAATTTATAAGTATGTATTATATTAATAATCACCTACTATTCAAAATTTTTAAAAGCATATTTTAATTCTATTTCTATACTAAAAACATACCCTTAAACATTTGTCCGGACCGTAAATAAGCAGACCATTGGCAAAAGAGCACATATGTGGTATCTGAGCACCTTTGAGATTTTCGGACCAATCTAAGTTAGTTACCATTCCTATACCATCTGAGAGCAGCTGAAATTTAAATAATAATCATTTAATTACATTATATCCAAATATTTAGTTTATTGAATAATGATCATAAGCGAAGTTCTGATATCGCAGTTATCTGAGTGTAAAATGGTTTTGGGTTCGATTTTCACTCGCGGGAATAATTTACATTTAAAATAATATCTTTTTCCCTATTTGCTTTAGTATTACAGGGCTGTGTGATTTATTACTATGTAAATTTCCATTTTTAATATAAGAAATTGCTTAAAGGGAGATAAGAGACCAAATATAGATATAATTATATAATTACACTTACACTATATAAGTTAGCCTTTCCATCAACAGCATACAATTGTCCCTCGTTGCTCCAGCAGGTCGCCATGAGCTTGGGGTCAGACAGCTCCCAACCCTTAGCTTCTTCCTTCGTACGCTTCATAATGAAGCAGCGCTTGTAGCACTGTGCTACTTCCCACACAGTGAGACCTTCGCCCCAACACTGGCATATCATCATGTGGGTGCGGCTAGCCCTGTGTGAAATATGTGAAATTTTCACGATGTACTTGTATGGTATTTTGTATCTGATGGCTTGCCACCGAGGACGTTAACGGACGAGCAGATCGGGTGGAATAGATTAAGTAGGTACGTAGACTCGGGCAACAAACGTCGGTAACAACCAATTAAATATATGTAATATTGTTATTAATATTTAAAATCTCACTTGTAAATCTGCGACCGACGTATTACACCAGTGGGAATGGATATGAGCCGCTGGTGTGTGCGCCAGCTCCATATTGATATGCAGTAATTGGGAAATCCACTGAACCCAACTATTAGATCGGATTCCATCATACACAGGCCTTTGTAGCGGTTTACCTCATAATCTGTTTAAACAAAGAAAACTAAAAAAAATCTATATTATAATCAATTTCACGCTGCATGTTGCCCACAGCAGGGTATGCAGAGGTAACCTAATGTCAAGACACTCTGTCCTACATCGAGTCACTCGCTTCATGTTATAATAATAATGATTAATTTATTTATTTATTTTTAGTTTGCGAATAATAGCTAGTAGATGCTATAATTTAATTTTATTACCTCTTAATGTAGCCAGAATAGTGAATATAGGATAATTCATAATTAATATCCGAGGGTTCTTGGTTTTTTCTGCAAACGCAAACACATGGGAACGGTGACCTGAAATTATGATAAAAAAGATCAAATATATATATTAGATATATAAGTATAATCTATATATATAAAAGGACTTGTCCTCACTGACTGAGGTAAGACGCACGCACAGCCGTAACCGCTGTGCGTAGAAACGTGAAATTTGGACAGATGTTTACTTTCGTAATCTGGACATCCACTAAGAAGGGATTTTAAAAAATTATAACCCTAAAGGGGTGAAATAGGGGTTGTAAGTTTGTATGGAAAATTTTTTAAATCGGCACCGATTTTTATCAAATTTGAAATTTAGATTTTTAAAAATATTTAATTGAATACGTGTTTCATAGTTTTCTAGAATTCTCCCGCTAAGGGTGCAAATAAGGGGTTGAAAGTTTGTATCGATTTTTTTTAATCGGCACCAATTTTTATAAAATTTGAAATTTCGACTCTTAAAAATATTTCATTGAACACATGTTTCATGGTTTATTAGAATTCACCCCTAAATAAGCTAGCGAAGCTGCGCGCGTCCGCTAGTGTTAATATAATTTTAAATATTTATTTCAACTTCACGGTATATTGCCAAAGATGAAATCAAATATGCACGCTGTACATACCTACATGAAGCTATAAAAAAAAAGATTCAACGAGACATAGAATGATAAATATCGACGTAACTTACGCCCACTTATTTTTTTTACCCATATTTCAAATTGTTAAGTATCGTATAAGAATTGGATTTATACGATACTTAACAATTTGAAATATGGGTAAAAAAAATAACATACAACCGTCGTCATCGTGGCTAAGTGGGCCAGCGTCTGACTGTAAACACGATGATTGTGGGTTCAATTTCCCACTTGAGGAAATCAAATACTTAATATTTCTCTCTAATAATAATCATTTCTTCGGTCTAGTGTCGAGGCCAATGCGCGGCGTTTAGTTCCGCCACTCAACAAGCAATGCCTCCAGATTTTGGTGGAAGGTGTCAAGTGGAGTGTCTTAACACTAGGCTCCCTCTGCCTACCTTGCTACACGCGGCATACAGCGTAAAGCTAAAAAAGTAATATATACCTGCAATAACATCAACACCATCTCCTTTACCTTCATCGTTAGCAACATACACAAGTTCAGTATTGCTTTTGAAATTGAAAAATATAATGTAAATATCGCAAGCTACCGCGCATATATCCTTACCAACAAAAGTAAAGCTATTCAATTTTTGTGGAATAGCCCATCTGCAACAATAGCAAACTTTATAATTTATTAGCTGAAATATCATATTGTACCTAAATCCATGTAAATATGGATATGTCCGTTAAATTTAAAAATATACAAATACCTTACATAAATGCGTCTCAATTGTATATAACGTATATTATATATCTTTTAGACCCACATTTATAAACTACTCACAACTCTGAGATCGATCTTGAGATGCCGTTTTCATAATAATCTATACCTAAATGAAAACGGATTCTCAAAATCTATGTCACAGTTGAGGGCGGCTTATAACTACAAGCCTTAGATTCGTTTCTATAGAGTAACATGGAAACTTTCATAAGTTATTTATTACTTTAAATAGATTTTCATGAAGCACTTTTGAAGAGATTATCACAATAAAAATCGAAAATAAATATTTTGCGGGAAAGAAAGCTAGTTTTTTAATTACTTAATATTTATTATTATTATTATAACCATTTTTTACATCCGTATTCATAGAATAAGAAAAATATTTAAAATGGTATAAAAAATATATAGGTTACTATTTGTTTCTATATTACTTTACCTAACTTTAGGATTAAACGCTTCGGATTGCTCTGTTCGGATATCATTTTCAACGCCTTCGGGCATAATTATTTAAAATAAAATAAGAGATCGTTGTGTCTAAATTAAAGATAATGGATTATTAGATATCAAACTTTGCACAGCAATAAATCTTACGATTTATGGCAATTGTTGCTAAGTAACTAACAAGTAATAAAAAAATGTTATTAAAAAAACCTAAAAATAAAATAGTAAAATCACTAATCATTTCATCAAAATCTTTAATCATCATAAGATGTTAATGATATAAAATATTTTATATTTTCCTGGTTTTATATTCTTTTATTTTGTTTTGCCGGACATCTTACATAATTAGTAAATATTGTTTCTTTATCAGAAAATTATAATGTATTTATCTTTTTCATTGTATATTACAGTATCGTTTTTTACATTAAAAACAAGTAAGTAAAATGAAATAATAAATATGACAGTTTAATAATTACTGGACTGTCATTGTCATACGTAAAATGGAACGTAGTAGGCGAGATCTATAGATCTGTCAAAACTAAGCAATGGCAGTGATTGCAAATAAATTGATAAGAAATATTTATTAGAAATGTTAACATCGCCCGAAGTGTTTACTTTTATACTTTCGTATATAAAATGTGAAATTTATTAGTAAACAAATTAATTCAAAATGTAAGGCTATCCCGTTGCTTCTCTCATGTTTTTGTATGAAGGATGACACATAAAGAGTTTATTATTGTGTTTGTATATTATAGGAATTACACCGGATCGCTGAGTCCGGTGGCAGAGAGATGGAACTCCTCGTCGATAGACTTCGCCGAGATAACCATGGACAGGAACTTTGCGCTGTTGCTAGTGTCCCTAATATCATCTATACTATGGGTAGTTTATATAACGTACTACAACAGCCGTGTCCTCGGCTATATACTAACAAGACTCATTAACAAATTTTACTTCCAAGATGAAAATTTTAAAATTGGTAAGTAGGACATATATGCTTAAAGTAAAAATACAATGAGAATGGGGAAAAGGCTAAGATTTATCATTCAATACTCCACATCTTACAAGAACTTTGCCAGAATAAGGAAATACCACTAAACTTACATGATATGTGTTTACATTATGTTTATTATGATAATTAAGAATGCTAATTAACAAATTTTTAAACTTATCTTTTGAAAATTGCAATGTTGTTAATATATAATATTTATTCAACATTGTAACTTTGTATCTATGTATATGTTGAAGGTTAAAGTGTTTTTTATTTAATTCATACTGTGGGAAATTTCAAATAAAGGTAATTAGGAATAAAAATAATGTAATTTTAGGTTTATTGTGCTTTATATTATATAATATGTAAAATGTTACAGGATAATTATTATCCCATGATAATAGACTTTCAATCAATCAATTTGTTTGCTACTCAAAGAAATTTTATTTTACAAGAATTTTATTTCCTGGCTCTAGTGAGGAGCTATACCTCACTATAGTCACTATAGTCACACTCAACATGCAGTGACTCGAGAATTGAATTTGAATATATTACCCTATGTATACATTTGCCTTAATCGAATGCTGTGTCTTAACTTTGGGCTCCCAGATTCTCTCTGCTTATTCTGTTCTATGTTATGGTTACAGTGTACACAACTAATAAAATATTTGACTCCAATATAAATATTTTCTTCATATGCTATAACAAATTTTGGTACCCTATTTTGTCTTTTACCATGTTCAGATGTGAAAAATTGATGTAGTGTTTTGTTCTACTAATTTAGATATATATTTTTATGATATATTAAAGATTATTCTGTTGCAATGCAATCATATTTCTACACATAATAATACATACTAATTAGGTATGTATCTGCTGATAATGTCTTTGGCTGACTAGTCGTAGCTAGTCAGTCAGTTCATTAATCAGTTATAAAGAGGTCAACTAGTCAGCTGTGCCAATTACTTTTCATTGCTTGTTATGGTGAAGGAGAAAAATTAAAATGTTATCATGTCAAAAAAAGGTTTATGCATGGATTTTATTAGTAACTCCCCTCTAAGCTGTCCTTCTGCTAAGTATTGGATATGCATGAAGATAGAAAAAAATAGTTTGGATGTAATTGTATTTCAAAATCATGCCATGGAAAAAAAATGTATTTTTATAATTATTAGGACTGATTATTTTTTTGCAGGGTCATTTACACTTAATGCTCTCTCAGGAAAAATTATGTTTCATGATATTGTTTACATCAACTATGATTATACACTTCGTATTCAAGATGGCTATCTCATATTTCGATGGTGGCGTTCATATGTACCTAAAGATGTTGCTGAAGGTAACTTTTGCTTAACAATAGATTCATATTCACAATTTATTTTTTATAATACATTTTAATTTTTGCTTCAGATTTATCACACTCAGATACTCGTCTTTCTATAATGTTAAATGGATTTGAATTACATTTTTACAATCGATGTGATCTTTATGCTGAACTTGAAAAAATATTCTGTCTCGATCCTGTTATCAAGCAACAGCATGATGACGATGATTCGGCAGACCGCGATAAAGCAATGAATGATGCGAACGAAAAACGACGAAGAGCTCAAGACACTGTCAGATCAGAGGCAGCTATGGCGCGTACATGGCGCGATCTTATACCCGTCATTAAAATAGATATTTGCACGGGTCGTGTAGTATTTGGTAATCGTCTAGTGCCTACAACTTTGTCGATCAGTGTTGAAGAAGCTCACCTAATGTACAGTACGAAACCTCCCGCCTCAAGCTTGGATCATCTTATGCATTTTGTTAAAGCAAAAGCTGAAAATTGTAAAGTTATGTTAGCTCCTAGTCCAAATTATACGGCCATGGTTGATGAACCTCCAAGGTATATGGGGGAAGGTTTTGTTATCATGAGCTCTAATTACATTGAAGTTTACTTCTATATGGATGAACCAGGTCTAGTACCAGAACAACCTGTTTTACTTCAGTTGGCTAATGGCGACGTAGTAGAATCTGCGCCGCCGATATGGGGTGTGGATATTAAATGTGGCAAAGGGACAGATTTCAGCTACGGACCGTGGGCGGATCGACAGAGAGACCATCTATTCAAATTCTTTTTTCCACCCAACTATAAAAACTTAGAAGTTACTCCACAGCCAAAACCAGGAGATCGGAGACAGATGCAGTCATTTGATATACGATTATCAACCCTAAACGAAGCCACAATAGATATTTTATTTACAAAAGTTAAAGAAACCAATGCTGTCCATATAAATATTGGTGCAGGTTCATATCTAGAAGTAACACTGCCGTGGATTGTCCTTCAAGATGGATACACAACGAAAATAACGGGTCAATTGCTGCATTTGGAAGCAACTACAAGTCTTCAATATAGAAGCTTAGCAGAGAGCGAAACATTAGAATACACAGTGAAATGTCACTATCCATTAGTATGGAACCATCATCAGTGTTGGCAGTTATCATTAACCGGATGTAAGGCAACAGCACACTTTGTGTACACTCATATAGATTTTTTCCAAGATCTCACAAACGATTGGTCAAGTAAAGCGCGTCCGGATATCCTTCATTTTGTACCATACACATGGAAAATATCTTTACTCCTAAAAGAGTGTGAAGTTGTAACAGTCAGCAATCAATACAACTGGATAGACTGTAGTTCAACTAATCAAGAAAACAATCACGTGGCGTTTTGCGGTGACTTACTAGACGTGTCTTTTGATTTGCCTTTCATCGATTTCCTACCCGACGTCATACCTCTTAAAATTTGGGTGCAAGGGGAAGCCGTCGATATGAGCTTGTATTTGCCTGAAGTTAATACATCAAGATTATTGCTTTTATCTATTGATAAAAATATGAAGCTTGTCCCTTGCAGGTTAAAATCATCAAAATGGCGAAGGAAATGCGTAAAAACTCAAGGCTGGGTGGACTGTTGGTCAGTCCCCATAGTGGCATTAAGTGTAAGATATAATTACCATCCAATACCTCCACTAGGACCGGAACCACAAGCAGATATTACAACTCCTGAAAAAGAAGAAATTTTACTTTCTCCAATGAGAATACCAAGAATGAGGAAACAGCCACAAATAAACTGGGCATTAGATGGTAACAATTTTGATAGAACAACTTTAGCACCAGATAAAGTGAGTGTCGAACTTGAAGTCGGGCCTTCCATTCTCCTTGCATATGGAACTATCATTACTAGTTTTATGAATTTGTTAGAAAACATATTTGGGGAAGACCAATCATTTACAGATATGCAAAAAAGCCCCAATGTTGAGACTTATTACTGGTCAGGTGAGGTAAATACGACCAAGTTAAACGATAGAAGTAGCATTAATCAGCATACTGAAATTTCAATTGATGACAACAGTGATTCAAGTAAAGGACCCTTCGATCCACGTCGCTGCAGGCCTTTAGATGTTAATGTTTCGATTATTATTCATGATATTCAGGCACATTTAGTAAAAAATTGCAGTGAAAATGAACCTCCGTGTCCTGTGGTGCTTATTGAAAGATTTGGGTTTGAAATGGATAAGAGTTTTAGAGAAACAAAATTACAGCTGCTCATAAGTCCATCGATATTAGTATCTTCAAACAGCCCGTCGCGTTCAAATTCCAATGGCGTTAATACTTCAAATTGTCTTCAACAAGGTCACTTGATGCTTTCTTCGTTTCAACTAAGGGGCAATGGCTTCTTTAGTGATACAAATAGAACAGTTGAAGAAGAAACAATAGAGTATGCCTGGATGATGGAACTTCAGTTAGGGCAACTTACAGGTCGCTTAACTTTGCCCCAATTATATCAAATCATATCATCGTTAGAAACATTCTTACTTCTTATATGTGATAACGAAAACGAATTAACTCCACCAAATACTGCCAAACAATGTCATCACGGACTAAATAACGTGCTGTGCCCAGAAACTGATCTCACTCTCAAATATCGATGCCCAACGCCTAATGAGATAAAATATCGAATGATTCGGGTGGCTGTCGATCTTATCGATTTGTATATCGCGGACACGAATACAACCTTACAATCATGGATATCTCCAATCAGATTATCTTTTTGTAATTTACACGGATCTGGATTCGGTACTGGAATAACTGGATTACTACCTAATATAAAACTTGCTCTCTATACACAAACAAACATGCAAACAAATACTCACCACCACTCCAGTGGAAGTAATGGCAGTCAGAACAAAGTACCTGAAAATGACAATTGGGTAGGCGTGGGTTCAATGTCCTTGGGCCCTCTGCTCATAGAAGCAGCCTCGTCACTACCTCAAAGTCCTCGAAATTTACATCAAGTGCAACAAAAATTTTTGAAGTTGCATGATGAAAAGTTTAAAAGATTATGGTTTCTTTGGCCAAATGAAGGCAAAAGTACACAATGTGGTTGTACAGGTGGATGTGCTTTCTTTGGTTCTAACCGAAATGGTGCAAACTTTCTCAAACCTAGTCCTTCAGATTTACACGAGGGCATTAATATAGCTATATTCAATGTCATAGAAACGTCTCCTGGCGAATACGGTTACGGTCAAAGCTTACTTCATTCTGGCCAGTTAGTGTTTCATACCCCGCCATATAATAGTTTGAATGTTTGCTTACAACCGACAAATGTGTCTACTTTGATACCGTCGCCGCTACCACAAAATCTCAGTAAATCTCCACAGAGCGTCGAAAGACGCAGCCTGACGAGAAGATTTTCTTACACCAGTATGAGTAAAGGAAGCAACAATGTATTAGTATCGAGCACTAAAAGTGATGTTCCGTATGCTCGCCTAGTAGACTCATCTATCCCGCTAGGAAGTTCAAAAATCGACAGTGACTCAAAACTTAATAAAACAATTTTAAGTATACCTCAAATGGAAAGTAGTGTGTCTGATTCGAAACTAGCCCTCAGTTGTGGAATTAAAGATAATACAAATGTTATTGTTAGAAAACCGGTGACATCAGAAAACGACCACTTCGTCGTACCCAAAGTTCCGCCAAGAAGCGTCGCTGTATCTGATTCGCATTACTCATTGAATTCTCAGCCGCATGTAGAAGAAGCTATAATACATGAAGTTCAGCGCACAATATCTATAACTAGTGAAAACCATTCGGAGGCATTCTTTTCAGCAGACGAAGATATGTTCCCGAGTCGTTCATCAAGTTTGAAACACTCCTTTGGAAGCCGACGCAGTAATCCAAAAGAACAACCATCTTACACAGTCGGCGATAGCAGTAATGAAAAATGGGTAAATATGATGCCAAGATCCGATATGATAGATGGACCTGATACGATTAGCAATCTTAGTGCCGGTGTTCAACCAGATTCTGAGAGTGGATCAGTTTCGTCGAACTCATTCATATCCGCTATTTCTTCTCAAGAAGATATGACTCTTGTTAATTTACATATGCAAACCAATAAACCCATAGTAGATTCTCCCCTACTTATGTCTAGTTACATTAATAATTTACCTCAATATAGATGCTGTAATTGGACAACTTGTTCTTTGCCGACGGGAAGTGATGTATTCACGTTGCCTTTATTTAGAAGAGCTGACGACGGATCTTTAGTATATGTTGGCCAAAAATACTTACCATCGTTTGAGTTTACTGGAAAGGTGCAAACATTAAAATTAATTTCAAAAAAAGATGGACACTCTAGTCAAAATCAACACGGTCCATACTCAAACCTTACTCCACATTTTAATTCACAAATCAAAGCCCACCCGTATCCACAAGCGTGGTGGGACCTGCAGCAAAATGTACAGGACAATCAGGAGAATACTACAGACAAAAGTTCAACTTCAACAGTTACCACGACGAGTGACACTAAAAATGGATTGTTTGTCAAGTTGCGTGGTGAAATCGATATCATGTTAACGCCGCTTGTTTTAGAAAGCACCCAAAAATTTGTAGAATCTTTAACTCCAGTGTTAGCTAATATTCACCCTATAACGGTTATTAACCACTTACGATTACTTTGCATATCATCAGTAGAATCGTCAAATATACTTAAACAGAAGCAGTATGTACTAAATTGGCTGCCACAGATGCAAGCTCGTAACGAGTCTAGTATTATAATTGAAAAAGATGATAAATGCAAGCTGGCTACAATCCCACACTCCAATGTTTACGAAGAGACGATTTGTGATCAATTCCAGGCCACAGTCACCGTACCTAAAGTAAATATAGTATTCGTGCAGTCATCAGTTGTCGAAGATATGATATCCTTCTCCGCTCTCGACAACATTCAAGATTTGACGTGTGTATCTTTATTTGGAGTATCTGTGGAGAATATCGTGGCAAAATATACTAGTTCGAGGAAAACATTGGAGTCAGTACAATTATACTACCGGCCGACTCTTCGAGCTCTGGGCAGTAAAAAGTCATTTGGCATTATGAAGGGTCCCCGAGCGTTGATTCAGTCTTCGGGGTCTGGCAGGAAACGAGGACCAGAAAAAGGTGAACCAGTGTATATAGAGACGTCACAACAGCAATGTGAAGATACTACAGTTGTCTTGAATATTGGTAAGTGCCAGTTTATATATGTTTTTTAATTTGATTTAATATTTATGCCTGGAAAAAATATATTACACAATTCTCTGCAAAGTATATAAATATAGTAATATAATTTTATAGTTGTATATGTATAGTGAAGAACAATAATATGTACACAAACTTATTTACTTAATATTTACATGGATTGAAATCACGAAAAATATATTAGAATAAAACTTTGTTTTTCCAGGTAAAGTCCACGGGCAGTTGAGGAGGATACGTAATGAATCTTCACAGCTAAAGGATGCTACGATAACTGGTATACCTTGCCAGCACTCTAAAGTTTCGTTCAAATTTATTAGAGCTGATGCCTGTCCTAAAGGGTGTGATACTATGGTAACTAATGTTATTGATGATTGTTTAATATATTTTACAAGTTGTTAACAATATTTACTTTATTATAATTTTTTTCAGGGCTGTCAAAATGGAACAGCAGAAGGACAAAAAGAGAATTCTATTGGTTACATTATGTTTGAATGTGGGGTTGAAGGAGTATCCATTAAAGTGTCTAAACATTCCCAATCTCACAAACCTAATGAAGAGAAAAAATCAGTACGAACTGATAGCGAAAGTTGCAGAGAATCAGTAAAGTCTGCTGAAGAATTGAAGCCGGATAAAGAAAAAACTAAGGGTATTCGGACTTCTGGAATTGAAGAATTGTTTAGGAAAAGGGAGTCTAGTTCAAAGCCTAGTACTCCAAACTTGGGTAATGCTCAGCCTCCGCCTGTTCCGCCTGAAGCCACAACTCCAGGACCTGATGAACCTTCTAATGATAGCTCTGCGACGGTGGTACCTGTAAAAGATAGTGGAAACACCTCATCTTGTTCAATCGACTTGAAGATTGTTTGGTTTAATTTCGCTGCTCCACCTAGGACTCCTATTACGAAGAAAATTGATTACACCAGGTATTTTTTTATTTTTACATTGTAACATTTTGGACAATAAATGTAACTATATCTGAAAGTAGGTAAATTCTTAGATATGCACATAAATTTTTCAATGATATTATTTTGTAGGTGTGATTTTTTTGTATTCTACATTTTTATCACCAAAATCTCTCTAATTATCACTCGATATAAAGATAAATCTTAAAGCTAAACACAATTATTATTGACAACCTTTGCCAGGCTAGACTGGAACCTTCTTAGCACGGCCTCCCCCGCCATCAACGCATGGATGAACCCCTGCAACCGTCTCGGCATCCGAGTGGTGGCGCTATACAGAGCGCGCGCGCGCCGCCTCGCCGCCACTGCCGCCAGCCTCATGGCCTCTGCGCTTGATAGAGCACCTAATCATACTCTGCCTAAGGTACATTGTATTTTATAGGTGATGTAAGGGTAATGGATTTTTTGAATAAAAATTATTGCAAATTGATACAATTATTGAAAGAAGATCGACTTATAACATATCAACAAATGGGGAAAATGCTGAAGATAAATCAAGTCAATGACAGGTTACATTAAATTCTTCATGATTAAAACCTTGTACAACTGGTGCTACAGAGCCCTAAAGTTAACAAAATTAAGTATGATAAACTTAGAATTATACTAAAAATCAAAACTTGCATTCTGACGCAAGGTTTGTTTTTTTTAAACCAGTTTCTGTTTCTAATCAGCATCTACAAAACTGATTGAACAAGCCTAATATTAACAAAATTATGAACTTTCGTACGAAAATTCACCATTTCCAGAGCCGCTACGGTCGTCACACGCCCATGGCAAAACAACTTCGTGAAGAGCCGTCACTACAATTATGCGCGGTTCTACTCCGCTACGCATTGCAGGCGGACGCGGCCGCGGTACAGGCGGATCTCGCTGAGAGACACTTGCCCTCACTCTCTACATTAAGACAGGTAGGCATTGTATGTACGTGCTGCATGTGTGAATGTGTGCGTGTAAGTGTGTGATGCGCGAAATGAATAATTAAAGTATATTCCACATAAAATGCACATGTTTAATGTTTATTTTATGTGCAAGTTTCATGATAACTAAATCTTTTCTTTTATAAGGGTGTGATTGTACTCACGCGACAATGGAAGAACATCTTGTACACACCGTTACTTCTGGAACACAATTACAAGAGTAAAGTCATGAAGCCTCTTAACGTCACTTTCGCACTGCCTGAACTACTTGAGGTATTTAAATTTTGGTTGTTTATGTTAATTCGTGGAACTATACATATTTTGTAATATGATATTACTTGAAAGAAGTTTAGTATTGGAAAGGTGTAATTTTTTTTGGAAGGTTTTTAGATAAAGTTGAAATTTGAATACAGTAGAAATGTAAATATGATAATACATTATTTATTTTAACCCAACTTGACCCTTACATCAACGAAATTGTTTTATTTTATTTATAAATTTAATACGCATCTAAAAGTACTATATATTTTTACTATGTATATTACTTTGCAATGCTGGAAAAGGCTTGAAGATGAACAAAACCAATTTGCTATATTATCCGTAAAAGTGTTTTGACTGTATTTACAAAAGTTAAATTTTACGTTAAACGTAAGTTTCGATTTTTTTACTACAACAGACAGTTGACAGCATAATTTTAAATATAAATAATATCGTCTTTAGAGCATAAATAATATTTAGTATTTATTTCAGGATTCTGTGGAGGGTTGGCAAGAATATCAATTCGACAATGAAGGTTTAGATGAGAACTGTCTTCTCTTGAACATGGATGTGGAAAAACTAGATACTCAAATTCCGAGTAAGTGTCAATTTATTATAGAGAAATATAAATTGGGTTGAAAATGTTTATGTATTTGTGAATGTCAATATTGTGATTGTGAAACATGAATGTGAATTATGGAATAAAAATAAGTCGAGTTACTATATACAATTACAATTATTTACGGTATTTTTTATACATCAAAAATTTAAATTTTTATTATATATTTAAAATTTTAATTTAAAACGCTTAATTTAAGGAACCAATAAGTGGTTGCAAAACTGTAAGCGCTGCAAAATTTTACCTGATTTTGAGTGTGTGGTATAAAGCAAACAGGTTCAAATCTGTAATGAGATAATACAAAAATATCTCTTATTTAGCTCTGCTAGTAAAAAATATACAAAAAATATAACAAAATAATATTAAATTAATTCTTACTGATTTATACGTTAATATCAATATTACACATTACAAAATTAATATAATTATTTACAAAGCGAGCGCAGCGACGGCGACGTCTCGCCCGCACTCGTACCCGTCCACGCCGCCGTCCGGTGCGTACAACACCGCACGCTGATATGGCCTCTGGTGTTTTTGCTATAAGTGTTCTTTTTGTTTGCACGTTTGTGTGTTTTTATTTATCCGAGCTAGTTGCCTTGAACGGTTTGATTGTGAAATTTTTGTCTTCTTGTTAATAAAAGTGTGAATTGCTTTTAATGATTTTTTTAAATAAAATGTATTTTTTTTGGGATCATCAGCATTTTTGCTTTGGTTGTGACGTGTTTATCTATTGCTTACTTGATGATTTAATTGTTGTTGTTAAAAAAAAATCTTAAATAAATAAATAATTTTACTCGAAGTAATTTATAATATATATCTATATAGCAATCTATATAGTAAAAGTCAATATTTTTTCCCTGTTAATTAATAGATGATTTTTTTTAAATGTGCAAAAGTAAGATATATAATTCTAGCGTGTCTTATAAAAACAAATAAACTATCTTTCCTGTAATATAAAATATATAAATGATTATTATATAATATTACAATACTGCATTGTATTCAATATGTCTATAATAAAATAAGTAAATAGTACTCATTTTACACCAACATAACATCACTTTTCTTTGCCGTCACTGTGTTTTTCATGTATTTTGTGTCACATGTATTTTACACTTTTTCACGAATATTTTGGTTGAGTTTGCTTATATTTTCATTTCATTTTCGATTGCATTGATTGATAGAAAGTGCGGTGTTTGCGACTTTTTAATTTTACATTAGATTGCATAGTTATCATTCGCATTGAGTTGTTATTATTTTTTACATTTCTTTAATTGCCATATTTAATTATTTCTTAAGCTACATTTCTATGGTTCATAGTCATGATGTATGTATATATTAAACTTTATGTCAAGAATATTACATTTAAAAAAAAGTATTGTTATAACATATGTAATATTGTTTTTATTATGAATTAGTGAATTCATACTTTTTTTGACTTCTACTTGTTTTAATATATTTAATATAACATTTTCCAGTTCATAAAATTTAAATGATTTAAGAGTTCTTTCATTACTATGTTATTTTGAAAATAATTAAAGTGATTTTATACAGTGCGAGCGGCGCAAAGCAGTCGCGCTAGCCTAGTGTTCCCGTCGCTGCCTTTCTCCACTAGAAAGACTCCTTTCCAGGACGATGCTATTGCTAGTGAGCTATTTTTCTTAAATGTTTGAATTTGTACACTTAGATTTGTTTCATATGAACTTACTTTAAACGTAGCAGGAATCTAAGGGAAGATTCACTCTATAGTACCGGTCACAGTGGATTCTCGGTTCGATCTCATATAAGAATATGATCATCAGAAATATTTTTATATGGGTGATTGGACCGGAACAATAGTATGAATGCTCTCACTGTTTCTCATATAAGATTCTTTTTCAAAGTGTGTGATCGGACCGAGAAAGAAACGTAACTGGTACTACAGTGTGAATGCTTTCTTGCCTTTTAGGGATTCGGAATATATTAAAGTTAGTCCTTAATAAAAACACTTTCGAAGATATTAAAATACTTTTGAAGATATTAAAGTTAATAGTTGTATTATTATTTACATCTACGGCCTCAATGATAGAACTCTCTCTACAATCTTTTATCCGACCTCATTGAAATATAATTATTTCTTGAAAAAAAATGAATCATACCGAAATATAGAATTGTAAAAGTATTTTAGCGTCCACAGTTTAATTTACTTAGTTTCTTACTTTTAAACAATCTTGTAAGACTAGAACGAGCGTCGTAGGTGTAAGTACTAGACGATGAGGAATAATAATAACACTTTATTACACATAAAACTCTACAATTTGTCATTTTGGTGAGGTATATATTATTTTGACATCAAGACACTAAGATAAAGGATATTACTACTTTTTTTGTTTTAATTGTTAAATATGTTCATCGTGGAAATGATCTCCTCCGCAGTATTTTATTATTGAAATTATTTTCTCTCCCTTATTCTGCTGAACATGAAGCGTGGCCTTGAGTGTTGAAATATTTTGATGCCTAATCTGAAACAAAAAAAAATATTAATTCCGATATATGACTTACAGATTATGGCACTCTAAAAGAGGATCTGCCGACAGTGGGTTCGAATCCGTCGCTGTACTCTCAGGGCAGCCACGACAACATCGCGAGTGACCGCGCGCGCGAAGACCTCTACCAGTGGATGGCGAAGCAAGAGCCTATTAAAGTGGTTAGTTATTAGTGTACTTTTATTTATTCCATTAGATAAAAAAAATAAAGCTCATGGAGGACCATTGACGTGACAAGTACGACGCAACATCAGTGGCGCTATTTCAGATGCGGTTAAAATAATGAGTAAGCACAAACAAAAACAAAGCCTAATAATTTTTTACCAATTACCATTAACCTTTAACATTATATTTCCAGGAAGCTAAAAATAAGAAGCCGATGATCCCAGCGGGCGCCATGAATCCGCGCGCGGTGGCCTCGCTGCCGGCGTGCAGCCTGTACCCGCTGCAGGGCTCGCTCATGCTGCTGGACGCGCACCTCGTGTTCCAGCCCCTCCTTGCCGCACTCGGCGTGTCGCCGCACCAGGTCGCGCAAGGTATGTGAACACACGCACTAATTAGGACGCACATGCGATATCTTGTGATGATAATACTACTAATTTACATTTTTTTTTGGTAAATATATTTCACATTTAAAAAAAAATCTTAGTGACGTCTATGATTTTGTATAAACAATATTTTAGTAACTATCAAAAACTGTTCCAAAGTTTTGATAATAAGACATACTTCGAAATCAGTTTTTTTTTATTTATAGTAATATAAAATTTATGTAATTTTTTTATAGGAGAATCAAAAGGCAAAGGTGTGGGAGCAGAAGCGGGATCCGGCTTGGAATCCCTCGGGTCTAAATTATCTTTACTGGCGTGGGTTGACATGTTCCGCATAGACATCGTTGTGGGAGAACTGGCAAGAGACCGCCGACACCAGAGCAAGAGTAAACGTGAGTTGGTTTTTATATTAAAAGTATGGTGGACGGAGTCTCTCTGCTTATCCTACTATTTGCCCAAAACATAACTCTAATTCAAAATTATTGCAACTTTTAACTAATTTTCTTTAGCATCACGCTGTAGCATGCTTATATCTAGGTGACAGAGGGAACCTAGTGTTAATACTCTATGTTCCCCATTTTCGGCCGAAGTCTGGAGGCATGGCATGCAATTTTACGCGCTTTGTTTTGATACCAGATTACCGAAAAAATGAAAATATTAGATATTTCCTCGAGTGGGAATTGAACACACAACCTGCCGCATTTACAGTTACACACTTGTGCCCTTAGGTCACGGGTGGCCCGTCTTAACTTAACTAATGATTTTTCACAACTTATGAATTTATTTATTAACACAGCCACCAATCCACCCCACATTGACATACCATCAGAAACACCAGCTTTCCTTTGCGAAAAGATCTCTATCGACGTGGACCTCAAGAAAGTGGCCGACATGGCGGTCGATGATCTCATACAGAGGCAAAACGTGTTATACATTTCCAGAGGGCAGCTCAAAAAGCATATTAGTACTATGCTTAACTTTAATATCAGCATACGATTTATATCGCAACAGGTAAGAGAAAAAAATGATTAAATTTCTATCATATTTGATCTGTGACCACGAAGTTTCAAATGTAGGCTTGATTAATCTTAACGCTTCTTCTAAAGTATAGCAAAATATTCGTTATTTACCGCAGTTCCATTTTGTTTGGAAAAATATGAGCATTTTATAAGGTTATAAGCTTCACTCAATTAGCCCCCAGCTTTGAATTGACACAGGACAAAAAATACCTACTAAGTGCTTTTGCTGTATAAAGAATAATTCTAAAATTACAATGGGTTTGTTTAACCAGGTGAACATGCCGCTGCTACGCCTCCTACATCAAATTAGCAACATGTACCAGAATGTGAAAGACACGCAGTGCGAGCTCCGCACTCAGACTAGTTCCTCGAGACGACACAATAAACACCCTTCAGGTATTCAAATATACGAATATAGTAAATATGATAATTATTTATACAGGTTCTAGAAACGGAACGGAAAACTAAAACGTAATATGAACTCATTTATAATATCAAACTATGGCTAAAGTATATGGTGAAATAAAAAATCCACTTTGGATAAATATTTCTGTATATTGTGAATTTTATTTTTCTAAATGACGCTGTAGCTGTTTAATTGTAAATATTATAGAAAAATATATTACATTTAAATATAGAAAATGGGAAAAACAAAAATATTTACTAAATATTTTTCTATTCCCCATTTTTTTGTAATGTTTTTGTAATTATACAAACAAAATAATAAGTATCTAAAAATTTTTTCTTATACTAATAAGGAAAATAAAATAGGAACACTATAAGTTATTTTTTAGCCTGCTAATTAGTTATAGAATTAAAGGTAATTCTATAGAATTACCCTATAATATTCTAATTCTATAGAATTATTTCGGAATCTAATTCAATCAATTAAGGAATTGTAACAATTAACTTTATATATTTTTTTCGTTGCTAGTATCCGATTTCCGCGAGACGGTGGTGAGCATGTCGTCCCTGGATAAGGACAGTCAGTACGCCACCCTTCCACCCAAGTGGGAGACGCCAGTACCCCCACCAGCACCGCGACCACGCCCGCAATCCTTCGCGCAGAAACTACGGTCTACGGGAAAGACTGTAAAGGGAAAACTGGGTTGGTAGTTTATTCACGCTTTATCCCGCTTATAGCTACGGTACAGAGGGGAATTTTTGTGATAAGACTCTCCATTCTATTTCGGATATTGTGTGTTGAGTGGTAGAGCTGAATGTTGTATGCGGGGACATCGAGCCCCGTAGGACATTTGGAAACTCCAGTTCATGGAAAAGACTGTTAAAAGAAAGCTGAGTGGTAGTTCGTTAGTACTACGTTAAACCAATCAATGTTATAATTTCACGCTTTATTCAGTATATTATACCGTTTTACATAATTATATAGTGCTATATTTACATTAATAATTAGTAATAATGACTAAGTGATCATAATTAATTATTACAGGCTACAGTTCACTGAACGAAGGTGCACACACACCGATGTTTACCACAACCGTATCTGAACCTGCACCCCCCGCGCCTCCACCCGCACCGGCCCCCGCTCCGGCTCCCTCAGCGGGGGCGCTGGCGCCTCGTTGCTGGCGCACTGTGTACTTGTTACTGGACTTGTATGCTAATATGCCTGACGCTGATACGATCACGCATAGGTATATATTTGTAGTTAACTAATATGCTATTTATAAAGTAATATAAAATAAAATTAATACTTTTTAGTAATGGTGTATAAGTTTGAACGTAGTGGGATTTGATCTTGCTCCTTCGTCCAAGCGCTTTTAGAACTAATCCATACGTTTTCTTGAAAACTAAGAACTATTGTGAAATTGCATTGTACATTGAACGATAGTGCGATTGTACCGTAAAGTATTAAAATAAAATATATTCGGGTAGTGTAAGTTCCCACTTTTCCGTTTCCCCTTGTGTGATAGAATATTTCTTTAATTAAATTTCAAATATAGAAATTATTTACACCTTTTATTTATCTTATACTTGTTGTAGCACGCAGCTTCGTTTGGGTGGGTTTTAAGAACTAATATGGAAAATCCGTTTCTCGTTCCCGCGCAAACACTGAATTTAAATTTTCTAAGTCCAGTATTTTCGTCTTGCGTTTTGTGCCCGTCATATGTGCAGATATATGTGACGAACGAATAAATTGTTTTATTACATTGATAACATTCCAGATTCTCAGTGTCAACGGAGTTGCCAGAAGCGTACAGAGGGCGCGCGCGTCCCAGCTCTCGTGAACAGAATGCCAGCAATTCCTCGTCTAGTGCCACTGGTATGGGCATTGTGGTCGTGGGTGGTGCGAGGTAAGTTTCACTTTAAATGTCTAGTTTAATTTATTTATCTTGTAATAAAATTACGATACGTCGCTGAGGTGGGAGGGTATAGATTTATTCTTTTATATAATTTAAAAAAATCGCAGGTTATTAATATTTTAATTTAACGTTTCTAAGTTCTCAACATTTTACGTTAATTGTGACGTTTTTTAAACGTTGCAGCTGTTTTACTGACGGCTTACGTGACGGCCAGAAGGACCAAAAAGTTATTATTTACATTATTAAGAGAGTTCGTATTCATTTAGGATCTATTACAATTAGAGTTGTTTTTTTTGCGTTCGTTACTATAACAATTTTTATTCGTTCGCATATCTTGTTATGTTCGGTTAGAGCAATGAATTGAGGCGTATTGCGTACGCATACAGTATATCAGACTTATATGAACAGAGTGTGTTAACACTATGTTTGGTCTGGTGGCAGGATCCATCGCACACGGCTGCTGGCGTCGCTGTCAGGGCTGAAGCTGGAGGCGGAGATCACGTCGCTGCAGGCGTCGCTGTCGGCGTCACGCGCGCGCCAATGGGCGCTCGGTGGCAACCTGGGCCGCACTGCCATCGTGCTGCTCGAGGGCGCCGCTCCTAACCACCAGTGAGTACCTCAGTGAGCGCCTGCGACATGTCGGGCATTCATCCAAGTGCCCGAGGTAACTCAGATTGAGTGGATTACATCATTACTATTAACAGAGATACAGAAATCCAATACAGAATGTTTTTAATTTAAACTAAATAAAAACATTGAATGTTGAATGTTTGTGAGAATGGATGTTTGTTCCATTTTATTGTAAAAATTACTGAACGGACTTATAAAATTTTACATTAATATGTTTACACGTAACATATTATATTCTACAACTTATATAAAGATTTTGTATAATGTGACTTTAATATAATAACAAGTAGTAGCGCTATATATTTGCTAACTGTTACGCTGCGTGCACGCGCAGGACAGTGGTGCGCGTGAGCGTGGGCAAGTCGCAGGCGCTGTACTCGTGGGAGCTCGGGCGCGCGGGCGCAACGGCGCTGGCGGCGGTTGGACCCGTACGCGTTGACCTGCCGCAGCACCCCGTCGCTCTGCACGGCGTCATGACGCGCTCCAGCAGACAGCTGTCCTCCACTCTGCAGGTGACGACTTATATGGATATATTTAAATATTCACTTGAAATAAAATAATTACTTTTGTAAAACTGTTTTTATTAATAAAGATTTACTTATATTATTAGTGTCCAGTTTTTCTTGTTCTAATTAATTAGTAAACTCAAAATGCATCATTGAATGAATGATATGAATATTTGCAGGAGTTGGGCGTGACGCGGACGTCGTCGCGGATGTCGCGCGGTGGCACTGGCGCGGTGGACGACGAGGAAGAGGGCAGCCCGCCGCCCGCGCCGCGTACCCCCGCGCCCCCGCACGCCGCGCCAGACCCCCTGCTACAGCCGTTGCAGCTGCAGTTCTCCATCATGCTGCAGGTCACCACACTTTCATGGGCTGTATACAAAAATAATAAGATTATTAATTTGATCGTCAACATTATCATATTTAGGCGATGACTCGAAACGATGTTAATAAGATAAGACTGAATATTGCACTCTTTTTTATGTGTATTAAATTTATTATTTTTACAGCCACGCGCCTTTCTTTAATGAAAAATATTTACAGAAATATATATAATATAAAATAAGAATACCAACAGAATGCTATTTGTGAGATATTACAATTATTTTTTAAGATAATATATTTAAGATCAATTGAAATAACAGAATCAAAAAGTACAAAACTAATTGTTAAGATCACCTTCATGAATATGCATATGAATTTAAAAAGATTTTTATTCATAACAGAGTCTCAGCGTGACAGCGGCGCTATTGCCATCTCTGCAAGCGCAGTACAAGATGGAGCAAGTTCAGAGTACTGGCGTGACGGCGGCACGTGCCAAGTTCACGGTGGACCTGCCGCAGCACTCGCTCAGCTTTGTTACTAAATTGCAGGTAGGATTTACTATAGCGAAAATTTTATAGGAAGGAAAGAATAGTAGTTTATATGGAACTTAAAAAATATATCAGGTGTCTAGAATTGAAACATCATATTTTCACTTTAGGAAAACTAACTTTCTGTTACTAATAATACAATAAAAAATTATAACATATTGACAGAATAGTTGGTAGATCGAAAGACAAACTGATTTACATGATAAAGGAGAAAAAAACATACGTATAATAAATTTTCACAATCATTTTATTTGTCTGCCTATATTGTCACATAGAAAGAAAAAGAAGAAGAATAGAATTCAGAAAAAAAATACCACATAGCTTAATGAATAGTTTTTTTAATCTTATAACAGGTAACAGAAGCTAACATCCCGGCGGCGGCGTCGGTCGCGCTGCCCGCCGTCAAGTGTAGGGCGCGCGTGCTTGACTGCGAGCCCCACGACCCCCACAATGACTCTGACCCTGATGCTACTAGAGGTAATTTGTTTATTTATTTATAATAAGGTAAAAATTTGATCTCGATTAAAAGTCCTAAATGTATTTATTTACGAATTTACATTAGCGATTTATAAATACGGTCCTAAATAACACACAAACTTTCCATTTAAGATTGGCAAAGAAGGTTTGACCAAAATTACAGTGGCTTTCATTACAACGATTAACGTTATTTCGTACAGCCATTTTTTCAATTCGGACCAGTAGTTACTGACATTAGCAACTTCAACCAAACAACCTCTGCAACCTGAATATGTTTCTATAGATATTGATATTGTTACAGCGGAACCCGAAGGCGTTGTGTTACGCGCGGGGCGTTACCTTTCCGCGACTGCAGATATTGGACTTTTTGAGCATACTTTGTCCACTGACCTGCTCAACCATTTAGTATTTGTACAGAAAGTTTTTATGAAGGTGATTTTTTGTTTGATAGAAAAAAGCGGTTGTTGAATAACATGTTAAAATTAAATGTATGTATTAATTTCAATTTTGTTTTAGCAGTAGGCTGAAATACTTAAATAATTAGGATCAATAGTTACAATAATTATACAAAATGTGTTTAAATAGCTAAAATATACAACTTATGGAATAATATTTTGTAAAGTAAAAGGAGGTTAATCGCTATCTTTGTGCAGGAGGTCAATGAAGTAGTGCAAAAAGTGTATGGCGGTGAAAAACCAGTGCCGCTGTGGAACGAAGAAGAAGCGTCCTCGTCTGCCTTTAGTAGAATATTGTTCTCATTATTAATAAGAATTAAGGTTAGTTGTTATTTAATTTTTACTTGAATGTTATTTTTTTGTGTAAATGTGGTGCGTACAAATATTTGTACAAAATAGTAAACTAACAAAAATCAATCACATATTGTTTATTATTACTAACTTTACTTGTTATGTTTGACACGTAAAGCATTATCATGAAATCTTGTATGTATATGTTTTAGATTATAGTAGAAGATACAGGAGATTTTTTTGACAATCTTATCAATATTAGGTAATTACGCATCATCTGGTGTTCTAATTGGAGAAAAGTATCAGCTTAAACATGAGCAAAGCAGATAACTACCACTAAAAATGTATATTCTCAAACAGCGTATCCAGCTGACGGCGACGACGCCCAGCAACTGCGCAGTGCGGCTGGAGACGGGCGCCGTGGAGCTGGAGCTCAGCAACCGCGTGCAGAACGTGCACCCGCACCCGCCCGCTACGCCGCACGGACTGCGCCTCTTCGCCCGCGCTCAGGTATCAGGCATATGAATGCGGAAAATTTTGTCTTTTACGTGCTTTATTGAAGATCTCCGGCCGCATCGGCTCAAGTCCCTTACTTCACAAAGACACGAAATAACCATTAAACAACTTTATCTTGTAATAATTTGCCATTAATAACTGTTAAATTTAAGCCTCAATCTATATATCCCAGAGGCCTTAACGTATTCTAAATCTGTACTGCATGCATAAGAATCTGCTCGGAAGAAACTCGATCTTAAAAGTAATAATTTGTGGGTTAACGGTTTCTTCGATTTATTCTAATATTTATTATTCTACTTAAGTAATATCTCTATTACTCAAGTCTCATCAAAAACTGCCCCAGTACTTGAACCACGACCGAAATACTTACTATTGTCATACATAAAGCTCAAATATGCTTTTTTTTTAATTTCAAAGGTGGATATAAAACTTAGTTTGGGACAGTTAATAAGGAACGCGATGTTCGAGGAAGCTGAGACGGAGTTCCAGCAATATGCATTCTTTAAAACTAGAATTGGTAAATATAATTATTTCAACATACATATTATATTTGTATAATAATAATTACTAGCATATTTACTCTGACTGTAAAGAGAAATGGAATTGTTAGTGTTTTAAGGGGCAAAGGAGGATGTGACGCAGCTTATACTAGTACCTGCTGACGCTCACCTCTGCTTACTTATGAATTTCTTTTGTTAAGCTTATTGAATTCCGGCACTCAATACGCTATATCTCGATTACGCTGTATTTCGGCGGGAAACGGACATATTCTTTCGGGCATGAGAATTGGCATTTTTCGTTTTACGCCGATAAAGCTAAACAAATGAAATTGCGGCTGACGACAAGTTTATTAATATATTTTTTTAATTTTAGCAATGCGTAATGCATTCCAAGACGAAATAGTATGCGAAGAGGACAAAGAGGTCGTCCTCATTACACTGAAAAGACCTCTCATCTTCATAATGCCGGTGGCCGTTGATAAGGCGATACTTGTGTGGCTAAATTATAAAAATGCCTACGAATACTGGAACGAGAAGAGAATGAGCTTAAATAAAGAAGTGCTAACTGCTACACAGCAAGTTTTTGAAAAGGTATGTAATGTATAGAAATATGTAAAGGTTTTAGTTAGTAAAAATTTAAAATAATAAAAATAATAAAATTAGGATTTGATTAATGTTTAAATCTTATATTGTTTATTTTTTAAGGTACAATTAACATCGAACATAGCGACTCCACACTTGAGTACTTTATTCCTACAACTGAATGTCGACGATATTGGCATATGCCTGCCTTTAAACCAGCCACCAATGGTAAGTATTCTGTTGATTATTTCTCCTTAAAACTTTATTCTAGAGACTAGACATTTAAAATTTTTATTAAAGTTGATTTTTATTTATTCTATAGTCTCTTATTTTTATTCTTTTATTATTATTGGAAACATATTATTTTATGAAAAATATTTTTTTTATTGAATTTATGTATCAAATGAATATTTATATATTAATACGTAGTTCTTAACTTAATACCACTCTGATAAGTCCTCCTTTTTTATTATATAATGTTCTAGGTCCCTTTTAGCTAAAAAATATAACCTAATTACTTCCATCGCAGACCCGTTGGGGAGGCACTCGCTATGAAGCAGACTCTCGCGGCGCAGTAGTAGTAACCCTAGAGAGTACCAGCATATCCGCCTGCAGTTCAGGGGCGCTCGTAAGCAAGGGCCGCTTTGTGGGTCTCTGTTTGCGGTTTGCGGACGACTTTGAGGCATCCCTGGATGATTGGAAACCCGCGCCCGGTGAAGCCTGTGTCAATGTGTGTTGTGTATCCGAGGGTACTTATGAAGTGTGTAGTCGGACTACTGCGGCTAAGCATCATGGTAATGATAATTTTATGTCTTTCTATTGATTTCTAAGAGTTAATTTGATTGTGCATTCAAATATTGGTAGGCCCTTTTAATACTGTGGGATGATATAAAACTGTAGATATGATTTATGTTGGTCCGATCTCATCTCGAGGTAAAGGGTTTTATTTAAAATACGTTTTTGTACGTTCTTAAAAGTCAAAATGCGGCGTTAGATACGCACGATTTAACCAGTAATATGTCGTAATTGAATGGGGAGTGAAAAATAAGGTATTTCACTATTAGTCATTATTTATCTATCCTGCTGCTTATACTAATAGTTATGTCTAAATATTTTGATTTTATTATTCCCTATAGAAAACGCAAAATGGTTCCTAAACGTATCGTGGCAAATGGAAGGTGTGGACATACATCTGGACGTGAATGTCGGCAAACAGTTGTCGGCACTCGGACATACTTTGACTATGCTCACTGGTGAGTTTTAAATTATGCTAAGACAAATATACAATTGTAAAAAGTAATCAATTAAATATTTGTAATAATTTTGTTATTTGAGAATACAACTAGAAAAGTAGGCTATTAAGGGTATTTTATGTTTTCTCTTTGTAGGTTTTGAAGAGGAAGATCCTCTGAAGATGGATTATGAAAGTGATTTAGAAGATGAGGCTGACAATAGCAAGGATTCACAGGTAAATTTATTTATTATATATATGGTTTATAATGAAGTTTTGGAGAAATTGTTTTTTACGACTATATGTTAATTATTTAAGATCAATTTAAGTTCTACTCATAATTCTTATGACACTTTCAATTAAAATCTGCGCAAAACATTTAATAATGCTTTAAAACTAAAATTAATTTGGTTCCCGCCACTTTTCTTTACTTTTAGATAAAGGACGATAATTTAAATAGGTCTTTAACTACAAAGTAAACTTTTATTGGCAAATAAATGCTTTTATATTTATGTGTACAATATAAATGTGTGCACACACAGGAGAGCATAGTGTTCCGCCGCAAGTACACGTCGCACTTGCCGGCGTTCGTTTTCGATCCCGCTCTGGACGCGCGTCAGCGCTCCAAGCTGATAGAGCGTGAGATGACGGAGCAGGCCAAGGTGATCAGTGACCTGCGCGCGCTCGGTGCCAGCCACGCCACCGTCGAGCACGAGCGACGCCGCCTCAACGACCTGGAGGCGCTCGCCTTTAAGGACTTTCGAAGGTTGGCCGTAATACTTTATACCAGATATAACAGCATTCGAGATTGAACAAGCAACAATTTTAGTGTATGTTGTGTGTTTTCGCAGAGACATGATCCAGAAGTTGCGTCGTCAAAGCGTGCGCGCGTCCTCCATCACGAAGGGCAAGCTGGGGCTCGGCTCCAACCGGTCACACTCTTTCGTTTCACCGCCAGCTCACCACGACTTAGATCAGTTAGTACATTAAAATATACTTAATGTACTATTATTTGATTTTATAAATAACTTATTATTTATCGTCCTTGTTGATTTAGTCCGATGGGAAGAAAATTGAAAGTTACATGCTATTATCAAGAATCACCAGAACTTTCCTTTATTAATTATTATATTTCTTTTTTGACAAGCTTATCGATAGGTGTACAGAGAGACAATCTAATTAAGGCTAGTTTTTTTAAACTAACAATGGGCTGAGTTTGTTTGGTTAATTAAAACTTTTTTGTTTATTTGCTTAATACTGAAGAATATTATAAATGTACACAGGGTATCGGAACCTTTAGTCGGCCTGGGTGGCCTAAGTGGTCTCACCGGTCTAGGCGCACTAGGCATGTGCGTGGGCGAGGCTGGCGAGTCTGGTGAGACATTGCTACTAGCGGACGATGACACGCGCCTCGCTGATATTATTGAGGGCGCGTCTTGGAGCTCTGCTGATAGTGATCCGATAGCTAGTTTGTATTATTTTTTATCAATAATATTAAAATTACATTAAAATTAAATACATTATACGTATTTAAGCATAGATAAAGCATAGATTTTGTAAACAAAGACAAAGGAAAGAAAGCGATTATAGTTTTCGGTCTTATTGTCTAAACATTTAAGAAATATTTCTTGCTTCGTGTTGGATTTTATAAAAATACTATATTTATGTAATATTATATTTTATAGGCGTTCCCGCGACGGGTCCGTCACGCTCGTGTTCCTTACGTGCACGCGACCGTGAGCGTGACTCCCGCGAGGGACGTGACGGACGTACGCGCGTCACGTTCCAGGGCGGAGTGCAACGGCAGAGCTCCTTGCCGGCGCCGTGGCCGCCATCTATGCACACGCACGATGGAGACGACGTTGAGAATGGGTAAGTGGTTGCTAGTAATATGACGTCTTATGTTTGAAGGCAAGCTGTACAGAGCAGTGATTATCACCGGCGCCGCGGATGGTGGTTTGTTAGATACAAATTCAGGTGGAGAGGATATTTAGAACCAGTAAATCGTTAGTTGTAAGATAACGTGACGGCATTGACGCGTAATGGAGATGGCGAGTTACGTGAGGGGCTTGTCGTGATAGCATAAAAAATTCTTTTTTTATATATATTCTATGAATGTTATAAATAATTAACGTCCGGAAAGATCCTTATAATCTGTGAAACAATGTTAAAATATCATGAACTTCATTAAGATATATCTTATAAATGTTGGCCAGAACTTAATATATACATTCGCATCAAGCTTTTTTTGATTACACGACATATTTTTCTATACAGGTCTCCACCCGAAGCTCCAGATCTTCCTCAATCAGAGAGCAAGCAGAGCAAAACGAAGACAGCGGAACCCAACATCGATTTCGAGCTGGACGTGAAGGTGCACATCAACAGCGGGAAGTGCGTGCTGCATACTAAAGACGTTGCAGGTCATGAGGAGATGAAGATGTATGTATACTTTACGTTCTGAAGTTCCTGATGTACACCGCATAGCAGGAACTTCAGAGATAACCTAATGTTAAGAATTCGAAGTTATGAAAAACGTAACATAAACATACAGATTACCCTAATTGAATAACTTAAAGGTACGAGATGGATACTACAACGTGAGGGACATGAGAGAGATAAACCTAAAAACTATACGACCTAAAAAGGATATCTCTATTACTTCATTTTCTTTATAAAAAATTTGAGATTTAAAAGATGTTCATATATAGTAGTTCACACATGTTTATATTACAGCGGTACTAGCAGTAAGTCCCGTGTGGGGCGTTCAGCGTCAGGGGGTTTAGACGCGAGACGCGCTCGCCTACCGCCGCCCCCCGACATTACCGTGTTTCAAGTACCTGGATTACAGCTTAAGGTATAACTGAGAAAGAATTTTTTTATATATATTTTTTAAATTTGTTTTTTACTTGCAATCCGCGATATATCACTGTTTACTAATTCAATAAATATAACCATCTCATAAGTACATTTTGGGGTATGATAGTCTTGAAAAAATTGGTAAAAAAACAGCTTCATACTTTTTCTCGCATAACAGAGAGAACACACAGTTTTTCCACTTTCCACCCATATTTAGTAGTGTTAAGATCTTCCGTTCCTCACTTCCCGCCGAAATTTTCGAGGCTTTATATGTTGAGTGACCGAACTCGATACCAGGCTTTTGCCTTGGTGACAGAGCGAAGAAATGAAAAAATAATAAATAATAATTCATTTCCTCGTGTGGAGATAGAAATCACAACCGTCGCGTTACAGTCACACACTTGTGCCTGATATAATGTTTTATTTTACATTTTATTATTCTAGTAAATGTTACGTACCATTATTATAATTTACACAGGTACACTACGAATCTAAAACACTACCCGAGGAGTCAGTATCACCGCAAACAGTGCCCAACCTCCCATTAAATCCCAATCGCAAAGTTGGCACAAAGAAAGCTGCCCTCTTCGCCTGGATCACTTTACAGAGTATACCTGAAGAAACTATCATCAGTCCTCATATATTAGAGTTCTTGGAGCAAACGCTGGAGCCCATACCTACCAAGGCGTCGTTTACTTCTACGCCTGGTATGTTGTTATTTTAAAGTGTTGTTTTTTTATGTTTATATTTGATTCTAACATTTTCCTTATAAAAATCGCATTCAGTGTAGGAGGTTTCAGGAGAATAATGTAAATGTGGTATATAAATATTAATCAGACATTTTCAAAAGTAATAGTAAAAAAAGAAACGAAATTTATTAGAAACTATTCTTATATTTTCTCACTGATTTCTTATTGATTTATACTAGCTAGAATAGAACTATAATCTTTTATGTTTAACATAAATTTGTATGTTTATATGACTCTACTAAAAACTAATATGGAATATGAAGTAGTTTTTAGTTAATTTTCAATATGAGTAAGTTTTTATTGAGTAGGGTCTGCTATGGTGCAGCCATAGTCGAATTATCACATTGCTCTCTACCACAACAGAATCAGAAACCGGTCCACGCAATCGCACCAGCGCCGGCCCGACGGAGGGTGAGACGGGCGCGGGGGCGGGGGCTGCCGCAGAAGCGGCGGAGGGCGGCACGTACCCATACGTGTACGCGTCGTTCCCGGTGGATGTGATCGTGCACTTCCACACGCGCCCCTCCGCCTTCCGCTTCAGCTGCCTGCCCGCGTCGCGCGTGGAATGCCTGCTGCAGCTGCCCAGCCTGCAAATCGTGTTCAGCTCCAAGCGGGCCGATGAGTGAGTCGCTATTGTTATTAATTTTATTATGTTTTATGATACGTGTATACTATATATGCAAATATATTTGCATTACATTGTGGGTAAGCATTTGATTGTCAAAGTGATGGTTGTCTCCGCCCTATTGAGAAAATATACTGTTAAGAGATTACCTTACTAGAGTACATCCTCTATATATACCCTATATTCTTTCTCCCTTTATATTATACGGGAAACTAGAACATAAATTTAATTTAAAAATATATATATATATATTATGATACTTTTTTCTTATCCTCATCCAGAGAAATGGCAGAACCGGCAATAGCAATGGGTGGTCTAAGCGTAACAGGTTGCTTAGCGGATTTCTCCGTGTATATATTCCATCCCTACGGCGGCAAAAAGTCCAGTTTAAAGGAAGCTCAATGGTCCCCCCTAGCTGATACCGAGAGAAAAGATTCACTATCAATTAATGTGGAGTTTGTGAAATTCCACCTGTCTAGATTCAGGAAATTGGATTTTCAAAGTGATCAGGATCACTCGAAAGCGACTGTTAGATTTTCTAGTGAGTTTCCGCTTTTTTTATTTCCTTTTAATAAGCTGAATTAATTTAAGAAATTAATTGAATCTTATAATTGTTTGGTTGGAACATTGTTACTAGATAATGATAGTAGTGTATAGTGTGGAATTTAAAAGATATAACCAAAAAAAGATAAACCTTTTCTCTTGCTTATCAGACTAAATATTAATTATAGTTATATTGCTTAGTAATATAGTTATATTGCTTTTTTTTCGTTTTATACTACCAATAAAAATAATAAAATCAACTACAGATAATCAATTTGGAAGTTAAATAAGAAAAGTAAAGCTAAAATTAAAATTATTTTTATACACTTAGCCATCGTGGACGTGGGCTCAGCGTGGTTTAAGTACGACATGCGACGTCTCAGCGAGATCCTCGCGTTCCCTAAAGCGTGGTACAGGCGGAGTATAGTGCGGCGACTGTTTCTCGGAGATGTGAGCTTGCAGCATCCGCATCAGCAACATGGACATAAGTGAGAGGGAATGATTATTAAAGAATGATTTATTGAAATTCTATAATGTAGAACATTATTTTTCTTACGGCGTTGAGTTACGCCATTTAAGACCACGGATTGTCTCGATAAGTGTTCTTAATTCCTTCTACTTACTCTACTTTATACGATTTTTTCATCTTTGTTTTATTTAAATTAATTTATCTCCATATACTTTAATAATAAATAAACTTTTCACATATATTTTTATTTTAGCTCAACCGGCAACAATGTGCCGGTATCCCCGGTACTTCCACAAAGAGAAAAAAGTAAGACTGCTGAATCACAGAAGAACAAAGGTAAATTAGAAAATATCGTATGCATTACATTTAATGTTATTTGTTTGTAGTAAAATTAATTGGTTAGATATTTGATTTGCATGGTAAAATTTTGAATTGAATCTTTAAAACAGCTTATATATATATATATATATATATATATATATAAAATATATATATATATATAAAAATGACAGTGTGACTTGTAGAATACAGTAAGTATATTATGATAAAAAATTTAGAACAGTGCGTGTATTTTGCAAGCAAAATATTGCATTGATTTATTGGTTTATATTACCAAAATTTTATTTATTGGTTTATATTACCAAAATTTTATTCGCGCTGTTTGCGTGTTCCCCAATTTGCCCAATTGTATTTCTAGTTAATCACATTTGTAAGCGTTATGCATGCAACATATTCTAAGTGCTTGAGGTGACTCCCTCTGGTACAGTGCGTTATATCGAAATGAGGAGTTGTAATATAGTTCCTCGTTAATAAATTACCCACAGAGAGCAAGTCGGAGGGCGCGGCGTGGGAGACGCTGGTGCTGTTCGCGGTGAACTTCGAGCGGCTGAACGTGCATATGAACATGGGCAACGTGATGGGTAACGTGAGCTGGCAGTCGCGCTCGCTAGGCGCGCGCGGCCGCCTCAGTATCGGCAGTGCGCGCCGCCGCCAGGTGGGCGGCAGCGTGGCGCTGGGCGGCGCGGCGCTGGAGGCGCGCGGCGGCATCGTGGGCGGCTCCATTGCGCTGGCGGGCGCGCGCCTGCATGCGCACCTGCAGCAGGAGCCGCCCGCGCACGTGGCCGCCGCGCGCCTGTCCGCGCTCGAGCTGCGCCTCGACTACATGGGCGCGCCCGCGCTACTCGCGCGCCTATCGCGCCCGCATGCCGCGCTGCGCGATCGCTGGCAGCCGCCGCCCGCCACGTTGCCACCGCGCACGCGAGCGCACGGTACGTACATAGGTTTGATGTTCACTCGGATGGAAAAATCTCCCCGCTCTGATAAAAAAAACAAAGCGCAGTAAATTAATATCTCTTTACAGAGCAAAACTTTGGTTTTTTAGGGTTCCGTATACAAAGAGTGAAACGACTAACTAACTAACTTACTAAGATTCCGCATACATTACATATATATAAAAATATACAGTTCAGCTTACCAAGTTAATACTTTTTTAATTAAAGGTACCCTCACATGGCAACAGCTTCAGGTGCTAATGAGTCGCAGCACTACCCCCGATCTGTTAAAAATGCAACTCAAACTGGAAGAGTTTTTCACGCATCAATTCAAATCCGGCAAGCGCGTGTTTTCTTCATTACACTCTACGCATCATAATGGACAAAGCTATGCACATCGGAGTAAAGATAAGAGAGATCGTAAGTATTTATAAATAATTGTTGAAAAAAATGCAACTATAATTTTATGATCATGTGAAAACTAAGTTATTGTATTATTAGCTTTAATTATTTTTTCGAGCTTAATTAATTTTAGTCGGCGTAGGGACACAGAATGTGACTGTAAAACCAACTGGTTATGGGTTCGGTCCCCACTCGAGGAGATGAAATATTTATTTAAATTTATATTTCCATTTCTAAGCTCTGGTGTCGAGGCAAAGCGCGGCGTTAAATTCCCTCTGCCTACCCTGCTGTGTGTGGGATACAGCGTAAAGCTGATTTTTTATTTGCTTTTATTTTTTTGTCATTGTTTTTTTTTTATTTAAAAATATATTATACATTTATTCTCTTAAAACTTGCCTACTACGAGACGCTACACGAAAGGCTACTCTAATTATCTACAACTAGATGGCGCTGATCGAAAGTTCTTTGTATCTGAATCACGCTATCGACTTGTATTACTAAAAGCATAAGAAACGCAAAAATCGGAAATTCAAAATATCTCTGGTTTCCCTTCAAAACGCACAAATCTTTCGCCTTTTACTAAAGATTTCCGTGGAGGGGAACACTCAAATGAGTCTTTCATATTTTTGAAAATCTTGCTTTATAGCAAGATTGTAAAATAATTCAGTAATAATTGTGTTATAATTTATAATGCTATATAAAAGTAACTATATTTAAAAAACAACTTGATAAAATTATGTAATTGATAACAACTTACAGAAGCACCACCACCCACCTCTGGCACTGGTAGTAGCGGGACTAGTGGTGATGCCCCACAATCAGAGCTCCGCCACCACCGCCACTGGCAACGAGTGTTGCAGCTGGTGGCTAACGCCCCACCACATCTGTATAACCATAGTCATGGTAAGACACGAACGGAAGGGTTTAAGTTCAAAGTTGGGCAACAAATTACTCACATTACAAAGGATACAGTTTGTGAGGATGGATACTGCTGAACTGATTTAGATAGAGAAACTTTACAGTAATATAGCTTTATATTTAAGAATTATATATAGACTACAGCTTAATTAAAAATCCAATTTAATTAATAGTCATAACTCATAAGCCTTCATGGCGTTTCAGTGTAAGCAAGATGATTGTGGGTTCGATTTCCATTCTTCGAAACTAATTGTTTTCGTTTCCTCGCTGTGATAACTTGCGAAAACATGCAATATATTATATAATTGTGGCGGAAAGATGAGAACAAAATGCTTTGACACTGAATTTACCCCACGCACCCTGCTCTGCGTAGGCGTTCAGCAATTTAAAAAAAAAAATTAAAAAGTATTACCATTTCATATTTTTTCGTTAATAATATTTCTCTTACAATATAAATAGTACATACGTAGCGTAATATTACGTCTAATGATTCATAATTTTTTACACGGGATTAAATGACACCTGCACAAAAGAATCGCACCCACTACCTATTTTAAGATCATTTTCCTTCAGGTGGCACCGTGCTAGGGGGCACACTAGAACTTCAAGGCTCTAACATATCACTAGCGTGCTTCCACGGGAACAGTCTAAAGGCCAAGTCGTGGGCACTCTTCAGTTTAAAGGACCCGTGTATCAGCTTTGCCACTGAAGCACAGCAGATTATAAATGATGAAGGTAATGTTTATAATATGTTTTCCGCTTTTTAGTTCCTCTGTGGGAAATTTTGTATTGATTAGCAGAATTCAATAACTTATAACGGAGGAATTATAAGGGACTTTTTAATGAAATAATTGTGTTCAGCCGTAAAGGAACAAAGTTGATCAAGTTAAATATATTTTTTTTTGGACAGGATAGTACTCTGGACAGGATACTACTGGCTCTCATAAAGCACGTCTTTGAGTTTAGCCACTCAACACGCATTGTCCCGAAAATTAAGCAGTGCGTGAGGAACGCTGTGTCTTGTGACATTAGGTCCATAAATTTAACAAAAAAGAAAATAAAATTACCAAGACTTAGTCAGAATATTTATTTCGAGACAGAAACTTTCTCAACGCAATTTATCTCAACAGGATCACCTGAAGTGCACGCAGTACAAACCCTCACAGCCAGTCTCGGTGGAGCCCTAAACACGGAGGGTACTCCCGGCGCCGCGGGTACAGCGGGCACTTCGGGTACAGGCGGCACCGGGGGCACGGGACACCAGTCGCTGGGCACGGTGTGCCGCATGACCCGCACGGTGCTGTTCCCGCCGCAGTTCAAAACATTGCATGAATGGTTTCATTATGCGTTCGCTGATAGTGAGATTGATGGTAATTGTTTTGATTCTTTTTTTTGTGATTTGTGAGATTGATGGTGGTTATATTAAAAATAATATCAATCACACACAAGCAGATAAAAAATAACAATATATTAGAAACTTTATTTTACTATATTTTCTTTATTTATTTAGATACATATACATATGTATATATTTAGATTGTTTTTTTATTAAAAAATTCCACAGTTCATATTTTGTATCACAAATCTATGCTAATTGCATTAAATATAATTACCTAATAACTTTACCAATAAAATTTAATAAAATGTTAACTCTATATTTTACTTCATTATTTTCTTAGCCATCGATCAATTCCCGTCACTGGAACGAGAAAACACGGGCACCACCGGCAGCACCAGCAGTGCTGGTAGTGCAAGCACAAGTACGACGGGCACAGGTTCAGGTCCCGCGTCGAGCACGATGAAGTCGACAGCTCAGCACACTAGGGAAGTGATATTTGCATTGCCGGCGCTGCAGATGCATCTCAGGACAAGTCATCTACAAAAAGAACATCCGCCCACTGAGAATGGTATGATGAGTTGCTTTAAATAAACTGAACTTGGAATATATATTGTTAATTTTTTTATTAAATAATAATATAAATGTTTTAAAATAGTTTATTTATATTTTAAGTTAGAACATTTCTTTCCCCACCCACCATTCAATTTTTGTAATTTATTTTCCTCAGACGAGAAGCCAGTAGTGGAATGCAGTTTCATAACAGAGTTTGAAGACCATATATTCGTATCGGTGGATGCTGAGGCCTTCCTGTTCTTACACGATCTCATATCATCTTACATAAAGGAAAAAGAAAGATTCGTAAGTGATTTATTGTATACATGATATTTTTTTTAAATTAGATAGTGTGTGATTAAACTAAACAAATACTGATGCTTAAATAATAAATAACAATATACATTTGATTTTGTTCTATTAATTATCACTGTATTGTGTCATGTAATTAGTAATTAATAAGAAATACATGAGAATCTCACTAATCCAGCAGTATTAAATACCACAAAACCGAATTATTGGATTTTTTAGGTTTTTATTAAATGTAATCTTACTGTGTTTTAAAATAATCTCTTATTAAAAAAACTATTTCTCGATTCTTTGATGTGAGAAACGATGTATTATTTTTCTACATAATACTCAATTCATATTTAACTTTTCAGATGCCAGGCCGCGCCGGGTCGGAACTGCCAGTGGCTTCTCCTCAAGACTATAGAGACTACCGCTGCCACACCTGGCACCTCGAACCTACTGTCAGGTATATATCACTGTACTAACTTAACACTGTCCAATCGGGCTTAACTTAAAATTATTAGTATATCGACGGACCGTAAGTAAAGTATCGAAAGTGAAAAATTGCGTATTACTTTTATTGCTCTTTTGAACTACTAACAAGGTTTGAATACATAACCGTTTAAAAAACCATCGATAAGTTAAATTATTTAAAATATGTTATTTGTTAATAATTCAATATCTGTAATTTTTTTATATCATTTGTTTTATGTAATTATTATCAAAAATATTTCTGTCTAATTTTCTATCTCTCTCTCTTTATTTAACTGTATAAAAAAAGATATATATTCAAAACTACATATTTATATTAACATATTTCTCAAATTTCAACCAGATTACTATCCTGGGCCGGTAAGTCGATAGAGCCGTACGGTGTCGACTACATACTACAGAAATTAGGATTCAGTCACGCGCGCACCACCATACCGAAATGGCTGCAGAGAGGCACCCTCGACCCCGTAGATAAGTTACTAGCGTTGGTGCTGCTTAGACTTGTTACACTCGTGCCACAGAAACCACTTAATTCATAGGTTTTTACATATTTGACCACTAAACCCTAATTCCTGGCCTATGACTCCCTTATAGAAAGTTGTTGTAGTATGTCCTAAGTAAGTATAGCTTTTGTGATTTGTCGACCGTGCGTCGCATACAATTACTGACTTAACTTGGAATATAAATATACTACTACTGTCAAGTAAATTGTGGTTATTTCTAATTATAAGATATAGTATTATTTGCCAATTTGTATACATATATGAAAGTTAGTGAATGTAAAACGTTAGATTATACGAGTTTAACCAAGATATCAGACTTCGATATCTAATGTATATAAACTCATAAGGTGGAGTGCAGTACGATCGATATGTTGGTTTCTGAACTTATACGCATGCACAGTGCGGGGAGAAATTAATCAAAAGAAAGAAAACTTGAGGAAAACTCATAAAATCCAACCTGCGTAAAAATCTACGGCTAACTTTAGGGCGGCCACGATTCGTCGACCTTACTGTAGCTAACAATGGTACTGCGAAGACATGTTAATCTTGTGCCACATAACTGGGTAACTCTTTTAGTTATTCCACCTTATTGACCTTTTCTGAAAGATAGTTTCCTGATTACAAATGAAAAACTTCGAAATATTATGTAATAGCTCTTTTTATATTAAAAATTAAACTAAGGGAAAGAAGAATGTGACATGATGTCCTGTAATCCCAAACTACTTTCTTGTAATATTAATTTATGCATTTATGACTTAATTGATGAAATTTTTTCAATTAAAAGGATTCTAAACTATTTTCTTATTTGAAACAAATAATCTATTGAAATTTTAATAAGCAATTATGTTTATTACTGCGTACTCGTTTATACACAACAGTGTCATTTTAATTATTTATAAAAAAAATATTCAATTGATATTAAAAGGAACGTCAAAAAAATGGGAGACAAATGATTCATATTTGATCATGAATGACCAATTTTGGTAGACATCTAGAAATGTACGGAAAGACATTAAAAATGTTACCATATCTGATATTAGGGGGATCCGTCGGTTGGAATTATTTATTTCGATTATTAATAAGATTTTTTATTATTAATTTTACAATTTTTATAATGTAATCAATTAAATTTGAGAAAAGTATAAAAAATATAATCCCATAGATACTATATAGACTTTCTTTATAACAAATATAGCAGAGCTTCGTAGGTGTAGACAAGCAATTATTAATAATTAAATCAAAGTTACAAATAACCAAAACTTTCTTCATTTGGTTAAATTTTTCAAAATAATTTATAATTTGGTAAAGTTTAAATATAGATTAAAATTTTATTTAATTTAATAATTAATGATTTTATTTTATACGAGTACAAAATGTGTAAAACATTATTTTCCATTGTATATTAGGTATATATTTTTTAAGTATACAGCGTTTTGTAAAATATACATTCAGAGTCTTTTTAAACAGTGTATTATTCCTTTTATTTTTTTTTCTGAACTGCATATTAAATATTCAGAAAAATAAAACTAATTGAATTTAACAATTAACAAAAGATATATTATAAAACATTACTGAAATTTAGATATTTTAAGTTGAACTTAAAATTGATTATTTCGCATTTGTAACTACCGTGTAGTTTATTTTAGTTGTTTATCAAGTAACAAAAAATCAGGATTATTTTGTTTATAAATAATAAATGTTTTTTTTTACGATTGAGGCCAGTCGTGGCGCAGGTCGCAGGTAAATAAGCGTGCGACTGTGGGCACGATAGTTGCGGGTGCGATTCGCACTCCAGAAAATGTAATATTTAATATTTTCTTTTCCTCGTTCTGGGAACGGGGCAAAACGCGGCGTTGAGTTTTGTGGCATTCAACACGCAATGTCTCCAGAATTCGACGGAAAGTGAAGAGTGAAAATGTCTTAATGGGAACGGATTGTCTTAACATTAGGTGCTCAGGTTCCCTCTGCCTACCCTGCTAAAACCAATTACTATATTTAAGACTCTGAATGAATATTAATAGTTTTAATAATATAATTTTGTAGAAATGTTTTCATTGTGATGATAATGACTGTTAGTTTAGTTTTCGGTGTAGGAGCGTCTGGTTGCGGCCTATTATATTTAGCTTATTCCATATTTTCGGGCCACTTTCAAGGTACATACGAGTATATAGGTAGGAAATAGACGATTTTGTATGTAGAATTTGTTATCGATTAACCAAATTCAATTTTGTTGTTTCTTTCAAAGGAAAATGCTTAAACTTTATTATTTATGTATTTTTTTTTCATTAATTATTGTAGATTGGAATACCATTATAAAAATTTATTAAATTAATGCGTTCGTTTCCTCAACATTGTTGCGATACAGTAATAGTTTCGTTAATTAACAAACACCTTTTGTATTTTAAAGAAGGATAAGTGAAAAAAAGTGTTTGTTGAGATGAAATAGTAGTGAAATTAATTACGCAAATTGGCGAGAGCTAAGAAAAATACTTACCAGGTTAATCAATTCACTGTTTTTTTTTTCTTTTTACTAGTAAAGTTATTTGATCCACAAATTCATTAATATTTTTTATTATTAGGCAAGATTCATACCTGAATTAATTTATTATAAGTATCTTTATTTAAGTAACATAAATGTTATCTAAAATGACCAAAAATTTATAATTCTATTATAATATTATTGTGTATATTTGAAAGATAATTTCGGAGTGGAAGTCGTTAATTTTTGTATGGAAATTTTATAATTTTCAATTTAATGTTCTAAATTAAAAATTAATTTAGTCTAATTATTTATATTTAATGTTTTATAATGTAATAGGGTAGTTTTAGAAGTTTGGGCTTCGTCGTTATATTTTGGTGTATGATATATTTTTATTACAGAACGTGATTTGTACATAATGAATGTGATATCAATAAAATTTATTAATACAATATACATTTCGTATTTTTAAATATCTATTAATATCTACTATAATATGTCTTGTGTCCATATTAACCCTACAAATATCTAAAAGAATATAGTCAAGATGTCGGAAACTGAACAATCCAAGCCTCACATACACGAGCTCTGTAAAGTACTGGGCTGTGTTAAAGCTGCGCAGTCGACAACGATTTATCTAATCTAAATTAAATCTAAAGAAATTACAACTGCCTGTAGGATAATCTGTAGTTTTTATATGATGGATGCTACAAAATGTAAGCCTCCTTCAAATGTAATATTATTAAGTATATTTAATTTACGAGAACAAAGACTTTTCTCCAATTTGAGTCATTGTTTTCATAGTCTATACTGTTAAAGGTTGAAATATATGAAACTATTTTTAACAATTTTAGAAAACGTATGGCGTTTTCTAAAATTGTTTAAAATACTTTCTCTGAGAACTTAGTGATTAGAGCGCTTGGACGATTTCCAACAGGCGCGGGATCTAATCCCGCTACGTCCAAATTTTTATAAGTTTTGTAAAACGTATGTGAAACTAGATTTTTTTTTGTTTTTACATATGTAGAGGAAAATTTTAAAAGTGAAACAAAATAATCTATAGCTGCAAAATAATTTATTATAAGAGACACGAACAACGACATTGCAAATATAACAAATGTAGCAAACAGCTAGCGTACATAAATGCTTTACTTTCCCATATATAACCGATTTTTTTCTTAATTCAAGAAACAAAAAATTTTTTATATAATTATTAATTTTCTTAAACAATTTTTTTTTTAAATTATGTCTTTAAAAAACACACATTTATTTAAATGCTGTGTTTTTTCATAAGCCATCACACGCGTAACTTTGCGGCCGTGATTATAATTATTCAATAACCTATTTACATAAAGGCGAAAGCTAGCCTAAAATACAAAATATAGATATGTATATAATATAAAATTACTTTGATAATAATAAATTTGAAGTTAATTCGATATTAACTTAAAGAATTCATATATTATTCTGTTAAAAACCAAAACAATTTTTTAAAAACAGCTCAGATACTCATACAAAACAGTTACATTAAATGATCATTAAAGATTTTGCTATAATATTCCTTTTACTCAGAATCTACTAAATGATAAACAAGAGACATTCTATTTTGATTTTATATATTAAGAATTTATATACCAAGTTATAAAAAAAAATTGTCATCTTCAAAAAAAATCATGATATTTTTAGGGACATATAACTCCCTCGAATCATTTTTTTATAAAACAGCGAATATGATCGACACTAATTCAAATATATTTATTGATTTTTATTACATTTTTTAAAATTTTTGTTGAAGTATAAAAGTAGTAAGCAAAAGTAGCGTTGTGCTTTAAAAAACGAAGAAATAGGCAAAATTATGGCAAAAAGTACTAAATTAATTGTACTTCTCATACTATTTTTAAAGTTTTTTTTTAATATTTTATGTATGTATAAAATTGGAAAATTATGTAAATTGTAATGTAAATGCTTGGTTATAGTAAGATTTAGATTTTAATATATTATTGAAGTTGTATATTTTGAAGATATATTAACAAATATAACATGAGTTGAAATAAAGAATTAAATTACATTTTTAAGTTCCACTTTAACAGCATAAAATAACTTATTTATTATAATTATATCAATAATTCATTTTGAGTGATCATAAAGGAATTTATAATACACTAGCGACCCACCTGCACCTTCGCCCGCATAAAATTATTATATTATACATATTATAGCCAAATTACACAAAATCGCTATGTAAATTGTACCTGTATGTGACTCTGATGTATAAGATATATAACTGTAAAGTTTTATTCAAATCCATTCAGTAGTTTTTGCGTGAAAGTGGAACAAACATTCTTCTCATAAAATTTGAAGTTTAATAGTTTGAAAACCATTTTTATCAGATTAGATGCCAGTCAGAATTTGCAATGTTATGTGACAAAATAATTTTATGGCCGATAGATTTTTTTTCACTAAATAATATAATAAGGGATTCGTAGCATATAATTTACATTAATGCAATTGTAAGTCACTGACCTAATTGTCAGATACGAGGTTTAAATAATTCTATTTTAATATATTAAAACTATGCATGGCAATCACATTACGAAATTTTACGTTTTCCTCTCAATAACTAGATTACACACATATGTACGTATATACACAATCCAATTGTGTACACTATAATTAGTGTACTTACGATAAATTAAAAGCGCTTGAAAAGCACCACACAAAGACTTTAAATATATATTTTTTTTTTTGCTAATTAACATTAAAAAATTTCAACCTGCTGAGCTAATCCCGTGCGATCAAATATGATTTTTTTAAGCGATAATAACGATATCTCACGCAAAACCATTACATAGATATATTCAAATTATGAAGTAATGAAAGTAATAATAATGAAGTTGACATATTGAGAACGGAGAAAAATATTAAGTCAAAACAGCTAGACTTGTAAATATTCTCATTGTAATCAAAATAGCCTATTCTATGAAAAAACTTGAAAAATAATTTTTTATGCTAAAATCCATTATAATAAGCTTCAATAAAAAATCAATTTAAAATTGTAGAGAGAACAGAGTTTAATTAATTGAGACATTTTGTGTGAAATCGTACTCAACTGTGGGTATAACAGTTTGCACGAACTTCAGAAACACTATGAGATAGGAGTGCACGCCCAGCTCTCCGCCACTCTCTGTTACGGTCTCTATTATTTTCTTCATTACTTCCGCGTGCCTGAAAAATAGAACGTTTATAACACGAACCATTTTTTTATAAAAACTGTGTAAGTTTCAAAAAGGGATAAATGACTAATTCTGAAATGAGAATTTAATGGGTGGTCACATGTTTTCAGTGCTTTAATAGTCTAAACTAGGCCAATCCTTCAGAATTGCAGTAGTCATATATAATTTTAATTATTGTTATTTTAATATTTTTTGTATAGCATATCCAACCTGCAAGGATGTACGGACGCCATGCTCGGTCCGGAGACATGTGGGTGCGCTTCCATTGTGACAGTTTTCTTTGCGTGGTCTTGAGACACGTCTTCGTACATCGCGTCCACGCTGAGGAGATGTCGATCCTGGAATTACATTTAATTTTAAAAAAATAATATAAAAAATGCCACTTCACGAAAACAACCTAGTGTTGAGGTACTCCATGATCAATTCTTGAGACAGTGTGTGTTAAGTGGTGAAACTAAATGTAAGGAAAACAAAATAATATATTCTCCCGAGTGGGGATCGAACGCTGCGCCAGGTCAACGACCTCAATGCTATACAAAAATATAAGATGTCGAAATGTTGTATACTTACATGAAAATATGTGGGAAACTTAAGTGTAACTATATTATAAGAGATTTCTTTAGGAACATTTTTAATATACAATTTAATATATAAAAAAAAACTATAAGTACATACAGTTTTATTGAATACAAAACGGTATTAAAAATACAATATAATACATATTTGTTTCGTTATTTGTTTATCTATATATATAAAATCGAAAGGTCACTCACTCATCATGAAATCTCAGAAACTACAAGTGCTAGGAATCTTAAATTTTGCATAGGAGTTATCTATAGGACGTAGGTGCTCGCTAAGACGGAAATTTGCAATATTCGACTCCTAAGGAGATGAAAAAGGGGTTGAAAGTTTGTATGGATTTTTTTTAAATCGCCACCGATCTTTATAAGATTTGAAATTAAGACTCTTAAAAATATTTCATTGAACACGTGTTTCTTGGTTTATTAGGATTCACCCCTAAGGGTGCAAATAAGCGGGCGAAGCTGCGCGCGTCCGCTAGTACGTATATAAAAGCACACTTGATTTTTTCTTGTAGGTATATGTATTTCATAGCTATTACATGTTGGTCTAGTTAGCCGAGATTAATGCCAAGAAGAAGAAGCTATTGCGTTGGCTGACGCGTCATACAAAACCATCATTCTACACCAGGGAATTAAAAATCAATGAACACTTCAATTAGTAAGCACTTCCCAATTCTTCCATAAAAGCGTATTTTTTTTATCTTCCCCTTCACCCTGCACATAGCAGGGTAAGCATAGGGAACCTTTTGTTAAGACACTCTGTTCCCATTAAGACACTTAATATTTTTACAATTTATTTTTGTGTTGCAACATTTTTTATGTTTATATAACTATTGTACTGTTTGTTTCTTTTAAAAATAAAATAAATTATTTTGCTACAGAACTCACCTCATCATACCCAATAAGCCACAACCTCGGTGTCTGATAATATTTGTCATAAGTAATATGCAGGTCGTAAGTTCTAGTCTTAACTATTTCGTCGCCGTCCTTCTGTCTCTTCTCCTTGGGCTTGGGTTCTTTGCGCGTTGCCAACGCTGTCGACTGTTTATTTAATGCTATTGACAATTATTGATAGGAATTTACAATATAAAAATAGATATAAATAAGTATAAGATATTCAAACGGGAATCGAACCAACAACCGTTGCTGTTACAGTTAGACGCAATGCCGCTACGCCATTACGGTCAAATGTTTTGTTTTGTCAAAATTAATCGAAATCTAATGACACTCCTTTTAATAAATATAATTAAAGTTACTAATAGCTATTTTTATTTAATACTTAAATTGGGAAACCACTACTATTTATCAAATTCAAACATATAATCACTACACAATAAATCATTACTAAGTTCTAGTATTATAATCCCATACATCATACAACTTACCGGATCCACCTCATCCAGCAGCCCCGACTCCTGGAATTGCTCCATATCTTCAGCTTCTCCATCATCATCGGCATCATCATCATGGTCCTCGTCCTCACCCTCGCTGTCCGCATCCGCTGCTTCGAGAGTCATTTCACATACCTCGATGAAAGAAATTAATAAATTAAAAGGACTTCTAACCTTGCGATTGCGACTGATTGTGGGTTCGATCCCCACTCGAGGAATTTAAATATTAAATTTATATTTCTATTCCTTCGCTCTGATGTTGTGGCAAAAGTGCGGCGTTGAGTTCCGTCATTTAACACGCAATGCTTAATGAATTCGGCGGAAAGTAGGGAACGGAGTGTCTTAGCACTAGCTTAGCGTGAAGCTCATTTGATTTTTTTGATATATGCATCTATTACATTTCTAAAATGTTAAATATGGACATTAATATCAGATAGACATCATTAATAGAATAAGAGTTACAAAAGACACAACTTCAATGTCATCGATGACCCCATTAAATATAAACAAAAAGTTATTGTCTGATAAGTGTTTTGTGACCAATATTTAAGAAATTCTTCAGCCATTTAATATTAATAAAGAAATATAGATTTACTTAAATATTATTTAACTATGTAACAACATAAAAGGGTAAATATTAAAATTTGTAAATGTAAAAACAAGATCAATTGTCAAAACAGTTACAAACATATTGTTCAATACACAATAGTATTTAACAAGGCCAGTTCACAATGTTAATAAACTCGCTATGTTTTTGTTATCAAAAACTATTGTTGATAACAATACACTAAAATATGTTTTAAAAGCTACAGTTTGGGAGTATACATTATTATAAAAGGAAATTATTTTCCAATTATCATTTGTCCTAACCTTATTTCCAACATTTAGTGGTAGGCAAAGACAAACCCTTATTGGGGCCCTTATTTTCAAGTCCTCTGATATGAGCCCTATAATAATTATACTCTATTATGGCTTGCAGGTACTCTCTGTATATAGGCTAACATCCAAAGAAATTATTGGGTGGTATAAAGAACCCCTGGTACATTCTTCAATCTTCCACTTACCTTCACGCTGTATCCCTTGCAAGGCAGCCAGAGAGAACAACCAGTGACAATGAGCTCTTAAGACTCTCTATTTCTGACTTTCCACCCAATTTTTGAGAAGCTTTATGATAAGTGGCTGAATTCAACCTAAAACTTTGTCTATCAGAGCAAGAAAATGGAAATAACTTAAATAATTATAAGCATTCTACTTATAAAACTTGAAAACGTTGTGAACTAAAACTAGATTATTGAATGTTTCAAGCTATTGAAGTGTCAGATTAGTGAGATTATACTATGTATATTAAATACCTTTTCCTCAATATTAGGCGAGCCTGGAGATTCATAGTGGTGTGTGTCCACCCAACCTCCATCCCCATCTTGTTCATCCTCAATCACTTTTTCATTATCCTCACAGTATTCAATCTACAAGTAAATGTCAACCTTAAAAATTTTATGATATTGCTTGCATTGTGCTTTTTTTTCTATTAGTCTTTATTTGTTCTTAAATAATGTTTCCCTCACAGCTTCACTTTCTCAGATTACAATAATTGTTGTATGCATGTTCCTATTTTTACTTCTAGAGCCTATGAATATGTTTTTATCTTTTATTATATTAAATATACTTTAAAACAAAACTTACTTGTTTGCAACGTCTATAACATGGCACATTTCTAGTGATAAGAAACTGTTTATCTGGTGGTAGGTAAGGTCTAATTTTGGATTCTTCCCCTTTAGCCCATTGCCAAGTTGGACAATGGTGTACTAAGTGATCACCAGCGGCAACAAACTCTTCTGGAGTTAATACTCCAGTTTCATGAAACTTTGATTCCTAAATACATAATTGAGGAAAACTATAAAATTTATATGATACTAAGAAAATATATAAATTATTGGCTAATTAATTAATCTTCGCAATAAACAGAACAAAGGCATAATAAATCATAATAATTATGTCAACAAAACTGTTAGGCTTAGATAGGTTGATTACACACAATTGTTGCTTTGGACCTCATAATTAATATTATATAATTAATCTTTATACATTGTTGCTATTAATTTGACTAAACTTTATACCTTGAGTACAGGAGTTAAGTATCCCGCAACCCCGAGGGCGGTCCCTTTGACGGTGTTTATAACACTTTGCATGTTTAAGATGTGTTATGAAAAATATACAATTTCTGAAGAAAGCTACTTTGCCGCAATTTATGTAATAACAATTATTTTACACAAAGCCGGACAAAGCAATCTAATAAAGATCTACCTTCAGGACAATGATATTTAAAATTATGTCAAAAGTTAAGCCTCTAAATGTCAATCTGACAGAAGTAGTTTATTGTCTTGTGTTGACCTCAGTGATAAATTTAATCTTAATTACATAAACAAATTCATGTTTTATTTCAACATCCAATTAGATAAAACATTTTTGCTTTGTAAAAATGTTCAAGAGATATTTTTTAACAAAATAACATGTATTTTGAAAGATTTGTATGAGAAAGAAAATTGTTGGACTTAAATAAATTTAAACAAACTTATTGAAATTATAAACCAGTACTTAATAAGCGATTAGGGTATATTTATTTTATTATATCATAGTTTACACCGTATTTTTTATTTTTACGGAAATGCATGGATTTTGCGTCAACAGATAGTAAAAAATTTCGTTACAATTACAAATTACAATCATTGATTGTCAAATTACAAACGTCAAACCCTTGTCACGAATGTATACTTCTTTAGTAAATTCACTACAATAATTTTGAGTTTCATATAAATTGTTATATTGGTCGAATAATGAAAATTGATTTTACGCTATTTAAATTAAAGACGAATACTTAATTTTTATATAACAATGGATGACGTATTAGATGAAATAGTATCCTCAGAGGATTTAGAAGTAAGTTACGTGAGGTCATTTAGTCGTGACTCATTGTAATGCATTATTTTGTTTATATACTTATTGCGTTTTTCTTTTAGAAATTCGAGAAAGTTTTCCATGAACAACTACATCAAGGAAATGTGACGCCTAAAGCGCAATTTGAATATGCATGGTGCCTAGTACGAAGCAAATACGCAACCGATATAAGAAAGGTCTGTTTCAATGTTTGCTTACTTTAAACTTTAGTTAGTATACATCTATATATTACAATTGTAACTAATCGCTGTCTGAAGGGACATGGAAGATATAGGAGAAAATCTATTAATGTAATAGAACATTTTTGCACGCCAATCTCATAAATGGCATAACCAATTTAAAACTCTATTTGTTTTATTTCAATTCATTCATAAATAAAAAGATATCCCTTGGACACTTCCAAGTCTTATCAAATATGGCATTGATATTGTGTAATATTTTAATTTCACTAATTTCAGGGTATTCTCCTCCTCAAAGAACTGTTTAATTCCCATGTAGAAGGCAAAAGAGACTATCTATTCTATCTTGCTATTGGACATGCTAGAATTAGAGAGTACAACAAAGCTTTGCATTATGTAAAATCATTCCTAGAAATTGAACCTGCAAACCAACAAGTGCTGGCTTTAGAGGTAGGTTTATTAAAAATCATTATGTTATAACTACAGTTAGAAAAATACCATTTTTATTTTATTCAGTCAACTTTAGAGTCCATTTTGTAGAAACAGTTTAAGGAAAGCATATATTATCGGCTTGTATCATTGGAGCTTGCTGAGTGTAGCCTACTAACCAAATTCTCAGAGGAGACAATAAAACTTTTTAAAATACTATGAGTATACATATATTATTTAGGTTTTAAGGTTTTTACCATTTTAAATATTGATTTGTATTCTCTACTGTATAAAATAAAATAACAGTAGATTTTGTATTTTTTTTTACATTTTCAAATGATGATGTTGATTCTTTGAATATGGTGTTCCAAACATGTCAGTTGAGCACATATTCTTGTTCTTGTTGTGGGTTCTAAACATCAAACTGCACTCTAAATAATGTATAATATTTTTTTCTTGTAACATTTAATCTACATAAGGTACTTTCACTTAACATTCAAGACTTGGGTGAGAATTGGGTGCTTTCTTTCTATGAAACCTTGATTAATCCAAAAAAAAAAGGCAAAAGTATTCATATAAAAATTAATGTCATTTTAAACATAATGGGCTATTTCTAAAATCACATCCATAAGTTTGTATAATTAGTTTTCTTGCAGTTAAGAATATAAAAATGAAAGTAAGTGAAAGTATAAAAAAAGAAAATATTTTATTTATACTGTCATCATACTGTTCCTTTAAAAGTATTATTGCATTTAAATAAATGTTTTTTATTGCTGAAGATTTCAAGATTTAACTTTCAAACAAAAGGAAAAATGTGGCTAAATGCCAAATCTTGACATTTTGTAAATGCTTTTATTGTTACAAAAAAATAATGCATGTTTCATTATGATTGTGCAACATTTTTATTCAATTACTTAGTTGAATAAGTGTTTCGAGAGTGCCATGAAATGACTTATTTATACTTGCTTGTTTGATATAGGGATTTGATATATATTCATCAGATTTAGGATTTATTTAGATAGGATTTAAAAATGTTTTTATATGTTTGAATCTATAGACCTATCCTGTATTTTTGAATATATAGACCTATCCATATTAATTTTATATCCATTGTATATTTTTTTGTTCGATCCTAGCGTCAAATAAACAAGCGTATGGAGAAAGACGGTCTTCTCGGCATGGCGGTGGCGGGCGGTGCAGTTCTCGCTATCGGCGGACTTGTCGGCCTCGGCATAGCTCTGGCTAGTAGCAAGAAATAGCATTTAGCTTTCTTGTAAGTTGATGTTTGTATTATTGTTTTAGTAATAGTTGTAGATTTTTTTGATATTTTGGTGGGATAAAGGGTGCAATTAAGTGCAATATTTATTTCCTTTTTTGTTTTTGAAATATTGTGTATTAATTTCGTGATTAATGTTCAACTTGTATAACTTGTGTGGCGGCACAGCATTTTAATGTAAACGTGACGGTCATGGGTTCGATTCCGACTAGGAGAAATTTATTCTTTAATCGCTCTGGTAACAAGACAGTGCGGCGTGTGCGTTGACTTCCGCCACTCGACACTAAATATTTTGAAAGATGGTTGAAAACTGGGGAAAAAGCTTGAAGCTGTTTTCTTTTATTATTACTTTTAATAACTTTTTAAATTATTGAAAACAACAATATACTTTTAATAAATGTGTGTCAAGGCAAAGGGCGGCGTTGAGTTCAATACTTTGCCTCCATAATTTGGCGGAAAAAGGGGGAACAGAATGTTTTAACACTACCCTGCTCCCTCTAACTACCCTGCTGTCTGCGGGATACAGCGTGAAGCTGATTTATTTTATTTATTCTGAATAATTTTTCAAAACTTGTCTCACATTGTGTTGCTCACTCTCCTTCCAATTCTAAGTCAATGCGTGGTGACGGAACCAGAGTGAGGAAAATGAAAGTAATTCATTCTCCCAAATGGGCATTAAACTCGCAAACTGCGATAAAAATAGACTAGTTAGATTACTATATTTTTTTCGTTATATATAGGTATCTAGAGAATTCACTCATCTCTCTAGCCCGAATTTTAATACAATGATTTAATTTTTCAAAATAAAACGTATTATTACAGAATGAACGCTGTATTAGGTGTTCATTATCTCCTGAAAAGGAAGAGAAACGAACGAGAGCAGGAAGAGTAAAGGAGTAATGCTTCAACACAAACCAAAATGTTATTACACAATAGAAGTATCACTGTACAAAATTTAGATCTCTTAAACGAGTCTTCTAGGCTTTATATTCCAAAAATATTTATTATTAATTATTAAATATATATATATATATATATATGATTATTAAGCCTTATTAATAAACTAAAATATTTCTTTCTTTTATTTTTCTTTTTTTTATTAAGGCTCTCAGGCCAGCCCCCAGACTATGTTGGTTGTAGGTAATAAAAAATAAACAATATTAAAATTGAATTAAAAACAAATTAAAATATGTGAAATAAAAATTCGGCCTCCTGATTTAATCAAAGTTATGCGTAGAAATGGTAGTTATTATAGTTAAACATTCGGATCGTCTAAAGATCGCCCTGAAGTTAAACATTCGGATCTTTTGAGCATGGACTACTCGGGAATAAAATAATTAAAATTAGGTAAAAATATCTAAATTCAAGTCTGCACCACCTATAGCTAACTTCAGTGCGGCCACGAACCGACTCGTCCATCGTATTATAGCTATTACCCTGGGGCGTGTTCAATTATTACATAACGCAATCTTTCGGGAAAGGTTTAAATAAATGTATTGTAAAATATTACCATATGTTACAGGGGTGAAAGGGAGTCTGTGAACTAGGCGTTATATTGTTTCTGTTTCCTTACTTACTGTCGACGAGCCTTCAAGCCGAGCCCCCCTGAAGTTAGCTGTTAGTGTTACGTAATCCTTGATTGGCCCCTCGGCCTCATTGATTTATTTGTGTAGAATATCCTAAATGTGTTTAAAGCAACTCAATTATTGTGACTATTGTTTTGTTATTCAATACTTATAATTTACCTATAAGCTTAAGTTTTTATATTAATTTTAAATGCATTACGAATTTTCTGTTAAGTCTCTCACCAAAATATTAGACATTTATAATTTTTTCGTGTATAAATATGTATTATATGCATAGGAATAGATTTAGATTTCTCAGTAATAACAATTTCTTATCAAAAAAAAAGTTGCACATTTCATACATAGATTTCATTGTGTGTATTAATTAGATAAAATATATTTGCTATATTTTGTATTAAATTGTTGAAGTTTATTAGTCGTGTATATTTAGTTTTGTACAATTTTGAAAACCGACGTTGGAAACCCGACGAAGAAATATTGTGTAATAGGTCGTTGAAATTAGGCTGAACTGGAATTCCGGGTGGGAATGTGTGTGACCACAGGCCCCAGACTACTACCAACTTTGGATTTCCGAAAATATAAAATAACATGTAATGCTAAATATATGTGATTGATCCGCTTCAAGAATTTCAAAATTGAATATTTGTAAGTTGTTCAATAGGAAGTCATCTTTTGCATATCTGTATTTCTTTCATAAATTTCGTATATAAAATCGTCACTTATTTTAATAAAAAATTTGAGCAATTCATATATAAATGTTATATTTAATAATTATTGTATCTCCATGTATAGTGCAGGTCTTTGCTGTGAGTAATTTATTTAGAGTATTTTTTTCTGTTAAAAATAAAATATCTTAAAATTTCAAAACAATTATTTTTATTATCTTGTTTATAATGATAGTGAAGCAGCATACATCTAGTATACTAAAGTACAATGGCAGAGGCGTGGCATTGATTTAAATAAAAGAAAACTTAATTTTTAAGAGTATTATAACACCTGAGATTTTTTTTTAATATTTTATTTTGATCATGGCAACACATAACAACGCCACAATAATGGTAGATAAATAAAAGTTACACCTTATAATTTAAATAATTTTCTCTTTAATAAACGACACTGAAAATATTTATTGAGTACCGAAACTAAAGTGCTTAATTTTTACAACAATGTTGGAAGTCTATAGGAAAATAACAACCTGTTTTTGATGTTTCCTCTAATAACTACTAAGTACGCAATTTCAACAAATTTTGTGCTTTCTATTATAAAATATATTTATTTTATTATGTCCGTCCATTCACCCACGTTTTTCGCTAAATATTAAAAATTTAAATAAATTTCACAGAAACTATCAGGTTATGTCTACAAAACAATATAGTGAGCATATTTATTCTGAATCTTTTGTCATAAAATTATTTAATGTCATTCATTTAATTTATTGCTAACACGACAAAAGATGCACAATAATGGCTTTCCTGGTACAAAGGAAGAATCTTACAAGTTTAATGAGGTATAGTCGGGTGACTAACATAAAGAAGAATTACTATTAACGAACTTTCAAAGTTCAAAAAGGTAACTAAAAATACTTTTTACACAAATATAGCATAATGATCGACTTAAAGTCCTAATTATCATAATCTTCACTGGTATATAATATAAGTATCAACAACGTCGAGGCGGCGCCGGGAGTTGGGTGGAAATATGTTTCGTCGTATAACAACAAGTTTTTATTCCAGAAATTTTAAATTAAGTTTCATTCCGCTCAGAAAATAGCCTCATTTATTTCATTAATTCCTCATACAACTCCATCGCCGTCTCATATATGTATGTATTTAAATTGTGGTATGCAAAGTGTTTGAAAAAATATATATATAACATTTCTTAATCACAATCTGGTAACTGACTATTGTAGAGTGTACAGTGCTTCAACTATGAATCTGCAAATATCTTAAATAAAGTCAATCTTCTATAACGTAATGAGAAAAATAAGCACACTTCTAAACAATCAAAACATATGTACAGTCAAAAATAATTACTTACTATGGCAACATCGTAACTGTCAACAAGATTATTGTTTACGCAAACCAAACGACGCAACCCGTCAAATCTCACTAACACGCTAAAAATAATCAATCAACCCGTAATCTTAAACTATATTATGTATGTAGATGTATTTGTATTACGTTATTACAATAGTTTTGTCGTGACCGCTCACTGACACCTGTCAAATTAAACACATCAAATGCAGTGTTGCAACACGACAAATCAAAAATTTTCATAATATAAGGTAAATAATTTAAAGTGGGACAATGTACTTCTGGTGTACTTCTGATAAGTATAATTGTTATAACAACTCCTTTATTAAAATTAAATGTTTTTATTTTTCTCAAATATAATATGATGTAACCAATGATTTCAACACCACAAGTACAGAGTCCTAATCACTTTTATTTCACATAAAAAAGGTAAAATGCTATTGCTCTATACTTATCGTTAAATAAAGTGATTTCTAACATTCGGGAAGTAAATATTTGTGACTTGCTTACTCTTAACTTACGATATACTAAATAACTATAACATTGTACTCTAAAAAATATGTATAATTATCGAAGGCTAATAATGAGATTGTAATCACAGTAATCATTATTCCAGCGTCCAGCCGAGCAGATGGCGGTCGGCCGCCATCCTGTAGGTATACGAGTATACATACACGTACGAAGGCAACATCAAGGTATACTTTATTTATTGCTTTTGTTTGTTTATTATGTACTTTACATATCACCACATGTTTATATACAAGTTACAACGCGTCGCTTTGACCAATTTGAACTTGAATCGCTTAAACCCCTGAAAAATCAGTCTCAAGGCGGAGATGTCAACTTTAACTTATTAAAATATCCGCGATTCTTTGTACGCACATCGATAAATATAAGTTTAAGCTCTGGTATGTTTGTTCGTATACAAAGATATCTTGTTTCTCCTAAATATAGGTGCATATTCTTTCAATATAAGGTAACATTACTCTACGGTAGTGACAGTCTAATTCATCTCTAGTGAGTGCGCTCTCTATAAAAATAAAACGGTAAGACTACGGGCGGGCTCTGCCGCCGACGACTCGCTTTATATTTACCTACCATATACTCTATATAGTATATAAATGCAATCTGAAAAATGCATAAAACAACAGTTATTATATCTATAAATTGTATAAAATATTAAATAAAATCTATTGAAGTGAGGTAGATGGATGGAATTTCACAATTTGTGTGGATTTTTTATTACAACGTTGCCGTATTGGCCCGAATGTTGAGGTAGTTGGATGGAGTTACTATGCGAGCCCGCCGCAGGGCCGCAGTGCTGCAGGGCTGCGGGGCCGCAGGACCGCAGGGCTCGCATACGATAAAGTTACTACTCACTAGTTATTTACTACTAAAGAATCTCACAGCTAGTGTGGACGCGGGTCACGCTACGTCGCCGCCCGGGCGACTCTATGCTTCAATACAATACTTAGTATACAATATCGGTTAATGGCACCACGATACACGGGTCAACAACAAATCGTTCAAATTGAATCAGCTAATGACGTAACTTAACACTCAAGCACCGTTTCATAAATCATCAATCAACAAAACATTCTCTTAACAGTTTCACTTGCAACTAATTACGCGGCGAGGCTTACATCATTTCATGAGGACACCGTCTTATTGTGTTCGTCCTCGGAGTAGTCGCCGTCGTCATGGCCGCTGTGTTCCAGTTCTTGCTCCGAGTGTAACCTTCGGTCGTCATCATTATATCCCTTGTTATAATAATCCTTGTTCATATCTTTGTCCATGTCTTGCTTGTCAATTTCCGCTTCGCTGATGCTATCGTTCCTTTGTCTCTCCTTGCCGAGGTCCAAGGGTTCATCGGAGTCTCGCATGATGTCCGGCTTCCCCATGTTCTCTGTGTACTGTCTTTGCATTTGTTTCAAGAAGCGTTGGTGTGCGAGGGTCGTGGGGGGTGGGGGCAGTGATCCCATTTGTGGTGAAGGCTCGTCGTAAGTTTTCCTATCCATGTGCATAGCATTCATTTGTGCAAGTTTCGCTGCGTTCATTCCTGAAAGCAGATATTCACATTAAAATAACTTCTTTTATTTTAGTGCTTCTGAATAATTGTAACTTTAATCCAATTAATTTAGGAAAAAAGGCGTATTTAAGAGAATCTCACCAAAAACATTTTCTCCTATATACTGAAGGTAGGTGTCCAATATTGCTGAACCTCCTCCGAAACCTGGTGGATAATCGTCGTGTTTCATCCCAGATAATCCATGTGGTAAATTTTCAACAGCTTTGGCTGTGACTGCTCGCACTGCTGGCACTTTTGTTATGGTAGTGTTTGTCAAGTTGTTTATGTCTGGTAAATATTTAAAACAATATCATAAATAAACACAATTTTTTGGACAAAATAAAAAAAGACAATATATTATCATCTTGGTGTAATAGTGTTTAGATAAATTATTTCATGTGGAATGATGTTTTTACAATTAATATTAATTATACTTACGTGGCGGAGAAACAGGCAAAGAGTCTTGGTATTTTGACTGGCTGAGGTCGTCGTCGTTGTCACCGCACAGCGAGCTATTCTCAGAAGCGGCTGATTTGGCATCCAGCTTTATATCAGAACGACGTGGTCCAGTGGGAGATGCCCGCGCCCGAAGCTGTTCTGGTGATACTTTTACACCAGCTTTGGCTAATAACCTGAGTTTTTATAAGGATTTCATGATGAATTACTAAATAGCCTAAAGGAAAGAATAAAGAAAATAATATTTTTTTCAGTTTAGGAAGTGTATGTGTATTATTATTATATACTTCTTTCATTTTTCATTGTGTCTATTTTATATCATGTCTTTTTCTACACTACTATTAACATACTTTCGGAACAGTCCTTTACTGTTTTTTGCTTAAAATATGACTTTCCTATAATATCATCATAGAGCCCGTCGTTACATGTTGGGACAGCCAAACGTGATAATTGTGAGTTTAATCCCCACTCGGGGGAATGATTATATTAAAATTATTTTAATTTCCCTGCTTTGACCAGAAAGTGGGGATTGGATCGTTTTAACAGTAGTCTCCTTCCGCGTAGCAGGGTAGTCTGCTATGCGCAAAAAAGAGTGAAGCTTTACCAACATTATAAAAATCGTATTTCTCAAGGTTATATATATGTACTTTATATGGAATAAGTCATACTCACTGGCTGGCAAGTTCCGGGTCAAACCGTGTAGGCATCTGGAGCACGGGCAGATCTTTAGTAGAGATGCCGCGATGTTGCCGAGACATATGTGAGTGCAGAGAGTTCCGTGACTTGGCCACTGTTCCACATAGCACGCAGCTGTTCAAAATATATTAAGTATTATTTATTTATTAAGTATTATTTGGCACGAAATAATCTCTATATATTTTATTCTTAATTATTCCGTTATTTTGGATACAGGTTGGATTAGACTGAATGTTGTGGATTTAATTGTCGCATGGGTTGTTGAAAAATTTTCAAAGTGTTGATCATATATATTTTTTATTTTACTATTATTTATCAATCAATTCTTAATTGATTCATTTATAGGAATTGCTATCTTCTAAGATGCGGAAAATGCAACAAAATGGGTTACAAAGGAAATATCTTACCGGTATCCAGGACACACAGTATGCTTGTCTTCAAGATGAGTTCTCAGCGTATGTGCTGATCTGTAGATTTTCCCACACTTTGGACATGGCCTTGGGTCGGTTGCTCTGACACGAAGTAGGTCTTGGGTTCGACGACAACCTCCTGGCGATGGAAATTATGTAATTAGGAAGTAGGAAGTTTAACAATTACTTAGTACTTTTACTTATATATGTTTCTTACCTGTTCATTTAATATTTTTTAGACATAATATAACAATAGTTTGTTTGTTATTAGAAAAAAACGCAAGAAGTCTACTTCGTAGTTTTATTGTTTATGTTTCATATAAGCAGACATTTTTTTTTCGGGTAAAAATTAAATTATTACGTATATATCGTATCACTAATACAAACGCCACTAGAATCGTTTACTCACATTGAACATTTGGTTATTGAAATGACTAATTACATTTTTTACTTTACGCTTACAAATATTTATAATATAAAGATTACGACATTGCCTCTCAGGCGTCAGGAACAATTTTAACTACACGCTAATTTTTACCAATATTCTTTTAATCGTTTCCGAGATCTATTTGCCTTCCTATCGCATATATTTTGGAAGCGTACGGTGGGCGACACAGGTGGTTGTGGCATGGGTGTACACTAGCAGTCTATACGAATGCTTATTGTTGCATATATATTACAAACAACTGTGTGCCCCCACTAATCTATTTATTGTGTATATAGTAACTTTACATTTGAGTCAGAGAATTTAAAGAAATAAAGAGTATTTATGGAAAAGTTTGAAAAATCAGGCCATTAAGCTGAGTTGTCAACGCGGACTTGATTTAGGCGTAGTCCACATAATTTAGACTTAATTATCATGAGTTTTTTACATAATGTAAAAATATATAATTTATTATATTGTTTGGTGTATTTTTCTTATATTTATTTACTCGTAATAAAATATATGCGAATGGAACATGCAATTTTTATACATGTACAATAAATCCTCGTATCTTCTACTATGACTAGATATGTTTTTGATTGTGCTCTCTGCCTACAGGGCTCTAAATTAATAAAAAATAATACCTATCAGTTGTGAACGTATTACTATTGCGTTTAAAGGCATTCGATTTCATTAAAATCTATCTCGTATTGTCTTATCTATGGTCGAAAATATACATCATAGAGCAGCCTGCGGCACAGAGGCATCACATGTTTTCTAGGCACTTCGTAAACCTGACTCTACTAGAGACTATGAACAGTTCCCTTAATTGTTTATCTATTTAAACTAATGAGCCAAAACTAAATTTTATCGTTTTAAAACTAATGGTTCGCGAAGCCTCTGTGCTACTTGCTGCTTATATCTACACCGAACAGTTGAGTCAAGATGTCCTGATCGTCATAGAAGTAAACGAAATGGTTTCCAAGAATATTCAGAAAGCAATTACAATAAATTGTGCGATAGAGTTGAGTGTATACAAAACGAAATGAATATTATAATAAATATATGACTCAGGACAGTAACTAGAAAGGAAGACTAATAACTATTGACAGTACAAATACAAAGAACTACACAGAAGTAATAGCAACATTGGAAGTAGACTCATTCAGAGAGGAGAGAATGGTCGTACCGTTTAGTTGCACTTCGTAATCTATCAATGGCACCAATCATCACAAGTCATAATGCGCTTTACAAAACTAATGCTTAAGTTACTCTGTAACCGAACCGCTCCTTAGACTATTTTTTATTAGAAAAGATTTTTATACAATAAAATCTCTACTTAAGTACGTCCTCGCCTCGTAAGCGCTGTGAGCGACTCGCTGCAGAGTTTCCCAAGTTATACTTAAATAATATCAGTCTATACTACTACAAAAATAATTTTCAGTCGATTTACCCTACTGGTTTATATATTGTTTACGTACGTATATTACTGCTGAATATGAAAAATGCATTGTGGAGATCATTGATTTCTGGTTTTCTCAGTAACATATAAAAGCCCCACTCGTAGTTCCGATTCACAGCCGTTTTAGCTAGTTTAGCCGAATGGCGAACGAGTTGCCGTCTTCGGTTTTTCTATTTATGATCTTCGCCAAGCGTTAGTTGGCCCACCCACAACTCCATTTCAACGTTTTCATTTTCTCCCACTGGCGGCGGTGTTTTATTCGCATGTGGTTCCGTACTGAGTTGGGATGCGCGAAGTACCGCGCGCAGGTGGCGACGGGACACACAGGGCTGTCCCGCGGGTAGTGTGCCTCCAGGTGTCTGCGCGCCAACGCTAGCGAGTCCAAGCTCATGAAGCACAACGGACACTGGAGTCGTTCGCCGAACACCGCCTTTTTGACCGATTCGTTTCCCTCCAGATACTTTAGCAACTCGCTCCCTCCATCCTTCCCCTCGACGAAATCGCTCGTCGCCGGCTTTGCCAACGCGTCCCGCGCCGCGGCATCTGCAATGCCGACAGCACCAAATTACTCTACGTTATGAACGGTTGGCAAATCCGACGGCCGGCGCTAACTATCCCTAACGACGTTCACAATAAACGGTCTAAAAATATTACGATATATCAAATATAGTATATTGGTAAAGAGTCCGATACGCGTTCCCTATGGGTCCATCGTCATTGGCACGAGTACCGCTACCACCAGGCGTGATGCGGCAGGGGCGTGGCGGGCGCGGCGGGGGAGGCAATGGGCGCGGGGGGCGGCTCGGCCGCGCGCCGTCTCTAAGAGTTCTGTCGCTGGCGGATGCCGTGGGCCTGCAGCTGGTGGTTGATGAGGTAGTGCTTCGTTTTGCACTTCTTGCCGCAGTGCTGACAAGGGAACCACTGGTCGCGGTCGGTCTGCGAGTGCACATTGAGCATATGCTGGCGCAGGTTGGAGGTGGAGGAGTAGACGCGGCCGCAGAGCGGACACTGCGGCCGGTAGCCCAGGGCCGCCCCGCCCGCCAGAGCCGCCCCTGTAACACAGAGGCGGCGGTTAGAACAAGCGAGTCGCTTAAGCGCTACTGTAGGTGTGTCGGTCGGGGTCGGGGGCGGGGTCGCGCCGGCTCCTCTGCTTCACGCCGTGTATGGAGTTCATGTGTATCTGCATGTACTGGCGCGTCTTGAAGCGCTTGCCGCACACGGGGCAGGCGTGTGACAGGTCGCGCGCGGCGTGCACGTTGAGGATGTGCTGCTTCAGGTTGCTATTGTTGCTGTAGAGCTTGCCGCACTCGGGGCAGGCGGGCCTGGCCGCCTCGGGGAAGGCGCCTCCTGGGGCAGACGACTCGCTTTCAGTTCGCCTTAGTTGTCACTCGCACACAGTACTTGCCAACTCTGCGTATGGCTTTCGATACGATACGTTCACATTCAACATGACTTCCATTGTCGCTATTACTATCGGATTCTCGATTAAGGGGACATTTGTCTAATTGTTCAGTTTAATGATAGATCGTTCGGTTATTTACTAGATATTTAATTGTTAGTGTTATTGAATATGTGCTACGTGTATGTGACTCCGTAATGTACAATTAATGACGCAAAGTTCGTTAGCAATGAGCTGAAAATCATTAACTTTATTTGTTACAAATTACTTGTTCTGGTCGAATCTAATTGCATTTATATCGATAGATGTCATATTAATTATCGTCATTACTGAGTCACATCATCAGAATGTTAGTGCAATAAGTGATGGTACTCACCGAAATTATCTGGTATTCCGGATGGTCCAGGCAGGCCGGGAAATCCTGTAAAGTTAAATTTAAATGTTGATTTATATCACCTTTTATAAAAAAATGTTGTCAAAATACAAAAGAGCAATAAGTGACCTGGTAAGTTGAGAAGTCCGGGGAAGTTGTGTGGTAGCGCTCCATTTGTGTTTGCCATAGTAGCGGGGTCGTCGTAGTCCACTGGTTCTTGTTTGGCTCGGTTGTCACCCTCAGTGTCGCTCGCGCCCGCGTCTGATGAAGATTCTTCGCCATCCCCTGACTGTTAACAAGAAATATTATTATAATAATTACAAATTTATTATACGTAATCTATCAAAAATATTCCAATTTTAAAGCTATCAAATTGTTCTCATATATCTCACCAAGTTATTGGAGACTCCAGAGAGATGTGGATTTTGTGCATTTTCAAGAGCCTGGCTGAAGAGAGCCAGTTCGTGGCCGTTTGTGCCCATCCTCTCTGGACTCGCGCCCTGCGCCGCTAGTAGCTGTTCCGTCCTACACCAGTTATGTAAATAACTAATAAGTAACAAGTCATTAAAAGTTATAATAAACTGTTCACAAAAAATAAATTTATACATAAATGTTAACTATATATTTATATATCTTTGATTTATTAATTTGTTTGCTCAGTTGAATTAAAATCAAATAATAGACTGTTCGATGAGATTTCTAGCAAGTACAAAGGAATTAGTTCGTCAAGTTCATTTACCTATTGGCAAAATGGTATTTGGTATTTAAAACCTGTTCTATTCGAGTTTACGTCATTCTTTGTGTGATTAACATTTTTTATGTTCGAGTTTCTAGTATTTAACACAGATCCTTATAGAAAGTTGACAATTTTTCTGCGCCATTACCGATTAGTGAATCAGCGAGGTAATTCGCGTGGACCATTATAGGAGTTGCCTAAATACAGAGACGCGCTGATTTAATGACACTATATGGCAATACCAATTTGAATTCTAATTTCTATCTATAGATGGTCTTTTACAATTATTGTACCGTTTTGATGACGCCACCTTTTGCGAAAATAATTTATTGTTTACATCATCTTAATTTAGAGATTTTTGGCTATTGTACTTTGATGGTAAAGCAATTATAATCAAAATGTTATGGAAAATATGTTACAGAAATCAAAGAATAATTCAATAGTAGCAACCTGGTCTTCATCTGTGCTTGATAGAGGTCTGAGGAGCGAGCGCGCTTGGGCGGCGGGGTGCAGGGTGTGCCCTCGTCGGGACGTCGGGCGCGTCGGCCTTCGCGCGGCTGCGGCTCGCGGCCTTCGCGGGAGCCCCCGCTGCCAGTCTCCGTCCATGATGATGCGGACTACGCATTTTAAATAAAAGTTAATATCCTTAAGAATTAAATTTCCAATGGCAGATGTATTGTACTTCTTGATCGGAACTTTAAACATTATATGATGTTAATTAAGATTTAGATTTGGGATTATTAATTGAAAGCTATGATATACATGTAATAGTTGAATTTCATATGTTTCACATTTTTTTCACAGCTTCAAGAGCTCTATTCTACATGTAACAGGGTAGGTAGAGAGAGCCTAGTGTTAAGTTAAAGCACTCTCGCTCGCTCGCTCTCCGCATTCCGCCGAATTTTGGAGCGTGTTGAGAGGCGAAACTCAACGCCGCAATTTCCACATTTTATGTTGATACATACTTATGACATGTAAATATTTTTTCCCTGAAGCTTATCTTATTTAACTGAGTATTTGTTTCGCTTACCGGAGACGCTTTCTGATCGAGTGTAGGCAAAGGCGCTGGCGGAGGAACATCAGTTAACCCTCGGACTTGTAGAAGTTGAGCGGCTCTTAGGAACTCTTTTAGTTGCTCTTGTCCAATGTGGACTTCACCCTGATACATAAACCTGGAAAATATTTGGGTGTGTATTTTTCTTAAACTGTTTGTCTTTATATTTATTGTCAATTTTTTATTTAAAAGCATAAAACTAAAAAATAAAAAAATTACGACGATCGTATCACTGTGCCAATATGGCGTCGTATTTGTTATGTATTATGCTAATTAAGAGACAATATTTGGCAATATATAAGTATATGTTTTAGTGTTTCCGCCAAAAGACCATTTTATGAAATGTCATGTAGGTATCTCGTTATAATCTTACTGATGTGAATTAGGTACGTTTAGATATATAACATATTTTCGACTTTTACATCGCTTCGTTAGAGTGCTACACTATTACTGATAATTTCACATTCAAATTAGGTAGAAAGTGGGGAACGGAGTGTCTTAACACTAGGTTCCCTCTGCCTATCCTGCTGTGTGCGGGATACAGCGTGAAGCTGATTCACATTGAAATTCTTATTAAACGTAATGTTGTTCATAATAATATAAAATTTATTTTTTTAGCTTTAGACTTTACTAGTACTACTTTTCGTCCAATTTTCGAGATATTACGTGTTAAGTGACACAATTCAAAGCACTTGGGAATCGAACCTGTAACCGCTTACAGTCAAACGCTAACCCACTAAGCAACGACGACCTCTAAATACTGACAATGTTTTTTTTATAGCTTACCTTAACAAACTCTCCATATCCTTATCATGCACATCTCGAAGTATTACAATAGGGTGTTGGCACGGGTTCGCTTTTAATAATCTTCTGAAATATGGACTGCATGCTGATAGCACCACCTAAAGAAACATTTTGGTTGAGAATAACAACGCCAGCCAAAATGCAACGCAAGCCAGCCGACATTTTATAGAAATCTGTATTTTTGCTTAAAATAGTAACGTACTTCTTCCACAATAGAAAGACGACGGTCATTGATTTTTAGGTGTCAAACAAAATTCTTCTTATATGCATTACATTTAGTAGACCATGAATAGTAGACAAATCATTACAAAATGTTTTTCTAAAAACTTCTATAAAAAAAGAAGAAAGAAAGATGGATTTGAACTTGCTTCTCTTGGAAATGCTATACGTTAGTTATAGATCACTTTAAACATGTAAAAAATATTATTATCATTACCTTATGTGCTGTAAACGTTGCGCCTGCGCAAGCCAGTGTGACGTCCACGAAGTCCTCCTCGTCCCTCAGCCGGCGGAAGGAGGACACCATCGCCGAGTGGAAGTCGTTCCACCGCAGCGAGTACTGCTGCTCGCCCGCGGCGCCTGCGTGCAACCGAGCTGTTAGACGCCCGTCATAATATTATGTTTATTTGTGTTTTTGGTATAATTTTGGTTTGGTCTGGTTTAGGCAGGCCGTAGTGGCGCAGGCCTACAAGTTGTGGGTTCGACCCCCCACTTGGGGGATTGAAATAATTACCCGAGGTAACGGGTGTCTTACACTAGGTTCCCAGGTACCCTATGTCTATCCTGATAAGTGCGGGATACAGCGTGAAGCTAAGAAAGAGTTTTTTTCATTTTTACCACTGAAAAATGTATATTGTCGTATGTACAAGAAATATATGTACCTATAATGAGTTATCATTAGTGTAGTTTCGCTTTATCCTTACTGTTTACGCTAACGCGTTTGTATTCGTCATCTAATAGGCACAGTCTTTATAAAATTATGCAACTTAACGCTGTATTCTGCATATAGCAGGGTCGACAGATAGAAAAAAGTTAGTGTTAATACTCTCAGTTGTTTTTGAAATGATAGAATGTAAATGTACCATTTGTAAATATACCGACCGAAAGTGACCGAAGTCTCCTGGCACTACGGGGAACACTATAAGGGAAACGGCGTGAATCACAATAAAATAAAAATTAATTCACAAATACCGAGTAAAAAGTCGTATCTACAATATAGGTACAACTAACAGCGAAGTTATAGAATAATGTCACCTTCACACACCTTGGAGTAAATTCCAATGTACTTTGTTGACCTTTCAGTTTAATTCAACAGCGCAAAATTTCTTCAAATAAAATCAATCCAAACTTTTTGAATTTGAAATCTCTTTGAAATATAAATTATTTATAAAGTTGGAATTACTTATCGGGTACTTGCACCCGATGTCCGGAGCGATACAATATCGATTAGGTATACCTACCCACTACCTACCTATACAGTCTACAAACGACGGGATATATTTGTAGAATTATAATTTATATTTCAATTCTAAATGTTTTTATTAATTATAGTTTGTATAAATTAAAGTATACTCTCTTTTTTCCCTTGCGCGCGTATAAAAATGCGAATTGTGGTAAAAATTCGCATTTTTTTCGGGATTCGGGATTTGAACCTGTGCCTCTTAGAAACCATTCTCGGAAGTGTGTTTCTTTCCTACGTGTCAAATAACATGTCATTGTTTTCAACAGAAGGATGATTTTTTTAGAATTTAAAATGAGAGTTGAGAATACTTATACTTATTTGTAAAGCTTAGTCAAGATTTTCATACAGATCGAGAAAGAAATCGTGGAGACAACTTTGATGGGATGAGCAACGTGAGTAAATGAGCTTTGGGTGGCGCAACCCAACGCCGTGTTTTGTTTCGTCACAAGAGCGAAGCAGCGAAAACAATTCGTTCCCTTCAGTGATTATAATTTTTTATCACTTTTAATTGGTATCCAATTTAACAGCTAAGAGACGACTGTTAATTTGGCAAAACTGTGAAATGACTATTACAGTAGGTAAATCTCTCATCTCTTGTGATTTAATTATAACGTACTCGTTATTAATTAAGTTCGTTAACATTTAGTGTGAATGCACCCGCTCGTCTGTCTCCCTAACCCCCTGTGCCCTGTGGTCGGCGATGCGACCGCACCGAGCCTTGTATTATAAATGTATCCTTTGAAATTATAATTTATATTATATAAATTAAAATATTTAATTAAAAAAGAACCAAAAAAATAACTAAAAATTATGTTTCCTCTAAGTAATTCGTTTCTTGACATTGCATGTACAATGGCAGAAATCGCCGCCGCTAGTATAATTAAAATATATTCATTCAGCCGAGAGGGAATCGAACACGCATTCATCGCACCTGTAACCAGACCCTGTTCCACTGCGCCAAGATTGCCTCTACCAATGTAGTTTTTTATGTTATTATTATAAATATATAGAATAAATGAAATTTAGTATTTAATTACTTTGTTCTACAGTCATTTTCAGATATTTCGCAATTGCGGTGTTATAATGCTATTATATTACATTTGCTATTTCAGGTATATTTCTTGCATCTGTTTTCCCGACAGTTGCGGGTTTGATCCGTACTTCAGGGAATGTTTAATTTACATTTTACTTATTTTTATTCCAAATTTTTTTATCCACGTAATAGTTTATTTTGCTTAATTCTAGGCTGAAAACAATCGGGTGGGTGTAGATTACGCTTATAATATTAAAAAAAATCGGTCTTTTACATCGTTTTAGAATATATATATCTCTTCTAACTATATTTTTTTTGTAACTGTAATTGTTTTCAATATTTATTTGTAAAATTTAATTATTAAATTTATTTAGGAATATATTACTTTAGACAATTGTTCACTCTCCTATATAAGGAGATAACTAAAGATACTTATCTATTTAAAATCCAAATAATTAGCATAACGTTATGTCCGTCTGCTAATGTCTGGAATATTTTAGAAAAGAACAAAAGAGATTGCTAGTTGGAGATCTTAATAATAAGAATTATTTATTTTCATGTAGGACGGTTTTCTAGTATAAATACAATTTCGTATTAAAGTAAATTTTACTCAGTAAGTGTTAAGTGTTTCACGCTTTACGTCTGTCGCACTCGCCGACACCCTCTCAACCCTTTCATTGATTTAACTTCTTTACTATATTATATACCTACTATGTCCTTAAGGGGTAGTAACTTATTTTATACTAGTCGTTGCCTTCAACTGTGTTTGCGTGGACTTTGAATGGAAAATTCCGTTTTTTTTTTAGTTCGACTATCAATTTCGAGAAAATTTCTCTTAGCGCCTAACTTTAACCAGTCATGGACCTTTTTATACATACATTTATAACAATATTTACTTTATTATAATGTTATTATTTAATATTAGTCTACATCACTTAACATGTAATTTTGAATATGGTTATAGGCTTCTTATTAGACGTGAATATTTCTTTAACTATACTTAAATGTCAGCAAGACATAAAATGAAATTAAATAAGTAAATAAGTTAGACGGACGATATATAATTAAGTATTATGTTAACAATATTTACTGCTTTATCTACATATAGTTACTTCATTACCTGCATTCGAAGAAAATATATATATAAAAAAAGTCCAACACAAAAATATAAAATCCAAATCAAATAAATCGAAGAGTTTAAAAAGAAACGATAAAGGAAATACATTTAAAGAACGAGAAAAATATCGCACTTCGAAATAAAAGCGACGTCATTAAAGCTCGCCTCCCTTATCCTGGGATCCTGGGATGATCCTCCCGCCGGGGGGTGGGACTGGGGGTGAATCAACGAACTCATGTAGACTCTCATATATATTGTACTTGTTAGTAAACAATTGCGTATCGTATAGTATAGTACTGTATGGGTATGAGTACGAATACGCAACGGAAACTTTTGATTTCGTTGTCAGTTAAAAACTCGTCGAGCGGCTTACCGGCCATTGATGGAACTTTCGATTATTTCGTGCATCAATGGGACGGTAATGAATGTTGTTGTTTATTTATTTTTTAAATTTAAATATGCACTTTTGTTTGTGTAGATTACGAAAATTTTGTAGATGTGTCATGATAGCTATATTGTTTGGATTTGAGAGGCTTACCAAATGTAGATAATAAGTACACTTATTTTAAGATTTTATTATTTATTTTTGTAGTCATTTCTTTTTTCTACTTTCTAGCTATGTAAAAAATATATAAGATGGCGTAGTTTAATCCTAACTAACGGTAAGGTGTTTAATTAGTGGTTGTTGTATATTAATGATTTATTTTATTCGTATAATCGTATATACGAATCTATATAGATTGTGAATGATTTTCTTTTCGATAAAAAAAAGAAAATGAACACGAATTGGCAGCTGGTCACAAACTGGAATTGATAAGTGCTGAATGTGTAAAATGTTTATGTAAAGTACGCAGCTGTTTTTGAAATTTGTTGAATTACTCTACGATAAATGAGTTTTTATCTCATTGTTTTGAAATATTTTGCATTAAATTTCACACAATCTTAACAGAAAATATTAGAATAGAATCTAAATCAGAAATTATCTTATAAGACGCTAAATTGGATGTTCCAGCCAAAAAACGACTTTTCCCGTTATTTTTCTGTTCGTTGATAAATTTAGCAATTATATAGTTTGTTATGAGTATAATGACAAATATGATCGGTACTTACCGGTCTCGGTCGCCATGGCCGGCTGCTCGCAGGGCGGCACGGTGTCGGGGCGTGCGCGCGCGCTATACAGCTCTCCCGCGCATTCCACTCGACCCCCAAGCCCCGCCACTTTAGCGATTGTCACTTCTGCCGATTTTTATATTCTATGACCCTATTGGGCTTAAAGCTTTGGTTTTTTTGTTTGCCTGTAATGAGAGATTCGTGTTAGGGTGCCGATTTTTCTTAGTCTTAGTTGAAAACTATTCTTACAATTATTATACATAATTTCAATTTGATAAAGAAAATCGCGAGGGTGAAAAGCGGCGTGTATGTGATATGGTTGCAGGATGGTATTTTAAAACTTTCAGTTTGTTTTAGAATAATAAACTTTATTTTTATCTAATTGTTCTATTTATTAAATTTGCTTTTGGATTTTTTAACGGACATTACTATTTATTAATTAACAATAATATAATTGATTCCAAATAACTTCAAAACATTCAACAAATCACTGTTTTTGTTTAAAACTAAAAATGCAATTCACTTTTTAAATGATTAAGCATTAAATGTCCCAATCATTGGCACCGATCAAATTAAACAATACTTACAAACAATTCAAAATGTAACACAAGTGCACACAATTGCATAACAATACAATTTCAAATAAAACAATCTAGTTACAGCTATTTATTCATAGTTTGGGCAATTTACAAGTAATTTAGGTAATTTTTTAATCAATTAATAAATAATTATGTCGTATTAATTATTATTATTGTATTTCGGTCGTTTGCGCTCCGAAAAATCCAATCGCATACTATCCACGTGACTCGGGAAATGGAAACTGAACACAACACGCACTACATATCGGACACTTGGGCAAAAATCTCGGCTCGGGCCAGTCGGCGACCACGGGGTGTTAATTTAGGGCCGATGCAACGATCGATGGCGCGCCCTGCATCGCACAATGAGGGAGGAGCGGCCAGATAGAAATCAATACGGTGTCCATCATCGCCTGCACCCCCCGGCCCGGCCCGCCCGCCTGCGCCTTGCACCCGGGAAATGCATTTTCCGCGTTCCAATCGCTTTTCACCCCGAACTTCCGCTTTGTGCTCACAGGAGGGTATAACTGACGGTAGGATTTTTTTTAAAAGTATGAAATATATCGTACAATAGAATTTTACGTGAACGTCCGGCGTACGAATGCACCTCGGTGTTTTTGTTTGTTGTGTGTGTTGCGGGAACGCGCGTGCTATCGTTTGCGCGTCACGCGGGCGACTGTCGCCCCGCCACTGGGCCGAGAATAAACAGGGGGGTGGGGGGTATAGTGGAGGTGGGGGGAGTGCGCGGGGGTCCCGGGCAGAGGGGAGGGCGGGGGCGGTGCAGCCTGCACGCCCACCGGCCGCCCGCGCCGGACACACGGCCGGTGCGGCGCGAGTGTAACGGATGCACTTGCTCGGTAGTAGAAGCGGGTAGCTTTAGGATCGAGCTTTTAAGATGAAGCTTTATGAGTTTTGTTTTTATTTGTAGAAATTTTAGGTTTTTGGTTATTTATTATTATTATATATGTAGATAAAATTTTGTTATAAGCCTTGGTTATTTTTGCGACTCTATGTAGTATTTGATATATTTTTTTTAAAATTTATATTAGATATTAAACTATACAGTTACAGGAAGTAATATATGTAAAGTTAAATTATGATCGAATAGGTAATATAGAGGCACCAATAAAACTATTTTGTGCTAATGCTTTATATCAGCAGTGATTAATTATTGAGTTTAACTAAAAATAATGTTTTAGAGGAAACTTGGATTATTTTTTACCTATAAACACATTTATTTATTTTGTACAATTTTTTTTGTCATGTACTCAAATATAAAAAAAAAATCTTATTGAAAATTCATACTTATAAATTTATACTACGTATTTATAAATTTAATTATTCTTATTTAATTAATGCGTTTATAAGAAAAAACTGTAATTTACATATTATTGCGAAAAAAACTAATAACACGAGCTAACAATTATATTCTTAATTATTATTTAAGTATGACTTATTGCTAAAAATACTTGTCTTCAGTTTTTTATACATTATTAATACAACTATTTACTATAGGTACTTATAAGAAATAAAATATTTTTATAACTATTCTAAGTAATTTTTACAACTATATAACTATTAGCACTTATCTCAATACAACGGCAAAAGCGTAGGCTACAAACAAAATAGAAATGATCTGTAAAGGCCGGCCAATAATTCGTCAAAGAGGGTTGTAAATCTCGGAGGGTGGGGGAGGGTGGCGTTACGTAACATCAGGAAGTGCGGATTAGGAATCAATAGTGGCCATAATGATAGTTGTAACGTAATAGATGGTACTGCGCCGTTTGCTGCGCGTTTGGGTTGGAGGGGGAAATGCGTTTTTTTTGGGGGGATTTTTTTTATTTACCTATGGTAAAAAAATGTGTTGTTTGAATGTAATTTTGGAGTAAGAGAAAGAGAGAGAGAGAGATTTTTTTGTAGGTATTTTTGTAGGTATTATATTTTTATTGTTTGAACTATTAGGTCAGATAATTTTGAAAATTTTAAAATATAGCAGTAAGTATCTCACTCGGTGAAATGTTCCTTATACTTAAAAAAATAATTGTGGGCTCGATCCCCAATTGGGGGATGGTCATGTTTATTTTCATTCTCTCGGTCTGGTAGATACAGCGCGGCGTTGAATTCCGCCCCTCATCACGCAAAACTACGAGAATTCGGCTGTGCATGTGGAACGGAGAATCGTAACACTAGGTTCCCACTGCCAACCCTGTTATATGCGAGATATAGTGTGAAGTTAAACAATAAACAAATTTACCCCCTAGCACCTTCCTAACACTCCCCCAACACCCCATGTCATTGCCTGCGGTCATCCGTCATCGTGTCAGGCTCATCTAGTTTGTTTTGTATGGAGAGTGAATCAAAATAATAGTGTATTGGACACAGTTACATTGATCTATAGTTATAAATTTGATTTAAATATTTACATACTGATCCGTTACATATTAAAACTATGTTATTTAATTCATTATTAATATTATAAGTAATATATTCCGTTACATTATTTGTTAATCGTGAATATCTTAGCTACATACATATATTAGTAAAAAACAAAGCACGGCGTTAAGTTCTGTCACTCAACACGCAAAATTTCGAAAGTTTAAGCGAAAAATATGGAAAAGAGTGTCTTAACACTATGTTCCCTCTGCGTACCCTGTGATTTCACTATTTTTTTTTTGTAACTCACACACAGCCTAATAATATGTTTTAATATAGGTATATTATTTCGGTAGGTTTGGTTAATTGACGGGGGGCTCCCTTAAAAAAAAAACCATCTCGCTAACTACAGACACCGTGCCGCTGCGATAGCTGATGTAGGTACCTACATATGTATTTCTTATGATGTACGTAATGGATTTAAACGAAATTAATTGATATATAAAATGATATGGAAAAAAATACCATTAATCAATCATAAAAACAAAGAAAAAGCTCTTTATATTAAAAGTTAAACTATTTTTTAACTTAAGATTATGGGTTATATTTATATAGTTATTTAAACTAAAATAAAAGTATTGGCTTTGAATATAACATTTCCGAAACTCAAATTGTATAAGCATTGAAAGTGATATTTCTCTCTTCATGCATTTACATCGATAAGTACTTGCAAATCTAAATATTATCTCCATAATAAATCTAGGGGACCCCCCTGACCCCGCATTGCTCCCTGTCGTCGCTCACGGTCATCTGTCATGGTACACCCCCGCTTGCAATAGCTTTTGTGTTACCGCGAGTAAGAATAGATAGATAGATATACTTTACCTGTTATATCTTTAGACTTTTTTTTTTAAAGATTTTTTACCACAAAGGCAGAGGGAACCTAGTGTTAAGATACTCTGTTCTCCACTTTTCGTCCAATTTTTGAGATATTGCATTAAAGGGCGGAATTAAACACCAAAATTTCTTTACAGCTAAATTAAATAAAAATTTATTAAAACCAATTAGAATGGTGGCACAGTGGTGGTATTTGCAAATTATAAATATATAAGGGCGTCGTGACGTTCGACTCCCACTCGGTGGAATTAAGTATTTTCATTTTCGCGCTCTGATAAGAAAACCAAACGCGGTGTTTAGCATTTACCCCTATTCAACACGTATCATCTCGAAAATTAAGCGAAAATGGGGGAACGAAGTGTAAGCACAAGGTTCCTTCTGCCTTCTCTGCTATCTGCGGTATACATCATCAATATAAAGAAAAACTATAAATAAATCTTTAAAATGTTAATAATATGAGTATTATTTGAAGGAAGTAGGTACCTTCCTAATTATCAACTTAATCAAGTATGATTAAAAAAAACTGAGCACATTATCCCCCCAGCGTGATCTGTCACGAGGCCGGTGTCGATGACAAACCCCCTGTCATTAAACTTTTAAGTATTTTAAAAATCCTAACCACCCCATGGGGTGTTTCCATAATAATTTGCAATGCATAAAAATTTTGTAATTCCCTTTCTTATTAAGACGTATAATTGGAAATATTCAATATTTTCTTTTTTTGCCTGGTGTCGAGGCAAAGCGCGGTGTTGAGTTCTGTCACTCAACACGCAATGCCTCCAGAATTCTGCCGAAAGCGAGGAACGGGCTATCTCAACGGGAAAGGAGTGTCTTAACACTAGATCCCCAGGTACCCTCTACGTACCCTGTCCGTGTGCAGGATACAGCGTGAAGCTATAAAAATAAGTTTAAGGTCAGTAAAATGTCGCTGGATTCAAAGGGCGCAGGACCGGACGGAGTGGCGAGAATTAGGGGAGGCCTATGTCCAGGTGTGGACGTTGAAAGGCTGATGGATGGATGAAAAATGTCGCTTAATGCAAATATAATGGTATCGTTCCTTCCGCAACGTTTATCGTTTTATTCGCAATCAAATGCATATTAACGCTTAAAAAAGTTAGCTTTTCGTAAATTAATTTAATTATGAATATCTTTATATTGTTTTTTTTTATTTTTGTGATTGTTCAAATATCGTTACATTTTTTTTTCTTTATTTATTTTTAGAACAAAAAAATAATTAAAAAAAAAACATATTTCGTAGGTGAACATGAAATGTTCCGGCGATAGCAAGTCGTGGTCGGATCATCATCAAGGTCAAGGTCATCGTAACTTCGCGTGATTCGGTTTCGGAAGAACCTTTGAAATTCCAATATAACAGTTTCCTTTATGTCACATGTCAATACTACTCTTTAGGGAGGTTTTTTTTCATACCCTACTCTAATGAGGGTTGGGAGGCGGAACTTAAAAATAAAAAAAAATCATCTTCATACTGTATCCCGCACACAACAGGGTAGGCAGAGGAAACCTAGTGTTATGATACTCCGTTCCCCACTTTCCGCCGAATTCTGGAGACATTGCATGTAAAGCAGTGCTTTATCTATCAGAACATGGAATTTAGAATAATTCCTTCTTCAGAATGTGGATCGAACATATTATAGAAATCGCACTTACAGTCTGACGCTGTCATACAGCCTCGAATGAATTTTTATATTGTGCAATAATTACTTATACTTAATTTACTAACATTATATCACAATTGGATTTCCCGATGATGTCAAAAACTCTGAATACCGATACATATTCTTACTAAAAATATTTAGTAAAAGAGAAAGGAAGTGTTACTTATTACTTTAAGTTGAAATTACGCAGGAAGGCACTCGCTACGTGAATCACGATTTATGAAGGTGAGGTAAGTACCTGGTGAATCATAGACCTCAATGAGAAGTTGGTTTTGAGAAAATTTTATTGGTCCATTTTATTTGGTTATTTACAATGTTAGCGGTAGTGAAAGTAATTAAGGGGTTTTTTGACAAGGAAATATCTGCTGAAAATTATGATAGTTGAAGAAATGGTTATATAAATAGTAATTTTGCGTTTTTTAAAATTATGAACTACTAAAATTAAAGCAATATTACTTATTAATATTGATTTTGAACGTGACGCTTCTGGGTTCGATTTCCACTCGCTCTGAACATAGTGCCATGTACCACCACTCTATACATAAATCGTTTAGAACATCTGACGGAGTATCTGAACATTAAGTTTTCTCTGTCTTCAGCATCCTAGAACAAAAACAATACTAAATAGGAATTTCCCTTAAAAAAACAAACAAAAACCCACTTTTACGGTTTCATAGTCCGCACAAACAAAGATGCGGGCTATAGCCCGTTTGCAAACCATAAACAGTCATCTACATCGTATACATTAATTCATACATGTAAATTGCAACGTCAGATGCACTCTAAAAGCGATACTATCCATTATTCTATAGATTTGATGGGTAAATAAAGGGGGCGAGGGAGGACGTCATGGCCCTCCCTAATGAAGCTCATGCTGAAATAATTTATATTCCGTTTCATTTCAAAGTTTAATTGAACATTTTATATTATTTATATACTTTCTATTTTTTTATTTAACGCACAGTGTTAAGGTAATTCGTTTTCCATTTTCCGACCAATTTTCAAGACATTGAGTCTTAAGTGGCGTCACTCAACGCCGAGATCATCTATTTCCGGATACTGTGTGTTACTGAAAGTTATATGTAAAGGCTGGCTCCTGGCTGGTCCTAACCAAACCCCTTGTTTCGTCATTATCAGAACTGGAACATGAAATCAACTTAATTTTTTGATTACCGATAGCTGCTTCACATAAAGATTTCTACGTTGTATCTTGCGCTTTTCACATTTGCCAACTTGGCCTGATCGGTCTTGAACAAATTTTGGGTGGACCAAGTTTTTATTCAGGGTAATATTGTAATAACCCTAAATCAAATTTGAAGTGACAATCATCGCGGCGTTTAACTGCGTCGTATTGCTTAAATACGTTGAAATTACACTACAAATTCACTTCTACCACCATTTTATTTTTGCAGTAGCTCTTTGTTTTTTAGCGTAGCGCCGCGACGACGCGCCCCGCTCGGTGAGGTGACCGCGTAAACAAAACAATTAATAGAGAATTGCGAACAATATCAAAAACAACATTAGCAAGGAGCTAAGGCGAGATTTTCTTTTGTTTTTTCTTCCTGAAATTAAATATATACTTTCTTTTTTTTATATCTGACTAGTCGTCGCCCGCAATTTTCGTTTTTTTTTTTAGAAAAAAATAGTTTCTTTCCTATTTTTTTCCAGTTCTCCGAAGAATTTTGGTAAATTTTTGTAACGCGGTGGTTGCGGGTTCGATCCTCAGGGAATGAATTAAGGGCACCAAGGCAAAAGACTGGCTTCTACTGCCAGCTAGGTACTGCCATTCAACACGCAATGCCTCGAAAAATTCGGTGGAATGTAGAGAATGGAGTATCTTAACACTAGGTTCCCTCTGCCTATCCTGCTATATACGGGATACTCGCTTAAAGCTGATAATATATATCTTCAATATTAGATTGATATATAGTAGAATTATATATTTAAACCTTTAATAATTTAAAACTAACTAGGTACTAACCATTCACTAGCAAACATTAGTATTTAAACAGGGTAGTATAAGCTTTCTATTATGTAGGAACAATGATGGCAGACGAGATGTCTGGCTGTCTGCATGTAACGCGGAACTAAGGTGGGTGTGATTAGCACAGGATTGTTGTTATGGGTTCAAATATCGTCTAAGGTAAGTTAATTGTAGTAGAAGATATACACCTAAGCTTTTAACCTGCTATTTAATAAGCAGTACGTATCTCGTACATGAACAAAAAAAGGATAACAGAGAGTAGAGTCACTAGATTGTATCGATTGAATCGTATTACTATTTATAATTACCATTTAAAATACCAATATAATTGACCATTGCGATTAACTATACTGTAATAGCGCGTATTTTCCGTCTCCATACAAACAATGTTTCCGATGCGTCTCACCCAGTCTAAATATAGCTTTTAGGGGTAGTTACCACCCCTCGCGTGATGGTTCTCCAAATGTATTGCCATTGATAATATTAGAGAATAAGTGAAATTGTCTAATTTTATCGTATTACATCTACTTTTGATATCTGTGTGCTTATTTTACTAAATATCTAAATAAATATAAATTAGCTTCACGCTGTATCCCGCACGCAGCAGAATAGGCAGAGGGAACTTAGTGTTAAGACACTCCGTTCCCCAGTTTCTACCGAATTCTGGCAGAACTCAACGTCGCGCTATACCTCGACACTAGAGCGAAGAAAAAATAAATAAATATTTCACTCCCTCGCGTAGGGATCGAACCCACCACCGTCGCGTTACTGTCACATTCTTGAACCGCTGCGTCACGACAGCCTCAACTATGTAGAAGAATAAAATTTACTTTAAGGTAATTCTGTTTTTCGTCGTCGAAATACTGCGTTGTGAATGGCGGAATACGGAACGTCACAATATTATTAACAATTCTTAATTTTACTGTAATACACATATTTAATTTACTTACATACTTCTAAAAGAGAATTTAACTCGTGAATGGCGTTGAAGAAAAATTTTAATTCCATCGATTAGGAATTGAATCCAGAACCGTCAAGTCAGACGTGTTATTGTCGTTTTCCTACGGTCATAAAACAAATTATAAACATAAATATATATAAATATATTAATATCTAAAACACACCAGCGAACAATTTACCCGATGCGTCTCCCCCTACTTTCAAGAGGGTGGTCAATACCACCCCTTTTGCTGTGTGCGAAACTAAACATATCCGTATTCACTATTCTCGTCTGTAGATATATAGATATACATACAATTTATCAATCGAGATAACATATAGAATCTGCAATCGAGCTTTGAAAATATTAATTTAGCTGAAAAGTACCTCGTAGTACAAATGTAAGTGTCTTAATGTAGACGATAGTTGCGGGTACAATTTCTTGGAAGAATGGTCACATTTTAAATGTTTTAGATTCTCTGATTCCGTTTAGTTGAACTGAGTATTGGTAAGTTATTATCGCTTTTTTCGGCTTCTTTTATAGAGATGATTAAAAAATGTTGATTATAGAAATAACAGATATTTTTTTACGTATATATTTATGTTAAAATATAACAATATAAACTAAGAAATTATCACATATTTCAAAATAAATATAAAAGAATTGTCTCTAGCTCGCTATCTTGCAATATAAAATATTTTGCGGCCGCACTTCCGGTCACCCCGTCTAAATATAGCGGCGGTGGTCAGCCCCCGCGATGAGATCAAATTTGTATGCTTTACTGGCAGTTGGTTGCTATGAGTAGTTTGGGCGATCTTATTTCCTTATTTTTTTTTTTAGCTTCACTCATAGTACAAGATAGATAGAGAACGTGTTTACGTGTTTACCATCCTGCACCAGAGGGGTGAAATCCATATATTTTTGAATACTTAAATAGAAATAAAATATTTTATACAAAATTGTACGTAGCAAGATTTGAACCAGCGCTTTTCAAAGTCCGTCCCACTACACATAAGCTAAACGTTTTTATTGCCTAACGTCCATATTTTTTATATGGTTAGAATTTTCGTTACTAGCACTTTATAAGGACAAGGAAAAGCTAATGCTACTGACAAAAAAATATTTTGTTTATTTCTCCATACCTAATCTTACTTATATTTTATCCCCTAATTTCCTTACCCCATATCAAAAATTACTTACCCTATCGAAGGCACGATCGATACATGGTTAATTCGGGGTTTAATAAGACCACATACAAGTTGTTATTTAACTCTACGCTTACAGTAATTGCGAACAAGGCGCAAGGCACGAGGTAGTAGGTAGGAGGTAGCGGGTACGGGGTCACGCAGCACAGTGCCAGTAATTACACAATTTAAGGGCCAATGATGTAAAGCGTAGCGTGCGCTCTCTTACAACTAATAATATTATTTGGATTCTTTGTAAATTGTAGAAAAACTATAGTTGTAGTCTTAAGTTTTTTTGTAGGGAAGGTAGGTCATTGTATACAATTTGAAAGGTATCTATGTAATTTGATTTTTTTAATCCTTCGTGTGGTATTTGAACCCAACCATGCTCTCGGAAGCTCCCAAGGTCTTCCATCTCTGTAACTTTTTTATTGTTGTTTTGCATAGCCATCTTCTATAAATAGACTACTAGCTTACAATAATTTTAAGTAAATTTATCTACTTTCTCTATAAATAAAAAAATACATATCCAAAAAGGATACAGGACCCTTAAAAATTATAAACGTAGTGTATAGTCGCGTGACGTTAGCGTTACGCGCCTCAGATTGCCCGACATGACTTCTATTTGCTTCCGCCACTAAATTACCCAGCGATTGCCTGCATGGAAAATAGTTCACCTTACCCTTATTTAGCGAAGGGATGTGTTTTTTAAAGGATTTTTATTTCTTATCATTGTTTTATTTTATCGTTATAATGATATTATTTTCTATTAATTAAATTTTCACGCTTTGGAAGCGAGACAAAAAACGGGAAGCACATTGTCTTGATAGTCTTTCTCTCTAAGCTCTCTTCCTGTCTTGTCTGCCTGCCCTGATGTATGGGAAAAAGCCTAAAGGCTATATATAGGTATACAAATATATTAATTGCAGCCCACAACTTCAATTAATTGAACTATAAAACGTAAAATCCCGTGTTTTACTGTTCCCGTAGGAATTTCGGGAAATCCTTTCTTAGTGCATTCCCCAATGACTCTATAAACCCTATAAATCCAAATTTCAGCGTTCTACGCCGCGTTGTTTGAGTTTTCCGTTGTCTGTCAGTCACTCGGTAACGGAAGAATTTTACACATAGAAATTTAAAATCAACATCATTATACAAATCAATTAATTTGTATGCTTTTTTAATACAACTAATTATATTTATTTTCTGTTATATTAGCTTGTTTTCATCGAATTCACATAAAAATGGTAGTTTATTAAGCATTATTTAAATGCGATAATAGTCTAAAATACAAAATAAAATACAGTTATGTATGTATATGTTAATTGTTATCAGTATAGATCTATTATATCTAAAAAAAATCTATATACATATATATATATATACATATATATATATATATATATACATTACATTTTCTCGTACATTTTCTCCCGAACTTTCCGTTGTCAGTTGTTATCCACTCAATTTCAGGATTCCGCGGAAAGTGGGGATTGATAGTGTTTTTATGAGAACAGAGTGTATTAATACTAGGTTCCCAAATTCCCTCTGCCGACTCTGCTATATTCGCAAAGAGTTCACGAAAATTTAACTAATAATAATAAAATCAATCAAAAACAAAATAACGAAAACTAAAATACCACTAAGTTACAAGTGTATTACACTAAAAGTAGTTTATTTGATAGAGGGCACCAATTACTAACGGGTTGTATATCAAAGCGAGGGTCATCAGAAATTTGAGATAGCTCAAAACAGATCGTCGAATCGCTTTGTGTTTGTGCAACATTATATCAGCAAAGTACAATTATTCTAGGTGTCCGGGATGAGCCTGATTAGTGACGGTCAGGTGGGCGCGGTCGATACCCACCCCCTGGGCAACTACCCTGCAATAAACAGGGGGATGATAGCCTCAACTTAAGTATTGATTCGCGCGAAACGTGATTTGTACGCACTCTGGAGTTACTGTGACGTTTAGATCTACTTCCGTTTACATTGCTGCTTGTTTCCATTCCGCCTGTCCATCTTCATAGTTGATAGTAAATGGTTAACTAACATTGCGTTGTTTCGGTTATTTTGTATGTAAGTATGAAGATTTTCGGTTGTTCCTAGTGAGCCGCGGTCAATAGGCCTCACCGCACCTTGTCTTCGAAATGCTCGTCTGTCACGACATCTACCGAGTTATCGCTGGTCTCCGCTGTTCTATATACTAAGTGCTTGGTCAGTGGGCGCTGGCTTAATTGAGGTGATATTATTCAAATGATGGTAGTTGTTAGTGTTTTATTGAACAACTGATTTATGTGTTACTAAGGTTTTCCATTTCCTTTACTATTATAGAATATTATTAGGAAGATCGTTTTTTTTACAATTCAATTTAAATTAAGAAAATTTTTAATGCTTCACTCTGTGTTTCGCTTATTGCAGGGTAGGCAGTGAAAAGACACTTTGTTCCCCATGCACTAGCCAACTGTCATTAATTGCGAGTTAAACGACGAACCCCAACGTAACGTTTGACCACGGCCCGAGTAAGAATCGAACCAACTACCGTCGCTAAATAAAAATGTAAAAAACAAAATAAAAGTAGACAATTTAAAAAAATAAATATTTAACTAAAATAACAGTTAAATGCTATCTTAATCTTAACAAATATAATCAAATGATAAGAAAGAAATACTTGCAAATAGAACATAGAGTCAATTTTAGAATTCATTAAAAGTATATCACAACCAGTTATATCGTTAAGTATGTGAATAAACCCCAAAATATAATTACATCGTTAATGTACCAGTCTACCTAATGAGTTGGCCGAAAATATGTAAGGCCGTATACATCTAATGAAAAAAAACTGCAATTATTATTAATAGATATTATTATTTATTGTTTATTTATACGTAAAAACAAATTAGAAAAGTACAATTGAAAAGATATGTTTGCAATATTGTATACTAGTCGTCGCCCGTAACTTTGTTTAAGTAAATTTTAAGATGTAAAATGAAAATCTTGTCGTTTCTAGTTTCCGTAGGAATTTCGAGAACAATATCTTGAAATACTCGCATTGTCTTGAAAACTGGACAACGGACTTTCTTAACACTAAGTTCTGTCTACTCTTCTATATGCTGGATACATCTAAATGCTGAATGCTCTTCTATATGCTGTTAAAAAAACATGTTTTTTTGGCAGTCCGGTTTTGCAACGTTTTTGTACGTTATTTATTTTTTCTAGTCGGGTAGGCAGATGGAGCCCTGTTTTAATCATTCCGCTCACTGGTTTCCGCCAAATTCTGGCGGCATGGTGTGTTGAGTGGCGGAACTCAGCGCAGCGCTTTGCCTCGACACCAGAGCGAATTATTAAATATTTCATTTCCTGAAGTGGGAATCAAACTCTCAGCCACGAATGTGTTCCTACGCCACGACTGGTCCTCAGTTTTAATTGATAGAAACTTTTAAAAAAATAGTATCCATCGCTAGTTAAAAGTTGAAAACAGATGTTACTGTGGTGTTTTGTCACTTCATTCCTAACAAACAAATGGAAAACAAAAATATTTGAAAACCTAGTTATTTTCTACTCAGTTACGTGTAATGATTCTATTCATTAAACAACAATGTAATGATAATTGACGTACAAATAATTTTAATTACAATAAAAAAGTTTTTTTTTAATTTAAATGAAGTGTATGTCAAGTGTGAAGGCGGCTTGAGGCTAATGTTTTAAATAAATATTTTTGTGTGAAAGGCACGCCGTCGACATCTGCCCGTCAATCTAGTTAGTTGTTGAAGAATGCGATCGTCGCTGTACAAACATTTGTGTGTTATGCAAATGTGCAAATATTATAACCAATTTTAGTCTCTGAGAGTCAGTTCGTTTGAGGCCGACGTAGCTGAAACAGTGTCTGACTGTAAACGCAAAGGTTCTGGGTTCTATTCCTACCTGGGGTAAATAAACATTTAGCATTGCCATGCTCTTTGTTTTTTTGCTGAACTTTCAGTCTAATTTTTGAGACATATAATGCCTCGAAAATTGGTTGTTAAATTAAGTAAGTATCGTAGCACTATGTTTACCGTGTTTGTGTTTATTATTTTTATATTTGAACTATATTTAATTGATTTTAAGTACTAGCTTAGTTACTATCTTTTAAAAACGCCACAAAAATTAAAAATGGGCATCATATAACAGTTTTATAATGAATAAAATTATAAAACTTTTTAAACATAAAAAATCGTTTAAAAGCTAAAATTAAATACAGCGAGAGCAATTATCTTTTATATTGATTCATTCTCTAATCGGTAGCGGTAACACGGGAGGACCATGAAACTGGTAGACTAGACTGAACTATTAATAATAGATTAAACAATTATTATACAGGCTGCAGTATTGGCCGTAGCGGCGTGGTGAGACCATATCTAGAGATATTTTCTAAGGGGGCTTTGAAGTAATCTTTTATTAATTCGCTATTTTTAATTCCTTTTTTTCGTTAAAATTCGGGGGTGGGCACTAGACTATTATGGGGTGGGCACCAGGATATTCAGGGGCACATATAATTGTTTTTACAGCTTCATAGCTTCCTGCCTGAATTTAAGATATCATATAATTTTGAATCGTGAAACCCAACTCCACTATTTATTAACCGACTTAAAAAAAGAGCATAATAATATGTAAGTATACACATAATAACTATTATATAATTATATTAAATGTAATTTGAACCCAAAACAATCGCGTTTACTGTAAGCTACTGGCATTAGGCCATGACGGCGTCAAGAGGAAAACTATATTGTCCATTATAATAGTTTTACTTTAGCGGTCTCGAATAGACAGAGCGAGTTTCTCTTTTCTTCATATAGCACCGGAAACATTATGTTTTTAATGAAGTTTAATTGGTTATATATTTTTCATTTCATCGTACTACTTTATGGTGTTTCTGTCGCGTAACGGTAATCGATGCCTATGCCCCTACTATGGAAATTTACTATAGCTTCTACCGTATGGTTATTTTTTCGACATTTTTATCGTAGAGAGAGGAGCTTGGACGGTTGAGGAAGTGGGTATGGACAATGGACATGTTAACACTCATTTCAAGGATCTATACATAGGTTGACAGTTTCAGGCGTTGCTACGTACCCACCTTGCACCGCGGTGAACATATCATCATGAAGCATTAAGCAAATCCCTAAATTGTGAGTTCGATTCTCACACGAGGGAAATCTATATTTATCTAGCTTTTTCGTTGTCTATACAGACAACAATCAGCTTTAGATTCTGGTATCTCTTTGAACAGATATTTTGACCTTATATTACTATTGTCGCATTACATTTTTATATTTATTTATTTCAGCGATTTACAGCAGAAGAAACGGTTTTTCGCGAGAATATCTTATATATTATTTTTACAAGGTCTGTATAACTTTTACGTACAAAAGTTTTATTGATCATTAGACACAGTCCTATTCGATAGAGACAGTAGTAAAGTAATCAGATTATCGTAAAAATAGTACTGCATGTGATCCCTAGTCTCAACTAGTTTAGTTTCGAATTCTTTCTTCTATTTTAATGTGTTAAGCTTACTTTATGGAAATTATTTTTAGAACAATTAATGTACGTAAAATAGTTTACTATATTAGTTTAAAAGCTGGGTTCGGAAAAGTAAAATCAAATTAGCGAAAACTATAATGTAGAGGATCTTTCTAAGCTTTCTGTGTTCTTTTTTTCAGTATCCCGGACACAGCAAGGTAGCAGAGGGAACGTGGGAACCTTAAACCTTAAAACTTTATACACTACGTTCCCATTAAGACACTTCAGTTTCCAATTTTCCGTCGAATTTTCAAGGCATTGCGTGTTGAGCGGCGTAACTCGACGCCGCGCTTGGCCTCGTCCACCAGATAGAGAAAATAAAAATATAAAATATTTTATTCCCCCAAGTAGTAATCCCCCAATCGAATCCACAACCGTCGCGTTTATTGTTGCACACTTGTGCCTTAATCCATGACAGCCTCTTTGTTTTTCTTTCAAAAAAAATATTTACTATTACGTACAAAATGCCTCCTCATAAACACAAAACAATAGCTGTATAGTTTTTTTTCACTTTCATGCTGTATCCAGCATACAGCAATAACTTTTGCTAAGCTTTCAATCTTTGTCTCTCCTTCTTGTACTTTCCACCTAAATTCGAGATATTGCATACAGAGTATCGGAACATTAGTAACTGCGTGCGATTATAAACACAACAGGTTGTAGGTTCATTCCCACTTGAAATTAATGAAAAGGAAGAAGCCTGAAGCCAACTTAACGTTGTGGCCTCGTTACCAGGGGTTTTCATTCCCACGAGCGGAAATCGAAAGCAACAATTCACTTATTCCTAGCACAGCCAGGGAAAATGGAGAGCCGAACGGTACGAGTAAAGAATAGGCTATGGCGTAAATAAAATAATATACTAGGTATATAATAATAAGAAAATATATAAAGTCGAAAATTAAAAAAGATAATGGAAAATTCTTCAAACCAAGATAAACCATATAAAAAATAAATACATACATATATAAATAAATCTAAAGCGGATTTCTAAAAAGTTATATGATGAGCTCAAATTAATAGCGACCAGTACGACCGCGGCTGCGCAATAAAGTGGAATGGAATAAATTACCACGGACCTGTGTGATTGCGATATACTGAATCGTAAAAGCTGACTTGTTTAGTAATTAAATAATACTGAAGATGACACCATGTTTTGAATTGTATTGAACCGGATGTTCTCTTTTTTGTAGCTTCATTCTGTATCTTGCATATAGCATATTTATATTGTTAAGACACACCGTTTCTCACAAACTATCCGTTCAATTTAAATGTGGGGGACGGAATGTCAAAACACTAGGTTCCATCTGCTTAGCCGCTAGCGCAAGATCAATAAGCAATACATTTATATAATATCTAAACAGTAGAATCGTATTGAAATGACATTTTGCTATCATAAAGTGAATCTCAGCAATAGTTCAGTGGGGCCGGCACGCTACCCTCAGGGGGAAGGGTACATGATATATAGCATCATTAGTCCCTGAGACAGTGACTGAACGCCACCGATCTGATGGTGGTGGTCGATGGCGGAGTAATCGTGTCTATTCAAATTTTTCCATTAAACAAAGTTTTCATTAGGTTAACTTTGAATTAAATTGCTTTATTTAATTATTGTAGAGGCGCAGCGAAAGCTTTTGACTGTAAATCTGATGTTTATGGGTTCAGTTCCCACTCATATAGTGGAAAAAATGTATATGTATTTTTTTCTTACAAATTTGTAACCCCCAAATGTTGGAGCCTTTTTTTACTTTCCGGGCTAATTCTAGATATTCCGTACAAAGTGGAAACGAAATGAACGGAATGATCAAGCCTACTACCACTGCGTTACCAGTCAGAAAAACGATAGGATTAGCACAAATATAGCATTTTTTTAGCTTCACTTTGTATCCTAATGTTAATACACTCCACACTTTCCGCCAATTTTTTGAGACATCAAGTGTGAGTAAATGAAAATAACTAATTTCTCCGAGCTTAAATCGAACCCTCAACTATTACGATTATCGTTAGAAGCGGTGCAGCTACGGCAGGACGACTTTTCGCGATGCGGCGAGGCGATGTAGAAAAAAAATAGATGATAAACATACAGTCGATATCCCTTTTAGATGCGGATCAAACCTACGACCACCAGTAAATAACCACTAAACCAATCAGTCAAATTTGAACCAGAAATCAAAAGCTATAAATAAAAAGTTTAATTTATTATTCTTTTTATATATTTCAAGTGATGTGTGATCCCAGTCACTCACTTCTCTATTTTCAACCCAATTAGAAATATTGTGCGATAAATGAAAGATATCAACGTCATACTTCATCTCACTAGACTACACAAATATATTTTTTTTACACATTAATCAGCACGTATCATATATAAATAATAATAATAAAGTACAAAAGAAAAAAAATTATAGTAATTTACACCAATTAACGCCAATTAATCAATAACACATTAATATAATGACAAATAACATTTATCCATCAGGTTTCATTAACGCGGGGGCGCCACCGCCGGCCGGCGTCCAGGCGCCATTGCCGATCAATATCCGCCGAGCACCCCCGAACCCCTCCGAGTGCACCCGAAGGCTCGCGATTTCCCCCGATCGTTTCCCGCACATGACAAATGTCAGTGATATGCCCTGCAGTTTTCGGGGCCCGTGAAAATCTAGGAAAAAGTGCAATTTTTAGACTTCTCAGTGATAAACTGTGTTAAAAGAACATTTTGTTTGTTGTTTTTTATCAGGATTCATTGTTTAGTGTTTAGTGTAAGTATAATTTACTGTTGCTCTTTGTTTATATTGCTTTTGCTTGAATGTATACTTGATGTTAACTTAAGCAAATAAACTGTGTGTAGATATTAATTTAGGGCTTTATAAGTTTAAATTTAATGTGCTTGGTTAAATGGGTGGTTCTTGGAAAAAAAATCAATGTTTTTGATGCAACACAGGTACTGTTTCTGTTGTTCGCTGACAGATATATGAAAAGAACTCTTGTATGTAAAAAATACTGAAAAAAATATATAAAAAGCTTGTATTAATAATTATACAATCAAATATATATAAATTAAATGGTTTTCCATTTGAAAAGGTGTATTTTTATAATAATCACGTTAAGTTGTCGCCAATGCGCATGCCTAGTACAGGTGCTTTGCGTCACTCGTGTTTGACAATAATTATAAGTTTAAAATGCAAAATTATGCTCATTTATATGAAAAATAATGTTCTTACTAATTAGTTAATGCTTGTAAATTATTAACATGTAAAATCTCTTTGAAAAATTATTGTAAATTTATAAATATCTGTACATTTGATTTTATTGCATCTTAATTAATATAAATGCACAGTTTTTATGTATTACAAAAAACAGATTTAAAAAGTTGAAACCCAACTTATTTTAAGTTATTAAAATGTCGCATAATAAGAAAAATTGTAGCGTCATACTCTGCAGGTCTTTCGACCTTGACCGGCAGTCGTGCAGTGGATGCAGTAGTTTTCCGCCAGCATAATTTGATCTGCCCAAATGTTATCAAATTTCCCGCTTTCTGCTCTAAGCACGCGATACGGAGGGGCAGGGGGGGTCTCTGTTATTGGTTGTGTGACACCTGACAGGTGGGAATAAGACGAAACGTTTGTTTGTTTTTTTTATTTTTTTATTATATGTTGGTTTCTTCAATATATTGTCTTAATTATGATATAGTTAATGACAGTAGTACTCCTCTCCTAATTCATAGTATTTAACTTATTCTAATATTCTTCTTATTAGTGTGGGTAGTAACGAATCTTCTGTCCAAACCAAGACGTAGCGTTTTGTTAATGTCTTTTAATGTTATTATGTCATATTCAAATTCAAAATATTATATCTTTATTCAAATATACTTATTATAAGCACTTTTAACTTTTTATAACCTTAAATATTAAAGAGGTATCATCCGCGAGAAGTACAATATCACATAGATTCTTCACATAAAAAGGCAGATCGTTAATATAAATAAGAAATAAAAGGGGACCAAGAATAGATCCTTGTGGAACGCCCATCTTTAGAGGAGATCCAGATGATTTTACATTATTTATACTAACCTTCTGGATTCTTTCTTTTACTTGATAAATCTGTTTTATTTAAAGATATAGTCAAATTTACTAATTTCTCAATCATTTAATTTTCTGTTGTCCACCCAAGTAAAGTCCATCATACGACAGATTGCGGAACTGAACACTGCGATTTGAATTTAGAATCACCATGGTTAGAATACTGTACTTAAATAAAATTTAGCCATGTCCCAATTGATACAAGATATCGTCTTTCTATTCTCATTATTCTATTATTTTGTACCGTAAAAATGTGATTTATTGGTAATAATACTATTTTAAACAAATACAACTGCCTCACCGTCACTTGTTTCACCTTAGACCCAATGGCAATATGTCACGATGACCGCGTTGCTAGAAATATTATTTACCCACATTGAAAATAATTTAGACAAGTTAATATTTGGCTTATGATAATCATATTGTATTCAAATTATTCATACTGGTTTTACGACAAGAGAGAGAGAGATTTTATTATTTTTTATTTAGCATTTAACAGTCGTTAGTTATCGTACTAGTTAAGCTTTTCCTTATTCTTCACTTTGCATCACAGTATAATAGAGAAAGGAGAAATGTTAAATTTCTCCATATTCTAAATAAACTTTACTTTACCATGTCATGTTTTTGCAAATACCTTTTATTAAAATATTAAAAATTATTCATACATAGTTAATGCTACAATTTTACGAGGGTATCAATTTCAAATAAAAAAATAACGTCTAAAAAATTCCATCAAACAATCGTGGGTCGAGTTTAAGCAATATATGAAACAGGTAACAAAACATAAATTCCGCTTTCACATATCAAATATTATATATGTAGGTACATTGCGAGGAAAATATGGTATGCTTAAATATCTATACTAATATTTAAAAAATAGTTTGTTTGGTTGAACGCGTTGATCTTAGGAACTGCTGGTAAGAATTGAAGAAGTCTTTGTGTTTTGGATAGTCCAATTGTAGAAGATTACGTTAAATGAGGTTATTAGTTTCGATGTAACCTACTGTCCCTGCGGTCAGTTACCTAGGGGATTCTCAATCTCCTCTAATTTATACATTGCGAAGAAAGTAGTTTTTTAGCTTTGCACTGTATCGCGCACGTAGTAGGGTAGGAATAGAGAGCCTGGTGTTCAGACATTAAGACGCTCCTTTCCCATTACAAAGTTCTCTAAGTAAGCTTTAAGTCAAACTTAAATATCATATGTCTCCGTAAAAATAATTTATAAAAGTAATTCCACGGGCCGGGCATCGAACCGGGTGCAAAGGTTAACGGCTGTTACATTTGAAAGTTGTTTGTCCGCATGTGTATTTGTGCATGTCAACGCGATCTCGGGTCACGTATTGGTGACGACGAAAAATTATTATTGAGCTATGAGGATCTATATTACTTTATTTAAATGTGTAAAGAATGTGTAGTGTAACGACTGTACGTAGTTTTGCGTAAACAGTTGTGGATTCGATCCTCATTTCGGAGAGTGAGTTATATCTTTGAAATTTATTATTGAACGCAGTGTTTTTGATTCGAGTGGAAAACGGAGAATGGAGTGAACTACACTCACTAGCAATACTACTTCTCTAGAATTTGGCTACTCGGCTGTACGAGTATGTGGTAAATAATGCATTGTGTCAGACGTAGAATTAGATATTCAGTTGATTAATACATATTTTTCCAGCGCGCTGGGGCGTCACCGGGCATGCGCCGCGTAGCATGAGCGGTGCGCGCGCGCACGAGCCCCGCGACCCGCCGCGCCACCACCGCTCCCACCCGCACCAAAACCAGGTAATATATATATTTATTTACGTTGTATATATTATTAATTTTAATTAATTATTTAAAAAGTTTGGAAAGTAAATATATATTTCTTTTTTAAAAAAGTATTTTTTTTTTTAATTTAAATGCTCTATAGGTAGGGGATAATTTTATTATTACAATGTTTTGATAGCTTTCTTAAATTTGATTTAAATGGAATTTTAATTGGAATGCAATGGAAATATAGGTTTTATTTTAAATTTAATTGGTTATCGTCGTATCTCAGTTAAACAAACATAAAAGGAAAATAGGGACACTCTCAAGATATATATATAGAATGACTAAGACTTATAGATCTTATAACATTAGTTTTAATTAAATAAAAATACATATTACGATAAAAAGAAAAATGTGCTAACACATAGATTCGCAAACGTGAGGGACAAATAAAGCAATACAAGAATCCATATTGTGGTGTTTATAGATTATAGTTTTTAAATATATAATATTGAACAAAAATATCGTTTAAGTTATATTTAAACGTGCTATCTAAAAACGTACAAATGATTTCATCGCAATCCGTTATCCCGCGAGCGAGCCTTGCTCTTCTAATTGCAAAATATAAGCCAATCTATGTCCATCTCCATAGTAACTTAATTAGTGTTATTAATGTGGGGAACAACTAATTTTTAAATTACCTAAACGGTCGTTTTCGCCACCCACACACTTGTTGTTTTGTTTTAAGGAGTAGTGCTAGTTTTTTTCTATGTCTTTTAATATAAGAATTGATGATTTTTATCGCATATAATGGGGTAAAGAGAGAAAACCTAGTTTAAAACATTGCCTCTGTATGTCAATTTTCTCTAAAAGTTCCTTTCTCTGGAACTAGATTGCAAGGAAAGGAATAAATTGCTCAACTTCCTTTATTTCCGCCGAATTTTCAAAACATTCTTTGCTTAGACCAGCAACGCACCTGCAGCTCCTCTGGTGTTACACGGGATTGTGGGCGGCGGTGATCACTTACTATCAGGACACCCATACCCTCGATTGCCTTGTCTTTTCCACAAAAAAGTGGTGAAATTTAACGCTAAACTCAACCATAGCGTTGCTATATGATGAACATCACACATTACAAACAAAGTTAAAGAGTGAATCAAGTTCTGTCAATTTAATAACAATTGCCAAAATAGATGAAAAATCTAAATCCTTTAAACAATGACGTAAGTGACCTTTCGATAGTTATACAAAAGCATCGCCTTAACACTCAAATATAATTACTTAGTTGCGACGTTATTATTTATATACGTTTTTTTATTTTTGATTTTGCAAATTATGTGAGTTTGATTACGCGATATATATGAGTTTTGTCCCACTTGAAATAATAATTTTCTTTATTTCCGCGCTCTCGTAATGATAGAATGTGGCGTTGAGTTTCGCCACTCGACTCGCTTTATCACAAATTTAAGGGGAGAGCGAAGGACAGAGTGTCAATTTAGCTCGAATTACGTTGCTAAGATGCGGAATTCAGCGTGAAGCTGTAAAAAAAATTAAAATTAAGTTTGTTGGGTACACTGTACATTTTCGATATAAAAGTGTAAAAGAATTTTTTTATTTTCCTTTTTTTTTAGCTTCACGCTGAAGCAGAATTGGCAGGGGGAGCGTAGTGTTAGACACTCCGCTCCCTCCTTTCCACCCAATTTTTGAGACATTGTGTATTCCCCGAGCTGGAATCGAACTCACAACCGTCGCGCTTACAGTCACACACAGTACTGCTGTGTCTTAAAGAAAGTTAATTAATGTTAAAGTATAAAGTGAAATATGTCCAAAGATTACATTTTTATTGGTAATCTTGGCAGCTTATCTTCTGGTATGCGGTCATACATAACTTACGTTTGCAGTAAACGTCGGATTTGGTAAGTTTTAATTGTGAAAGTTCTTAGTTCTATACTCGTGTGTTAGATGCGTAGTAAAACTCTGTTTTGATTAGATCATAATATTCTCTTGTATTTTTTTTGTCTAAGGTAAATTATATTGTTTGTAGGTAAGTTGAGTTGCGGAACTTAACTCTGCGCTTTGCTTCGTTACCAGAGCGAGAAAATGAAAATATTAAATATTTCATTTCCTCGAATGGAAATCGAAACCACAACCTTTTGCGTATACAGTCACATGCTTTTGGCCCGGCGCCATGACTGGCTCGTTTTCCTTTCTACAAATCTACTTTTATATAAGAACTTTTTTCTACCAATTAATAAAAAGTTAAACATTTCTGCTATTCCTCTTGGTTCTAAAACATAATATCCTAAAATAAGTATAAAAAATATTCTTAGAGTTTCGTGATTTTATGAATGAATGGATTTTGAATATTATGAATCGTCTTTATTGAGTCATCTCACACATTTATACCGTAACGTTTTAGCTTCGGCGATTGACCTTTTACCAGGGGCGTCTAAATCTAGTCTATTTTATTAATATAATATTCCCAAATTAATATTATATTATATGGCTTTGGAATATATATATGAAATGGTTTGGCTTCTTGTATTAATTAAGTATAAAAAAAAAACAGATAATTATTTACCAAGAAAAAGCACGGCGTTCAGTCTTGCTATTCAACACGTCTCGAGAATTGACCGGAAAGCTGGGAACGACGTATTTTAGCACTAATTTCGCTCTGCCTACTCTTTTATGAGGAAAAAAGCGTGTAGCTTGTTTTGCTCTTAGCGTTTTTCTTTTTTCTTCGGCTACACACTGAATTCCGCAAGTAGCAGAGAGAGTAGGTAGAAGGAGTTTAGTATTAAGGCACTTCGCTCCCCACTTTCGGGCTGAATTTTGGACTCTCTTGGCATTGCGTGGTGGAACTTAAAGGCTGTGCCTCAACACCAGAGCCAAGAAAATGAAAGTATTAAATATCTCACTTCCACGAGTGGGAATCGAACGCCATCCATCGTTAACCATCGCGTCTACAGTCATAATATACTAGCGAATTTGCGCCAGGACTGACCTCAAAAAAAAATGCATAAAAAAATCAAAGTTATAAAACATAAAGTTAAAAGCAACGTTCGCCTCCAGTTATTTTTAAGACTGTGTACATATTTGTAGTTGCACAGAGGCCGCGCTACGAGTGTCCCATCTTAGCTCTCCAGCCTTCAAATAGATCTGGGTCATGCAGTCCACGTCTATCTGACCTGGTTTAATAATTTGCTCTTTTATACTTGGATTCTATATAAACGGACTACCTATATTTGTTGCGTTTATGTAACGCAACCCGTTTTTAGAAATTATAGTGAAATTATAGTTAGTAGGTAACAAAAAAAATTCTTGTCCTTCCTCTTACTTATCCTGCATCAAAAAAGTGGCAACAGCCATTTTCCTGTAGGACATAGAACCAGTACCATCAAAAATACCAGCTTTCTAAGACCAGTAGGATCGTCTTTGCTTTGTCTGTCAGTTATTCGGTAGCAGAAGAGATATAAACAAAGGGTAATGTTAAATATTTACCTACATGTTAAAGTAAAGTTAAAGTTAACTACAATTGTAATATTTCATTTCCTAGCATCGAACTCACAACGTGTCGCGCTTACTGACCCACGCATGTGCCTCTGAACCACTACTGCCAAAAACCTTCATACAAAACTTGATTAAAGCAGATTCCCAACACAGGCATTATCTAGGCTTTAAGGTCTAAAATTGAGCTTTACATACATTAAAATATATTCAGTATAGAATAAGATGCGTGGTGTTTTCATTTGGCCGGCGGGCGGGGGGCGTGGCCGCGCCTTTCCCCGAAGCACCAAGGCCGTCTGACCGACAGTTATCAGTTATATATTTGTGCATTATGCGCGGGAGCAACTAATGAGCGAATCTAGAGTCTAAGCTCGTTTTGATACGGCTGCCTCCATTTTTGTTTTTGTTTATTTACAAAAAATAACAGTTGTTCAGATTTCGGGCTAGTTAGAAGGGTTTCAGTTTAATTTACCGTTGGATGATGAGGTATGATTGTGGTGGAAAGTTCTGGTGGTGAGGATTGGTCAATATTTATATTTTATTGGATTTTTATTTTCACTAAAATTGTTATACTTAAAATTTTGTTTGGTTGCACGATTAAAAGCATATGTTTGTGTTGGATACCTAGTTCATTTATCCAGAAAGTTTAACTGGCCACGTCATGTTCTTTCGATGTAACCCACTGTTTCTTCAATAAGAGTGACCTTAGGCACTGAGAATGTGTCATATTTCATAGATAACTCTCAGCTACTACCCTTTGATCCTGCAGGCGAAGCCGCATGTACAAGCTGGTCAATATATACCTATTTGTGCATTATGCGCAGGAGTAACCAATGAGCGTTTTTAGTATCCAACCTTATAATGAAACGGCGACTTGATTTTTGTTCTGTGTATTTGCAAAAAATAACCGTTCTTGTTTAAATTGGAGGTTTCTTGGGATACAGGATTTTTAATTTAGGTAAATGTACCGTTTGGTGAGGAAAAAAGGATTTAGTATACTTCTGGCATCGATTGGTCAATTATATATTTGTATGGTCTTAAGTTAAATATTACTTAAATTTTAAGCATATTTTAGTAATGTAGGGTGAGATAAAGTTTTTACAAATTTATACATATTTACATACATAAACAATGTTACTTTAAAAACTGTACCACAGTGTTTTTTCTAACTACCCTAAGAAAAAGAATGAAGCAAACAAAGAAATCTAAGCAAGAATGAATCCCAAAATCAAAATTAATATTCCAACTATAAATAGAATCTAAATCCTTTGTCCGAGATCCGTTACGATTCAAACTATTATAACCGATTGACTTTTTGCCCGGCCTAGGGTTACGTAAGAATAACGAGCATAACTGTGTCGGCACCGGGAACAGAACGTGCATACCTCGCGGCCGACGTCGGTATTATTCAGTAGTTTCTCAGAAGAATACACGGGTGTATAATAAATTTTGGGCAACGCAGGCTCATTATGCCGTACGGCCTACATTCCGCCGTCTTATATATGTAAAAAGTTTGCTTTGTTTCGACTATTGTCTTAGCGGGCGAAGCTGAGTGAGGTTAGAGAGAGCATTGGAAACGCAATTTGTGGAAAAAGCTTGCTTTAAGTTATTGGCTCTATGGTTTTTATTGTTTTGTTAGTTGTTTTTTTTTTATTAAGCTTAGCTAATTTATATAGTAATGAGCTACTTCGTTTTATAATCTGTTTGTGTTAATTTTTTAAGATAATAATATATTTTTTAGCTTTAAAAACAGAATTTAGATCCTTCTCGAGGGATATTTTTTATTTTTCTCGCTCTGGTAACTAGCGCGGCGATTAGTTCCGCCACTTAACGCAATGTTTGGAAATTGGGCGGATTGTGGGCAATGGAGTATCTTAACACTAGGTTTCCTCTGTCTTAAAGCGGGAAAAAAGGGCGAAGGTTTCATAAGTCTGAAAAAAGAAAAACACAGTGACTTGACACCAAGCACTCTACAAGCTCCACAGATTATAAAAATAAAATAAAATTTACATAAATATCGTCCGTCCATCTTCCCCACACACTCGCCCAGCGAGATAAAATAAAACTATTCAGACATTATTCTGAGCATTTTCTAAGTCAATTATGCTCTAAGATGGCCGCTTTTGGAGGTTTTTGTCCAGGTTAAATGTTTTACCGCTATTAGTTATGGTATGTAGGTAAATATTTTTATTGAGAACTGGCGATGTGGATGATCATTTTCCTTCTATTTTGGTTGTATTATTAATATTCGTAGATGTTACGAAGAAAGAAGAAAATAAACATTTAATATTTTCATTTCTTCGCTTTGGTATCGAGCAAAGCCCAGGGTTGATTTCAGCAACTCAAAAATAGATTCCCTAGTTTTAAGAGATTCCCTCTGCCTACCCTGCTGTGTGCAGGATACAGCATGAAGTTAAAAATATTTATATATCTTGGTGGCCTAATTTTTTAATAATAAGTTCCGTTACGTATGACAAGCGTAGTCTTTCTAGCAAAGAGCAACCTTTGTATTTTTACGACTGTCTCTAATAGATGGTACTGTCTATTCCGTTGAACTCGACGAAAATGGCGATGGAAAAATAAAAAAACATAAAATAAGTAAACGCGGCTGTAAAGGTGCCCACACACGGTCTAATGAGCGAGGGAGATTTATAGCCAATAAATATTGTTAGCATCTTACGATGACCAAAATTGTGTTAAGAATTATGTAGGTACTAGTGCCTAATGTTGAATTTGTTGATATATGGTAGATTTTTAAAAAATCATTGAACGTAATTTAAAATAATTAAACTATTTTTTTTTATTTTGATGAAAAAATAAAGAAGAACCGATTTTGATGAAGCTTGGACCGTTCGCTAGGTTAGAATAAAACTTATTTTGAAACGAAAAGGATCATTTCGATATATGTGTATTATCGAGGATAATGAATATTGTGTGCAGTCAGATATCAGTACCTACTGCAGTATATAAAGAAAATATAGTAACAAATCACTACGTTCATTTCGAGTCAGTAGTTTAAGAGATTAGTGCGTTCAACCATACTTTCCAAGCTTTATAATATAATATATATATCCTCCCGAGTGTGAATTGTGATATGAATAAACAGCCTTGGTGCTCTGTGATCTAAATGCACTTAACCCTCGATTGTATTTTTTTTCGCTTTGCGCATTTCCCAATAATAGCAGGATATGCAGAGTGTTAACACTTCGTTGTCCACCAGTCGCCTCTTTTAAGTTAATGTTTGCCAGGGTTTCTTTGAAGACCTTGAGGCCGTCCTAGCGCAGTGGCATAGCGTATGACTGTAAGCGCGACGATTGCGGGTTCGACTCTCACTCGGGGGAATCAATTTTTTCATTTCCTCACTTTGGTAACACCTAAGACCAAGCACGCCGTTGAGTTGATTTTCGTATACTGTCTTGAAGGTAGGGAACGGAATGTCTTAATAAGTTGCCTTTCCCTATCCTGCCATATGTGGGGTAAACTGTGATATTAAAAAAAAACCCGTATTGGGAATAAAATCCACAATCATCTCGCGTACATTTAAATACTGTCCATCTGTGCCACTATGACTTTAATATTATATTAAAATTATACGATAATATAATATAGAATATATATTTCTAATATAAAAGATCAATCAACTTTTGCTAAAGTAGACTAATTACATTTAAAATTGATCATATTACAACACATTGTAATAAATTAGGATTTACTCTCGAAGGTTAACAAATAAATTTAATATACGATTTTACATATATTAAAGAGGATTACGTTCGACAGGTATTCGCCACGATACGCTCTAAATGACTCCATTTTATTAGGTTATTATTAAGTCGGTAAAATCGAACCCGATTTTCAAGTAAAATGATGATACGGAAAGGTTGGTAAAGTAAGGAAAGGTAAGATAAGTACGTACGAGTAAGTTGAATGTACGTACTTCCTGAAGGATGGTCATTTTATGATAAAAATTGATTTTTTTTATGCAAGTTCAATTTAACCCACTTTTCGGTGTCCAGCTGAACTGAAATTTGGATTACGACTTCAGTTGTCATAAACCACGAAATTACATTATCTCAAACCTGAAGTCGCAATCGGCACAAAATGGTAGATTATAATTTTTTGTACAACTTACCTAGCGTTGATATCAAATGAAAGGACTTTATTTGTACAATACAATACACAAAAACACATAGAAAAGTTTTGAAAAGGTTTTTTTTTTATCATTGTTTTATTAATATAACGTGATGTTTTATTTTCTCGCCTTGTCTTACAATACCCTCTGTTCTTCGTTTTCTCCCTTATTAAAAACATTGCTTGGTAAGTTTTATATTATTCATTTATTAAAATGTATTAAAATAGTACTAAGTAAAAAAAGCTCTACACTTATTATTTGAACCAACAATTACATACATAATAACATTAAACACCGTCCAAACTCCCATAATGGCTTTCACAAATTATAAATTTAAACAATTGTATCTATCTTATAGCCATTGAGGAAACATAAATAACAAAATTTCATACACAAATGTGAATCATTATTTAACGGATGCTAATATTCCGCGTCAATTTGGTCAAAGTCGTAAAACGTAGAAGTTCGTAGACCTGTCTCTTTGGATACTTAGATAAGAGCTATGTATGATGATATCTATCTATGTATAGATAGATAAAATTTATTCTTAATAAAATATTAATAAAGAATAAATATTATAAAATAACATTATAACAGAAACATAATAAACAGTAAGAAAATATTTTTAAACGTATGATAATGATGGCGTAGAACAACAGCGTCTCGCTTAAACCCTTAAGTTATAATCTTAATCCCTTATTAGTTGGATTATTAATTTCAATTATCTATATATATATAAAATCGAAAGGTCACTCACTCATCACGAAATCTCAAAAACTACCAGAGCTAGGAATCTGAAATGTTGCATAGGAGTTACTTATAGGACATAGGTGCTCGCTAAGATGGGAATTTGTAATATTCGACTTCTAAGGGGTTGTTTTTGGGGTTGAAAGTTTGCATGGAACTTCGTTACTACAAATGCTAGGAATTTCAAATTTTGCATGGACGTCACTTATAGGACGTAGGTACTCATAGAGAAAGAAATTAATAATAAAGTAGTTCACGCAGGCGAAGCCGCGGGCGGGCCGCTAGTTTTCTATATAATTAAAAAAGAGTTCCGTCACTCAATACACCTAGAAAGCTTATCTATTCTTTATATCGAACTCCGGTGAGAGGTGGACGGAGTAGCCCAGCACTATGGTTTCTGCAAACTACTATCCATTATAAACCATGAAGCCAAAAAAATATAGAACTATTAAATTATAATACTAAATCCTCATAATAGATTGGTTAAGTGAATTTGATTGTAAACATGCGTTGTTACTTACCATTTACTTTGTTCGGCGTGATACATTCTCATTGTCTGTACTTCTATGATATAATTGATTGTATGACTCAATTATTTAATCTATCCATCCATACCTCCATACCTATATTATAAATTCGAAAGTAACTCTGTCTGTCTGTCTTTTACGCAATCAGCCAAACCGCTAATTCAATTATGATAAAATACTCATTGGTATATATCGAAAATATTACATATTAAAATACTTATTAATTTGACAAGCAATTTATTCCGCCATGTTAATAACAACCGTCGCTATGCGACCGTTGCTAAGCAACGATTTGCAAAGTTTGTTGTTAAAAAACGACACCAAAATGAGCTTGCTTAACGCATCTCTGTATTGAAAATTGAAAATAATTTCATAAATATATTTAATAAATATTCGTATAGTTCAAGCGGGCGTAGCCGCGTTCAGGTCCACTAGTATGAAAATAAATTGAGTTTTTTACATGTAGAATTTTGTATGATTTGTGTTTTATTAAAGAAATAGCATTTAGTTAAGAAGCCGAGAAACAGCAAAACTAGTGTCTAAAAAGTAACGATATAAAGCAGAGGGAACATTATGTTAAGGCACTCCGATCTCTACGTGTTCGAGACACGTTAAGTGACGGAACACACATTGTATTGTTACTAAAGCGAATCCAACTCAATCCACGAAACGAGATATCGTCATTCAATGGAATCAGTTCTCAAAATACACAAACACATACAAACACACACTTACGGCGGGGAGCTTTGTTTTTTTTTTTTACTTTAAAGTTATTTTGGAAGCACTTCGTTCTGTACTGACGCGGGACATTTCACATACGCCTTTGATGTTAATTGAATATAGAGTGAATTTTCTAATGAGTTTTACCCTTAATTGTATCAGTTTTGGTACTTTTCAGATGAAAGCTGTCATTTGTTTCGTGTGTACGTTGAGTTTTTGAGCCTAATTTTGATTTATAAATCTATTTGGATGATCTTCGTATATGTGATTGATTTGGTTGATTTTTTGTGTGTTTTAAGCGTTTATGTTAATTGTAAAGTATGGAATTTTAGCTTATTTTCATATTTTAAAAGAGCTACTTCTCAGCAGAATTGCCGCCTTCTTGTAAGAATGACAATACTGATATTTTTACATAATTTTTCACGTAAAGTGCTCATAATGGCCTAATCAAATGAAGAATTTATATATATAAGTATTTTGATTTTTATTTTAGATAGACATTGAATTGAACCTCGAGTCCTATTGTCTTCAGAACTTAATTTGGCACATATATTTATCAAACTCATCTATACTGTTTAGACATTTATTTCTTTTATTAAAAAAAAAAGAAAGTATATTGCCCCATAATACATATAAATTTTCACATTATGCAGATTAATCACACGCGTAGACTAATTCAAAGAAGACGCATCGCGAGAGGCGTTTGACGATCAAATATTTTGGGCTTTCTGGTTCTTAAATATTCTCAACTTAAATATGTATATATGTTTATTATTATAATATCTCAATTAGATATCAAGAATGTGAAGTATTTTTATAGTTCCGATAGTTACATGGTGATCGACACGTTTTGTTACAATCAGTTTGTGTTAGTTTATTTCCACTTTCCAATATAAATCATTGATCTATTATATAAATGGTGGAGGCGTCTGGCTGTCTGCTCTGCAGATCGAATGGATTATTGTTATTTATTATTAATATTGCCAAATTTCATATAATTTAAATGAGAACAACGTTTTTGATTTACAAATTTGTGTTAAATTTATGGTTATGTACGCAATAGTCGTGTACGAATTTGTAATAGTAACGAAAATGTTTTAAGCGTTATGATTTTATAGTAATTTAAACTTATTTTGTAATATATTTTTTGCTGACAAATTAATCCTGTTAGGGTAGTGAGAATGGAGCACCAAATCTAAAGGCCTATGTTCTTTCACTCTTTACTTTCACTTTATACATGCCCTCCGGAGAGTCCTCATGCTTTGACCTTCCCCCAGTATTATAAAAAATCATTGTTCACGAAAGTCAACCAAGGAGTCCTCTTGCCTCCTTACCAATTATTATGAATGGTAAGTATTAATGCACTGGTCGATAAAAATATCGACATGGTGTGATTCGTAGGGTGGGCAGAGGAAACAGAGTGTGATTATAGTCCGTTTCCCACTTTCTGTGTGCGGTTCTTCTGCCAGCAAAGTGGATAAACGAAATTATATTAAATGCGATAACTCCCCCGAGTGGGAATCGAACCCACAACCGTAAAATACTATTCCACTGTTCCACCAGGGCTTCTACACATATTTTTTCGTAAAAATGTCACTTTTATTAAACGTACGCGCAATCACCTAAAATAAATCTCGAGCCGTCGAAACTAGAAAGGTGCGTTCGGACATAAATCTAGTAGAAAACAAAATAAAATCGGATCCGTATCGAGTTACGTATCTGCGAATCGAGTCATGAATTATTCATGCGATTTATAGAATCAATGGTCTTTGCTGGCCGTTAATCGATTGTTGCCAGTGTTTGTGATACAAGTTTGGTAAATATTTATCCTATTTTTATATATTTGTATGGATTTTGCAAATTAAATCGTTTGTTTTATATGTGGTAAGGTCTGCACTAAAGGTGGTGGTTGTGGTTTTTTATGAATGGGTAGGGGTTTCCTTTCAGGGGAATGAATTATTTTCATTTCTCGCTCAGATACCAGGTCAAATTGTAGCGTCGAGTTATTGGCAAAACGGTAATGTCTTCAAATTTAGGTGGGCGATTGGGGAACCTATTGTCTTACACTAGGTTCCATCTGCCCACCTTCTCTAAGTACTAAGACTACTTTACTAAGACATTATATTTCGTCTATATTTTTTGAGCAGCTTAGTACATGATTTTACAGTAATGTCATAAATTATACAAAAACTAATATATTAGGTAGTAGTAATAAAAACTGCATAATTTAATTATTTTTCTCTGGATTTGAACTGGTCTCCTTACCCAAAAATGCTAATAACTAAATATTTTAAAATGCTTCGAGGCTTGAACGGAACGGGGGCATTTTGCCAATTTTCAATTTAAATTAGCATAATTTTGAGCCATAAATGTTGATTAAAGAATATTTTATTAATCATATTATAGCGTTAGTTCATGAAGATGTACAATAGAAAGTGTTATACCGGAAATATAAACTTAAACTTAATGTTTTATTAGAATGATCTAAAATATTATGTGTAAATATGTATATAAGATACCGTTTCCTTAAATGGATATAGGCAATCTATACTTTATTAATTCTCTTTTAATATACTTAGAGGCCGTTATGGCCCAGGGGTACAAGAGTGTGACTGTAACGCGACGGTTGTGGATCTGATCCCCACTCGAAGGAATGAATTATTATTTATTAATATTTTCATTTCTTTGGGCGTTGGGTGGAGAGCGGAGTATCTTAACACCGCCTTTACCTCTCCCTACCCTGCTATGCACTGAAAGCTCTAAAGCTGATGGTGATGAGTCCTTGAAAGTACGGGAAATGGTATATTTAATATTTCAATTTTCTCGTTATGGTAACGAAATAAAGCTCGCTGTTGAGTTCCGCCAATCAACACGCAATTCCTTCAGAATTCGGAGGAACGGGAAATGGAAGTGTCTTAATGGAAACGGAATCTCTCAACACTAGACAGCCGCAACTTACCCTCCTATAAGAAAATCAAGAAGCATTTCAAAGTTTGGAAGATCCTAGTATTATGGCTCTACTTTCCTCAAGTTATATTATATACATACTCTTTTAACTTCACTACGAAGACCAAGAAAATCCAAATATACCTGTTAGGTATATTTACTGACAAGACAGGAGTAACCACGTGCTCTCGCATTGAAGGTCCGCCGGGAAGTGGGTCACTGTGCCCTTGGCGTAAGCAAAACAACCAACTGACGCGTCGTCCTTGGGCCCCGGTTACATTGTATAGGGTTGCCAGTTTTATATATATATTTGGCATAAGAGATGCGAATGTCTCATATTGATAATGTTTTTTTTTCTCTTTTTTGTTACTTGAATAGACAGAGACATTTTAGTATTTTATTAAAGAATATTTTTAAATATAATAAGTGAACAATTAAATAAACGATTTAAAAACCAACTATCGGTAAGCTTATTTAAGAATATAACACTGTGTGTAGACACAGTGTAAATAATTATTTATATTTACATATATAACAAGCGTATCATTAATAAGGAAAAATAAATTTTATTAACTCAAACAACGACAATTCAAAACAACTTCATTATTCTAATAACATGAATTGGTTTCTTGCAATAAAGTGTAAAAATACGAGTATATTGCTTATAGCATCGGGACTCGGGTCACCTCTGCGCCGGCGCATGCTACGGGCAGGTGTAGTGCATATTGCAAATGCGTGGTTTTGTTCCATTCTTTTTTTGGTAATAATGTATTTTTTTTGGATTTTATATGAATACTAGTTTTTACCCGCATCTTGGATCGCATGATAATTAGATCGCTATCAATTATGGTATGATAAGATATTTTGTTACCATTAAAATAATTCTTTTCCACACTTTTCGCGGAATTTTAGAAGCATTTCGTATTGAGTGGCGAGCCTGAACGCGGCGTTTTGCCCCGTTACCAGAGCGCATAAATGGTAAAATTATATTTTGATTTATTCCTTCGAGTAGGAAGAACCCACTACCTTTGCGTTTAGAGTCGCACACTTGGGCTCCTGCGCCATGACGGTTTCCATTATATTTTATTGAATTAATGAATTGAATCTACAACCTCCGTTAGGCATAGCTCACCTGAGCTACAATGGCTTTACAATACAGATGTTTCAAAAATTTTTATACAACTTTTTACAATATTAATATCAAAGATCCCGGCGGTCACCTTCTATGGCGTATGCATTAGACAGGTGTACGTGATGGTGGTGAATCAATGCTGATTTTTTTGTTCCTGTAAAACTAATTTATGCTCGCAGCTTTGCTTGCTGACAGTGGTTCGTAAAATGAAATTAATTTATTTTGAGAATTGGGTGGAATGTGTGGGTCTTGACTCTATGTTCTCTCTGCCTACCCAGCAATCCTATGCGAACTAAAACAACATTAAAACTACATAGTATTCATTTTAATCTTTTAGCTATTATTTTGGATATTTTTTCTTTATCTGTATTTAAAGGTCTGACTCCTTGCTAAATGTCATATTTCTAGAGCTAGACTATCTTCAGAAAATAATCTTGACACACGGACAGAGGGATAATAAAGGGGTCGTCTATAAGGGTTCCGTCACTTTCTTTTGTGATACAGGCCCCTAAAAAATTAAAAAATGAGTTAAATTTAAACGTGTAATTGTAAGCTACTCCCCATCGAGCGACGTGATCTCCGCTGATTAATTAATTTCATTATCGTCTTTAAGCTGACTGTCGTGCAAATATTTAAACTGTTAAGTTGGTTAACAAATGATTTTTATTTTGTTTACAAGAGAGTTATTTTGTTTTTTTTTTTATACAACTTGGCAAAACATATTTTTAATTTAGGAATACCTAGATGTTTTTAAATAGCTAATTTTGCATGTTTATAGTTCAAAATTGGCACAAAAAAACATGTAAATAGCAAGTAATATAGTTCATGCATAATTTTTACTCACGCTCTATACCGCATATAGCAGAGCAGACTGAGGGAACTTAGTGTTAAGACACTCCGTTCCCCTGTTAGAAAAGGCTAGTTTTTAACATTTATAGTTCACGAAAACAAAGCTGCAGGCAACAACTAGTACGCGTAAAATTATAATATTTGTTTACTCATATATATTATTTACGTAGGTTTCAAAGAAATCATGAGAAATCGCATTCATTAAGGCATTAAAAGGATTAATGTATGTATTTGCGTGCCATTGCCGTAGTGATGTAATTAATCGTACCATTTATAATAGTCATGTTACAATATTTTTTAAGTGAAGTTTTTTACAATTTAAAAAATTGCCGCTACATGGTTTGTTTTGTACTTGTATGTATGGAATGGTGCAGATAATTATGTCTGTTTGTTGTCTTTTATTTTTTTTATTTATTTATTTATTTTTTTACTTCCTGCTGTATCCTGTACATAACATTGTAAGTATATTGAACCTTGTATCATTTCCCATTGAGACGCTACCATTCTGCATTTTCCTCCGAATTTAGACCTGTAAATTGAAACTTAAACAGATTTAAATACATATTCTTCTACAGATTTGCATTATATTAAAAGATACTTTATGTGGATTTCTTCATTGGAGACACTGCCCTCATGCAATCTAATAACTGTGAAAAGTTAAAACCGAATTATCTTCCTGTGTGTTTACAGAAAATAATAAAAAAATAAGAAAAGTCACGAATATAAGTTATAGTTAATAAAAATAAACTCATAATGAATGTTGGTATTTATCAATTGAAAATATAAGCGCGTGAGAATATGTGTTTTTCTTGTATGTTCGTTTATGGATAAGACGACCTTATATGGTAAGAAGTAGCACGATGTCATAAAGTTACTGTCTTTTTATCAATTTTTTTTCTAATAGCAAGTATGCGGCGTTAACTTCCACCACTTAACATGCAGTATCTCAAATTTGGGTAAGTCGGTGTTGAATAATTGTTATATATGTTTTGTTGACTATGATTGGTTATAATTTTCTTTTTTAAACTTATTTCATTAAATAGTTTAAAAATATTAAAAATATTGTTATATATTTTAAGCAAATTTGTGAAATTATTGCAAAACTTTAGAGTGAAGTACTATCTTCACTGATTCATGAGTAAGAGGCAACTGGGGTTAAATTGACTATGCATGCACCGCGACGCTGCGCGCTGGCCTCAATAATACTTATTTTTAACATTTTTAAAGTAATAAAATCAAGATGTTAGCTCTAACAACATAAATGAGCTGTTAAAAGCGTATAATAATTTTTACGTATTTAGTTTGATGAGAACGTAGGGCTTAGTGGTAACACGCCACACAGTTTCCAAGAGGCGTGGGTGGACAGTTTCCAATAGGCCCTGGTTCAAATCCTGCGTTAATTTTTTTATACGTTTTCTAGAAAATATATATTTTTTTTATAATAATTATTATAATAGAAAATGTTTCATATAGCTTGTATAGTGTTGGTTTATAACATGGGTAACCAAAGAGGATCACGAATTTGAGCACAAAAACTCGGGCGCGCCTTAATAAGTTCATCTAAAGCTTCTAATGAAATATCACACGACAATGATGAACATTTAAATTTTTGAACGTTTTTATTAATATTTGCCACAGCTCTTATCCACTGGAGATAAGTGTCATTTTCCTTTATAAAATTATACGCATGTAGGTTTTAGTTAGAGGGAAATAAATAATTTGAGTGGAAAGATGGTGCGATAAGACCGTAGTAGGTACCTGAGATTTGAGTACTTATTTAGGGTTGACAGTTCTTTGAATTAAAGCAAATTGAAAAATTGTTACATTTATTTTTTTTATAGTAATGTCTTTGTGTAAGAATTCGATTATTATTTTTTATTTAATTGTTAGTTAAGTAGAGTCTACGCTCTTCCATCATTAGTGCGGTGAAAATTAATAATTCAAGAATTTGAACCTTTTAATTTATATTCTTTATATTTTTTAAGCCTCTCCAATGTATTTCAGTTCAGTTATGATGTTTTGAGTGTGAGTACCAGATAAGCAATAATCACTACGCACATGTTATATTATATGGAGAACGTATGGAGGAGATAGTTCTGTAATAAAATTTATATAATTAAAAAAAAACAATTGACGCTTTTAATTGGGATGAATTTCGTTTTTGAGATTTTTTTACATAATTTTTTCATAGATAGTTTCAGTTACATAATTAGTCGACCTAATAAAAACCGATTAACTTTATACAACAATAAAATATATTTATTAATTAAAAACATTTAACAATAAACAATCTCCATCAATATTTAAAACATTTAATTAAAAATTTAAACGCATAGCTATAAAATAAAAGTCAAATCTGCCTACCCTATTGCAAAAATCGTTAGTACCAAGCATTAAGATTCCCCTCACACGGCGTAGTCACCGGCACTACCGTGATTTTAATGTTTTCATTTATCCGCTTATTATTATCGCCCACGTCTGACGCCTGTCGCTTTGTGTGTATACAAGAAAAGGAAAAAAAATGGAAAAATTATAAATACTTTAACAGAATCTTGATATTATAACAGTGGTCGTGGGTTCTGTCAAAAATAGCATTACGAATAACCCGCTCGTAGAGAGAAGAAAAAAAGTAAAAGTACTCTATTACAAAAAGTACTCTATTAGAAAAAAAGTAAAAGTACACTATTTAGAACTTAGTGTTAAAACATTAAATTCTCCACTTTTTGAAATTTAGACAAGTTGGGTGTTGAGTATGGTGAAACTAAGCCTCGCATTTTGTTTTAAAAAAGGATGATATCCTAATACAATACTTGAAGAAGTGGAATACTTGAAGAAGTGGAAATTGAATATTGTTATTTTTGCAGTTTACGTAAAGTATTATGTATATGCTAAAACTAATTTTAATAACGTAAAAAGCTTTTACTTTATGTTTTCTCTCGAGTAGCGTGTGGCAGTCCGCAAAGAGCTTTTACTTTGTGCGAAATATCAATATAATTATTACAAACCATTTTTACCCGTACAGAAAATGTAAAATTAGATGTTTTAACATGCTTTTGTTTGTAAATAAGTAATTTAATGTATGTGTAGTTTTTTAAACTATTAATTAATTAATTCACATCTCAGCTTAAGATTTTTGTTTTGAAATATATATAGTTAAAAATATAGTTCTCTACGTATTATTAATGTCAACCTTAAAAAATATATTGAAAATTTTTTTTCAAATAAGCTAAATCGCTTTATACAAGGATATGTATACAGACGTATCCACCTGACTCGCCTCGTCCCCGCATCCCGCAGGTACGGATGGTAATAATATCATATCGCCTTACCGTATCTATCTTTTGTTGTGTTCTCGCTTCGGTGTTTGGTGCAAAGTGGATGTGGTAGTTTTATTGTATATTTTTTAATTTAATTATTTTTTTTTATTAATGTTTATATTTTATATATTATAAAATCTGGTTTTTAACAATATGTTCATTGATATACTAGAAATAGTGATATATTATATATGATAGGAACAAGAAATAAAGACAAGCCAAGTCAAAAAGCCTCCAAAAAATGTATAAATCTTTTATGCATACGCATACATACGTCGTTAAAATAACTTCCAAATTCAAAAAATCTTTATTCAAAGTACGTTTTGAATCGTCAAATAAACATAAAACTATCGCACTAAGAACTCAGAAGACAGTTCTGGTGAGAGGAGTCGGTATGAAACTCAACATTTGCTCCTTTCAATGTCAATGTTATAACTAAATTATTACATAGACTGGCAGCTATCCTGCATAACATTCAATTTATATTATTTGCATATTTTTTTTTTAAATATTATTAAGCAGTGAAATACTTCTCTTAAAGCTTTACTTCCTAATATTGTTGTTACAAATATTTTAGATTTTTATTAGATTATGATTTCGATTAGATTTCTCCACTTGTTGTTTGCGATAAAAAAACCAGTCAAAAGGTTAACCGTCACATCCACTGTATTCCCATCATCACTTCTTGTACTCTGATGCACTTTCGTTTTTATGAAGCCACCAAATTGGTTGTTGCAAGTTCAGTTTAGTGTTTTTTTTCCATACATTTATCTTTATGGTCAACGTTGCATTGTGTCATATCCAAAGATATTTCGAGCTAAAAAAATATAAAAAATACTTATATATTATGGTTTTTGTAAAGGATCGCTTTAGCGTTACGTTGTGGTTACTAGCGAGGTATTGTTAGTTTGGTTTTTTTTTGCTAAACTTGTAAAAAAAAACAGCTTCACGCCGTATCACGTATGGCGGGTTAGAAAGGCAATTTAGTGTTAAGATACTCTGTTAGCGTTACTTCGAGACGTTGAGTATTGAGTGGCGGATCTCAACGCCGCGCTTTACTTACCAGAGTGAAGAAATGAAAATAAATAGATATAAATCATGCCGTTTTTAAATTTTATTGGATATTTTGTAAGATTGGTGTTTTGGCTTAGTTGTCCGAGATTTGTATCGAATGCTATACGTGAAGAACTAAATATATTGAAAATCAGTATGTAATTTTTTAAATATAGGAAGGAATTTTGTCTATTATAAATTCTTTATAATATACCCGCTCACGACAGGGATATCACCAAGAATCTAATGTCAAGATGTGTTTTAAGTGGCGAAACTTAACACCGCTCATTGCCTTAATACACAGAGTATTAAGGGAAATCCTATGAAAATGGGAATAATTTTATACAATTGAACCCATAACCATTACATGTACAATGTACAGATAACTATACATTTATATTACTATTTTTTATCGTCACGTAGCAGAGTAGGCAGAGGTCATCTGAAAACCTAGAGTGTTGTTTTGACACTTCGTTCCCATTGAGATACTTCCGTTCCCCACCTCCTGCCGAATTTTCGTACTGAAATTGCGTGTTCAGTGGTGTAATTCAATGTTATATTTTACCACGTTACCAGAGCTAGGTCAGCCGAGTGGAAATCGAATCCACAACCATCAGGTTTACAGTTACACGCTTGTGCCCATGCGCCAAGACGGCATCTCTGTTTAATTCCAAATTATTATATAAATAAAATTTAAATATGCAATGTATGTAATTCCAGTATTAATTAATAGCTTAATGTCATGCGATACAAAATATTTAGGTAAGTACTTAGAAAAGAAAGTGGGTACATTTATCCACTGGAAGCGAATTTTATCTCTATAAATAATTTCCTATGGACATTATGGTAATGAGGTAATAACTTTATAACTTGGACATGGTAATCTCGTGCCCTTTTTTTTATATTTACATGTGAAAAAACACTTTTAATTTATATTTTTTAATATTTGTGTGAATTTTATGATTATTATTAAAATACTGGGGCCGTAGTTGCGCAACGGCACAGCTTTTGACCGCAACTCCGATAGCAGGTTCAATTTCCACTCGAGAAAAAGGAATTATTTTCACTCTTTCGCTTTGGTACCAGTATTCTCTACTAGACAGAGAAAAATGAAATTATGCTATACTAATATTTAGTATTCGTTAATTATCTTTTATCGAATCCAATCTAAAAACTTATTATTTTTACAAGCTATATACTTAACGCGTACTTTATGGGGCCACCAATTAAGGATGAGTAATATTTATATCATAATGTTTAATTCCACGCATATCTTTAGTTCAATCGCGCAGTGAAATTCCGCAATATTAACTTTCTTTTTAGGCTAAAAAGGCAAATTAGAGTGATTAAGATGGCGTCCACTCATCAGTTAGATAATCTCGGCGTATTTTTTTTATTCCGCCGTCAGTTTTGAGCTTATTTACCGGCAATTAACCGAAATGTTGTGAATACATTATGAGTTGGGTTAAGTTTGTTGTCCAATGACTACAGCGAAAATTTATTAAAAAAAATGTGTATTAACTGACTAATACTAAACGGTTTTAGTTGTAAATTCATATTGATCTTTAAGGAATCCTATGGTAACGTTTGTAGCCTGGAATGATGAACTATACGTAGGTAGGTCCTTATATCCAACACTCGATGTATCAAAATGGGGGGTCCAAGTTCCAGACGACAGTGAGTTGTATCAATAAGTTTGATGTATTATATTTTAATGTTTCATTATTTAATTAATCTTGTATTATTATCTTAATTTATTTGTAGTTTTATAGCATTAGCATAGTCTTATATTTTTAAAGCGAAGGATCTCAAGCCTAAACCACTGTGGTACATTAGCACGAACATTGAGCACATCTAGTAGAGATGATACTCGTGATGATGTCGCCGGTCGCCATAAATTACGGATATTCAAATAATTCGATACGAATTCGGTACAGCAATTAACGAAAACCGGTTCTTATAGTGATGTTATGTATCGTGCGTTTGGTGAAAATTATGATTGTTTTTGACTGTGACTGCCGTCGTGGCGAAAAACAGTGTATGAATGGGATTGTTATTTTTATTTTTTATTTATATTAATATGCAACACCTCGGATTCAGGAGAGCAAAGCCATTCGGACGTAAATATTGATGAATACATAGCGGAATAAATAAAACTATATATACATATGTCTAGCGGAGAGAATGTCGCAACTCAAGTAGAGAATGTAGTAAATCACTTTTTTTATTTTCCTCTCATTTTAGAATATGACACGATAAAGCATAAAACTAAAAAAACCAATGACAATTTCGGAAAACTGTGACATTTTTTATATGCAAGCAAAGTTGTAAATAAAGTGGTATATTTAAAACTAAAACAAAAAGATCCATAATCATTTCCATAAAAGGGTAATTTCAATAAATAAAAACTTATTTTAAGTAAAAAAATATCGATATGCACACACATTACTATTTAATAAAAATTATATTATCTTTCTAGCCAATACCAGTAATGATACCGATGTACCTACAATGATTTAACAAAGTGTGGGCATGGCCAGTTTTATCGATTTATTTATTTCGAATTCGTACCGGTTCTATTCCGTGTCACCGCACTCTGTGAGCTTCTATTCTTAGTGATGTACCTATTTGAATTGTGTGTTAAGTTTTAATTGCTTTGTATGTTTGTGTGTGTATGATTTTTATTATTTTCGGGTTCCTTATTGTGACATTTATCAACAGAACTACTATAGTACTTACGTACTTATTTATATATTAGACCCTTCAGTTTCGTTTTCATAACGTAGAACGCTGAAAATTAATTATAAGTGCTTTGGAGAAGTGTTGGGGGGCAGAAAAGGAGGACTTATATAAATCCCTCTGGAAACGGGAAGACAAGATGACTAGTTTATTTTATAAATTATAATTTACTCTACTTTTTTGGCTCACACATTTAAACTAAGTTTCTCTTTTAGATAAAAGTTATAACAATTTTAAGTTCAAGTAAACTCAAACGCTCTTACTAGTGATAAGAATTTATTGCTACACTTTATGGAAATAGCTGGTGGTCATATTTTGATGTACAAAACAAAATGGCGTACGGTACCTATAAACATTAACGAGTTTTGTCAAAACATTATTCGATGTCTGACTTTAAAATTATGTTTTATATTCGGTAGTTACGTCACTAGTCCAGTGATATTAGTGAGGTAAATTGGTAATTAGTTTTTTTTTACGTTGAAGTATTGTATTTTTATTCATTTAGTTTTACCTATAGGTTTCTGTTTAGAGAAGGTTCCTTTAAAAAAAATCCGATACTCAACACGCAACGCCTGCTGAATTCGGCGAAAGTGGAGAACGGAAGTGTTTTAAAGGAAATAAAATGTTTAAGGACTGAGTTCCCAGGTTCCCTCTGCCTATCGTGCTTTGTGCGGGGTACAGCGTGAAGCAAAAAAAATATTTAAAAAGGATCACTAAAAAAATTAAAGCAAACAAATTGAACGCGGATATATGTGACCCAGTTATGAATTTAAATATACATATTACGATTTAGAGGTCGGACGATTATTTCCTTTTTTGTTGAAAACTGCTTAATTTACATATACCTTGCAATTTGTTTTGTATGAGGATAAATGATTTCGAATAACAATCATCTAAATTTACTAATATAATATAGCTGTAGATTTTGTTTGATTGATCGCTAATCTCCAGAAATAAGAGTGCAAATAATTTATTTTGTACTGGATAGTAATTTTAATGTGCAAGGCTATAGCCATATAACCCATACCATATGTTTCAAGAGTAATGAGAATTTTATATTAGTACGTCTATACGTACTATGTTTATAAAAAAACAGCTTCACAATATCTCCAGAATTCGGCGTAAATTAGGGAATGGAAGTGTCTTAACTACTACGTTTCAAATTGAACCCACTACCGCCACGTGTACAGTCAGTCAGTCAGTCAGATGCTGTCGGCCTCTATTTTTATAGAAAATCCAATAAAAATGCAAATAATATGAAATGAAATAATTTCGTCTCCTAACAGTATATCACGCACACATGTGATTGGCACGCCCACGTATTAAATATTATTATGTACCGGAAACATATATTTGGTTGTTTGAATCACTATCAACTATGAAACTTGCTCGATTTGAGGTTGATTATGTATAGGTGGCTTACAAAAGGGGACGCCGTTGGTGCCTTGTTAAATAGGTGCAGCTTCGAATCCTAAATAGAAAAAGGTCTATCCTCGTAGAAAGGTATAATATTCCTCCCTCGGGTAAGGTTGTGTAGGTTCCATCCACCAACGAAATCGTGGACGGGTCGCTAGTCGCTAAAAAATCACTAAGTACCAAAAATAATTATGGATGATGATATTAATACTTATTATTATATATTTTAACATATAGTGAAACAAGGTAAACTAAATATATTTGGAAAAAACGTTATATAAATACATAAATATTGTGAACAAAAAAACCAAGTTTGCGTTGATTGGTTTAACAATTATTTATATTCTAATTGACAAAATTACAGTGAAGTTTTTATCTTTTCTCTTAATAATCTTTATTTTATATAGCAATTATTGGTTAAAAGTAAATTTACTTCAAAAATATCTAACTAATAAAATTTTACTTTTAAAAATCTGATAAACAAAGAGCGGCGGTAAGTTCCGCCATTTAACACGCAATGTCCTAGAATTTAGTAGACAACGAATTGTTTTATAACACTAGACTCCAGTTGTTTTATCCTGCTATATGCGGGATAGAGCGTAAAGCTGAAAACAAGACATGCTCAAATTCTCTCTAAATGAAGAGTACAGAATGATTGTTTCACCGCCCTGTAATGGCTCCAGTAAATCTTCACGTTTACGGCCGACCGTCACTGACCGTAAAACTACGCACTAGGGATGACAGTTACAACTTTTTCCATTATTTTGTTGTAATAAGCTTTAAATATTAATATTAATTATGTAACTTTGCTATGCGGTCTCTTGACTCTATCGATCTGGATGTCTGGACCAAATGCTACGATGTGAATTAGAATTTTCGTGTTAACAGAAATTGACGAACCTAGTTATTTCATATGCGAACGCGACGGTTGTGGGTTCAATGCCCACTCGGGGTAATGAATTATTGTAATTGTCTTTGTTAACAAGACTATTAGACGTTGTCTCTGGTAACTCTGGTCTCTAAAAAGATTCATAATTAAAAAAAAACTGTAATAAAAAAACCACACTTCTCATTGAAAATAAAAAATTGGCAACCCTATCTATTTAAAAGTTGTCTGAACAGTACAAGTAGAGGTTCATTCGAAATAGCTCTATTTGCTTAATTGTAGCCAGCTTTTAAAACAATGAGAAGATTTAAACGATTTGGACAAAATATTCTTTTTTGTATTTATAATACAGTAAACCGAAGCCATCTTGGCTTAGATGTCATAAGCGTGTGCCTTAAACGCAATGATTGTGGGTTCGATTTCCACTCAGAAAAATGAAATGTTTTATATGTTCATTTTCTCGCTCTGGTGATATGCCGATCTTTTTTACCTCTATGAGAGCACCGTCAGGTAAAATAATTTAATATGATATTATTTATGATAGAAAATTGTTATAATGCTTATTTTTAATGATTACTTTAAAATAATATTTTATTTAATATGTGGATAACGAATTGTACATAAATGTAAAAAGTTATTGATAATGAAGATAATAAATAATACTTGTATATATTTTTAATTCAAAAATTCGTATATCCCCATATTAATTATTTAATTAGAACTAGCAAGTAGTTTCTAGATGCTTCTAGACGCTACACGATCACACACTACGATGCTTAACAATTTCAAGCCATCAATAGTCACTGCTCACTTAGTTTCATTAGATGTAATTAAATTTTACAATTACAGGGCACTATGATGAACTTTCGAGCTTAAACTGTAAATAAAACAAAAAGCTCATTTTGCAACTTTTAAAATGACCTAGTATTGTCAGTGAAGAATTACAAGTTTCAGCAATTTTTTTTTAATTTACAAAATTGTATATTTGAAACTTTTAAAGCACATTTTTTAATTGATGTTAACTATCAATTATTTTTTCCACTAAATAAAATTAAATTTAAATGTTGTTCTATATAAGAAAGATAGACACGCTTTTCACTGTCTATCTCAAAAAATATTTATTAATTAAAATTAAGAACAAAAAAAGCTCAATATAAGTAAAGCTGTAACTGACAGACAGACAAACATTTGGTTAGCTAGTCCCAGCATCGTAGTGTGTGGGTTCCCATTCAAGTCAGGGTGTGCAGGGTGGCGAGCGGCGGCGGGAATCGGCGGGCCGCGCGCTCTCCGACCCGGACCTCCAGGGCAGGCTCAATCCTGATATCAGCAACTATTGGGTATGTCTTTTGTATATGTATGTATGTTGTATATGTTGTATCTTGGGAACATTATATGTTATGATATTTTATGTAATTTATTTATGTGTTGTACGTTGAGAATGGAAAATTACTTATTTTTTGTAATTATTATGTTGCTTTTTTTATGTTATTACCAGGCAGGGTAAGCAGAGAGAGCTTTGTGTTAGAACACTTCGTTCATAAGTATCTCTTCACTTATTTAATTTTTTAATAAGTCATTTTTAATTCTCAACATTTTTACTTCTCATTATTGTCGTTAGTTTCAAACTCGCCATAATTCGTGTACCATTTTTAGTTGCACTGCAATATAGAGAGAGATAGTAGGCACTGTATAGATAGATGTTTTTATTATATAAATATGTATTTTACTTAATTTTATTTGAATTTTGAGAATATTTTTGCATGTTTTTACCTTAATACTAGGAAAAGTGAAAAATTATCTATTTACTGTTCATTTTCGAGACATTGCCTCAAATGGCTGAACTCGATGCCGCAATCAATCTTGCAAGTTAAATATAAACAATGACTCTCCTGGGAGGATTAGAATCTACAACCATCGCATATACAGTCAAGCACTTATCCACTGCGACACGATGGTTTTTATTTATACATGATTTTTTCCAAGCATATATAATATCGGCTTTTGCCCGCGGCTTCACCCACATGCTCAAATAAATAATTAAGAATTGAAAGTAACATATTGTAAATTGTAAAGCTCCGAAGTAAATCTGACCGTAGGTACATGTACTATACAACACAAAAAAAAAAATTTGATGAAGTAAACCTACCAATGGGCTGGTCACATTTGCCGCAGAATCGATGACCGTTGGGGTAAGCGCGTTCTAGAGTGGAGACCACGCCTTGGCAAGCGTAATGTAGGAAGAAGATGGGGTGACGATATTCACAAAGTAGCGGGCAGCGGCTGGATGCGAAGAGCTGAAGATCGAGCTCAGTGGCGTGCCATTGGAGAGGCCTATGTCCAACAGTGGACGAGGACAGGCTGATGATGATGATGATGAAACCTACCAAAAACCTACCAAATAAACCTTGTTACTTAAAAATATTAATACAGATAGAATATTTAGTTTCATCTTCCTTACAATAAATCGCAGAACTGAGGTGAACGAACAACATTATATTAATATACCACATTAACAATTTAATAGACGGTCTGCCCGACGTTGTCTAGCGTTGACGTTGTATTGGAATAATATTTTGTTTATCAGTATTTTATTACATACCTACCTATCTCTATACTCGTTTAATGATTATAATTCTCACAAATGCTTGCCGATTTTATATGATTTTTATTTATTATGAAGTTCATTTGGTTTTGTTGCGATTTTATAAGCTATTTGACGGCGCGACGGTTGTTAGTTTGATTCCCACTTGGGGGAATGAATTCTTTACATTCGCTCGCTTGTGTAACGTGAAATTAAATTGTTTTATGTAAATGTATATATGTCCACAGTAAAGACATATTTATTTATCGCTTCGCCTACGTTCTACAAATTAAGCTCAGAGAACATATCTTGCTAAATAGCAGTTTTGTCTTGCCAGATCAAGAAAATATAAATTAATTTTAAACTGGTATTCGAACCTTCACTTACCTTATAAAGATATTTTTTCACGATACATTTAGCTATTCCTTTTCTTTAATATTGTAAGTAAACCGATTTGAGCACCTTTCAAAGTAAAATACTCAATTCTCAAATTGCCTTGTTTCAACCAATACATACATATCTGCAACATAATTAACAAACTAACAAAACAACTAATGTCTTTTAATTCACATAATATATGTACAATACAAAATCTCGCATTAATTACCTGATTTTGTAGAGCAACATATGTAGGCGTTTGTCCTTAAACTTTAAACAAAGACGATTTAAATTACCAAAAAATTATGAAGAATTTTATTACCTATATATTACTCTAGCTTGTGATATTCAAAATGATCTCTAAATATATGCAAATAAGGCCCACTGAGCTCATTACCGCCCGTCCGTCTGTTATTTATTGAACATTGCGCAGACGCAAGTTCCCAGACATTTATTCTAATATAATTCGTATATCGAAATGCCGAATAGCTTTAATAGAAATCACTGACATTGTTTATGTTGGAGTACCGTCTGTGGTGTGCTTCTCAAACTTGTTTATTATTTGTGTATTTAATATTGTTACTTTTAATGTATAAAAGCTTGGAAGTATCTCTTAAAATTTAGGTTTATGGAACAATAGTCATCACCCGGAACTTTTAAAGTAAAATGGTAAATCCTGTTTATTTAGTTGGAAGTGAGTCCTATAGGGAATGCCCTTGCCGCTGATATCCCCCTTTTAGGTAGTTACGAAGTGCATGTGATTTTTTAGAGAATGTATAATTCAGTATTTCCATCACGACCGAAAAAAATATATTTTATGCTATAAAGAAAAATGATATGGTAAGCCACCTTGCCATACACGTCTTAAATAATTGTCATGCTACCAAGCTTCGCTACGATGTAGGCGTGCTACGTAGCCAACATAAAAAGTTACGAAAGTTTTAGAAGCGCTACCAGCACTATCATCTCTCGTGTTTTATGGCGTATTATGCTATAATAATATTTTTTACTTAGCACATTTGTTTATAGCCGTTTGTGTTTGTATGTGTGCGTAAGTGTGGAGCTGTGTGCGTGATGCGCGGGCGCAGCTCGGCTATAATGGTAAATGTAGGTATTAGTGTAGAATTGAAATGATATCTTGTTTTTTTAATGGAGATTTTCATTTCAAATGAATATGGAAGGAGTTAATTGTACTTGATTTCTGCTTGGTGTTAACGAAACAATTACTAGCACGCGTCGCACGAGTCACCAGTAAATTATAAATAAAAAAAAATACATAAGAAATATTATTATAGGCAAGAATTAATTTGCATCAAAGTGCGAATATTGTAATAATTTCACATTGACTTCCTATAAAGCCTAATTTTTGACACCTTCATCATCTAAGTATTTAATTTAGAGAAAAGCTAACTTATACCCTTTATAGTTCGTGACCTAAAAAAAACATACATACATACATTCATATTTATGTACGCCGCACAAGAAACAACGCCGTACCAAATAACGAACAAGATTTTATGTTCTTTCTCAGTAAAGCATTTAATATAAGTTTTTGAAACTATTTGCTAATAGAAATGAGTTTCGTATTTATAACGGCGGATCTTTACTGCGGTCCAATTAGTATTTAGAAATTCGTTTGAACGTCTTTTGTTACGAATGCGAATGATTTACGACGTAGTAGGGTACGAGTTCGAATAACGAAGGTTATTCTCTTATATATTTTAATTTCACGCTTTATCCCGGTTGGAGAAGAGAGTCTGGTGTTTCGTTCTTCACTTTCTTCGAGAGATTGCGAGTTGAGAACTTAACACTGCGTATTTTTTATACCAGAGCGGGATAATGATAACAGCTCTTTCCCGTGAGTGGGGATCGAACCCGCAGTCATGTTTAGACGATGACCTACTGCGCCTAAGAGGTCAGTTATCTCAAGGTTATTTTGCACAGTCAATTAAAATTATTATTGTTTTAGTTTGCATATAGAATATTTGCAATGGCCGTTTTAGTTGTGAAATTTAAATTTTAATTGATTCAAATTTATAATCAAATTGGAGATGTTACACGGAGTTTCGATGTTACGTCATTCTTTATTACGACCTAATCTAATGTAAAATGTGTAAATAAATGTTAAGAAATTATTTGGTAATTTTTATATGGACCAATTGATTCCTCGTACTCGGGTTTATTTTAATATGTTAATGTACATAATATGTCGTATTGAGATCACCGAGGCGGAGTGGAAGAGTTCGACTGTAGATGCGTTCGTTAACAATTTTGGGGGTTATTGTCCTTTTTTTTTTGTTTTCCCCCCATTGGTGAAAAAAATGTGACGTTAACTTTCGCCAATTGCCACGCAATATCTCAAAATTTGTAAAAAAGTGTAAGTGTTCACAAGTTTCGAAATGTCACAAAAAGAATTTTAAAAAAGATTATTTTCTATTTAAAAGCTACTTTTAAATTATTTTTATTTAGGTAGATTTAGATAATTTAAAGTGTTTAATAGATATTGACAATACCCTCATTACGATTTGCACCCCCTTTTATCATGACCGTTTAAGTGGGCGGGCGATTTTCTACACCACAATGACGTCAACAACCAAAAAAGAAGAAGTTAAAGTAAGTCATAAAATATTCCATGTAACTTGATAGATATTAATAGGAACGTGTAAATTTTCATCTCGATGGATAAATAACGATCGTTATATTTTCACTTCATGTATAAAGGAACTCCACCCAATCAATTTAGTGAAAACTTTTTTCCAACAGACTGACAACACTGACAATTCTTATAGTTGAAATTTTACTTAATTTCTACATTATCTACTGAAGCAGCAAAATTAAAGTTATTTAATTATAATCATTCTCGAGTTGGAATCGAATTCAAAACTATCGCGTGTATAGCTAAACACTATTCCACTGGGCCACGACCGGTCACAATATAGGCTTTCTCTTTTTATTTATTGTACACATACAACAAGTAATTTTAGTTGAAAATATCATAAAATTACAGAACACGGAGGTCCCTCCATGTTTCTCAAATAAACAACATTTACAAAGATAATCTCAGCGTAATAGGCATTCAACAATCAATTAAAAATGTTCTCGGCTATACTTAGAAAGATATAAATTAGATGATTCTGTTCTTAGTTAGCGGACCACACGCGAAGACTCTTTATTCATATTAGAAATTAGGGTCTCATTAATTCATTAGGCTACTTTCTATCTATCGAACGTTCGATGAAACATTTTTTAATCAGATGTTATAGTTTTATTTTGATTGAATTGAAAATATTATGATTATTAGACACTATTAATGATTAATAATCTATGCTAGTTCGCAATATTGAAATTTATAACTGAAAAGTTTGTTTGATTGCGTTAATCTCAGGAACTGTTCGTTCGAATTGGTTTTTTTTGTGTTAAATAGTCCATTAATCGAGGACAGGGGCTATATTTTATTTTAAAAGAGAGTAGAAATAGAGAACTTATAATTCTAGTGCTAAGGTACTCCGTTCTCATTAAGACACTTCCGTTCCCTACTCTTCGACAAATTCTGGAAGCATTCGTGTTGAGTGGCAGAATTGAACGCCGCGTCAAAAACTAGTTTCATATAAGAAAAACTCGATATTACTTGATACTATTACCTAACATATCGAGTCCAAGCGAACTAGTTAATTAAGATATATATACCTATATAGGGTAGAGTTTACCCTTACAATAAAAGAGTTACAAATCTTGTTGATAGCATCTTTCTAAGAAGATTTTACAGTTTCGCTATCCAATTATCTATTGTAAATTGAATCGTGCGAATATCAAGTATGTGGATAATATATATTTTTTTAATATTTAGTTAGCGGCTTCATTTTTGTTTTCTACAAGGAAAATGTGGCGTTTAGTTCCGGCACTCAACGTGATGTCTCAAAATTGGGGAACGGAAAGTCTTACCACTAAGTTTACTCAGTCCATGAAATAATATATTTTTGTGGAATATTTTAATATTTTTGATCTTCTTAAATATAATCTGTATATTATCTATCTATATATATAAAAGGACTTGTCCTCACTGACTGAGGTAAGACGCGCGCACAGCCGTAACCGCTGATGGTTGAAACGTCAAATTTGGACAGATGTTTACTTTCGTAATCTGAACATCCACTAAGAAGGGATTTTGAAAAATTTTAACCATAAAGGGGTGAAATAAGGGTTGAAAGTTTGTATGGAAAAAAAAATTAAATCAGCACCGATATTTATAAAATTTGAAATTCAGACTCTTAAAAGTATTTAATTGAACATATGTTTCATGGTTTTCTAGAATTCTTCCCTTAAGGGTGCAAATAAGGGGTTGAAAGTTTGTATGGAAAAATCTTTAAATCGCCACCGATTATTATAAAATTTTAAATTTAGACTCTTAAAAATATTTCATTAAACATATGTTTAATAGTTTATTAGAATTCATCCCTAAATAAGCGAAAGCAAAGCTGCGCGCGTCCGCTAGTTATAAATATTGGTCTGGAAGACAAAGCATAGTGTTGAGATCCATCTCCCTCAACACACAATGTCTTAAATTCCGAAACAAAGCCGTTGTAGGAATTCAACCCTGCTTTCCAAGACAAAAAGTAAAACATTAAAAACAAACCAAACAGAACTTCAAACCTACTACTAGAGTGTGTAATTTAATTCCATATTACTTCATAATTATAAAAAATGTAAGCGCAACTTAATAAACGTGAGAAACGAGAAAAACAAATTACTTGGCTTGTAGTTGTGAAAATTGATTGCTCATAATTATAATCAGATAAGAAGTAAGTAAACAACTTACGAATATTCTAAGTTTCTAAGTAGGTATATGACATAAACATAAGTATGTTAAGAATCTGTTACGTAATTAAGTTACGGATACCGATTCTTTTTAACCGACATCATGAGAAGGAGGTTATTGGTTTGACGTAATTGGATTCCGCGTATAGTAGAGTAAGCGTAGAAAACCTAGTGTTAATAAATTTGTCTTGATTATTTGCTTATTTTAGCCATTTTTCATATTCTAATAATATAATTCTTTGTAAAAATATATATATTTGTAATGATACGTGAAACAGAACGCGGCGTTAAGTTCCGCTATTCAGGTCGCAATGCCTCGATACTAGAGCGGTACTTACCCCCCTATATGTGGGATATACCGTGAAATAAAAAAAAATATATAAGAAGTTCCTCAAACGTTATATAACATAGAATTAATTTAGTGATATGAGAAACTTTTATCACCACATAACGCGTAATCGCTTGTAAAATACAAATCACAAACGTCGAAAGTGTGAAACTTTTTACACTAACTATAAAACAAGTCGACGCTATCTCACAACTTACCTTTCATATATTACCAAATTTATTAGTACTTTACGGAACTTTTTATTATACATTTTAACGATTCTAATTTTACTATCAAAATTTTATATACCTACGCCTAGTCGCCTAGTTAGGTTAATTAGCTCCGAGGAGTAATGTTCGATCTGTGATGTTGATGTTGATGGTGATGGTTGGTCTGGTAAACGTTTTTGTTGTTGGGTTCTGTAGGGAATTTGTTGTGTAAAGAGGCCGTCGAGGCACTAGGATGTTGCTAGACACGTGACGGTTGTGAGTTCGATGCCACTCGCGATTAAATTATTAATATTTTCATTTTTTTTCGCTCTGGTGACAAGGCAAAGCGCGGCGTTGAGTTTCGCCGTACAACACGTAATGTGAAGAATTCTTCTTTTTCGTTTAAGCCTGAGAGAATATCTTACATAAAGAAACATAATTATATTTATTAAAATATCTTTGGGGCTATGATAACGCAGCAGCATAACGTCTGACTATGAAAGCCATAATTGTGCGTTCGATTTCCGCTCTGGTAACAAAATAAAACTTGACGTTAAATTCCCGTGTTCAACACGAAATCTGTCGAAAATTAAATGGTGCGTGGAGAATCGTGTGTCCTAACACTAGATTCCTCTGCCTACCCTACTACAATACATATATTTAATAAGTCTAGCCAAGCTTTCACTAAAATCTTTAGTTTATTAGACCACTATGTACGTATATTAAAACCAAGCCAAGGTCTTTCCTACCAACGAACTAATCCCCAAAAATGTAACACATACCCATCCATATCAACTCGGCCGACACCAAACAATTTTAATAACCCATTATCAGTTAGATTGTTAGGATATAAACAGAACCGATGTTTATTGCACTATAATAACATGAAGTGCCTTTTTATTTGCTCCCGTAGCATTTATCTTTGGATCTTTTATATGTATAGTTATAGTATCGAATAGGTATGTATGTTTGTATTGTAATTGTGTGGTTTTATTGCTAAATACTTAAATGTTACGTTTGTGGACTGTTTCGGGGAACTGTGGTGGTATTATCTGGGTTTACATCTGTGTTGCTCTTGGATAGTATAGTTGTGACGTCATTTTATGGTTATCCTGAGGCGTAATACAGCGTTGAGTTTCGCCACTTAACGGACGGACGGACGAAGTTATAGATCGTATTTAGCTTAGTATATGTATTGGAGTCTAAAGCAGCTTGTTATACACCTTGGTTGTAGGTTGTTATATACCTTGGTTATGGGTTAAGTGAAGAACGTATAGTTTTGACATAAGAAAAGGAATGAACATTTATTAACATATAATAACAATTGCCTATTTTTTATTAATAAATTCAATAAAATAAAACTACTTATAATAAAGAAAAAAATCTCGTGATTTGGGCATGTTTATTAAAAAAAATAGATAAATTAGTAATCAATAGAATTTCTCTAAAAGTAGAAAAGTAGCCAATACACGGCCATAAACAAAACGATTCACATACCGCGGAGCGCATGTAACTCGTTTCCCGACAAATGATATTTAATACATTATTTTATTATAGCTTAGAGCAGCTTTTTCAATTCTATTCTCATTGATTTGTATTTATATGATATGCAGATAGAACTTAATGTTAAATTATTCTTTTTAGGGTTCCGTACCATTTAAGGAAAAAAGGAACCCTAGTAAGATCACTTTGTTGTCCGTCTGTCTGTCTGTCTGTCTGTCTATCAAAAGCCTTTATCTCAGAAACGCTTGGAGATATCCAGTTGAAATCAAACCATATACTCAAATCTGTGGTCCGTCAATTTCCTGAAAAATCATATTTCTACGTTTACTTAAAAAAAGATATGGCCGTTTATTTCGTAAAAAACGCATATTTTGACACTATAAAGGGAATCAAAATTTATAGGGTACTTCCAGTCGACCTAGAATCATGAAATTTGGCAGCATTTGAAATTATAGATTTGTGGATAAATCCTAAAAATAATAGCCTTGAAATGAAGGAAATAAATTATATTAAAGCTAGTTCGAGCGAGGTATCAGATGAAAGGGCTCTGGCTAAGCTAAACTTGAATTTCAGAAAAAGCTCGCGACCTCCAATTTACATGGAACCTTCGGTGGGAGAGCCCGACTAGTTCTCACTGCGCTAATGTGCGGGATACAAAGTAAAGAAGAAAGAGACTTAAAAAAATCAACTAACCATAGATTATTCCTAAGAACCCTTAATTTATCAAGAGAGAATGCTAGATTTTATTTAACAAAAACCACAAGTAATATAGCTGTTACGTTCAACTCAGCTATGCCATATCCAAACTAATATTACCAGTTTTGGAATAATTCGTATGTATGTATGTGCTTTATACGAAGATTCTTGTTTCGGGCACATCTCGTTATTTCTGTTTTATTGTATGAATACGTAATGTTATTGCCGCGATGGCACGTTGCGACATCGCCAATTGCCGAACTTAACGCTCGCTACGGTAAATTGTCAAAGAGTAGCTGTGTTGTAGATCATGCCCGTATATGGGCATATCGTTAAATGGATGTTTCAAATCGTTGAATAAGTAAAATGTTAGCAGCTTAATTAAAATTTTTAAGTAAAAAAATATTCATTTTAAATAATTGAAAATTTTAAAATAAATATTGTTAGAAATTTTGTTCACGGAGCGAAATCAATACTTATTAAAAGTGAAGCGAGACTAAAACTGCTAAAAAACATGGTTTTTTTGTTCGGTATTTACGACTATGGTTACTCATACACCTGATTTTTGGTATAATAATTATTAATATTAATATTAGTGTATATCCTTATTAAATTATAAAAATTACTTGTAAAATTTTTTAGATACCTCTATACCTTAAAAAAAGATTCACGTTTTGACTAAGACCTAGACAACATGAACGATGTTGCGAAAATATATAATACTTTTTGCAAACTCAATTGAATGGATTAGCGTAATTTTTCGTACGATTCCTATATGTAATATGTATCATTCATACATTAAAATCTAAATTTGCACTACATTGACTAGTAATGTACTTATTGAAAATCTGTTTTTGTAACTTTTACATATGGCCATGACATCTTGTAAGTAGAAACAGTGTTCAAAACGTCGAATTTAGTGTTATTTTAAATATCTTGTTTTTTTTAAGTTGCTATGTAAAAAATCTAAATTTTAAGCCAATATTCGATAATATAGTGAGTTTTCTCTATATTCTCTATATATTTACTTTACGTGTATATTTGTGTTAAAAATTTAGTAATTAGTAATATACTACGTGATTATTTAGTCAGTAGCAATATAAGGAATAAAATAAATGAAAAAAAAAATGCATTAATAGATTCACTTCACATCAATAGACTGTCGCATCTACAAAACCATTGATCTATATCGCCATTAGAATTGAATTTGATAAGTAGTTATGTGGCATATGCTTGTTTATGAGAAATCCCATATCTTTATTATTCAAATGTCTCGCCCGAACCGGTCCATTTTAACGTTAAAAATAATTGCGTCGGTGTACTTCGTTTTATAGAACTTAGGTATAATAGTTATTAATATTTAAGGCCATCGTGGCGTCTCGGTGGTACGTGGGTTCGATTCCCACTCGGGGTAGTGATTATCTTCATTTTTTCGTTCTGAGTAGCATTAGAAAGCGCAGTGGCCTGTCTAATAACAAGCAAATACTTGCGGGCGGTGCGTGAAGAATGTTTTAACACTGACTTTCCTTCTTCCAGTATATCGAGACCAAAAGCTATACTCCAAAACAAAGCTTCATTTAAAACTCGCTATTCAGAAACAACTTTTCTAAAAAAAACCCAACAGAGGTCATATTTATTTCACACATTAATTAATTGCAGGTAGATTTATCTATCCATTGCGGTAATAAAATAAAAATCGTACGCGGATGCTGGGAGGTCGTGCGAATTCGATATTCGCGCAATCGCTTCCTAATAGCCTTGTATGGAATAAACATTATATTTTGTATTGCTCATCTATGGACGTGATTGCATATCTATAACTATATCTATGAACACGCAATGGGCATATATTATTTTTATTTCCTGGCTTAGGTAACAAAATAGAGATTTTGAAGGGCGGAACTCAACACCGCGCTTTTCCGTCTTATCAGAACGAAACACCAAAAACGATTAATGCTCCACCACACTACCACCACCTGGATACGTGGCACTCCACTACTGTGCGGTTTCGTAGAAATTTCCTTCCACGCGCCACCGAACTGTGGAATGGCCTGCCCGCGGCAGTGTTTCCAGGTCGGTACGATATGGGTACCTTCAAAAAGCGCGTCTATCTCCACCTCAAAGGCCGGCAACGCACCTGTAGCTCCTCTGGTGCTGCACGGGGTCGTGGGCGGCGGTGATCACCACCAGGTGACCCGAACGCTCGTTTGCCTTTTTTCCATAAAAAAAAAAAAGATTAATGCTTCTCGGTTGGGAATTGACCCCACAACTGATAAGTTGTTTCTACTGCGCTACTACGGCCTATGTATCCATCATATGTTTATATTAGAACATTTGTATGCAGTAGTCAAATCAACCCACGGCTGCTCCGATTTTGATGATGTTATTGCCATTATGATTTCGTATTGCGTTAGCAATGACAAGATGAGTCAATATCTCTTTACTTATATGTACAATATAAGAAGTAGATTTTATATATTTATAAGTTTTGTAAGTAGGTAGGTAGGTACTGTGAACTTTTTAAAATTTTTGAACATCGCGTGGGTTATTTATTTTATGAGTAATATTTAAAATTTCTCTTTAAAGTTTTGGCGAGACCAATCGTCTCACAGGGGCACAAGCATGCCACTGTAAATATGACACGGTGTGAGTTTGATTCCCACTTGAGAAAATGAATTATTTAATATTTTCACTCTAGTCATGTTGAGTTCCGCTATCCAAAACGCTATGCCTTCTGAATTGCTAGGAAATGGAAAAGCAATTTCGAACGTGGGGAACGGAAGCGCTTATTGAGAACTGAGAGTTTTAACACTAGGTTTCCAAGTTACCTTGCTATGTACGAGATACAGAGTGAAGCTAAAATAACAATTAAAAAAAACAAAAAAGATACGTACTTGGATTTGAATCCGTATGCATCCTTTTTAGTATTTACAATAATGTTCTAAAACAACAGAAATGAAAATAAACTTAGAAAATAAATCAAATAAACAAGTAAAACATAAAAACAATCTCAAATTATCATCTTCATATATTGCTATCTCTTCTTGGAACATAAAGTAATGAATTATTTATACATACCAATAAACGTCATTGGGACATTTATTAGGCTTTTAATTAAAATAATTGAAGAAAACTCTCTACTACGGCAGCTTGTGGTGTTCTGTGGGAAAATTGTTAAATAATATTTTTTAGTATTTTTTGTACTTTTTTAAGCTTCACGCATTATCCCGCGTATCCCCACGTACTGTCCAATTTTCGAGACATTGAGTGGCAGAACACAACGCCGTGCTTTGCCTTTAAATAACGGTAAAATGAAGACTATGGCTTAATACAATCCTGCTCTAATAAAAGATCCTGATTGTGACATCTCCCCAAGTTAGGATCGATTATAACTAGAGGTCTGGTAAATCAAAGGACGTAGAGTTCCGCCACTCCTCTCTCGATAATTGAGCGGTGCTTGGGGAACGGTGAAGCACGTTCCCCGAGCAACGACACTAGGTTCCTTTTAACTTCCCTGCATATGCTGTATAAAATAATTCAAATAAAAATATCAAAAAATCTATTAAAAGGAGAGGCTGATATCGAAGTAGCTAATTTATTTGTTTCTAATTAGTATTTAAAACTATATATTATGTTTAAGCAGGAAGTCTTGAGTTGTAAAAAAATAATTTATGCATAATATATTTTTTTATCTTTTTTAGAAAATTTATGGAAAGTGACGATTTATTTCGAGCCACTTCAGTTTGTAATTTCGCATTTCATTCTAATTCTTCTTTCTTCTTTCTTTATGTTTGAAAGGTTTTCTTTTTCTTCTTATGTAGTTTATGAGGAAGCTACACAATCCACGTCGACAAAGTTGTCAATAATGTCAGTGAGCCCAAAAATTATACTTTGCGATTCTTACTTAATTATGTTAATTATCATTTAACAAACATTTACTTGCCAAATAGATTTTTTAAATTTTCACGCTTTTTAGTGAGTATGAGACGTAGGTAGAGGGCACTTGGGAACCTACTGTTAAGATGTTTCGTACTCATTAAGACACTCTGTCCCACTTTCTGCCTAAATCTGGAGGTATTGCGTGCTGAGTGGAGGTCTCAACGCGTCGATTAGCCTATAACTGATGAAATAAAAATATTAAACATTTCATTTTCTCAAATGGGAATTGAACCCACAATCAGTCGAGTTTACAGTCGCAAGCTTGTGCACCAGCACTACGAGTGGCCTCTACATTCATATTTCTATTTAATTCCAAATAAATGCTAATTACCCTCTCCAAGTGCTGCTTTTATCTACTTATTTAGACTAAATTAAAAATATACGCCCATTTTAAAACTATCAATCAAGATTTATGAGATATACTTACATATATATACGAATATATGTATGGAAATGAAAATTGCCAACATCTACACATTAAGCAGTTTTATGTATTTTATAAGGATGTAATATTATTCGTTATATGACTTGAATGCTTAATATACTATTTAAATTGATATCGTAATAGCTAATGTTATCGTTATATTGAAAAATAAATTTGTGAAAGATATATGAAGAAAGTAATTATTTTTGTTATATATTGACGCCGTATTGGCGTCTGTTTGTGAACAAGAAAGTTGTGGGTTCGATACTCATTTGAAGCAATATTATATAAGCGGCCCGTTTGCGACTTCGCCCGCTAATACTACAATTTTTATTTTCATCTAAATTAAAAGTCAAACAAACAGGCTTAGTCATTTGATATTGTAGTAAGGTTGTTTGAAGTCGTTTTTTTTTTGTTAAAAAATAATTTATAGCTTACGCAAGTGAAACTAAGTGTTATATCTTGTATAAATATAAAATATACCAACAAAATTACAATGTAGGTACATTCGTTACAGGTTATCATATATTTTTAATTTATTGCCTTATTCTAACTAGTTTCAATTACTATTAAAGTTCTTCATGTAAAAGTTTTCGCCTGCGGCAGCTTTTTGTACCGACCGTGTTAGACGCATACACTATTTATGGATTTGTATCTATTTCCTTTATTATGAAATGACTTGTAATAGTTTTAATTTGAGTTAAAAGTCATCATGTGGTCATATATGGGTTAATTATGGGTTTGATTCGCGCTCGGGGGAAGGTTTAAATTTAATTTAATTTCATTTGTCCACCCTTGTAGATAAGGCTTGATATTACGTACGTCTCTTGTAATATTCCTAAAAGTAAGAGTAAGAGTAAACCCATCATTGTTGCAAAAAATGAGCGCTACATCGATTTTCCACTACATTCTTAATTTAGACAAGCCGGTATATACATATATATGTTTTTGCTATCTAATCTATACATCGAATCAAAAATCATTTATTTGGCAAAAAATCTGGGAAACAAACTAATTATATAATAATAATGACCTTTTTAAATAATGCTAAACTCATTAAAGTTATAGTCATTTAAATGTATAAGTTGTAAATATAAATGTATTATCTAAAATGCAAATAACAAGATCACTTTGTTAAAAAAAGTAGTTTCACAATATGCTCCGCCTACGCAGAGGGATTCTGGTGTCTAGACACTCTATTCTCCACTTCTCATTGCCTATTTCAAGTCATTGCACGTAGGGAGTCAAAAGACTTCAAAACTTAGTTAAAGAAAGTTAACTAAGTTTACGTGAGGCAAGGCGTGGCGTTGGAGTTCCACTACTTAACGGGCAATGTCTCCATTATTCAGCGGAAGTATCTTAATGAGAATAAAATGTCTTAACACTAGGTTCCCAGGTTCCCTCTGCCTACCCTGCTCTAAGAGCGGGATAAATAAAGTGGCGATACTCAATTCATTGCTTAATCGCAAACAAAAATATATTCAACAATAGTTTCTACGTAATATTTTTATTATTTTTCTGTATATCTAAACTTGCAAATTAGAAACTAATATAATTTTATGGACAAACTGACATTTGAGAATTTCAATTAATGTCAATGGTCGATCCATAAGGCGTAAGTAGATCAAATGTCGACATATTCAATTTATAGTATTAATTTGTATGGAGGTAGAGTCGGCCTTTCACCGGACTTTCATATTTATAGTAAGAAAGCTTTAAACCTCATAAAGCTCTTAGTGATCGAAATTCATCTTCATTGTGACCCTTATTTGTATAAATAGTTCTTTTATGTGGTCGTTAATGCTTGTTTTCCACTTAAATAAAAAAATATCAAATTTTTCACGATTTTTCACGTATAGCAAAGTAGGTAGAGGATATATACTGAAGAGACACTCCTTTCCCCACTTTCGGCTCAATTTCTGAAACTCGGCGCCGTAATCTAAAAAAGATAATAATTAGGGAATTAAAAGATATATTTAATATCACACATTGTTCTGTCCTTGGAGGCGTCAATTTCCTAATGAAACAAAGTAAAATAAAAAAAATTAGAACCAACATAAAAATATATACTGTCTGTTGTTGTTTTTATATGGTGATATAGCTTACCACTATATTGAATTCGATGTGTCACATTGATCTATAGCATACATCTAGCATTATAAAATTGTTACTTTAATTCCTGTTTACACAATCCATACCTATATTATAAATTCGAAAGTAACTCTGCCTGTCTGTCTGTCTATCTTTTACGCAATCAGGGCGAAACCGCTAATTTAATTATGATAAAATACTCATATAGAGATACTTGAGGGTCTCGGGATGAATATAGGATACGTTTTTTCTCATATTTGTAATATTTTGATATATATCAATATATTAAAATACTTATTAATTTGACATGCAATTTATTCCGCCATGTTAAAAACAACTGTCGCTACGCGACCGTTGCTAAGCAACGATTTGCAAAGTTGGTTATTAGTAAACGTCACCCAAAATAAGCTTGCTTAACGCATCTCTCTATTGAAAACTGAAAATAATTTCATAAATATATTTAATAAATATTCGTATAGTTCAAGCGGGCGTAGCCGCGTACGGGTCCACTAGTATATAATATAACGCCGCTTTCTTGATATATCGACGGTGATTGCCTAATTAATATATAATCAACTTAGGCTTTTTATAACGCCAATATATATACTCGTATATTTTAAACTAGATTGTGAAATATGGAAATTTTAGTTTACTTTTAATCGTTTGTTTGTAGATTTGGCACACGTGTAGCGTTGGCCTCTTAACGGGAAATTAATTATAGTTATTAGGCTGAGGCTTTTAATTTTGGTCTTTTTTTAGTGCTTATATTAAATCTAGATGTTAATTTATTATTTTTATTATCTAAAATATATATTCATTTTGTATATATATGACTTAAATATATAATAAAATATTATAACACGCATTAATTTAATTCGGTGAAAGAACGGAGAGATGAAATTTAATAACGTAGTAATACCCTAGATTATGCCTGTCGTTGGTATTGATATAAATAAGAATAATATTTAATTACTTAAATCCAGAACTTTTATTATGTTTTTTCTAAATACATTTTAGTCAACTTTTTTTCTTCGCGCCGCATCACGCATGTAGGAGGGTAGGTAACTCCCTAGTGCTAAGGCAGTCGTTCCTCACTTTCCGCCGAATTTTTGAGGCATTGACTATTGAGTGCATCTAACGATTTTTGCACTTAGATTGTCATATACATATCTAAGGCTTAGCGCGCACTGGTGACTTTTGTCACGGTGACAAAAAATTTTTTGTCACTCACATGTCACCATACTTTTCGCCACTGCGCGCACTTGCGATGACAGTGACGAAATTTTTACATTTGATAAAATGGATCTCGAAGAGATGGTTGTCTGTGCACTTATATTAAGAAATAGAAAAAAAAGCAAATGTAGAAAATATTGGCTTTCAACTTTTCATTTGTCATAGAGCAATGGCCTCAACTCAATTTCGTGAATCAGTATTGTCATTGTCTATTTTATCTTCATGAAAACACACGTTTTGCCTTGGTGATGAATTTGACGCCATTCTTGAAATAAAAATTCGGTGCTGTAATGCAACATGCTGCTGTTTCATGTTTATGCGGAAGACGACTAGTATGGAAACCGCAAGGGAGAGTGACATTTAGTTGCTAATGCGCGCACGGGCATACAAATCTATGGACGCGGTGACAGTTGCGTCACCGGCGTGTTGCCGTCCTCCGCGGACAAAAAGTCACCCAATTGTCACGTATCCAAATGCGCGCACCTTCATTTAGTGTAATGTACACGGTGACAGTGACGCAACAGTCACGGTGACAAAAATCACTAGTGCGCGCTATACCTAAATGATAGAGACGACAAATTAAACAACGATACTCTAATATATTCCAGCATATATATTTACAAATGGATAGATAAAAAAGTAAAGAAACTATTTATATTTTATTTTCTTTATCTGCATCGCACAAAACTTTAATTAAATGTTTCTAAGTAAATACCTAGTTCGTTTATTTTCAACTCTATTTTCTTCCATTAAGATCGATAATTGCCGTAGATTCTTCATATAAATAGTAGGTTTAATTTAAAAATTCTGATTTAGACGATATCATTTCTCTTAGCGGAAACACTTGGCTATTATGAGCGTTTTACAGATATAGAATATTTGTAATTGTGAAAACATAAGGATAGGGTTTTTAGACGTTTGTATAGCGCTTAGAAAACGTTATTTTTTATTGGTTGACAATTTAATTTTATGACCTCTACGTTCTGTACGTTATATTAATACTATTCTACACGTTATGTTTATTTCCTAACGTAAATAAAATATATTATAAAGATATATGATTGTAATTAATTTTTTACAAGTTTAATATACGTTTTAGTATATACTATATTTTCTTCTAAACGAATACGACTTTAACCCCATTACGATGGAGTTGTGATGTGTCAAACTACGTGACGTAACGTTTGTGTGTTTCTATTTCGCTCAAAGAAGCATTTATTTTTATTTATATAAGAAGTATTTCAGAAGTGCTGTTTATATGGCGAGACTCTTTAGATATAAAGACCTCTCAAGAGGTTATGAGAATATTAAGAAAGAATGGACGACCAGAATGTAAAGGATTATTATACGTCTAAATTGCAAATTTGTCCGACGTCCAACCCTGTTTCTTGTAATTAATTAATCGTTAGTAATTGGTTTAATTGAAGTGATAAAGTTAATAAATTGAATCCTTTTAACACCCTTAAAAGTTCTCGAAACTTAACTACATATAAAAATTTACATCGTTTAATAATAACTATACAATTATTCACTTCCTCATCCATCCCAATCAAAACACATCGGTCACGAACACAAAACACATCCGTATGTTTCTACCCGCCGTGGTTTATTGGCTATCGCCATAATGTATTCAGATTGCAGATCAAATTATTTTAATTAAGCAACACGACCATTTTCCGCGTCTAACGGTAATATTTATCTTATATTATTAACATATCTTATTATTCGTTATTTTTATACAATCTACAGTATTGTTTATGTATAGAATAATTATCTCAATCAACTAATTGAAGATAATAATTGTTGATTCCGTTGTGGAATATTTTTATTTTTACAGTCTTGTGTATTTGTTAACGCTAAACACCAAGTAAGTATCTATAATGAAAAGATCATTCTATGAGAATCGTCAAAAAAAAAAATTTTATTTACGTGAAGAAAAAATGTTTTACTTCCTGTACTGCATGCACTATAGTTATTGTTTAAATCATGTTGGACACTTTGGAAATTATATTCATATTTTTAAATATTTTCTTCGTATGGAGAACGATTAAAAACATTATAGAACAAACATATTCATGGTATAGCGCTTATTAGAAGTTTAAACAAGCTACGGCATTTGCTTCGGCCATTCAAGGCAGGATCTCTGGAATTGGGTGGAATGTAAAATAAAATAGAGTGTTTTAACACTAGATGCTACCCAATTTAATGCAGTCTTTTAAGACTGCTACACAAAAAAACACAATAAATTACATACAAATGTACGAACTAGCAAATTTCAAATACACATGTGTTAAAAGATTAAATTCGTCATTACTTCGTGCACGGCGTACAGTAGTTTTTGTGTGACAGATGGACGTGCACCAAATGTGCCTCACGTGCACAAACAAGTGCATTTCATATCCTCATATTATTGATATTAGGGTTACTTGGATATTTTATTTGGTTAAAGTGAATATTTAATTTTTAATTTCTCTAAAATAACATTCAGAATATTGAAGCATATTATTTTTGAAGTTGTTTTTAAAAACTATTTTCTATTTTTTATAACACACATCAACGGCACAGTGGTTGTAGGTCCGGAGTCTTACTTAGAGGAATTAATTAGTTTTATTCCCCATTCTGGCAAGACAAAGTGCAGTGTTAAATTCATCTGAAAACAAAGAACGGAGTGTGTTAACACTAAATTCTCTGCCGACTCTGCTATATACGTTTGCCGTTAATTAATAAACTATGACGATAATTTATATAAATTATCAGCAGAACCCTCAATTAAATATTTCTAATGCTATACAAAAGTTCGCTTCAAGTTAAACATTTAAGTATATTTTTTGCCACACTCCTCGGAAGTGCAAGGAGCGTGCCATCTGGCGTATCGAGTTACATTCTGACTACGACCCCCTCACCCTGCTACTAGCTTAATGTTTGTCCTATATCTCCTTAAATGGTAGGAGAACCTAGTGTTAAATCACTTAGTTCTATACGTTCTTTGTTTTTATCCAATTACTTGGTCATACCACTACTCTTAAGCTAGATTTTAAAAAAAAGTTTGTAAAGCATATGAACTTTTGAAGCGAGCGAATGTAAATGTGACAGGTCATGGGTTCGATTCCTATTCGAAAATAAAAAATATTTAATATTAATATTTTCGATTCTCTATGTTTATGCGTATAATGCAATTATTATGAAGATAGATGGAGGTCTTAGAGGGGAAAACGAACTTCGTTTTCAAATTCTACAGATTGTGTCTATTTTGACATAACTGCCCGGGCTTGTGTTGCGGAATTTAACGCTGTACTTTGAAGCACAATATAAATTTTATGCAATACAAGCTTTCTCACGTGTAAGTGGAAATCTAACCTATAAGGTGTTAATCCCATACTTCATGGAAATCATTAAATAAATATATAAATAAATCATGGAATCCATTCATAGTCAATTTTATTGTTGATTACGTCCTGTTTGCATACGAGTTTATTTCTAATGTAACATAGCGTATATAAATTCTATCAAGTAAATTGAGGCAATATAATTTTTGCAACTATACATGATAAAAAATCCAATTAAAACGATCGATGTACGTATAACGTGGATATGTTAATTGCGCATATAAAGCAAGAAGATATTATATGTTTTTTTTTCATTAAAATTTTGTTTATTAGTAGATATTTATGTACTAGCCTCGATCTTCTGTTAATTGCGGTTTTTTTTTCTTACACTTATTAATTTGTCTTAAATATTGCTAAATTGTGTTTTTTAGGTAGACTGTAATTGTACTTATTATATGAGATAGTCAGGAGTTCGATTCTCAGGAAATAGTTGTTCACATTTGAAGTAATTTTTCATTTGTCGATTTTGTTTTTGACAAACAACAGTCGTGGTGGCGCAGCGGCATAGGTTTGGACTGTTAACGCGACGTATGTAGGTTTGGTTCTGGCTAGGGAAATATTTTAATAAATTACCCTAAGTACAGCATATATGATTATGTATAAAAGACAGATAGCTATACTGTAAATATAAAATTTTACGTGAAACGAAGTGCGACGTTAAGTTCCGCAACTCAACATGTGCGGGATTACCTTGCTAACTTCGTTTACAAAAACCAAGCAAAAAAATTAAAGTCGTAAACTTAAATTGATTCAATACATTTAGTTAACGCGATTTGTACCGCACTGGAGGTCTCGGTGCCATAAACGTGCACGTGTGAAAATATATTTATATAGTAATATTATTTGAAGACATTGTTTGATAGAACGCGCTATTCTCAGGAACTACTGATTCGAATAGGTTTTTTTGCTATCAAGAAAGCTTAGAGAGAAGTTAAGCAGACGTCAAGCAATAACAAGTATACTAGTATGTGTATGTAATACCTTGGACTTGGACAAACTTTGTTGATATCCTAAAAAACCACTTATACATGGCTAAAGATCGTATGTGTATGTCTGTACGTCTAAAGTATGTCATTAACTCACTTTGCTTTGTCCATTAAATACAATTATTCTACTAATGTGATACAACACTATCGGTTATTTATTGATTAATTAATCTTTTGATTGTAAAAACAATCGTTTTTAGACGGCTTTTCTGGAGAGAGAACCTCCACAATTCGGCGGAAAGTGGGGAAAGGAGTGTCTTAACACTAGCTTTCCTCTGCCGATACTGCTGTTTGCGGAATACATGAAGCTAATTGTTTTTTAAAATATTTTTTAACACCTCCAACTAATAAAAAACATAAAACAGATGATCTTTTGCAAATAAGAATTTCTAAAACGGCCTTAGTGCATATAAATTTTACATAAAGATATACGAACAAAATATAGAGTATCCACACTGGTGGGTAATGCTAAAAAGTCTCTCTGTCTCTACCTGGCCGGTGTAATTATTTAATTCTACCCTCATTAATCATATTTTTTGTGCTCTCCCAATGTACCTGACATTGCATCAGTGCTTTTAAACGCTTAAAACCTTCGATATCACTCAGATAGGCGATTGTCCCCGTGTGAAATTTTGTATTCAGATATTTTTGTATGGGTTCTGTAGGTTTTTTTATATTTTTTTGTACAGTAGTTGCTGGTATGTAGTAAAATTTTATTAGACGACTTTTCGATTTGTAAGGCTGTGCTAAGAAAATTTTAGAAATTCTTATTGTGAAATTTAAGAAGCTTAACTTAAATTTTAATTCTTTTATTTTTACGAAACTTGGTATTAATAAGTAGATTAGGTGTCGATGCAATAATTAAGCTTGTCTGATAGAGCCAAGCCATGCTTAATAGTAAAAGTATAGATTAGTACTTATTCTGGAGGCTAGGCTTAGGCTTAACTTCCGCATTTTACAATCCTATAAGATGAAATGTAATATGAATGTTTACCAGTGTAGGATGTGAACTTACAATTATCCCGTTGTCTTTCCTATTCCACGGTACATCCATCTAATTTTAGATTCGATATCACCTCGATTACTGGTAACTTTATACTCGATTACTGGTAACTTTATACTCAGGGAATGATAATATTTCAATGACTTTAAATTCGCTGCTCTGGTAGACAAAGCGCGACGTTGAGTTTTGCCACTCAGTGGGCAACGACCTGAAAATTAAGCAGCGCGTGGGGAACGGAGTGTCTTAACACTAGGTTAATTTAGCTTACCACGCTATGCCTAAAAAGAGAGAACCCCCAGACAGAATAATGACAAATCGCTCTCTACTGCCCTACGTGTGTGGAAATTTATTAAATTGGTAAGGATCTCTACAATTTTTTGTTCATAACATATTTTTGATAAAACAGTTAGGGCCACCAGCGAAATCCTTTTCATTGTTTCTCGTCTTTGTAACGGATCGTGTGCACAATATTATATTACTCTGTAACATTTATACCTGTTCGTAGACACGATGCGTTCAAAATATTTTGTATCTTATTTTAAATGGAAGAAAGTATATTATTGAATAATAGTGTTAGTTACCTTAAATATAAATGTATTTTATGTGATCTATCACAAATTGTTAAAATTTGTGTTTTTTTTTAATATTATAAAAAGTTAATGGACATATGCCCTTTTTAAATATTTTTTTTTATTTGCAACTGTATCTAGTACTTACTTAAATACTTTAATTTTCATGCCCTGGTAAGAAGATAAAACGGAGAGTTGAATTCCATGTCTGGAAAATAAAATTATTTTTATTAGTATTATTATTGATATACATAGTTATTTAAATAGAATTGAAACCATACTGGAAAATTTTGTTTAAATTATATATATACAATATACATATTTATTCCATACATGTACATTGCAAATAAACAATATTGGAGCGAAAGTGCAAAAAGTAGCCCTAAAAGAACCTTCTGAACCTTTGTAATAATATCTTAATGTGTTTTAATTTCTACGAAATTGTCTTACAAGAAATTATCAATCATAAGCTTCAGGTATTAAGATTCAAATCAGGGTGGAACATTTTTTCATTACTAATTTCAATCGACAGTGACAGGTAGTTGTTTTTTTAATCATATTTACGGATATAACACAGGGTCGTTATTTCGACTATTATCTTCGCACTGTGCAGGTAGAATAAAAATAGTTTTTATATCGTTTTATGTAGCACTCGACAAAAAAAAGTTCTAGTCAATTTACGATTTTTGACTTATGAAAAAGTTTTTTTTTTTTTATTTTCCATTTAAAAGATTATAGGAGGACATCGTCGTCCTTAACTTCCATGATTGTGGATTAGTTTTCCACTTGGGTGCAATTAATTATATTCCTTCGCTTTTGTAGTACGCCAAAGGCGGCGACGCGACGCGGCGTTGAATTACACATTTAAAAACTGAGCACTGTGTTGCGAACGGAGTGTTAACCCTGTATTACATGTAGGGTACAGCGTAAAGCTAAAAAATAAAAATGTTTTAAATATCATTTAAAAGAAATAATTGGTTCATTGATACTTATTGCCCAAAGGTTAATGCAATTTCATAGTTCGAGTTAATAAATCGCACATTTTTATCGACCATCTATAGCGTCGCCTAGTTACGAATTACTATAATAATTATAGAAACGTGAGAAACGTTCGTGTAGTTAACTAATGGTGATGTTTATCGTTTATCGTTCGTATTGAATTAATCGAATTGGCTTCCTAGTTTCTGTTATTTGGATGGGTAAGACATGGTGTGCATTGTGTTTTTTTTATATTTTTGTATTTTTTTTTTGCAAGTATTTTTTGGATTCTTTTTTAATTTTAAAACTTTTAGTTTAGGTTTGACCGTTGTGGCGTGGTGGGACGGTATCTGAGTGTCGATACGAATGGTCTTGGTTTATTTCCATTTCCCCGCTCTGTCAAGACAAATGTGACAGTTTGTGGGTTCGATTCGCACTCGGGGGAATAAAATTTTTAATATTTTCATTTTTTCTAACGAGTTAAAGTGTGGCGTTGAGACCCGCCATTCAACACCCAATGCCTCAAAGATTCAGCAGAAAGTGGGGAACTCAGAACTCGCGCATATAGTAGAAGGCAGTAGGCAGTAGGCTCTTGCGATACAAACTAAAGCTGAAAAAAAATCATTTATAATAAACAATTTACTTACTATTCATAAATTATATATTAAGAAAATCATAGTGAACATATAGCTTTATATCGCAAATAATATTATTATGAGTGTATGGCAGATTTATATTATTTAATTTAGTCCCTCTCGGGGCTCGAGAACAGCTTTCTAAGTTTGCGTAACTGGCGGTACTTTGATAAACTCCGATCTTAAATAAATAGGTTTATGTTAGAATAGTTTTAATTTCAAGATAATATTGTTATTATATCTATACTTTTGTACTAATATTGTGAAGATATAGAGTTTGTTTAGCTTAACACGTTAATCTCAGGAACTGTTGGATCTAATTGTTTTTTTTTCTTCGGCGTGGCGTAGGGCACAGAAGTAATTAATGTTATCATTTTCTTGCTCTGGTGACAAGGCAGGCGTTTTTTTAGCCCTACATGAGAAGAGATCAAACATGGGGCTAAACCTAGTGTTAATACACTCCGTTTACCATTAAGATACTCTGTTCTCCATTTTATGCCAAATTCTTTAGGCATTGTGTATTGAATGGCGGATCTCAACGCCGCGTGTTACCTTATTACCAGAGCAAGGAAAATGAAAATATTTCCAACAAAAATCTCTTTTACATATTATTATTATTTATTTCACCAAATCTAAAGTTAAAAACACGGCAAGGCTTTTTTTTTTTTTTTTTTTTTTTTTTTTTTTTCGGACTTGACTTTAATGCTGTTAGCCTTACTGGCCTTTACAGCGACACCGGGTGGGTAGGGAAGAGGGTACTCTGTCCCTGAAAATATGCAGGCACTGTGTGGCTGCCTGTGGGGAGTGCCGACGACGCAAGGGCGCCCCCTGCGGGGCTCGAACCTCGGCTTGCGGTCGTCGAGCGGGCTGGGAGTTTCCCTATTCTAAGCAAAGCCGGCCGCGACACAGAAGCCGCGACCGGGGGATAAAATTAGACTAATCTAAGGGAGCTAACGGTCCCTAACCGCTGGACCCGACGGCGCCGAGGCGCCGCCGGGCCGTGAGATAAGCTAGACTACGTCGTCGATTCCGGCGACGACGGTGTGTGTGTCGTGCGTGTGTAGTGTGTTTCCTACCTACGTACGGGCCGTTTGCTACGGTAATGGCGTCATCGGGGTCTAAGAGGACGCTACGCGGGCGTCTACGAATCGCGTGAGGCGTGTAATTACACGCCTCAGCGACGAGGGGGTTCGCGTGCGAGCCTGCGCGCTCAAAGTAGCGCTTCGCTAAGCGTTTGCAGTGCTCGTGAATCGATTCCAGTTCAAAATCTCTATGTAGGTCGACATTACGCACGTACCAGGGGGAACCTGATGCGATGCGCAGGAATTTATTTTGCACTTTTTGCAAGGGAGCAAGCTTGGTGTGCGCGAACGCAACGCAAGCGTAAGTAAGGACAGGTCTAATACAAGCTTTGTATAGTGTCAGCTTATTTCTAAGTGACATTTTACTATTCTTGTTTATGAGATAATATAATCTATTGAGAATGTACTTTGCTTTATTGCAGACTTTTGTAATGTGGGGTTTGAAAGTTAATCTAGAGTCTAGAGTGACACCTAGATATTTGACCTGTTTTTCCCAGGGAATGGGTTTGTCTAAGAGATGGATGGTAGAGACTCTAATATTTTTATTGAGAGGGAAGAGTATTGCTTTACTCTTCTCGGGATTGACTTCGATTCTCCATTGGCGGAACCACTCACCGAGTGCGCGGGCCGCTTTCTGGAGTCGATCTTTTAATAGGATAGTACAACGCGAGGTTGTGAAGAGGGCTGTATCGTCGGCGTACATAGCCAGGTGAACACCCGGAGTGAGCGGGATATCACTGGAGTACAACGAGTACAGGATAGGACTTAGCGTAGAGCCTTGTGGCACGCCTGCGCGGAGGAGGCGGGGGGAAGAGAGAGTGCCTTCGACTTTATAGCGAAAGTATCTATTCGAGAGAAAGTCCCGCAGGATGTGTACGAGACAGTCTGGCAAGCCGTAAACGGCGCGCAGCTTGTAAATCAAGCCGTTATGCCAGACTTTATCGAAAGCTTTCGCTATATCGAGAAAAATAGCAGCTGTATTGCTGTGAGAAGGATCCCTAAGGTTGTATCGAGCTATATGCTCTACAACACGGTGGACTTGATGTATGGCGGAATGTTTCTTTCTGAAACCGAATTGCTCATTGCAGAGCAGAGAGTCGGCCTCTACCACCTCTGAGAGTCTAACGAGAATGATTCTCTCGTAAATTTTACCTAAACAGCTGAGAAGGCTGATAGGTCGATAACTGGACGGGATATTCCGCGGCTTATTAGGCTTGGGAATGCCTATGACTATGGCCTCCTTCCATTCGTCGGGGAATGAGCACGACTTAAGAAGGGAATTGAAAATAATGACCAATAGAGATATGAACTGAGCCGGTAGGGACTTGAACATTCTATTAGACAATTTATCGGGCCCCGGGGCCTTCCTATCTTTGAGGTTTTTGATGATGACTTTGACCTCGTCTTCAGAGGTCGGGCGGAGCGGTTCCCCTTGCGGGGGCGTCAGCGCCCATTCTGCGACCGCGGAATCCACACGCGCAATGTGGCTCGGATCGCAGGGCTGACTACTCGGGGTACATTGAGCCTCTAAACTGTCAGCGAGACATTCCGCTTTTTCGGTGTCATCGGCGGCAATTGAACAATCTGACCTAACTAGAGGAGGCATAGTCGAGAGACAATCGACTCTAAAAGCTCGCGACAGCGCCCAGAATGCCTGGTGCGATGGAGCGAGCCCCTCGAGCTTCTTATCCCACGACTCACCGCGCAGAAGTTCGAATTCGAATCGAACTCTCCTCTTTAATCTGTAAAATTCCCTACGATTGTTGTCAGTCGGGTAGGTATCGTGTCGTCGCATAGCTACGTTCCTGCGTCTAATCAATCGCCTGAGCTTTTCTGAGATATCAAACCTACCGTCGGGCAAGTTTGTTACCTCTTTCGAACAACTCTGGATTGTATTTAAAATATAATCGGTAAATTTATTCGCCGCGTCTATCGCTAGCGCCGCGGAGTCGGCGATGCCAGGTATTAATTCCTTAAGAGGGGATTCATTCGAGCGGAGGAGCTTTGCAAATCTCCTCCAGTCGACCACAGTTTTGGTGGGAGGGCCAGAGGGGCACTCGTCACCTAACTTGAGAATGACAGGACGATGGTCCGAATCTAGGTCGAGAATGGTATCTATTGAACGTTGCGACAGTGCAACGTTCGAAAGTATGGCAATATCGAGTACATCGCCTGTGCCGAGGACACTAAAGCGAGTGGGAGAAGGCGGGCCTATAACACAAGCGTTATATTTCTCAGTGAAGGCTAGAAGCCTCTTGCCGCTGACATTAGTCACCGACGAATTCCAAAGTCTATGTTTGCAATTGAAATCCCCGATCAGAAGGACCGAGTCTCCCATACTAAGTAGCGCCAAAATGTCGCTTTCTAATAATTGCCTAGACGGCGAACGATAAACAGAAGCTATAATTAAAGGCTGATGGCCTGTGAGGAATACCTGACACACCGACGCCTCGGCTGCTTCGAGAGACGGAGGGTCGAGTGGTATACAGTGTAAATTCTTCTTGTAATAAATCATAGTGCCTCCACCGTGGGTGGCTCTATCATTTCTTACAATCCTGTAGTTCGCAATGCCAGGACTACGAACAGCAGGTTTAAGAAAAGTCTCCTGTATACATAAGATATCTAATTGGTGGGCGTGCGCGAAGGCGCTCACAGCCTCTTTTTGGCGTTTGACACCGTTTGCGTTAAAGGTCGCTATTGACAGGGCTCTAGGTTTAATACGCGCGAGTTGCGAGTCAGCGGGCCGTGGGGTAAATCTATTTATGACCGCCATTGGAAAAAATTTAAACCGCGACGAAGCCCTGAATGGCTTCGATGAGATCTATATGATCTATAATGACTTGAGCGCGATCGTCGGAACCGTTCGTGTTCCTAAGTTTCGCCGCGAGGACTTTGATTTCTTTAAAATCAAAACATCTAGCGAAACTTAGCACAAGTGCTAAGTCGCTAGCGTTAGAAGAGGGGGCGGGCGCGGCGCGGGAATGCGCGGGCGCGGGCGCGGCGCGGGGAGGCGCCGGGCGCAAGGGCGCGGTCGCGGTCGCGCCGGAAGGCGCGAGCGCGGGGCGGGGAGCCGCTACCTGAGGGGTAGGCGGCTGTACCGGTGCCGCGGCGAGGGCGACGACCGGTGTAGGTGCGGGTTTAAACCACGCATTCTCTTTAGGGAGAGGGGCGGGCTCGTATTGAGTAGGAGCCGGCTCCTTATTATTATTGGAGGCACGCTTTTTGCCTCCGCGCCTAGTGCGTCTGCGCGGCGCGCGGGAACATCCGCGATAGTTCGCGGGATGGCCCTGCGTCTCGCATAGCACGCAGCTAGGGGGCACAGCGGGATCGGGGATTTTGCGGGGACAATCCGCGGTCGCGTGATCGTCTAGGCACTTGACGCACCTAGGCCGCGCGAAACAATTGCGGGCAGAGTGCCCGTATAATTGGCAGCGGTGACACTGCCCTATGAGGCCCCTAGAGTGTGGGGGTTCTACTCTGATGCCGGTGAGCGAACACACCGACCTCAGATTGAAAATTTCCTTTCCCTCTTTAGTGAGGTCAAGGATGACTAACACGATGTCATATTTCGCTTTCGTGCGAGAGTTATACAAGCGGTGCGCCTGGCGCACGGGGTAGCCTTTGCTACGAAGGTCATCTAACACGAGATCGACTTCGATCTCCTTGGGAATGCCCTTGAGCACGACGCGCAATTGGCGCTCGTCCTCCAGGGCGTAAGAGTGGTACCCTATCTGGTACTCACGAAGGAAAGAGGTAAATTGTCGGTGTTCCGACGAAGACCTAACTTGGATTTTGATTCCAACCTGCGTTAAGCGCGCGGTGGAATATTGGACATTGTGGCTATTGAGCCACTGCGACACCTTGCCCCATTTGTGCTTATCTTGCACATAGATGGGCGGCGGGGGTTTAACGCGGGGCGCGCGGGGGGGTACATCCTCTTCCCGCTCAACCGCAGAGGCGGGGGCAGGGGAGGGGAAAACCGTTAAATCGTTCGCGCGGGAACGGCGGCCGTCGGGTTTGTTCGCCTTTTTGGGCGGGGGGGGGGCCTTAGGGGCCCTGGCCTTACGCTTGGCCGAGCGTGATCCGACGGTCTCGAAACCGTCATCGTCCGAATCGGAGGACAGGCAAGTGCCCTCCTCCATCTCTACCTCAGTCTGGATCGGCGTAGGGGCACGAGAATGCTCCCTCGGCGGGGCGACTCCGAGGTCGCAAGGCCCACCGGAGAACAACGGCTCATCATCGGCACTCGGGCCGGCAGCTGAAGGCTGCATATCGGCATCCGGGCCTACTTCGGGCGCGCTAGGCGAACTAGGCGCATCATGTCGCGTTTGCGCGAATTTGACGACGGCGTTATACGTATCGCCGTGGAATGTCTCAAGGTATCTCAGCAGCTCGGAGCGACTGAGGCCGGCCATACTTTGTCACTCCCCTCACCTTGCGGCGAGGGACGGGGTGTGTATTTTAAGACTGCACTATATTTGGCAAGCAAAATCTACCGTCGGTGAACGGTAGGTGAGTACCTAACTAAAACAACTGTGTATTCACTTACTGAACAAACAATCCGGACGCTGGAAGCAAGCGATGCGGGACTCGGCAACCACAGGGCAACGCAGCGCAGCAGGACGCCACGCAGCTCAGCAGTCGCAGGAATCCGCAGCACAACACTAATATAAATACAGTATCACTTCGACAAGGGATCGAAATAAATATAATAGCCCAATTGTGCGACCTCACCGAAGCAAGGCCGAATCGGATCGCACGGCAAGGCAGGAAGAGGCGTTATTTATTTGCAACGAGCACGTGTTCGACGACACACGCCCCGCCCACTTGGACGGTGTACAAATTTTAATACTTTTTATACTGATAATAAATTTAAATACGTTTAATGGATAGCTTTAAATATCAAATACATTAGAGGGATTTTTTTTTGGTTTAATTGATTCAGTGTTTTTTTTTTTATTTTATATTTATTTATATACTTATTTGTTTGGAACGGAACGGAACGTTTGGAACGGGAAAATATGTTGTTTTAATTTCGGTAAAGTAAGATAATGTGCGGCGCTGAGTTCCGTCATGGATCGTTTTAAAAGTTAGACGGAAAATGGAGAGCGGAATGATTTACGTAGGCAGAGGAAATCTAGTTAAAACACTCCGTTCCTCGTTTTTCGCCGAATTTTCGAAGTATTGCATGTTAAGGTTCTGGAGCGAGAAAATGAGTATAATTAATTCCGTCAAGTGGGAATCAAACCCACAACCGTCGAGTTTACAGCCAAACTCTGCCGTTGCGTCACAACGGTGAACAAAACCACCAATACCAAACAAACAACCTCACAACTTATAAATCTAGGTTAAAAATAATAAAAAATGCAACTATTGTCTATTCCTAAGAGTGCTCGAACACTGTTCTTACTTGTCAATGATTGGACGGCCCTTAGTGTAGCGTGGCGCGGTCGAAGCGATAAATCACGTAAGCTTTTTGTTGCGAATAACGTGAGAATACAGGGTGTTCGGCTATCGCAAGCACACGTGTTGGAATCATGTCCGTGTGTTTTTTTTTATAGGTAGGTACGGATGGCGATAGGTATGAAGAAATTTTAGTTTTTTTTTTTTTTGGTTTTTGTACGGCCATCACGTTTAGGTTTTGGCGTTTGTGATATAAGTTATTTGTATGGCTATGGTGTAATTGCATTTTTTTGCAAATAAGTTCAATATGTCAATGTATGAGGACTATAAACTTTGCAACATTAGATCGCGTTTACAATAATTTTAATAAGTGTTAATTACTATTACATAGCAGGTTAGGAATAGGGACCCTGGGAACTTAGTGTTGAGACACTTCCTTCCCATCTATAAGTCATTGTCATTTGGTCTTTTTTAAATTCAAAAACGTCATTGTTGCATCAAATAAGCGATATTTCATAATTGCATTATTACCTTACTTATTTAATTTTAAAATTTGATATATTTTTTTATCGGTTGTGCCAAAGGAAATCGCACTTATTTAAATTTGTAAATACAATGAAAGAAACCGCCACAAAATAAAAACTTGTAAAATTAGTATAACCGATGACGAAATCTAATATTTACTCGTTATATCACAGCATCCCTTTAACCTTAGAGAGTACATTAAAAATAAATATTTTAATTTTCATTTTGTAAAATACTTATAAAAAATTTTTGATTGTAAACGCGCGCGCGAAATCTGTAGGTTCGATTCCCACTCGGAGGAATGAATTTTATTTTATTTTCTCGGTCTTATATCAAGTCAACTCGCAATGTCTCGAAAAATGGGCAGTACACGGGGAGCGGAGTGTCTTAACACTAGGTACTTTTTGTACCTTGACATTCGCGAGGATAAGTGCTGACAAACTGCGGTGTTGAGTTTCATAGTATAACATTAAATATAAGCGGAGTATAGAAAACTGTCAAAATTTATATCAAAATTATTATTTTTTCACTCGAATATACAGCATAATAACTATTATTTAGAAACTACCTGCAAATGTGGCATATCCTCGACATTTCTTACAAAAAACAAACTTTATCATAATAAGTGCAAGATATAATTGGGGGCGAATGACAAACAAAGATTGGCATTGAAACCCGCGTCCTAAACAAACACGCCAGTACATTTGTTTATACAGTGCAGCACTCGTCACTACTAAGGGATGAATTTTGTTATAATATTCTTATTGTTTGTATGTAAAATCTTAAATATACTTTAATGGGACGCAGAGACGTCGATTATGTTTTAAATTATGTTAAATATTGTAGCGATATATAGGTAGATGAGGCCATCATGGTGCAGTGGGATGGCGTCTGATTGCAAACTAGATGGCTGTGGTTTCGATTCCATTCAGATGAATATTTTCATATCTCCGAGAACGTAGTGCCTCGATACTAGGACCTCTTACCCTGCCATGTGCAAGATACAGCAATAATTTATTTTATTTATATTTAAGATATTTTCTAATTATCACTAAGGCGTTAATTGCTCATAATTATGTTAATTCAATGCAAATATTGTATCGTGCATTGTCACGGCCTTATGGAGATTTCACTCTATCGAGAGTGTTTGAGTGGCGTAGTGTAATCCACATCGCACTCATCGACACCTCCTCGTGCTGAGTGCCTGTGACCTACTTGCATAATAGAATGGTGACTTATGAATTTTATTTCAATGAAAGTTTTTTACAATTTTTTAGTTTGTGAATTAAAATTATGTGGAGAATTTTACTGTAGCTACACTTTTGTGAATAATTTGAAAACTATTTTTTTGTTTTTGAAACTTATTAATCATTATTTTTTTTTACAATTTCATTCCATAACTTAAATGTATTTTAAGTACCCACAATTTGAAATTTTAAGATACATGTGGATGTATTTTTTAAGTTACTTGTAAAATTCATATTCATTCCTTTCATTATATTCATTATTTATTCAGTTATTCAGAAATTCTAACCAGCCAATTTCTAGCTGTTTCTATTTTTAACTTCACTTTTTATCCAGTACATAGCAATGTAGGCAGAGGGCACTTGGGAAACTAGTGTTAATACACTCTGTTCTCATTAAGGTACTTTCATTCCCCACTTTCTGAATCCTTAACCTCAACGCCACGCTTTACCTCGTTACTAAAAACCGAGGAAATGAAAATATTAAATATTTCATTCCGTCTAATAGGAATCGAACCTACAGCTTACTGTCTCCTGCTCCACGACAGCATATTCACATATTAATAAATAACTAAAAGGGTGGTAAAATAATACAACACTAACGAGATTTCCCCGAGTGTCTTAAGGGCTGTCTCTCGCCAGCGCCCTCGAGGGCCGACCCAGTTCCACACAATGGGTGTGCTCGGTGACTCGGTGACAAGTGAGATTGATACTGCTATGAGGAAATGTAACGTTTACAATTCTGGTTCCAGTCTGTTCTGAATACGTGCGAAGTAGCTCAGATACTTTGTAAAATACTAAGAAACTGCCTTAGCTACTGTTTGGTGTTGTTTTTTTGGTTTCGTGCTTCTAGCGTTAAATTTACATTTGCCCGGGTTGGAATAAAAAAAATATTATAAAGACTTTTTTTAAGTTTAAATTAGTTTAAATAGTAGCATTTGCACTTCTTGATACAAAATATAATTATACAGTGATTACACACAATGAATCCCATCTTCTTATCACCTCTCTCCATATACCCAAATTCAACCAGAACTGAGATAGATGCTCGTGTCTTTACAACGTCTGAATTTAAAATGTACCGTCATAATTTATATAGGATTAAATAGGATTTAAATAGGATTAAATATACTATTAAATATAATATAAGCCAAATATTATTCTCACCGCTAATTACAAAAATTTCAACTGTCTTACTATCACGGATACAGATAGACAGCGAAGTCTTAGTAATAAGATCCCATTTTACCCTTTAGGTACGAAACCCAAAAAGCACTCAATTTGCACAAAAATTAAATCCATAGCAACAATTTCAGGAACTTTCTATCATTCAAATACAATGACCCCACCATATTATTTGACTGTCAAATCAAAACAAAGGTAAATGTAAATGTGAAAATTTTAAATAATAAATCGTTCGTCGTTTACATTATCACGTATTTGTAAAAGCAACTGAAATTTTAAAACTTTAAAACTAAAATTATTTTTTAGTGGTGATCTTAATTATGTCATAAGATCGTCGTGGTGTAGAGATACAAGTGTGCGACTATAAACGCGACGGTTGCGAGTACGATTCCCGATATGAGGCAAAGCGCGGCGTTGAGTTCCGCCACTCAACGTGGAATGCCTCAAGAATTCGGCGAAAAGGGGGGAACGGCAGTCTCTTAACCCTAAATTCGCAGGTTCCCTCTACCCTGTTATGTACGAGATACAGCATGAAGCTAAAAAAAATATATGTAGATGGTTATAAATCTAAGAGACACATATGTATACATATTAAAGTAAATATGTATGAAAAATCTAATTTAAATATATATCTTGAATATGTAGTACCTAGTAGTTAAAGTTTGAATATTTTTGTAATATCATTTCCGTTATTATTAAATGGAGAATAAAAATTTAAATTTCACTTTTTCATAGATTTTCTTAGCTTCCTTTCTCCACTTATAGCAGAGAATGTACATATATAATCGAGCTTATTATTACTTCAATAAGTTCGATTTATAACTAAGCTAAACTTTTTACGTGACTGTAAAGAATCCTTGCAAAATCAAAAATAAATACGGTAAACTAAATATAGACCTTATTACCATATAATAAAGTCTGAAATCAATCATTTAAATTAGGTACATATTGTAACTAGTGTTATAAAAGGAGCTTTCGAACTTGTGGTATTGGTTGTACCTTTAACAATTGTACAATGAAATAAGCGAAGTTTAAAGTAGAGAATGGTGTTAAAAGTATTATGAATAATGAGTAAACACCTTCCGTTTTAGATTTACTCTTTTGTGCTTTTTTGTATGTTTTTTTATGAGCTTATAAGCTTTAAAGGTTTATATATTTTTTTAAATTTAATACTTAAATAATAATTAGTCATAATATGCTTAAAGATTACCAAAGTCACTTGGGCTTTATTGTTTGATATTTAATGATTATTTCCCATAATATAAGTAGGTACATATTTTTCAACTCCTTCACTAACTTTTACAGGGTGGTTGTGTTCATTGATGAGGTTTCCAAATGGCGACATTCAAATTGCATTATCACAAGAATTTTCAGTATTTAAATATTAACGATTTAAATAATAACGATTATTTAAATAATAACGATGTAATAAGCGTATGTTCTAAATTTGTATTTGACCGCATCAAGCGTGATTTAGCTTTTCAAGGTATAAAATTAAAAAAACAATAAAAAATATCATTATTTTAAAATAATTAAAATGAACCTTTTTAAAATTTTAACAAAATAAAATATTATTAGATATCAATATAAATGTATCGTTAAAGTTTTTATCAAAGACACGACGATCCAAAGGCTGCACATGCACATAGACAAGATCAAAGTGCCCACATGCAAATGCGCTTCACTGCAAACAGTCTTTGATCAAATTAGTAGGAAAATAAGTTTACGTCGTGTAACCTGTATACCTTACCACTTATAATGTTACTAGCGAGCCTCGCGTCTTTACTCGTTTGAACAAGGACGAACGTTAAAAAATGTCATTTAGTACTTCATAAATCAGCTAAATCATCAAACGCAAGGAGCAGCAACGCATTGATGACCTTGCATTTTCATTGATGATAATGGAAGCGAATATTACGAATACCCTGGACTGCAAAACACACCAGCGTCTCCATACTTTCATAGCTCCAAATGAAGAAACATTTCTCTCACAGATTTGTCAGCGTCGCTTCATGCATTATTTTGGCCATATACTGGGAAGAGGTGACGAAAATTTGGAACATTATTGGAAATACTGAAGAGAGATCACGGCCGAAAGCTTTCCTATGCCTTCGTGCTCATAAGACAACCGACGAACTATGATTGTTAGATACAACGAACGACCAAGAAGTGATTTTCTCTAGAATCTGAAAAACTTCAGTTTTATTCGTATTTGTTACTCTAAAAATAAAGTTTGTAGTTTGATCAAATCTTACTATAAAAAGACAGTTCTAGACCCAGGGTAGACCTTTCTTACATACCTAGGTATCTACACACATATGTATTTAATAAAGGCAGATGACATCAAAGCTTTCATTCAAGCGGAGATTCTTTCATGTGCAAGTGCAATACAGCATCAGGTTTCTTTGATCTAATGGACTAATCTGATGTAAATGATCACTCGATTGTGATTAAATACTATTTCTGAGACTTGTGATATGATTATAAAACACAAAGGTAATAAACTCCTTTTCACGCTTTTGCCCGCATAGTGATAGACATTCCGTTTTCCTCTTACCACACTATTTTAGACACATTGCATGTTGGGTGGTGGATCTCTACGCTTTGTTTTGGTCTATCAGAATAAGACAATAAAAATAATTTAAATATAGTTCTTCCCCTTCTACTTCCCCTTGAGTAGGAGTCAAACCAACAACCATTGTGTTTACAGTCAAATGCGATGCATCATGATGCTATGTGTCTCGTATATGTAGGTACAATCAGTATAATATGTTTGTTATAATGTACCTATTAAAAAAACACGGATTAAGAAGATTTAATAAAATATTTTAATATGCCGAAATGATTGAGAGAGACCTTGGTTGACCTTCGAGAATACAATACCAATGATAAATGAGGAAGGGCCATGAGGTTCGAAGAGTTTGGTGACGGTGAACGACGTGAAATAGATGTAGAAACTGTAGGACTTGAGGTTCCTTGGTTCGTGGCTAGGAATAAAGCGTGAAGTTAAACACCGAAATAAAAAATTACACCTTCAAATTTTATTTCTTTCAAATTTTAGTTTCGTTCTCATGTATCATCGGTGGGTGTAAAGCTTCCTTATAGATGTATAATTGAACTATAAAAATATATAATTAACCGTTTCTATGAAACATTTAAAAGTTTTTGTTATTTGTCTATTAAATGTTGACGTGTTAGTCAGAAGAGTGTTACTCATATTTACAAAAGGCAAATTTTGTACGGTTATTTCAACAACTTAACCTTAAACTTTTTTGGTGTGTGACTAACTATAATTATCCATCGCAAGTACGTGTCGACGCCACCAAGCACTAACCAGGTAAATGTAATATCTATCAAAATATTTTAACTATTGTATTATACATAAAAATCTTAAAATGTTATTTAACGATATCATTTTGGAATGCTAGGGAAATATTGTATTTATAAGATGAAGAACATTTCCTACGTCCCATCAGAGAAAATGTGAAGTTCAGTTTTGCGCTAAACATGTAAAGCCTTTAAAATAGTGGAACCCACGTGTAGAAATTATTTGTGTTAGGTTCTTATATCGTAGTGTAGGCGGAAGAAACGTAGTGACAAGACACTCTTGGAAACATTTTGTTTATTAGCGTGGGGAAATTTAAAGCATTTGTCATTCAAGACGGTCGCAAATAACGCTCACGTTATTTTATTCTTTTATATAAAAAATATGATGATTACAATACGAGTATATAACAATAAATTATTGCAAAGTCGAGAACGAAATATTTTAAAAGCTCTCCTATATACACGTATGTAGATCTGATGCGTGAAACAAAAGAAAATTAATAGAATTATATTATATGTACTTAAAGTAGTTTACATTTACTAGATTATTACCAAAGTTGTCTGTATATAAGTATTTACTTAAAAATAAAAAAAAAGTATTACGAACCATGACTCACAAGGAAACACTTTCACATATTTAAATTAAAAAATACAATAAAATTTTCACAAATCAAAATCGTACTATGTTTAATAACAAAATAACCTAAGTTACAATATACATATATGATTAAATTTATACTTTATGTATAATATAAATAAGGTTTATGTTTGGTTAATTTTATTTTGTGATATGACGTTTAAAGTTTGGGGAGATAATGAGGAAAACTCAGGCACAATGAATGAAACGGAGTACTCATCAACCTGTTTGTGAGGGAATTGGATACTCTCACGGCTGATTCACAGAATTGCACTATATTTTACATGTTCTTATTGTAAGTGTAGCCTTAGTTATCTTTTTAAAAAGCAAGGATCTTTTTTTTAAAATGGAATTGACGGGATAGTTGTGGGTTCAAATTTTAATAAGGGGATTACTTTAATTTTTTTTGACTGATCAGATTTAGTTGAAACCTAACAGTGATATAGCAGATACATCATAATAACATATCAGCTGCAAGCCAGTGTTAAAACACTCTGTTCCCCATTTTCTGCCGAATTTCTTGACGCATTGTGTATCGAGTAGCGGTACTCAACGCCAGACTTTTTGCCTTGATGCCAGAGAGATAAATCATAATTCATTCTCACTGACTGATAACACACAATCTAAAGTAGGTACCTACTAGGCAAAGAGCTGCTTTTGTTTTTAAGGTTTTGAGAGTTTATTATTAAAACCCTCCGATACACACCTAATTTTGTAAATATTACGTGTTGAGTGACGGAACTTAACGCCATGCTTTGTCTTGTTACTAGAGATATATTCGACTGAAACCATAAGTTAAAATTAGTGTAAGTGTACACAAACTTTTAGAAGCCGCAAACAAAATATAAAGGAGGAAATTATAGAAATTAACTCATTATAACATTTCTTGTTCCTCGTTGGTTTCTTGTTAAAAGTAACCATTTACAAACCGAAGAACAATACTGTAATTGCATAAATTACACAAAATAAACTGTTTGTTTAACAAGTTACTGAAAATTTAACCGCCATTATTCACTTTTGTATATAGTTATTTGGTTAAATACTAACTAATTGACGTAGTATCTTTTTGGGATGGAAAAAGGTCGTGTTTTAACGGAATGGTTGTTTTATCAGCTTCACGCTTTAAATTTCGTGCTACTAACGTAATGATTATGGGTTCGATTCCTACTCGGGGAATTGAAATATTTAATTGTGTTCCTCACTCTGTCAACGACAAACCACGAGGTTGAAATCCGGCACACTACGCGCAATGTCTTGAGAATTCAGCGGAAAATGGGCAATAGAAATGTCTACGCAGTGTTTTTTTGTTATCACAGCAAGGAAATAAACATAATTATTGAATATTTTATTCCCCCCAATTGGGAATCGAACTCATAGCCATCGCGTTTACAATCACACGCTCATATCGCGTTGATTTTTTTACTTATATTATAAAACAATAATATAAATATAAAACAAATTGCATATTAAATATAATAAATTATAACATTCTATAATATGATCCGGTCCAGAATCAAATATAAGATCTTGTATAGAGATAACGTTAGCAATGAATTAATGCTCATTTAAATAGGTAAGCCATTCAGATAAGTTAACAGCTAGATAACGTAGAAATTTTAATTAAATTTAAAAATTTACTTTGTAATATGCTATTTGTTATACATATATTTTTGTTATTTTGATGCAGCTTCACGCTCTAGTGTAGGCAGAGGGAACCTAGTGTTAAAACACTCCGCCGAATTCTGGAGACATTACGTGTCGAGTGGCGGAAGTTAAATTTCATTTCCTCGAGTCCCAGTCCCTTCTCCATTTTCAACTCAATATTCGATATATTGCATATTAAAGGACAGAGCTTAACGCCGCGCTGTCTTGTTTACAAATAGACGCTGTGCCGACGATGCGCCAAGACGGCCTCGTTTCCAATAACATTTCGGAATAAAATAAATCCAATTTTTAGGACCATTTATCGAACTGCAATAAAAATCCAAATAACCGAAAAGGTGGTAAAACGCAACCAATTTCATCAAAAAGATCCTTAGTTACCGCAATACATATATAGTAAAAATAAAGAAATATATAATATTACAGCAATCGCGCCACCCGCAGTTAGTCCTCGCCATTACCGGTGGAACAAATAACAGGGCGCCCGTACTGATTTAAAACTTCTAAGAAAACAGGTATCATACATACATACATACATACACGTGTATAACTCCTAAATCATGATTCATAAGTGTAAACCGATGGCTAGACGCGAAAAAAAATTGTAAATGCAATGCCCGGGCTTCGCGGCAATTAAAAATAATTAGGTAAAAGACGTACGGTTCTCAGAAGGACGATGGATTTACATATGGTGCACTAAATCGACGATTAAGGGCAAGTTGAAAAGGGTACTGTAGGTCGAAGGAGCAACTGTTCTTAGCTGGACTGGTAATTTGTTTCTATTTGTGTTTGGAGGTTTTTTTTAAATATATTCACGCTGTAACCCGCATATAGCAGAAGAGCTTCACTGTGTATCCCGAATACAGCCGGGTTAAGGGGAATCTAGTGTTAACACTCTCCATTCCTCACTTATCACCCAATTTTGCTGCGTTTATTAATCAGAGAAGGAAAAGTGCTTTCTAATTATCGTCCAATTTTCATTTAAAATAATATATTCATTCACCCGAGTAAAAACCGAACCACAACCGTCGCGTTTACAATCAAACGTTTCCCACTGCGCCACAATGGTCTCAAACCTTATTTAAATAAATACTCATATAAATAAATATAAGCAAAACACATAGAAAAACAAACAAACAAGAACAATTATATATTATCGGCACACCTTTAGTAATCCTGACTGACATTTAGTAATCGACCCAGAGCGGAGTTAATCACGGTCTCGTTATTATAATTCACAGCGACGCCCGAGGTCGGGGCAATTCGACTTTGAATGTACAGACATACATACATATATATATATATATATATAAATGTATATATACTATATGTGTGTTGGTTTGGTAGGTTTTTTGCTGAAACTATCGAGTTAATTGCATGTTCAAATACTGAGTGCACATTATATTAGCGCCGCTCTATTGATTCTGTTCTTTTTTATCTTTTTTTTTGGATATCTTTTGTCTCAAGCATAGTTGTTGGCTTCATGAACGGAATTGAGTGATAGATCTTTTTTTAGAAAATGTATAAAATTTAAGTTTAGCGGGTCTTGAACTTGTGTGTCTTGGATACCGTCCAAGGTTCGAGTCCCGTTACGTTAAAAAAATTCGACAAAATTTTAATTTTTAGCATGGATTAACACTTAAATATAAGTACAAATTGAGTAACGTATCACTATATTTTTGAATTTTAGATATAAAAAATCATATGTCACTCTCCGGTCTCTACTCGCCTCCTCTCGCTCAAAGGCTGTAAGCCTAAGATCAAGTTTCGCAGGGGATGAACTTGCTGCCAACGACCACCTCTCAAAGAGCCTGAAGTGCTTACGATTTTTCAGGCTCTTCTCGCCTGGTATTGCTGTGAAAGCCAGTAATATCATTAACCTTACGTTCCTTACCTTACGTTCGGCTAATATCATGAACCTTACGTTCGAAGACACCGTTTGTCGAACTACTCTCTTAACTAAACTCATCTAATTTATCTAACTTTTATCTAAACGTAGTGATAAATCACTACAATAATTACCTAAAAAACATCACTAAAAATCGGCTTTTACAAAGTAAACGCCTTTTAACGTTCAAAGTAATACCAATTTGAATTTCACTTCCTAGCAATAAATCTAAAGGATCCTCTGCCATGTGTCATAGAACAATGCGTGGCGTCAGTAGCTGGTACTTTCATTATTTTTGCGGTGTCGGTACATTTCTGCCGTCTTTTTTTGCCTGGCATTCTTTGTATAGACTTTTGTTCGGACAATTTAATGGTTTTAAAATAGATTTTAATTTTTTTATGGCAGACACTTGTTGCAATGAACGTAAAATATGTGTTACACTGATTTGATATTATAATAGAAGGTTAGATAGAATTTATTTTTAAGATTTTTAAAGAATTGTTCCACAATTTGAAAATATTTTTTTAGGAAATATGTAAAAATTTGATTATAACGAGATTTGTACCCGCGCCTCTTAAAAGAATTCCATAAGATGCGTACTCTATTCCCGATACGTTCAAATATTTTTACGTTTTCTAATAAAGTAAATTAAACCTATATTGACATAGAATGGAATCTAATTTAAATATTTTTAATTGGTATTTTTTTTTTCTCATACTATTATCAATATATCTAATGATCTAACAGTAGACTAAAACATATATTGTTCCATGAAATAATAATTAATTAACTAATAAATAAAGCACGAACGCGATCTTCTAAGAATCGTCGCGAACGAATGTAATAAGAAACAAAAGGAAATTAAAGTTCAAATATTTTAATAAGCCGCCCAAGAAATCGCCAACATTATGGGACGAAACTTAAAAAAAAATTGTATTAGATATTAAGCAACACATAAATTTTCGAAGTCCATTAAACCAAAACGATTTATCTCCGAAACCTTACCGTGTATAAAATGGGTATAATACTTTAATACCTCCGTTTGCGCAAGTGCGTCTAACAATATGGAACATCACTAGTGGCGGTAGTTTCACCAGTTTTCAGTCCATTGCTGAATCAAAAAGCAGCGACTTTTGTGTTTATTTGAAAAAAGCAGCAATGGATAACGTTTTTTTCATTATCAAAAAATCATTGAATGCAACACATTGAAATTGTCTCACGCACACATGCGTAGAGTATTAAGCGGTGTTCACACATGCGCGTGCGCAGGTACCAAAAGTTAATTGCCTTCGTATGTTCAATGTTCGTAAGTTTCTACCTGAATGTCAGTTAAGTGTGGACAGGTCAACCTTTTTTAATTTTTTTTTTTCAAGTTTATACTATTACTCATGACTTCTTTTGTGTAATTCTGATACTTTATGATTTTAATTTAGGAAAAGTTTTTTATTTAAAATAAAAAATGTTGTGATGATGCCATTGTCGTACAGCGAGATCGTATGGAAGCAAGTAATAATTGTGAATTTAATAATACATTAATATATAATTTAAATAAGTATATAATAAGTGTTGGTATCTATTGTATTATATGTATTTTTATACAAAATTTCTACAAGTACTTTAAGAATTCATTTTTCATTTTCCATTTATTTAAAGATATTGAGGCAGTCGTGATACACTCTTCTCACTTCTCACTCACTCTTCGCGATTTTTTGGATTTGACTCCCACTCAGAGGAATATATTATTTTAAATTCTCCGCTCTAGACAAATGCAGCGTTCAGATTCGCCATTCTACTGGATTCGGATTGTCTTGAAACCAGTCTTTACTGCTATATGTACGGCGTAAAGCTGAAAAATATATTTTATCAATAATAATTTATTTTACTTTGTTACCCAATACTTATACGCCTGCATACCTCAGCTATTTATTAACTATCTAAAAGATTCATCTATTCACTTAATTTTTTTTTCCAAAGATAATGTTGCATTCTTACCGTTTAAACTCTAACGGGGTGATTGTCGAGTACCTGCCGGTCCCTTGGTAATTTTTAATTGACAAAAAAATGCCTTCTAGGCCGATTTTATAAAGGAATTTATTTTTATTACGCGCATTAGTATTAGTTTGTGCGTGGTTGTTGTGTGCGTGGCTTTGATGTATGAATCTGATTTGGAAGCTTTTTTTCGAGCTTTCTATTAGGGGTTAGTTGATTCTGTTTTGGTTAATTGAACTGCATGAATTTGTATTTCTTCAGTCGTATTTATTATTATCAGAATAAGAGTTTTGTAAAATATTTTTTTAAAAGAAGTCTATAATAATTTTTTGCTAAATTGACTTTTAATGGATGTAAAATTGCAATTAGAAACTAACGAATTGTAATATAAATCTATATTAATAGTATTATATTAAATCAAATAATTTTTAACCCTCCTACCCTACTACATGGGTGATAGAACGTGAACCCACAAAGCACATTTATAGACCTCTTGTATGTATATTTTTTTTTTCATACAAACATTCACACACTTAAATAATTTCGAATGCACAGACTGATGGTATCGCAGCACAGGTAGACGCGCCCGGACAATACCTCGAGTCGAATGCAACGCAAAAACGCGGTAATGAGTGCACTGTCAAGAATAAAAGTAACCATTGTCTATGAGGGATTCAGAAAAAAACTTTTACGTCAGTTTTTTTAGTATAGCTCTATAATTTAGGCAGTTTTTTTATCTTTTTAATGATTTTGCGAATTTTGGGTTTGAGTGTTTTGGAAATAGGAATGTATTTAGAATGTTTTTTCTTGTTTACATATCTTTTTCATGTAGCATTCAAAGCGAACCTAGTGTCAAGACACTCAGTTCTCTACTATTTATAATTTCCCCACCAAGACTAGGCTTGCAAGGATGTATCCTTGGTAGCAATGAATGGCCTAACCAAAGCAATGAAATAAAAGTCAATTGGGAATCCAACTTATTTCCGTCACATATACAGCCAGATTTTCTCCCACTGCGCCTATATTTGTTATTAAAAAAAATAGGCAAGTTATAATTATTTTTCTAATAGCTCTATCTAGAGCTTTCAACAAATATTATCATTAAAGGATCTAAGTTCCGTCTTTAAACCAGACTCATTCTGTGTGGTCCTCCACAAAGGTATCAAGTTTATTTTGCATGTAGAATCGCGAAACTAATTTTGAAATAATAAAGTGGCAAAAATTATATTTAAAATAAAACTATAGTATAAATTTGAAATGAAGGTCGGCTATGTAGCGCGACGGTAGGTGGATCGATTCCCGCTCGTCGGATTAACATATTTTCATTTCCTTAGAAAAATTATCGTACTGTAAATCAGGGTGGAAATAATGAAAATAATTCATCCTACGAGTGGAATTTGAACAAGCAACCATTGTATTTATTAATGCTGTGCCACTGCGCTCCTACAGAAACTAAAAAAAACGCTAAAACTTTCACATTTTAAACAATATGAAAAATTGCTAATGAAAGCTCAAAATTGAAGTTGACTTTGATTTAAAATGGCAATAAACGTCGTTTTTATCGTCTATAGGTTTTTTATTTGTTTATAATTTCTAATTTTCTATTTTGATATACCTAGTTGGTTGTTACCGATCAATAGATCACAGCTGGATACAAATGTTCTGTCATATGCAAAAATAATAAAGAATGGGTTCAAAATATTTGAAAAGATATTTTATTGGTATTCATATCGATTTATAGTGTTTTAGATAGATTTTTTTGGCTAAAAATCTAGATTTCTAGTCGTATTTTGTTACAAATTATTTATAAGGCCATGTCTAATATAATTTTCTTTTAAGCTATTCTTAAACTTCGACGCAAAATGTGGGGTGTTATAAGTTTAATTTGTGTGTTTGTATGTATGTATGTATATTAGTTTTCACTAACATATATACATATATAGAAACACACACAGGTCAAGTGCCGTAGCTACTAAATAAATGAAACGATGTGCGTGAGGTTATTTTAATGGAAAGCCATGTAAAAGCTAACACCTAACCGGGAACGATATTTAAAAGGCCGATAGTTAATACGATTCCCATTAACTAAAGAATTATTTGACACAAGATCTTGAAATTTCGAAATCTAGATTTCGGATTCGTTATTACATGATAAGATGGCAGTGTCAAGATACTCCGTTCTCCACTCTTAATAATATTAAAAACATAGTCTGTTGCAAAAATAAATACACAGAAAATTATAAGAAAAATCTAACACCTCACAAATAAATACAGACAATTAAACATATTTACAATTTAAATCAGTATCCTGTTTGAAATAATTAAAAATAGTTTGACATAGAAGGTACCAAACTCATAATATAGATCAATATCATCATAGCTTTTAGTTGAGATATCCATCTTTTTGAAAATAAAATGTACATAAAATATTCTAAGCTCACTCCGCGTTATGGTCATTTTATGCAAATACCGCCGACGCTATTAGGTGAGATATATATGTGTATATTGCTAGCTTTAGCACGCGGTTTCGCTTCCATAGTCGTATGGAAATAGTTAATAGCTGTGTAGCACACCATGGACACATTGAGCTATATCAAAAACTAGCGGCCCGCCAGCGGCTTCGCCTGCGTGAACTACGTTATTGTTAATTTCTATCTCCATGAGTACATACGTCCTATAAGTGACGCCCATGCAAAATTTGAGACTCCTAGCATTTGTAGTAACGAAGTTTCATACAAACTTTGAACCTCAAAAACAGCCCCTTAGGAGTCTATATTGCAAATTCCCGTCTTAGCGAGCACCTACGTCCTATAAGTAACTCCTATGCAAAATTTGAGATTCCTAGCACATATAGTTTCTGAGATTTCGTGATGAGTGAGTGACCTTTCGATTTTATATATATAGATAAAAATAAATATGTGAAATAAAAGCAGTAAAAGAAGCAAAATAAAAGAAGACTATTTAGCAGAAAGAAAGAATTTTCCAATTTGACCCAGTAGTTCCTGAGATTAGTGCGTTCAGTCAAACAAACTCGACAGATTTTTTTTTATTAGTACAAATGACATGCGCGGGCGCAAATTGACTATTGCTTATAAACATTCGATGTCTCATAACCGTTATGTCGATGTCGTATGGAAAGTATGTTACATGACTTTGGAATTTTTCAACTTTAGGTTTTTTGTATCATTTGTTTTATTTTATTTTTATACCTCTCTTTTATTAGAATTCGATAGAATGGTTATGTAAAGGAATGTAAGTTTAGACATAGATTTATTTAAATGTTTTGTATCGAAAGTTGGGCATTATTGATTGAGTATGAAAAATTACTTGATTTTAGCCAAAAAGTCCTTAAATTGTCTTGTTAAAAATCCTTTATTGATGCAAATTGCAAAAATATTTTTGTATTGGATAGGTATTTTATTTTTTCTTCAAGCAGTACCTGTATATAATAGGGTAGACAGAAGGTATCTGGGAACCTAGTGTTAAGACATTACATTCCCATTAATATTCCGGTTCCCATTTTCCGCCGAATTCAGCAGACATTGCGTGTTGAGTGGCAAATCTTAACGCCACGCTTTGCCTCGTTAGTAGAGCGATAAGGAAATAAAAATATTAAATATTTCATTTTCTCGAATGGGAATCGAATAGAAAACCTGTTGCCTTTACTCCGCGTGTTTGCCGTTCTGGGGCCCGTAGAACATATCATGTGTCATACACAACTCTTAATTATTACTATTTGACCACACAGACAACGCTACGGATAAAACCTAGCTTACTTATAATTAAACATATTAATCCACTAAGGCGTTTTATAATTTTTCTTTTCTAAGTTTTCCAATTTGACTAATGCCAGTACAAAACACACTGTGGGCGTCGAATTAAGTATCTACAAGATGAGGTATTTAACGTATTTTATATCGCATGTGAAGATTATGCTTACTTACATACATAAATGTATGGCGGCATTCGATTTTGTAATCGGTGAAGTATGTGGGAACAGTTAAACTATTTTAATGAAGTTAGCTGGTCGGTAATGGGTGAATTTTTACTTAGAATTTGTAAATAAATTATTATATTGAATAACTTGTCTGCAAGTTTGTAACGTGAAATCTTGATTCTTTCTCTATAGGAAATCTTCTGTTAGGGCTCTCCTTCAATAGCCAAGGCCAACCAACTAAATTTCAGGCTAGGTGAACAGTTTTGTATTTACGGGCGAGCGAGGGGAGGGTGCAAGTTAGGGGATGTAGAACTTAACACCTGTTTTATCACTTTTCTCTTATGAATTTATGATTTTGGTTTCATTTTTACTATATTCGGCTGTGATCTCAAATCTGTTTGGATATTTAGTAAATACTTAAAAAAATATTCTATAGTATTGAGACAAAGTTCGGCGTTAGGTTCCGCTACATGCAAAATGTCTACCTCAAAACTAATAGAATAAAAATATTAAATTAATAGTTCTTCGCTAAAATATGAAAGATTCCAGAACATTAAAAATCATCTAAATAACTCACAATAAATTTTAATTATCAAAAAAATCGTCTATAACATTACGGTCGCCCAAAGAACAACGAGTTCGAGCTCATCTGTCAAAACTGCTTAATATTTCTAAAAAGGTTTTATCCTCCGCTCTTATTGTTATTTATACTGGTCGAATTGCCGACCCTTGGCCGTTTCGGCTGGACAGATTTTGATTCTATTCACTTTAAAGAATAGGTCGATTTTTGAGCGAATCAATGATATTTTCACTTGGAATGCAGTTTGCGAGTGTAGGTACACGGTTTTTTGCTCTTGTGGGAGCAAGATAGCCTGCAAAGTACTAATGGGTGATGAGATTGCTCTATGCCTGTAACAAAATGCTGTTTTTTGTACACCAGTGTGTATAGACTCTACGTAGAGAACTTTTTTTGTCGGTTTTACGTGATACAGTGGACTATTGATCGGGAATGTGTGGTGACCTGTAAATAATTATATTTATGATTTACTTGACTGATAATAAGACTAGGCGCGGTGTTAAGTTCCGGTACTCAGCACGCATTATCTTACAATCGAATGAATAACATCGGAATGGAGTGCCTTAGCACTATTCTCTCTGCCTACTCTGCTATAGAGGGGATACAGCATGAACATATTAATAACGAGTGATGTGATTTTACAATAATGCAAGTTCTTCTTGATGATAATATGTACATATTATCATCCAGAAGAACTTATAATTATTTAAGACGACTGAAATGATTGGCAAGAAAAAACATCATACCGAACGGTGCATAGCCGTATTACAGTAATGTGTAATTACTTTCTTTTAATTTTGATAGATTTATTAAATTCATCATTAAGGAGAAAATGGAGAGCAGAGTGTTTTAACACTATGCTCCCGTTGTCTATCATAATTTATGCAGATACAGCATGAAGCTAAAAAAAATATCCTTGGAACTCCTCAGCCCCAGGCAGCCAAAACCACGCTCAGGAGTCAGTGCAAAAATAAATCACACAACTTAATGCACACAAAGGTATAACCAAATTTTCGTTTCGATCTATTTTTAGGGGCGAAAACGTATCAAATCTTGGGCAACGGTCTAAAAAGTCATAAATAAACAAAGAGCACCGCCGGCCGCGTAGCGGTTCTCGGAACAATTGTAATTTGCTCTTAACCGCCTAATCCAGACGCTATGTGGCACAATGGGTCACTTTGAGAGCGGGCGTCCTTGGCGAGCGCTCGCCGTGTGTATGGCGCGGGGTGGCAGCGTGCGCGGTGAATGTGAGGGAATTGTTACAAAAATGCATATATATTTGAAGGTATCGTGGCGCTGACTGTAAACGTAGTGGTCGTGAGTTCAATCCCCACTCGGGGGAATGTATGTTGTATTTTAATTATTTTAATTTCTTCGCTCTCTTAATGAGCCATAGCGTGGCATATGTGCCTCCGGAATTTGGCAGAATGTGAGGAAGTGTCTTAATTGGATCGGAGTGTCTTAACATTAGGTTCCCCGGTTCCCTCTGCCTCCTTCTACAATGTGCGGGATACAGCGTGATGCTTAAAAAGTATCAAACCCTCTACTAAATTTAAAAAAGAATACTACTATACATATATTAATTTAAAATACATAACTAGAACACTAGAATAGAGCGTCAGTGAACAATTACTTCTTAGCCTAATCCAGACGTAATGTGGCACAATGGGTCACTTTGAGAGCGGGCGTCCTTGACGTCGGCCTGCATAGCCCATATAGATACGCACAAAATGAGCTAACCTAAATTTTTATATTTTTCAATTTATGCTTGCTTTTAATACTTGAAGTAAGCTAAAGTTCAGCAAATGGAGGTAACCTAGTGTTATGACACTCCACTTCTTAACTTTCTGCACAATTCTTGAAAGATTCACGTAGAGTGGCGAAACTCAACACCGTACAACTTTTAATAAGTTTAATACTTTATTTATGACATTTTGTTACAAAAGTAGAAATAGAAGTGATAAAAGTTGAAGGAGAAGTGATCCTTATCCCGTTATTCAATCAGTTGTATGGTTTTGTTTATATTCAAAATCATGTTACTTTTTATACGATAAATCTTAGTAAATTTTATATTTATGATATTATAATATTTTTTTCTACTCAGATAAGACGCTGAACGGCTATTAAGCACACGATGACTCTTATTCTCTAATTACATTTTTTTTTAATTACAAATTGTTCTAAATTCTGTTGACTACAATAAATTTTTAATAAGCCACGTTCCATTTTGTCGCGAGGTTTTCAGCTATTTTAGCTCAGACAGTGCTCTACATTTCATTATCAAATATAGCTAGGTCATAGTCTATTTGTATTAGGTTAAGTGAATGTAAAACTAACTTAATTATGATTATTAAATAATTCAGAACGTAGAACGTTTGTCAATTTATTTTAGACTAGTGATTTTAGCGCACAACTTTTTTTATCTCTGGACCTTAGCCTCATTTCCTCTATTTATTTTATTTCAGAGCTGCATTTTTCCAATTTTTGAAGCTTAGAGTCTTAAAATCTTGAGTAGATAGGCTGTTTATTATTTGAACTCTCTCTATTCTAAGACTATTTCTAAGGTAATCTATTGACAAAAAATATTTAATGCAATGTTTAATCGTTTTAAAATTATCCTCCAAACAGATCATCTTGTGTGACAAATTCAATAAAAATTCAAAATTTAATTCATAAAAAATATTAACTGCAACAATTTTTTAGTAAAAGTATTATATTATAAAAATATTGTATTTATTTAAGAGTTAGCACTGTTCACCGCTCGCTGTGTAGTATTCATAACCTCTACAGAGACTGCATTTGTTATAATTACCAATTTTGTTTGCACAGAGCATTTACATTCAGAATTTTATACATATTTTTATGATATATATATTTTTTATTTAAGAAGCATTTTGCATTATGTAGATTATTATTAGAGGCATACCTACGCGTAACTGAACCACACTATGACTGTGAACTTCACTCAAACTCAAAAAATGGAAATTTTATAAAACTGTAATACGAAAATACTTCTTCGAACGTATAAAATACAGAAAATGAAATGCAGCGTTCATCTCCGCCGCTTGAAATAAAAAAAGATAAAATAAACTTCTACGATACGCACCAGTAAAAGTAGTGATTTATTTACTAAGACGCCATTTGGAAATGAACATTCGCAAAACTATTAAATCGACTTTAAGAGGTTGTAAAAATCATTTTTTTATAAACTATTATATCTAATAAAAATGCATACATTCGACCGTGATATAAAACAAAAATTAAACTAATAAAATATAACTTTATAGTTTCTTTACTGCCTATTTCACGTATTGAAAATATGTCCGTATACTCTGTGGCACAGTTTTAGAAGGCTGTAAACATTTAATGGGGTAAGTTTTACGATTGACGGCGAAGAAGGGAGGAGGGTTAAAAGTAGGGGGGTAAAGGGAGGTTGGAAGGCGTTACTCTCATTTAATGATCTAAACTTTATGTTCAAAATGTAAACGGTATTTTAATGAACTTACTTATACTTACTCTGAGTGATATAATGATAGCTTAGATTTTTTTTATTTAAAATCTCAAAAAAATATGCGGGTCTGCTTCCTACTTGGGGCAATAAATTGTTTTAATTTCCTCGCTCTGGTAATAAGACAAAGCACAGCGTTGAGTTCCGCAACTCAACATTCAATGTAATGAAAATAGAGTAGAAATTGCCGAATGGAATTTCTTAACAATAGGTTCCCAATTAGCTTCTCTGCTATGTGTGGGATACAGCATGAACGTGAACATTGGCCTTGAACCTACTACTATCACGAGTATAATAAGACACATAATAGTAATAAATATAAATCCCGAATCATAAATTTTTATCACATTTTTTTATTATTCGCAGAAATATTTGCACTTAAAAAAAAATATCAAGTAAATTAATTGCATTGAAATATCTGAAAACAATGCGCGACGCTACATCCGGTGGCACACTTTCCGACTGAAAAGCACCGGAAGCTCGATCTGGGTCGACGTCGAGCCTTAATATCACCTGGATTAAAGAGAATAGTAATTGTAATTAAGTTTACTATTATGTTATACTTATAGCTTCGCGCTGTATCCCACATATATGTGGGAACCAGGGTAGGTAGAGGGAACCTAGTGTTAAGGCACTTCGTTCCCCAAGTATTGTCCAATTTTTTTTTTATGTTGAGTAGTGCTCCAGAGCAAGGAAATAAAAATAATACATGCCACTGAGTGAGAGTGAAAATCGAACCAATCGAAAATCGACTCGAAAATTTTATTGGTGATTAACTCCTTCTTCATCTTTATTATCTGTAAAAAGTTATAAGTTCAACATGCTTAACTTATTGATTGATGAGGAATTATTTATTTCGTCCCGATTTATGCATCACATATAGTAGTAGGCAGAAGAATTAAGTGTTGAAACACTCCGTTCAAGTGGTGTATAATAAAATGTATAAAAGTAAGAAAATTATAAAACTAAAATTTAAATTTACCATTTTATTTTCAACTTAAACTATAATTTTCTTTATTTTTTAATTGAAATTTAAGTGAACGAAACTGTCTGTCTTATGTATGTATGAATGAAACATGTGAAGCTCATTTCCGTTGACGTTGGTTAGTACTTGCAAAACGGAAACCAGCTAGAGCACTGTAAGCCAATCATTTTGTTGTTTCGAATATAGTCAAAATTTAATTTATTTTGCCTTTTCACTCTATACCTCGATAATAATAATAATATGTTAATATTAAGAATAATAATGCTTATTTAAAGCATCGTAGCGCAGAAAGACATCTGACCATAAGCGCGATTGTTGTGAGTTCGATTCTCTCTCGGGATAGTGACTATATCTTTACGTTCGTTTAGGAAATAGGAAAACCGCGTAAAAATAAGAAGTAAGTCATTTAAAATGAAACAAAGTTAAGTTATTTAAAACTTACGTCGTTTTACAATCTAAAGATGGACGTATTTTATTTATAAAACAACCTCGTTGGTGAATACCTCTTGTATTAAATCACAATTGTATCGAACATTTCATACTCATTATCGTTTCAAACATGATCCCACTGTAATTGGGTTTTTACTGCAAGCTTTACACGTATATGACTTGCTGGAGGTTTCACATTGACTGAGACTGACGCATTTTAAACTTTATTATTTTTATTATTACTTAACTTTCATAACATGACTATTATCGATAATAATCTATAATTAGATTATAATGTTCTATAAACTATAATTAATAAAGCTCGAAGCAGTGTCTGGTTCTTGCGACACAAGCATAGGTTTAAAAGGTCTTTTTAGAAATGCACAGAAACGCCTTCACTATCTGAACTTCTCTCTCTATCTAACAAAATTCTCCATTTATATTATTAATAGAAATATATTTCCGAAAGAGAATATAGAGGTCTTCATAGTGCAGTGCCACAAGTGTGTGAGTGTAAACGCAATGGTTATGAGTTCGATTCCCACTCAGAGAAATGAATTATTATTTATTAGTATTTTCATTTCTCCGCTCTGGGAACAAAGCTTTAAAGCGCGGTGTTGAGTTCCGCCAAACAACTCTCAAAATATCTCCATATGTAAGTAAGTAAATCCAATCAGTATGAAACACCGCTCGAATAAAGGTCGGCAAATATTAGCACCTGTCCCTGCGAGCTCTGCTGTCAGACGCGATTTTTGTTACAAGTAATAATTAGGCTCGTGCCACAAAAACCATCGATATATCGATTGTTATACAACATTTAATTTTTTATTTCAAACATAGTTTGTAATTTGTAATCACCTATGGTTGTTCTGACACTTTTTAAATATAATTGCATAGTTTATAAGCAACATAAAATATTTGTAAATATATAAGCATTTTATGATTATTTCTTATTCTAGAGCAATATAAAAAATTAAAAATCTTAATAGTTATGTTTCATCTTAGTATTTTAAAAAATAATTAACGCAGTTTCACGTAAAGCAGGGTATAAAAACGAATCTAATGTTAAGACACTACGTTCCCCACTTTCTGCCCAATTTTTGGAACTTAACGCCGCATTTTGTCTTAGCGGAGGAGGGAAATGAAGATAATTGATTTCCTCAAGTGAGAATTGAACCCACAACCATCTGCGTCATGAAAGCCACTTATTTGTATTAAAAGCAGAATATCTTACTAACCCTACTATGTAATAGTATACATGAGAATAGATGTTTTCACGCAAAAACTACAGAATAGATTTAGATGAAACTTAACAATAATATAGCTTATACATCAGAATACCACACATACTAAAATTTATGTAAACGTTTGTATAATTAGGCTACTAAAATAATTTCAAGCAGGCGAAGCCGCGCGTGAGTCGCTAGTCTGTTATAAAAAAGCCAATTTAATAACAAATATTTCTATTTTGCTATCTATTCCTGTGACGTCACTACATTAGGGAAAAGGAGGGGTGCCCTTCGCCGGGTCACCTTGCGCGTGCGCAGGTAACACGTCTATTGTGCAACCTGACACTGATATAACCATGAAAAACACCATTACGCCGTAACACAACCCCGTAAGGCTCAATATGAGATACTCAAAAGCTAACGATTTTGAATTTTTTGAGAACCCAATTGCATTTTATAGTTGAGCGTGACAGGATAATTTAGGAAAGGAAGAGTTCGTGTATCGACCATGTGATTTTTTGCGTTGTGTTTTTTTCTTTACATTTTTTTCCGAATAATATGCTAAATTTGAATAGCAATAGCAATTGTTTATAATGCTAAATACTCGGTATAAAGTATAATTGGCCGACGCTTTTTGCCAGCGGTCAATTTGTAATGGATCTTTTTGTTTTGTACTTTGATTATTCTTATAGTGTGTAATTACACGTTCGAGTGATCTGCCGACGTTCGATCGTGAAATGTTCTCATAACTATACGAGTAAAGTACTGGTTCCGCGGCTGTTGGTGCGTTCGGCGTTTATTGTTTTTGCGAATGTTTAACGCTGCCTAGATTGTTTTAATTGAACATTTAATTTATATAGTATAATTTATATGTATATCTGTGTGTCTGTCTGCTATAAATATTTAAATATATATTTTGATATGTTTCGATTGAAGCGTCTTTAGTTTTTTTTTTCTAGTAGTTATCTTTTATGCGTGGATTTTGAGACGTAAAAAGGAAATCTTGTTTTTTTCCACTCTCATAGGAACTTAGAGATATCCTCTATCACTGTTCCCCTACACTCCCTAACTTAATTAATTATTGTTATGTCTTATTATAAGAGCGAGGAATTGAAAATATAAAATACCATACCCGCGAGTGGGAATGTAACCCACTACCCGTCTCGTTTACAGACGCACCACAACCATCTCAATCAAAGAAATATAAATAAAAGTAGTACTTACATGAAAATAAAATGAAACAATAATAATTCCAGTAATTTGATGACGTGACAGAGAACTTTTCCTCCATACAGTGTTCCTGGAAGTCTCTCGCTACAGCTTGAGTGACTCACATAGAGCTTGCATTGCGAATCGCTTACGATCAAACGACATGGTGGATATTACATATGATTCATGCTGTTATTGCTACAATACTTTTTTTTTAGATTTATTTATGCCCTTGTCTGAAGAATTTGTGTTAATTGGGAGAATTAAGTAGCGGAATACAACGCCGTTATAATATAATTAAGAAAGAACAAGTCCATGTGGAAATTGAATCTACAATTATTGGTTGTACAGTCGTTTTTCACTTGGCTTATACATAAAATTTCTCGCTGTAATCTGCAAATAAAGGGATAGTCAGAGGTTCAACACTTCAAAATTTTCGAGACATTGCATGTTTGTGGCGGAACCCAACATTTCGTTTTGTCTAGGTAGGTTCAGACCAAGAAATAACTAATTAATTTCCCGGAGTGGGAATCGAACCCACAATCAACATCTACAGTATTATTTATCACTTAATTTGAACGTATCACACATGTTTTTTGTTTTATAGCTCAAAAGTCCATGTTATAGCTTAAATAATCTTATTTAATCAGATTTAAGTCAGATTAAAAGCTAGCTAGCGTAACAATATATTCCTTAGATTTCATAATCCGATGAGACAGCCATCCAGATCAAGATCCAGAGGGAAATCAGGCAGGAAAGGAAGGCAGGAACAGTTTACGTTTTCCAAGGCACTATTGTATATCGTATTACGTATACTTGTATAGGGAACCACTTCGTGACTAAAAAGTGGTATTACAATAGAGAATTTTAGATATATTATGATTTTAGATTTTAAAGGAGTTTTTAATATATTTTTATCGATATCTCTAGTAATATTAAAAAATTGAAATTTATTTGTTCGTGCTAATCTCAGGAAGTACAGGTTCGGTTGCATAAGTATATCAAAGAAGGTCATAATTTATATTTTTGTATCTGAATTGATCATAAACTACTTTTTTTTGGGATACGTACCCAAAGGGTAAAACGGGAACCTATTACTAAGACTCGGCTGTTATTCCCTCCGTCTGTCTTAGGATCCGTTATAGTTAGACTAACCAGGCTCCTATTGTTATGATTTTTTTACGTGTTTTTATAGATATTTTTACGAAAAGCTTCATGCGTAAGCGCTACTCGCACTTGACTGGTTTTTCAATTTAAGACGCAGCCGAACTAAATTAAAATACAATAAATATAATTATTCCTTTGACTGGAGATCAAAGTTACACTTTTACAGTTAAACGCTGTACCACTGCACCACGACAGCCTTCTCCTTCCTTCAGAAATATAAAAATGCTAAAGATTTGTAAAGGAAAAAAAATAATCATATCAATTAACACTCGTATAACGGCTATCCAATCTATATCTTGTCAACCATCCTCATATCACGGCGATAGTTTGATTAGCTTAATTTATTTTAATTAAAACTGGTATCTAGGCTTCACCAACCTGAATTATTCTCGTGGGTGGTGCCTTATGGCTTACCACTGTGATATATTGGGTTGAATTAATTAATGGAAATAATTAACTAAATTACTTTTAATATAGGTAACTGTATCTGATGACGTTGTGGCGCGGTAGCATCTGATTATTAGCATGACTGTTGGGGGTTCGATTACCACTTGGAACGATTTATTTGTATTTATTCGATCTGGTGTAATACAAAGTGCGTTGAGTTCAGCCACTCATCATCACAATGTCTCCAAAGGTGGGTGGTGTGTGGGAAAACAGAGTGTCTTAAAGGTTCCCTCTTCTTACCCTGCTATATAGAGGTAGGCAGAGGGAACCTAAGGTAGGTGAAACTAAAAAAATAATGTAGCTATACTCTCTAAAATAAGCACGATAAATAGATAGAGGACGAGGAATTTATATGCATTCGAAACGTATTAGAGTAATAGCCTATTAACGTTATAGAGTGGACGAGCTTCACCAAAATAGTTGTAGCTTACATCAGTATTAGCTATACTCGTACATTACTATTAGCTTGATTGATCTGGATTTCATTTTGTATAGCTTTTAAATGCGTCTTTATCCCTATGGCCAAATAGAAACATTTTATATTCACATTATTTTTTAAATGTGACGTTGAGTTTCGCCACTCAACAGGCTCCCAAGCTCTCTCTGCCTACTCTACTATGTGCTGGATACTGCGTGAACCATTAACCATCGTTTCAGGACCATCCACATTTGATTGGTTTTGTATTATCTGTTGCTTCTTCAACGGTAAATATTAACACTAATACATAAAAACAATATTAACAAAATAATAATTCATAAAAACAATAATTTATCGTAAGAATTATATTACACAGCAATCTTGTTCTATTAATTTAAGCGAAAAACTAAAAAACAAAATACTCGTATAACAGTATAGAGAAATTCTGTCGCAAACGAACAGTCAAATACCAAAGTTATGAATACAATTACATTTATAGTTAAATAATTTATTTTACTGCTTAGAGGCCGTGAGAGTTACACACTGAGTGGGTAAGATGGCATCCGGATACAATTGTCGGTTACATTACCGGTTTTGTTTAATTTTTTCATAGTGTTTTAAAGTTATGAATCAAATTTGATTTTAACCTTTAAGTATGGACGTCGGGTCTGACAGACCAGACAGTTCTACGAATTTTACAAATCGGCCACTTCTCGGTGACCTCCGCCACTGAGTCTCTCAGTACCTTTCGTGTTAATGACAAAATGAATGTAGATAGCAGTGGTTGTGCCTCTGGGTTCAAAACACGTGAGTATTTAACTTTCTAAACGGGGCCTGGGTCTGTCAGACCCGACGTCCATGTTTCCCATACATTAATGATTTCAAAACGCCATATATTTTTATAATATTACAAAATATACTTTAATATTTTAATTGTATTATTTGTATTCAAATGTTTTTATTGTTTTATATCATATATTATTTTGCATTGTTTGTTATATATTTTAGTAATATAAATATTATTTACCTAAAAAAGATTCAATTTTTTTAGTTTTTATGATAAAATGGAAAAAAATGATCGACCTAGCACGTCAGGGACAAAAATATCGGTACTTTATAATCAACATCAAACAAAAGAATTGGACGACGACATTTTATAAAGAAAATAGCATTTTATCAAATAAAAAGACTCATTTCGTATACTAAACTACTCTAAGAATTGAGAATGACTTTGACTCGCGTTTCGCGATCTGATCTATCATTTATTGAACATGAAGCTAAAAAAATTGTTTTGGGATCTTGAAAAACATGTACACTTTGCCCCCAAAAGATATATAGAAACACAACACATACTTATGTTGACTGCAATCGTCCTGTTTGTCTACAATGTTGAAAGCCATTGTGTATCGATGTTCAATAATACCTTATCTTGAGGTGTTGTCAAAATTTTTATTTTATAACATAAGATGTAATTTCTTTATTTTTTTTATTTGTTAGACTTTATATTTTGTTAAAAAAATATTTATTTTATTATCTGTCTTTTTTTTATAATATTATTTTCTTAAGAATCATCCCATGTGGCCAAAGACTGAAAATGTGACCTTAAGTTACTTAAATCGTTGTGATGCGTAAACTTTAATAAAAAGCGATTTTATTTATATTGATTTTGCTTGATTTGAGGCTATTCATGTAAACTAAAACATAAAATTGTCTTCTTCCTTTAAAAAACAGCCGGAATATGACCAATAGACCACTGGTCTGACAGACCCGACGTCCATATGTATGTTATAAAAAAATCACGTCCATAGTTAAAGGTTAAGGCAAGTGGTCGTAGATTTGGTTCTAGGATACAAATTACAATATATCTTTATTTTTGTTAGCTTATATAGAAATATAGAAGCGTAGGCGGAGGGAACCTAGTGTTAAGACACATCGTTGCCCGCATTCTGCTCAATTATAAAGATATTACGTGATGAGTACAATGCCTACTACCCTCGGGTTCACAATCACAACCCTGCATCTAAAAAACAGAGAAAATAACTAAACTCTCAAACTTTTCCGCTATTGCTCAATTGAAATTTAAAAAAAAATACAGGTGTCTAATAAATACAAAAACACATAAACCGATAGCGTCCGCTATTCGTAAGATAACACCGCGTAGATATCGTAACGCAGCGTCCCCGCGACCTCGCCATAAATAAGATGAGGTGCTCATTTAACTCATTTTCCCGTTATTCTAGAGAAAATAGTATGTAAGTCGTTGGTCACGTAATTTTTTTATTAGTATTTCTTAACTTGTTTGTTCGTTTTTTTTTGTAGTTTTGAAGTAAATTGAGATTGACACTTTCCGCCGAATGTTTTCGAGGCATTGCGTGTTGAGTGGTAGATTTCAACGCCCTGCGCAACGCCTTGATGCCAGAGCAACGAAATGGAAATATTAATGACTCGAGGGACGATCGAACCTAGAACCGTCGCGTCACACTTTGGGCCACTGAGTTATATATATATACTCAAACTGAATTATAGGAATACTCTTTTATTTTCTTCTGATGAAAGTCGAAGCAGCATGTGACTGTAAACTACTCGAGGAAATGAATTATTTAATATTTTCATTTCTTCGCTGTGCTGTCGACACAAAGCGTCGCGTTGGGTCCATCGCTTCGGCGGTAAATGGGGAACGGAGTGTGTTTACACTAAACACCCTCTGCCTACCCTGCTACATGCGTGAAGCTGAGAAAAAAAATAATGATTTATTTATTTCATACAAAATATAAAATTAATGCAAATGTGTAGTACTAAGAATTGTGTCCGTATAAACGTGTAATAATAAAGATAATGAGTCAGGATCGCCGCTTTGCACCGGATGCGTCGCGACTCGCGCACGCCGCTGTAAGCTTATTAAAGTTTAGACAGTCACTTCTCTTTTGTTAAAAGTAAATTTATTTAGTGTTAAATTAATACTTTTTTGGAATAAGGTGTTATGAATTTCCTATTAAATCTTCTTCTATAAATAAAAAATTGCAGGTTGCAGTTGTTAGAGCAATGGATAATTAACCAACTAACTAAGACCACCGGCTTCTTAGCTGGCAGTTCTTCGAAATTAAATGAAGTTGTAGTCATTATATTATATTGTTTTTATTTTCATTCTTTTATTGAATAATTTTACAGTACAGTTTAAACCATTACGTGAAACGACTAACATTAAAAAAATCTTAATTTTCATTGCTTACTACTACTGAAATTTGTGGCCGACATGGCATAGAGTTACAACCTTCTGTAAACATGATGGATATGATTCGATTCCCACTCGGAGGAATGAATTATTTTATGTTTTTCCATTTAAAAAGAAGACATAATGTAACTATGATTTCTACCACATATCACTGCATCATACTCAACTCAAAAAATGATGTGGAAAACGTGCAAAGGAGTAACTGCCTGCCCAACGATATGCGGGATACAGCGTGAAATTAAAATAAAGAATTAAACGAAGTATGTATGTATATAGGCAAAACAAGAGAAAAGTTACTGCTAACTACAAATTCAAAATAAAAAAATATCTTATCAAATAAAAAGCTTAATATGAATGACCTTTCTAAAATTTCCTTGCTCTACATCAACCAAATCTTTACTAAGTACCTACTTTGTAGGTACTGTCTCAGATATGTATTAGAAATAGCCGTTGCAAGTAGTGGGGATGCGCGTCGTCGCTGCCACGTGACACGCGTTTAAAACTGCTTGTTTTTAATATCATTCGAATGTTTTCTTTTTGTTAATAATATGTTTATTATATGTATATTTTATAAATAAATTGGCAGAGGCCAGTCGTGGTGCTGGGAGACAAAGTGTGAATGTAAACGCAAAAGGCTGTGGGTTCGATTCCCATTCGAGGAAATGAAATATTTATTTTTTTCGATCTGGTGTCAAGGTAAAGCGCGACGTTGAGAATGTATATGCAATACAGAATGCCTCCAGAATTTGGCGGAAAATGAGAGACTGTTAAGAGAAGACACTCCGCTGCTCAGGGACCGCCCATATTATCGAGACATTGCGCGTTGAGTAACGGAACTCTACGCCACGCTTTATCAACCCGATCGAGGGTAAAAAAGAAAGTAACGTTTCTTTATACGAGCTGAAAAGCAATAGTGTAGATTTACTAAAACAAATGTTGTCGATTTTTTGCATCTGCCAATACAGATGTAAATATTTGAAGGCAAATAATAGCGGATATAGATGCGGAAGCGAATTTTATACACTATTTATATATAGAAGATAAAAAATAAACGTAATTTTTAAAAATCCGAAAAACACCGGTAAGTAAAGAGCATATTTCACGATGTGGCAATGCTGTCTCCAACGAAAATAATACTAAATGAGCGTGGGTGGGATGCACTCGATCGCTAAGATCGTAGAAGCAAAGGGATGGATGTGGGCTGTTTGTGTATATTTTCAAAAAAAAGACAGTCTAAGAAATATTTTTTTATTCTTTTTGTGTATGTAGCTTATGTAAACTGATGAATCAATGATATATATACTTTATTTTATTTTTTAATGTTTTGTTTTTTGTTATTATAGAAAGCGAAGCAGACAGGACGCGAAGCCCCCTTGTTAATTTCATTCTTAACTAAATTAACACAAAATTATATCCATAAAATAACAAAAGACATAGATAGTAAAACAAATTAACAAATTGAGGTCAATGATGTCCCACTGCTCCATTAGAGCTGATTTGCAGCGGCACAGCACCTGACTGTGAATGCACGTGGCGTTGAGTTACATAACTCACCACGCTGTCTCGAAAATTAGACAAACAGTGGACCACGTAGTGTTAAGACACTTGGTACTGTACACTAGATTCTCTCTGCCTCCGTTGCTATATGCGATACAGCGTAAAGCTAAAAAATAACTATAAATATGAAATATACCACATCCAAGAATATGTCGCCCTACCGCTGCCTACATCCAATGCATTTTATATGTCTCAGTAAAGTTTATCTTGGTTGTAAGATTATTCACGAGTCCGTTGAACGATATATTTTCTCTTTGCTTTAACTATTCCTTTTCACTGGCGTTGGGTCATATTGCTAGTTCTATTTTGGGCCCGGCCCGCGAGCTTTGGACTTGTGATACTTGGTGACATTACGGCGTTTAATATGTAACTAACTAATTGTTAATTTTAATCTATGAAGCTGAGAATTTTTGCATTTTTTGTACTAATAGTTGTTAAAAGAGCATTTTTATGATCTTTCACGCACTGCGGGATAGGTGGAGGGAAGCTAGTTTTGAAGTGGTGGAACTTAACGTCGTGATGCGTGTACCAGAGCCGAAAAATGAAAATAAATTAAATATAAATAATTCTCCTAATAAGTATCGAAACCACAATCTTTGAGTTTACCGTCTACGATGTCCCTCTGCGCCACTAATGGCTTCAGATCATGGCATGGATTATATACTTACTATAGTCTTCATTTCATGAAAATCGGTGCTATAATTAAAAAAGTACTCATATAGTCTGAATCAAAGTGTGTCTCATTTGTGTATAGTACCGGAAATACCTTACCGCTGTACAATTGTTTGTCATTTTAGAATTTATACGCTTTAATCGGCATAATTTGATGAAGCTTTTTTTTATGTCACGCTGTATCCCGCAGATAGTAAGACAAAGAAAACCTAGTGTTAAAACATACCGTTCTCCACTTCTCCGCCCAATTTTATGTTTTGTTACCAGAGTTAAAGCGAGGGGATAAAAATATTTCATTCTCCTGAGTTGGAATATAACTGACACTTATCGTATTAACATTTAAACGCTGGCCTGAAAAATGTAATAAATAAATATATAGAGCCTTTCTCGCCCAGAGACCAAGGCCACAACCATCAACCATAAGTAAATATCAAAAATACATCTAAATATCACAAGAAAATACAGGAGTCGGTACTAACATGTTAATAAAACGAAATAGCCATTACAACAAATGTAACATGATTATATTAGAAATAGAAACAACGTCGACGTGATTCAGCGTGAGGGCGGCAGATTACAGGGCCAAAATAAAACGCGTGTACGCGTATATTTAATCCAACTATTAGACTGTGAAGTGAACATTTTTTTTATAGATTCACGCTGCATCTCGCATATAGCAGGGTACCAAGAGGGAACCTAGTGTTAAGGTACAATACTTGTTTTTTTTAATGTTAAAACTAGTGTCACGCTCGAGGTTTTATGTATAATAAACGGTTATTGCTATATGGTTTTGAAGAGAAAACGAATGAAAATATGTTTTATTCGTATCTAATAAATTGTTAATTCTTCTAGTTCTAGTTAATTCTTATGATATTCCAAGCTGATTGTAGTTTTATGTTCATTCGACGAGCCAAATTCGATTGCAAAATCTATTTGAATAGAAGGAGATTATCCAGGCATAGAATAGAATATACAGAGGCAACCGTTTAAATAGTGTTAATACACTTTGTCCTCCCCTTTACGCCCAATTTTTTAAACATTGTCTTTCAAGGGGCGGAATTCAACACAGTGCTCGATCTACCTAACGGACTTATTAAGAATTTATTAAAGTTTAGTTTTTTACCTTCCATTATATTTTTAGACAAGCATTTCATTCAGTAAAAGTAATTCATCAATTAGTTAAGTTTTCCGCTCTGGCGTCAAGGTACCGTTGAGCTGTTCTGCCATCATTGAGCTCCAGATCGGAGTGTCTTAACACTATGTTCCCTCTGCCTCTGCGTGAAGCTAAAGAAACAATATAGTATTGAAATTCAATCAATAAGAGTTAACACCAGTGCGTGGCAAGTCGCTCTTCGCGATGTCGGCGCCTCGCGTGTCACTTAATTGCAAAACTTACAGCTCCCATGCCTCGCGGTGGTTTTACATAGATATGATGGAGTAATATTATTTAGTTATAAGTATTTTAAATTAACAAGATGTATTCGTGGCTCAGTGGTATAGTATCTGACTGGAAACGGGTAAGCTGTGGGTTCGATACCCTCTCTGGAAAACGAATTCTTATTAATTAATATTAATATTACTTTGCTCTGTTACCAAAGCAAAAGCGTGGATTTGAGTTTCTCCGTAACAATGAATGGAAAGATGCGACAAGGGACAACGCTTAATCCGATCGTGCCTTTCTATCGTTTGTACCGCGCTCTCGCTTGCACACTCGGCTCAGGTGGAACGTGACAACGCTTTGTCTCGCATAGGAGAGTAGAAAAAACTTAACCTGGTGTTAATTTGTTTAGATACTCTGTTCCCAGCTTTCTGCCTACTTTTTGAGGGACTGTGTGTTAAATGGCAGAGTTCAAATGCTGCGCTTTGCCTTGTTACCAGAGCGAATAAATGAAAATTTATTGCTCTCATAGTATTCTAATAAACATAAAATCATTGTCAGAAAACAAAACTTTTTCTAAGCTCTTCTGTAATCATAATTCATGTGTTTCCGTTCGCGTGAACCGCAACACGCGAAAGACAGAGTTCATAGAAGTTATTTCCCTTAAATAATTGCCAGCCATCTTTTTTGAACGGTGTTGCCCTCGCTATAAATGAGTCACATTAGATATATAAAGATAAATTGTGTACGTTTAATAGATATAGTGTGAAAATTTCATTTTAAAATTTAAAATAACAAAATATTTTACCCATATTTTACCGACCTACAATCCTGAAATAGGTACGGAAGCCTCGATAGGCGAGTCCTCGCACTTAAGCGAATTTATTTTTATATTCATTTACTATTTGAAAGCTGAAAAATAATCAACTCTGTTAAATAAACACCTATCTACATACATATCCTATTATTTTTTTGTGTAAACCACAAAAGCCCCCACCGAAAAATATCTCTAGACACCCCCACACCTATCTTACAGTTAAAACAATACCAACCAAACTTAAATCGAAAACCCAATACTTAACATTTACGAAATACTCACCGCACTTTACAATATCACCACCTAACACCCCGCGTGGTACCCCAGCCCCAGGCCGCGTACCCCATCAAAGTTTCGACAGCGAGACAGGAGGACAGGAGGACAGGTGGTGGGTACCTTCTATTGCGTGTCTGTAAAATTGCTAACGCCCGCTATAACGGAGTGTATAGCTACAATAAATGTTAACAACGCATAATAATTCGTAGGGAAGCTTTGTTTTTTAGTAGTGTGTAAAATATATGATAATTGCTTTTTTTTGTTGGGAATGATCTAGTTCTTATCATTGCTTTATTTTAATAACTCTTACTCTTCTCATTTCTTCCTAAGACATTGCGTTCCCATTAAGATACTTCCTTTTTCCCATTTTTGCCGTATTCTTAGGTATTGCATGTTGAGTGGCGAAAGTCAACGTCGCGATTTGCTACAGTATTTGATCGATAAAATTAAATTATTAAAAAATTCATGCCACGAGTGGCAATCGAACTTATTTTTTTATTATTTATCTATTTTTTTATTTATTATATAACTTATTTTTTTATTGTTGTATAAGTAAATATGGTGAAATGGAATAGCTTTTGTCTTGGTATATCAAGTGGTTGTGAGTTCGATATTATAAGCTCGAAAGAATTTTTTTATTTCATTACCTTGTTAGAACAATGAGTGGCACTCATTCCACGATGTCTCGAATATACGGGCTCGTTATGAAGGAAAATAGAAAAACTCGCCCTTAATGCACGAGAAAAACATGAAAATTAATTTGTGTTGTATGAAATATACTCATTTATAAGGAAAAAAAATATTATAAAAATATTTATTTAAAGACGCACCTTTCAAATTTTAAGCAAAAACGTTTTTTTTAATATTAATTATATTTTAGAGGCGGTCGTGAAGTAGTGGGATGTCTGACTCAAAAACACCATAGTTGTGGATTTGAATTCCCATTTGGGGGACTGAATTATTTTCATTTCCTGGCTACGGATTTGTCATTAAGCAAATCTTGGAAATTTCGTAGAAAGTGGAAAACGGAGTGTCCTATCACTAGGTTCCATCTGTTTACTATGCTATGCGAAAAAAAACGTGAACCTGTTTTTTATTTATAGTTTTTAAGTGAAACATAACCAAAAGACACTTAATTAGTCGCGTTATATATATCACCCTTTCAATTTATCCCAAGTGCCGGGATACGGAAACGAGTCTATTTTCCGAAACGCACTACATTTTGGGCAAGGTGAATGCACTCTCATTAAAGGCTCTCAGATTTGACTGCGTTTTGTGACCATTGCTGTTTTTGTATTCATTTTTATAAATGAAACCCTTTTGATACAGCAATGTACATATGCTTACTCGTGGACGCTGTTAATAATGATGTGTGGGGTGTGATATCGATGTTTACTATTGTTTGATGTTTACTATTAAGTCTTAGTAAGGCAGATAGAATTTAGTGTTAAGACACTCTTCATTACGCTACAGACATTAATATGTGCTTAATAAAACACTGTGTACTATAGAGCACTGGGGGAACTCAAAGCCGCGCGTTGTCTTGTCAGAGCCCCTTAATATTTAAGAAAGCCAGAAACTAGTGATAAATTATTTTTTTCTTTGCTTCTCACGCTTTAAGGAGATGTCAAGCAACTTATAAAACAATAATTAATTAGAACGGCGAATATATTACAATCATATTATAATATTACTTTAGCGTCACGAAAAAAACATTTTAAAAATATGTTCACTCTTTATAAACTATAAATTAGTGATGTAAGTCAAAAGACCTAAAAAAAACTATCAAACACTCGATAAAAAGTACACACCGACATCCAACGACAAAAGTACATCACTAGCACGTGTCACATTACGTACGTCCTTATTTTTATTTTGTCAAATTGTAGCTGAAATAAAACTGGCGGGCGTAATAAAAATACCATCGGTACTGTTATTGCAGCCGCACCGAAATAGAGACGCCCCCGTGTCGACTGTGTCGCGTGACATAGAGCAAGGATCTACTAATATTTGTTTTATCTTTGCACATCACTATTAAATTTATTATGAGGACTATGTATGGGAGTTTCGCCGTTCTCCACTTTTCCGTGTCATCAAGCCTCTTAACTTTTCTCAGCTTTATGCTGTATCAGCTCAACTTAGCTATATTGTACTATGCTATGCTATACTAGTTTCTCGTCGTATGCTAAACTAGTATTAAAGCTCTCCGTGCCAAATGCACAGCACGATTTTGTAAGATATTAAATGTTGGGCTCTATTCTCACTGGCACTATACAAACAACGAAACAAAAAAATTAGCACAAAATAGACCAGAGTGAAAGAAATGGAGAAAGGCCTTTGTTCAACAATGGAACAATTCTACCTGTACTGAAAAAAGTAAAAAAATAAACCAAAATATTACCTCATTTCATTTTATATTTCGTGTTTAACACCCGTAGTTAAATCATCAATCCAAAATTCACTAAGAAGAAATGCTTACTTATAGAACTACTCTTATATGTGTTGTATGAACCATACCATAGTATATAGGTACCTATATGAATCATGCAAATTTTTTATTATTATAAAATTACAAAGTTGCATTTAAATTGTCTAAACTCTTATAAAAGCTACTTATTACAAGAATTTATAATATGGAAATGTTGAGTTTTAAAATGCTATGTAATTTTAGGTGATTCTGCTTTTTATACATTTTGAGAGTTTGAAGCTGTCCTGATGCAACCGCCCAGCATTTGAATGTAAATTCTGGGAATTGATATTTCTCCGCTCTTGTAATAAGGCAGAGCACGGAGATGAGTTCTGCCACTAAACACGCAATGTCGTAACTTTGGCGTTGCGCGGGAAATAGAGAGTCATAACACTAAGTCTTATATTCGGGATACAGCGTAAAGCTAATAAAAAAATGGATACCTACACTCAAGCCATGTCTCCTCTGTCTATATACTATGGACGCACTCAGGAAACGTAAGTTCCCACTTAACCAGCGTCGTACGCGCCGCACGTGCTATCATTAGCGTCGGCCTGTCTCAGCCAGACCTGCTGCTGTTCTGTGACAGGTTCAAATCAAATCGCTTCTTGGTTTTGTTTGTATTTTTGTATGGAGTTTGGATGCATTTTTAATGTAATAGGATGGAAAATTGTCTTCAGCATTGCATGAAATGTTCAATATGATCATTGAAGTTGTTTGCATTATAAGATTCTTCTGTTGGCTCTTTGTCTGGCTCTGCCGTTGGTTAGATGTATGGCTTCTTAGTAAGGCAAGGCACCGCCGGAACCGCGTGGCGTAGTATAGCATGTAGGTTCCTTTAAAAGTAGGAGCACTGGGAGTTTCAAGGAAACCAAAAAACACCAGAATTTTATGTTTTATAGTCCACGCAAACAAAATTGCGGTTATATAATTATTATAATCTGTTACTCCAGCAGAAGTACGAAGGCATGTGATGGCTATCAAATCTGATGCGACAGGTAGCGACAACATAAGCCGACGCATGATTTTGTTAACCCTTAATTCAGTTCTTCCTATCCTATGTCACATTTTCAACTGCTCCTTATCCTCTTGCGAATTTCCTGATGCTTGGCGTCATGCATTAGTGATCCCTATTCCAAAAATATCCAACCCCACTTCCTTTTCAAACTATCGTCCAATTTCCATACTTCCTTTCCTTTCCAAAGTACTTGAACGCATTGTGCACGACCAGCTATACCTGTTCCTATATAAAAACAATATCCTGTCCTCTTTCCAGTCCGGCTTCCGTCCTGGCCATAGTACAGTTACAACACTCAACAAAGTATGTGATGACATTAGACATGGCATTGATAACCAACAGGTTACTGTACTTGCGTTATTGGATTTTTCTAATGCGTTCAATACAGTTGACTTCGACATCCTTTTAGCAATTCTAAGGTCCATTAACATTTCTTCAAAAGCTACTGAATGGTTTTCCTCATATCTTTACGGCCGCACTCAAAGCATTAAGCATGACGGGAAGCATACTTCTCAATGTCATTTAGGCGCTGGCGTACCGCAAGGAGGTGTGCTGTCTCCCTTACTGTTCTCCATTTTTATTAACAATCTCACTCCACATATATCAACATCTTATCATCTCTACGCCGACGATTTACAAATTTATAAGACGGTACCTGCTAATGACACACCCAGAGCGATAGATGAAATTAATTCCAATTTACAATTAATTAGTTCTTGGAGTAAATCGTTCGGACTATCTATTAACCCAAGTAAATCTAATGTATGTATGTTTGGGCATCCTAAGCAGTTATTTAAAATAAAACCAAATCTCCCTCAAATCCTTTTTGACAATGTCTGCTTAGAGGTTAGTGATAGTGTCAAGAACTTAGGAGTCAGAATGGACAGCACATTTTCTTGGTCGCCTCAAATTGCCGAGCTCAGCCGTAAGATCTTCTGTGCTATAAGAAGTTTGAGAAGATGGAAGAACCTACTACCATTAAAGACTAAAATCTCATTGGCTCAAACTCTTCTTCTCCCTATACTTGATTATGCCGACTCGTGTTACTTAGATTTATCTCAACAACTACTAAATAAGCTTGAACGGATGCAGAATCTTATAATCCGATTTATCTTTGGATTGCGAAAGTTTGATCACGTAACACAATACCGTACTCAGCTTAAATGGCTCACTGTAAAAGACCGACGACAATTACACTCTCTCACTCTCCTTTTCACAATCCTTTACCACCCTGTCACTCCTTCGTACCTCAAAGAACGGTTTAAGTTCTTGGGGTCGAACGCCCTCCACTCCCAACACCTTCGTTCCCGCAACAACAACCTCCTAGAAATCCCCTCATGTCACACTAAATGCTATGGAGACTCTTTTACTGTCCAAACAGTAAAACTCTGGAATGCTCTGCCAGGTGAAGTTAGACGATCTCCGTCAGTAAATATTTTTAAGCGTAGGCTTAAAAATTACTACTTAGAACAATATTTAAAATAAAGTATCATAATATGTACGTATGTATACATTTCCGTATTATTTTAATATGTATGTATGTATGTGTCTATGTATGTATGTATGTATGTGTATGTATGTATGTAGTTTGTGTGTATATGTTTTTATATTTGTATGTATGTGTATTAAATAAATATATATATATTATTTATTTAATTATATATTTTTTTTTACTTTGTTAAATAATACTTTTTGCGCTACTACTTACTACTATAATTTCTTTCATAAGTCCTGCACTTTTAATGGTTGCCTGTAAGAGATCACTTGCAGTGATAAGGCCGCCATTGCACATGTTAATTTAAGTACCTATGTATCCTTCTTTTTCTTTTCTTTCTTTTTTTTTCTGTGTAAATTTTATATGTATATATTTTCTTTTCATGTGCAATAAAGTATTATTATTATTATTATTATTATTATTATAGTAAATGAAATAAAGTGCAAATTACATATTTGAAATATTATAAAGAATACAGTTAAAGTTTGCAAATAGTTTTTATGTGCAATTACGTCATTGTTGCACCAAATGAGCAATATCATTACAATGGAGTTAAAAGTCAAAAATTACAAAAAAAATAAGCAAATTATAAAACATTTCTTAACAAGCCCTGATTAATTATAACGACTGTTATGAATGAAGCATTGTCACCGTGACGGCGTCTCTGGCCACCGTCCAGGTGACGAACGTAACGTACGAATATTATGTGTAAAACACGTATTGCGTGTTACGTGACTAATTTTATTATCTTTTTATATACAAAAATTATTGTCTTTTGAAATTTTAAATATGTAGATTTACCCAATTGTTTTTGTGGTTACTTCTTCAGTTTCGTGAATCTAGTGTTAGGAAACTAAGTTCCCGCACTTTCTATTCAATGGTTGAGATATTGCGTGTTGAGTGGCGGAACTAGACGCTGCGGATTGCGTCATTATTAGAGCAAGGAAATGAAAATATTAAATATTTCATTTCTTCGAATGGGAACCGACCTCACAACCTGTCGCTTTTATAATCGCACGTTTATGCCCTTGCGTCACAACTGGCCTCTATATTAATATTGAAATATTACATAGAAATATAAATCTTCAGTACTGCATGCACATTATACAAAAACATTATATACTGAGGAAAGGGCATAGCGCGGCGCTGAGTTACGCCACTCAACACGCAAGGCCTCCAGAATTAGCCGGCTTTTAAAGCTCTAAATAAGCTCAAACATTATAATTACAGTATTAAATCTCTCAACATTAACAATATGATCAACTAAAGCTCTAACCGTTCGGACATTCACTCTAATTCCATATATATATAATTATTACACTGAAATAGAATTGTCGTGTCGTGTCGTTCACCCGGCGACATATTTGGTTAAGTTTATAAGTAACACTTGTATGTTTATAGGTACTTTTGTTTGTCTAATGGAGAAAAGTTTTTTTTAGATTCACACTGTATCCCGCACGTAGCATAGGGAACCTGGTACCCTAGTGTTAAGAAACCGTTCCCATTAAGATGCTATCGTTCCTCACTTTTCGCCGAATTCTTAAAGTATTGTGTGTTGAGTGGCGGTACTCAACGCCGTGCCTCGCCTCGTTAATAGAGCGAGGAAAAATAAATAATAAATATCTATATATATAAAAGGACTTGTCCTCAATGACTGAGGTAAGACGCACGCACAGCCGTAACCACTGATGGCAGAAACGTGAAATTTGGACAGATGTTTACTTTGGTAATCTGGACATCCACTAAGAAGGGATTTTGAACAATTTTAACACTAAAGGGGTGAAATAGGGGTTGAAAGTTTGTATGGAAAAAAAATTAAATCGGCACCGATTTTCATAAAATTTGAAATTTAGATTTCTAAAAGTATTTAATTGAACTAAGTTCCGTCATTCAACATGCAATCTCTTGAAAATTAGGCCGTGCGTGGAGAACAGAGAGTCTTACTATTAGATTCGGTCTGTCTATTCTACAACATGCGAGATACAACGGTTCGCCTAGAAATATTTAGGCTGTAGCTTCTTTGACAATTATATTACGTTGATTTTTTTCGTTTAAGTGTGTAATGAGAAGAATAGATTTAAATATTTTATATTAAACTTTTTTTTATTTCTCCGAGTGGTAATCGAACCTACAACCGAAGCTTTAACCTTTTGGAGACGTTGCGTGTTAAGTGGCGGAAGTCAACGCCGAGCTTTTTGCCTTGGGCAAAACGGCAAAAGCCGGCATCCTCCTAATTCATTACATTATTTATAAAAACAATAATTATATTTAGTACTCTGAGTAAATCACCACATAAATTATCTTGTGTCGTGTAACGCCATCTAACATTTTTATCAGAAACTTAAAATTCTGTATAACGCCACCTAGCGATCTAAAGCCCAAGCAATATGTTATAGGTCTCATCGCTTACTTTACCACAAAGCTTTTTGAAACTTTCCGCTAGATGTCACTGTAAATATTTATAAAACAAAATATTTTCCGTAATCCTCTAAAATATTTTTTGTGAAGATGTCAAGGCGAAAATGAAGAACATCCTCTAATTACTAATTATTATTCTTTATTTTTCTTTTTTAACATCCGCACTTTGTGGGGTCAAGTCACTTAATGGAATGTTTAAATATTATAATTATTTAAAAAACATTTTGTATTTCCTTATGTTTACATTAAAAAAAATGTGCGAGTTACTACTTTTACAATTTATATAGCAATGCCAAAAAAAATGTAACTAAAATAAATTCAATCAACTAAAAACGAATAAAAAGCAATTAAGTGTATTATAGTCCTAAGTTTTTTCTGCTTGTTTTACTTGCTTTAATAACCTTTTGGTTTTAGTCAAAAGATTTGTAAGAAACAATATTGAGGGTATCATCATATTATTATTTTTTATATTAAGGCTTAAAGTGAACTTAACTAACCTAAATACTTTATCTTAAATTTACCAACCTACGGTCCTTTATCGTTTACCATTCACTTATATACACATACATAAAAAAAAACAAATAAAAATCTATAAAATAGCGAGATTTTATAGTGATGTCCTAACTATTTTTGAATTGCACAACTTTCATTATGAGGGTATTTAGTAAATTTTTATTTATATTTTATTTCACGATGCATCTTGCAGATGGATAGGTATAGCGAGTGTCAAGACCCTCCGTTCTCCACTTTCCCCTCGAATTCGAAAGAGTGTTGAGTGGCGGATCTTAACACCGCACTTTATTACGATGGCCTTATTTAATAGGCAACAATGTTATGTTTAAATATACACAATGTAAGATTACACACAGTAGGTAAGAAATTACACTAAATGACAACACTATAGTCAATTTTGACAGATCAATGTTGAAACATACGGAACTCCTGGCTCCAAATCGTGTTATTCCTGTCATGTAAAATAAACCTTATCATTATAAGAATAGGGGTGATATTGACAATACTAAAGTATAATGTACTAAAATGTATGACGATGTTAGTTGTTAATTTCGATGTATATTCTTATTTTAGTGTACATTGAACGTTAAGAGATTTAGTGCACTTTTCGTATTTTTTTTAATTTTAATAAAAAAATAATTAATATGCACTCAAATATTATAATGAACGAGACGAGAAATTAAAAACCAAACCCACAATCGTTGCGTTTATATTTGTGATAGCTTATATTATAAGTATGTTTATTTCATATAGTTGTAATAGCTTATAGCGATACAGAAGCAAAATGTCAATCATATTTGAATCGACGATATTGACGTAGATCTAGATATAGGTACATTCCCTGGGATGGCTAACCCGAGTGCTTTACGTAATTTAATGACATTGTAACCTATATTTTAAACAATACAATCTTATTTCTACAGCAAACAAAATAATCTAAAACAAATATTTAAAACAAACTATCAATGTATACCTCATATACAAACATTTTCGTAGCAAACGTCGTTCCCATACGCTTATATTTTTAGACCGTAGCGAGCTCTGGCTGAACGCTGTCTTTAGTGAATCTTAAACTATGGAATAATATATATATTATTCTTTTATTATTATAGTGAAATAAGTGAAATTGTAACAATGTGTTTATTATGACAAAGACTGTAGCCATGGATCATTTTAGGAGGCCGAGATTCAGGGCTCGGAGGAGGGTACGTACAGTTTTAGGTTATGTCCTTACTAATGTTATAAAGCTGAGTATGTTTGGTTAAGCACTATAATCTCAAGAAGTACTGGTTGGAATTGTAGTTCTTATTATGTTGGGTAGTCCATGAACGGACGCTACGGTAAGTCACGTTAATCGTTTTAATATAAGTCACTGAACCTACGGTCAAAACTTTTGCGTGTTGAGTAGCGGAACTCAACGCTGCGCTTTGCCTTGTTACCATGGCAAGGAAATGAAAATATTAAATATTTCATTGGTATATGTGGGAATTGAACAGTCGCATGTATACAGAAGAATGTATAAGCAATTTTGAGGTCTTACCATTGTAATAGTAATGAGTTTATATCTGGCAAAACGAAATGCGGTGTTCAGTTCCGCAATTCAATAAGCAAAGATACGGACTCGTATGCGCGACACAGCATGAAACTGAAAAAAAGTGAAATTGGTAGGTTAATAGTTAAATTACCTTTTTGCTAATACAAATATTGTATTTTGTATAAAACTATACCTTAAGCTATAAAATTGGGTCATTTTTGTCAATTAACAACGGCTCTGCAAATAGCTTGTAAGCTCGCTTTGTCGCAATCAACACTGTAAGCACCAATTAGCAAACGCCGAGGAACTATTAAAATTTAATTTATTTCAAAACTACGAACCTTCAATAGGTACTTAATTAAAATGCTATAATTTAGTTGTATGTTTTCAACTCACACTGTATGCCGCACACAGTATGTTAGACAGAGAGATTAGTGTTACGACACCCCGTTCCCCATTGACCAAGACCTCTTTGTCACCTTATTTTAATTTCCTTGCTCTGGTAACAAGAAAAAGCGGCATTGTGTTGCGCCAATCAACATGTATGTATGGAAACAGCAGAAAGTGGAAAACATAGTGTTTCAAGTTTCCTCTGCCGACCTTTTACTATTTGCTATATACGAGTACCTTACCCGTAAAATGTTAGCGATGAGTAAAATGTCAGAACGTCACGTGATGAATCATACACCATTCATAAAACGGAGACTCATTCCGTCGTAACATTCCTTCACATATAAATATTATTCTCATATCACGATTTTTATTAATATAGAATGAATTGCCTAATTTTATTATCTATATTTATGAACTAAAAATAAATAGGTATATTAAGTATAAATGGGTAAAACAGAAAACTATCCAAGTAGTTGAGGCTAGTCATGGGGCACCAGCAAAAGAATGCGACGGCATACGCGAAGGGCTGTGGCCTGTGGGTTTGATTCCCAGTCAAGAAATTACAGTCAACTATGTATAGTTGATCGAAGAGTCATTTTATTAAATTTTTCTCGTATTTCTCTAAATCTTATGAAGTTCGGTGTAGTGCTGTACCTTTGATGTCGCGCTGAACTTGCAATGATGGCGAGCACGGTTCCCACTTCGGGGAATATATTTGAATTAGAGGCCGGTAGTAAGCGCGAAAGTTGTTCGTTTTCGATTGGGCAGTATGCTGTTGGCCCTAATAGCCCCCTACGGCGTTGCCGGGGTTTGGGGAGGCCGAGCTAGAAGAGCTCTGACCTTGCCTTGGTTACCGTGGGAGGTACCAATAATAAAAAACACGGCGTGGTACACTGTGTAGGGATGCAACAGGTATGGGTTTCAATTCCAACTTAAAGAAATAAATTATTTTCCTCCCTCCACAAAAGAAGATAAAGCGAAACGCTAAATTCTGTAACTCAACACATAATGGCTCGAAAATAGGATGGAAAGTAGAAAACTAACGTCTTTTTTGTTTTTATTAACTTCAGGAGCTTTTAGTGAAAAAGCTTCCATTCTAAGCCAAAGTTCATTTCATACTTTGCTTCACTCAAATATATATTTAGCCGAAAAGTTTCCATATTCTTGTATAAACTAGAGTTGAATGACAGCGGTCAGCTGTGGAGCTTTCGGGAGAGGGTTACCACAAAAATATGCATTTTTTATATTAATGTATTAATTAACATGTATTAACATTATATCGTACTGTATATACACTGTATTTTGACAAAAAAAATATTTTAAGCCAAATTTGAATTTTAGTTCTCGGGATATAGATTGGTAAATCGTGGCTTTCGGTACCGCCGTCGAATAAGCAATTTAATGTTAGAATATTAAACGTCTTTCACACACCTGTGGCGTTAAGTTCCACTATTCGGTAACTCATCGTCTAGAACATATGTGCAGTAAGTGGGAAATTAACGTATTAGGAAAAAATAATATTATGTATTTTCTCTATTTTCCCTGCATAGCAGGATAGGAAGATGAAACCTAGTATGTAAACACTCTATAGCTTACTTTCCGCCTAATTTTCGAGGATGGGGATTGAACCTACAGTTGTCGGGTGCGTATTACGTCTCTTCGCGTCCCATTACGCCATGATATATATCTATATTTTTTTTATATATGTCATTTAATTCATACATTTTGACAACCCTATATCGGCGACGTCACAAGTGGGTCAACGACGTCTCCGTCGCGGCGGATACCATCGATCGGAACGACGCGCAAGCGCATCTCACACATTACAAAAATAAACCTTATCACAAAGGCACAAAGTATAAATTCCATTAAAATAACTACAAATTTAACGTATACTGCAATTTGATTTGCAACTAAAAGCTTTTTCTATTATGAACTCTATTATTAAGGAATAAAGTATTTTTTTACTTGCGAAATGTTTGATTGGTTTGTTAATTTTGTCAATGACACGGTGATTTGTGTTCTATTGTTCAAAGAATAGGGTTGGAATTTATTGAAAAATCATAATCGATATCGATATTGTGTGCTTGATTCAATTAATTATGACTAAGTAAATCGAGATTGCATTGAAAGGTTATTTTTTAATTGAGTAACAACAGTGTTAGAAATATTGGGGTTAATATTTCAATTATTATTTTCTTAATAATAAAACTTAGAAATACGTTCAGTTCATGCGTAGTTTTTCATGTAAAGTTAAAATTTACATAAAGGAAAATTTAAATAATAAATTGACTTCAAATATCTGAAAATTATTATTAATGACCTACAGAAAAACAGGACACACATTTGGAATGTTACCTGAATTGGAATATACTAAAAGCTACGTAGCTACTTAGAGCTTGTATAATAGAACACACTGATCTCGGGAACTACTGCGTTCTCATTTTTGAGATATTGCGTACTACGTATTTAGTGGACACGCTTTGCTTCTTTGGTAGCAACGAGAAAATGACAACACAACAAAAAATATTCCCCCAAGTGGGATTTGAACCCACACAAGGCTTACAGTCACATGCCTCCACGACGGTCTCATATAAGCTAGTTACATATATATGTATATATAAAAGTACATAAGATCAAAGGTCATTTTGTGACGTCAGTTGAACGTCGCGGCGAGTACGTGTGCCCGTGCAGTACTCTTAATAAACCCACGCATTGCCGCTACGATAACTTTGTATGGGACTACGTAAACAAACAACTTTACGCGTAAACTTAATGTATATTTGTAAATAAATATATTCCTTTTTTGGGAATTCATTTCTTTTTAAATTATATAATGGTATAATTTAGTTCATTAATTTTCGTCAAGTGTGGCGGTGAGTACTTCTTGGTAGTGGAACTCATCGTCACTCTACACACAATGTCTCAAAAATTGGGTGGTGCATCGGGACCGACATGGAAATGTCTTAAATTTGATTTCTTCTTACTATCCTGCTGTACGTACGAGGGTGAGAGCGCGAGGCTAAAAAAACAAAATGGTTTTCACTAATTAAATTCATGGGAATTTGTATACTTTTATATCTGCATGCATTGTTATTTGTATTTTTATTCAAAAGTACTTGTAGCTAATTTATTTTTAAACAATCATAATATACTGGTGACGGCATATTTAGTCATGGTACATTGTTAAAACATAAAAGATCTCATGAATAAAATTAAACACAAACTTTTAGTGACAATTCGAATCAGTGGGTCGACATTCTAAAACAATTAAATATTTTTATAATCTTGATTAAACTTTAATCTAAAAACATAATTTTTATACCACAACAAGAAATAACTAACGCTAGCTGCACTCTATTCCGCCTAGAGAGAATCGATTCCTAAAATATCGATTACAAACTACATAGCTACAACAAAAAGCGAATCGATCAAAGTTTTACAACTGAAACGCAACGAGTTCTACGTCAAAGTAAAATGTCCTGGAAACGTTTCAATATTTACTCGCACTGTATACAGTGAGTGCTAGCGTTGCGCGCGCACCCATTCACTATGGGGGGCGAGGGAGGGAAAACTGGGAGGGGAACTATGGGATATCAAAACGGGCTTAAGCTCCGTTCTTGTCGGTTGTGTTAACGGCCTGCCCAGCGGCCGATGCGCGGACACGACGGCAGATCACGACGGTATCCCGCTGGTGGCCCAGAGCGGCCTACCACTGCCACCATGCCGTAACATGATGGGGTACAACAACCAAGGGCACGGATACAACAAGTTGTTCACGCAGGTTTGCCTCAGTGCTGTGAATTGTGCGCAATGAGACTGTTTTGGAAGTTTCTGAAGAACCTCCGTAGTTTGGGTAAAGGGAACGCGTTTGGATTGAGTGGAATTGCGATTATATTATAGCTTTTTACACGTTTTCACAGGTATTTACGCGTATTTATTGTGTAAACACAACGTAGTGTACTAGTAAACAGGATAGGTATTGTATAAACGTAGGTAGCAGCTAGTGTTAGTTGTGCTACGATCATAATAGAAACTATTATCGATATGACACAAACAAATTAGAATATTTTTGTTAACTAAAAGCTAGGAAACTAAAAGCTATTTTTCTTATTTACATATTAACGCATTATTCGTGACAGAGCTTGTTTATTTAAAAGCTCGGAATTCGCTGTAAACTTAACGTCAGTCATAAGTCAGTCATATGATACAAACCATTGGTTTGGTAATGTACATTTCATTTAATAATTATAATTACCATTAATTAAATTTAATTTATAATTTTCATTTTTTACTTAATTTTTTGTGAAAATATTTGGTAAAATGGGCGCTTCATACATAAATTTCATTACTTATTACGTAGTAATCAAATCCATGTAGATATGTATATGATCGAAGTTAGTAATAGTACAATTAATGGAAAAGTGCATTACTTAGTAATTAATCATGTATATTACTAAGTAATCATCATAAATGCGCTTAACTACACTTGTTGCGTTGTGTTATCGAAAAAACGGTAATTTGCTCTTAGAATTTTCATTTAATCGTTTTTTATTCATAGCGCACTCGACGTCCATTAAAAACTATATTTTAGTAACGATACTCTTACATCCATATTTGGACATAAACATAAATTAAGCATTAACTTGAAATCATTAATTTATCTCGATTTTGAACTCACTACTACGTACCAAGCAATCATACTTCCCAACCACTGAACCAAACATATATTTATCAAGAATTTTAAAATTTTCTTTTACCAAACGGAACGCTCGTATATCTTGCGGGTCTGGTGTTTATCACAAGTTTGTGCCGCGGTTTAATTACCGCTGTCAAATGGACAGATAACGATGCACTACCTACTACCGTAATTGCCTTATGCTGCTTTTATCTCTTGGTAATGGATTGTTTTTTATATTTTCATGTATTTATCCAGCCTACATTGTGTAGAGTGTAAACAAAGGTAGCTGATGAAAGATCGAAAAATTATCATATTTAATTTATGGACATCAGTCCAGTAATGGGCACGTTAAACCCATGGAAAGCAGTTTTCTATCCTTTTTAATTAAATGATCGTGCCCATGGCGTTGCAAGGTGTTGGGCATACACCCTGAAACTTGTGACCTAACAATAGGTTTAAAGGGCGCCTTTGAAAGAGCCTTAATTTCCCACTTTCCGAGGTTCTCTTCCTATATAGCCAAACTTCTCTTCAACTATTCCTGGTCAGTTCGTTCGTGACTTCGAATCACTACGAAGACTAGGAAGTAATATACTACGAACGAAACAAAAGCATCCCAAATATGAATAAAGTGGAATTCTTTAATCAACTACAAAACTTTATACCGTTCGAGAGATGGATTCTGCTTATTATTCTTCAGTAAAAGAGCAACTGTTGAATTTTTTGCCAGCTCTTCTCACCAAGTACCTTTCGTGATGGTGGTAGCATGCTGAAAAACTGATACTACTGACATTTCTATACTATTATATTTTACATAGGTATATGATGCAAAATATACTACGGAATAGTTCACATTTGCTTATATGACATAGTTATACATTCAATTTCCGCTGGGAAACTATCTAACTGTAGATATGTTAATTAAACAAATGTTTCCTTGATGAGCGACGAGCGAAAAATGGAGCTCATCACTAGAAGCTTTAAATTAATAGAAAGATCAATGGCTTATGGCTGATGAAATCACATGGCTCAGGGTTACGTCTGACTAAATCGTGACTGTTGTAGGTTCGATTTTTACATGGAAGAATGAGAATAAAACGTAGAGTTTAGAGGTCAGAGCCACAAGACGGTTTCGAAGAGGCGCGGATTCATTAATTAAACTAAATATAATATAAAAAGATTAATATAAAATAAAATATTTTCCCTGAAAAAGCCTCTCCTGTTTAGCGTCAAACTCCATCGTTACACCTTCAAAAGTATGTATTGTTGACTTACGTCATCCATTCGGTAAACAGCTAAATCTAAATCGGGTCTATTCTTTGCAAACCGTGTCAGTACTGAATCGTTATTTTAATGAACTACGCCAATGTTACTTAGCAATACTAAGTGGTACTCTGGTAATAAGGTAAAGCGCAGCGTTTAGTTCCGTCACTGGACACGCAATGTCTCGAAAATCAGGTCGAAAATGGGAACAGAGTATTTTGGCACTAGGTTCCTGCGGGGTCGCGCGTAAATCTGAAAAAAGACTTTTTTTTACTATCCTACGCAGATTTGGACCAGCTAATCGTAGCCTTGACATGCGAACCAAGTACGTATTTTAACCGTAATCTTGTTCTGGCACGGCTTATAAGCCGTAAAAGTTAGCTACAGCTAACATTTTTAAACTCCACAGAGGACTGTGGTATCCAATTAAATTCTTACCCAAGAAGCACTATAACTTTCTTTCAATGGGATTATAAAGTACAAAGAGAATCTGGCATCTGATTTTACTTTGTGTGTGAAGGTAACGCCACAATGCATTTGAATAAATAGCAGTCTTATTAAACTCATATATATATATATATATATATATATATATATATATATATATATATATATATATATATATATATATATATATATATATATACACACACATATATATACATATATATATATATGAGTTTAATAAAATTAATAATAATAATTCACTTTTTTAATTATAAAGTTTCCCATTATTGGAAATCTTGGATTATCTGGTACTAAACCTTAAACAACGAAGCGGTTTGCAAATGCATGGAACTAAAAATAATTCATTTCCCAGGTCTGGGTTTGAACCTAGAACTGTTAGTCTTCATGTTTAAATCGGACACTACCGTTGGCCCACGACGTCCTCAATTTTACATTATAAAACATAATGTCAATACATTTTCAAATAGGTACAGTAAATGAAAGCTTTGTACTATCTTGCCACTTAAAATCTATTCTTGATTTATTACAAACCACTCTCCGTAGATGTGATGCAAACTCAAGTATATTGAGAATATACGTTTATTTTAGTGCAGAAATCCGTCATAGACAAGTGGTACAGGTGTATGTCTGTAAACGCGACGATTGTGGATTCGATTCCCACTATTCGGAATGATAAATTATGTTCAATTTCTCGCACTGTAACAAGATAAAGCACGACGTTGAGTTCCGCCATTCAACAGGTTATGTTTCGAAAATTGTACGGTGCGCGAGAAATAGAGTGTCTTAACCCTCTTCGAACTTGAATGTAAAAAAAATATTCATTCTTAGTTTAAAAACATATAACATGCTCGATCTATTAATTGTTTAGACCCTACGAAGGTTATATAGTTAAAAAATACAATCATTTTATCCTTCCATATTTACTTTATTTGTATATTTTAAGGAGCTACTGTACGTAGGCGTAGAACATGCAGAAAGCTCAATAAAGTTGTGTGACGTCACACTTTGATCCCTTCCCTGCCTTCCTTCAGCTACTGAAAATATTATGAATGGCCATCAATCGTTACGTTATTTTACAAATTACTGTAAATTTAAAAAGGTTCCCTTAATTAGCTGCTACCAGAGTCCATTAATTAAGTCGTTATATGAGGTGGATATATAAATATTTTTATTGTATACAAAATATCTTTCAAACTAATATTGCCAAAAAACAAAATAAATAAATAAATGTCGAATAAAATCAGTGAATAAAAATAAATAATGTGTTTGTGATATTGAATCTCCCCCATTTATATGAAGCAGAGAGAAAGTAGATGATAGGCAGAAAGAATCCTTTGTTAAGTCACTCTATTCTACTCATTCAATCTTTAAAGGCATTGTGGACTGAATGTAATTGACGTAGTGTTTCTTTATATACTGTAGTACAGAACTAGAGCTTTTTCAAAATTATCAGCTCTAATTTTATTTCAATTTTATCTGTTACTTAAACTACGGGGAACCTAGTGTTAAGATATTTCGTCAACTTTTGAGGTATTGCGTGTTGAAATGTGGAACTCAACGCCGCGGGTTGCCTCGTTACAAAAGCGAGGAAATGCAAATATTAAACGTTTCATTCACGCGATTGAAAATTAAACCACAACCGTCGCGTTTTCAGACGCACGCTTGTGCCCTGCACCGGGACGTCTAGATTTTATTTTTAAATATAATTATTACTCGAAATTGAACCCACCAACGTCAGTTTAAAGCTATTCCAGTGCGCTACGACGGTTAAAGCACTAAGAGGAAATCACTATATTCCTACTAAACATAGCTACAAAAACGTACAATATTTTACATAACGGTGTCGAATGGGCTTAGCTCAATAAAGGACTATGACGTCATCCTTTCACAAGTTCTGGCAAAGTTCCTCCCACACATTACAAATGAACCATTTCAGTTTCGGTTCTTGACGGCCGCGTTTGCTTTTCTGGAAACTGGTGGTTTTTTTTCATATAACAAAACAAGAAATATAAAAAGTAAATTATATGGTTTTTTTTTTGGTTGTGCGTTATCTGTTAATTTTATAAATATAGAAAATCATTATTAGAAAATCAATTTAAAAGTGTTTTTATCGAATTTGAACAGTAAAAAGTTTATTTATATGTAGAATTATTAAAAATCAGACTTACATATATATATATATATATATATATATATATATATATATATGTTAATATCTTTAGAATATTTTGTAATTGTTGGCAAAAATGGCATCCGGTTATACCCAATTGAGTGGTCAAGATACGTTTGTAGAGACGGTGGAAGCGACTTCGAATACAGGTTGTGTTATTATATTAAGCTTAGTAATCGCTTGGCAGTTGTTTGTTTGTGTAGTTTTAGTTTTATTTATCTTTTTACATATAGATAAAGAATTTATTCTATAATATATATTAATAATAAAAAAACATGTTAGAATAGTTTATATATTATTTATTGCACTCCTATAATGAAAGTGGCTTAACTAAAAATATTTGCTATCTATTTATTTATTATTTGGCTTCATGCTGTATATAGCAGGGTAACGAGACGTGGGAAATACCCACGTTTCGCTCCATTTTCGAGACACTGCATGTTGAATGGTAGAACTTAATATTTCGCTTTATTTAGTTACTCTGGTAAGAAAAATTTAAAAAAATATCTTCCAGAGTAGGTGTCGAAACCACAACCGCGTCTGATCATGAAAAAGCATCATAATAAATATTATATATGTTACATATAGCTTCTTTTGCATAGAAAAATATTAATTTCTTTTAAATAGATATATTTTTTATATAATTGTTATTATATGCATGTTTACCTGATTTTTTATCTTTTTGTGTGTGTTGTGCATTGCATGCAGTCACCAAGCGACGTGCGCTACAAATGAAAAACTACAAGCCGTTGGTAAGCTTTTATTGCTTTTTCGTTTTTAAATGTGTGTCCAATTTTGAAAAAAAAAGAAAGAAAAAAAAAGGAAAGAAGAAAAATTCAAAGTTTACTTTGAAAATATGTTTTTTTAATGTTTCGTAAAAGTGTTATGATAATCTCTTTTACCATATTCCACTCTAAATCGATTCAAGAGATTCTTTATTTAGCTATATGTATGCTGTCTCATAAGAATTAAAAAATCTATATTAATATATAAATTTTCCCGCAAAATTTGAACCCACTGTCATCGTTATTACTCAAACAAACGGCGATCGATTTCCCCACGTGGCGCCATAGACCGTAAATAATTCACTTTAATCATTCGTATATAAAAGCTTAATATGTATAATATATGTAAAGAGGGTTGAGGAATGTAAAAATAGCTAAATTCTAATAAAATCTTTACAGTATGACTTTTTTATTTCTAGCCTTCTTCAGGCACGTACTTAGGATGTATTTTTTTAGTTCATGATTTAAAAAAATGACAAATATATTTGTTAGCATTTTTGATTTCTGAGTTCACTTATACATTATTTTTGTTTGTAAAAAATATATATAATTAGCTTAATCAAATATACCTATTATTAATATTATCTGTTTTCTAATAAAAAAAATATAATTAAAATGAATTCATGCGGTAGTATATAACGAGTTGTGTAACAACAGACGACTGTAGTATTCGACAATAAATAGAAAATCGCGCTTCGTCTTAGCAGGGAAATGAAAAAAGTAATTACTTTCTTCATTTACCTGCAAAATATTCCATTAAAGTGACCCAATTCCATTTTTGAATATTTATTTTTGTTATTATTTACACCTCTTTTAGTCACGACAGATGCCATTAAGAAATTCTCACATGAGATTAAACCAAGCAATTCTTATAAATAATGCTAGAAATGTCACTTGACGTCTATAACGATAATTTATATACGATTTAATAGTTATTACATATCATAAAAACAATATATTATAAGAGACGATTAGCAGCCCGCAAGCATAACGTCGTGGACTTTAACATGTTGACGTGGACGTTTATGTAAGACTAGCGGACGCGCGCAGCTTCGCTTGCCTATTTAAGGGTGAATTCTAATAACCCATGAAACATGTGTTCAATGAAATATTTTTAAGTCTAAATTTCAAATTTTATAAAAATCGGTGGCGATTTAAAGATTTTTCCATACAAACTTTCAACCCCTTATTTGCACCCTTGGGGAGTGAATTCTAGAAAACCATGAAACATATGTTTAATTATATACGTTTAAGAGTCTGAATTTCAAATTTTATGAAAATTGGTAACGATTTAAAAAAAACCTATACAGACTTTCAACCCCTTATTTGCACCCTTAGGGGGAGAATTCTAGAAAACTATGAAACACGTGTTCAATTAAATACTTTTAAAAATCTAAATTTCAAATTTTATTAAAATCGGTGGCGATTTAAATTTTTTTCCATACAAACTTTGAACCCCTATTTCACCCCTTTAGGGTTAAAGTTTTTCAAAATCCCTTCTTAGTGGATATCGATATTGGACAAGATTACGAAAGTAAACTTTTGTCCAAATTTAACGTTTCTACGCACACCGGTTAAGGCTTTGCGTGCGTCTTACCTCAGTCAGTGAGGACAAGTCCTTTTATATATATAGATTCTGTTCCCGTTCTCATAGTTTTTTCGGAACATTTCCTCTTAATGTTCCCTTATACTACTTTAGAAAAATACATGCTAAATATCAGCATTTTACGCTGAGCAGTTATAATTATACCAGATATATACCGGAAAGGAAAAAAAATATAATAAAAAAAATATTGTCACTTAAATACTAAGTAATATGTAAGTCAATTATTATCCTAGGCCCAAAACTAACTACCACTCAATGACGAACAAGTTACTACTTTTTTTAGAAAAAATAAATAAAATATATAGCGGGATTTGAATACGCGTCTCATGGAAACCAACTAAGCGGAAAGCGCCTCCCTACAGAGATGTTAAATAAAATAAATTGTAACAAGCGTACTGTCCAGTCAACGAGTTGTGGCCGTCCTGAACTTCGGTTTTCTGAACTTCTGAGCATTGTTCACTCGGGAAGTCAGAAAAACCCAAAAATCAAATCTGGCAATCATCTACAGCTCACTTACTGTACCAATAAGAAATTCGACGTTACTTGATAAGAACATGTGGTGGTAGAGCTTAATCGGTTTCCAAGAGGCGTGTGTAAACTTTCTAAAAAAAGTAGTCTAAGTGTGAAATAACACCCTACAAATTGTAAAAAAAGTAACTACTTATCTTTTATTGATAACTTGTTTCAAATTCAATTTTCTCATATTTCCAGGGCTCGGCGGATTCTAACTATTCACAGCCATCCTCTGAACTGTCGCTGGACGAAGACAAGGAGACTCTGCGCCGCGAGAAGGAAGCGCAGGCTCTCTCACAGCTGGACAAGGCACGAGTTAGTATTTTTTTAATGTTATATCACGCTGTATCCCGCATATATCTGAACCCGTGGCTCTTGGAAACCGTCCAAACACTGTGCGCACTAAGAACGAGAACCTATGGCTTAGTGATCAAAACGCTTGATCGGCTTCCAAAAGTATATATTTTTCTATTATACTTTTCAGTCAAAACCAGTGGCGTTTGCGGTACGCACCAACGTCGCGTACGATGGCACGCTGGACGACGACTCGCCGGTACACGGCAGCGCCATATCCTTCGAAGTACGCCAATATCTCCACATCAAGGTAAGTGGAAAAAAAATGTTATTTATTATTTTTATAAAAATATCTAACCAGATGTGGCAAACAAAAATCTAAAGCATAACTTTCAAGTCTAGGCAAGGCTATTTCAGACTTTCGGTACCAACCCTACAAAATATTTTGGTGATACTGGACGGACATGACATCATAGAATTTAAAAATTATATTGCAACATGTTAAAGAAAACCAGTACCACCAACCAAATACCACCTAAATCTCGAGAAAACCTGGTGTGAAGGTTATTTACCGTAACAATCAACATGTAACATGACAATCTAGAAAACTTACTTTTTTCACATTATGTTTACCTCAATTCCCAATTTCCAGGAGAAGTACGACAACAACTGGTGGATCGGGCGTCTCGTGAAGGAAGGATGCGACATCGGCTTCATCCCATCACCTGTCAAGTTAGAAGCAGTCCGCGCTGGCCTCACCACGCGCCGCTACCAGCGCCCCCCCTCCGCCGGCCCGCAGCCTCTCCCCAGCCGAGGTAGCACCCCCCCCACGCCCGGTACGTCACGCTGATACGTCACGTCACGCCATGTCACGTCACGACTTGCCATGTCACGTCACGTCACGTTTACTGGTTCACGTGAAACCTATATATATATTGTGGTTATATATTTATAGGATTCATTACAACTTATTTGTGATTTATGTTTTCTGATTTTTATAAAGTTTTGATGTGAATATGTATGTCTGTATGTATATGTGTATTTATATATGTTTTGATATTTTAATATAATTGCAAAGTTTTAAATTTAATTTGATATCTTTCTAATGTCACTCAGTGACATGCTCATAACTGAACTTTCTGTCTATAAATGTATTTAAATCGACAAAAAATTACCATAACTACAAAAGAGTGGCCAATAATGATTTATGAATGTTGTTTTCGTACCGTTAATTTACCTCCATTTATTATATAATTAAAAATATTTATATTCCAATATATTTATTTAACTAATTAATTATATTTTAACTAATTATTAAGTCTAAATTAATCGAAATAACCAGTAAAATTGGCGTGCTTTATCAAATACCGATAGTAATTGTTTCAAATTTAGAGACGTTAAGATGATCATGGTAATATATTTGCTAAATTTCTTAATTTCGTTTTAATTTCAAAAATATAATTCATTATTATTATATCATTGTATTAATGAATTATATTATAGTTTAATGATGATAAACAAGAAATTGTCGGTACAACTCGTAACACTGCTTTATTTTGTCACAAGATTAATAATTATATATTCAAATTTGATACAATTTTGATTACCATACCGTAATAATAAACTCAAGCCTTTCATTATTTTTTATAATTTATAAAAAAATATTTTTTAAAATCTTGTGTCAAATAATGGAGACGTACAATGCAGTTGTTAATTAGAACCTCATCAATATTGTTTGAAAATCAAATAAATGGATTATTGTACACAATAGAATTATCCTATCCTATCCTATCTATATATATAAAATCGAAAGGTCACTCACTCATCACGAAATCTCAGAAACTAAATGTGCTAGAAATCTCAAATTTTGCATTGGAGTTATTTATAGGACGTAGGTGCTCGCTAAGACGGGAATTTGCAATATTCGACTTCTAAGGGGTTGTTTTTGGGGTCGAAAGTTTGTATGAAACTTCGTTACTACAAATGCTAGGAGTCTCAAATTTTGCATAGAGGTCACTAGGACGTAGCCATGGAGACAGAAATTAATAATAACATAGTTCACGCGGGTGAAGCCGCGAGCGGGCCGCTAGTATCTTATAAAACAAAGTCGCTTTTCGTGTCTGTCTGAACTTTCTAACTCTTCTCCTTCTAAACCACCCAACGGATTTTTATGCGGTTTTCACCATTAGGTCGAGTATTTCTCAGGGAAGGTTTATATATAGTTTATTATTTGTACATTCTTACGTAAATTAACATAAATACGATAAATGTGTCTAAAGTCCTACCCGTTGAGACACTTTCGCGCATGCGCTGCTTTAATGGTAAGTACTACATGAAAATAGTGTACTGGAGTATTGTTCCTCTTAATAAGATCTACAAAAAAGTCCGCGACAGCATATTTTTATCTTTTAAGGATAACGTGTAGTGATCATATTTCTGTCTAAAAATAGTAATTTCAATATATTTTTTATTGTGAGTCATATTTTTCCATAATGGTATTAATCCTTATCCTTTAAAATACTTTATTAATTTTCTACGTTAAACGAAGATAAAATTTGCTTTTTACACTATTTCGAAATTGCGAATAGTTTTAGAGAAAAACGCATTTAATTGTTGACACATCCCGCCGTTGACACATCAGCTGTATGTTACTCAAGTTTTACTTATCCCTTACTCTCAGCATATAAATAAGTATATTAGTTACGTTGGCCATTTAATGTAGATCAAAACTGTCGTTTACTGTTTTTTCATTTTAATAAGTACTTTAGAAGTTGTTACAATATCAAAACATCCTTGCTGCGAAACGCGCCCCGCGACGTTTTGCTTATACAAGCGCGTCATGAGCAGTCATCGGTGGTTCAGTGGTAGAATGCTCGCCTGCCACGCGGGCCCGGGTTCGATTCCCGGCTAATGCATTCTATTTAATTTTCCTCACAGGCAGCCACGTAGTGCTTGCTTTTCATCAGGGACAGAATACCCTCATCAGCATTAACCACAAGCTCGAAAAAAAAAACCCGCCCGCTTTAGAGGCATAGCAACGAAGATTTAGATGCGTTTGCACGTATTGGATAATTTTAGTTGAATGTATTATTTCGGCGCTATATATTTGGTTTCATATTTTTTGTAGTAGTTATTAGTAGGTAGGCTTTTGTTTATAATTTCTTCCGTTTAAAAATAGTCATTTAACTATCTAAAAATAGTCATTTAAATATATTTTAATAAGTACTTGAAAAGATTGGTAGCACAGATTTAAAATTACGGTACCTACTAAAAAATCCTTGATGTCTAAAACAATTGGAAAATCCTTATTGAAACTACGAAAATGCGGGTTGCATTAGAGCTTAATTAATTTTCACATTATCTTAAGTGCTTTGCACACATACGTTATATGAATAATTCAGTAGTAAAAGCGGGCGAAGCCGCAAGGGGGTCGCTAGTACACTTATAATTCTGTTCTTAGTACAATTCCTTCCTTAGAATAGTAGAAGTAGAAGTAGTTTTTACTTCCTGTTTCGTTCGTGTGCTATCCAACTAAGAGGTTTTTTTTTTTTCAAAGATAAGATTAATGCTGTAGTCATCAAAGCACCTTCGATTATTTTTTGATTGATGAAACTTAACTGATAGTTTTATAATAAATTATATTTCTAATAGATAAGGGTACAATATAATACCTCTATGAGGCGAGCGGCACATGACTAGCCTAACAATCTGTACGTGCTAATTTAAAATAAAGAAAAATACAATTATTGTGTCAATACAGCCCTGTGGGCTATGGGCTTTTCCATAGGACACCTGTTCTTCACATGTTCTTTCACATTTTTTGCATTCATTTCTGTCCTGTTGAAGTTTTTGGACATTGTATCAATGCTTCTTAACATCTAAGGGTCACTTTACATTTTAAGTGACTGATTTAATTTTTTTGAATTCAAACCAGAAGTTCGTTAAAATAGCGCTTTCAAACAAGTAAATTTTCAGCAATATAATGATTATGAATTACAAAAACTTTACGAAAAATCAGACTTATTAAAAAAACATTTGTATTGCAACAAGCAACTGCATTGTATCGTATAACAACTAAAGCACTCATTATACATGGAAACATGAAATAAGAAACGGTGAAAGTTGTCAATTTCCTCGGTCTCTATATAAGCACTCACAATTTTCATGACGTTATTTCAGATGTCCCAACGAACGACCGAGGTAAGACTGGATACATGCCAACCATTACTGATTGACCAGGAAATGCTTCCAATTTTCACCCAAATTATTATTATTATTAATAATAAATAATTAATTTGGCCTTGGTTTTCTTTTTTAAATTTTTTAACTATAAAATTTTTTTCTTTATTTTAATGATATATTTTGCTCGCTCCACCATATCTCATGAACCATATTTCTATCCTGTATGAATACTTTGTTTATATTATCATTTTTTTTAATAATTATATGTTTATATTGTTGTTTTTGTGTATAAACAAAGTATTTTATAAATTATATAAGTTAATATTTATTTATTTATTCCCTTTTTTATTATGGTAAAATTTCAATAGATAAAAAAAAATGTTTTATTATAAAAAATCTATTGAATTTTTACTAAACAGGTACGTACCGTATTGAATATGGATGTTGATGTTGTCAAGTGCATAATGTATTTCATATTATTTGTAAAACACAGGTAATGGGTAAACTTATTATATTTTTAGTTTAAATCCTCAAAATAAAATAGTTTTGTAGGTATTTAAATAAAAAACTTGAAGGCATGCTCCCCGATTAATTCCCTGAAACTTGCCCTGTAAAATTGTACCCGTAATATAGAACCAAGCATTGATTTTCATTTTAGTCTCTGTAAACATTGTTCGTTTAAATAATTTACTTGCACAATCGTCGATTGACTTAAAAGATAAAATATTTATACTAAAGTCTTTTTTTTTCTAAAAGTTCAACATAATAAAGAAAATAGTTTCAGTAGTTATCAAATTTAACAACCAATAAATAAAAAAAAATTATTAATTTATAATAAAAAATCACTTTTTAAAGAAAAAAATATTAATTTTTAACATAATTATGTAAAATATTCTTACTAGATTTTTTTCTCTCAGGTGAAGATTCAGATTCGGCAGGTAGAGGACGTGGTGCTGGAGCCCTACCAGCAAGTAAGGAAACCAAGCGAAAACCCTTCTTCAAGAAACAAGAAGCCTGTACTCCTTACGATGTGGTTCCTTCTATGCGCCCTGTAGTCCTCGTCGGCCCTTCACTCAAAGGCTATGAAGTCACTGATATGATGCAAAAAGCATTATTCGACTTCCTGAAGCGACGGTTCGAAGGAAGGTTAGATATTTGTTTCGTCCTTTAAAAATGGCCTTGTTCTGATTTTGTTTTTATATTTATTGTGTCATAACATTTATCTTAAAGTTTAGATCTAGGATCTAAAAGTCGTGCCTAGCTATCGACGGAATACCGCCGTGTGCTAAGCTTAATGCAATTTCAGGATAATAATAACCCGTGTGATGGCTGACATATCTATCGCCAAGCGGACGTTACTCAACAACGCTTCGAAACGAGCTATTGTGGAGCGGTCCAACTCGCGATCCACTTGCCTGGTGGAAGTTCAGGTACAGATAACCAATTGACTCCTCTCATAAATCTCCTTTTTCCAGGATCATCATCACCAGGGTGACGGCGGACATATCTCTGGCGAAACGCTCCTTGCTCAATAATCCGCCAAAGAAACCAATTATGGACAGAACTAATTCAAGAACTAATTGCTTGGTTGAAGTTCAGGTTCGGTTCGTTCAGGTCTTCATGATGATTGAACTAATGTGGGCTCATTCATTTAGTTGTTAATTTGTGTTTTTTATATAAGCTTTGTATATTGTTCCTGATGTTGAATTGAATGGCCATTATGGGATAAACGCATGCAGTTATTGAATCACTCGACTAACCATATACCAGTGCATGGCCTGATAACCCTGTTATCATTAAAATGTTGCCCCCATTTGACTCTTTATATTTTCTGTTAGACGGAGATCGAGAGGATATTTGATTTGGCGAGGACTTTACAGTTGGTTGTTTTGGACTGTGATACCATCAACCACCCATCGCAGCTTGCTAAAACTTCATTAGCTCCTACCATCGTGTATTTGAAAATATCTAGTCCAAAGGTAAATTTCTTATCGAATTAAGTGTATAATAAGATATTTGAATCTGAGGTTTTAAATTGGCTTAAGTTGTTTGATTTAAATATTTTTTAATGAAAATTTATCTATCTTACCAAACTCTTCCGTGTAATATTAATTTTGATTTAATTATTTAAGGTACTGCAACGGCTAATAAAGTCACGCGGTAAAGGTCAGAGCAAGAACCTGTCAGTGCAAATGGTGGCTGCTGAGAAGTTGGCACAGTGTCCTCCTGAAATGTTCGATTTGATTCTTGATGAAAACCAATTGGAAGAAGCCTGTGAAAGAATTGCAGAATTTTTAGAGGTAAATATCAGAAGGAAGAAATGATAATAATTCATTTCCTCGAGTTCAGGTCAGACACATCCGTAGCGCTTACAATACGTACTTATAATAAATATAATCTCTCTTGATAACTCTTCTTCCAGGGATATTGGGCGGCGACCCATCCACCCCCCGCGCCATCAAGTACACGACCTCATGCCACTCTCCCACACTCACACTCCCAGCAGCAACACGCCCAACCTGGTGAGTATTACGTGAATTCGCATATAAAATAATTTGTAGGGCTGACAATATGTCAATATTTTTTTATTTGTTGACGATTAGTCCTTGTTATTCGAAATTCGATAATCGTAAAATTCGTAAATTTTAAAAATATAATTTAAAAAATTAAAAGGATGAGCCCTTATCGTCTCATGATTTTTTTTTTTTTCTTTATTGTAATATATTATTATGAGGTTTATATTAAAGTAGTTTTTTGTATAATAATTTTCTTGTATATAGTTTTATAATGTTTTTTTTTAAAGAAAATATGTTATATATTAACTTGTCTAACATATTACAACAGTTAGTAAAGTAAGTTATTGATGTTTCAACATATTTTACAAAATATCGTTAGAAACTATTAGAAGCTATAAATTTGCCCAATCTATGATTTTTTTGTGTAGAAATAGAATTAAATAAAAAAATAGAATATTATTATAGACTTCTATTATAATTAGGTTACACGAGCCGAAGGCTGACTGAGTTCGTCTCAGGTATATATAAATATATAGATGTCGTGCTGTATATCTATAACTGTAGTTGTATTCTTCTCTTCAAATAAATAGTTGTATTTAAAATAAATGATAATAATATATAATCTAAAATCCATAATTAACACTAGATACTGATAAAGTAACAAAACAACCAAGTTCTTTAATTGACTTACTTAGGAATGTTTGCCAAAAACAAAAAATAGAAGGTTTTAAGCCGTTATCCTTGTTTTCATATTCATCTATATCGTGGAAAGAACATAAAAGGACATAAGTCCTTAGAGATAGTTATAAAACTGTTTCTATATGTTCATTTGTAGACAGCATGAACAAAACAAAAAATAATTTGTTATTAAGTTTAATTCATTTGGCAAGAAAAAATAGAACGTGTTATTATTTAATACTAACTTTTTTTTTAGCTTTCTTAAAGTATTGAAATATTATTTTATTCTTTTGACGTTAATATTTTGTTATGGATTTTAGACTTAAATAAAAGTCATAATGTTCGGGTTAAATTTTATAATTATTATTATATAATACCTTTTATCCTTAAATAAGCAAAACTTTTGACACATTTTCATTTGCTTAATTCTTATCCTAATCTTCCTGTTTCTAATACTTAACTATTTTATTCATTTTTTAGTTAACATTACCTTTAATAACTGAAATTCAATTCTTATTTTACCTTCATATTAATTATTCGTCAACTATACAATCTAACCTGTCATTTCTCCCATTGAACCCCCTGCACACTCGGGAGGGCACCGTGAGAGGTCCGACTCGTATAGCTACGAGAGAGGGAGAGGTAAATAACGCTTATATAGAAAACAAGCACGATAAACGCCTTAATCTATATTTTATTTAGTTTTTCATAATAGAGCTATAGGCTATGATAGTACTTGTAAATATTTAGAGTGTTATACTTCATTTGCCTCATCGTAATATAACTGCTGTTGTAATTTTTGTCATGGTAGCTTATGGAGTAGAGGGTAATATGGGTTACCTTATGAATATTAGGGTGGATCAAAAAAAAACTTTTTTTCTAGTTATAGTGAAAATATTTGTCTGGACACCGAAAAAATATGTCTGTTAAAAGGGCAGCTCTTAATATTTACATTAATATTTTATGCTTATATAGGTAAATTGAAAGACATTTTCGTGAATTAAATTTGTAACAGTATCATCTATAAAATTTTATACCATCTATTTTAACATTAGTCCATATTAAATTATATATTAATTACAATTACATAACATAGACAATGCTCATACTTCCTTATGTTAATGTAGATTTGTTTTAAAGTTTAGATATATGTTGTAGAGTCAATGTTTGTTTCGTTCATTTGCTTATTTTTGTTTTGCAATAATTTATATTGACATACAATATACTCAACTACTAGTGGCATAGTGTTTGGTTTTTAGAGGAAGAGTTCTGAATAGAAATTCTTTATCCTAATCATAATATAATCAAAACAAAATAAATATTAAATAATATTGACACGTTTAGTTCTCTATCTCTATTACCTGTCATTTGTACAAATGTAATACTCACTTAGAGCTTTTTATTGTATCCCTCATCATCCCTCACAATCACATCTGTTCATTTCAGTACAAGCCTCTGGACAAGCACATTAGCCTGAGAAGACCATATTCCAGTTCCATTTAAGCAGTCGACGAAAAACAGGTTGCGATTTTATAGGCTCCTTATTGTGAGCTTCTAACCAGGGTGCCGCTTAACTAACATCTCGACGTCGCATTTCAATCATTGTTGTATTTATGTGGTTGGATGTTTTCTGGGTCTTCTTATTGTTAGAAATATAACTTTACAACCGCCATTAGATTATGGAGTAAAAACGAAAACACAATTTAACACAAATGACTTCAAAGCTAAAAGAATCCTCAAAAGAATTATATTTCATGCAATACTAAAGATTCCAGTGAAAATGGCCTAGGTCGGCTTGGCAGGCTTCAATAGGTTTGCTTATCCGCAGTACCGCCGCCTACACCTGATTCCGAGGTGATTCCGTGTCCAGGAAGAGTAAGGGCTTCCGCCAAAGTCCCTCCGTCTGGTACCGACCAGGCCTCGTAAGTGCGAGCCGTGTGACCTAACCACCCGTGTGATCTACTAACACATTCTCAAAATGCTATGCTATATGTTTCTCAATTATATTAATAAAAGTGCTCATAAAATTATTTTTACAACATTTTAAGAAACGTATAGAATTGATTTTGCTCTTCGAATTTTAAAACTATACCAGGTAACTGTCTTACATACACATATTACCCTATTTTAAATATGATTGTAGGTAGAGCACGTGCGCGACCAGAAAGGCTGGAAGAAGAAGATTACTACCCACGAGAGTACCAGCGCTACCCGCGTGACTACCCACGCGACTACGAGGGCTACGCGCATGAGTACGCACACGATGGGTACGAGCGAGAGGCGTACGGGCATGACTACACGCGTGACTACGGCCGGGAGTACTCGCGCGAGCAATACCCGCGTGATGAGCGGCGTCAACGCGACCGTGATGCCTCCGATGAGTACGGCTCCTCACGACGCGCGCTCAACGCCGTCTAACACGCGCGACTTTACCTTCCTGCATTGTATCCCTACCCTGTCTCTTAACCGCCTTCCAAAAGTCCCCCTATACTGTTCAAGCTAATTAATAATTATTTTCTTGTATCAAAGAAAATATGGAATTGATAGAAGAAAAAATGTGTAAGCTTGATTGTGTAATATTGATGTCTCTTTAATAGTTTGCCCAAATTTTGGCACCCCGCACTGCTGTGTCACAAAAATCGTGCTCGCTTGAAGGCGGTTGGTTTTGTCTTATATTTAACTATACATTCTTCTATATTGCCAGTGAAACTAGTGAGAGGTCGCGTCCGAGTATTTTAGGGCCGACCACATTAGTGAATTTTATAGTAACTGGCCTCAAATTATTATATACATACATATATGTAATATAATATAATATATATTGTATATCAATGTGTACTTTAATCGATATCAAGCGAATATCGATTTAAGTGCGTATTTTTGATTGCACTTTTGACTTTTAGCGCTTAAGTATAAAGTTGGGTACTTCCGGTAGGATACAGAGCGGAAGGCACTTTGTGCTTTAACCGGATGTCGTTAAAAATGCTGACATTTTAAATGAAACTGGTTAACCGTATTAATCGTGTATATATTATATTTAGTATTTATCGTGGGCCGTGCCGTATCTGTCGTAAAAGCGATAGATGTGGGTTCGATCCCCTCAAAAATTGAGCATTGCGTTGCGTTGAAATATAAACGATTAATAAAGAATTTCATTTAAAATGTCTAAAAAATTGTGAAAATCAAAGATCTTATTGCTGAGCTTTAGTGGCACGCTTTTGCGAGTGGTTTGTGAACCTGAGCTTTTGTTTCCAAAACCGTATTCCTGAATATATGGGTCATATAGAAATAAATACACAAAAATAGTTAAAAACTAAATGTTAAAAACTAAATGTTAAAAACTAAATGTTTTTGTTTAAGTGAGTGTGTTTTATTTTTCAATAGTTAAATACTACATGTGTTATAATATGTGTGTGTGTGTTTTTTCTGACTTCATGCTGTATCTTGCGGTATACATGTAAAATGTAACACCTAACATGTGCGCATACCAAAGTAGACAGGGGTAACCCGGGAGACTAGTGTTAAAAACCTTCGTCCTCATTAAAGACACTTGCGTTATCCACATTCCGCCGAATTCTGGAGATATTGTGAATTGAGTGGCGGAACTAAATGCCGCGCTTTGCCTGGTTACCAGAAATAATGGCGAAGAAATAAAAATATTAAATATTTAATTTCTGTTCTTTCACAACTGACTTCAATATATTATAAGAGAAGGTTTGTTAATAACACTATCCAAAAACATTAGTTCTAAATCCACAGAAATCAGAGGATCGTAGGTTCAATCCTCACTCGCGGAGAGGAATATTTTCGTTTTCTCGCATCGTTATGGAAACCAAGTGCGGCGTCAACGCCATTGTCTCCAGAATTATGGTTCTAGAACGACAAAAACGTTTTGTTTCATTTTCCTAATACTATTTTCAATGGAGACAGCGTTATTGGCTTCTATATTATTTATATCACAACGAACTTGACCCATATGGATGTATTCTCTAGCACCATTTTAGAATTTCACATTTTAAGCTCTTTTTATTTCTAACGGTATATAACGGAATATCTTTGATGTGAATAAAGTTTTCTTCTCTAATAAATATGTAATAGATTTTTTTTTCTATTTATATGTACAGAGACAATATAATTTTGGGCGTAATATGAAAATGAAATGACAGTTAAAAGCGCGGGAAACAGTAAATCAAAATTATTAATTCGTTTTAGTGTTGTAAAACGAATAATAAAACTCTACACATCTAAATAGAAAAAATGATCCAAAATAAAACAATATAATGAATTGTCTCAGCTTTTTACAATTTATTTAATATTTAAAGCTATCTTATATTTTAAATATGAAAATTTGCTTAGAATTTATGAATGTAAGAGAACCTTCTGGAAAGGCGAATTAAGAATGATTGTTGATGGCCACTGGACGTAAGCTCGCTGTAATGTAAAAAATTTATAATTTAGTGCCGTTAGATATTATATTATACGTTTATCATTTTTTTTAACGTACATAACTCTTGTAATTATAATGCATCGTCTGTATTTCATTGTTGCAATCATTTGTAAATAAAATACTTTATATCGATTTTGGATGTTTTATTTGTTAACTTCAATACTATAGAAGAAGAGAAAACAGGACTACTTTCATTTCAAACTTCACTAAGGTGTTTTGATTTATACGTGCCATCTATACCTAAATTCGAAAGTAACTCTGTCTGTCTGTCTGTCTTTTACGCAATCAGGGCCAAACCTCTAATTGGAATCAAACCTACAACTGCCTCAACGTAATAATAATTTTATTAATAAAAAAATAAAACCAACAAACATAGAATAAAACATATTTATTTATTACAGGCGATATATCGAGCGATGGCCGCAAATAAATTAAACATCACATTACATAACAGATAAATACTCTACCATATGCCTCTTTGGTGTCTAAGCTAATTATCTATTTACAAGCGGTTTTCAAAATTTACAAGCGATTTTCGCTTAAAATACTGTATAAATACTGTGCACTGTTTTTGATTGATTTTTTTTTATCTGTTGAAGACTAGAGAAACCTTTTTTTTTATTGTATTTTTTTTAATATTAGGATCAAGATGAAGCACAGATTTTTTAACATTAATCTCTCTTAATTTAACTATTTATTCTTTCACAGTATGTGGTGATCATAAAACATGATATATTTTTTGCAGGGATATATATATATAACGTTTTTAGGGTATTTATTAAAAAAATTTTTCAACGGTATCGCTTATACTTACAAAATCTTTTCTAAATATTATGATCACCACAGACGCGTAAAACAAAAATATACGAATTGTAGCTTAACATTTAAAGAATACAAATGTCATATTTAATACAACAAATATATGAAGAAGAAACAATATTATTTCATTTAGTAAAAAGATTTAAATTAAAAACCTCATCAAAATCGGTATAACTAAAATCAATACATATAGACAGATCTATATATTATTTTACTATGACCTTACTACACCGCACTAGTTTAAACCTCTTTGGTTTCGCAGCACCCTGTCCGACCGTATATACACTTTACACATATTTACATACTGCAGTCCAATCAAATCGCAGGAACTACTGGTTCCAAATGAATACATTCTTTTTGTGTTGGATAGTCCAGTGAACGAGGAAGGCTATACGCTTATATTCCATGACGTTAATAGTTTCCCGTACTTAAGATATATATTTCTTAATTATCAGGTTTCTAAAAAGGCAGGCGAAGCCGCTGATAGAAGCTTGCTATATATATAGATAATCATTTTTAGTTTCCCTATAATTTATACTGGGGAATTTGTAAACTGGACTGTATTTCTTGTCATCCGCTTCTAGGGACAGAGCAGACAGTGCTCGAGATGGCTCTGTATCCGTATCCTCGAGTTGGGGGAGGGGTAGAGATCGTGGGGGTAGAGGAGGTGCGCGGGGGTTCCGTCGCACCCGGAAGTGGCAGTCGCTGTCTTGAGGCCACGCACGCTGAACCATCAAGGGGAGGTCGTCTGGATGTAACTTCCGTTCGTATTCTTGAGATGGACACACCTGCAATATAAGTTATTAAATATTATAACAATCAATTATGAATAGATTTTTGGTGCTGTATTGAAATTTAAGAGATATTTCTTATCATAAATAAGATTCAGAAAGAAATAGATAATAATTACCAAAAGTATAAGCGGTTTGTGAAATATTGCTGGAGAAGCAATTAAAATATATTTATTACAAGAGGAAACCTGGGAGCCAAGCGTGTACTCCCGTTCTCCACTTTCCGCTGAATTCTGGATGCATTGTGTGTTTCGTGGCACAAGACAAGGTCGCTCTTTGCCAAACCAGAGCGAAAAAAATAGAATATTAAATAATAATTAATATTTAATTTCCTTAAATGGAAATCGAACACAACCTGTCGTGCTTACAGTCGCACGCTTGTGCCCCTACGCCACGACTGCCCTCATAAATACTAGATACTAGTATGTAAAATTACCTCATATAACGAGAATCTCTCCACGCCCTCCGTAGAATCATAGCAGTGCAGTAGAATAGCCAGCAACTCATCAGCAGTCGTACGCTCGCTGGTCAACAAGCATTTATATTTGGATGAAGACATGAGCGCCGAGTCGTATATTTTTATAAGACCGCCTGGACGCATTTGTAAGGAAAATCTGGAAAGATATAAAGAATTTATTAGTAACAGCAATGATAACAATATGGATGAAAACCACTGTGGTGCAGTACTAGAAATATTTTACAGCACACGCAAACTGCAAACGCAACGGATGTGGGTTCGATTCCCACCCGATGGAATGAATAACTTCCATTTCAACTTTTTGGTAAAAAAAAATAAAGCGCGGCGTTGAGTCCCTTCACTCAATACGCAACATCTTGAATATCGGGCTTCATAAAGCGAACAGAGTGTTTCCACACTATTGTTCTTCAGCCCACCCTGGTTTATGCGGGCTACAGAGTAAAATTGTTTAAATTTTATTTTGATTCAATAAATTAAATAGATTGTAACGATCCACTTGAGTTATATTGAAATTTATTATGTTTTGTGTGCTGTTGTGGCTCGTAAATTCGTAATATAAGTCTACAGCGCCCTTTTAAAAGTCTTTTTAACAGTCCTAGCTTTACGCATTATAGCGTAAAGAAGGAATCTAGTCTAGTAAGACAAAACGATTTGTTTTTCCAGACTTTATATTAGTACTGGTCATCGCCTGCAAATTTGACTGGTCTTTAAAAAGTAAAACTTAAAATCTCATTTATTTCTATTCTGGTAAAAAAATCGAGATCCTCTCAATACCCATACTCTCCCCGAGCATGTAGGTAACAACAATCTTCTAACTCCAATTACATAAAGGAATAGTTTTATATATAAGAATAAATAAATATTTATATACAGCTACAGATTTATTAAAAACATTAAACATGAAATTATGGGTCACAAAGGAATCACAAATATTTACTTATACTTTTTTCTACTAGACACCAGACATTCAAATACGGAGATACTAAAATGATCATTTAATATGTTTGTTGTCATATTAAATGCAAAAATGCTAACTCTGTACGCAGGAAGCTCAACAGTCGTAAAAAGACCTGTTCACCTTGCAATATCGTAAGATAATATAACAAAAACTTTATCATCGTTTTAAAAATAAAATTATATTTTTTTTTACATTCATACATTTGACTGTGTAGGTTGCGGGTTCGATTCCCGAAACTGAATTACGAATACCCATTTTTTTCGAAATTACATACAGTCCAAATTTGAAAGATATATGATAATCACGAGATCTTGGGTATCGTCATAAATAAACATAGACTTGACATCAGAAAAAGTCCCTATTTTTACCCAATTTACATGACAATGCTTAACGACAGAACTCAAGTGCTCAAATATTAATCATTCCCCCTTCTGGGAATCGAACCTGCAACCACGTTTTACTGTTCACACGTGCCACTACGCCACAACGGGAAAAAAACTTGTAAAAATTTAGACCACCGGCCATCGTCGCTGTGTAAGCGTCTCCCCTTCCGGCGTCTATTCCGGTGAGTTTAAACTTAGCTAGCTAGTGGGTAATAAAAAACTGTAAAAACTCGGCCCTTTATTGACCAAATGTATCGAGTTTCTGACATTTGTGTATTGTTTGTTTACTGACTGAAGTGGAACGATATTTTTTTTTTATTATGTACTTATCTAAATATATCTAGTCATATTTTTAAAATCATCACAAATATTAAAATGTAGGGCTATCGTGGCGTAGTGGTTAGCGTCTGTCCGTGTACAGTGATTGTGGGTTCGATTCCCACTTGGGTGACAGAATTTCCCTTACTTCAAGTATATGCGGGATACAGTTAAGGTAAGGAAACGAAAATATTAAATATTTCATTTCCTTGAGTGAGAATTGGACCCAGGACCACTACGGCCTCGTACCACAGGGAAAGAATTTCTGGCGCAGGAAAATCGAAATAATTTAAACATATCTATTCTTCCGAGTAGGTTCGAACTCACAACCACCCTTACAGTGAGGCACTGTTTTACAAAAATAACAACGAATATAAAAAAAAAACCACAACGTTATTTAATAATATTTTTTTTAACTGTAAATTACATAGCAATCACTATAAACTATCAATTTAGTTACGTACTTTTAACAATTATACTCTTGTCCCAATTTAATATTAGTCATTTAAGGATTTAAGCCTTGACGTTTGCACGCTATTGAATACATTAAAAAATAATAAATTATTACTTTATTATTTTTAATTTCTGAGGCCGTCGTGCCTAAACAGCATCTGACTGTAAGCGCGACGGTTGTGTGGTCTATCTTCACTTAGTACTAATATTTCATATATTTTACATATGAACAATAGTATGCCTTTGCTTATATCTTGCTAAAAATATAGTTTTCTTTTATAAAGACAAATTTAAATCTGCTAATATCGCAACCTATTGGAAATCTAATAACTAAGCCATAGTAGTGTCATTAAATATAATAATATATTATTTCATTAAATTTCTCTAAGTATTCCCATCGACTTAATGATTTATATATTACGTTATTAAAATAAAATTACAAGATGTCCATTCATACAATCATAGTTAGAACCTCGCAAATAGTTAGGTATGTACATCAATGTATTTAATGCTAGTTAAAATGTAATTGATGTCTTTGAGTACGGTATCTGATTTATATATTTATAGGTCTCTTCCATAGATTGTTTTATTAATAACTAAAAAACTAGCTTCACCCTTTTTATCGTATAGGAATGAGGCAAGAGAAAACCTAATGGTAGGACATTCCGCTTGTCACTTTTCAAGACATTGCGTCTTTATTGAATTATAAAAATTCTATTTTGCCGAGCGAAGAACGACTTCAATCCGAAATTTAATATTAGTTAAAATCTAATTGATGTCTTTGAGTAGGGCTTCTATTTTGATTATAAAGTTTTTTTTAAAATAATAACTACACCTAAACTAAACATGGTAGTCAATTAATTTTAAATCCATAGAAAAAATCTAAATAAAGTCGTATCCTGTAAGGTGATTAATAGTCGCGTCCTTTGGTTAGATAAAAATATATTATCGAAAACACTGTGTGACACGTTGTTAGTGGAACAAAGAAAAATAAAAACAGATTCACGCTTTGTCCCGCATAAAAAAGAGTGGGCAGAGTGAACTTAGTGTTAAAACACTCCTTTCTCACTGCTCACCTAGTTTCATATGGACGCCATGCTAATGGTTTAATTGAAAGAGTTATTTTCATAAACCGTTCTAGTAGATATAGTGCATATGCCTTCTCGGGACGAATAACTAAAATAAAAAAACAATAATTCCATAGAGAAATCGAATCCACAACAATCACGTGCAATTAGACACTGTTCCACTGTGCCACATACTTTCCTTACTTAGCTAAGCCATCTGGGGTCAGAGTTATCTCAGGCACTTGTGTGTCATGTCATCACGTGTCATAAAAACCATATTGTTATTACCTGACGGCATTAATAAGCTAGTTAACTTTGAAGAGTACACTTACTTTGAATATCCCTTCGGATGACACGCCTGTAACGCTGCCGGCCTGGCATCGTCGTCCAGAACCAAAGTGGTCCTAAGTCCAGCTGCCCTGACCCTAACTTCCATACTCAAGTAAAATAGTCTAGGGTCACGGTGCCGCATCCTGAATTTTCCTAGGAGTGTAGCGACTACTTCCTTAGCCCTGGTACCCCATGTGACTGACAGGGTCTTGTATTCGATGTCCGGCCGGAGACATCTTGCGTATACTTTTATCGTTGTCTGGAAGGTAAAATAATTTTTAGGTTAAAAAAAAATGGCATATGGCAGAAAAATTGGATGTTACCAGAGTGAGGATATAAAAATATCTAATTACCTGATTAGGATTCGAATCCACAATCGTATACAGATAGACGCCGTGGCGCTGACCCGCAACGACCTCTATAACTAAGCTCAGTGCTCAAAAAATGTAAGGCTTACATACTCACTGAAGAATTATTTGAATAATTCAATTCATTACATATATGAAACAATAGAATATACTATATAGGTAAAAATAGAAGAAGCACAAGGTATTTGAGAAAACAAAAACAAAGATGATTTTTAATTTTGTTTAATTCTTAATATTTTTTCAGTTCTGGCTTCATCATCAGACCAGGTCTATGATAAAGAAATATTATATTGTCACCCAAACCACGTATTACTGCTAATTTTCATTATGATGCGATTATTACATGTCAAAATGTGGGTGATAATATCCAGTTTTATTTTATTACATAGTCCACCAATATGTTATAAAATATTGTATGAAAAATGCAAGAAATCTGCAGTAATACAATTATAAACCAACATCTGTGTAATGTAGGAGGAATGTGGGTAAATAATAATTATATAATTAGATTCGAGCCCTTTAGCATAACCCCCACAGGAAATTAGTAATCGATTTGAAGTATGCAAGCAAGAGAGTACGTATAAAAAGTATGTATGTTTAAACTAAAGGACCGATTAGTACATAGTGTCTCGAAAATTACGATTATTAGGAAAGTGAGTAATAAGAGTGTTTCAACACTTAATTTTTTGCTTCACACCCTGCTATGCGGGAAAAAGCGTGAAGCTGATTGCAAGAAAAATAAAACATTTTCTATTCTAACTTCAAATCCTACAAACTTGTCCGTACAGTGAACACTGCATAAGCCAACCAGCAAGGCTATCCGTAATCTATACTAATATTATAAAGTTACAGTTTGTTTGGCTGAACGGGCTTAAGTCAAGAATAAAACAATAATACGCTAATTAAAGGCTAAATTAAAAAATATATTTTTGTGTTACTTTAAAAGCATCTTTATATATATATATATATATATATATATTACATAGGCTTTTTACCTAGGAGGCTATGGCTTATATTTTACCATATAAATCGTCTCTATGCAACCCACTGTACTTCTTGTCAAAATTACCTCAAGCTCTCGGAGTGTTTCAAACAGAACTCTTAGTTATTTTCATTTACCTAACTACGCGAGCAAAACCCAAGTAAAAGCTTGTCTAGAATATAGCCGTCTAAACAGCATAATACTGTGTATATATGTACGTCATTGTACGCCCGCGCCATTGTGATTTGCACAGCGAGGTCCATTGTTTACTTTGAGAAATTCAAAAACTATTCTTAAGTATAGCCTTCACTGAAAACTTGAATTGAAAAGGTTGACTCGACGGTCAGCTAATTGAAGAGGTAAATTGAATTTTTAACGTGTAACTTTTAGATTATTTTTTTGTAGCGTTGAGTGCTTTCTCTATCTTTCGTTGAGTGATATAACATAGTGACGCTGTGCTTTATTTTATGAGCAGAGAGAGTTTGGAAATGGAAAAAAGAAGAGAAGAAACCAAACCTACTACCGTAACGTTTAAAATTAGACGCTATGCCTGCATCCTGTGCCTACTGATTATGTTTGTAGGAATAATGAGATTCTAAAAAGTAAGAAAATTTTAAAAACGATTTGGGAATTTCAAAAATATATACCTATGAGTTTCAGTAGGATTGTTAAAAAACAATAAGTCCACATACAAATCTAAAAAAGTTATTTAGTTTTAAACTGAAGCTTTAATAAAAGAATGCTAAAACTTGCAATTGTGGTTTCCCCTATACAGCGACAGGATTTACCGCAAATCCTGAGGATATGCCAAGTTATATACACAGGTACACTAACTTTAAAAATAACATTATTATTATTTCATGTTAATATGTTCAATAAAATAGTTACATAAAGCTAACTCGAGATATTCTCAGCCACACTAGCACTTATTTAGTTAGTTAATAAGTTTAGTTAACTTTGATAATTCAATTCATATATTCATAAAGAAAAAGCAAAACTAAAACTTTTATATAACAAAAACGAAAAAACACAAAGTATAACCGCATTATAAAATCATTACTCGACATATAAGAATGCAAGGATTGCAGAAAATCAGGTTCCCACGCGTTTTGGGTCGCACAAAGCTAAAACTTCAAACTGAGACTACAATTTAATTATTAAAACACTACTAAAAATATTAAATTTACATAATAATTTATCACTTACATGTATATAGTGTGGGTGGAAAGGTATTTTTGTACGGGGAGCGGGCACCGGCGCAAGCGCAGCCATGACGCGCGGTTAGTTGGACAGCGCGTGTGTAACTGAGGAGTTTTGCGGAACTACGCCCTACGCACTGCCACGGAAACTAAGGGTTCACCTGCTCCCTACAGGAAACCCATGGATCTATGGGGTATCGATCTATATTATGTAGTTGTGGGGATTTCACACGGGAAAAATGGGGTTATGGTGGAAAATTGTATAAAAATTGGGGATTTTAGCTTTTTTTCTCCCATTTTTTATATTTCTGTAATTATACCAATCGTTTGTATATATTTTTTTTCATAATGCCTATGCATATTCTTCGTAAACATGTTTATTTTTAGGTTTGACCTCCTCATAAAATCTTAATTGATGAATAGACAAAAAAATATCTATTTTAAAATATATATTTAATAATTATTATATTATAATTATAATTATTTGTAATAAAATCCATATTATATTATAAAATAAAATCAACAAAAACATTATAATAATTATTCGATACAAGAAATCGCCGGTAAAAGTGGTCATCTCTACCGCTGTACGGCGGACATCGACTCGGTAGGAAGTGAAAAAGCGATACCGGAAAACAAGTGGAATGCAACTCTCGGATGGGAGCTTGCATGTCATTTTAGCTGGGATGAGCTTTCTTATGAATAATGCGAGTTTTTGTATTGAAAAAAAAAAAACTTTTTTTCCTTATAAGTAACCTTACTTGATCAGTTCTGTCCATATTTAATAGTCTATGTAATTATTACTACTTTTTTCCGTTTTCACGCTATAACCAGCTTAGAGCAGAGAGAGAGTATGCAGAGAGAATCTAGTGTTAAGACACTTCGTTCTCAATTTTTTAAAAATTGCATAATTGATTGATAATAAAATAATTAATTCCCTCGAGAAGAAATCGAACCTATAACTGTCGTATTCACTATTCCTGATGGCCTCGCAGTGTCATATATTTTCGTTATTTCGCAGGTAAAAGCTATTACTATACGCAATGGTATCGAGTTCAATTCTTTCGTGATGAAGATTTTTTGCATAATATAATATAAATATGTATACCCAAGTATTTTGACAATAATTAATTAGGTGACATATTGATTCGATGAATTATTGTAATTAGGGCGAATATTAACTTTATCTTTATTTACATTAAAGGTTATCTTTCGAATTGGGTTACACAGTAGGTATTTGTAAAACATTTCTCAAATAATTTCTTGCAAGTACTTATATTTCTATACACATTAAAGATATTTCAATTAGAAGTTAAAACGCGGTGTTGGGTTCCGCCACTCAATACACAAAGTCTAGAAATCATGTGGAAACTAGAAAACGTTACTTATTAGCACTAGATACCCTGCTATATGAAGATAGAGCATGAAACTGTTTATTATATTTGATATTGTTTATTAATAATAATAATATTTTTATTATTTTATATCCTAATTTAATTTAATTTAATTGAACAACATATATATACAAAATTATAGCAAATAAGAAATTTCCATAATATATTTAATTATATCAGCGACCCACTGACCATGGCCGTGACCACGTGTTTACCACGCGAAGTACTTAGATCATATAGTACAGAGTATATGTCAGAGATGGCGTCACTATACACAAACATATCAAAAGGTACTAAATATATTAATCTATTCCTCTGGATTATCCAGCGAAATTAGATATACCAGGATAGGCAGAGAAAATCCATTGCTAAGACACTCAGCTCTCCACATTCTATTTATTTTATTAGATACGTTTATTTTATGTGCGTTAAGTTGTGTAAGTTAATGCTTAGAGAAAATTATAGTTTTAAATATCGCAGTGGCTGCAATATCTGACTGACAATATCTGGCAATATCTGACTGTAAACGCAACGTTGTGGGTTCGATTCCTACTTGGGGGAATGAGTTATTTTCATTTACTCACTTGGTAAATATAACACAATGTCTCAAATTATGGGCGATCCGTAGGGAACGGTAAGTTAAAATTTAATTCCTCAGCCTTTCCTGCGGAATCCACTGTCACGCTAAACAATAAATAAAATTTTCGTTAATTTCGCAAGATTACTCAATCGTAGATATAATTCCATAACTAATATTATAAATTGCTCTGAATATTATAATTGTTACAAAAAAATTGCAATATTACAGAGCGTGTCATTTTAACAGTGAGCTTAAGCCATCTTAATTTTTGTATCAATCTAAAATTGAACCTTGTCCCCTCGTTATAAGTTCTACGAGATTTCGATTTCGAAATTCGATTAGGAAGATGTTGGTGATTACTGGGGTAATCGATTAACTGTGCTCTATTAACTAACCTAATCTAACCTTTAATTAGCTTTGATATCGATATTTTACCTTGACGTGATGAACTCTTGAGGTTTTTGAACTATTTAGTATGAAATATGAAAATTGGACGCCATGGCGCAACGAGGCTGCGCCTAACAGTAAATACTTCGGTCGTGGGTTTGATCTTATATGTTTAAATTATTATCATTTTCCCGTTTTCGTTGATAAAACATAGTGCCCAGTTTTCGCTTAATTTTCAACGTATTGTGTGTTCATTAGCGGCACTCAACGCCGTTTATAGTGTTACCATAGCGAGGCCTTTCCTTCTTCCTGGCATTAATCCCGGCTATTACCAGGGTCTGCCTTCCTACTTAACCTACTCCACTTTGCACGATCTTTTGCATCCTCGGTGGTTAGACCATTGGCTCTCATGTCCTGCATCACGACATCCAACCAGCGCTTCCTTGGGCGTCCGGGAGGTCGCGCCCCAGGAACTAGTATAGCAAGGCACTTGCGTCCGACATAGTTCTTAGGCCGGCGCGTAACGTGGCCAAACCATCTCAAGCGACGCTCTTGGAGCTTATCCGCTACGTCACGGACCCCAAGACTACCTCGAATGAATGTGTTGCGTATGCGGTCAGACCGCGTTACGCCGCACATCCACCTCAGCATCTTCATTTCCGTGACGTGAAGCTCCAGAGTGTGCCGAGATAGTGCTGGCCAGCATTCGCTGCCGTATAAAAGAACCGGTCGGACGATGCTCTTGTATATCAGCCCCCTGAGCTTGGGCGGTATTCTGCGGTCGCAGACCACACCAGTGACCTCCCGCCATTTGGCCCAGGCAGCGCTTATCCGGCCATGGACATCGTGGTCGATGCCTCCAGACTCGTGCATAACGGATCCAAGGTACCTGAACTTCTCCGACTTAACGGCTGGCTCAGGACCTATAAGGATGGTGCTCGAGTCCCGGCTCCCGCAGGCCATGTACTCTGTCTTCGACACGTTTAGTTTAAGACCGCCGTTCTCAAGCGTACCCTTCCAGAGGTTCACTTTACGCTCCAGCGTCAGTCGGTTCTCGGCAATGAGTGCTATGTCGTCGGCATACATCATCAGCCATGGAGGCTGGTCCTGGATGTGAGCCGAGACAGTATCGAGCACTACATTGAACAAGAACGGACTAAGAGCCGAGCCCTGGTGAACCCCCACTGTAATCGGGAAAATGTTACCATAGCGAGGCAATGAAAATAATTCATTCTCACGCATGGGAACAAAGCCTCCAAAACTTGGCGGAATGTGGGAAATGGAAGTATCCTAATGGGAACCGAGTGTTTTAAAGTTCTAGATGTCTAGGTTCTCATGTTTCCCTCTGCTCACCTTGCTATGTGCGGGATACAATGTTAAGCTAAAAAAAAATAAGTTATTGAAGCTATAAAATATTTAAATATAGTCACGTTAAAAACTGTTTAATTAGCGCACGCGTTTACTCTTTCCGCTTATTACACACAATTAATATAGCCTTATATAGTAATTTCCTTATCAATTAATACCGTTTAAAATTTTGTAGAGACTAGTCATGCCGCAGAGGCACAAAAAAATGAATTCCCAGTCGAGAACATGAAATATTTAATATTTTAATTTCTTCGCCCTGGTATCGAGGCAAACCGCGGCGTTAAGTTCCGTTACTAAACACACAATGTCGGCAACAGCCTCTTTTACAGACTCTGTCTCAGAAGTAAAGCAAAAGCAAATAAAGAAAATCTGTCAATCCCTTTAATGTAAACATAAAATAAATTTATAGGAAGCACATCGACTTTGCGTTTTGTGATGCCAAACGACTGTAGTATTATAATGGATCGGATACACAAATTAACCGAACTCTTTATATTAATTAACCTGTCACCTCTATTATGAAGAGAACAAGGTTCAAATTCGAGCGTATTCCATACATTTCCTAATTTCCTGGCTTGTCGTCACACCTCATTCGCTCAATTTAGGGCGTCCTGTTGTTATTTTGAATTTTTATATAAATAAACTTAATGTATAATATTATATATTATTAAATAATAATTTTGAATTTTCGTTCTCCATTTTTTGCTTATACAGAATAATAATTTGTTGCCACCATTTCCAAATTAATTTCGTGTTCATTTTATAGCAGAGTTTTTAAGTATTATATTCTTTTGATTCTTTAATTATTATTTTTTTGTATTTTTTTTCGATCAATTGAAAAATAAAATAATAGAAATTTCTGCAAATTTCAAATATTTATCAGCACTGTCTCCAAATCGAAACTATCATGGTGATGTTAAAAACATTTATTTATATAATATACACGTGTATAAAAAGCGGCGTTGAGTTACGCCGCTCAAGTAACAAAAACTCAACAGTATCTAACTTCTAAGTATAATCCTTTCCCTCAGAAGTATTCCTCAAATAGACATCTATTCTTCTTTCAAAGTCAACAAAGAATTTTACGTGTACTAAAAAAAGTTAACGAGTATTTTCCAAAAAGCTCGGCTAAAGCTGGGCGCCTGAAACAGTTGTAGCCACTTGTATGAGACTAAAATAGATCTTTGAAAAGAAATTACTTACGGTGTTGTGATAACAGTTAAAAACATTGTTCATTTATAATTAGTCTTTTCTATTTATCTGTTTTTTATGCCTATATGGTTTTTTTAGCTTCACGTCTTTCTCGGACATAGCGTTCCCTTTGGTTGGCAGAGGGAACTTGAAAACATAGTGTTATGACACTCCGGTCGTATTAAAACTCGGATATCGCGAAAATATTAAAATTTCATTTCCTCGAATGGGAATCGAACAAACAACCTGCCGCGTTTACAGTCGCACGTTTGTGCCTTTGAGCCACTACTGGTCTCATGTATATATGAATGTATTCTAAAATATATGGAGTATAAATAGGCAAAGGATTATTTTTTTATTTCTTAACAATTATTTTGCATTTATGGCCCGCCACAGTCCGACTGGCCGAGGATTGCTTGAATTTTTTTAATTCGTAAATATTATCTATCTTTCAAGTTCCGCAGATGGCAGTAACTTCAAGTTCTAGATCTTAACCCTAGTTTCTTTAAAAAAAACAAATCACAGGGTATAAAAAAGTAACATAAATGTCTACTACATTAAGTGGAAGAGTCATATTCATCATAAATCATTGAAAAAAGTAATAAAAAAAGTAAACCGAGTACAAGAGGTCTTTATAAAATTTATTTTTCAATCCTACAATAAGTACTTAGCTTTTTAAATAAATGCCTCCGTTTGAATGGAAGGAATGCAAATATGGCAAAGGGAAAAAGCATTCATCTCACCTGGTGTGGAGTATAATAGGTAAGTGTTATAGTTGACAGATGGTCATAACTGGTTCAAATACGCAAAAAATATGGTTATTTAATAGAACGTTTTTCTTTTTATGATTATTTAATAGAACATTTTTCTTTTAAGGCCATGATGGCGCAGTGGGACTTGAACGGGATTGGCCTGACTAAATAAGATGCGTGCGTTCAATTCCCACTAGGGGGAAGGTTTAAGTAATTGTAATATCGTATAATAAAATTATTTATTTATATTATTCTTAAGATTGAGTGGAAGAAGTGGGTTAAAAGAGTGAAGAAATACAAAAAAATATCTAAGTAAATACTTCTTGTACACATGTACAAATTAACATTAATTTCAGATTAACATGTATTCATGATTTAGAGTGTATTTATTATATTATAATTATTAGTGTCTTTTTTTAAATTGAAATTATTAAAATTCACGAATCAAAAAATATTGAATTAACTGTTTCCTGTAAAAAAGCTATTTAAATATAAATATTATTTTAAACCCATACTAAACCACTCCCCACCCTAATTCTATGCAACTAATGACCGCATCTCAAAACAATACAATTTATATAATAATTTAAATTGTTATAACGTGTTTACTGTTTCCGTAGAAAACATATGTCAACGTCAGAAATAACCGCACACTAAAGAGTTGGGGAAAAAAACACAAAAAGTCCCCCCAAGCCGAGCACGTGCTAGCTCCAGGTGTACAGGATGCTGTGCAAGTATTTCAGCTTGTCTTGATTGTCTATTATTATAGATCACTTAACATAGCTTCACGATATATCCCGCATATAGTAGAGTAGGTAGTAGGGAATTTAGTGTTAAGACACTCTGTTCTCCTCGCACCGCCAAATTTTCGAGACATTGTGTGGTGAGTTGCGGAAATTAACGCTGCTCTTAATTTTGTTACCAGAGCGTGGATTAAAAATTATTAGTCTCTCCGAGTAGAAATCGAACCCACAAACATCGTTTTAGTTTGACGAGTTTGATACTGTATCCCGCATATAGCAGAGTTATGCAGAGGGAATCTAGTGTACCTGGGAACACAGTGTTGAGACACTTCTGTTCCCCATTTTCTACTGATTTCTGAAGGCAGTGCGTGATGAGTGGCAGAATTTTTTAGTACTTCTGTCATATTTTTATTTTAAAAGTTCCTTCGATCTGAGTCACGTTCGTTTACAATCATAAATATTAATAGAAGTGATATTCGGTCGGCTGCCGTCGAGTGCTCCACTTGTATAATATATATAATTTATTGACTTTTAACTGGATTTAAGACGTCGATTTGTTCTTACAAAATATGTATTACAGGTTACAACATACTGGAGTTATCTAACTTCGCTTTGAAAGAAAAAAAAAAACACTTTATAGAGAAAATAGTTCTGCACTACTGGTTTTTCAATCATTCTTCTTTTATAGATTCTACTTTAGCTACTCTCTCTACTTACGGGAGTGTCAAGACACTCCACTCTTCGTTACATCAGCACCGCATACAGTTACCCAGAGCCAGAGAGAAGCCAGTGCTAAGAGAACTCGCAACACACTTTCTGTCCAATTTTTGAATTCAAGCTTGCGCTTTATCTACCAGAGACGAATGAAAAGATTAATTTTCATTTTCGGGGGTCACACCAGCGATTGGGAATAGAACCCAAAACCGTCACGTTTACTCAGACACTGTGCCTGTTTTTTACAACATAAAATACTAGTTTAGGAACTTATAGAAACAGTATAGTATAATAATAAAACGTGCCTACATTTCTGATTATATCTCAATCTATGTTTACCTTACAAATTATACTACTGTAGGTAATTGAGCGAAGAAGTGTTAAATGCATGTGCATACGTTCTTAAACTGGTAACCTAAGCCAGCCTATTCGAGACTAGCTCTTAATAAATACTGTTCGACTTCACTGCACCTAAGTATTTTTAAAGATTTAAAACTGAAAAATCACTTATATTAGCCTACTAGTCGTACATTTTTAGCTTCACCCTGTTATGCTGTACAGCAGGGATAGAGGGAACCTGAGAACCTAGTGTCAGGGCACTCCGTTCCCATTAAAACACTTTCGTTCTCCAATTTCCGTCGAATTCTGGAGGCAATGCGTGTTGAGTGGCGGAAATCAACGCTTTATCTTGTTAGTAAAGCGAGGAAATAAAAATTATAAATATTTCATTTGCTCGAGTGGGAATCGAACGTACAATCTGTCGCCTTCACAGTCACAGGTTTATGCCCTTTCACGCAATAACTACTGAATGGAATTAAATGAAATTTTATACTATTATAGATTGCTCATTAAAATAACACTTAGATATAATTGCAAGGTGCAAAATAATTGCTACAAAATGAAAATAAATAACTCCCACAAATGGGAATCGAACCCACAACCGATCGCTGCCTTCTTTGCTTATTTCACAAAATATTACCTATTATATATTGTCTAGATAAAAAACAAGGCTTAAATTACATATCTTGAAAAATAGATCTTTTCTATTTCCAGTAGTGTGGTTAGGAGGCATGAACGTGAGTGAGGACAAGGTCCCTTTGTTATTACCTTCAGTATCAACTTACCAACGCAATGGCAACCAGCTTGTGGTAGAATAATTATATATTATTAGATTATATTATGAGTTATTGTCGTTAATTTGGCTTACGTGGTCGTCTGGTCTTAAAAATTGCTATAAATGTCGACAACCGTTGTGGTGCCGCGTAACTATAAACGAGACAGTTGTAGATTCGATTCCAATCTGAGCAATGAAATATGTTTATTTCTTTGCTCTGGTAAAAAGGCAAAGCACAGCGTTGAGTACCGCCGATCAATTGATCCCTGGTTTCCCTCTGCCTAGGGATTACAGCGTGAACCAAAAAAAATATTTCTACAATTTTTCATCCATTATATTAATTAATTATCTTTGAAACAAATGAGTAAACTATCAAATTTCAAGACCATAAAATATGAATGTCATTGAAACCGGACGCCTAAATGGTATATTTAAATGTGTTGGGTAAAATTAGCATCAATCGGTTATTTCATATCTTTCCGCTGCCTTATCGGCGGATGTTTACTCGATACGACAAGTAATCTCTAACTAAGCTCTTTGTGCAATAAATTCGATGCTTTAGCATAGCTTAATAAAAAAAGACTGACTGACTGAAAACACTTATCAAAACTGCCGTCTATGAGACTGATCAAGTGCGAGTTGGACTCGTACACGAAGGGTTCCGTAAAGTGATCTAAAAATTGGCAAAAATATGACGTTTGTTGTATTGGAGCCACCATAAATATTTGTTATGTTTATTTTGTTTTCAGCAATAAAAGAAATACATCATCTCTAAAAACAGCTGTCTAACCATCAAAGTTCATAAGATACAACCTGAGGACAGACGGACGATTAGCAGAATCCTAAGTTTATAAGATTCCATTTTACCCCTTGTGTACGGGACCCTAAAAAGGATATTCTTATTTAGATTTTTGATTTTTAACTTCAGGAAATTTCTGCCCTTTCCCAGCAAAGTAACATGATTGAGTAGAGTTTAAACTCAACTTTATAATTTTAATAGCGACCCTATTGCGGCTTCGCCCGCTTTTACTACTGGATTATTCATATAATGTTTGTTTGCAAAGCACTTAAGATAATGTGAAAATTAATTAAACCCTAATGCAACCCGCATTTTCGTAGTTTCAATAAGGATTTTCCAATTGTTTTACACAGCAAGGATTTTTTAGTAGGTACCGTAATTTTAAATCTGTGCTACTAATCTTTTCAAGTACTTATTAAAATATATTTAAATTACTATTTTTAGATAGTTAAATGACATTAAATAATACATTCAACTCGAATTATCCAATACGTGCAAACGCATCTAAATCTTCGTTGCTATAAAGGCAGGCGGGTTTTTTTTTTTTTCGAGCTTGTGGTTAATGCTGAAGAGGGTATTCTGTCCCTGATGAAAAGCAAGCACTACGTGGCTGCCTGTGACGAAAATTAAATAGAATGCATCGGCCGGGAATTGAACCCGGGCTGCCCGCGTGGCAGGCGAGCATTCTACCACTGAACCACCGATGCGTGTAAGGCAGGCGGGCGCGGCGGACTCGCTTGTATAAGCATAACGTCGCGAGGCGCGTTTCGCAGCAAGGATTTTTTGATATTGTAACAACTTCTAAAGTACTTATTAAAATGAAAAACAGAAAAGACAGTTTTGATCTACATTAAATGGCCAACGTAACTAATGTACTTATTTATATGCTGAGAGTAAGGGATAAGTGAAACTTGACTCGATACAGTTGATGTGTGAACGGCGTGATGTGTCAATAATTAAATGCGTTTTTCTTTAAAACTATTCGCAATTTCGAAATAGTTTAAAAAGCAAATTTTATCTTCGTTTAACGTAGAAATTTAATAAAGTATTTTAAAGGATAAGGATTAATACCATTATGGAAAAATATCCCTCACAATAAAAAATATATTGAAATTACTATTTTTAGACAGAAATATCATATTTCTTTCACTACACGTTATTCTTAAAAGATACGAATATGCCATCGCGGACTTTTTTGTAGATCTTATTAAGAGGAACAATACTCCAGTACATTTTTTTCATGTAGTACTTACCATTAGAGCAGCGCGAAAGTGTCTCAACGGGTAGGACTTTATACACATTTATCGTATTTATGTTGATTTACATAAGAATGTACAAATAATAAACTATATATAAACCTTCCCTGAGAAATACTCGACCTAATGGTGAAAATCGCATCCAAATCCGTTGGGTGGTTTAGAAGAAGAAGAGTTAGAAAGTTCAGACAGACACAAAAAGCGACTTTGTTTTATAAGATATAGGATAGGATAGGATATTAATATTATATTTAGATAGCAATTTTAACTATTTATACTAAATAACAATATTTTTATACCAGGAAATAATTGTGTGAGTCTTTGTTTACAACAACGCTCCAGTAAGAAGGCGGAAATTGATAGCCACTTGATAACACTTTATTCGAATTAAGCACAACGGCATTCAATGTATGTAGTGTTGATTTTTTTTTATCTTCAAGCATAGAGGCGGTATATGGGCTTAAAACCTTGAAAAAAATATTAATATCCACCTTTTACTATTTTAGATATTTTTTCTAGGCTGGTTAAATCTATTTCAATTATTGATTTACGTGCACCATGCGTAAAATAGAAAATCATGTTTTTCTTTTCGTTTTCTTTTAAAAAATCGCTTCTCTCTTAGTAACCTCCTACACTCCCTAACACTATGTTGAAATTGAATCCAATTTCAAGTTTCTATATTTGTGTTAAGTGTGTATTGTCTGCCAGTCACTCAGTAACGGGAGAGATATTTTAAATTTTACATTAAAACTTGTCAAAAAATATAGTCTTTAAATTTTTAAAGATATTTTTTTTATATTAGAACACTTAGTTTTAAAAAAGGCGCGAAATGACGCCATTTTGCTAACAAATAAAGTCATGTAAGTCAAGGCGCTAACCAAAAAGGTTGCAATCTGACACTGTTTTATTTTTTTTAGAAGCCAAAGGTCGATACATCGAAGTCCGAACTAAGTGGATCAAAGATTTACAGCTTTCAGAGTTGTGTTAGAAATAAAGTAGAACACTTTATAAAGTATTTTTGTAGTTTATTGATAAAATACGGTATGGTAAGTAATTTTGTTAATAAATCCGTGTAAAAAGTTTTTACTAATACAAAAAATAAAAAAAATCGATCATCGTGAATATTCTATGAATGAAATAAATATTCCTTATTTTTTATAATCATAAAAAATATGATTATTAAATATAATTTCTAGATTATACTTTTCACTAATATAAAAATATTAATGTAGTAATGATATTAAAATAGTATTAATTTGTAAATTTAAAATATTTTATTTACATGAACAACCCTAAAATTCAAAGACGCCGCAGATCACAAAACAAAAAAGATGGTACAAACCAAATGGACAGTTCTCAGAAGGCATTCATTCATTAGCATTTGCGGACCACTCTCTTTACTTTTTGTCCTGCACTGGATTTAAACATCACATTATCTTGTCAACTGAGAAATGTTATTTATATACCAATTCATAATATCTATTTAATCCTACCTTAACTACATGCTGTACAGCTTTACGCTATATCCCAGTAGAAGGGCATGTAGAAGGATAAGCAAAGAGAACCTACTGTTAAAATACAATTCTCGAGAGAATATTTGTCGAGTGCCAGAACTCAATAGCGCATTTAGAATTTAAGAATGCCATTTATCATTTAAAAAAAAAAAAACATTTTTTTACATTTTCAGAATATAGTTCATAAATAAAATGTTACTAATATTAACTTATTTACATACAAAGGACCTAATAATAAATAACATTGTCATTTATTTTTCATCAGTTTAGAATCATCCTCCTTTAGCCAGAATAGACTGATAAAAATGTTTTTTAAGCTGTATGCTTTATCACGCATAAGAACCCTGCTATTTCTAATAGGTAGCAGCAGGGGGAACGTAGTGTTAAAACACTCCATTCTCCACTTTCTTGTTAAGTACTAAAACAAAAATAATTCAGTCCTCCTAGTGAAAATAATTCATTCTTCCGAAAAATAATTGAGTCCCAAATATCTTATACCAGCATATTGTATTCTATTGAGAAAAGGGCAAGTGTTTCGATGTTATATCTGCGTCGGCGCTGCTGTGGGCGTCGGTATTTTAATTAACCAAGATTAATCTTAATAACGATTTCCTTTTGCGTACAAAATGCCTACGTATAGTCAATAATTAAACGGCATACTATATAAATAAGGTCAATAATAATTTGGAAAATATTTGATAAATTTTAATATCTTTTTTTAATATATTTTAATATTTTTTTTAATTAATTTACTAATTTTCAGATCTGATAGAAGACAAAAAATGACGATAACTCAATAGTTACCCTTTTAGATTTAAAAGTTTACAAATTTACTATTTTTCAATAATATTTTAGTAGCAACAATTTAACAAATTTAAAATCTCCCACTCTCTTTCTCTACCATTTCTTTTTAATGTATGAAAACAACAATAATAAATAAGCAAAGTCGAATGAAATTCGTTATTACGATTTCATCGATTTTATTTACGAATACCGCGAAGGTTCTTAAGTAGGTGGTCCATGGGCGATACGTAGGTGAATTTAACGTTACGTCGGAACCTGTTAATTATTTATACCGATGTTTGTTTAGTAAATTTTACCTATTACGCAAAATAAACAAATTGCTTAATTTTAGTTTGTAAAGGTTGATAATTTAGAAATTTTATACTAGGTGGCATATGATATAACTGTATAGTAATTATATATGCACGTAAGTATGTACTTTTGCAGATTGGGAATTAATCAATTTCACGCTTATTCCCGCAAAGCGGGATGGACAGTGGTAGCTTAGCACCGATCTTGAGAAGCCGTTTTAAATAATACATTAGTAAAACGGCATCTCGACATCCATCTCAGAGTTAAGAGCGGTTAATAAATATTGGCATGGCGTAAAAGTGTTAAGCCAGTATTTAAGTCTATTATTCTATACTATATTTGCCTAAGTGTTAGGACCCTTTTCTCCGTTTTCCGGGGGAACTCACTGCATTGGAATTTTCGTGAGTTTACCTACTGATTATAAAAACTTACAACATCTTTACTTTCTTTAACTACCGGATTTAATATTTTTATTTTATTTTTATTGATTAACTCTCAATTAACAGCGAATCGTTTTCCATTCTAAATGCCAAATTACTTTATGTTTTATGTTATGGCTGCTTTCTTAGTAGAAAACGAGGTTACTGATTTGCCTTTTTGTCAACTTAGATGACCAGCGATACTTTATCGTTAAAACCAATGAGCCAATTAAGAGTTACAGTTAAATAAGTATTTTATGTATTTAAAAGTAACTTCTAAATAAGTATTTTACTTAAAACCATGGGTTTTTGTACTCAATCAACTTTCTACTCGTTATTTAAGCACTCTCATCTCGAGTTGGCTATCTAAACTTTGTTCGGGTTTCCACGGCTGAGTGGCGTTGAGGTCGGTGCGTACATTCCGACAAACCTCTCACCGTGACCATACTTGGACCAAACTTCTATATAATATTATAGTATCAAATTCTATAGCTTCTTATATACATTTTTTTCTTCATCTACGCATCGCTGTAGATTAACTATTTCTATAGAATACAAGTACATACTGCTTTAAAGATTTATATTCCAAATATTTTCGTTTCACTGACGTGGTTAGACATGTTGCGGCGTTAGACTCCGCCGCGTCCTAGCCATATCATGTCCTGCTAATATTATAATTATAAAAAATGTGAGGATGGATGTTTGTGCTACTGTCACATAAAAACTACTAAACAGATTTGGTTGCAAAGTTTACAGCAATATTGCTTAAAAACCTATTGTAAAATATGTATAAAAATTTAATAATAAAAAGCTACTATTTAAGTATTAATGTAGATAAGATATAGGTACAACGACTTATCGATTGACATTCACTTCTTTACAAAATGCATTCTGAGAATCGATTTTGTGAATTCAAGCAATAGGTATTTGCGACACGTTATTTGGTAAAACCGATTGTGAAGCCTTATGTTAAATGTGGAAATCTATAAAAAAATATTTAAAGTTAATATGAATTGTCTATAGATGAGATATTTTAAAAAGATAGAGAGAAAAGAGAGATGTTTAGTTTTCGGTGCCTTTAGTGTGAGATGCACAATACGACACAAGATAGTCAAAGAATGCTAGTGTTAAGCAAAGAAGCATGAAGTGATTACATTAAAATAAAGAATAGCATCAAAATGCAAGATTAAATTTTCTGAAGTTTGGAAATATGAGGAGAAAGTCATAAATAAGTCATATTACTTGTACCATCTTATTGGTATTTCACTTGGGGTCCTGTCGACCTCACGTTTGTCTTGGATGGCCTGTAATCTATCTGTAATAATTTCTTACTAATTGCTTAGCAGCTAAGAACTAAGTTCACAGGGGTATATTAATTTAATTGTAGCCTTCAGATATGAAAATAAATCGATTTTTTATATTTTATATTGAATTTGCTTAGACTAAATCAGGTCAACCAAAATTTCACAAGAACCTACCGTTTTAGGATTAAAATTTTTAGCGAATGAATCATTTACCATATAAGTGCGATGTCGTATTAGGTATCTACAGTAGGTACGTAACAATGCTATTTTCCTTATATAGTATTTTGCATTGGAATGAATAATATTAATATTTCTTTTTTTGGTTCCCGCTGTATCCCGCACATAGCAGGATAGGCAAAGCTTATAGCAGTGGGAATTGAATCCACAATAATATTTTTTTAATAGAGCGATTATGTAGTAAATACATAGAACTATATCACAGCAAGTTATCTTATATCTTAAGTGTACTGAAAACGATCTTTTGCAAAGTGTTAACGCGACAAAGTTGCAACTAATAGTGGGTTGTACTATTTAGAGCACCACATGTTTATTATAATGGTAGTTCATAACAGTATGTTGAAATGATTTAATGGGTTATTATTATTTTTTATCTTCACGCATAATGCCTTAGAAAATATGTAAGGAAGCCATAATGGCGCAGCGGTGCAGAGTCTGTATGTAAGCGGGACGGTTATGTATTCTATCCTTACTCGAGGGAATAAGTTATTTTCTTGTCCTCGCTCTGGTAACGAGGCAAACGCAGCGTTGAGTTCCGCTAATCAATACATATACAATGCCTCGAGAATTTGACGGAAGGTGGAGTGGTTCCTTGGTTCCTTTGGTTCCTAGGTTCCCTCTGTCTACTCTACTATGTGCAGGATACAGCGGGAACCTTTGTTATTAAATAGCTTATTACAAACGAGGTCATTTGTAGGACAGTGATAGTCTGACGCATTAAATACCGTAGTGATTGATAGTAGACTATTACATCCGGATTCTTTAAGAACTTTGCTCTGTTTTTTAAATTATAACTTTATATCCAACAAAAGTAAAAAAAAAACGGATACTTGTACTTACGGTGTTTAGGTATACTTACTAAGTATAGTAAGAACAGTCATTTCAAATTTCAGTCAGTTCAGGCAAGTCGTGACGCAGGAGCACAAGCATGTGACTGTAAAGGTGACAGGTTATGGGTTCGATTCCCACCTGTAGTTCCTGAGGTTGGTGCCTTCAACTAAACAAACTTTTTCCTCCTTTATTTCCTCGCACTGATAAGGAGGGAAAGTGTGGTGTCGAGTTCTAAAACTTGGGATTGCAATAAGAATGGAACACTAGGTTTCCAGGTTCATTATGCCTACTCTACTATTTGCGGGATACAGCGTGAAGCTAAAGAAATATATATTTAGATTCCTAAAATACCAACGGGAACGCGAATAATCAATTTATTCCTTTTGATTTTAGGTTTACCGGTAATAAAGTCCAGAAGGACAAAGTCACGAGCTACAGCTAGTTTCATTACAATACCTCAGATAGCTATCTGCCTAACATTCAAATGGTATTAACCATAATATCTCAGCAACTAGAGCAAACGTACGCCCATGACCTCGCCGTTCTAGGAAATATCCAGTCTCTAGTACATTTCACAATACTCTATGGACACTAAGAACGAAATGCATAAATAAAGATTAGTATTTAAGCTTTATTTGAAACTAGCTTTTTCCTGCGGTTTTGCTCCCGTGGTCGAATGGTAATAGCTAAGAGTTGAGATACAATGTAAGTGTGGAACTCTGACCGCAGGCACAGTGGGTTACATCGAAACGATTAACAATTAGTTCCTGAGGTTAGCGCGTTCACGCAAACAAACTCTTTAGCTTGTTTTAGACTTTTTAAATATTTTCACTTAGATAGGCCGAGCTATTTACAAATAAACGTTGAATGTTTAATGAACATAAAAAAATATTTATGTTTTACTAAATTGGGTTACTAGATTTAACAGTTTTACTATGACTGTTATAGATTATTGTGTATAATTTAACTTTTAAATTTATTTTTAAACCATCTGCCATCATCCATAACTGACTGTAACGACGATTACGGGTTTGATTTCTACTCAAGGGCAAGAATTTTTCTTCTCGCTTAGGTAACGAGATGCGGCTACCCTTTTTCTTTAGGAATACAACGTGATTTTTTTTAATTAAATTAGTTTCTCCATTTTTTTAATTAGCAATGTTTTCTTAATTTTTTCTTATATAATATTTCCTCTAATTAACATCTTAATTTTGCAGATAAAACCATATATTGTGCGGAATGACGAACGTCCGGACCTCGTGACGTTTCTCAGAACGCCGAGGTCACAGACCGACGCGTGCCACTAGCCCGCTACTTACTATTTTACGTCACTTAAGTAATAATTAGCTACTGTGCTCTCTGTGCTTGGGAGTATTTAGTTATGCTGTACTGATATTTATCTGGAAGGAATTTAAACAAAAATGGGTAAGATTTGGTTTCTCATGCGAAAAAAAGCGATTAAATTGTTATAGTTTTATCCCGCTTATTTATTTATTACAGCTGAGCTATTTGCGGGAGAAAATTAATTAATTTTCTGGAAAATTTTGACAATTATTTGTTGTCTTTTTTGAGATATTTAATGTTATTTTAGTTTTCTTCTAATGATTGACTAGTTTATTCTGCAGTTATTTCACAAAAAATTTATTAAAGCCTGGTAAAGCATGCAAGCTCGGCATGAGATCTATACTCAACATGCAATGTTTGTAAAAATACAATAAAAGTGGAAAACGGAGAATCAAAGAATATTCATTAATATTCATTATGGTTCCCTCTGCCTACCCAGCAAAATCACTTCAGTAACCAAAAGTTGATTTACATAATGATGTCATATTGTCTCAATCTGTACGCATCTGTATATCCGGGTGGGACGGGACTTCCGTCCGTGCTCTCACTTTAAATTGACCACAAATAAAGGGCCCGCCACCCTACGGCACCCATCCGGGCCTGTGATGTACCATAATATAGATATCGATATAACGAAATTTTATAAAAAATGTTTTTTTTTTATTTTCAGCTTGTTACTTTTAGTAAAATTCTGTTTCAGTAAACTCTCTCTGTCCCTGTCAAATAAAAAAAATGTCAATATGCTATAATTCAAATGTCATCTTATTTTTATAACTAATAAATTTACATTACAAATAAGAATTTCGAAAGTAGACTTAAGTATGTAGGTACATATTAATTGTTGTTAATAAAATTATATTAGGCATTAATGTTTATTAAAATTGTTCCTTAGTGAAAGTTAGCTTGCATCGGTAACAGGATACATTGGAGCAAAATATTAACGGCACTTTCATTCGCATTTGACAAAAACTCAAATCTAACACACTCTACCGGAAATATTAGATATATGAAATTTGTAATATTATGTTAATTAAGAGCGAGTACTTAAGTATAATGTGTTAAATTGTTACTAATTAAATATTTTTTCGCTAGGTACCTTACTGAGAATGCCATACAGGTGGGTACATTATAGTTGTATATAGATTGAATCCTAGCTATGAAAATTCATTCATTCATTCTTTCTTTTTCCCACATCGCACACTTGTCCTAGCAGCATTCACAACTTTTATCTCAATTTTTGTGACATAGCTTTTTGAGTGACGGAATTAAACGCCGTCTGTCAGCAGATCGGGGAAATGAGAATAACTGAAATATAATCAGAGCAAAAATAGAACTTACAATCATTGCGTTTACATTCAAGCGCTGTACCACTGCATCACGATCGCGTAAAGACACGTTTGTATTTAAAAATATTTAAACTTATCACTAGGCTAGCCCTTCTTACTTCAACAAATACATTAATAAATATAAAATTATTTATCGTTATTTATACTAGTAAAATGTACATCACTATTAACATTTAACTTAATAGGAGCGCTATATATGTGACTTCCGAATTAGCGTAACTAAAGTGCGTGAAATGTACCGCCAAAGGTTATCAACCACGACCGTGCAACTACGCCTATTGTATATTAATTATTAATTATAATTACGATAAAATAAAATGATAAGAAAATTCATTGTAACTTCTTTATCTGTATGAAAATCGAGCCTTTGTTTAAAAAAATTAAATAAAATTAATTTTAATTGTCGTTTGTTGTAGGGCGAAGGTTGTGAGTTCATGATTAAAATGTTTAAAAAAATATTTATTCATTTAAAAAAATATAAGCTGAAATATATGGGATAGTAATATGTCAAAAGCCTGTCTTACCAGAGATAGAGCATTATAATAATTTTAAGATAATAATTCCCAAAAGTTGGAATAGAAGCCACAACCATCGCATTAACCGTCAAACGTTCCACTATCGAGGTCGTTGTGGCACAGTAGTATAGCGTCCGAAAACGAAATGAAACAAGCCGGTAGTGGGTTCGATGCCTACTAGGAGTATTTTTTTTTCCTTTTTTTGCCCTGGTTACTAAAAACAAAGCACGGCATTGAGTTTCAATATGGCACCTTTCAATATAGATGTGTCTCGAAAAATTAGACAGAAAGTAGGGAACGGAGAGATTTACAGAAAGTATTGAACGGAGAGATTTCTTACAAGGTTCCCTCTGTCTACGGGAAACAGCGAGAAGCTGCTTTATTCATTGTAATAATCTGTACCTACCTGAATAATATTTTAAATCCGCAAATCTTAATTTATATTACCTTAGTGACATAAAATATCTCGACCGACTCTATTTAAAGTCTATTAACGTGTTTCGTAACATGAGATTCTCTTATCTTCGCCTTGTAATTTATCATTCTTAGAATATGCACTAGCTTGTGTATGCAAATGCAGCTTGGCGCCTGTTAGTTTATTATTACTATTATTATTGTTATTGACGTCATTGTAGTTTATAAATAACTAGCGGCCCGCTCGCGGTTTCACCCGCGTGAACTATGTTATTATTAATTTCTGTCTCCATGACTACGTCCTAGTGACGTCTATGCAAAATTTGAGACTCCTAGCATTTGTAGTAACGAAGTTTCATACAAACTTTCAACCCTAAAAACAACCCCTTAGAAGTCGAATATTACAAATTCCCGTCTTAGCGAGCACCTACGTCCTGTAAATAACTCCTATGCAAAATTTGAGATTCCTAGCACATGTAGTTTCTGAGATTTTGTGATGAGTGAGTGACCTTTCGATTTTATATATGTATATAGATTAATGGTGCTCTAAGCTAAATTTAAATTTTGTAATTTAATATTCTTTATTATAGAAATGCAATGCCTGGATTCATTGCGTAGACTGTAGACGAATATTTTTTTTAAATATATAAGCAACTTGAACGTAGCGGGATTCGAATTAGTGTCTTGGGAAACGTCCACGCGGTACGCGCTCCGACCACTAAGTCGTACGTTCTTATCAAGCTATCTTACAAAATGTTACAAAATATTCTACTCGTAAATATAAAAATATTCTAAAAAATATTCTAATTCTAAATATTTAATTATTTCGTTCATTTTGTTCTTTAAATATTTTACGGAGACAATTTCTTGTTGTTGTTATGAATTACATTTTCATGTAACAGTCTTCTAGGCTTATAATTGTCCCTATTTTCTCCTTGTTTCCGTCTTTTTCAGGTTTAGGTAAAAGAAAACTGGAAACCTTGTGTTAAGACACACTTCCGGTTCCCACTTTCCGCCAAATTCTGGTAGCGTTACCAGGCGAGGATTTCTCAAATCCCCGAGTGGGAAAGTTTTTCTTTTTTATTTCACTATAAAATTCTTTAATACTACAGAACTGTTCTTCTTTGACGTCGGTTATATTATATCACATATCAGGTACAAGATGGGTGACATCACGTACGTGACGCAACGCTCGAGTGTATTGTATTACAGTTATTTTTAACTGTCGGTTAATACTTATAGCCTATTGTTATCGTCCTGCGAATTTTTTATGACATATTTTATTTGGTTAATATATTTTTTAGTTATTTTCCATGAGAATAGTTGATTGATATCTGTTTTGTAACTTAAAAAAATGATGAAGATTTCTTTATAAAGTAAAAAAAAATAACAAAAATAAATTTAAATCAATAAATGAAATTTGTCAGTTCATTCCCACTAGTTCCAGTTATATTCAGTGAGTCTGAGTTCCACCATTAAGCAAATGCTCGAAAATGTGGTTAAAAAGTGGGGAAAAGGAGTTTTCACTTAGTTCCCTCTACCCTGCTAAATACGGGATAGAGCGTGAAACTATTCTTAAACGCTAAACACAATTGTTGTAACACGTATTAAATATTCAATAGTATAATGTCAATAAGTTAATATCCACCTGCATCCGTGAACTGAAATATTCTGAACGCGCCTCAGAGGAGGATGTTTGAAGGATTGATACTGATTTAAACAGTTTAAATTACCATTTTTATACAATTACTTATATGAGAAAAAGTTTTTTTTTTGTACTGGTACAAATTCTAGTTGCGAGTTTCATTGTCGCGATGTCGCGATAACTGCAGAGTGTCTCAACACTAGGTTCCTTTTGCCGAATATAGCGTGAAGCCAACAAAAAATATGAAGTTCTTATATGAACTGAGCAGAAAGAACCATATAAGGTCCATAAAAATCGCTGTCAACTCTGAGATCGCTTTTAAGATCAATCTTTAGGTACTATTTTAATAAGCTATGAATGAAAACAATACCTGAAGATCGCTCTCAAGATCGATCTCAGAGTTAAGAGCGATATACAAATACAAGCCTTAGTGACAAATCACATTTACGGATGTGCTAGAGCAGCCTCTATAATTTGGTATGTAATTGTATCGATATGTCATGTATAGCAACGGAAGCGAGCCCACTTCCGCCTTGTTTTACCTAGGATCGTGCTTTCACATACAAATGTATGTATATGAGTTTCTGTCTTATTATCATGTTAATATAGCCTATATTTGTAAATCTGTTTTGAATTTTGGAGTGTTGTTATATTTTTTGTCCAATAGAACATTTTTTAATAACTATATGAAGTCCTCATGAAGACAATGCCATTGTGGTTTACAAGTTGATTGATTAGACGTGATGGTTCAAAGTTCAAATTTTTGTTAAAGAAATTTTACACTTCTTTATTTTTGGTAACCTAGTGTTAAAGAACTCTTTTTCTTATTAACAGAGATAGTTAAAAGCTGCCTTCTCTGTGTCAGTACAAAACGTAAAGAAATATACTTTCACCCTTTATTCTCTTTTACATACTTTAAAAGAAAAAAGTTTTTTTAAAGCTATCATATAAATTATTGCTTTAAAAATACTTTTTTCTCGTATAGCACAGTAAAACAATAAAGTCCCATAGTAAGTAATGTCAGTAAGTACTAGTAAGTCAAGTCATTACAGCCAGTAAGAAGCTGAGAGAACAATGCAGTAGCTCGGGTGCACATGTCAATGCGAGCGTGGGAAACGGTGCGGTAGGGTGGCAAGCATTTTGTATGAAAAAGCATATTAAAATTTAAGAAGTAAAACTGGAATTCTTTTATCTTTTTATTTAATAAATAGTTCTTTAGTTCAACGTTTGTGTAATTCTGGTCAAGTTTCAAATTAAAAGAGTAATTGATTAATCAAAGTCCACCCACATTTAAATTCTAATACTATATTTAATACACCTGTATTAAAACTACAAGACATATTTATAACAAACAACAATTCAGTGTATATAAAAGAAGTAGTGATAGAACAAGTAGTGCTAGAACTGACAATCCAAAATATTTTTTGGAACTTTTGATTAATATATTTTTTTATTTAAATATTAATTCTTACAATGTCTTGTGAACTTTATTTTAAGAACAAAAACATTTTCATATATCGGTTAAAGTCCTGATATAATCGATAGCGTGGTCAATGGAAATTACGCACATGCTTTCACATACATTTTTTCTTTTTTCACTATGTTATTATATGTTCAATAAATACAAATAAAATTAAAAAAAATGGCAAATTAATATAAAGATTTTAATAAAAAAAAACACTATTTATCCCCCGCAGTCTTAGCGCGACCTTAGATCTAGTGTTAAGACTTTTAGAGATATTGCAATATGGTTGGTAGAAAGCTGGACAATGACAACCCATAACCATAGAGTTTCTGCATAGCAGGCTAATCGGGGCGAACCTAGTGTTTGGACACTTCGTTCCCTTAGTAAAGATCGAGGTTAAAACCATCACATTTACAATCAATGGCAGTTCCACTGCGCCACGCCAGCCTCAACTAAAACCTACATACTATATTAATAACATAAAAATTTCCCACGCACTTACTGCCTTCAACGAATAAAAACACACATAACTGTTCAAATCTGAGAAATTATAATCGAAAACTAGCGGTTTTCTGAATTGGTACACAATACGTACTTAATTAAAAGAATGGCATTTCCAATATACCTGGTTGCGAGAGTTACTCGCCAGAGCATGGGAAAGTGGTGGGACATTGTTTTATTCACCGGTTGCAGGTAACCTGATGCTAAGAGAACTCTTGTAATGTTTTTTTTTATCTGTGTAATTTTTTTGTATGGAATATGTTTGATTTGAATCCGCTACTATCGTTTAACTAAGCGTGTCCCAACGGTACGGTACGACACTACGGTTATAATGCTTTGCAGGGTGTGCAGAAAAATGTTGTGTTGAGTCACAAAAGTCTTTTAGTTTTCACCCAGATTCGTTACAGTCAGTTTACTTAGTGGATTAAATTAGTTGTTCTTAAAATATTATTTTTTTATTCACTCACAAAAAATCTATTTCTTTTAACTAAGAAACGAGGCCTAATTTATTTTATTATTAACTCAATTTCATTGTACGTGCTCATTTCACTTCAAATAAGAGGTCACGAGTTCAATTCTCACATAAACCAAATGTCATTCTTAATTATAGAAAAAAATCTATCTATCTTGGTCATTACTAATACAGATGAAATATATGATTTATGAAGCAAGAGTGAGTGGTAAGAGAGGCAGAGGAGGCCTCGGTTGACCTCCGAGAGCACAGTATTGATGATACTGGAAGGTCATGGAAAAAGCATGGGGAGACGACAGGGGACGAAATTAACAACAAATTGATTCGACGTTTTTTGCTACAAAATTGCTACAAAATCGTTAAATAGGCGAAAAAATTCAGTTAGGCCCCTTCTATTCTAGGAAGCGATACAAGGCGTAAAATTTATTTCATATCTCTATAGTCAATAAATATAAAAGTAAAATCTACATTATGCAACTTTTACAACTTTATTTATGGTGTTTTATGGAGTTGTTCCTATTATCAGATAGATATATTAGATCTATGGATGTTGCGTGACCGGAATTACGCTGAACGATTGTTGATTGTTGCGAAATAGGAAACTATCATAATCGGTATAAATGGTAGTCAAAACCAGCTTCACGCTCTATCCCGCACGAAGCAGGGTAGGCAAAGGGAATCTAGTGTTAAGACACTACATTCCTCACTTTTTGCAGAATTCTTTAGGCATTGCGGGTTGAGTGGCAGAGCTCAACGCCGCGCCTTGCCACGACACCAGAGCGAAGAAATGGAAATATAAACGTAAATAAATATTACACTTCATCGAATGAAGATCGAACATAAACGGTAGTTATAGGTTCAACAATTTTACGCTTCTTTTTGCATAGTAAGATTGAAGCCGAAGGAAATTAGTGTTAAGACACTCCGTTCACCGCTTTCCGTTTAGTTTATGAGACATTGTGTGTTGAATGATGGAACTCATCGTCGCGGTTTATGTTTTGCCAGAGCAAAGGAAAAGGAGGAAAATGAAATTAAATCATTATCCAAGCAATAAGACCGCCTTTGCATATGTGTTTTTCTTTAAATTTTATTTGTGTTGTTCTTTCTATATATTTCATTTATGTGTGCAATAAAGTATATTCTATTCTATTCTATTCTATTCTATCCTGAGCGGGAATCAAACCCACCACCATTGCGTCCACAAGGTCAAGCGGGTCCTCCATCACGAAGTGACTTATCTACCTACAAAACCCATAAACATTGACAAATGGGTCGGTTGTTTGTTTTAAACTAAATTTTATTGATTTTGAACCGTTATTGCACTTTCGCATGAACCTCGTTTTATTTTATAGGTGATTGAGTATTGCTTCCGCGATTAAATGTATCTTTTAAATTATTTGTGAATTGTAAGCTTTATTACTTTTGGGAATTTAAACTATTGATGGTACTTATTTAGTGAAATTGAATTATAAATTTTGACTGCCATCAATGTATTAGGTACGCGATGGTTGTGGGCTGCCACTTAACACACAATATCTGGAATTTAGGTGGAAATTTTGGAGCACGAAGTGTTTTGACACTGGATTTTCTTTATCTGAAATGTTTCGTTCCCACTTCCATCCAATGTTGCCAACGTTGCACTTTGTCTTGTTACCAGTATCAACCTTGTGGAATCGTTTATCAAATTTAACAAAAATGATATAATATTCATTATATTACTTAAAGTGAAAAATGTAGTGACTCGCCACTACATTCTATCTTAACTCACTAAAATACGTATATAAGAGAAAATAATAAAAAAAAACACATTTTAACACCAACAATATGATACCGTCTGGTACGGTTCACATAAAAACAATTGGGAAATCTTTGTATCTGAGTGGGCCATCGCTAATTAATAAGCTTTTAGTGTAAAGAACAATGCTTCAACCGTCTCATTGTCAGTTTACAGTTCAATGTGTGATTGTTAGTATAATATCTTAATAAAAATATCTTAAAATTATGATCGAGGCCAGCTGTAATAGCGATAGGTTGCGGGTTCGATTCCTACTCGAGGAAATGAAATATTTAATGTTTTCATTTCGTCATTCTAGTAAGACAGGCAAAGCGCGAGGTTGAGTTCTGTCACTAAACACACAATGCCTTAAGAATTCGCCGGAAAATGGAGAACGGAGTGTTACTTAACATTGGTTCCCATGTTCCCACTGCTACGTGCGACACACTATAGCGTGAAGCTAAAAAAGTAATAATATTAGAATAAATATAGAATAGCACAAATATTTTATCATAACACGGTATTTCCATACCGAATTGATAACTAAAATAAATATTTGAAAAATTGATATCACAGACTATAGGTACATACAACGTTTCCGGTAACTAGTAGCTACTATATTTTTTTCTCGTAATATAAGCAAATATTTTTAAAAAAATCATGCTGTATTCCGCACGCAGCAGGCACAGAGGGAACCTAGTGTAAAGACACTCCGTTCCCTACTTTCTGCTAAATTCTAGAGGCAATGCATATAGAGTGGTGGAACTCAACGTTGTGCATTGCCTCGACACCAGAGCAAAGAAATGAAAATATTAATTTAGATAAATATTTTGTTTACTCCAGTGGAAATCGGACCTACAACCAGTCTCCTTTACAATTACACTGCTAGTTAGTAGCTACTATATTTTTTTTCTCATAGTATAAATAAATATTGTATAATTATAAGAACATCTACCTTTAACAGTGCGAAAGTGAAAAGAGCTTTCGCCGGTGAAAGATAATTATGTTTATATTTGATTGTTCTATCACAGCCGTGTAGTAGGGTGGTGATTTACTGTAAGGTACTTTACTGTGGGTGTGGGTTATAATCTATTACAGGGTATAAATTTAAAATTTATATATAATATACTAGCGGCCCGCTCGCGGTTTCACCCGCGTGAACTATATTATCATTAATTTCTGTCTCCATGGCTACGTCCTAGTGACGTCTATGCAAAATTTGAGACTCCGAGCATTTGTAGTAACGAAGTTTCATACAAACTTTCGACCCCAAAAATAACCCCTTAGAAGTCGAATATTGCAAATTCCCGTCTTAGCGTGCACCTACGTCCAATAAATAACTCCTATGCAAAATTTCAAATTCCTAGCACATGTAGTTTCTGAGATATCGTGATGAGTGAGTGACCTTTCGATTTTATATATATAGATGAGGCCGTAGTGGCGCAGGGGATAAGGATCAGAAGGAAAGCACGACGGTTGTGGCTCCGATTAATTACGATTTTTATCCCAGGGAATGAATTATTTTGATTTCATCGCTGTTGAAAAAAGACACCGCGTAGCTTAGACTCTACCTAGGTTTTAGGCTCGCACTCAATACACTAATGTCTCGATTATTGAGAAGATAGAGGGGAACGAGATGTCTTAACAATAGGTTCCCCCTCCTTACCCAACTATTCCTATATGTGGGATACATCGAGATGGTAAAAAAATATTTTAAAATATATCAAATGTTAAATATGAATCTAAGAAGGACTTACTTCAATACTATACAAGTAATTATTGAGATATAATCAAGAGACGGAAAGATAAAAAATGAATGCAACTTGAAAGGAAGTGAAAATAATGACGCCATAGCTTAACTACAGATGATGGGAAAGATACATGGACATGTGAAATAATTATTTATATCTATATACTTTTATACTAATATTATAAAACTAAAGAAAGGAAGAGTTTGTTTGGTTGAACACACTAATCGTAGGAGCTAAAAGATTAGAATTGAAAAAAAATCATTTATCGAGAAATACTACAGGTACACTAAAAATATTTCATGCCATATTTATAAAATGTGAAATAAAAACATCAAGGGAATCGAACTCACTATAATTAAATATACTCTTATCTATACTAATATAATAAAGCGGAAGAGTTTGTTTGTTTGTTTGTTTGTTTGTTTGTTTGTTTGTTTGAACGCTAAGATCTCTGAATCTACTGGATCGATTTACTTTGTTTTTGTTTTGTATGAAAGCTGCATTCTTCAGAAGTGCTATAGGCTATATAATATTACATTACACATATATATTAATAAATTAAAATACTTTCTAATTTGACATGCAATTTATTCTGCCATATTAATAACAACCGTCGTCGCTACGCGACCGCGTTCGTTGCCGCGTCTTTTGATATTCATCCTTATGAAAATAAATATAATAGTCACTTTTAGCATTTCATCTAGATTGAAATTATATTTCTATAGAAATTATATTCTTATATTTCAAGCAGGCGTAGGCGTAGGCGTAGCCGCGTCCGGGTCCGCTAGTATATATATATATATGTTGATATACTAGTTATGGCCCAACACGTTACCAAAGGCCCAACATCCTAAGTTACAAAATGTCCGTGTGAATCGGCTAAATACGAGAATTTAATATCTGTATGCAATCCTTTAACTAGATGCTTTTCCGGTAACTCTAAATAACTATGGCTTTCCATTAATACTTTCATAATATCTTTTTTTTTGCCTTTACCTTAGCTTAGAGAGAGAAACACTCAGTTCGCTTTTGATAAATTACTTTTATACCGCACCGCAATGGTAAGGAGACAGGTTCAAAAGTATTGAAAGAGTAGAAAACGGAAACCGGAGTGTCATAACACTAGGTTACATTTTGTCTACCATATGGCCATTCTAAATAATTATTAAAGTAACATTAATTAACAGCAAACTAGAGTACAATAGAGTACAAAACAACAATGGATGAGGCAACTGGTCAGTGTATTTATAAGGTTTTCGTAATTGTATGAGACCTATTTAGTAGTTAGAATGACAGTACAACTATTATATTAGCAAATTTAGTAGCTTTTCTTGTTTTTATTATTATTTTTTTGCTAGTTTGCACGCTACATCCCGCATCTAGCAGAATAAGCACGGAGCGTGTTAACACTAGGTTCCCAGATTCACCCTGTTTAACCTGTTATGTGCAGAATATACAGTGAAACTAAAAAAATGTTTGATTACTTACAGTGCGATGTGATAGGTCAGTGACGGAATCGTGCCTGTTCTCCAGACTTCCCAGGCTGCAGCACGAGGCGGACGAGGACAGGCTGACGGAGTCAGCGCGCGCCCGGTGCGGCGATACCGCGACGTGCTTCAGCATTCCTCACAAATAGTTTTATGTACCTGGCGATGAGAAAATTTTAAACTGTTATTATGTTTGTGTTTTTTGAAAGTATGTGTAGATCTACGCTGCGTTTTGGTTTATTATTATTATTTATTATTTTTATATAATTATTATTATTATTTTCTTCTTTTTATTTTATTTTAGCTTCACGCTGTCTTCTTCTTCCCGGCTATTATCAGGGTCTGCCTTCCTACCCAACCTACTCCACTTTGCACGATCTTTTACGTCCTTGGTGGTTAGACCATTGGCTCTCATGTCCTGCATCACGACATCCAACCAGCGCTTCCTTGGGCGTCCGGGAGGTCGTGCCCCAGGAACTAGTATAGCAAGGCACTTACGTCCGACATAGTTCAAACCATCTCAGGCGACGCTCTTGGAGCTTATCCACTACGTCACGGACCCCAAGACTACGAATGTGTTGCGTATGCGGTCAGACCGCGTTTTTAGCTTCACGCTGTCTTCTGCATATATCAGGTTAGACAAAAGGATAGAGGTATCCTTGTGTTAAGACACTTCTACTTTGCACTTTTCGCCGAAATCTCGAACCATTGCGAGTTGATTGGCGAAACTCAACGCCGCGCTTTACTTCGGTACCAGGGTGAGGAAATGACAATATTAAATCTTTCATTAAATTGCAAGTCGCACAGTTGTGAACTTGCGCCGTTTAAAAACTATAGATATTCTTTATTCTATAGAATCCATAAAACAAAAACAAGTGGAACGCACGTGCTGTATTGTTTAAAGTGATGTTTGGTATTTGGTTAGGAAGTGGAAGATGCGAGTTCTGGGAAGACCCTACCTGATACGCCTCTTTACGGTCACGTTACTGTCTTATACATTTTAATATGTTAAATTTTACGCCATCGTGGTACAGTGGGAATTTTAAACGCGTTGGATATAAGTTCGATTTCAGTACAGATTTGTCACTCTATTTAAAAATCGATTGCGAAACTTATTTTTTAGCTTTAGGTACAGTAAATTGGCATAGCAGGGTAGGTAGAGGGAACCTTGAAAGCTAGACCTTATCCCATCTGTACTACAACGTCGCCGAGGTTCAAGTAAAAATAAATCTCAATTTCTTATACCAAAGTATGCAATTATAAGCAATTTTCAAATAAATCACTGATGAGGTAAAAATTACTTATATGGTTGTCACGTTATTGTGACCTTTTGCAATGATACATACTTCTTTCTTGCAATATTTTAATTAAAATACGTAACTTTATTAATATATGTATTCGTAATTACTAAAGCCTTTCAGAACAGCTTTTATTTACGAAACTTTGTATTTTTTTTTATATGGTATGGCATATAGAGGACACCTAGTGATAAGACACTCCCAACTTTTAACTCAATTTTCATAACAGAATTTAACGTAGCCCTTTATTTTATTCAGACCTAGTTAGATTGGAACCCACTACTGTCATAGTTGCAGCCAAACGCTATACGACTGAACAACGATGGTTGTTTAACTTTTATTATTTAACTTTGAATAAAAATACAGTATCCATACCTATATTATAAATTCGAAAGTAACTCTGTCTGTCTGTCTGTCTGTCTGTCTGTCTTTTACGCAATCAGGGCCAAATCGCTAATTTAATTGTGATAAAATACCCATATAGAGATACTTGAGGGTCTCGGGATGAACATAGGATACTTTTTTTCTCATATTTGTAATATTTTCGATATATATCAATATATTAAAATACTTATTAATTTGACATGCAATTTATTCCGCCATGTTTATAACAACCGCCGTTGCTAAGCAACGATTTGGAGAGTTTGTTGTTAGAAAACGTCACCCAAAATGTGCTTGCTTAACGCATCTCTCTATTGAAAACTGAAAATAATTTCACAAATATATTTAATAATTATTCGTATAGTTCAAGCGGGCGTAGCCGCGTTCGGGTCCACTAGTAATATATATATATACGTGCATGCACATATTATGTAACGGCTTAATTGATAACTGTATAATGCATTTGGCGTGTCATGTACTTGCCCTGAACGAGTGGGCGTGCCCATTGTTCGGCGTTTTGTAAACTGTATTAAGAACTAAATGTTAACAGCATGTTAAATTACTTAATACTTTAATGGTATACGTATATGTAAGAGTATGAACGTAGTGCAGCGGCAACGCGACGGTTATAGTTCGATTCTCAGTCGGGGGAATAAATTGTTTTCACATTCGCGCTCTACTAATAGGACAGACCGTGGCATTAAGTTACGCGTCTCACAACGCAATGTCTAGAAAATTAAGTGGAAAGTGAGGAATGTCTTAACAATAGCCCTCTATGTGTCTACCCTAATATATTTAAAATTGTGTGGATCTACTAAAATTACGTACATAAATAAATATTGTAAATAAAGAGAACTAATTTCAACACCCTTGTAATGCAATGAATCAGTATCTGAATACACGTAATAGTTTTAGGTTCGACTCTCATTCAAGGGATTTTTTTTAATTAATTAGGTACTCTATACAGGCAAGATATAGCATATCGTTAGGCTTCGCCACTCACCGTATAACCTTTAACTAGCTAGGCGGTTTGGAAAGATGAGAACCGAGTGTCTTAACACTAGTTTCTCTGTAAATAGCAGGGTAGGCAACCCTGCTATTTACGGGATAAAGCAAGAAGGTAAAAAAAGATTGAATCCCATTAAAACTGACGTGTGTCGCGGACTCAACAGAATGCAGGAGCAGTGCAGGCAGAATTAGTTTTCTAAATAAAGCTACGCGTAAACAATACCGCGATTCAGGTAACGGAAATCCGTGTCAAAATACTAAAACAATACCTCGTATATTTCAAGATTTGAACGTGAATCAAGCTTATTTTATGAAAATGTTTAAATATTAAATATTAAACCTATCTATACTAATATAATAAAGCGGAAGAGTTTGTTTGTTTGTTTGTTTGTTTGTTTGAACGCTAAGATCTCTGGATCTACTGGTCTAATTTACATTGTTTTTGTTTTGTATAAAAGCTGCATTCTTCAGAAGTGCTATAGGCTATATAACATTACATTACACATATAAACTAATAAATTAAAGTACTTTCTAATTTGACATGCAATTTATTCTGCCATGTTAATAACAACCGTCGCGTCGCTACGCAACCGGTACCGCGACATTTTGATATTCATCCTTATGAAGTTTGATAAATAATTAAGGAGATGTCACTGATTCGAAATGACCTAGCCTACGGGCGGCACAGTATGACCGACGCGAAAATATTCTTATAGTTCAAGCAGGCGTAGCCGCGTCCGGGTCCACTAGTCTATACTAATATAATAAAGCGGAAGAGTTTGTTTGTTTGTTTGTTTGTTTGTTTGTTTGAACGCTAAGATCTCTGAATCTACTGGATCGATTTACTTTGTTTTTGTTTTGTATGAAAGCTGCATTCTTCAGAAGTGCTATAGGCTATATAATATTAGATTACACATATGTACTAATAAATTAAAATACTTTCTAATTTGACATGCAATTTATTCTGCCATGTTAATAACAACCGTCGTCGCTACGCGACCGCGTTCGTTACCGCGTCATTTTGATATTCATCCTTATGAAAATAAATATAATAGTCACTTTTAGCATTTCATCTAGATTGAAATTATATTTCTATAGAAATTATATTCTTATATTTCAAGCAGGCGTAGCCGCGTCCGGGTCCGCTAGTAAGTTATATTTGTTCACGCGCGCTGCTCAAGTTTTAGGACCTAAGCCTTAATACCTTGCAAAAAGTGCAAATAAGTATTTATTTAATATTTTTAAGGTATCATTCCATATTTAGAAAAGAAAAATATTCTTTTTAATAGTTATTAAAATTCGAATCCACGCCTCTAGGAAGCCGTCGAAACGCTTTGACCACTAAACCATACGTTGGACGATCCAAGCGGCGTACGTTCAAATCCCGCTACGTTCAAAAAAAAAATATACGTTTCTAAAAAAGCATCATTCAAATAAGTATTTGTTGCACCGAACTAGCGATACTATAAATCCTTCTAGCTTCAGAACTCAAAAAAATACAATACTAGCATTACTAATAAGTCGTCACGATATAGTAACATACATACATTCAGTAGGAAATATTACTAACACGGACTTCCTCTGTGTTGTGATGTAACCTAACACGCGATGCACGCATCACAAATTTTCCCAGGGAAAAGCGTTACATATAATCTTTACTAATAATAATTTAATATAATTTTTAATATGTAATGTATATCATAGTAAAATCAGTTTTTCACCATCTTGGTGTAGTTGGGAAATGTCTGTATGAGGTGGTTGCGACTTTGAGTCCCATTGGAGGGAATGAAATAATTTCATTTCTTTGCACTTTCTATATCTATTATTGGGAAAAATGTGGGGAATGCCGCGTCTTAACACTAGGTTTCTTTTTTCTTCCTTGTCATACGAAGGATAGAACGATAGAGCTAAAATAATATTTAACTCTTTAAAACTCTTTTAACGTTTCGTGTTTTTGCGTTTTTTTTTTCAGCCTCACGTACGTATCCTGCCTATAGAAGGGTGGGCAGAGAGAACCTAGTGACAAGATACTCTCTATTCTCCAGGTTTCGGTCAATTTTCAAGTGGCGGAAATCATTGTCGAGTTTTCGCCCATTACCAGAACAAAGACATTAAAATAATAATTCATTCCTCCGAATAAGAATCGAACTCACAACCGACCCGCTACAATCAAAAGCTACAGCCTAAAATAGATATATTATAAACAAAATATCTAATAACATACTAAAATATAACATTAACCATATAAAATCTGAGCGCGTAGTCAATTAATGTGAGGAAACCATAAACGGTGACAGGATGTGTGTGTATTTACAAAATTATAAACACACCCAATGGGTGTAACACCTACCGGGTTGCGTGATGAATTAAATATTTCATTTATTTTACTTAACTTTGTAATATTAGGAAGCCTTCGTGACCCAGTGGAAAAGCCTATAGCAGTAAACGCAACGATTGTGGATTCGACTCCCTCTCAAGGCAATTAATAATTTTCATTTCCTCACCCTGGTCATTATATAAAACACTGCGTTTAGTTCTGCTACTCATCACGCAATGTCTCGAGAACACTAGTTCCCTTTGCTGCTACAAACAAGATACGGTATGACGCAAAATTTTTTTTGATAGAAGCCGTTTTAGTTCAGCGGCATAGAGTCAGACTGTGAAAACAACGGTTGTGAGTTCGATTCCCATACGAGAACGAACAGATTAAGGAGTTTAAGTTAGTTTTCTTCTATAAACCCTCTATAAACTAATTTTTCATTTAACATTCCTTCCATAGCACTTAAATTATGTACATGACAAGACCTAACTACAGCTATGATTAAGACAAACTAAGAAGTGGGTAATTCTAGTATTTATCAATTGACCTGGATGCTTTAATGGAAGGAACAAGCCAGTTAAGATTAGATGCTTCTGATAGTTCATATATACCATACCTTGCCTATTGTCTTCTATATGGGGAGTTATTAAATAACTTTTTTGGTTTTGATATTTTACTATTTAAGTTTTGCACTTCATTTTTCCATCTCTCAAAAGTCAAGGACGGCGTTGAATTCCGCCACTTAATAAAAAAAAACTTTAAATATTTATCTTTTTTATCGGTTATTGAGGCGGCAATCGAAAAACCAAGTGTTTGATACTAGGTTCCCCCTGTCTACACTGATATATGCGGGATAAAGCGTGAAACTGGCGGTGGTATGGAGTTGCAGAGCTCAACGCCGTAAAATAAAATATTATTAATATTATAATATTTATAGAAATAATCATGTTGTCATATATCGGGTTCATTGTAATTCAATAATACTATTTTAGTTACATTACACCGGTCATCGCACTGTTACGGCTAGTACACATGTAAGACGATCCAGAAGCTTATCCACCTGAGAAAGATAGAATTTCTTATGGATTTTATAGAAAGGTTTCTATTTTTTACTATAAATAAATATAATTATTAATAGCGTTTTGAATTATTTTCATTTGCTGGTTCTGGTGAGAACTAAATGCGGGGTTGAGCTCCGTGCTAAAACGCAGGTGGAAAAAGGAGAACGAAATGTATTAACACAGGTTCATTCTGCCAAAGCGGGTTGCTGAAAAAAAGGAGCTTTATGTGACCCGAAGTATTGCTTCTATGTACGCAGTACGTTTTACGCATGCGTTAAGCAAATGTAAAATTGTAAGTTATAGGCAGTTATATATATTTTACTAAGGCCAGTAGCCAGGCCAGCCAGGTAGCACAGTGACTGCAAACGCTCTCTGATTGTGGGTTCTATTCCCACTCGGTCTACTAACGACACAAAGCCTGGCGTTGAGTTCCGCCACTCAACACGAAAAATGAGAAACGGGTGTGTCTTAATGAGAAACAAGGTTTCTTAACACTAAGTTCCCAGGATCTCTGCTTAACTTGCTATGTGCTAGATTCAACATGAATAAAAAATATATATTTTACCTAAATTCGAATACAATGTAAATTTAAAGAAATCTTATAGTATATCCTAAGCTTTAAAGTAATGATAATTCAAAACACAAGCGGAAACGCCGTCTGTCCGAATGTATCGCAAAAAAATCCCAAATCGACGCACCTCATACTAATTATTGCGAACGGGATTAGAATATAAATAAATATAATCTCATAGTGAAACCAATCCATACATATGTATAGTAAAATTGTAACTGGTGGTCGTCTGTACATATGAGTTCATTTATTATTTGCGGTATTTATTAAATGTAATAGAACCCGATATCAATTATTTTATAAAATTTATCTGTTTTTCGATTTGTGTGTTTGTCTGTCTATGCACGCTAATCTCAAAAAGTGCTTGTAAAAGTTTATTTGATTAAAGAATATTTTAAATTGGAATTTGCAGTAACGCACTATCAACACTCGTATTAATCAAACATGTCTTATAGTGAGTACTGTGTAGTTGTAATATTTAATTGATTAATTCAAATTAATAATTAAACTTAAAGTAATAAATTATTTTTTGTCATATCAGAGGCCATCGTGGCGGACGGGCAAGCGTGCGACTACTAATGCGACGGTCGTCGGTTCTATTCCCATTCGAAAAAAATAAATATTTAATATTTTCATTTCCTGGCTTTCGTAACGAACTTCAGCTCCAGTCAACGCGCAAATCCTCAAGAATTGGGATCCAAAAGAAATGGAGTGTCTTAACACTAGGCCCAGGCTTCCTCTGCCTACCCTGCTATATGTATTGCGGGATGCAGCGTGAACCTAAATAAAAAAAAAAGTAAAAAAATATCTTTATAAATATATTTTTTTGGATTTCATACATAAGTATTTTGAATATGCCAAATTTCACTCAGTTCGCTCAAAATTTTGTCGAGCGGGAAACGGACCCACAATCAACGTACTTTGAGACTAACGTCCCACTGTGCCACGATGGGCTGACAGAAATATTTTTTTTATATTTAAAATTCCATCCGCGTGCAAATATCTTCAATGCCCATAGTATTTTCTCTTGGGACTGTAGTCCTTTTTCCTATATCTTTAAAGTATTTAATCGTATGAACAACGAAGGGCACCCATTGTCCTAAGGATTTCGAGTCGGGCACATATTTCATATTAAGTAAGTTCGTTTCTTAGAAAGCAAGATTTTTATTGTTATATCAAAGACAATGACATTGCTTTGGTAGGATTTGAGGTTAAGGATTATTTTCAATCCATTTATTGTGTATTTTAATATATATCTACTGGTATTTGGGCAAAATAAACAGCCATTAACCGCGGTTTCGCCTGCGTGGTATAATAGAAAGAGCTAAGTTCTGTATGACACGTGACACTTTTTATGTACCAGGGGTAACTCTGACCCCATAGAGTAGGAAAAGAAAGCGACTAAAAATAAAAAAATAAAACAAATTAAATCACTTCACGCTGTATCCCGCACACATCAGGGTAGGCAGAGGGAACCTAGTGCTAAGACATTCCGTTCACCCCGTGGGGAACAAAAGCGACTAATATATTGTAATATACCCTATAACTTTCATTGATAAATGAACTGTCGAACACAAAAATATTATTTCTATAGACCAAGCAATTCTTGAGATAGATGCTATCAATGAAACACACTACAGTTTTTTAATATTCTTATAGAAATTATAGATCAGTAATAAGAACAAGTTTTTCATACATTTCTAAAGTTTCACCAAGCTATAGTTTCCCCATAGTTAGAGATAATTAACTAATTACTCTCAAGCGAACAATGTTAGAGACAATGTAACTGTCGCAAACCGCTCTCCCACGGCCCTACTCCACAAAACGGGCTTCCAGCCTTATAATGTCAGGATTTTATCACTTGAGAAAAAAATACTATAAATAATACAATTTTTCTTTATATTTTTGCTTCATTTATATGAATCTTATGAATCTGTTCTTATGAATCTTGATAGTTTTCAATTGAAATTTTAAAACATTTTTAATTAATTAATCATATTATAATTGTAATTAAAATAAGAAGATCCTTGAGTTTATCTTTCAAAAAATTACTTTGATTGTATTGTAATTGCACATTGATGACAAAATTTAATTGTTTCGTAATTCTGTTCTGTTCTGTTCTTTCTATTATGGCGTTCCGAGCGTGCCAGTTGAGCACAAAATCAGTTCGCCAGTGTCACGTTGAATGGAAAGTTTCGTAATTACATATAGCTCTTATTTGACATATTATTATTTATTTTATTTTATTTTATTTATTTTAAGTTGGGAAACAAACAGCATTTTACAGTACTTTTTAGTATAATACATATCCATATTCCAACTGCCAATAAAGTTTCCACTTATACATAAAACATGGAGTGAATATGTTGCTAATTAACAATTAAAAATTAAATTTACTGTCTAAAGAGAAAAAAAAAAAAAACAAAGATTTTTACGAATGAAAGGTTAAGGTTTACATTAGGTTAGGATTTACAGAATTTTGAATTTTGTCAATGATCTTACATGAAAACTGCATCAAACTACTATGAAAAATGTCAATATCACTAAAGCAATTATTGTATGCCCTACAAGATCTTAGTATAAAACAATTTTGGGCATAATTGGTTTTTCGAGCAGAAATGTAAAAGGTGTCCCTAGATCTGGCACTAAAAGTTGGACATTTTATGTGAATATTACTTAGCAGATAATTGGAATCTATAAGATTGTGTAACAATTTATACAAAAAAATTTGATCTCTATATCCTCTTCGTTTTTTTAATGATAGTATATTTAGGTTATGAGAGTTATCTAATTTAAATTTGTAAAGTAATCGCCGTATAAATTTATTTTGGACACTTTCAATTGCAAATACATATTTATCATACTGTGGGTTCCAGACTGGCGAGGCATACTCTAAGTAAGGTCTAACATATGAATTATACAAAAGCTTAAATGTATGTATGTTCTTAAAATCACTCCCCTGTCTAAATATAAAACCGAGCATTTTATATGCTTTTCCTATAATATTCGCAATATGTTTGTCGAATAAAAGACCGGCGTCCAATAATACACCAAGGTCCTTAACAATGGAGACTCTTTTTATTTTCCTGTTGCGAATCAGATAATCAAATAGAATGGGAGATTTCTTTCTACAAAAACTAATTACACAACATTTGTCAAGATTTAGAGATAATTGATTAGACGCGCAGTATTTATCAAAATTGACTAGATCCTCCTGCAGTTTAGTGCAATCCTCTTGATCTCTTATAATTTTGAAAATTTTTGCATCATCGGCATAAAGAAGTATCTTAGAATGTTCAAAAGATTGTATAATATCATTGATAAAAATGTTAAAAAGAAGAGGTCCAAGATGGGAACCCTGTGGTACACCAGAAGTAATAGGCACAAAACTAGAAGTAAAGCCCCTCACAGCAACAGCTTGAGTTCTATCTCGGAGATAAGACTCAAGCCATCTTAGAAGATCACCATGTATACCAGCTTGTTTAATTTTGTCAATTAACAAAGAATGTGAAATTTTGTCGAATGCTTTCGAAAAGTCAGTATAGATAACATCGACTTGATACCCACTATTCATAGCGTAGAGGACTTCAACTAGAAACTCACAGAGGTTAGTTTCTGTGGAGCGTTTGTTTATAAAACCATGTTGTTGCGGGATTAGTTGAGGACGTATAAGAGGAAATAGATTATCGTAAATAATTTTTTCTAATAATTTGGGAATAACAGAAAGTTTTGATATTCCACGATAATTTTTAACATTTTGCTTATCACCACTTTTATAGACTGGGACAATAATAGACCTTTTCCAAATATGAGGCAAAGACCCCGATTGTAAAGATTTTGAAAACAATATGTGTAATGGAACAGAGATTTCAGAACTGCAACATTTTAAAAATATAGGATGTAATTTATCAGGCCCAGAACCTTTAGAAAGGTCAAGTTTCAAAAGATACTTTTTTATGATCTCACGAGTAATACTGACATTATTTATAGAAAGATTATTCTCCGAAGCACAATTAGTTTCCCCAACTACAATTCTTGTATTAACTTCAAACACAGATTGGAAGTAAGAGTTGAAAGTGTTGGCAATAGCCTGGCCATCAGAGGAGATTTGATCGTTAAAAACTATGCTGTCAGGAATACAATCATTCACTCGTTTTGACTTGACAAAGGACCAAAATTGTTTTGAACTGTAACGAATATTGCTTTCAGCTTTATCAATAAACCGAACATAGCATTCCAACTCCATATGTTTTGTCTCATGCCGTAGATCAGAAAATATTTTATAGTCACTACTTCTGCCGTAAATCTTCCATTTCCTATGCAATTTAAGTTTTTTATTTACTAGTTTTATTAAACGTCTAGAGTACCAAGCTGGAAATTTGTTATTGCTGTATACAGTTTTAGTTGGAACTAATTTGTCAACAACATTATTTATTAAAAGGTAAAATCTATCAACTGCGTCCGAGACATTGTGAGAAGAGAGTTGTTGGACCCAATTAATTTTATTTAATTCAGAGTTAATGGCCTCATAGTCGGCATCATGGAAACGATGTACAATGCGTGGAGGCTCTCTCAATAATTTGTGAGGGACACCTTCCTCCACACTTATTAAAAGAGTTGGATGATGGCCATCTTCAGGTAGTGATAATGGGTCAGTCCTCGCAACAACACAAGCGGAATTGGATAAAATGAGATCCAATAGCCTATTATACTTATTAAAAATGGAATTGTATTGTCTCCATCCGGTGATTGACATGAATGCGAACAATTGTAAGATTAGGTTATTGTCAGAGGGATTCTGAATAGCGAGGTGCTCATCAGACTGTAACAACCACCTTGCTTCGCTAATATTGAAGTCACCTAATATAATAAAGTTATCGCTGCGGTTATTAAAATAAAGGTCCGACATGTGTTCAAAGAAAATCGCTTCAGAGTCGCGTTGTTTCGGATTTTGGGGGAAATAACAGCAAAATAGGTGGAACTTTTTACGATATGAGCCTTGCCCAAGAATCAAACTAAGGCTCGTTATATCAGCATCAGGTAATTGAGGGGGCGCGCTGGGGTGTTGAATATCAATAAATGCGGCTCCTTGCCGGATAGCAATGAGAGTACCACCTCCTCTCTTTACTCCTAAGCGTGTGTAGTCCCGATCATTTCGGTATACAATATAACGGGGGTCAAAGAGTTCCTTATCACAAATTCCGTCTAACAGCCACGACTCCGTTAAACAGACTACGTCATAATTATTGTTTAGCAAGCTATGATAAAATTGTTCAGTTTTAGTACGAAGTCCCCTGACATTTTGATAGAATATATTAAGAGCCATAATAATGTGAAAAATAATTATATAAAAACAAAGGTATAATAATTATGTTTAAATTTGAATATAGCAATAAAAATAATAAAGGACATATCACATTAATTGACTGAGTATAATTGCAGTAAACCAACGAAACGCAAGAATAAAGATGAAAATAATTATAATAGCCCAAATAGAGACACCTTAACACTTCCATAAAGCAACAATTGTAAATAAAATAAAAACTAATTAACAAAATAACACAAACACAATAATCGTATATCAATATCACTATAGTTCTTACGAGATTTTTTTTAAACAGTCATTAGAAGAGATATGGATAACCGGAGAATTATGTGTTTTACGGACCATAACAGTACAATTTCGGACCCAGCAATACATGTACCCTTTCTCCTTACTTCTGCGCCTAGCATTATTCAGTAAAGCCTTATTATATGTAGATAGGTGGTCATTGACATATATGGGATTATTTATGCCGGTGAAGCCCACGTCAGACGCAAGTAGTCCCTTCAGCTTGCGTATTGATGAGAGAAAGTCGTCTTTTTTATAACGCGACTGCATTTTCAAAATAATTGGACGGGGTTTACCGTCAGTAGTATCATTCTTTACTGCTACTCTTGTTACAAAGTCCACATCCGTATCAACATTAATAGGAAAGCCGCTTTTAGATGCTAATGTTTTAACAATCTGGATTAAGTTTTCGCCTTTCTTATACGGCACTCCGTTAATTTGAATGTTAGAACGACGAACCCATTGGTCACTTCTAATGGAGTTTTCCGACAATTCTTTAATCTTTAGCTTCAAATCATCGACTTCGGTACAATAGTTATTTAATTTAGACAGTTGTAGGTCAAAATCGTTCATCTGCTCCGTTAGACAATTGACAGAGGACTCAATATGAGCAATTTTTGAAGACCAGGTATTAACAGCCTCAGAGAGATTTCGAAGTTCCTCAGTGACGGAACATTTAAATGATTCCACAATGGCATGAAGGTTATTGAAACGGTCATCAAAATAAGTGATAATTGATTTCAAACCACTATCTTGCAGTAACTGTAATTGAGGTTGAGTGGACTCCAAGGCGATACAGCTTGAACCTGCAGCGGACAATCCAGGACTAATATTAGTGCTGCCTTTCTTAGTAGGCTTACAGGCAGGACATTTCCATTTGGCCTTGTTCATAGGCAGCATTTTTTTAAAATCAATGTCTTTTAAACTGGCACAGGAGTAATGAAAAAATCCCAAACAGGCCGTGCATTTGATTGAGTCCTCAATCTTTAAAAAATCAGAACACAATTTACATTCCATAATGCACCGAATAGCACGTTTATTTGCTTTATGACAACACTTTTACAATTTAGTGTTGCTACACCCTGGTCACCGTTTTCTGCCCAATTTTTGGAACTTTGCATTTTTAATGGCGGAACTTAGTGCCGCATTTAGCTATCAGAACAAAATAATGAAAATAATATAAATATCATCATTCCACATGCTACGACTCCCTCTATTCAATGGCCTCGGTAGTATAGGTAAGTATAAAGTCTTTACTGACAAAGCCGACAATTTAATTACAAAATAACTGACATTACTGTAATAGCTTACTATAGTTGCGTATTGTACGAGTCTAGAATTGAACTGGTTTACTTTGTGTAAAAAATCACGTCACATCTCGAATAAAGTCTCCCACGCTATATTTTATAAAAATGTATGACTTGTTAGACGTGCCAGTTATACTCGTATATGGATGTAAAGTACAGAAAAAATATGACAGTTTCCATTAATAATAAACTGTATTTAAGTTCTTTTTAAATTTTATTTTATATATCCGTTATAGAGAAAAGGATTCACTTCCGTTTCTCTTAGAGATATTCTAGAGTCAAGACACTCCGTTCTCCATTGCCTGCCAAAATAGAGACATTGCTTATTGAGTGACGGTTACTGATGGTTAACTTTGGTTAATTGTCTGTGATTATGAAACTTTAAACTAAGTAAAAGAAAATAATGACGCGTCACTTTGCTCTCCTTCCGCCATATATAGCAATATTTTAATTCATATAGGTAATATCTATTATTAGCTTTAAAGGATATCTTTTTACAGCGGTGGCAAAAGCCAGGATGATGATGATTGTAGTTAGAATTTTTTTTATTTCAATTAAACTTATTACAAAACAATCTAAATCATTTAGGCAACTTGCGTGTATATTATCGTACGAAAATACTATAAATGCAGTCATTTTGATATTTAACTTTCTTTACCTATTATTATTGCAGTAATTCATCTCACAGTCACGCTATATTTGCTGTTTGAAGTATATTTTTTTATATGTCGACTCAATTCGACTGTGTTTTTTTGTATGTTTTTGCGATTTCTTAGTAAATTCTATCTTTCTACCAAGTCTTTGTATATTCGATCTATTTGCTACGCGCTACAAAGTAAACTTAAAAGATAACGGCAAGGCTATTCCCATTACCGCGTTGATTCCTTTCAAATTGACAATTAACAGTTTTAGCTGTTATTTTGATCTCAATTGGAGCAATTTGTCTTTACAATGTATATACGTGGGTTTGATAGTTAAGAAGAACGTCAAATAAAGGTTATTTATATTCGCCACTTTAATTTTCAAGACATTGTAATAAACCATTCCTTGAGTGGGAATCGAACCTATTACCGTTGCGATTTCATTCAGACGTTCAAGATCTTTATATTAAGAAGTTTTAACCACTTAGATATTCTTGTTTGTATATAGATCTCGAGATATATCTAATTATTCAGTCACTGGCCTCCTTTCGGAGCTGCTTGTTCCTAATTACATGGTACGGTGTGCAAAGTCAATGGATAGTTTATCAGGATTTCATACATATGGTACAAAGTGTATTTGGACCGTGATGGGATCTAAATCACGAAAGAAACGCTGTGTTGGAGCATTTGGAAGGCTTTAATTGAATTAATCTTTCTCTCAAGTTTTTATGCGTCTGTTACCTACCGTGGTGGTTGCTGGTTTGATCCTTAGCTATCTGTTTGTGGGAGATGCAATTATAGTTGAAATGTATCGATATTCGTTGAAAGGGTGCTGTTTTCGTGATTAGAAACAAGTAAATATAATCTTTAAATCAGCACAAAATTGATAACGGATAAATATTATACTATGTCCCTTTAAGCGGAAGCTATAAAAAAGCGGCTTCACGGTTTTTCTCTGCAGGATAGACAGAGGGAACCCAGTATCAAAACGGTCCATTTACAAATAACTTCTAAATTTATTATTTACGTCTAATTTTCAAGACATTGATTGATTGGCGGAACTCGAAAATATATCTTGTCTACCAATTTGATTGGCTGGAAAAGGAAAATAATTGATATATAATCACTCCAGTGGACGGAAACTGGTCCCACAACCACCAGGTTTACCACCACAACGGCCTCTACTCGACAGACAAAAAAACAATTTGTTAAATTCACCTAGTAATCTTGGCCTAAAATGCATTCAAATGGCATTCACAATAGGAAGTCTTTATTAACGAAGGCTACTACAATTAGTTAGAATCTAAAGGTTGTTAATGTTACCATATATGGTAATAATTATTTATATAATCATTCATTTGTATGAATTGACAGAAAGTGAAAAATAGAAGGATCCACAAATAAAATACATTTCTAAAACCACTGAACCGACTTATTTAAATCAATAAAAATTATATTTCCTTTAGTTCTCGAGAAATTTGTAGACTAACATACGAATAAATGTGCTTGGAATAAACGCCTTAATAGATTATTATCAAATATTTGTCAATTCTAACCATATCACACACATATACATGTTAAACTGATAACTTCCTTTTTTTAAGTCGGTTTAAAATGTAAATTAAAGTTAAATGCGCATGCGCACCGAGTGCACTGATAAAACTGTCTATTTGTTTGTAACGATAAACTATAGATAACTAGTTATGGGGTTTTTTTCCATAACATTTTTTATGTCGAAACCTTTTGTTTACGTAAAACTCGTAAACTATTAAATTGTGATAAATAAAGATAAACTGGACGTTTAAGATAGAGCATAGTTTTTTATGGCTTTGTTACGATTTAAACGATTTATGTGGGTTACATACCCATGTTTGTATTTATTTTTAATTTCACACTGTATCCCGTATAAAACGATAGGCATTGGAACCTGGGAACCTTGCTAACTTTTAATATTCACGACAATGCATGTACACTGGCGGAACCTCTACACGGCGTTACCAGAACTAAGATATGAAAAAAATATATTATCTAATCATTACCCCTGAATAGGAATCGAACTCAAATCCATCGCCTTTATAGTCAAACATATTAACCATTATGAAACATAAACATAATAAACAAAACATTACATATTAAAGCCATTACATACTATAGTTTCTATCCAAGTAATGCTAGGATGAGTAATCTCCGGGTCGACAGATGCAGGCAATTGAACAAATGAAGACGGCGCCACACGGTGTTTGTAATAACTGAGACAAAAGAGGATCTCTTAAGTGTAAGAATCTTAACTCAGTTATATCATGTTAAGATTGTTAGTAAAATTGTTGTTTTAAGCTATAAGTTTATTATAGATTGACGTCGTATCTGGCTAATTGAGGGTAGTTGCGAGTTCAATCAACAGAGAAGAGTTTATTGTCAATTTCCTTTGGTTACCCGCTCTAGCAGAGAAGAGGGAACCTGGTTTTAAGATACTACATTCCCCACTTTTCGTTTATGCAACACCGACCTCTAGATCGGCTTAGTAAAAGAAAGGCATAAAATATTGAGTACACCCGAAAATCAGCTAGCTCAGCAGCTATCATCAATTAGTAATATTAATATCGTACATACAGTCTTATCAAATCAGGAAATAATAAAATAGAAATAATTAAATGGCCCATGCGGGCGAAGCCGCGAGTATATCACTTGTATATGTTAGGTATGTACAAATTTTCCTTATACAATCTCAATAGTATAAAGAATGACGTCTTTTTACACGTAATTTTACGCATAGAACATGGATAAATATGGAATTTAATAAGCTATCATTATATTATTGTGGTCGTCTTGACGCAATGGCGCAGCATCAGATCACGACGGTTATTAGAATTAGTTATTATCTTTTCTTCCCTCTGACAACAAGACAAAGTACAGCGTTAAGTTACGCCGCGCCGCGCAACGGAGGTTTTTAAAACTAAGTTCCCTAGCTACATGCTATATACTATAATCTATATGCTTAATACATTTTATACGTGTTAGTTACACAAATGTTATTATGAATGGATTAACCCACTTTAAACAGGCGGTTATCACTTTATTTACATAAAGCTAGCGATCCATTATATTTTTGAGTTGGATTATCGAATAAAGCTATATTAAATTTACTTTTCTATAGTAAATTCCTTAACTAAAAGCTTAACTAAAAACATATATTTTCAGATATTTTCAAGCTTTCTAAACTATATCTTAAGTTTCCAAATAAAGTAAGGAGAAATCAATAAAAAAAGACAACAAAACGACCTTTGAGTAGGAATAGCGTTACTAAACTGATATTAAATACCAACTTTAGGTACTTAGTGTTAAGACAACTTTTGCACATGACGAGTGAGTGGCGAAACTTAACGCCACGCATATCTACGAAAACAACAGGAATAATAGCTACAATTTCACACAGTGCGTTTCGATTTGCGGAACTCAACACAGCAAATTGTATTATTAGATATGTATTATATGTAACTTGCATAATTATAATGGGCATAAGCTAACAGATGTTTATCTGTAAAAACAACCTTGGCGAACGGATGCTGGCGGACGATAACTAAGCAAACGTACAATAGTTAATACATTTTTTTATCAAGGCTAGCTAGCGTTATATAATGAGATCTTATTATAATATAGAGAAATTATTATCCATACCTATATTATAAATTCGAAAGTAACTCTGTCTGTCTGTCTGTCTGTCTGTCTGTCTTTTACGCAATCAGGGCCAAACTGCTAATTTAATTGTGATAAAATACTTGAGGGTCTCGGGATGAACATAGGATACTTTTTTTTCTCATATTTGTAATATTTTGGATATATATAAATATATTAAAATACTTAATAATTTGACATGCAATTTATTCCGCCATGTTTATAACAACCGCCGTTGCTAAGCAACGATTTGCAAAGTTTGTTGTTAGAAAACGTCACCCAAAATTAGCTTGCTTAACGCATCTCTCTATTGAAAACTGAAAATAATTTCATAAATATATTTAATAAATATTCGCATAGTTCAAGCGGGCGTAGCCGCGTTCGGGTCCACTAGTTATAAAATATAATTATAAATAACTTTTATTATACTTTTAATTCATTAATTAATTGTAACATCGGATTGTAAGCGCGAGGGTTGTGTGTTCGACTTCGATTTGGGGGAACGAGTTATTTTAATTTCTGCGGCCATATAAAGAAGCTAAATTGTGATTTGTGGCGATAAATTCCGCCTCGGAACAATTCCTCGAAACTTAACAAGACACAATATCTTGAAACTTGGAACTGTGTAAACTCTTCATATTAGGTAAATATATAATTTTGTATATGAAAAATGATTTTTTTACATGTGAAAAGAAAAAACTACACAAATACAAAATTACAATTTCATTATTATATGAAATTTATGAATTTAATGACTGTCCTGTAGGTAAATATAGTTGCTATTTAAATATTGGTATATTGGTGCTAATTTAACATTTTTTATAAGAAAAATAATAGAAACTAAAACTTTCATATTCTTATTATACGAAGTGTGTGTATGCAAAAAAAAACTGTCAAAATAAATCTAAACAATTCGAAAGTATGTATACAAGTCCAAACAAATATTATTTATTCACGCTTCACGCGATGTCGCGTGTTCTGTGATTGTTTATGACAATAAACAAGGCTATTGTAGCACAGTGGTGCTCTCGGGTCAATAGTCAGTCATAGATTAGTTCATTTCTCCGCTCAGGTAAAACTTAGCACGGCGCTGAGTTACGCCGCTAAATACAAAAGTTTTTAACTATGGTTACTACCTTTCTAATTGTAAATAATAATCAAATATAATATGAACATCTAATTTGAATCTGTACTTTATAGTATAAGCTCCTACGACTAACTTTTAGAATAATTTTTTTTACTACGCAGTTAATTCATAGTTTTTTACCGTTGCAAGCGCAGAGGAACCATTGTTTGGAGCTCTCACTTGCATTCCAGAATACATGGACATTGCCCTTTGATTGATTCCCCGAGCTACCTCTGCCATGTACATGCATTTCAAATGTATAATTATTTATTTATTATTTGTTTTATTCTTTTTGCAACTATACAAATAAACACAATAGAAAGAAAAGCACAAATAAATAATAATGCATTTCTTCGAATGGAAATCGAACCAAATATTATAGCCATCTTAGACATATCCCATGTATAGAAGTCCATTAAAGACACTCCGTTCTCCTTTAGTCTGAATTAGATACAGCGTGGTGCGAACGTTGCGGTCGTGTTACCAGAACAAATGAAAATGGTAGTACCCTGAGTGGATATTGAATCCACAACTATCGCGTTAATACTGTGCCACGATTTCCACTATAAAATATAAGCATAATTACAATAATAAAAATATATTTTTATTAGCTACTTACCTGCTATATGGTAGGTAAATCCTAGGAATCAAAGCTAGGACCTTTAGCAGTCACCAATCACTGAACGTACTACTAAATCAATATATTGGAGGTAGAGTTCAATTTAATATGTCCTAAGGTCAAATTAATCATTGGTGCGTCATACATCAATAATGACGTTGTAAACTTAATAAATTCTAAGAAGAAACGACATCTTATACAAAGCTTGCTATGGCAAATATTTTTCTCACAGTAATCTCGTTAGGACGTCAATGGGACAGTGGTTAATGGCGGGACGATGGTTGTGAGTTCGATATCTTCGCGGGGGAATAAGTATATAAAATTACATCACTTCTTTAGACTTAAGAATGAGTGGAAGGTGGAGAACAGGCTGCCCTAACACTGAGTTCTCTCTATCTATCATGATGTATACTGGAATAATTAGAATGTATCATACACAACTCTCTTTTACTACCATTTGGTTAGACGAAATAGCAGCTGAGAGTAGTAAAATAATAATGGCCAAGCATTTAGTTGCATATATTAAAATATGATTATAACGACAGCTCTCGTTGGGATGTGGCAAGCATTGAGAGCGTGGGAGTCGCCTCCATTGTGATGTGTTTCTCACACAAAAATGTGCAACCCATCTTATTGGAGCAAGCAATGCAGAAACCGCGAGAATCGTGAAACAAATGCTATATAATTGAAAATTATCTTTCATAAAAAAATGGTGATGTAAAATGCACTCGATTGATCAACAGGTGGATGCAGGTTTGTCTAAGTAATCTAAGTAAGTAAAGTAGTTGCGTATTTCTTCTTTAATATTCTATAGAAATAGAATTGTATAGAAAACAATGGCATTGTAATTAAATTCAAGGGCGTAAGACATGTTTTTAGAGCTAGCAGTAACAATTGGTGTAGCTCATATTTTTGACTCTTCTCTCTTCTTAGAGAGCATCTGTTTGGCCTCGTCCATTGTCATCAACCTATACGCTTCCCGGAGGGTCCTCGAAGTTAACCTTGACCAGTATCATCGATATTATGTTTTTGATTCAAATCTCTTACAATAATATAAGTCAAGATATTTGTTAAATAAATAAAAGGTGCCTTTCACAAAAAAACACATATATAAATACAACCTTAGAAACGTGTCAAAATCTTGTCAAAATCTTCTAGATTGGTCCTAAACAAACTATTTTACCTTCCTGGGTTAGATAAATGTTAATGTTTATTTAACGTATCGCTATTTAGAGGTCTGTAATACATAAAAATTTGAGAAGAATTTGTATACATATTATAATACTAACGCAAACGAGGCTTCGCCTGCTGGAACTTATTTTTATATTATTGCCAAATTATATGAAATCTTTACATAAATTGCTTTACCGCGTAGGAGGGTAGACAGTAAAAACTGTAGTGTCGAGACACTCCGTTCTCCTGCCGTCCAAATCAGGAATTTGCATTTTTCTAAAACAAAAGCGGTTAAATAAAAACAATTCAAGCCCCCGAGTAGACATCGACGTTTACAACAGTACCCTATCTCACTGCACACATTCCAACTCTATAACTTAAAAACAAACGACCAATTAATCTATGAAAGCAATTAAATTATTAAATAGCAATTTTCCACGTATCAATGCGTGAAATTAATTTGATATGCATAAGATTTACGTGTCATATATATTTGTAAAAGTGGTACAAAACCACTTGAATGCGTTAAATTGACCTAAAAGATGCGCCTGCGCACGACTATCGAGAATATCTCCAATGATTGACGATTATACAGGCCAACATAGATATATAAACAACTAGGGACTCAAACACGCAAACAAGAATTATAGCCCATGTGTTATTACGGTATACAGGCTATGTTGCTTTAAAGTTTCATCTAAATCCGTTCAGTAGTTTTTTCGTGAAAGTGGAATAAATATCCAGCCTCACAAACTTTTACATTTATTATTATTAGTAGGATTATAATAGATACACAAATATAATTTATAAACAGATTGTGTTTTTTTTCATAAAAATTAATATATCACTTTATTTCTTTTTAAATTTAGTGAAAAAAGTAGATTAAGGTCAAGGCTTTCGTCAGCTTGAATTTGAACCCATAAATATGATATTTGCATTTAAGTTCCGCAACTCAACACATAACTTTATCACTATCACTAGATTCTATTCGTTTGTGGTAAAGCAGAAAAAAGAGAACTAAGTGAAAGATCACTCACTCCCATTAAAACAAACAAAGTTTTCCTTTTCATTGCATCAATAAATAAATTCAAAGGTTTTAACAATAAATATTCTTAAATTTGACTCGAAAGTCGAACCCACATTCATCATGCGCGGTTAGGTTACGCCTTCCACTCTACCATCTATACCGATTACTGGACCACAATAGCTTTTGTACTCAAATCGAAAGAAAATAAAATAGTACTTTACAATGATTATTCATTTAACGGCAAGGCCTCGCTAAATAATTTATGAACTGTTAATTCACTCAAACATTCTATTAGACGCTTATTTAGGAGGAAATGAGAAAATGGTTCAAATAAAATCTAACCACTAGTTTAATAGATTTAATTAAAGTTACTAACTATTAAGAATTATTTGCTTTTTTTTCGAATTTTTACGCCTTTCCTGTATATAGATGGATGAGCAAAGAGAACTCGGTGTTAAAACACTCCTTTTTTCACTCTTCCATAAATTTTCGAAATATGATTGGTTTTTTTTTACCGATATTTCAAAAAATGCTTAAAAATATTTTAAGCAACTTCGTTTTATTATTTTTAAGATATTCCGTTGCTAACTTACAGCCAAATTTGCGTGTTCAGTAGCGGAACTGACTTCTGAAGAAATTGAATATAATTTATTCCACTGAGTAAGAATCGAATCCATAACTATCGTGTTCAGTCAGACGCTGTGCCGCTGCGCCATAAGGGCCTATACGTATATTCTATGTCGAATTTAATTTACCTTACATTAACTTCGAAAGTATGTAGTTTAGATTTTACTGTTCAAGTATTAATTTAATTAAAGCCTTTAAATTAACTTTTAAGTGTCATTCCAAAGAAGATACAGTATTTAAATTATTTCTTAACCATTTGTTTTTCGTTGCATGCGACGCCCGCCAAAATGTCTCCTTTTTTCATACTTATAATTGCCTGCGGCTTCGCTCTCGTGATCAAATTACATGGCTCGTTTTAGGTGTCCGAGCTAACTCTGACCGCAACCTTAACGATTAAAGTGATGTAATATAGGGTACATAGCAAGGCTTCAGTTTCACGCTTTATCCCGATTACAGCAAGATAGGCAGACTAAGAAACTCCGTTCTCAACTTTCCGACTACAATACTAGAACATTTTATCAATTCGAACCAGTAGTTCTTGAGATTAGCACGTTTAACCAAACTAAAGCTTTATAATATAAAGTACGTATAGAAGTGTAGGTTCCGACTATTTTTACCCATCATCATTCACATCAATGCTCCGGAACAAAGCACTTCCTATAGATCAAACGTTCATAAACAAAAGTAATGTTAATTTTCACACTAGCATTAACTAAATTATGTTAAAAGCAGAACTTTGAATTAGATATTTTTGATGTTTTGATAATGTATTGCTTATAGAGTTCTTCATGGCGCAATGGGTCAAAAAGGGTGATGGTTGTGGGTTTGATCAAGTGTTGTGAAAAGTCCATTATAAAATTCTCAATCATATGTAAATAGAACGATTGTGAGTTTGATTTCCACTAGAAGATGAATGGTGAACTATTGTTTTCCTCAATCTGCAAACAAGACAAAGTGCGGCGTTGAGTTCTGCTACTACATGCTACTAAGTCTCGAAAATTGGGTGGTACGTGGAGAACAGAGTGTTTTAACAATAGGTTCCCTTACAGCTTCATGCTGTATCCCGCATATAACAGGTTAAACACAGGTTAGTGTTTCCTATGTTCCTCCTTATGTTTGACACATCACGTGTTCAGGGGCGGAACTCAACACCGCGCTTGTATCAAAAAGGAAATGAAATTTATTCTTCCGAGTGGGAATCAAACCCACAACTTTAGTGCTTGGAGTCTGACGCTGTGCTGACGATGGCGACCATAATATTTTTTGTCCCATTTTAAAGTATTTTATAGAAGCAGGAACTAAAACTAAATGAATCACTTTAAAATCACCTTGTTACAAAGTACGGGGGAAATTTTAGGTGAATCACATCGTGAGTACTATAAAGGTACGTGATACGCTTGATTAAGAACATATAGTCATACATATATTGGCCGTCGTGGTACAGTATCGCAGGGCCTGACCGTGACCGCGATGGTTCTGGGTTCGAATTTGATTTCTTTTCATTTTTTTCAGGACTAAAGGCGGCGTTGAGTTAAGCTACACAACACTCAACACCTAGAAAATTATGCTGAAAGTTAGGAAATAAAATATATTGATAAAATATATGACAATCACACGGTTCCCTTGGCACATGTAAAGGTGCGCGATGGTTATGGATTCGAACATCTATCAGGAGCTACGATTTACGCATCCAACGTGTAAAGTGCCTCTTAACTTGAATGGCGGAACTAAACGCCGCAAATGTCATTAAACGATTTCAATATTTTTTACGAAGCCAAGAACGTAGAAATTTATTAGGTACCCTACTCTACACTGGCAAACGTCAAAATCAAAATATATTCGTCTTTCTCAAAATACAGATAACCACAATCTTATTACTCAGGCTCCGGAAATATTTAAAATACAAGAAAAAAGTATTACAATAGGTCCTGTTTTTGTATACAAATATAATTAGGTTCATACATCTGGACTTCAAGTGATAGGTTTAGTTTAGAATAAGTTATTATTCTAAAAATAAATAACATTCGATAATAAATTAATTTCAAGCATTTAAGCTTGCTCGTGAAGGTCGAGTAAGCACTTATCTACTATCTACTTAATCATTACGGAAAAAAATACCTTGACATATCTATAACATTGGCAGAGAAAACGCAGAGATATACCACTCCGGTCACCGTGAATTGTTTAATCAGATGGGGCAAACGAGTAAAGCTTGATATAGTATTTAAAAAAAATCGTACGATTTTTATTATTTGTATATCAGTGTCAAGAATGTCACCAAGCGAATCAAGCGAGGGTAGACGAGCGAAGCGAACAGGAGACGAACCTATTTATTTAAATAGCAATTTAATAACGTCCTCGAAATACTCCACGATACAATAAAAGATGAAAAATGTTAATTTCTTTTTTCAAGCAGAGTATATTATAATAGTAATTTTTCATATACCTGGTAGTGCAAAAAGTAAATTGCTATTGAGGAAAAACTAATAAAATACAAATTAAAGCGATAACATCGATGGAGCGTAAAGAGATAAAAAATCCAATAAAATTTGACATTGACAATGAAAAAAAATTTCAATAATGGATTTTTCAGAAAAAAACCACTAAAATGAAGTAAAAAGTTATAAATAATAGAATATATTAAAACTAACAAAAAGTTGCTAATAATCTCTATAAAAATGGTAAACAAAAAATAAACTTAAATTAGGTACATATAACGCTTCGTTCTTAAAAAACAATATAAAAAATGACAACAAATGATAAAACCACAAAGATTCTTATAAAAACAAACAAAAATATACGAGTATGACGGCACCATGACGCAGTTAAGTCATGTATGACTGCACACGACGATGGTTACAGGCACAAATCCGAGTAAAGCAAATGTTTAAATGTGCATCATCCAGTCCAAGATACTCAAAACAATAATAAGAGCCATCCTTTTCAAAATTTTAGTTGAAAATTGAAAACATTCCTTCACTTACTAACGAGAATAAGAAAAATCAACATACCGGTACAAGTAATTCCAGTAACAAAAACACAGCCCTTAGGGCGACCACTTATCACAGCACATCACAGGACACAACACGGAGCGCACTACTGCGAGCGTCGCGACACGTCCGTCGCGCGCGGAGGTTCGGCGCGGAATGACGGGGCGCGAACATTTTGTGGGCATTACGCTGCGCACGCGCATGTTTTGCTTTTGAACATTGTTTTGATGATTATTTGAATAATTTTATATAATAATGAAAAAAATCGTCATGTTTTAGAATTTGTTGCTTAACTGAATAATTGAACGTATAAGGGAGAACAACAAAATCACCTTTAAGTCACAATATAATTGTTATGTAAAACAATTGATATACATATATTTTAAAACTTTCCAAAAATATAATTATACGTCGGCAGTATTAAACTAAAAATCTTATTTACCTTGAGATAATTTCTCTGGCTTTCGCGATTGTATTGAACATATTAATTAAATATTTTTTCACGGATTTTGTTGCATACAAGTTGTTATATAACTTTCAATATACACGTGACCATTCAGAACGTGAGGTTAAAAATTAAAAACATGCAAGATTTTTTTTTCGATTACTAATGGTGACTAGCAGTTTCAAGTTTTTTCCCGCATAGCGGGTTGGACAAATGGAACCTAGAGTTTAACTCTACTTCCCTCTTTTCCCAGTCCATTTCCCCCATTTCGGTAGATTTTTTGTTGAATACAAATTAAATATTTCTTCCTTATTTTATTAATAATTAAGATATACATTTTTTTTTCAAGGAAATAGGAAAGTATGAACAAGAATTCAAATTCTTACATTCAGATAATAATCTATAGACGGATATCCTTATAACAATGTCGCTGTGTGTGGTCCCGTGCGTTAACCCCTTACAGTCAACAATATTTTTACTGCCACTTGCAAATCTATTTGTAGAACGAACATACGGACAACATAAAAAAGTATTTGTATCAATAAGTCGCGATGGTAGTGACTTCGATTCTGATTCTGGGTAATAAGTTATTTTCATTTCCGCGCTCTCACAAGACAAAGTGCCAGACAAAACGACAAAACGCAGACAAAAATTAGGCGCAAAATAGGGGATGGAGTGCTTTCTCACTAGGTTCCTTCTGCTAACTATGCTATATTCATAATACAAACATAAAGCCTTTTTTTGTATAGGAAAAAAAATACACAAAGAGACACAGCCACTTTGTGCATTTCTACATTGAAAAAACAATGTTTCTAAAACAGGCGGAGAGTGGAAAAAGAAATAATTTTCAATAGGTCACTCTCTGTCTAATTTAATTTATGCAGGAGATGGATGAAGCTTTTTTACTTGGGTAGATTTTAAGTTGTAAAATGAAAAATCCCGTTTTTTGCCGTTCCCGTAGAAATTCAGTAAAATGTTAATACCGTTAATTTATTACTACAATCCAAAATTAATCTAAATAATTGAACACTTCGCTCTAAGCATATATATTTCACATTATAGAACTACGTCGATTTTAATCCAATTTTTTACGATTGATCGCCTGATTCGATACCTTTCAGGTCGGATGCGTTTTCACGATTCTACGATAGCACGCCCATTGTACAGCCACATCGATTGGATTAGCAAAAAATGTATAAAAGTGTCTATAATATGAAGTTAGACGAAGTGAAGGAGGTATGTAGAGACTAGCGTTTGGCGCTCCGTTCTCTCTGGATTAACTGCTAGGAATAAAGCGTGAAGCTAAAAATATATAAGCACTTATGACTTCGAGACCAGCACAAGGATAATGCGGCAGGTAGTGGGTTCTAACTCGAAGAAATGAAGTATATAAATAAATATTTGCCTTCCTTCGCTCTGCTATCGAGGCAAAGGCAAACGTTGAATACCACCACCGTTCCACCCGATTATCAAGACAGTGCGTGTTGAGTGGCGAAATTCCGCATTATTCATTCCGATCTTACCGATCAACAAGGGCAAAGAACTAAAAATAATTTATATATCACTCACGGAGTGAGAAATTAATCCACAACCAACGAATTGCCCTTAAGTTCTCCGCCTACTTTATCTTAACACGTTTATATTGCAGGTCTCGTGATGAAATCTAAATATACATATTATGTATTTTATTAGTGGAAATAGTAAGCAGCATTGTTCGAATAGTTGGCCAAGCGGTCACGTGTGCGATAGAGATTGTATGTAACGGGTGCTTGTTAGAAACTGAGATTTTACTTAGCACTAAAATCGCTAAATCTATATATATAAAATCGAAAGATCACTCACTCATCACGAAATTTCAGAAACTACAAGTGCTAGGAATGTCAAATTTGCATAGGAGTTATTTATAGGACACTAGCGGCCCGCTCGCGGCTTCGCCTGCGTGAACTGCGTTATTATTAATTTCTGTCTCCATGACTACGTCGTAGTGACGTCTATGCAAAATTTGAGACTCCTAGCATTTGTAGTAACGTAGTTTCATACAAACTTTCGACCCCAAAAACAACCCCTTAGAAGTCGAATATTGCAAATTCCCGTCTTAGCGAGCACCTACGTCCTTTAAGTAACTCCTATGCAAAATTTGAGATTCCTAGCATATGTAGTTTCTGAGATTTCGTGATGAGTGAGTGACCTTTCGATTTTATATATATAGATAGGTGCTCGCCAAGACGGAAATTTGCAATTTCGACTCCTTTGGGGTTGTTTTTGGGGTTGAGAGTTTGTATGAAACTGTGTTACTGCAAGTGTTAGGAGTGTAAAATTTCATGGACGTCACTTATATGACGTAGGTACTCATGGACAGAAATTAATAGTAACGTTCTCGCAGGCGAAGCCGCGGGCGGGCCGCTAGTATAAATATATTTTTCTTTACCCCTTTTAAGTATATATTAACAATTTTCATATGCCTTTTGTGGCCTACTACAAAAGGCAAATGAAAATAGCGGGTAGTTGCACTGTCTAATAATTTTATTAACAACAGCTTACTAAATACAACCTACCATGCTGTTTACAGGCGCGTGCGCGTGCGCATCTCAAAGACGTGGGTGAGTCACCGTCATGGTTCGCCTCCTCAAGACTAAAGTTCGCTGGCCTTGTGATTTACTTTATGTTATACAATGATAAAATATACTATGTAATATATATGCACAGGAAAAATAGAGTTAAGACGCTTCGTTCCCCTACATCTCGCCCCATTTTTGTGGTTGTTGTGGAACTCAACGCCGCGACTTGTCTTCTTAAAGTGAGGAAATGGAAATAATTAAGTTACTGATAGGAAATCAAATCCACAACCGTCGCGCTTACAGTCAAAATTTACTATGTTTTGCGGGACAAAGCGGAGAAAATCAAATGGAACTATTAATAATAAGTCTCTTTTTAACAGCGGCACCCCATATATAGCAGAAAAGGGAACCTACTGTAAATTGGTTCCCTCCTTTGCTATATGTGGTGTACAAAATTTGTACACCACCGTCCATAATATCAACATTTTTTTACACTTCAAGTACTTAATACGAGTCGACAAAAACATCTAAAAGAAAATTATATAAAACCGGTAGTTAGTGTTTTTCCCTCACAACTATGAGGTAGGTTCAACAAAAAAGTGAATTCGAAATAACAAGCTGTTTTATTTGCAAAGACGAAGTAATGACAAGATGACTTCGAAGCTGACATCATTTAAACGGTGGTAATAAGTAGCTACCGTCAAGGATGCATGAAACCAATTATTTAAACTAAAAAATTGACCAGCACCAGAAGTAAAACGGCCATGTTTTACTTTGTCACGGTTCATTCAATTACTAAAGCTCAATTCAATTACGTTTAGTTGGATTTTATATAACGAAATCTCGATAGTGATAGCTTCCTGTTGGACTGACACTAGTACTGGCCTATAATATGGCTTAATAATACGAGTATTTCATTTTGATAATGAAGTTAATAAAAACGTTAATAAAAATGTAACTACCATATTTGAATTTCCTAATATTTTTCTTATACAAAAATTCTGTTCAATATATTTATATATGACAGAAGATAATAATATCATATAATAATAAATAACATATATATATTTAATGACGCAATATAGTTTGTTTTTCTATTTAAAAGGAAATAATATGTATTGTTTATACAAATACAAAGACTTTCCAACCACAACGTAAATTATTGTAACGTAAATAAATGACATACCATTCAATTTAAATAAAAATATATTAATCTTTACCCTCATGAAGCAAACTAGGCAAAGGGAACCTAGTGTCAAAACACTTTACTTTTCGCCTAAACTCGAGTCACTGAGTGTTGAGTGGAATATCGAACAATGTTGATGAACTAGAGTGGGTATTATTAACATTTTTAGCTTTACACTGTATTTAAGCAGGGTAGGCAGATGGAATTTTCGAGTCAATGCGTGTTGAGTGGCAGAATTCAAAGATGCCTTTTGTGTTGTAACCATAGCGAGAAAATTTAAAAAATACCATCTAAAACCTAAATGTTATTCAAAAAATACATTTAACAAATTCAAATTCTATGCATTGTTTGGACACATTCTTGTGTGAAACAAAAGATTTAAGCTTATACAGTTGTGTCAATAAACATTATAATATGCGCTATTAAAATATATTTAATAGGGTATCCACAGTTTAGATTTCATTTTATTTTTTTATCATATTATCTGCTTACAAGTACCAAAGCACGAAAGGCAGAGAGCAGTGGCGGAACTTAACGCCGTGTATTTTATTTTGCTTTTATTAGATTTCTGCCTGTTTAAGGAAACCCTTAAATCACTACGATAATACAATATTTTCATAGCATACTTTGATGTTATTGCCTTCCTGGTAATGCAATCGTGGCCTGATTAGATAACAATATTTTAAACTTGTCTTTTTTTAATAGGCTGATTGACTGATTTGAGCTCCGCCACTCAACACGCAACGTCTTGAAAATTAGGTGGTCCGCTTACCTTGCTATATGCGGGATATATGGTAAATCACGCAAGGGTTAAGCAAGTTAGCCAGAGAGAACGACTGCCAAAAGCTACATTACCTACATTGAGGCATTTTTTTATACATTTATATTTTTTACATTTTTTTTTTCAATTTTTATTCTATTATGGCAACCATAGTCCGAGTACTAGACGAATTAGGAATGTTTGTTGGACAGAAATGAGGTCGTCCAGTATAAACTGTAACATATGGCTATGTGTTAACTATTATTAAATATCGCAACGTCTGTTCGTCCGTCTATATTCATTGTTTTATCGAGGCCGCTGCAGCACAGTGGAACAGTATCTGAGTGTACACTGGGATTATAGTAGATTCAGTTTCCACTAGTGGAGACAGAGGGGGGCGTTAAATTCCGCCACTCAAAGGTCGAAAATGTACAATTGGTGGAACAACAGAGAATGAATGATAGATAAGAGAACATTATTTACATATTATTATATTTTTAACACTAAAATTAAATATTTGCACAGTTTTATAAAGCTGAAAAGTTTATTTGATTGAACGCGATAATCTCAGGAACTACTTGTAAGTACAATTTAAAAAATCTTTTTTCGTCAATTAGGCCATTTATGAAGTGAGGCCATCGATTAAGTATATATATCACGTTTTAATTTCAATGTAAGCTACTATACCTTGCACAATCTTAAATATTCCCATTTCTCCATAGAGTCAAAGCCACAGTATAAATGTGATATTTTTCTTGTTTTTTGCTTTAAGCTGTATTCTTCATATAACAGAGTAGACAGAAGGAAACCTTGGAACCTAGTATAAACACACTTCGTTCTCATTAAGACACTTGCGTTCCCTACTTTCCACCGAATTCTGGAAGCATTGCATGTAGAGTGGCAAAACTTAACGCCGCGCAAAAGTAATTAACAAAAAAATAATTAAATCTAAAATCTATGTAAGCTATCTTCTTGACCAAGATCACGTCCATTCACGGATATACAGCATTACACTCCGCGTCCACGTCCCTACATATAAATTGTAAGACGTAGCCGTCGTCAACTGTCCGCATCCGTCGGAACCTTTGGTCGAGCTCAAAGGAAATGTCCTCACATCGTCACGTGATACGGAAACTAATCAATAATGTGGACCATTTGTATTGCATTTATGAGGTCATCGTGGTGCAGTGGCACAGCGTGTGTAAACGCGATGGTTGTGTGTTCGATTCTCAGCCGAAAAAATTAATCATTTTCATTTATCATTTTCAGTTAGTTACCTACCATACTTACCTTTCATTTTAGCTGAATAATCAACAACATTAATGACAAAATATATCTAATTTTGTGCAAAGAAGAGAATGTAGTGATTGACGTATTTCTATCTTCCCGTTGTTCCCCACAAATTAAATAATATAGTATATTTTTTTACGTTCAAACTTCACTCAGTATTCCGCACATACCAGGGTAGGTAGAGAGAAAATAATAAAATATTTTTTTACATTTTTTTTATTGTATAATAACTATAGAACGATATCGATTTGTTTTTCTCCGACAATATCCTAGCAGTTATTTATTGAGGTACAGGTACATTCACAAAATAAACAAATTAAATGTACGCAATTATTGCAAAAAATAAACATTCGAATGAATCGAATGATATTGGAAAATCGTGTTGAATCTATAAAAAAGTATATAAAAAATATATCCAATACAAAGATATAAAAAATAAAAAGGTGACTGATCTATCCGTAGCTTAACTAACTCAGCGACACGAATAAGCCTATTTTTACAAATTTCATCGCTTGTAATTAATTATAATATTTTTTAATATAATTAAGCTGAAGAGTTATCGAGCAAGGCTTATAGTATAGTCGTCTACTGAGTACTAATAGACGCCAGTCACCATATTCTCCACAGTCTAGACTCTAGTCTAGAGCATATTTTGCCTTTGATTATTACACTCCTCCTCCTTACTCCTCTTGTCGCCTAATTACGAGACATTGCGTGTAAAGTGGTGGATCTTAACACCGCGTTATGTCTTATCACCCTTAAAGACCAAAACCTTGACTTTTTTTTCGAAATGATTCAGATTCATATTTTTTGCTCATTAGAATCGCGAACAATACACCAGCACAAACCTTCATGCTCAGTTCCTTGCAACGAAACATAACAATCAGTTTATCTGGAAACAATGGCTTACGTAAATAGTTAAATACAATATCAACAATTAACTTTTATTTTTATAAAGCTTTGGCTTTAAACCAAAAGAGTTGGATTGGTTGAACGCACTCATCCCAGGATCAACTGTTACGAATTGAAATATTTTTTTTAACAACTGGTTCGATTCGCTTTTATTTAATTTTTTAACTTCACGCTGTATCCTACACATAGCAGCATAGCATAGGTAGGCAGAGGGAACCTGCGAACCTATTGTTAAGACACTCCGTTCCCATTAAGACTCTTCTGTTCCCTACTTTCCAGGTTCCGAATTCTGGAGCCTTGCCTCGTTACTAGAGCGAGCAAAAGAAAATATTAAATATTTCATTACCACAACCTGCGTTTACAATCGCTTGCTTATGCCTCTGTGCCACTGGCCTCAATTTAATGATGATTAAACGCTAAATGACATCTCTGAGTGTTCTTGTGCCTCTATAATACTAAATACAGAAGTAAGGGTATCATTACGGTGTGCAAACGGCGTGAAGAGGTGCGGCGCACGCCCATTACACTGTGACGGCATTGTTTTTGTCTTCTATAGCGTACAATACTACGCCGAAATATTGTTATACTGAACGGTTGAAATTTAACAACCTATTTAATATATACTAGCTGTGCGCCCCAACTTTGTCTTTAAAAGCTCGATTACATTTTTTTTTTGTTCGCGCTGTAAGCTAAAAAAATAATTCACTAAATATTAAGGGGCGAAACTCAACGTTGCACTTTGTTTGACACTTAAAAGAGCTAGGAAATGAAAACATTAAATATTTCATTTATTCGGAATCGAATCTAGAACCTGTCTCGCATGCCTTCAATATTACAAAATACATAAATGTGACTAATATATTGCGTGCTGTTTCTGTTGTGTGAAGATGTTCATAAATTCTAAGTGTTTAATGGTCCATAACTTATTTTATCGACAATTTCTCTTCTTCAGTTTGAATTCCATTTCACACTGATATCACCTTTTTTTAATATAGACCATAATATCAAGCCAACGTTTTTTTAGTACGCTACAGTATATGAGGTCGTCGAGGCGCTGTGGCACAGCACCTGGCTCAAAACACAATGTCCTAAATTCGGATGAAAAGTAGAAAAAGGAGAGTTTAAACACTAGATTTTCTGTATTAAGTCTGTTATAATCTGTTATAGTCAGTTATAATCTGTATAAAGCGTGAATTCATTTAGTCATATTGGTCTTTTTTCCACCACCTAACAATACCTACGAGATTTATTCAAAAACATTGTTTCATGTTCACTTGTTCAGTTTTTCAGCTTTATGCTTTGTCCCACTAAATAGGGCACGAAAAAACCTAGTGACGGGGAACCTAGTGTTACGACACCACTTCTATTAAAGACACCTTCGTTCCCTATCTTTCGCCGAATTCTCGAGGAATTGCGTGTTGAGTGGGAAAACTCAACGCGACCCTTAGTCTCCTTAATAGAGCGAGGAAATTCAAATATAGAATATTTCTGTCGCCCGAGTGGGAATCAAACCCACAACACTTGTCCTCCCGCGTTACTAGGACCTCAAAAAGAAAATAAATTAAATATTATTACCTCGTATTGAGATCGCAACACCGTCGCCGTACCATAGAACTCTCCCACTGGTATACCAGTAACTATACTAATTCTTAGAAAAAAACCAAAGCACCTGCGGAACGCGTAACGTAATATTACGAACAATATGAAAACAAACGAAGAAGGAAGTTATGTTCCACTAAACGTTTCCGAGATCCAATGTTTTGCAATCACTTCCTATGTTAGGCGAGAACTTTGATGCTATAGAAATAACATAAGGTGTTATTTTATTTGTGTTATACTTTTTTTTAACTTGACGCTGTATACTGCATCTAACAAAGTAGAGGGAACCTGGGAACCTAGTGTGGAGTTATCCGTTCGCTAATAAAATACTTCGGTTTGCTACTTACAGGGTGACATCGTTTCCTAAGTGAGAATCGATCCCACCACCGTCGTATTTACAGTCGTACGCTTGTGAACTTCGCCATGATGCAATGTCCAAAAAAATAGGCGTTGTGTGGAGAACGGAGTGTTCTAAGACTTGGTTTCCCACCTACCCTGCTATATAGGAATCGAATTCATAACCTTCGCTTTTACAGTGAAATAATGTAGAAATATATTACTATAGCCTCCGAATTGACAAACAAAGGGCTTATATTACACAACAATCAAAATACTAAGAAAGTTAGGCAATAACGCCATATTTGCGTAGGCAGTAAACACTTTGAACTTTTCACACGTGCCTTTGAAATGGACAGTACTGTACCTATTTATTGATCCGTAGGAGGTGACGGTCTATCCATATAACAAATCACGTTTGAATATTATAATAAATTTATTCGCTTCGCCTGCTTGGACTAAACAAAGGTTTATTTAAGTGTATTTAAGTAATGACCAATTATTTTAGTAATTTTATGCATTTAATAATTTATTCTCCAAAGCTTTTGGTTAATTAGATTTCGCTCGAAAAAAATCTTGTATAATAGAAATGTTTAGTTACGGCATATCGATCTGGGTATGTGGTAGATACGCGCACACGAATTCTGAGATCATTTAGATTCAACCTCAGCAACCTCGTCTATCTTTCAGTGTTAGTCTCATGAAAATCAGTTCAGCTGTTTCGGAGATGTCCCGAACACAGCAAGACAGAAAGACAGCCAGACAAAATATTTAAAATATTAAATAGTTGTTTGTTTTTGTTTTGGTATCCTGTAAATAACTATATGAAAGAATTAAAGGACACGAATATTTATAAAACGGAGTTTCTTCATATAGTTATTTATTTACACGGATATTTGGAAATAACAGACATACTCTCCAATTTCATTTAAATGTATAGATAAAACTATTTTGTTATTGAGTGACTGACAGACAACCGAAAGTGGAATAAATAGTAACAATGTTTTTATTTTAAAATATTGCGTAACTTAGTGGCGAAACTCAACACCGCCCTTTGCACAACCATATATCCATAATAAGCGGGAAATTTTAAAATCAGTTGATTTAACAACACTGCATCCATATTAAAAATTACACCGGATCTGTCTGTAACCGGATAATGGCAACACATGCGTACGTATCGAACTAAATGAAGTCATCAAAGTCAATATTTGAAATACGGCGCTTTTGAAACACGACGCGAGCGAGTTTTTCTAATTGCGCTGAAAATAAACGCCCGCGAAACGTAACGCCACCTGGAATAGTGTTGCCATCATTTGATTTCAAATTGAATGAAAATATTTTATTAATTCTTTTTTTTATATTGGCCACTAAATGCCTCCAAAATTGGGCTGATGGAAAGTGAAATTCCTTCTGTTTACTTTGCGATGCGGGAAGGGTGAAGCTGTTGTTTTTTTTTATTTTTTCAAACATTGTAGAAATTATGAATGCTTGTAATAATCTACTCTATCTAATTGTTTATTGTATCTACAAAAAAAATATGAATTAAGAGAAGAAAGTGAGAAGCAGCAGGAAAACACAGTTGACCTTCGAGAATATAGTATCGATAATATAGAAAGAAGGTAAAATTTATATGAAGATGCCCCAGAGGCCCAGAATGAAGAATTTATTGACCATGGACGACACGAAAGAGGTACTTCGATCCCTCTTAAATAAAAGAACTCAACAATGCATTATTTTCATTTTTCCGCTCTATTAACAATACAAAATACAAAGTTGAGTTTCTACGCAACACGTAATGTCATGAAAATGGTAAACGGAGTGTCTAAACACTAGGTTCCTTCTGCCTACCCAGCCATGCCTATAAGTATATTTGTTGACTATTTAAAATTAGTTTTTTTTAAGAGTTACGGGATAAACAGTACATCATGGCCACCATACACCGTAGGAAATGATAATCTCGGTACCCCCTGCGGAGTCACGAGCTACCGACTACATTTATTAAGTACTAACGCCTTCTATTCTATTTCTGGACGACCATTTAACGGTAATTGGCGTTTATGACTTCACTGAAAATTATCGCTCGTTATAAATCATACGCGGTCGTCGTAGCACGGCGAGTGAGCTGTCAATGTGAAGGTTTTGGGTTCAATTTCAAGGGAATTAAGCATTTAATATTTTCATTTTCTCGATCTGGAAACAAGATGTGGTGTAGTTTGTGAAATTATGGCTTGTACACAGAGTTAGAGTGTGTAGAGTTATAAACTTGGCTCTGCGATAATTTTTGCTTTTTAACGTCAAAATCGCGGAAAGTGTCATAAAACTTAAAATATGGGATCTATTTTATTATATAGCGCAGAAATATTCTAAAAATTCAACATTTAATAATTCTTTTGCTTGTGTACTAACATTAAAATTTATACAAATTTCAGCTTTCTAGGACTTTAGGAGGTACCATCAATTCTTACGATCGTCAATCAGACAGTGACTAAATCGAGATATTTTAGATATTAATCGAGTGTAAAGTACCTAGTTATGCCAATAAAACTTAAAATATTAAACGAAATCTACTATTTATATCATAAGAATCGATCGCGTTTTCTTTATCTGGTATAATCCAAACCCAAGTTATTCGGGATATTTATTCGAGTTATTCGATTAAATAAGTTCGAAAAAAGTTACATAGTGCCCCCTCGCACTTGGCATAGATCGTTTCGCATAGCTTTTCTAATATAGCAAAAGAGTTTTTATGGTTTAACACGCCCATCTCAGAAACTATAGGTTCGACGTTCTAGTTAAAAAAATATTTTTGTTTTGCATAATCCACTCTTTTTTATTTGAGTACGTGGGCAAAATCGCGGGTAAAACTTAGTGTTATATAAATCTTTTGACAGTAACAATGACCCAAAAGGGTTTAAAAGTCAATTAAAATTCAAAATAAATAAAAACAGGTGGGTTAGTATGTTACCCCGTGGGAGTAACGGCGACCGCTAACCGCACGCGCAGGGCGCAGGGGAATCGTTCTAAGGGTATGCTCATATTATAACCTCATGTTATTCCTGTTGAAAATAAAATAGGGAATAAAAATATTAAAAATATAATTTCTCTTGTTGCACTAGGCATATAGCTACTGGTACAGCCAAAAGCCTTCCTTGGTAAAAGTATTATATAAATACAAAAAAGTTTTTAAAATTTCGTGGTTTTGATTACGACTCGGGGGCAGAAAAATTTAACATTATTGCACATTATCGTACTGCTCGAACGAGGTAAAGCGCGGCGTTGGGTTCCGCCACTGAACACCCAATATCTCTAGAATTCGATAGCTTTTACTCTCTGTTATGTGACGATACAGCGTGCAGCTATAAAAAACAGATACATCGACACTTCGACACTTTTCAGCAGTTAAGCATGAAAAGTTTTCGAATGAATTTAAATAATATACTTAACTCATAATAACCAAATTAGCAATTTATACATATTTTTGAAAAAATAATTAATGTCATAATATAATTTAAAATAAAGGTTCTATTCAATGGTGACATAAAGAGTATATAGTTCCGCATGGTCGCGAGGTATGTCGACAGAAACACCTGTGGGAAATTGGGAATACGAAACCTATAGTATGCACTGACACTGCGTAGCCTTCCACACGTACCCATGAGAAGCTATTAAAGTTTGGAAACATTTTAAATTTTTTTTAATGAAATTAGATATGTTTTTTTAGTTTCACATTGTATCATATAGCATGGGGGGCAGAGAGAACCTGGAAATTTAGTTTCAAGATATTCCATCTCTAGTAAGACGCTGCCGCTATATCCCGCTCACAGCAAGGGTAGGCAGAGGGAACTTAGTGTTAAGACACTCCGCTCTCCACTTTTCATCGAATCCAAAATTATTGCAAGCCTTGTAGAATATCTTACAATTATTTATAAGTAAATAATAATTAAGTACTTAAATAAATAATTGAGACCAAGGTTTGACTTTCTGTATTAAGCATTTATCAATGTTAAAACATTCCTTATACAAATATGTTTTTTTTTTCAGCTTCACGTTATATCTATAACAGGGTAGGCCAAGGGAACCTAGTAACGAGGCATAGGGCGGTGTTAAGTTTCGCAATTAAACACAGAATATCACGAGATTTCGGCGAAAAGTGAGGAATGGAACAACACTTGGCACTAGCATCCCAATTTTCCTCTACCTACCCTGCTAAGTGCGGGATACCGCTGAAAAATATATATCAAGGGAATAAATTATTTTCATTTACGTTCGACATTGACGTTCAGCATCATCACCAGAAGGTGTGAGATCTTGCTATATTCGGGATAAAGCGGGAATCCGGGAACTAAAAAACGGGATAATTAATAAAAAGAATAAGTTATTTTTACCATACCTATTAAATAATTCAAATACATTAAAACTAAAAAATCCTTTCAGTATAGGTGTACTGTATAACAGAGGTGACCTTGTATTAATCCGCATTAAGCGACGCGTCAATTCACCCTATTGTCCGTTCATCTGACCCAATGTACATGAGAAAAGATTATACGATAGTATTAGTTACTGTGTGAGTTTTGACAAATTAATTACTTATTTTGTATAGCTTAATTTGTATGGCATGAGGCCAGTCGTGGCATAGGGGCACGAGCGTGTGGCTGTAATACAACAGGTTGTGGATTCGATTCCCAGTAGAGGATAATAAATATTTAATATTTTTATTTCCTACCTCTGATAACGAGGCAAAGACATTCGTTTGGCACTCAACGCGCAATGCTTCCAGGATTCAGTGAAAAGTGGGTAAAGGAAGTCTTAATGAGAACGACGTGTCTATAACTAGGTTCCTAGATTCTACCTACCCTGCCTAAGTACGGGATACAGTGGGACGCTAAAAATATTGTACAGCTATACAGTCTGTTGACAAGGCGAAAGAGGTACCTAGAGACGGTAGGGTACCCATAGGGTAACATTAGGTTCCACAGCGCCGTTCAGTATAAAGTAACAAATTAAAAATAAATAAGAGATATTTAAGATGAAAGTCCTTGACATATCCAGGAAACTAGTCACTCGTCAGTCACATACGAGTGTTGCAGTGAACAGCACGCACATCCGTTGACAATGTTCTAAGAAAAACGAGATTTTTAGATCTATAATAATATATATTTAATATCTATACTTTTTACCTGTTCATTATTTCGACGAACTCCAGATCGATATTATTTTTTAAGCCTATGTAAACATAATTTGCGCGACCGAGCGAGTCCGACTCAAATTCGAGTAGTTTTTATTTAGAATTTAATTTAATTTAATTTCTATCACATTGTCAAATATATTGTGTCCAAATAAGTGTGAAATAGACACGAAAAACCGCAAATGAAATATCTGACAAATTAACATTGGCATTACGTATTTCATTTTGTGGACTTTCATATTTCTTTACAATGTGACTGTGATGAAAGTCATAAAAAATAATATACATTTATCATTATAGCTGTTTAATATTAAGATTACAAATCGTGGCGTTGAGTTCCGCTCAACACGTAATGTCTTGATAATTGGCCGGGAAGCAGAGTGTCTTGACACTAAGTTCCCTATACCTACCTTGCTATGTGCGGGATACAATGGAAAGCTAAATTAAAAAAATATGTACGGCACAACGTCTAACTGTGTTGGATTCCCACCAGCTTGGCATGAATTATTTTAATTTCTTGTGAAAGTAAAAAGTGAAGATTTTTTTTGTTGTATCCCGCACATAGCAATTTGTCGCGGCGTTGAGTTCTGCCACTCAACACTAAATAATGTCGTTAAAATAAATAGAAAAGGAAGGAATGGTACCAAAAAAAAAATCATTTTAAATATTTCCATCAAAAACAAGTGACTAGAATACAGAAACACTAAATAACAGGAAATTTTACACAACGTCCAAACATTTTGCAATATTTTTTTTTAAATAACCATAAATTGAGTAAATATATTTCTTAATTTATTGGCAAGCTATTAACAATATTTGCGAAGGTCAATTATTATTTTTCCACAGCTTTATTTGGTCATCAGTGAACCAGTGTATTAAAGATCAAGGGAGACAAGTACAAGAAAGTTTACGTAATGCTATGCTACCTTAATTAAATTTACATAAGGTTCCACATTGGATAAGCTTCAAAGCTTTTTTCAATAATTTCATAAATTTATTTACTGTACGATATTCCAATGACATACATATATTATGTAGACGATATGGTGTAAATAGCAGGTGTAAAAGTCACTTTATATAGGAAATCTGCTATCAATTCCGCGTAACTAGTTAATAAGAAGTGGATTTATATTCAAAAAACTTGAGATTCTATATAAATTGAATGACGTTTTACAAAAAAATACTTAAATCGAATGCACTTTAATAGCTCCTATAGTAAATACTTTTTCATTGCGCCATGATAGTCTCAGGAATTAAAGTAAGGCGAGCATAGTGAAGAGGTTCCTCACTTTTGAGCCCTACGGCAGTCTAGCTACGGTAGGATTTTTTTATATTCTTATAAATATTTCTAACTTTATCTGGACTTCAGAAATAACAATGGAATATAGTTAGTTTAGGAGAGCGCTAGGTATAAATTAATTTTTAACAAAAACAAAAACCGACTTCTAACAACGAACTAAAAAGTGAAAAATAATTATACAAAGATTTTATAATTTTGAAGTCGGTGCCAAATTAAAACAAACAGGCTTAGTAATTAGATATTGTAGTAAAGGTGTTGTAGCATTAGCTTGACACCGACTTCAAAATTATAAAATCTTTGTATAATTATTTTTCACTTTTTAGTTCGTTGTTAGAAGTCGGTTTTTGTTTTTGTTAAAAATTAATTTATTTTACGATTTTTAGTGATGGGTAGATCTTAAAATGATGCTTCTTAAACGAGTGGTGATGGTGGTGGTAGTGGTTGTCAACGAGTGGTTGTGGTTGTCCTATGTAAAACTTTATTTAATTAAGTATTATTTTTGTGCAATGTTACATTTTGGTATATTGACAAGAACATACATAAAAAGTATTCGGGCAAATTGAAAATCTCCCTTTTTTGAAGTTGGTTGAAAATGAGAACATCCTCTTTTTTGAGGTCACCTCACCTCTGACATCAATTTAAAAAGTTTTTGCTTGTAACTATTACAGTATAATCAATTTTTTACCAAACTTTCTAAATTTTCACCTGATCCCATAATCGGAACCTAACCAAACTTTCACCAAATTATCCTTGAAGTGTATCCTTTCAAATAAAAAAAGAATCATCAAAATCGGTCAGCGCGACATTGAGTTATTCGGCTATTTGTCGCGCACATACTTAATGCAAATTTAAGACTTATGTGATTTTCTCATAGATACCATTGTCAGACATGGACCAAAAAAAAATGGGACCATTCGGGAAGCTTCACCTTTCAAACAAAAAAAAAATTTTCAAAATCGGTTCACCCAGTCAAAAGTTATGAGGTAACAAACATAAAAAAAAAAAAAAAAAAAAAAAAAAAAAAAAAATACAGTCGAATTGATAACCTCCTTTTCTTACAGAAGTCGGTTAAAAAGGATATATTTGAAGGGTAAGAACGGTATTTTCCATCTTAATGCTCAATCAAAGAAAATAGTAGAATTTAATGGTTTGACACTAGGTTATCTTTGTGTAAAAATATATTTTAATTTTAGCAACCATTATTTATTATTATTTTAATAAACATTTAGCTAAGTATGTATTTTTGACCGCAGATAGACAGGAAATGGAGCAAGAACGAGTAGCGCGTACGCAAGAGTTCGACAACACTAAGAAATACCTCCATATTATTAGCAATTCCTAATTTATTTAAATATCATTTACATATTTCCCACGAAACTTGAACCGAAAAGTCGTTTTGGTATCGCGAGGACTTTAAAACCATTTTGCTTCTTGTAAAAAACGCAAAAAACTTTTGAAGGGGTAACAAAACTTCACCCTGGGACAGGTTCAAATTCTTTGGCAGTTTCTTGGTACCAAGCACCCTCACCACTAAACCATACGTTTTTATCAAGCTACGTCGAAGTTCTTACACGATCGTGGAAATTTATTTATGTTGAGAATAATTTTTAACAAAAACAAAAACCGACTTCTAACAACGAACTAAAAAGTGAAAAATAATTTTACAAAGATTTTATAATTTTGAAGTCGGTGTCAAGCTAATGCTACAATACCTTTACTACAATATCTAATTACTAAGCCTGTTTGTTTTACTTGGCACCGACTTCAAAATTATAAAACCTCTGTAAAATTATTTTTCACTTTTTAGTTCGTTGTTAGAAGTCGGTTTTTGTTTTTGTTAAAAATTAATTTATTTTACGATTTTTAGTGATGGGTAGATCTTAAAATGATGCTTCTTGAACGAGTGGTGATGGTGGTGGTAGTGGTTGTCAACGAGTGGTTGTGATTGTTCTATGTAAAACTTCATTTAATTAGCTATTATTTTTGTGCAAAGTTACATTTTGGTATATTGACAAGAACAAACATAAAAAGTATTCGGGTTAATTCGGAATCTCCCTTTTTTTTAGTTGGTTGAAAATGAGAACATCCTCTTTTTTGAGATTGGTTGAAAAGAAATGCAACGATCAGGAATCACAAATCACAAATCTTCTGACATCAATTTAAAAAGTTTTTGCTTGTAACTATTACAGTATAATTAATTTTTGACCAAAAAAAACAAACTTTCTCAATTTTCTCCGGATTCCATAATCGAAACCTAACCAAACTTTCACCAAATTATCCTTGAAGTGTATCCTTTCAAATAAAAAAAGAATCATCAAAATCGGTTGGCGCGACATTGAGTTATTCGGCTATTAGTCGCGCACATTCATAATGCAAATTTAAGACTTATGTGATTTTCTCATGGATACCATTGTCAGACATGGACCAAAAAAAAATGGGACCATTCGGGAAGCTATACCTTTCAAATAAAAAAAAAATTATCAAAATCGGTCCACCCAGTTAAAAGTTATGAGGTAACAAACATAAAAAAAAAAAATAAAAAAAAAAATAAAAAAAAAAAAAATACAGTCGAATTGATAACCTCCTTTTCGTACAGAAGTCGGTTAAAAAACCTTTTACTTGCAGCTTCACGTTTTTTTTCGCATAGCGGAGTAGACGGAGAGAATTTAATGTTAAGACACTCTGAACTCTGTAGTAACACTTCGCTAAGCTTCGTTTACAAGAGCGCGGCGAAATGAAAATGAAATGCCATTTATAAAAAATATTTTTTAAATATTTTCTACTATATAGTATTTCACACTAATATGTCTCAATATAGTAAAAAAACTTGTTCAATTACATAACATTCCACCATGAATGGATTCGAATCAAGGACCAGCTAATAAAGGTGGTGTACCGCTAGACGGTGAGAATGCGTTAAAAAAAGTCTCTTCGTATTCGGCCGTCCGCGCCGGATGCTCGGCCTTGCGAGGTCGATAGCGGCCGCTTTTACACCGACGGGGTATGTCATACTGCTGTTTTAGTTTTCTACTAGCAATCCAGGCGCTTATTTTATAGCTATACAGAATCTTTATATAAATATTAGGTAGCCTTTGTACTATTAAATGAAATAAAAAAATTAAATTAGCTTCACGCTCTATCCCGCACATAGCCCTGCTAGGCAGAGGGAATCTTGTGTTAAAACACTCCGTTTCCCACTTTCCGCCAAATTCTGGAGGCATTGAATATTGAGTGGTGGGATTCAACGCCGCGCCTTGCCTCTAACGAGAGCGAAGAAATGTTAATATAAATTTAATTTGATATTTCATCACCTAGAACGGGGATCGAACCCACAACCAGTCTATTTTACTTTGTGCCGCTGCACGCTATATCCCGCATACAGCAGAGTAGGCAAAGGGAACCTAGTACTAAGACACTGAATTTTTTGAGGCATCGCGTGTTTAGTGGCGGAACATAACATATTGATAATATAATGTATAAAATTAGAAAAAAAGTAAAGAACGGAATGCCTTAACTCTATTATCTGTGCAATTTTAAAATATTAATAAATAAATAACATCTACGGTGTGAACGCAACACACGCGTTTGCTCAAAGACCGGTCGATAGATAACTGTCGCTCAATTTAGCATCTCGATACCTATTCTTATGCAATATACTTGTTAAACTTAGACATGTTATTTTGACAAGCGATGTCTAAACATCACCGTTACGTTACACAATGGTAGCAGGTTCAAATATATTACTGGGGATTGCTAATATATCACTAAGTAAGTAAGGCTTAATATAACTAGCTTCACCCTTCTTTCTACAGAATTGGGTAGGCAGAGGGAACCTAATGTTAAGACACTCTGTTTCCCATTTTCCGTCGAATTTTCGAGACATCGCCTCTTGAGTAACGGAAGTCAAAGACGTGTTTCATCGTCTACTAGAGCGGAGAAATGAAAATAAATTAAATTAGTTCCCCGAGTGACAGAATGAATGTGCAGACTTTATGTTAGCTTACATAGCAGGGTTGACAGAAGAAACCTTGGAACTTAGTGTTTAGTAGAGACACCCGGTTCCCTCTTTCTACGGAATTTTTGAGGCATTCCGTGCTTTTTCTATAAATAACCTCAAAACCTACTTTCGTTTACTTTTTAAAATCGACGCCACTCTAAATATTTTGATATTAATTTTTCAACTTCAATGGAGTTCGTACCTACTGTTGCGCTCTGTTAATTTTCTTAGAGGACAAATTTAGGGCAAATTTCTACTTATGCGAAGTGCTCATTTCGAATTTACTTTTTAAACAAGCTGAAGTTGTCAAAATGGACAAAATATGCAATAAATTATCTGTGCCTTCTAATAAAATATTATTTATTTTAATTTTTTCAGTTTCACACTGTATTTCTCATATACCAGGGCAGGCAGAAAGAACATTTTTCTTTTTGACCGGGCGAAGAAATGACAATATGTCATTCCCCGAGGTGCAATCGAACCCACGACCGTCGCGATTACAATAAAACCCTGTGCCACTGCACCACGTCGTACTTATAAATAATTTAATGAGGTAAAACTCCATTGACACCGTAACAAAATATCTAAGAAAAATGCAATTACTTATTGAAAGAACGTAACATCCGTTCTAATTTCCAAAGATCTATGATCGCTTATGTAATTCGGTTACTATAACGACGTATCAATTTACTCTAATATTGCTTAATGTCAATGCTAATATGGCGTTAAACATTCTTCGCTGTGTTAAGATTATGTTCAGGAAGTAAGTCGGGTTCCGTCATTCACAATATTTGGGCTGAAAGTAGAGAACGGAGTATATAAACACTGTGCTCCCTACTCTTCTTTATGAAAAATACAAACTGAAAGTACGAAACTGAAAGACAAGCTTCCTATGAAATAAAAGGCTTGAAAGGACGCAGTAACTACAAGTAGCTTCAATGTCAATCGACTGTTAAAAACCCATTTATTTTTTTTTTCATCGGATACCAATATTTTTTTTTAGCCATTTCCTATAGAAATGCTGATTAATCTTATTTGTCTAGAGGGCTGGTATGACTAGAAGAAAATTTTAAACTTAACGTTATTGATAGTTTAACAACCTCAAGAACTATAAAAATAATTATTTCATGATAAGATTGAAAGTTGCCTACCGAAATGTTTTAGGTATATGGTTGTTACCTGTTATTATTATATAATGTTTTCTTGTAAGAGCACTATCTAGAATAAAAGAGGCTAAGTGCAATATATAAGAAAAAAAAATAGATACTGAAATATTTTTTCCAATTTTATAGTTGCAAATAAAGAATTTTATTTAGAAAACGTTATATAAAAATTTAAACGACTGGGCGTCTCTTGGATAACGTTGGCGATAAAAAAAAAGATACTGAAATCACTACACACATTGAAGCCGTCGTGATGCAGTGACACAGCGTTTGTTTGTAAGCGCCATGGTCGTGGATTCGATTCCCACTCAGAGGAATTAATTAATATTAACACGCAATGTCTCAAAAATTGGGCGGTACATGGGAACAGAGTGTCTTAATACTGGGTTTGCTCGGCCTACCCTACTGTAAGCGGGATTCAGCGTGAAGCTAACAAAAAAAAAAAAAATTAAACTTATACCCTTTTCACTAGACAAAAATAAGAGATAACTAAAACAAACTCAGGTTACCTTATCTGGAAGCGTGTGAGAAAGGTGTCGGATTCGACTCCCGGTCGTTGTATTGATGATATCCTACGCAAGACCGTTATGAAACTACTACTATATTAAGTTACAGAGGTTCATAACAGAATGACCAGGGGGTTTCATTACGGACCTATCTGTAATTGTAGAAGGCCGTCAACGCCATCATGGCGCAGTGGTTCAACGTCTAACAGTAAATGCGATTATTGTAGTTTCGATCCCTATTTGGGGAATGAATCGTTGTAAAAATTCTATTCTGTTCTTAATTTATGGCATTTTGAGCGTGCCAATGGAACTCTGCCGAAGTCAGGTTGTATGAAAAACAGACGAAGGAGACTTTACACAATCTTGTAAGTGTGTTAATACTAGACAAATTTGTAATTTCAATTTTATATCTCACATTTAGGATTTGTCTCAATTTAATTTGTCTTAACTTAAAAAATATAATCCCCAATTAAATATAAATTCACAAGAGTCTCTAGAGAACAAACCGAAACTTAACAGCTGTGCCACAAAAAAATCCCGCTCGTACCTGCATAGTAGAGTAGTCAGAGTCGTAATGTTAAGACACTCTATTCTACTCTCACCATCTAATTTTACAAAACAAACATTAACGGAAGTCAACGCCGCGTTTTGTCTAGCATATAATAATTTCCCCGTGTGATCATCCAACCCACAACCATCGCGTTTACATTTACGCTGTTCCACTGCGCTAAGATGGCCTTAAAATTAAGTAATTAAATATTTTCCACTTCTTAATCTGTAGGTGGTCAATAACAGGCAAACAAGTAGTTGTTTTGATATATTGCGCAATAACGAGGTTAAGCCCTGAAGGCTACAAAAGTTATTTACGAAATTTCCACCCACCTTCCTGTAAGTGGGCGAGCCCTTTTGTAAAAGTTCATTATAGAGTTATCTATCCCATTTGATCACGAAATTATTGACAGCCGTGGCAAAGACGTGCTAACGAACTAGTGCTATGTCAGATTCACGGTAGTTGTGGAATATGTGTAGCTTCACACAGTATCCCGCATATCTGTATCCCTACAACGTAGGAAGAGAGAAAGCAGTGTTAAGACATTCAGAGTGGCGTAACTGCAGGAGACCAGACGTATCGAATTTCACAACCGTCATGTTTACAGTCAGACACTGTGTATTTTGTCATGTAACCTTATTATTGACAAGAATACAAAAAAAATAAAGATTAAAAGATTAAATAAAGATTATTTTTTTTACAATAGTTAATATTATACTTATCTACCTACTAATATAAAAACGAATACTCTTATAGAAAACTTGAGTAATAACATAATATAAACATACATAAACGTCGTTAATTTGTAATTATATAAGTATAATCTAATAAATATTCAAAATAAACGTATAAACAAACCTACACGCGTACAAACGGCAATTTAAGCGTTTGTACTTAAGACTATATTCCACACATGGTTGTAGGCGGCGCCCACAAATGATTGCCAGATTAGAATGTACCTAAAATAGGTCAAATGGTAATATTAGGCCCAAGTTAACTATAAATATAATAGTTAACGCAACACGCAATGCCTCCAGAATGCGATGGTAAATGGGACACAGAGTGTATTAACACTAGGTCCTTCTGCCTACTCTCTCATATGTGGAATACAGCGTGAAAATGAAAAAAAAATAAGTAAGTAAGAGAAAAAGATAAACGTGTTATTGATTTATTAACACTTGTTTTCATTTAACATTCTATCATTTTGTTTTTAAATTTTATATTGACCAATAAGAGTATTTCCAATGAAGGTATTTCAAAAGGACAGATCGCCAAATATGGCTGCCTTGTCGACACTATTTAAAAGCCTCGTATAAAGTTTATTTCATTAAAAACAAATATTGTTTATTACTAACCTAATGTTTTGTATTTATTTTATGTATACTGTATAATAATAACATTCTCTTTTTATAAAAAAAAATAAATCAGCTTCACACTGTATCACGTACATAGCAGGATATGCAGAACCAAGTATTGAGACACTCCGTTCCCCATTATCCATATGACTTAACGAAAAAATAAAGAGTGAAGAAAGTGTATCTCTGCTCATTGCTAGCAAATGACGAAAACAATGCAAGTAAAACTAAATCTATATATATAAAATCGAAAGGTCAGTCACTCATCACGAAATCTCAGAAACTACATGTGCTAGGAATCTTAAATTTTGCATAGGAGTTACTTATAGGACGTAGGTGCTCGCTAAAACGGGAATTTGCAATATTTGATTTCTAAGGGGTTGTTTTTGGGGTTGAAAGTTTGTATGAAACTTCGTTACTACAAATGCTAGGAGTCTCAAATTTTGCATAGATGTCACTAGGACGTAGTCATGGAGACAGAAATTAATAATAACATAGTTCACGCGGGTGAAACCGCGAGCGGGCCGCTATTTATGTATAAAATGCTCGCTGACATTGCGCCCTTGACTATTAACGATTTACTTTAAATAGACATTTGTGTACGTGTTTACTCTCCGCGCTGTGCCGCTGTGCCGCCAGCTCCCGCACCGGAAACGGGCGGCGGAAATGTAGGGGTTACTGTGCTTCGAAGAAGGGCTTAGTCGTGTTTAGTATGGGCGAGCCACTTGCGGTAGTGCTGGGCTAGTAGAAACACATAATTATATAGTTTGGTTTCTCGTTTTTATTTTAATAATATGTATAATACTAGACGTATAATAAAACAAATAATCTAAGTGTAATTTAAACGGAACGGTTGTAAGTTACCTATCTTTCAGTCAGCTGTCAGTTTTTTCCAGGGAAATTAATTATTTTCACTCCCTCGTTCTGGTAACAAAACAAATTTTAGTGTTGAGCCGCTACGCTATTATGCAGAAAGTGGGGAACAGAGTGTCTTGGCACTTGTTTGCATATATGTAAATTGGTATATATATAATATGCGGGATACAGCATTAGGCTAAAACAAATAATTATATGCCGTTGCAATGCTGAACTATATTTGAAATCTTCGTTCTCATAATATATGCCATATCAACATTTCTTTTATTGGTTTTAATCATTTTTTTAGTAAATATCCTTAATACAATATTCTTTTAAAATGTGTACTATTGGAACGAAGTTCCTTACGGCAGGCTTGAAAGGGATAGGGATTTCGCTGCGTGACCGAACTGAAAAAAATGTGATAGTAAAACCGTAAGAAAAATGCGTGGAATAAAACCGTTAAATGAGACATGCGCAGGCATCCATTGAATCCTTACCTAATTCCATACAGTCAACAGACACACGCCATCTGTTTGGAATCGTTTGAAGCACTATATTATTGATTACAAATAATATGTAATAAAATAAAATAATATTGCGATTTTTTTGCAATTTGTGTCGATTCTACATTAGCCGAAGGAACTTCGTGCCTACCTGGTGTCCCACGACACCACACCATCTTTTTTTTATAATAATCGACTAAATAGTTTACGCGTGAAAGCGTAACAAGCAAACAAACTCACATTTACACCATCTATGGCCAAATTTATTCTACGAAACTAAACGTAGCACGGCCCAACCCAGACCGCTATAAAGACTAATTCCGTATTAAGATTGTTTGCTTAAACTTTAAACTCAAATTAAAACTGTATACTCCATTGAATGTAGGGAAATTACTGGTAAAATATAATTGTGACCTCAAGGTCACCTCCTGATTTAGAAATAAATAATGGTTTTTATATTAAAGCTTCTGGCTGCATGACGGATATAGCACGATAGACAGAGGGAACCTAATGTTATACGTACACACGTACCACCAAATTTTGTCGCTGAGTGGAGGATCTTAACGCCACCCCTTATCTTGGTACCAGGGCGAGGAAAGTAAATTAATTCATTCCACTCATATTTTAATTCGATTTTTTCACAAATTGTCAAATATCTGCTAAACCACTGTCAGTCGGTGAATGTGCATGGATGTGAGGTACTGAGGTCCTATACTCATAGACAACTGTTGATCCGTCGCTCGCGTTACTCTCTGTATATTTGTACTACTTTAATTACACTTATATATTAGTATCTAATTACAAACGATTATCAATCTCTTTCCTACACTGATGAGATGAGAGACTTTCTCCATATCTTACAATGAACGGGATGAAAAAAATGGCAACCTCAGTAAAGAGCAATAAATTTAATTTAACTTGTATTTGAAACATATTTATTGTAAAGCAACTCACATGCTGTTCCGGCGTCACCGGAGGCTGCGCACGCGCATCTGTCGTTAGTTCCCACACCCACAGCGTTTTTACAATAGGATCCAAGATTTCTTCTATCATTCTCAAAAGTATAATGGAGTTCATTATCTTTTTTTTATATTTACATATCGGAAGTATTTGGCAAAGTAAACTCAGAGAACTAGGTTCTCTGTTCTCGTTAATGTGATAAATATATGGTGGGATATTCCATTAACTATTCCATTAAATGTAATCCGCAGTATATGCCTTCAGAGTTACCTTGAACAGATCTGAAAATGTGTAAAGCACAGCTCTTAGTTGCTTCCAACACTACGAGAGTAGAACGACTGGTGAAAATTAGACATCTAAATATATTATAAAATTGTAAGCGATCGCTGTCTGTACTTGGAAGATAAATGACAAAAAATATTTTTGGAGACATTTATCCATGTAATAGAATCCAATATAATGATTTTTAAAATTGGTTTCAGTTTGCCTGTGTGATTGTGCACACTAATCTCAGAAACGGCTTAAACGATTGAAATATAGCTTTCATTACTATTTTTGGCGAGCTACTTTTAATATTTAGTATTTGTTTTATTTCAATCGTTTTATAAATAAAAAAATATATGAATTTAGAGCATTTGTCCGACAAAATTGCTACAATTTTTTTTATATATTTTTCTAAAACTTTAGTTTTCAATGCTTAAAAATGGTTTTTAAATTAATATTGTTACTAGAATACGAAAGATTAGTGAATAACTAATTGTATAACTCAAGCAGGCGAAGCCGCGAGCGGGTTGTTAGTAATATAAACCTCTTCCGCTACTGAGTGACAAATAGATATAATGGTGACACAATGCCCGGCCATTGTGTCACCATTAGTTCAAATATATTACCTATTGGCAATGGTGATTTATATTGTCATAAACAAACGGCCGTAGTGGCGCAGTGGCGTGGAAGTTGAGCGGAGTGTTAAGGTTCCCTCTAGCTACTTACCTGCGCAGTGTAAAGCGTAATCTTTAACGATATGTATCACAATTTGAGTATCTTGACGACTTTTTAATATTCCTTTAAAAATGTTTACTTTAAAAAAAATCTTCATCTAACCATATCTTTAAGTTCCTTTTTCTTCGTTTCACGCTGCATCCCGCATGTAGCAGTAGCCAACACGTCAAAGACACTCCGCTGCCCACTTTCCGCCGAATTCTGAGGGCATTGCGTGTTGAATGGCGGGACTCAATACTACGCTTTGCCTCGACACCAGAAGAAAATGTTAAATATTTAATTTCCACGAACGGGATTTGAACCCATAACCTATCGCGTTTACTATCACACGCAACGCCCCTGAGCTACGACTGGCCTCAAGTGATGTAATATAATTGGCTTCCGTTTAGCTCTAAGGCAATCGACCACAGAATGCGGAAGATGTAGGAAAAAAAATCACTACAAAGCTTAACGCCACTTGAAAAGGAAAAAAACGCTATTATGTTTTGGGAACTAGAGATGAGCCACCTGTCGTCTCCAACCTTAATATCTCGTAAAATTATATTATACGTGAGTAATGTTCGCCTTTATTTCAGTATAAAATAAGGAATATAAACGCTTGAGGTTATATTGTCAATGTTAAATTTGCCGATCGTATAGGAAAGTTCACACGATATGGTCCCGACAGTTAAGACAAATGCGTTTTTATAGAAAAGCACAAAATTTTAAACATGTTTTGTTATAATTATAATCAAAATCCACTTCACGCTGTATCCCGCTCCCAGCAGGGTAGGCGGAGGGAACCTAGTTGTTAAGACACTTCGTTCCCCACTTTCTGCCGAATTATGGAGGCATTGCGTGTTAAGTGGCAGGACTAAACGCCGCGATTTGCCTCGACACCAGAGCGATGAAATGGAAATATAAACGATTTATTTCCTCGAGTGGGGATCGAACCCACATCCGTCGCGTTACAGTCACACACTTGTGCCACTGCGCCACGACGACGATTTTATAATTATAATTAATAAAATTTAAGATAATTATCCAATAAATGATTAGATAAGTATCTGTTTTTCTTCTTATTTTCGCCGTGTATCCAATATTTTGCAAGGTTAACAATAGAAATAATATTTTAACCTGCAGCTTCCGGCCTAAGGTCATTGCCCTTTTATCAATAAACGATATTTCAAGGTTATTCTCAAGATCGATCTCAGAATTGAATTTTTTTTTATTGCTATTGACAATTAAATACTAGAAACTGACCTACTAACTACCTACTAAAAGAGGATTTCCTGAAATTCCTATGGAATCGGCAAACGGGGATTTTCCATTTTATATCCACGCAAGCAATGTTGCGGGCAACGACTAGTATAGTAACAAAAAAAAATTTTACCCCAAGAACAAGACCATTCGTGCGACGCGTACATAACGGGGCTCCGAAAAAACTATGTTTATAGAACACTATGAAATTTGATCATTAGTTCTAAATTACACAATTACAAAAATTACGGTGGAACGAGAAAGTAAGTACCTACCGTGGTGTTGGCTATTGTCATCATTAGCCTAAAATACTTTTTTGAGACACACGCCAAATCTCTTGTACCTATAGACTGCTTGTACCAGCAATATTAAATATTTCCTCGAGTGAAAATCGAACCGACGTATACAATCGCACGCTCGTACCCCTACACCACGGCACGCCGCGAAATTATTGTATGTGATATTATCAGCTTACAACCTTTTTCGATAAATATATCATTTAAGATATTACAAACATGAGATTACACGGGAAGCACTAGCTTTCAAATAAAAAAAAATCATCAAAATCGGTTCACCCAGTCAAAAGTTCTGAAATAACAAACATAAAAAAAATACAATCGAATTGATAACCTCCTTCTCTTACAAAAGTCGGTTAATAAAAGAATTTGAACCAGAAGTTATAGTTATATACTAAAGGTGTTTGATGTCTTAGACATAATTGCTTTTTCATAAATTCAGGCGTTTCGGTTTCGGCGTCAAAACTAAAACGCAGCCTCGCCCGCTTCTACTTATTATTATACTATAGACAATGTACCTATACAAAATATTTACATAAATTGTAGTCTATGTGTTATTGTGACATATATTACTATAAAGTTTTATCTAAATCTGTTCAGTAGTTTGGAGTGAAAATGGAACAAACACAATCAATCAATCAATCAAATCAGCCTTTTCGGGTCCACTGCTGGACATAGGCCTCTCCCAGGGTGCGCCAAAGCTCCCGATCCTCCTCCTCCTCACATTTATAATAATAACAGTATTACTTGATTTCAAAGCTTTCAAACTTTTATTTGTTACCGCTGTCGATAACGGTGTCGCTATTTCAGGTAAAAAGCAAAACGATCGTATTATATTAAGAAAAAATCATTAGAAGCCAGTGCAGCTTAACCACGCTTATGTGGCTAGAACTTTCGGCTTTCTGTATATTTTAAATAATTTTACATTTTCCTGGTCTGTACTGAAACTGCATATAGGGTAAAATATTTCAAACCCAGAACTAAAGAAATTAATCAAGGTACCTCAACAGTTTGGATGTAGGATTTTTTTTTCATTTCACGATTTTTATCCATACCTGTATTTCGTGTGACGCACACTTACGCGGTCGACGTTGCCGCTTTGACAGGTAAGTGTGTGCGTGCCTATGTTATACCTTACAAATGGCGTTTTATTTTAAAACGATAACTTTATTATTTATTTTGTTTGAAAAAATAACTTTTTCATTTTTGGGAATTATTTTTTTTCTGAATTATATTAGGCTTTTATAGAGTAGTTAAAACTGTGGTTTCATTTAAAGTGGTGCTGACAATTTCACCCAGTATAAAACACTTGCATATATGTAAGAAATAATCGTATATTAATGACAAAATTATAAAAAGATAAACTATAATAGTATTAATAGTATAGTGATAATAACAGTAAGAACCCATAACCCATTTTTTTCCTCTTTTTTTAATTTTTTTTTATAATAACTTATATTTAAAATTAATTTTATTCTCCTATATAATAAAAGTATATATTGACAGTAACAATAATAAAATAGATGTATATGTAGTGCAGGTGAAGTGTTACTCTCTCACTCGAGGCGTATCTTCAAGAGCCACTTGTCTCATTTATTTTTATTGTTTCACCAGCTCATACAAGACTTTGCATAACTTGTGTTGGGGCAAGCCCATCACTGCAAAGTAGTCGCCTTCCACCTTTTGCACAAATGTGCCCCCCAAACCTTGAATACCGTAGCTGCCGGCCTTGTCCCTGAAACGAAAACAAGTTATACCTTGAGGTACAATCTCCCAATAGTCCCCCAAATAACATAACTAACATATATATTGTCTGGTAGGCAATGAATGCCTGATGTGATGAGTGATGATGATGACGGCATCTCCGCCCACAACCCCGTGTAACGCAAGAGCTCTTGTGCCCTTAGGCCATCACATTTTTTTAATTCACGTTTAGAAAATGCCAATGTCGAAGAGTGTATCGAAAAATGGCAAAAAATATTTATCAAGAAAGAGTTCAAAGAGTTGAGTTGAGGTAAAACAATCAGAGGGCTGATGTCTAGGAATAAAGCCTGAAGTTAAAATAATGTGTAAATTTATAAGTTAGTTAGTTTATAAGTTTTATAGTTACATAGGTTCACCGGTGTCAATATATGCTTTTATTTGTTCATCGTTAATTTCTCCAAACGTAACTTTAATTTGTTCTGTAAACTTTACAAGTTTGTCGACTTTACAAGATTTCACAACGACTCCTGTAATTACTATATTGGTTTTACCTGAAAGTCTGAAACAAATAATTATATTTTTCACATCACTTCACAAGTAGTGTTTAAACAAAATTAAACCATTGTGGCACAGTCAGAGTGACTCTGACTCTCTGAGTGTAAGCGCAACGATTGTGACTTGTATTCTCACGCAAAGGGTTGATTACAATTAAATAATTATTATTTTCAAATAATAATTTGAAGCTAAGGCGTAGGAGTACAAAGTGTGACTATAATGTAAACGCAACAGGTTGTGGGTTCGATTCCCACTCGAGGAAATGAAATATTAAACATTTCCATTTTCATCACTCTGGTGTAGAAACACGCAATGTCTCCAAAATTGGACGGTTTTTCGAGAACGGAGAGTAGAGGGTTATTTTAACTCTAGATTCTCTCTACCTACTTTTGTTATGAGGGAAAAAGGGTAAAGTTAAATCCAGACAACGGTGCGGGCCAAATAAAATAACATATTTTTAGTTTTCAAGCAAAACATATACGGGAGATCACTTCTTGTTTTCATTTTTTTTACGTAGTAGTTATTACACAGTAATTACAAATTCAAGGAGCAAAACTCACTAGTGTACTTTAGGACTGCCTAAAGTCGAAATAAAGCATAATAGAATAAGTAAACTTTTGGATGTATCGCTAACCTTTTAAGTGTCTCAAAGGCCTCTTCTTTAGACTGAGGTTTGAAGAAGATAGAGCCATCTAAAGTAACAACAGTGTCTGCCCCGATTATTATATCAGGTGTTATGCCCTTTTTCTTTAGTGTATCTTCAACTTCCTCAACCTTTTTTAAAGCAGTCTCTTCTACAAATTCTGAGAATCCCTTAAAAGATTTCGGATCGAGGTCCTCTTTGAATGATGATGGATGATATTGCACTTTTAATCCCTGTAACATATTGCAAATAAAATTTTGTACCTATTACATATAATATACATATATATATATTTTATATATAAAACAAATACATCACCTTACGATTAAACTACTCAGAACTGCACTTTGTTGTCTGGCAAAGGCAGATAAATAAAAGGTAAATTTATCGCTATAATAGATAACGCCGCCTGCAGTACATTTTATTTATTTTTAATATGTTTTCTTTGGTCTTTTCTGTGGTATATTGTATACAACAAACTATATTGTTTTTTGTTTTCACGCTGTATCCCGCTTATAGTAGGGTAGGCAGAGGGAATCTGGGAACCATTTTCATTAAGACACTTTCGTTCACCACTTTCCACCGAATTAAGGAGGCCTTGCTTGTTGAGTGGAATGGTCTCAACGCCTCGTTTTGACTCGTTCCCGGAGTGAAGAAAAGAAAATAATAAATATTTCATTTCCTTGAGTTGAAATTGTAAATACTTACAATGTTTGTCATTATTTCTTTTCTGCTTTTGGAGCCGCTGGCTACAACAATTTTCATTCTGTCCAAAATATCCATCACTGGTTGCAACATTGTTATGCGATTAAATTTATCAATTTATCTAGAAAATCGTCATAAAGGTATATATGTTATAGTGATTTATAATCTTTTATTTGTTGTTTTTAATTTGAATTTAATTCCTGGTGCCAGTAACGGAGAAAGCGGAGAATAGAGTCTCCTCTCCGCTTTCCACCCGAATTCGAGACAATGTGTTTTGAGTGGCTGAACTCAACCCGGCGCTTTATCTTTCCAAAGCAGGGAAATAAAAATAAATTAATCACCCGAATGGAAATCGTACCTACCAACGCGTCAACAGTCGGGTACTGGCCCACTGCGTCACAATGTTTTTCCTTGCACTTTTCCTTCCTTTTTAGTTTAGTTCTGTTAAACTAAAATAAGACGATTATATATTTATAGCTTCACACTGTATCCCGCACATAGCAGGGTAGGCAGAGGGAATGGGAGCCCAGTATTAAAGAACTTCCACTATGCTCCTGCACTGCGATGGCCTTAATGTTTTTATTAAAAAATAAAAATAAATCAGCTTCCCACTGTATCCCTCACACAGCAGGGTAGGCAGAGGGAACCTAGTATTGAGACACTCCGTTCTACACTTTCTGCCAAATTCTGGAGGTATTGCGTGTTGAGTTGCGGAACTTAAAGCCGCACTTTGCCTTGACACCAGAGCGATGAAATGGAAATATAAATAAATATTTCATCTCCTCGAATGGGGATCGAACCCACAACCAGTCGATTTGACAGTCACACTTGGTGCCCCTGCGCCACGATTGGACTCAATTATTTTCGCTCACTAATAACAAACTCACATTTTTAAAAGCACCACGACATATAAAAAAGATTTTTCTCTGGCTCTACTTGTACAATCACTCGCACAAATGGAAAACTGATCAAAGCTCAGCTTAAACCTCACGAACAGTTCTAAATTGGTCAATGATAGGAAGACGTAGGAAGTCGGCATTTTTATCTTAGCTACACGCTGTATCCCGCCTACAGTAAGGTAGAAATAAGGAACCTAGGATTAAGACAGTCCGTTCACCATTTTCCTCCTAATTTATGAGACATTGTATGTTGACTGGCGGAACTCATCGCCGTTTTTTTATTGTTACTAGAAATATTTACTTATGTCTCATATTTGTATGTAAATAAGGTACTTAAGGTTATTTGGTATCTATCAATAAAGATAAATTACTTTAGTATCAATAAGTATCAACTTATGTTATCTAAATGTACTCCAAGTACTTAGTAATAAGTATGTAATTTAAAGTAGAATAAATATTATCTCTATATATAATAAAACAGTAAAAATATTTTGTCTGTACATTTAGTATTTTTGATTCAAAGGGACGCTAAACTGAAATGAACAAAAATATATATTTTTTAATTTCTTGTCTGTCTGTCTATCTGTCTGACTGTATGTAAGGTCACGCCAATCTCTGTACTGAACCTGTACTAAGTACTGAACCGATTTACGTAAAACTTTCACCAATTTATTTGTTTTAACCCAGCTTAACACCTAAAGTTTGTTTCATCAAAATCGGTCATTTGAATGAAATCAAGCCATGAGTTTGCCTGCAAATATATAACAATCCATATCTATACTTATAATAAATCTGTATTTGTTTGTAATACATCTGTAATTTTAACCGACTTTCAAAACAAGGATGGAACAAGGTGTTCTCAATTAAACATTTTATTCTATTACATTTGATTCATTTAATTATTTTGGATTCAATTTCGATATTGGATTATTCGATTTGATTATTGTAATATGCAATCATTGCAGTTATTTTACAAAGAATATTATAAATTGTTACCCAAATCAATAATTTAACTATTAAAGCTATTTTTGAACGAGTAAATTAAATTATTCATTGACATCAACACATTTGACTGTCAGTCAATTCTGTTTATTAAATGATGTAGTTCAAGCGGGCGAAGCCGCGGGAGGGGGGCCGCTAGTTGTTTAATAATCATGATCACAGAGGCCAACGTGGCGCAAGGGCAGAAGCTTGCGACTGTAAACGCTACGGTTGTGGGTTCAATTCCCACTCGGGGTAATGAAATATTTAATGTTTTCATTTCCTCGATAGAGCGAGCGTGATCGTTACTAGAGTAACGAGACAAAGTGCGGCGTTGAGATCCACCAGTCAACACGCAATCCCTTGTACGGAAGTGTCTTAATAGGAACAGTCTGAGAATGTGTAAGCAACACTTTAGTTTTTGCTTTTGAGAATAATGAAGAAAAAAAATCTTACTTACCTAAGTTTTTTTTCGTAACCAACGTAACTTAACCCTCGTAGTTAGTATTATTAGAAAATGATATTTAAAATTAAAATTCAGATTCAAAATATTCTTTAAATTAGCTATTGGAAGAACTTTTGATTCGTCAAATGAACGTAGTGACCACAACTTAATTATAATTAAATTTAAAACTACATTAGTAAATAGAAAAGAGAAAGAAACGACCGCATCGAAGTGTTCTCGTTATATAAATGGTACGGCCAACCCATTCCACAATATTATTACAGTATTTATTAATAAAATATTTAGTTAATTATTTTATTAATAAAAAATAGTTATCTTTGCTATATCTGGGTACTCCCCTAAGAATAAGGCGTTAGACTAAAAAAAAATCTAAAACTCTGAACCCAACCCCAGTGCCTATACTGATTTAGCTAGGAGACCAAAGAGACTAAACCCTAGTACATAACAAGCTGGTTGTAAATTGTAACTATGATATTGAAAAGAGCAACTGTTAAATTTGTTGCCTGACAGAATCTAAATATTTTTTATATCTCAACAGCAGCTTTCAAGGTTGATGGTAGCCTTATGTCCATCCGACGAAATAAGCGTTTACAAAAGTCTATTTTTTGAATATAGAATATAATGAATTAAATAAGCAGTTCAATTGGTTACAAACACTGTGTTCCTTCTACCTACCCTGCTAAATGAGGGATACAACATAAAGCTGCTTTTACTCCAGAACTTTTTTTACACCACTAATTCTATTTCCAGGTAATAAAAACAAATAAGGAAATACACAGAAATACAAAAAAAATGCTTTATATTAAAACTAATTTACAACAAATTCTAAAACAACAAGAACATTCTTACCGTAAAATGTAAATATAGTTTGTATCACAATAATTATAATCGTAACAAATATGAAATAACACGAACGGCAGCGACTTATATTAACCTACTCATATCAAAGCACTTCATGAAGCACTTGTCTCACTGATATCATTCTTCTTGACCATGTCATACAAAACTGTGCATAATTTGTAAAGAGGCAAACCAACTACAGTGAAGTAGTCGCCCTCCACCCTCCGAACAAATGTGCCACCCACCCCTTGGATGCCGTAGCTGCCGGCCTTGTCCCTGAAGCAGAAAGAAGAAAACTCACTATAGTACAAACTTGAAAGATCTGTCACTCGCCTTGATGCAGCAGAATAATATAAAACCCACAACTGTTTTTTTGTGTAATGAACTTAATTTTTAGGGAGCAGCTTCACGCTATATCCCGCGTGTAGCAGGGTATATAGAGGGAGTCTAAAAGAGCATTGATGATTAATAATTGCATGTTGAGTGGCGGAATTGAACGCCGCGCTTTGAGGATAGTAAATGTGAAAAATATATAGTACACACCAATATATTAGTGACACTAGTTAATCTTAGTCTTGATGGGGAAAAAAAAGAAATGTATTGGTATTTGCTATATTCTGAGGTCCTAATAAACCGAATCGTGTCCTAAAACGCCATGTTGCTCTGTCTGTGTGTTTCGTTGATCGGATGACGTCATACCATTGCAACTTAAGAATACAAATTGTTAAATGAATAAGAATCAAATTATTAATATTCAACAATTATTCGATTTTAATTTAAAAATCAATTGTATCATTTTACGTTGGTTGCTTATTATTATAGCTATCAAAATTTTTTATGTTTCAATTGTTTTTCACATTAATTGAAATAAATTATTATAGTCTCATTTACATACAGACATAATTTGAAAATCGTGGAACTATTTATTATATGTATTATTGTTATAATTTATTTATCATATTTTATTATCTTTAAAGTTTTAATCAATGCACTTGTGATAAGAAAATTAATTGCCCAGAGCTATTGGACAAAATCCTAAGTAACTTACATAGGTTCACCGGTGTCAATATATCCTTTTATTTGTTCATCTTCGATCTCCCCAAAAGTGACGTCAGTGTGTTCAGTAAATTTTACAAGTTTGTCAACAGATTTCACAATGACTCCAGTAAACACTGTATGGGTTTTGCCTGAAAGTCTAAAACATATATTTGTTTTAGTTACCTTAAAGTTAGAAGTTGAAAATACCAAATATACTAAAATAAAACGTACGCAGCCATTTGCAGCTTACATAACGGTAAACGGCTACGTTTCATCAAGCTTACTATAATTGCACTTTTTAAAACATAAGTTAAATACAGGGTGGAATCGTCTACGCTCCTTTTACAAGAATAGCATATCGGGTAAAATATTTCAAACCCACATCTAAAAAAATCAAAAATCGTCAACAATTTAGACGTAGTATTTTTTATTCATGTCACGATTTTTATTCATACTGTATTACGTGTGACGCAGTTAGGAAGAGATACCAATGACGTAAGCAACTCCTACTACAAAAAACTAAACCTTGCCGATCTGCCCCTTTCATCCGAAAAAAACATACTAGAACGAGAAAGGAATATCTCTCGTTCAATTTTAAGCAATTCATCTTCACCGCCGATACCTAGAGACTTCATGAATGAGGCGTGCGCGACATTGTCGCTTTGACAGGTTTGTGTCTGTATGTCTGTATGTCTGTAAGAATGACACACATTCTTAACAAATGTCGTTTTATTATACAACAATAATTGTATTAATTATTATGTTCATTATCACTAAAATAAAACCCCCGCCCTAGTACACATAGTGTACATACGAAAGAGCCTAACACTGCAGTAAGAGCTTTAAAAGAAATACTCAAGAAATCCAGAAGCAAAATATTTTATCTGAGAAGATGAACATAGCATCAATATGTCATGTATTTGTAATGTATGTCATGTATTTCTCTATAAGAGATGCATGGATCATATCTTCTGATACTTAATAATAGAATAGGGTGGTAAAATCAAAAAAACTCCATTGGAAGAGGAGAATTTTCCCAGAGAAAGAATGGATACTGCTTTCGATAACTCTCCTCAATATTTAAAGGACTCTATTGCAGCTAATGGAGACCACTTCGTATCATTTGCATGGTTTTATATTAATATATCAAACTAACACCAGTGTGTTAGTTACATTTATTAATATATAATATATATTTAATACTAGTACAGTTAACAGTAATAAATGTAACATACAATAAAAAACAATATTTTCCTTTGTAATATTTAAAGCTAAACTAGGTAAATAAACATCTGGTCATGGTCACTTACTTTTTAAGTGTATCAAAAGCCTCTTCTTTAGACTTAGGTTTGCCGAACATAGAACCATTAAAAGTGACCACAGTATCTGCTCCAATTATTATGTCTGGCCTTGCACCTTTCAATTTTAGCCTATTTTCAACTTCCAGAACTTTCTGTAAAGCTGTTTCTTGTACAAATTCTGAAAATCCTTTAAAAGATTTTGGATCAAGGTCCTCTTCAAATAATGACGGACACAGTTCTACTTTTAATCCCTGTAAAATATTTTATATGACACATGATACACATTAAAACTTGTTGAAGAGAAAATGTAAGGGAAATAAGATTTCTTTATGAGGTCCATTTAATCTATGTAATTAATATAATACTTCAAAAAATATGTATTTTTCTATTTTTTTAGCCGCATGCTATTAGCCGCTATTGCACTGTAGGCAGAAGGAAGCTTATGTTAAGACATTGATTTCTATGTAGTGTGCAATTTATAAAGTGTTGCTTATTAAGTGGTGGAATTCAATGAATTCTTACATGAACAGTAAATTGAAAACAATTTGTTTCCTCACTTCTCATACTCGTAACATTTGGGTTTAAGATGGCATGCCTATAAGGATGATAATGTAATGACAAAAAGCACTCACAATATTTTCAATTAATTCTTTTCTCCTTGGTGAACCACTAGCTAAAATAATATATTTTCCTTTCAAACTATGCATTACTGGTTGTAACATTGTTGTACAAGTTAACATCAATTATTTCATTTAAAATGTCTAGATCTACAATTATGATAAAATAAACATTTTAATTTGTAGAGGTTATAATTGATAATTCAAGATAGAATTATCAATTATAACCTCAACATGTGCCCTCTGTGTGCACGGAAGTTCATAGTAAAGATTAATTATATAAAACATATCAGTTCCTGGAGTGAGACCTCCTGGTGCCAAAGAAGCGCTGGTTGGATGTCGTGATGCAGGACATGAGAGCCAACCAGAGAAAACATTTACTTGGAGCCAATGGTCTAACCACCGAGGACGCAAAAGACCGTGCAAAGTGGAGTAAGTTGAGTAGGAAGGCAGACCCTGGCAATAGCCGGGATTAATGCCGGGAGGAAGAAGAAAATTAATTATATAAGACATTATGATATTATTAGACAAAATATGTTTTTTTATTTTTCTTGACTAATTTGCTATTTTACAGATTTTTTTAAATTAATTTCAAAACAAAGATGCGGAGAAAAACAACAATACAATAAACAATATCATTAGATTTTTAAACATATTTTGTAAAGCCATTTTCTATGTATTCTGTTTATAAAAATAATATAAAAGTAACGTAAACACAATTCGCAAAAGTATATAAGTATATTTGAGAAACTAAAATTACCGCTAGTTCCACTACTGTGGATTACTGTCATACTGAAACCACAGAACACATTTACTGACTGAAACTGATTAGTGATTACTGAGTAAATGTATTCTGTGGTCATACTCGTTTGACATTTGGCAAAGTGCAACATAATGTGAAAATGCTCGGATCGCAATAATTAAAGAACAACAACAACAATGTGAAAATGTTTTTAATATAATAGGGTAGTTCATAGATGTCACTTTAGTAAGCATGAATTATAATGTCCAAATTTATACCTCACAACAAAATTTCAGCTTTAGACGCAGGTTTAAAAAGATTTTTATTGGTTAAAAAGAACAATTAAGAAAAACTACGAGTACATAATTGAAATAATTTTGAAAAAGGATACTCTAGCGGAATACAGCATGAATCTAATTATTAGTATTTGTAAATATAATGATGTAATAATTATACAAATTTCAAATTCAAAATATTCTTTATTCAAATAGATTATTATAAGCATTTTATAATCGTCGAATGAATAAATAAACAAAAAAGCTACCACTGGTTTGAAAGGCAGTTTTGCTGAAAAGAGAAGGCAAGAAACTTTATTATTTCAATATGTCCTTTTATTTTGTAATTAATATCTTTCGTGCTTAAATATTTGCTTATAGTGTATATAATATGGACTCTGTATGTTGTTTACTAATCTGGATTTCGCATTCGTATATTTAATCTGTGGTATCGTATGTTTCACCGCTGCTGTGTGCTGTCGTTGCGAAGTAGTGTTTTACATTTTATAATTTTTTAAACATCTAAAAACATTCCCAACGGTAATGGAAACATAATTATTTAAAATGAATGCCATAGTGGGTTATGTGCGTAACATACTTAATTCATTTGGGTGGAACGACGACGATCCCGCGATCAAGACAAGCTTCAAAAGAGACAGGTATGCGTTTGACATTTCTTGTTTACAACACTATAATTCGGTTATGGCGGCAAAGTCGGTATAATGTTGTGTATAAAAATATAGATTATCACGAAAAATGATCAGAGTACCTCTTAACGTGGCTTGTAAATTTTGGATGTAAGTACTGTATTTTATTTCATTGAAACTCAATTGCTCTAATTATATATTTTTATACCTCGCTGTTACAGGAACGAAGATGAAATTTCTGATGACGATGACTCTCCGGCTTTAAAAAGACTAAAGAGATTAAGGAAAACCTCTTTCCCTGATATAATGGAATCTAAAGGTAGTAATATATAGCCCCATTTGTGGACTGTCCAGTCTAGGTTTCATGATAAAAGCTTACATTGCATATATTACTTACAGATATTAGGGAAAAAGATAAACACAGCAAAAATGTTAGATATGTGCCAATTCAGTTAGAAACTGGCCACCCTAGTACATCTACACCAAACGAAGGGCTAACCAAATTAAGCAATTGTGTTAAGACAGTTCCAATTAAATTAGTAGATGTTATATCTAATGGCCCTTCCACACCATTGAGGAAACCCAGATTGCACACTCCAGTAAGACCTGTCATTCAAGCCATAATAGATGATGAGGATGATAATGACCAAGAGGTATTTATTATATATCATTATTCTAATACAAAATAGTTTTAAGTGGTTGTAAGAGGGAGCGAGATTTGATGTTGTGTCTAAAAATTCATCAGGATATAAGTATTTTTTACAATATACATAAAAAGAGAACATTTAAGTCTTTATTTTTGTCTGTATTACTAAATTTATTAACTATCAGCATTATTATTAGTTTCTTAATTTCAATTTTGTTTAAAAAGTTTATTTTGTTAAAATTTTATTTTACACCAAGAAAACTATATTTTTTAAAAGGAATAAATGTTTGGATGTGATGCAAACCTAAGTCTATCATGCTATGTTGAAATTAAGATCTCCAGATAACTTAACAATTCTCAACTACTGTTGCAATTTGAGAATACTTGTTAAAGACTTTTTGTCACAAAAGTGTATATATATATATTCATAAAAAGTATATATGATGCCATATTAGGCGTTCAGAAAAAAAAAATCCTAAAAACGAAAAAGTATTTTTTTAAATAAAACACCATTTGTAAAGATAACATAAACATGCACACACCTGTCAAAGCGGCAACGTCGCACACGTATGTGTGCGTCCAGGTATGGATAAAAATCGTGAAATGAAAAAAAATCTTACGTCCAAACTCTTGAGGTACCTTGATTAATTTCTTTAGCTCTGGGTTTGAAATATTTTACCCTATATGCAGTTTCAGTAAAAAGAGCGCTGCCTCTTCTATTCTGTATATAATAAGTAAAAACACTTTAAAAAGATTTTAAGCAAATGCTATTGTTTACGTTGCAGAATTAAAGAATCGATTCTGACTAAGCCAACTTGGTTGACTTAGTCAGTTGACTAAATAAAAGTGTATGGCTCAGTAATTAGAGTGCTTGTGGGCTGCTCATAATAAATGCAACTTAAAGTCTTATTATGTTAAAAATTGCATACCTTTTCTAAAATACATGATTGTGAATTCAAATTATATTTTTGAAAGTAAAACATTCCAAATGCATTCATTAGTTACATTATTTGATATATTTTAGGTAACATGGTTAGAAGCAAAACCAGAATCAAAGAAACCATCAAATGTGTACATTGACCTTGAGGAGGATGATGAGAATGAAAACGAAGCCCAGGATGATGATGTTATATTTGTCAAGAAGGTTGCAAACCCACCAGTTAAACCATATAAGTTCTTCATAAATAAATCACATAGCACAACAGAAAAAGACAGTGACAGAGTTAAGTACTACAAAATATATAGGTCATCAAGTGAAAGAAATACTAATTCTTCACCTAGAACATATAGCAAGTTCAAAGCACCGGCTGGGATAACAAAAGTGTATAAAAAACAACCCACGCCAGTGGCTAAGTGGATGCAAACACAACGGAACCTTCCGTTGATCAAGAATAGGCTGAATGGTAGCACCAGGGCGACTCTGTCTGAGGTGTTTAATTTAGATGAGAAAAGAAACTACCAGGAGTTGATACGGAGGTTCACTGGTGCCTCGCCTGTGATAAAGCAAGATGTTATCAACTTAGCTGAGGAGTCTGCAAGCTTCCGTCTCACACAACGGGCGCAAAGGAATTCTCTTAATTCAATCAAGCTTGTTGAGAGGGGCTTCGGTGATAAAGAGAATGAGGTTACAGAATATGACCCCATCACAGTGGCGTCCATTACATCATCAGATTCTGAAGTAGAAGCAGTGGAGGTGCCCTCAGAGACCAGCTCATCTTCAACAAGAGCTGAACCTGTCAATTCCTTAAGGGACTCAATGAGACACAGTGCTATCACTTCTCCCGATTGGTTACTAACAATCAACTCGAAATATAAGAAAAAGCATTCAGAGAATAAGGAAAAAATAAAAGATGCCAAGCGGGAGTCAGATATCATATCTAAAGTTATTCATGAGCAAAAAGTGGCACATTTGGAGCACAAACTGAAATATGAATTTAGTATACCAGAGAGTTTGATTGAAGAAGTGCCAGCTGTTACGGAGTTGCCCCCATTATCTGTGGAGCAGGAGAGGCTGGTGGGACGAGCATTGGGCCCTGGACCACCTAACCAGCTCTTGGTTGAAAAGTTTAACTTAAGGATACATAGGTTATTTATTTTCTATTTATGTGAGGCGGAGAGTTCTCTTTATACGGAAACTTCTGTTTATAAAAGTCAAAGTTATAGGCTTTTTCCCTACTCAGAGGATAAATGATTTTGATTTCTTTTTGGTAATAAATATGGCATTGAGTTCTGTCATTCAACACACAATATCAGAACAATTGGATGATGCTTGGAGAATGGAGTGTTAACTTCTTATAATATTTCTTTTGCTTAAATATAATCAGGTGTTTTTTACGGCCAGTGGTGAAGGGTCATAAGTGCGCGAATGTAAACGCGACAGATTTGACATTTTCATTTCCTCGCTCGCGAACGAGGCAAAGTACGGCGTTGAATTTCGCTACTAAACACACAATGCTTCCTAAATACGGTGAAAAGTAGAAAACGGATTATCTTAATGGGAATGAATGTCTTGAAATTGGTTCCAAGTTTGCCTCTTGGAATAATACATACATAGTCTTGCCATAAATATTATTCATAAGAAAAACTATTTTTTTTCTGTACATAACATTTATTACAATTAATTACAGTATTACTAGTTTAATACATAAAGTCCTTTAAATGCTGAGGCCATAAAGTCCTGAATGTTACTCCGGTACTGTATTGATTGGAAAACTTTTTTAGACCTTTGAGTATAAATATGGTCGTTTAGAATAATATGGTTATTTAGAGGATTTTAAAAATTGTATATAGGTCTATATCTACTTTATGTAATGCAATATTCTATTTTAATATTACAAAATATTTTAAAATATATTGGCGCGAAAATAATAAAATACTGAATAATTATATGACGGATTCCAAATTCAAAAGTAACATTTTGCTTATTTTTAATTGTAACAGTGTTTTTCCTCTTCCATTATAGGTAAAAGAAACCCAGTTCAATTTAACTTCTAAAAGACACAAGTTTTTGTGTTTACTTGTTTGCCATGTCTTTTCCATAAAAAATTATATGGCCAGACTAAGTAGTATAGATTATTGTAATATTTTCTGAAAATACTTGTATGTTTATATAAATGTTTCAGGCGTGACCTCCAAACGCTGGCGGGGTTGAACTGGTTGAATGACGAAGTTATCAACTTCTATATGAACCTCTTGATGCAGAGGAGCGAAGAGAAGAAAGATTTGCCAAAGGTGAATTTACATTTGGGTGTCCATACACAAAGGCAAATTGGGGCTCTATTACTAAGATTCTGCTATTTTCTAGTCTAGTTCTAGTCTGTCCGTCTTTCGCCAGACTGTAACTCGATGAAATCCTTTAGTTAGTTCTGTTGCGGTTATGACAACGAAACAAAATTTTAATAATTAAAATGCGGAATAAAATTTATATATTACTCACTCACACTTGGCCGATTTTTTTTTTACTCTTGTCTCCAGCATAATGGAAATAGTATTGAGACAGTTGATATATTTATCATTAAAGATTACAAAAGACCTGGGAGAAAACAAATAAAAAGAAAAAAAATTGACTGTTTTGTCAATTTTTTTTGTTGTTTTGTTACTTATGTGAATTTTGTTTTCATATCATCATTGGGGATAATATGAAAACAAAATTCACATAAGTATTTTATGTTTTCAAACATCCACACATGTGGTCTCTCACCCACACATGACTGCACAATGGACATACTAAACCTAATTTGCTACACTATAGTGCCCTAGAAGTCACTTGATGTTATCGCCGCTTGTGATAAATAACTAATGACAATAATATGATTATTCCAGGTGTACGCAACAAACACTTTCTTCTACCCCAAGTTGATGCAGAGCGGGCAGACGGGGCTGCGGCGGTGGACAAGAAAAGTAAGTAAATTTTTAGTCCCATCTAAAGCAGTTACAGTAGAGTACATAAAAACGATACATAAAGCCTTCCTTAATAAATAAGCTATTTTACAAAATTTTTTTTTTTTAAATTGCATCAGTAGTTTTTTGCGATTAGTGTGTTCCACTAAACAATTTTCTGATCTTTATAACATTAGCATGGATTAGTATCGATTTTTTATGTCTTAACAATATGTTCCCAGGATGCCTCTACCTCTACCTCTAGCAGCACAGCAGGGTGCTATGTGTGGGGTACAGCTTAAATCTAAGACTATTATTTGACACACAGGTGGACATATTCTCACACTCCCTACTTATCATCCCAGTGCACCTGGGCGTGCACTGGTGCCTCAGCGTGGTGGACTTCAGGCGGAAGCGCGTAGACTACCTGGACAGCATGGGCTCCCCCAACCAGCCCGCCCTCAACGCCATCATGCAGTACTTGCGAGATGAGCACCAGGATAAGAAGGGAACACCCTTTGATGATAATGGTTGGATCACTAAGAATCTTAAGGTACGTAATAATAACTATACCTCGATTCATTATGGCAGGAGACAAAATCTAACCAAAAATATTCTGTTTCTCAAACTTTTACATATTTTTTTATTCCTATTTAATTTATTTGTGCACAAACTTTACTAAAAAAATACTTAACTATGAGGTTAATAAAGCTAAATATATATATAATTCAATTAATTATTAGCGTTTGGAGGATTCCGAGGAACTATCAACTACATTAATGACAAAATGGTCCACCATATTATCTATTATATGATCAATTTGCATCTTTTCTTTTATCCCAAGGTCAATTCACCTTTTATATAAACAACAAAAGTATGCCTGCAAAATTCGGCAGAAAGTGGGGAATGAAGTGTCTTAACACTAGGTTCCCTCTGCTTACCCACCCTGCTGTGTGCGGGATACAGCGTGAAGCTGATTTTTTAATGTTATTCGTTAGCAAACCTTATTACATACTAGATACATTTATTTTATTTCTTCATTTTACAGGATATCCCTCAACAAATGAATGGCAGTGACTGCGGAATGTTTGCCTGCACTTTTGCTGAATTCTCTTGTCGGGATGCTCCATACACATTTACCCAAGCCAATATGCCCTATTTAAGGAAAAAGGCGGCTCTAGAAATATTACAGGCTAAATTATTACTTTAGATTATATAAACAATAAGTAGGACCAATTGTCAAAAGTCATAATTTTATAATTGTTTTAAATTGTAAGAGAAAATTCTTTTTGAAACAGTTATCTCTCTGTGTGAAAGTGATTGTGGATTTGATTAACCTGAGGATGATAAATTATTTTCATTTAATTGCTCTGGTAAGATGATTAAGCGCGGCGTTGAGTTTCGCCACTCTACACGCAATGTATCGGGAATTGTCGAGTGCGTGGGAACTGATTTTCTTAACAATACTTTCCCTCTGTCTTTCCTGATGTATGCGGGACACAACGTGAAACTGTAAATAAAAGTTATTATTTTGTAATAAAAGTATTTTTTTTTAAATGGTTAGACACTTTTATAATAAATATTTTGTGTGTATATTAGTAATCGACAAAAATAAAAAAAAACAATTACTTTTTTCTTAATATATTTTAAAAGTTACTATTTAGTGTTATATAAATAAAAATGTTTTCAGTTCTTTTTTTTATTTTTATATTTTTATTTTAAAAAACGTCTCATTCAAGCGGAAAATTAAAAAGTATTTAAAACATTCATTGGAATCGAAACCACAACTTTTGATGGCACAATCGAGACCATTGTACAGTAGAGGCACAATGTTTGACAATAAACAAGATGGTTGTGGGTTTGTTTCGCATCCAGGGCAATTATTTTATTTCCCCGCTTAGATAAAATAAAGCGAGACGTTGAGTTCCGCAGTCTCTAATTCTGGAGGAAAGTTAAGAATGGAAGGACTTGACACTAATTTCTTTTTGCATTTCATATTATGTGCGGCGTGAACCTTTAAAAAATGAATTCCCATAATTATTAAGTTTTTAAAGTTATGTCTTTTGACAATTGTACTCAGAACAATATGTAAGAAAAGCCCTCTTTAGAACAGTATTCTATTAATTTAGGAAACAAAATAATTGATCTTGTATATCAATAGCAATAGTAAATAGTTTTATTTATTTAATTAAATAATTATTGTTATTTTAAATAGTTTGTTTTTTTACACACGAAATATTGTAAGAATCTACAGCAGCATATCTAAAAGTATTGTAAAAGTTAAAATTCTTGAATTCACCATTTTTAAAGGTATTTTTTTTATAAATGAAATAATAAATGTACAATTTAAACACATTATATGAACTAAAATGTTTTAACGTTATAGTTGTATGCTCACATATAACCTACAGTTGGGGGTTCATATCCTGCTTCATCAATAATTCTAAAAATTTTTTTTTTTAAATTCTTGGATTAAGAGGGCTATTCCAATAATATAGTCATGACATCTTTCACGACTGAAATAAAACGTTAGATAAGTAAGTATTAAAATTAAATATATAAATTAATTCACTTGTAAATAATTGTCTTATTATATAGAAACTTTTCCTTTTACTTAGACCAGTATCTATTGCTTAATTATACCCAGATCTAACCTAGAGGGATATCATCAATGGTGGAAAAAAAAATGTATTCATTGATTGATACAGTACGGTTGATGAGGACTCATCGCCCTGAAGTTAGCTGTAGATGGCTGCGTTGATTTAATTTTAAGATTTAATGGCCACAATGGATAAAAAATGATAAAACTTCACTTCAAGGCGGCCCCAACTCGTCGATCCTACTGTACCTTTTTTATATGGGGCGTTTTGCGGTTGAGTAATTTTGCTCCCATGACAGAGACTTGATTATGTTCATTTATTTTTCTATATTTAAAAAAAAACCATTTTAACGCCGTCGACAACAACTTCATCAGCTCTCGAGTCTCACAATGCATACATAGCACTATTGGCGTATCTTAAAATATAAAGTAGTTGAGGGGCCAGCAATAAATGAGAATATTAAATATTTAAAAATATTAAACATTCCCCGAGTGGGAATTGAAACCAAAACCGTCGCGTCTACGGCCACACGTTATGCCTCTGCCCCACGACGACCTGTAATAAAAATGATATAGAACACAAATATGTATACTTTTATTACAAAATATGATAAATTTGAGTCTCTGTTAGTATCTTTCTCAGTTAATTTTGTTACAACTTACAATTGCTTACTTATTCGCTATTGCTAACTTAGATTTCCTTTGAAATTAAAACATATTTTTTGTTGTTTCACCAAATATTATTATTAAAATTAAATTATATTCTAGAAATAAGTATGCTATTATTTTTTAAATATATTTTTGTATGCATAACTCTGCTGGTCAGGAAATATAAGAAACGATCCTTGTCTTGTGATGAATGTGTGATTTTCTGTCATGGTGGCATAGTATTTAATTGACATTCTGTAAAATAATAAAAATTATAGATTCTAAACTCATTGCGTTTCATATTTCTTTTTAAGTAATGAAATAAACAAATACGAAATTTGAATATCTTATTGATTTTATCCCTTGCTGTTTTTTTGATTCATGTCGTACCCAGCATATGTAGAGGTAATGGGAGGAATATAGTATTAAGGGAACCGATCCCTACGCGCCACCAAATTTTTGAGACGATAAACCGAGCGGACGTTAACGTCGCGCCTTGTCCTCTTGCCAGAGCCAGAAAATGGAAATAATTCATTTTCCCAAATGGAAATCGAACCCACAACCGTTGCGTTTTTAGTCAAATACTGCGCCACAACGGTCTGTTTTTTAATTCCTACTATTGGATTAGAAAATCTTTGGATAAGCTATATTCACTTGAGCAGTAATGCGTTAAACTCTTTTAAAAGATCCTCTTAGATCTATGCTTGGGTTGTAAGTCCCAAGCAATGCTGCACACACGAGGTACACATGGAATGTTAAATAATTTCTTAATAAAAATATTTAATTGTTATTTCATGATAATTTGACCCATTGAGATTGAAATGATCCATTTTTAGACGCAACTATAGATTATACTTGAAAATTTGTTATATATGGGTCTTACAATGGGTGTGGGTTTTCATAGCATGAGCCAGGACGAAGAAACACAAATAAAAGTGTCACCTTCTTTATTGAAAGTTTTAAGTAAATCGGTACTCGAGTAATCGACACCTTAGGTATTTTTTTTTTACTAAAACGGTAAATTAAAATTTATTAAGCGTGGACAAACAAACAAACATTGCGCCTGCAGTGATTTATTTAATATATTTTTATTTGATAATAAATCTGATTGTGAAGAGTTTTCTAGTTTCTACTTAATGTATACAAATTTAGTTCGTTAAAGCAACACTAGATGTCTCACTTAAATATTCTTTAGAAATAGCACAACAATATCTAATCATGTATTAATGTTAACTTGTATAACAAAAATATTATAAATATGATATAATTATTAAAATTTTATTTCACTTTGAGAACTTTCAAATATACGACTTAATTTTTTGTATTGATCAATACTAAGTTATGTTATGTTATGTATATAGTGACGTAGCGATCACGCCACCTTTTCAGACGGCTTGCCGCGCTCTGATTGGCGCGCATCCCTACCCCTAGCGAATACAGCACATTCAACATGTTATCGATATCATTGTATTTTTAATATTCGATTACTATTTTCTATTTATTATTATTAAATATTTTAAGCTTCAAAAAAATATTTTATCAATCAATTTTGGGATAGGAATAAAAATTATAACATTATTTATAATTATTACAGTTTAGTTTGAGTGTAATATTATTTTAAAATGATAAATCGATTTATTCAGATCGATTATTTGACAGCTGAAGTCTATTGATGTGTTCATACGTCACTAAGTACGGATTGGCCCGGTTTGCGGATTTGTACATTTCGCTAGTGTTTATTAAGTAAATATAAAATTCTGTGTTAATTTTACAAGTGTTATTCTCTCGGCGAAAACATAAACGAAAAGAAATCTGAGGTAAGAGTTTGTAATAATTTACAGTATATCTTTTATCCATAAATAATGCAGGTAGGCATAAAAGTAAACGTACCTCTTATAACCTATAATTTTTTTGAAATTTCAATGCTATATAAGAATAGAAAAAGAAGACTTTATATCTGTAATTTTATTATTTGATATAATAATAACAAATGTAAAATATTTTTCTGTGTAGCATGCTATAACTAAAATTTATAGTGGTTTTTATATAATTTAGGATATGCGGCGCGCAATCCCTAAACCCATTCTTCGTGTTTGAGACATTTTTTTTATTGTTTTTTTTAGACTTGTTCAGTTTACGTAGTTTCACTGTAATATATTTGAATTGAAAGATTCTTAATATTAGTCAAATAAAAATTTCATGATGTAAACAAAATTTGCATTACTGACATGTATTTTGTTTATTATTGTGATTATCTAAACAAATCTGTTTAAAAAAATAATAAGACTACACATTACCATCACATTTTTAAAATATATAATAATGGGAGCTTGTAAAAGCCTCAGAAATTAAATTAGAGTATGAAAATAATGTATGAGACATTTTATTTTTCTAACTGTGGCAACTAAGCAGATGTTATTGATTTATCTATGAAATGTTCCATATGGTTGCAATGTCACATGTTATATACCAATACTATAATTACTTTTTTTGCTGACTTTTTTCACCAAAGGTTTATGATTCAAGTAACTAATATTTTTTATATATTATCATACATTATAAATAAAACAGTTTGCAAGAAGGGAGATTATTTTCTGCAGGGTAAACAAAGAATCTAGTATCCATTTTCTCTAGTCTAGTGCTAGAATACTTAATGCTAGAATTTGTTTTATCTCACTAAAACAAGGAAGGGAAAGAATTCCTTAAATTAATTCATTCCCATAAATAGGATATAAAATCACTACTGTTTGATTTATAGTCAGACATTGTTCTACCAAATTATTAGTAAAAAAGTTACTCAAATTTACAACATCCTTCAAACTTACTAGCATATCACTTCTTAGTTAAGGAAAAGAGATCTTGTGGTTATGGCTATTATAATATTGATTACTAACTGACCTGGGTGGCTTCGCCGGCTTGAACTACACAAATATTTATTGATCATGTTTATGAAATTATTTTTAATTTAGGAGGTGAACTATGAAACATGTGTTCAAAAATGTGATTTAAAAAAAAATTCCATACAAAGTTTCAACCCCTATTTCATCCCTTTAAGGTTAAAATTTTTCAAAATCTCTTAGTGGGTATCCACATTATGTATATATAGATAATGGATTTAGGAGTTATGACATCAATTTTATCATCTGGTATAAATCATATTTTAAAACAATCCAGAGGGTTATGTAATTTTAACAGCATAAAAACTTCTGTGGAATGTTTGTTTTCTACTTTGTTACAATTTTTAGGTGACAATATATCTCAGTCTGTGGCTTAATACGGCTCATTAATAATAAAAAAATCAATAATTATCTAAAGATTGTAAAGTATCTTGCTGCTAATGTCTTTGTGATAGTAATTTATCATAATAGTGTATCATTGGTGCCATCATACGTAACATGATCAGACACCCCGGTTTGAACGGGACTTTTTGACTGTCCCATCTCTCAATAAAAAAGAAAGTCTCTACGGTGTCCCGTTTGAGCTGACCAAAAATGGTCACGTCAATCATATGTAGACTGTACTGAACCTTTTTTCGGGACATTGCTTGTATTTTCATTAATTTGTAATTTTAACTATTGTATTAAAAAGTAACATTTACCTACAATTTTTATTAATAGGGCAGCAATATTGGCACCTAGCATCTACAGGTAATGCTACATCAGGGAAAAAACCTAAAAACAATACATTTGTGGTTAAATCCTAAAAAATAATAAACTTAAAAAGAGGGCAAAATTTGGTATTAAAGCCGCCAGTTAAAGTGAGGTATCAGATGAAAGAGCTCTGGCTATGCTAAACAGCTAAGCTTGAATTTCAGAAAAAGCTTAAATTTTTGTACGGAACCCTTGGTGGGCGTCCCCGACTCGCGCTTGGGTGTTGTTGTTTTTTATGTACCGATAATTGCGGCGAATCGTGATTCGACTGACCAAATTTTCAATACATATTTCGAAAAATGAGTGGTTGGTACGTCCCGGTGCCATGTTTCCACTGGTGTCCCGGTGGACACACGTGGTCAAGAGAAAAACGGGACGTCTAATCACATTAATCAAACTGCTTATCCAATCTGGAATCTCGTAACCTCAGACTTATATGATACTGGAACGTAGTCCGCAATGTCGACTACCCTGCTATTATATTTGCGGGACTCAGCGTGACGCTAAAAAGAATAAAGTCTTTATATATTTTTATCTTACAGTAGAACACTTTGGCTCTGCGTAGAGACGTCTCCTCGCTGTGCGTTCTCTATCGCATTTATCAAGGTGAGTGTTCTGAAGAACTGTTTGACCTGTTACCTGCCGCCGAATTTTCTAACCGCACAGCACGTCACAAACTTAAATATCATCCACACTATCTGGATGCGTGGCACTCCACTACTGTGCGGTTTCGTAGGAATTTCCTTCCACGCGCCACCGAACTGTGGAATAGCCTACCCGCGGCAGTGTTTCCAGGTCGGTACGATATGGGTACCTTCAAAAAGCGCGTCTATCTCCACCTCAAAGGCCGGCAACGCACCTGTAGCTCCTCTGGTGAGGCACGGGGTCGTGGGCGGCGGTGATCATCATCAGATGACCCGAACGCTCGTTTGCCTTGTCCTTTTTCCATTAAAAAAAAAAAAAAAAGAACTAGACTTTAAACCGCGCCTCATCTAACATCACTGATAAGCACAAAGTGACAGGTCAGCGTGATACGTTATCAACTCAACCTAAGCGGCCCTCGATAACGTATCTTTGACCTTCGTGTCTAAAGACTATTTCAGTCTGAAGTTCAACGATGAGGAAAATATTTACTCAGAGACTTCCTTGATTGATTGCCCTTTTTTAAGAACAGTATATTATGTTTTTTATTAGACTAAAATATATGCATAGTATGAAAATTACGTTTATAAGGCCGTTATTACGCAGCGGCACAGTGTCTCACTGTAATGCAAAGGGTTATGTGTGGGATTCGATTCTCACTCCAATTATTGAATTACTTTTTTCCTCGCCATGGAATAAGACAAAGCATGGCGTTAAGTCCTGCGGCCTGCCACTCAACACGCAATGTCTTGAAAATTACACGGCGGAGGATGCATACAGAAGAGAGTTTTTTCTTTTTCTAATTTCTACACTTTTCCCTTTGCCTACCGTGGTACCCTAAGGTTGCGTGGAAGAGATCGCTCTCTTAGCGATAAGGCCGCCTATTGTACTGTTGTAATGTGTACTTGTCTTTCTATTGTACAAAAAAAAGAATATTTTATTTATTTATTTTACCCTAATATATGCGGGAGAAAGTGAAGCCAAAATAATACTGTAAAAAGTGATATTAATTATTGATAGCGGTCTAAGTTACTTTTGTAAAATAAAGAAAATCACACAGAATTCTTTCTATTATAGAAATTACGAAAATAGGTTGTCTTTTAATTGTGACCTCATTATCAACTTTGTGCTCATTAGTAGGAAAATGGATTATTCTATTATCCTGACTAGCTTCGAACTAAACAAGCTTTATCCAATAACCATAAACTTAAAGCTATTTGTTTTTTATATAAAACTAGCGGCCCGCTCGCGGTTTCACCCGCGTGAACTATGTTATTATTAATTTCTGTCTCCATGACTACGTCCTAGTGACGTTATGCAAAATTTGAAACTCCTAGCATTTGTAGTAACGAAGTTTCATACAAACTTTCAACCCCATAAACAACCCCTTAGAAGTCGAATATTGCAAATTCCCGTCTTAGCGAGCACCTACGTCCTATAAATAACGCCTATACAAAATTTCAGATTCCTAGCACATGTAGTTTCTGAGATTTCGTGATGAGTGAGTGACCTTTCGATTTTATATATATAGATTACATTTTCTTTTCTATATGAATATTAATTTAATCTTTATACAACGCGATTGGCTGGTCGATATACAGGGTGGAATTGACGGCACCACTTTAAATGAAACCACAGTTTTAACTACTCTATAAAAGCCTAATATAATTCAGAAAAAAAATAATTCCCAAAAATTAAAAAGTTATATTTTCAAACAAAATAAATAATAAAATAATCGTTTTAAAAAAAAACGCCATTTGTAAAGTGTTATATTATCACTCACACACTTACCTGTCAAAGCGGCAACGTCGCACACGCTTCATTCAAGAAATCGAGTCGCAGCAACTAGCGTAGGTATGTAGGCAACGGCGGCGAGCTGATGTTAAATTAACGCAACACTTAGGAATACACTTTACACACACTTTTATTGAATTATTTCTATTAGGTTTTTAATTTTACTTTTGTTGCACTACAAACACATTTTTTATGTTCCCGTTTTAAACTAACACTCATTTTTAACATGTTTACAAAATTATTACAATAATAGCATTTTTTTCACTTTTTTTAACAATAAATATTACATTTTCTGTCCACATTACATTCAGCTCGATAATGACCCATATTATTACACTTGAAACATTTAATATTTCTTTTAATTGTAGCATTTCTTTTTACAATAAATGCAGATGATGATGACACAATTTCCCCCCGTAGTAGTATTATGGTTTGGAACTTCCAAGCATTCCAATTTTTTACTCCTTCCAGTTTTATTACTGTGCTGTTTCCTTTCCATTGTGATTGTTTATTTTGCTTGTTTTTCTTTTTTATTCCTTCCCGGCAACTTAACCTCCAAATTTCAATACCAACGCCGAAGCGTCGCGTGAAGTAACGCTGTTTTAATCTCGCCAGTATTTCTAATTTTCTACGATTGATGCAATCTTCTTTATTATTGTTACGACGTGGTCTGGGCCCATAACCCGTTGTATTTATATGGTTTAGTAAATAGCATTCAGCTATAGTCCGACCCAACTACTATTGCGCAGAATGTACGCGCCGCACCGATTCTATGGGAATCCCCGGTAATCGGTGCGGCGTGAGCGGGGTGTCTTTGTACAGATAACAAAATTCATTTTTAATATTGATTGATTGTGCAATATAACACTATAATTCATAATAAATGTAGATTATACTTTTTACGCATGATTTGATATTAAAATAATTAATAAAATTATCAATACTATTTACAAATAATTACTAAATATTAATTTATTTCGTATTGAGTTTTCGCAGGTCCTCGTGTAACATTATAAAACTCGTTTAATATTTAATTTTTATACGATTTTCTATCAAAATAATCATACAAATATAAATAATAATGAAAATCTTAATAAAAAATTTAATAGTATATTCGATAAGTATTTTAGTTAATGGCAACTATTACAATGTTTTTAATTATCTGTGTGAGAACAGAACTTAGCCGCAGAACGGCTAAGTTCTGTTGTATTTACATTATTTTGTTCGACTTTATACGTTGAATAATTATTAAGTGTTTTAAATTATTTGGATGTTGTTTAATATTAATTTTATCATTAATCGGATTTCTAAAATCGTGATGAATGTTTCGTGATCGTGATGATGTGATTACTGAGTATTTTTCTCAAATGTGAAACTATTGTGTCAGTATTTGAGTGTACTATCAAAACATACATTTTTTTAAGACATTTCAAACAAATGTTGAGTTTTTAATATTACTTATGATGTAAATATTAGTGATAGTAAAAGGAGAATGCGACAACGACGATGTAAAACTAATGTTAAATGTAAGTACCTATCTATCGTAGTTCAATATCATTTTGTGTTAAAAATTTTGAATATAACTTTGTGGGTGGTTCAATAACCATGCAGTATTTCTAAATAATTTCATAATAAAGGTGATATAATAAATTGACTTAAAGTAGGATTTTGTTAAACAATTTTAATAAGAGGTTTGAACGTTATTTAGATTTATAATAAATAGGTAATTGCGTGAAAAAGAACGCGAGATATCGTTCTTTCTCGTTCGGTTTTGTTTTGACGAATGAAAAGTAGAAGTTTGGCAACGCTTAGTAGTATTTTTGTAGTAGTATGTGTATGTGTGCGTCACACGAAATACAGGTATGGAGAAAAATCGTGAAATGAAAAAAAAATCCTACGTCTAAACTGTTGAGGCATCTTGATTAATTTCTTTAGCTTCGGGTTTGAAATTTTTTACCCTATATGCAGTTTCAATTAAAGAAGCGCAGCCTCTTCCACCCTGTATAAATGACAGGTCATTTCAACTATTTCTTATCCCATAAGGCATCGTCCGAAGTTTCACTATTTTTAAGATATTGGACATTTGTTTTTTTTTTATAAATATCATATTTTCTTCGAAAAAAAAATATGTTTTGCGATTAACATATTTTTTTCTCTGTTTAATATTCCATTCAATGACTTAACCTGAAGCCTCCTGAATATTATAATTTGTTTCTTTATTAAGTTTGAAAATACTACAAACATTTAGTCAGAAGCTGTAAATTTCAATTGGTCTTAAAAAAACTTAGTTTTTAAGATATAAACTAATTAACGTCCAATTTAATGAAATTTTCTTAAGACGTACTGCAATTATGGGTAAATATGCCTAAAGATTTAATTATAATTTATCTTTTGTTTTTTTTTTCATTTTCTTACTTTGCATTTTGCACGCCTGTAGCGGTCACAATTCTGATATCTTTTGGTTCTAACTTCCTAGCCGAATGGGGACGACCTTTGCCGGAACACTCAAACAACTTTCAAATACACCGATTTTTGCGTCAATTTTTTTATTAAATTTAGTATATTACGTCTATTTTGGTCCGAGTGTGGACTTCGCCCTCTGTCATTATCCTATCCGCTCCGCCGCGAGTATCGCCTTCCGTTATCCACCATCCGCTTGTAATGTTGCCATAGATTTTGTTCACTCAGGATATATTCTTGTTTACCCTTTTAGGATTTTTTAAAAATTCCACTGATAAACCTTGTTTTTTTTTCTCGAAATTAAAGCAAATATGGAGAACCTAGTAATCCAACAGTCCATTTTGTAGCCAGCCAAATTCGAAAGTTGGTGTGCTGGCGGACAACAACGCCGCGGTTCGTCCTATTAACCAGGCCAGAGAAATAAAAGAAGTCATTCTAACAAGTGGGGAATTCGCATCCATAACAATCGTTTATATTCCCACTACACCACATCGATATGATATTAATATTAAATTAGCATATAATATGAAACTACAAAATAAATAACCAACCCTACCCTACTTGATAATTTATTCAAATCAAACAGAAGTTGTTACGATATTTTACGTAATAAGTGTTGAGTGTCTATTTTCTTGAGTGGACTTCGCCCCCTAGTTATCCTGTCATTAGTGACCGCCTCCGAAGTGTCTCAGTTTCCACCGTCTGTAGTGTAACCACGAGATGGACTTTAATGATTTTTATATACAAATAAAAAAAAAATAAGCCATTGTTGCGCAGTTAAAGTCTCTGACGGTTAGCCTATAGCGTTTTGGGTTCGATATCCTTTTTTGACATGAACCCTCAAAAAGTATCTGGATCCAAAAAAGTAGCTTTTTGAAATATTTTATATAGGGGTTCCCAATCGGGGAAATAAATTATTTTTGTATCCTCGCCCCAGTAGAAACAAGTACGCGAATGAGTTCAGTCACTGTACATACAATGTATCGAATTTGAATAGTAAGCTTAGAACTAATTTTAACACTGAATTCTCTGTGCTCTGTATGCTATACAAGATAAGCTGTGAAGCTGAAACATTTTATCAATATCGTATATTTATTTGCATATCACTTATATCTCTTAAAGTTCATTCACAGGAAACTCATCTCAATACAACCCCTCGTTATCGACAGACGGATATATTTTTTCAAACGTCCAATGACATCCGCCAATGTGTCATACAAAAAATAATAATATTTAGTGGTACTATGGCTTTTTCTAATTTTAGAATCGAGAAAAATCAATGTATGGTTTTTAGAAGTTTTATATCGATTTTATTATTATTAGATTCATTTTTTTTATAATCGCTTGCATTTATACAGGTGTCCCAGGAGTCGTCTTATCGTTGACTCCTGACATTCTCCTGTATATTCTAAGCTACCAATTAAACCCTCTCTCCATTACCTGATATTTTAAAACCAAATAACCTCTTTCAAAACTATATTTATTTTTCTTCCATATTTATTGCAAACTTGCAGGATCTGTATAAAAAGCCAGTCAAGTATATGCTAGTTATAGTTTAAGTATCTATCGCATGACCCATACACGAGGGTATTATTGTTTCATTATCTCTTAAGCTATTCTATTTTAATGCGATGTAGCGAGTAGGAAAACTACTTGTGTTTATTGTAGGTAGCGTTTTATATTTTTATTGATGTGAAATAAAAAGTCAAAATTTTCCACTTTTGATCTCTTTCATAGACCTACGTATTTCCTTGTCGTCTACACTGATCGAAATCGATCCTCGCCCTATAGTGTAGTGCACTAGCGTTCCAGATTCGAGTCCCGCTTCATTAAAATTTATAAAAAAAATCTTTCCTTTTTTGTGAATAACACTACAAAAGCTAAAAACTTATAACAAAATTATAAGTTTTTTTCTAAAGAACATATAGTATGTATATTTCACAAATATATTAAGGCGTATTAGGTTTCTGTCTTAGATGAAAAATATACGGTGATATTTTTTTGGTATAATAGTATAAAAAATATATTTTATTTATTATCTATGATTTTAACAAACAAAATATATAAATCGTGGCGACCCCACAAAGTTTCTTCGCTTATGTCATACCTACACCCTTGCCACTATTGTCTCACGTGTGTAGGAGTCTTTATTAACGAGTACAGAGTCTACCGTCGCCGGTTTCATCCAATTTACATCTTATACTGGCAGGAATAAAGTTCTTTTCTCTATAAATCGTAATAAATCTGGACGTTCCAGTAAACGTAGCGTAATAAAAGCGGTGATAAACGTTGAAATCACGTTGCTATTTTATCCATATATACTACTTATTACAAAAGTTATGCATTTATTTTAATACGAACATTATTTGCTTAAATTCGCTCTCGATAACTGTAAAACGGAAAATCCCGTTTTTTTCTGCCCTTAAGTAATTTTACTACTTACCTTTTTTTTCTACTTTTTAGAAATTACTATATTTAAGTTATAGTCGAAAGTTCTTAATGATTTCGAGGCGTTATTATAATCAAAATGTTTTCTTCTGTCGTGGTAGTGAAACTAGAGAGACCGCCACTTGGTTCGATTGCATGCATGCATTGCATGTTTGATGAGCACAATGTATGACTAGGGTTTTTTTCATTTTTGTGCCCCTGTGAAGAATTATTTAAATATTATTTAATATTTTCGTTCCCTCGCGCTGGCAAGAAGCAAAGCCTCCTTTCGCCACTCAACACGTAATGCCTCGAGAAAGGCGGAAATTTTGGAAAGATGTCTTAACACTACGTTGTTTCTGAGCATGAAGCTAAGAAAAGTCTTTTTTAATAATCGTCTGTAAAGTCACTTTAAAATGTTTATTAATTAGATATCTCGTATTATCTACATTAAATTTAACTAAGCCATTCCAAGCAAAAAAAACAACGTTATCAGTCGTTCACTTGTATTATATATTTTTAAACATTTACAGTTTCATTCGATACAATAACTCCCATATCTTTGCTCGTGGTATATTGTACTAGCAATCCTGATAACAAACAATAAAATAAGCGTGAAAGTCAAACAAGTACTTGATAAGATATTTAATCTTAACCGTATTTTAAAATTTAAGCAAATAAATAAAAAATATTTCAGTTACATACAACTTGAATAGGTAAATAGATTTAAATTGTTTTATTAGGTAGGTATAGCTAAACCCTCCTTGCTTTTCGACCATTCGTTGGAAACATTGAGGCTATCGTGGAGCAGGAAGAAAGAGATACAGCGTGAAGCGGATTTGATTTACTTTTAAAAAATAAAAATCTATGAAAACCCTGGAAAATATCACTAGATACGCCCATAGGCGCTAGTAACGTCAAGTGACTTGTAATACTTATTTCAAAGTGTAGGGGTTTTTTTTAGTAAGAGACACAGGCACACTCATATAATTATCTTAGCGAGTTAACGTTTCCTAAAGCAATTAATTATATCTCTTCTTACAGACGAACTTTGCAAGGCTAATTTTGTTGCATATATTTAGTGATGATAAAGACTGTATGGGTAATGGATTCGATTGCGTAATAGTTTTTTTTTAACTTTACTACTTTTAAGACACTGTTCTCCACTTTTCACTCAAATTGGAGAGAGAAACAACTGAACGCTGCTGTAGACTTTCATAGGGCGGGAGAAAATTATTATGAAATAATAAAAAAGGCGTCTTTTAGCTGTAACTAAATTTATAAAATCTATACTAATTACTTAATATAATAAAGCTGAAGAGTTTGTTTGTTTGAACGCTAAGATCTCTGGATCTACTGGATCGATTTACTTTGTTTTTGTTTTGTATGAAAGCTGTATTCTTCAGAAGTGCTATAGGCTATATAATATTACATTACACATATATACTAATAAATTAAAATACTTTCTAATTTGACATGCAATTTATTCTGCCATGTTAATAACAACCGTCGTCGCTACGCGACCGCGTTCGTTACCGCGTCATTTTGATATTCATCCTTATGAAAATAAATATAATAGTCACTTTTAGCATTTCATCTAGATTGAAATTATATTTCTATAGAAATTATATTCTTATATTTCAAGCAGGCGTAGCCGCGTCCGGGTCCGCTAGTATATTTATATACATTCAATCGATTGTAGCTCGAAACCACAATGTAACTGCACCTTAATTACTTTATTTATGTTTAAAAAATGTCATAATATTTTAAACAACACAGAGCTGTCGTCGGTGTCGGTCAAAGCAATGCAAGTGCACTGAGCCCGCGTCTATTTCTGCGCGTTTCTCGGGGAAACAGGGTTGCCTATCTAAAGTTCTAGTTGAATTATTTCTTAATACTAAGTAATATGTATAGTAGCTTGACAGTAACTGACTAAATGTCCTGTATTTTCTGATTTTAAAAGTGCAAATATTATTAATTATTTATTTTAATTTTATTATTTTTATTCAAGTAATATGAGTGTCGTTGTAATCCGGTTGTAAGGTCACGCCTCCCTTTCATTCTTAATTAATGAAGTCTGTATTAATTGTTTTCGTAAAAAAACTCGTGTACCTACAAGACTTATTTTCATGTACTTTGAATGAAATTGTTAAAACGACAATATTTGATAACGTTGGTAATAACGGTACAGAATTGTAATAGCTTCTCAGTATAATTCTTGTTTGCTTTATTTTAAAACAAGCTAAAGATCGACAACATTATATATACTCTTGTTGTGCATACCGTGACGGTAAAATTGCGGCTAATATAGTAGTCAGTCACCTTCTTATAAAGAAAGATGTATTAGGTAGTACAAAACATCTGCCTTACATTATATATGTAATTGTCAAATAATTATTCAATACAATTACGAGCAATCGATTTTAAACATCTTTTAAATATTCGTTTTCCATTTTAGGATATTAGTTGTTTAACGGCGGAATCTAACGCCGTGCTATATCCTAATATACCCAATCGAATCCACAATCATAGTGTGTATAATTGGATACTTCTCAACTGTGCTACGATAGCGCTTACCAAATAGTTCAACAAAATTATATTGACATATAACTTAAGTTTTTTCCTTGACTAGCCGTGCTATCCGCATTCTGATTGTTATATTTTTCTTCTTGTTAATAAGCCGGCTCCGTGATGAATAGAATGTTAATTAGCTATCAGTCTTTACGAGAGAGATGTGCCTATATATCTAAATGCGTAACTGCAATCTAGTTTAAACGTAGCCGTAGATATGTCGAACTCGCGTCTCCTAATATCCGCTTAAACGATATAGCCAATTAGCTTGCACGTTGTCAAATCATTATTAACACTATAAAATGTTAGATGCTTTCTGTATTTATCTTTTAGCTTTACGCTGTATTCCGCTGTATATGGCAGAGGGATTTTAGTGTTAAGACACTCTGTTTTCCGCGAAATTTTGTAGATATTGAGTGTTGCGCTTTGCTTTTTTAACAGAGGACGGAAATGGAAATATTAATAGCTTAGAGTGAGGTTCGAACCCACAGGTTATTTATATTGTATATGTATGTACGCTTTGTTTATTTAGGTTATTAATATTTTGAGTGAAAAGTTGAAAGTTAGAATCATCACTCGGGTCGGTTAATACATTATCATATAAAATACTCTCATTTCTATTTGTTATCTTTTAATTAATGTAGTTATTTCAATTGTTCTTGCGTAATGTAATTTAATTTTTTACCATAAATGTTGTATTTCTTGTATAAATAAAGCTTTTGATTTTTAAAGTATGTTTAGTTAAACATCTGTTAACCTTTTTGCATATTTTAATCAACATTATACTATTATTTTTTATATATAAAAAAATATATTAATAAAAATATTTTTAAAATATTATTGTTGTAAAATAGTCCCGAATATGACATTTTTTTAAATAAATTTAAGCAAAATAATCACAATTATCCTTAACGATTTCAGTTAAACTTCACATATTTAACTTTCTTTTATATGTTATTTTTACTTATGTTCAATTTTACTTAGCCACAGCGCGACAACCCTGAGGAGATCACGGTCACGACTTGCGAATGGCGGGAACTCGAAACGTTCGAATTTCAAATTCAGTTTCCCATCGTGCGCTGTTCTCGACGCACGTATCGTGACTGTTTAGTTTTTACATATTTTTTAAATTATATTTTTACATTATTTACAAAATAATATACTATAAGTCCATAGCGACTTCGTGGCTGTGATATACAAATAAGTGATAGTTCAACAGTTCACATCGGTGTTGTGGGTAAGTGAGCACGTGAGGTTCAAAGTTTAACCGGCCTGTTACGTGGTCATCTGTGGTTACTCTTCCGTAATTTGATTTATGTTTACGCAATATATTTTAGTTTTAATTTACACAATGTATATTTATTAACTTTAGCCTCATTTCCGGTAATAAAATGAGAAAATAATCGCTTAGTTTTTATATCTACCCGTCTTTATTTTTAGGAAGTAATCATCTACGCCATGTGTATTAGTAATTGAGAGCTTAAAAGCTTCAAAAATATATTCGTCTACAATAATGTTAAAATTTTATTATGAGAATATAGTAAGTAAATTATTATTGAAACCTTCTGGCATTTTGTTTGTTTTTACTCGACTAACATCTAGGTGGCAGGTAATTGCGCTCGGTACAGGCGATTTATCCCGTGGTTGGGTAAAAACGCCACAATCTCGTCCAGTGAAAATTTCATACAAATCTGCTCGTCTGCTTCAGGAGATTACGGTAGACAAAAAAATATTCGCTTATTTGGGTTTCACTATCTATCGTTAATAATGATCATACAGTTGGAAAACACTGTTATTCTGAGACAGAGAATTTTTTTGAGTATATTTTGACAAATCTCGAATATTAATATATTTTATTTACCATTCATCACCATTTTGTTAAGTTTTTTTGATCTTCTTTCTTTAACTCGGCCGATACAAAACTATATTATAAATATTTCTCCAGAAGTATTAAAGTATAGTTAATTGTTTATTTCTTTCTCATATTCATATATTTCGGCAGGATTTGAATTTCAAATAATATTCCTACGATCCCATTAGACAATGTATAAGTTGTATAGGCGGAGAGTGGATAAGAGCATGAAGTTTTGTTTTGAGTTTGTTAGTTGAGACTACCTAGTGTCAAGTCACTTCGTTCTCGCGGAGAATTGCACTCTTTTCTGTTACACATCTCATCTATATAAATATAAAATCGAAAGGTCACTCATCACGAAATTTCAGAAACTACATGTGCTAGGAATGTCAAATTTTGCATAGGAGTTATTTATAGGACGTAGGTGTTCGCTAAGACGGGAATTTGGAATATTCGACTTCTAAGGGGTTGTTTTTGGCGTTGAAAGTTTGTATGAAACTTCGTTACTACAAATGCTAGGAGTCTCAAATTTTTCATGGACGTCACTTATAGGACGTAGGTACTCATAGAGACAGAAATTAATAATAACATAGTACACGCAGTCGAAGCCGCGGGCGGGCCGCTAGTTATGTATATTCTTAAACACCCACACATACCTACACATATAAGTTTGTTTAGATTAAAAGAATGATTCACAGCTGTTCAGACTAAGGACCGGGGGGTCAATAGCTTCCGCAAACGTTATGTCTTACGACTCGTTTATTTAGTCAGTCGTTTTGTAAATGCAATGTGCGAAATTATTTACATAAATTGTGTATTTTGATATTTTCTATAGTTGCCTTTTGTTTTAGAGATGAAATTCTAGTATTTTATAGAATGAAAACATTTTTTTTTAGCTTCACGCTCTATATGGCACATAGCGATCGCACCAATTAAGTATTGGAAATATTGTAATTTTAATATTACTTGTAGGCATTATTATTATTATACTCGGGGGAATGCATTATATTAAATAATGCATTCCCCCGAGTGGGAATTGAACCCATAACATACCTATACGGTGCTTGACGGTCTACGTAATAAATATATATTTACAATTGAACTACAAAAAACATTAAGTTCTGCATCAATGGCTGTTAGTAATAAGTTTATTACGTTTTATTTATTGGACTGCAACGGTTGGATAGGCCCGTTGCTGAATAACGTTATGTAACCGTAAAACTGACCTAAACTAGACGTGCTATTGTTACGCTAACAGACCGAAACGGTGTAACAACTATACTGCATATAATGTTATTACTAGTAAATAATGATAGTAGTGAGCTGGGTGTCTTAACACTATTTTCTCTCTGCCTTTTCTATAATTTGCGGGAGATAAATGAAACAAAAACGGAGTATAGGCCGTTTTATCTTGTGGTTGTGTTGACTTTGATTAGAATGTTGATTTTCATATATTTTTTATATTAATTTCTGCTGATACCTCCAATTATTTTTGAGGTAATAATAGGTCTCGACCGACAGACAGATAGATAGACGGAAAAAGAACAGAAAGATCGACCGTGATCGATTCTTCACCAATTAAATCTTCTCAAGGGTACCCTGTAAAATTTATATGGGCCCAGTCTGTTAATTCTTTTATTTAAAGAATTTTCTGTGAAATTATGTTAGAACTGTTTAATAAGAACAGAAACATTCCATTGCAGTCTTTAAATGTTAATGTAACTCGTCACAGTCATTCACTCGTAAGCATTACTTCGCTATATTACTAAGTACTACATACAGTATACAGTAAGGTAAGTACTACGTACTGTTAAACCGAAAAAACCTTTATTTCTATGCTAGTAGAATTACTTTTCCTTTAAAAGGATTAATTTGACGACTTAAGATTTTAATTAGCGACGCTATGCTAATTAAATATACTTAATAGGTTAGGCTTAGGCTATTTTGACAAGCACATGCTAAATGCCCAAGCAGGAAAAGGGACGATCGTTAATTTTGAATTAAGCAATAACATACAAACAATTTTGTAATTCAAAATATAAATTAAAATAATATTATAATATTATTAATAATTCGTTTCCTATATTTTGGCAATGTATACGTTCTTTTGTGTGTGGAATTGCGTAACTCATCGCCGCGTTTTGTGTATCGGAGAGAAGACATGCAAATAATTAATATACAATCTTCTCCTTTCAATCTTTTCGTATCCCGCATATAGCAGGGTAGGCAGAGACAGCCTAGTGTTAAGACAATTCGCCCTTTCATTTCCACCAAATTCTGGAGGCAATACGTGGGAATCGAACCCACAACCTATCCCGTTTACTGGCCCCAGAATATATTAATCTATTATACTGTATCTAGCTAAAGAAGACTTAGTTATGCTTATACAAGATAATCTTATCAACTTTATTATGAAGTCGGATAGTTAAAATTAAAATGTTAAGTAAAAGACGATCTCGGAATAGACTTCATTAATTAACTGGAGCACCTTCACAAAGCCTCGAGAAAGTAATATCCGATGCTATGCTTGATGTCTTTCAAGCCCGTTAAGGGTTTTCTATTATTAATGTCGTATTTTTAGAAATAATAGATTTTGATATTTGTTTTGTATATTTTTGTGTAGTTTTATGGTATAATTTTTAGAGAAACAACTATCAAAATGACACACTATTTATCTAGAGTGACGGAACTCAACGCCGCACCGTGCGTATCAGAGATATTATCGTTTATGAGTAGGTATAACTAGTACTAAATAGCCTAGCACATATTCACAGATAACCTAGTGATTTATCACTCATTTCTCCACTATCATGCTTTTATAGTGTGTATCTAGAGTACCAAAGAGGTTTTTACAAGAAAACTTGTGACAGTAAAATTTGAACTCATTACCTACGAGCACGAAGTACATACAAACTGCGTCCACAAATAGCTATTTAATTTCACAGTATGTATTAGACTAAACACAAATCAACTGATAGATGACACACGTATACCATTGAAAAGGCAGTAGTGTATCATAAAGGGCATAGGTGGCGCTTCACTTGGAACTTACTTATCATCCCCAGATAACCCCAGAGCGGGTGTAAACGGTGATAAGTTTATAGACTTGTTTGTTTTATAGTGTTAATGAAAGGTGTGTGATATCTTTTGTTTGTAATTCTATGTATATTTTACGTTTTAAATCGAGTTTTCGTCTTGATGATATCGATTTTGGTAATTTTTTTTTACTTTGAGTAGGGTATATGTAGCTAATGTCACTATTTAACGGGACATTTTAAATATTGTATTAAGAAAGTGTCGTGCCATTGGAGAGGCCTATGTCCAGCAGTGGACGAGGACAGGCTGACGATGATGATGATGATGATGATGATTAAGAAAGTAACATTTAACTATTGGAAGCTATCGTTTTTTAGGATGGCTTTCGATTTTTTTTAGAGTTGTGCTTTCGTTTTTTTAGAAGTCTGTTTATTGTATAGTGATCACACGAGCAAAAAACGGGGTGTCTGGTCACGGTAGATGTACCGTATACCCCAGAGATAGTCCTATGTAAATTTTATGACGATCGGTTGAGCATTTTTTCAAAAACGTTGTGCTTTAGTTCACACATAATTCGTACTTTTTAACTATATTTACTAAAATTGACTTATTTATTGAGCTTTTAAATTATTATTTTAATTATTTTTAATTAAGCCGTCACTTGATTTGCTGCTGATTTGATAATTATTTTTTTTCTTTTTTTTTTAAAGAATTTTTAGTATTTATTCATAGTATACAAAAAAAATCATATAATATTAGCATAGTACATCTATGTATACAATAAAAGGCGAAGTTCCCACTGACTGAGGTATAGACGCACGTACAGCCGTAACCACTGATGGTTGAAAGTTTGTATGGAAATATCTTTATCGGCACTCATTTTTATAAAATTTGAAATTTAGACTTAAAAATATTTCATTGAACACCCCCTAAACTGAAAATAATTTCATAAATATATTTAATAAATATTCGTATAGTTCAAACGGGCGAAGCCGCCCAGGTCCGCTAGTATTGATACAAATGTACATACGATACATACAGACCAGAGGGATAAACGCGTATTAGTAATTCTCTTTGCTAAACGTTGCCCACCTACATTGCCGGTAAGTGGGTCACACTCACGTCCAAGATTAAAGTCCACTATTACAGCAAATCTTCGGACATTATATTACTTATATGTAAAATAGTTTGTTTTTAAGTTTTATGTAAGTTTTGCTAGTCGTAGCCCGCAAGTTCATTTGCGTGGCCTATAAAACTAAACTAAACTCCTGTTTTTGCCCGTTCTCATAGGAAGGTCGAGTGTTTTTGTCTCTTAACATACTGTACTCTCCAATCATACCCTACACTCCTCAAAAAACATACATGCAAAATTTCAGCGTTCTACGCCGCGTAGTTCCGGATGTACGTTTTCACTTCGCAGCCAAAGAGCTATATAAAAATAGATATAACATATACTTTATCACTTTTCTTGATAATTTTCTCAAAATATACTAGTTGTAAGACATCACTTGGTGTATTTAGTGTATTTAGTGTTGTTTTTTTGTGCTCTAGACTAAAGGAATAAAGGAATCTTGTATCCAATTACGTATGAATCATGTATTTGACCTCCTCATTAAATTTAAAACATTTCATAAACCGCCTTGGTAATACTCATTAAACTTTTCCTTTAGTTTTGGTTTTGTTTTAATCTTATTTAATTTTATTATGTTCAAAAAGAATTGTGAAATTTATGACATTATCGCGATAAAGTTATTCGTGATATTTTTGATATAATCTCTTCATTACACTGTGAAGACTTTTATTCGCTCCTTATTAAAGAAAAATATATTTCTTAAGTTAGATTTCTGAGCAATAGAACGTCTCCTGTTCACGCAACTGTCGAAGATTCGATTCCGACTCAATGGAATGAATTATTTTAATTTCCTCGCTCTGGTAACAAACGGTACATATTGTACGGTGCGTAGGTAACAGAGTGTCTTACCATAAATAGTTAAGGCACTCCGTTCCCTACGCACTAGTAAGTTCCCTCAGAATATCTCTTAACAATATAGTATTCATATCATTATAATTTCGTCTCTATAGTCTATTCTCAGTGCTAGACTAAACGGTGTGCGTCATATTCCAACTTCGTGGTCTTGACCTAGTTGGTGTAATATTCTTTGAAGTACAAAGTACAAAATCTGCTTGATTGTACGCTAACATTATTATGATTCTTTTTGTCGTACGTATTTTTAATATTAAATTAATAAATAATACTGAATAATCAAAGACAAAATTATAAAATATAATTATTATGCTCAATAAGACAAATGTTAACATATCTAAATATTTCTTCTGGTCTTGTTCTGTTCTAGGAAAGTTTTGGCTAGGAATTCTGTCCCCTCAACAGTCAATAATACGACCGGGACGTCCCTGAGTAAAAATCGAAGTGAATTATCGATAACTATATTTCTTCTGTTTAAAATATATATATAAAAAAAGGAATATTAAAAAACGACATATATTTATTATTTTCCTCAATTTCAGTTTTACCTCATATGAAGTTAATTCCTTGAAGGTCACACGTTAGATGGAAAATCCTGTTTTTTCCCAATTCCGCAGGGAATTTCAAGAAATCCTCCTTAGTTCATTGCATTGCATAACGTATCTACCTTCGTGCCAAATTTCAACATTCTTTCAAGTCCAATATTTTTGTCATTATATAGATATTTTCATAAAAAAACGTTGAATAATTATTTAAAAATATTTTCTCTATAATTATACCTCTTAACGTAAAGAACCAGTTTTGTATATACTCGTATGTGGATTGGTACACATAAAATGTATGTATGTATATATGTTCCAAACAAAGTAGTACGAAGTCCACGGAAGCAATTGTCGCGGGCCACGGCGCGAGCGCATCGCGTCGGCACAGTGGCGCACGGTCTCACCGGATGACCGCACAGAGGAATTGGTCTTGAAATGAAAACATGGACTTTGCACCGTCGTCACGCCACAACGAACGATAAAACTGCGTTCGCCTATTGTTCGACGGAAAAGCGTATTATTCATCTTTGGAACTTCTATACATATTTGTGGTAGAAAACGTGTGATGGCTATAGGTATATTCTTCCTCCTGCCATTAATCCCGGCTATTGCCAGGGTCTGCCTTCCTACAAAAGGTCGCAAAAGACCGTGCAAAGTGGAGTAGGTTGCTCCACTTTGCACGGTCTTTTGCGTCCTCGGTGGTTAGGCCACATTCCCGCTTTGGTTTTCGAAACTAATGGGAAAATGAGAATTGGAGAGAATCTTGAAACTTAAGGAAAAATTAATATGTATTGTATTTTATTGCATTATGCGTTGTATTTTGTTATTAGCAATTGATTGTATATTTCTTGTACGTACTTTTAAGTATGTACTTTTCAATTCAAAACTAAGTACTTATAACATTTTAAATACATAATCAAAGCAATAGAGAGTATCTTATTGCGACGCTAAGCTGCACAAATATATCTAATACATTACAGAGTTTAACACCGAACTGAAAGCGAGCTACTGATGGACCTTTAATTCCATTAACAGTGAACCAATGCGGTCTCCCGTCATTTTACCGAACATGTTTGGCTCGCCTCCAACAGTGTATAAATTAAATTTTCAATGCTATAGTGTGATAAATTTTCTTTCGACTATAAAATTTCATCTTTTTTTAGTAAAAAATCCTTGAGGCCAGTTGTGACGTAGGGGTTACAAGCGTGTGACTGTAAAAGGTTGTGAGTTCGATTCCAAAAAGAGCAGTTTATTTTATTTCAATAAATATAAATATTTATTTGATTTCAGCGGGTTTCGAACCTACGACACATGAGGAAGAACTTACGAATAGTACTCACGTATTCGGTTATTTCTTTATACAGAGAATATAAAAAAGCAATATAGTTTATAGTTATGTACAAGTAATCTTTAATTAGACTGAGACATCACTCTTACTCTTTGTTGTTTCTTATCAATTATGGTGATAATGACCTTCAATTTGCTGGGACAAACTGTCTTGCTGCAATAAATTATAATGAAACTGGAGGTGTCTGTACTTTGTACTTGTTCATACAAAAACGGTATAATTTAAATCTCCTTCGTTTTATGGCAAATGTCACTGATGTTACTTAGCACGTTAAATTTCTTCTTTTCTCATTTCCTTAGAATTAAATCAGCTTCACGCTCTAACCCGCACACTGCAGGGTAAGCAGAAGGAAGACACTCCGTTCCCCATTTTTATTTGTGGAGACATTGCGCGTTGAGTGAAGAGCCAGAACTCACTTTGCCTCAACACCAGAACAAAGAAATGAAAATTTAAATTTATTTAAATATGTTATTTGCTCAAGTGGGATTACAGTTTAAAGTAGCGAGACTCAAACTTGTGAGTGCCTTTAACGACCAACCATTAGGTTTTCATCCATAAATATATATAAAAAAACTTCAATACAAAACTCATAAAGAATAGGCAAACAATGAAATTCCGCATAAGCATTAAGCATTTCGTTATGAAATGAGTAAATATAATGATTAATGTTCCTAACAATAGAAAGATTATTATTTATTATTTATACTACCGTGAGTACACGGAGAATTGAAAATATGTAAAATATTCCTGAATGGCCTATTAAACGCACTGAATACATAAACTGTACGAATGGACTGAAACGTGTTATTTTTTAACCGATTTCTGTAAGAAAAGGAGGTTATCAATTCGACTGTATTTTTTTTTTTACATAGTTTTTTTAAGTCAACTTCTATGTAATAAAATTGAAGAAACTGACTTTGGCCAGGGATAATAATTGTATGTTTTCTTAAGATTATTAAGAAATAAAGAATAAAACATTTCTCATTTTCTTATTTCTTACAACACTATTGTTTGATAGATCACGTTTAACCCTATGGTTTTGAAGTGAAATGAAAGTTTTTCCGAAGACGGAATACTTTTGAACATTCTTTGTCTTTTGTTCTGCATATTTTACTATTTTACAGTATGTAGTTGTTCCCTTTTACATAGAATTCCAATAGATTTTTAAGTTTTTGCATATAGGATGTCCAGATCGTATTGTAGAATGAACGATTTCATGATATCATCGAGCATTTTATGAAGTGGTTGCATTTCTCGTAATTGCATGTACAAACATATAGCTTAATGTATGGAATTTTGCCTCCACATAAATGTATGTCTTTAGTCACGTACGTATACCAGGCTTTTCCAAAGTCATATTCATTATGTATTTATCCTTATAAATAATTTGTTATAACTAATATAATATGACAAGGCAATTTTGAGGAATCCAGTAATGTATGTTAGTATGGACAAGTAATGTTCCATTACTTAAGAAATATCACTTCTTTATTAACGTTGAGTTTTGTCACTCTACACTTAATATGCAGGATACCTCGTGAAGATGTTAAACGGGACGTTTAGGGCCAAGGATACGATATAAACTCATGACTGGGAATTAAACTAACGACCATTTAATTGAAGCCTGGTATTTCCCACTCCAGTCAACACGCAGAAGTTAATTAATAATTGAAAAGATTTATATTGGTTACTTGTTTTTTCACGCTTTAACCCTTTATTGTATGTAGTAAGTACCAGACACTTCGTTCTCCGCCTTCCGCCTGAATTTGCGACATTGCTCATTAAATGGCGGTTCTCAATCCCGTGCTGTATCCGGGAAATGAAAATAAGTAATTCTTCCGATAGGCATCGAATCCACTATCTTATGTGATTCTGCCCTTTGTAATACGCGATAGAATCAATTTATTGTTAGTTCTTTCGATATCTAATTAATTGGCTTTGACTTAATATCTAGATATGATTAAGATAAAGTTTTACTTTTTTAATCTAGGTATACGGTTTTAGTACAAAATTAATCATTTATTAGTAAAAGATATTAAATTAATATTGATATTAATTTTGTATTTAACTAGCGGACCCGGACGCGGCTAAGCCTGCTTCAACTATAAGAATATTTATTAAATATATTCATGAAATTATTTTCAATTTTCAATAGAATTAGTAAGAAAATATAAGCTTAAATAATAAAAAAGAATAATAAGTAGAGACATATTATTAGAAAAAATATCTGAGTTATTGAAATGAACCAACAAAAGGATTAAAAATAACTAAAGGATAGGTATTCTAATATATGAAAAAGTACCTAAAATTTTCCGTGCGTGCGTACCTAGATATCGACTGTATGAAATAACTAAATATTTCTCTATATTAAATAGGATAATTTAAGCGGGCAATATCAATTAAAATAAGAAGAGAACCAAAGTGTAGTTTAAATTAATTATAAACAGTAAATAATTACATAAAAATTAACAATAGTTCGAAAATGTATGGAAATTTATAAAACTGTCAACGTCATCTGCCCGTTCGCGTCGGTCATACACGCCTACTATGCTGCCCGAAGGCTAGGTCATTTCGAATCAGTGACATCTCCTTAATTATTTATTAGAATGTTATACAGTAAACTATAATTTCAATCTAGATAAAATGCTAAAAGTGAATATTATACTTATTTTCGTAAGGATGAATATCAAAATGTCGCGGTAACGGTTGCGTAGCGACGACGGTTGTTATTAACATGGCAGAATAAATTGCATGTCAAATTAGAAAGTACTTTAAAATATATTAGTTTATATGTGTAATGTAATGTTATATAGCCTATAGCACTTCTGAAGAATGCAGCTTTCATACAAAACAAAAACAAAGTAAATCGATCCAGTACATCCAGAGATCTTAGCGTTCAAACAAACAAACAAACTCTTCCGCTTTATTATATTAGTATAGATTGTTTTTGTAGCTTTTAACTTTGTTTTCATTCTTTATGTTATAAGAGGAGGCAAAGAGCAAATAGTTTTCTTTATTTTATCATTGAAATTCTTTACAATAAAAAATAAATGCAGCTGCAAGATTTTCAAGTATTAATTAACATACATAAAGTATGAGTTACAACTAGTCTACGTAAAGTGCAGAATTTTTTTTTTCTATTTGTCAATGTCATAGACAACTCTCAGCCGTTTTATTTGACCACAGTGTCAAAAAAAATATACTCTTAAAAATATTGTCGATTTCCTTCGTGTGTTTTGCATACAACGTGACATTGGCGAAATGAATTGTGCTCAACTGGCACGCTCGAAACGCCATATATCAAGAATTCAATTCAATTCTTAAAAACATTTCATTGAACATGTATTTCATGGTTTATTACAATTTACAATTCACCCCTAAACTGATTTTTTTTTAAAATATATTTAAAAAAAAATCGTATAGTGCAAGCGGGCGAAGCCGCCCGTGTCCGCGCTAGTATAGTAAATAGAAATAGCATAGCATAGCTTAGAAGTCACGACGTCTCACCGAGACCCAGTTTCGAACGTGCAAGTATTTGCGACTGTCGGCTATAATTAGCGGGGGCGCGTCCGCGGCTATGGCGTCTAGTGCCATCGACCTGATGCCATATGCTGAACACGAATCGTGTATACTTAGTTTATATATTTGTATACTAATATATTAAAAATAATAGGCGTAGGTTCGATTCCTAGTCGGGGGAATGTGTTGAAAAAAAGTTATTTGTCAATGTCATAAACAAGTCTTAGCAATGAGAGATTTTCATTTTCTCGTTCTGGTAACCGGTAAGAAGACAAAGTGCGACGTTAAATTACGTCATTCAACACTCAATGTCTTGAAAATTGGGCGCAAAGTAGGTAACTAGGTGTTTAACTAGATTCCCTCTGTCTATGGGAAAAAAGGGTGAAGCTGTGAAATATGTATATAAATTTAGTAGGAAAGGAACCTTAGTATAGTTTTAAGACAGTGATTTATTATTTTTTTATTTTTCGAGTTATTGTCTATTAATCTGATTTTTTTTCGAGTTATTGTATGTTACTTGTTAGATTGTGAGATTTATTTAGCTGGATAGGTTAAACGATAGTCTTTTAATATTAGGTATGCATATTTATTCCTCGAGTAGGAATCGAACCTATAACCAACGCGTTCTTTGTCAAACACTTCTCTTACTTCTTTTCATTAAGACCACGTACTTACGTAGTCTCTAATTGAATGATCAGATTAGAAGACAAATTTAACTCAGATTTTTGTATTATACTCAATTAATCCAGATTTTATAAATAATATGTGTATTTTTTTGTTCCAGGTTGAAAACATACAGCGATGTTTATAGACGAGAATGAGACGTAAGTCAATTTTTATATGTTCATATTTTTCGTTTTCTTATAGTGTGTATAAGACTCTCTTTACTAATATAATAAAGCTAAAGGGTTTGTTTGGTTGAACGGGCAAAACTCAGGAATTAATTCGAATTTAAAAAATCTTTTTGAGTTGGATATTCTGTTTGTGGACTTATAGATTACATTACGTTAATTATTTCGATGCTACCTACCGTAGCTGAGGCTAAGGTCCTCTCGGTGACATAGGTCCGTATTTATATATCGCTCTCAACTCTGAGATCGATCTTGAGATGACGTTTTCATCCATAGATGACGTTCTCAGAATATAAACGAAGCCTCTTACAAAAGTAAGCGTAAAGTATTTTTTTAAAGCATAACAGTACTTTAATAATCTACGGTGCAATTTTGTATATATTCTAGACCTTATTACAGTATGATTAATCATGTTTATTATTATCTTTCTATATGTCAATTATTATTTATCGATAAATAATGTCTGTGATAGTTCCCGTGGCAACAAGGTGATTTATGAACTACTGCAAAATGTGGAAATTATAAAATCTGTAATTTGCACTTATAAAACTAGCTTTTACCCGCAGCTTCGCTCGCGTTGATGGCTTTAATGCCATTCAAATTACTTTAAAACAGTTAAAACATGCTTTGTTATAAAATACTGAAATATCTACCTACATGAGTTTTTTTGGTGCTGATTTTAGTAGTATTTAACGTTTATTATGCTAAAATACGATTTATTAAAATAAATATTGAGAATTTTCAAATTGTAATATTGGGTACTTTTTTCGTCCATTGGTGTGTGAACTTATCTGTGAATTGGATAGAATTTTTAATAGCTCAATCAGTTTGCTTAATTACACTTTTATCTGTAAATTATGAGTACAGTCACTGCAAAATTATTTTAATATTTAATTAGTAATGTTTTTTTTGTATAAAAGTTGAAGCTGTCGTTAGGGGCTCAATTGTGCGACGGCGATAGTTAATACGGTGGTTGCGGATTCGATTTCCACTCGGTGGAATCCGAGCTAAGGCTCGGTGTTGAGGCGTGAAAAAATCGTTGATAAAAATGTATTTATATAATAGAAGAATTTATAATGCTTTTGACATAGCTACGAGTGGGCTATCTACGAGCATGAGCTATCTCCTCTGTCCAGCAGTCCACGCTTACAGCATGATCTTATTACTCTTGCTCGTAGTTTATATTTGCGTGGAACTAATTGAGTGCAGACAAAAGTGAGCTTTTAATATAATATTAAAGTCGTTACATTTTCATTAAAAATATTGTAACTGTAATAAAGATATGAGTAATAAAAATCATTGAACCACGATTATTGTTTTACTTAGCAGCTATAAAAAACATTTCTGCTTAATGTTAATCCACATTAAGGATGAAAAATACGTATAAAAATTTCTATAATATATACAGGGTGGAATTGACGGCACCACTTTAAATGAAACCACAGTTTTAACTACTCTATAAAAGCATAATATAATTCAGAAAAAAAATAATTCCCAAAAATGAAAAAGTTATTTTTTCAAACAAAATAAATAATAAAATAATCGTTTTAAAAAAAAACGCCATTTGTAAAGTGTTATATTATCACTCACACACTTACCTGTCAAAGCGGCAACGTCGCACACGCTTCATTCAAGAAATCGAGTCGCAGCAACTAGCGTAGGTATGTAGGCAACGGCGGCGAGCTGATGTTAAATTAACGCAACACTTAGGAATACACTTTACACACTTTTATTGAATTATTATTTCTATTAGGTTTTTAATTTTACTTTTGTTGCACTACAAACACATTTTTTATGTTCCCGTTTTAAACTAACACTCATTTTTAACATGTTTACAAAATTATTACAATAATAGCATTTTTTTTCACTTTTTTTAACAATAAATATTACATTTTCTGTCCACATTACATTCAGCTCGATAATGACCCATATTATTACACTTGAAACATTTAATATTTCTTTTAATTGTAGCATTTCTTTTTACAATAAATGCAGATGATGATGACACAATTTCCCCCCGTAGTAGTATTATGGTTTGGAACTTCCAAGCATTCCAATTTTTTACTCCTTCCAGTTTTATTACTGTGCTGTTTCCTTTTCATTGTGATTGTTTATTTTGCTTGTTTTTCTTTTTTATTCCTTCCCGGCAACTTAACCTCCAAATTTCAATACCAACACCGAAGCGTCGCGTGAAGTAACGCTGTTTTAATCTCGCCAGTATTTCTAATTTTCTACGATTGATGCAATCTTCTTTATTATTGTTACGACGTGGTCTGGGCCCATAACCCGTTGTATTTATATGGTTTAGTAAATAGCATTCAGCTATAGTCCGACCCAACTACTATTGCGCAGAATGTACGCGCCGCACCGATTCTATGGGAATCCCCGGTAATCGGTGCGGCGTGAGCGGGGTGTCTTTGTACAGATAACAAAATTCATTTTTAATATTGATTGATTGTGCAATATAACACAATAATTTTAATAAATGTAGATTATATTTTTTACGCATGATTTGATATTAAAATAATTAATAAAATTATCAATACTATTTACAAATAATTACTAAATATTAATTTATTTCGTATTGAGTTTTCGCAGGTCCTCGTGTAACATTATAAAACTCGTTAAATATTTAATTTTTATACGATTTTCTATCAAAATAATCATACAAATATAAATAACTAGCGGACGCGCGCAGCTTCGCTTGCGTATTTAAGGGTGAATTCTAATAACACATGAAACATGTGTTCAATGAAATATTTTTAAGAGTCTAAATTTCAAATTTTATAAAAATCGGTGGCGATTTAAAGATTTTTCCATACAAACTTTCAACCCCTTATTTGCACCCTTAAGGGGTGAATTCTAGATAACCATGAAACATATGTTCAATTAAATATTTTTAAGAGTCTAAATATCAAATTTTATAAAAATCGGTGGCGATTTAAGAATTTTCCCATACAAACTTTCAATCCCTTATTTGCACCCTTAGGGGGTGAATTCTAGAAAACCATGAAACATGTGTTTAATTATTTACGTTTAAGAGTCTGAATTTTAAATTTTATAAAAATTGGTGACGATTTAAAAAAAACCTATACAAACTTTCAACCCCTTATTTGCACCCTTAGGGGGAGAATTCTGGAAAACGATGAAACACATGTTCAATTAAATACTTTTAAAAATCTAAATTTCAAATTTTATAAGAATCGGTGCCGATTTAATTTTTTTTCCATACAAACTTTGAACCCCTATTTCACCCCTTTAGGGTTAAAATTTTTCAAAATCCCTTCTTAGTGGATGTCCAGATTACAAAAGTAAACATCTGTCCAAATTCCACGTTTCTACGCACAGCGGTTACGGCTGTGCGTGCGTCTTACCTCAGTCAGTGAGGACAAGTCCTTTTATATATATAGATAGATAATGAAAATCTTAATAAAAAATTTAATAGTATATTCGATAAGTATTTTAGTTAATGGCAACTATTACAATGTTTTTAATTATCTGTGTGAGAACAGAACTTAGCCGCGGAACGGCTAAGTTCTGTTGTATTTACATTATTTTGTTCGATTTTATACGTTGAATAATTATTAAGTGTTTTAAATTATTTGGATGTTGTTTAATATTAATTTTATCATTAATCGGATTTCTAAAATCGTGATGAATGTTTCGTGATCGTGATGATGTGATTACTGAGTATTTTTCTCAAATGTGAAAGTATTGTGTCAGTATTTGAGTGTACTATCAAAACATACATTTTTTAAGACATTTCAAACAAATGTTGAGTTTTTAATATTACTTATGATGTAAATATTAGTGATAGTAAAAGGAGAATGCGACAACGACGATGTAAAACTAATGTTAAATGTAAGTACCTATCTATCGTAGTTCAATATCATTTTGTGTGTTAAAAATTTTGAATATAACTTTGTGGGTGGTTCAATAACCATGCAGTATTTCTAAATAATTTCATAATAAAGGTGATATAATAAATTGACTTAAAGTAGGATTTTGTTAAACAATTTTAATAAGAGGTTTGAACGTTATTTAGATTTATAATAAATAGGTAATTGCGTGAAAAAGAACGCGAGATATCGTTCTTTCTCGTTCGGTTTTGTTTTGACGAATGAAAAGTAGAAGTTTGGCAACGCTTAGTAATATTTTTGTAGTAGTATGTGTATGTGTGCGTCACACGAAATACAGGTATGGAGAAAAATCGTGAAATGAAAAAAAAATCCTACGTCCAAACTGTTGAGGCATCTTGATTAATTTCTTTAGCTTCGGGTTTGAAATTTTTTACCCTATATGCAGTTTCAATTAAAGAAGCGCAGCCTCTTCCACCCTGTATATAAAAATTCTCGTCGGACTCGAACCGCATCCCTTGGAAACCGTCCAAGCGCTCTGACTACTAACCAATAAGAACGTTCATAATCTATATGTACTTTTTATAAAAAGATTTTTTTAAATATAATATGTATTACCAAAGTCGTCTGCTTATACAACTGGATCACGTCCAATGCGCTATACTGTTTTCTATTTTAAAAATGTTAACTACGTTAATCGTATTGTGTAGATATAGGTTGGTGTAACTAATAGTAGGTGTGTGAGGGTTAAATTTTTTATATTTCTCCTTTACCCACCCCCCTCCACAATTTTAGAGAAAATCCCTAAAGTGGGAATCGAACCCAAAACCGTCACATTACTAATAGCGAAACGCTGTGCCCCGACGGCCTTTATATATATATTAAATCCCTGAAATGCATGTTTGGTATATTGTAAAAAAATAAAGTTCACTTCACCGACAACGACGCTTAAATCTTTCAAATTACACGACGAATTTTAATGCAGTTTTCCCTATACAGAGTGATTTTGAGTGTTGTTCAAGCGAAAGCGAAAGTGAAGCCGTCAGCATAAATGCATATCATGTTGTAATCATGCATATAGTTATGTAACACGAGATATAATTAAAATATGGTCATGCAGTGATTGTATGACATTTTTGTATTAATTGATATTTATCAATTGTATAAAGAGTATGTAATTTAAATGTTAAAATTTAGCTTTTAGTAGTTTTCTTTTGCGGTGAAACCTTCATCTTCCTCTTGAAACCGCATTCAAATCTGTAGCTTATAGCACAATAAAAAATATAGTAGGGTAGGCAGAGAGAAACTGGGAGTTAAGACACTCCGCCAACAGTATGACACTTTTGTATCTTAATTTTAGACAAATTCTTGACCATTGCGCCCAGCGAGAAATTGAAAATATTAAGTATTTCAATTCCTCGAGTGGGAATCGTACCCGCAACCGTCGCGTTTACAGTAACACCCTTGTGCCACTGGGTCGCGGCGGCTTCAAGTCTTATATAGAGGTAGAATACAAAATACTCTCTAATAATCTCTACTGAATAGAGAAATTTAAAACTCATGGGGGTTCCGTGAGTCCGTAATAAGTTGATAGTCAATATTGATATTTGGAATGGCAAAAGTAATTGGACGTGTCCGCCCGCAGCTCTGTAATCAATGTATTTCTCTTACATAATCTGTTTCAAATGCGATATCTGTGGATAGGATTATTAAATAATTTTGGAGGAAATTTGTAAATTGTTAAGGAAAATTAGTGTTTTATTATAAATATTGCAAATATTATTGTGGTTTTATTGGACCACCAGGTAGTTGTGAGTAACTACGGCGATAGACTTTCAAGATTTATAAACAGTGGACGCATTTCTCTTTGCAAGGAAAATAGAAAATGGAAAGATTTTTCCCGTAGTCCTTATTACGTATAGCTTTAACAAATAGAAATGTACATAAAACCGAGATAATTGTATTAGATTTATGATTTCTAGATATTTCTAGAAATAACTACCAGTTAAATATAATCCAATCTAATCTATATATATAAAATCGAAAGGTTTTATTTTAAAGGTTTTACACTCACTCATCACGAAATCTCAAAAACTATCAGAGCTAGGAGTTTCAAATTTTGCATATTAGTTATTTATAGGAGGTGCTCGCTAAGACAGGAATTTGCAATATTCGACTTCTAAGGGGTTGTTTTTGGCGTTAACAGTTTCTATGAAACTTCGTTAATACAAATGCTAGGAGTCTCAAATTTTGCATGGACGTCACTTATAGGACGTAGGTACTCATCATCAAAATTAATAATAACGTAGTTCACGTAGGCGAAGCCGCGGGCGGGTCGCTAGTATTATATAAGTTACCTTTAGAGATTATTATTAAATCTGCCATTCTCACTGAATTTTGCAATAAATCTCAAGCCATCTTAAACAACACGTAATATGAACTTTGATCCCTCACAGCTCGAGAAAAATTGTTCAGTAATGGAATTTGATAGTTAAAGAAACGAAAGACGCTTTTATAAAACTGGATAATCTTCTCGTTTTAGTATTTTGTTTTTTTTTTTAGCTTGATGCTGTATCCCGCTCATATCAGGGTAGACAGAAACCTAGTGTTAAAACACTCCGTTCCCAACATTACCGCCTCATTTTGCAGATATTGCGAGGTGCTGTCTTCGAAAGTGAGGAAGTTAAGTCTCGTTTGTAATTTGACAGACATTCCATTCCACCACAGATTAAAAAGACGATTATTATAGAATATACATGCCCATATCTTACATGCTCTATAATTATACTTGCTGGTACCTATCGACTTACGATGTCCGTCTCCAAATATCCCCTTATCTGATATCTTATCGGTCGACCTGCTATATAATATTAAACTTACACACTAACTGTCAGTAATGTACTAAGTAAGTGTGGTATTAGTGGATTTATATATTATGGGGATTTATGCTCGTAAAAAGTGAGTTTTTTTATTATTAGCTATTGCCTTGTTAACTAATTTAAAAAATGTATTAATAATATCCTTTATTAATATAAGAAATTCAACAAAATGGTAGATCTCCTTTCGGATCTATTAATTTTTTCTATTTCTTATTCTGGAAAGGCGAGGCGGGGCTTTAAAATGTGTCAATCATTGTCTATAATTCCAGCGGAATACCCAAAACGGAGTATCTTAACACTATTATCTCTCCGCCTACCTTGCTGTACCCGGGATGCAGCGTAAGGATGCAATAATTTTGAATCTCTTAAAAAAGTGCTTGTAGTTTTTTTACTGCTAATTCCGTTTTTAAAAAACATAGCTAAGAATCACCGCGATGAACAACGCTTTCAATTAAAAAAGTCTCGCTCAAATCGGTATATTCATTCAGGAGCTACGGTGTCACAGACAGGTCAAACTTTTAACACCCTTCTTATTCCGTCGGGGTTTTCAAAGAAAGTAGCTAGCTAAGATAAGTAAGTATTAAGTTTTTTTTTGGTATAGAGTTAACTGTATTATGCGGGTTAGACAGACACTCATTTGGTTGTGGAATTCCATATATTTTATTATATAAATATATATTTTATTAAACTAAAGGATTAAACTCGCAACCATCTCGCTTACATTTAGAAATATACCAAATAGAATACAATTGTTCCTTTACTGAGAACATTTTTCCTGTAAATTTTCCTTAAATTTGATATGAAGTATTGTTGAGTTTGTTAAGTTCTATTAACATATCTCCGTCTGTGGTGGACTGGTTTCGAAGTTACCTTAATGGCCGTAAACAGCGCATACGAATTGAGGAAAATTTCTCTTCGTGGCGTGTTGTCCAGGCTGGGGTACCTCAAGGCGGTGTTTTATCTCCTTTGCTCTTCTCAATTTTTATAAATTCTATCACTAACCACCTTTCGTGTCCCTATCACATGTATGCAGACGATGTTCAAATTTACGCCCACTCAACTCCAGAAAATTTGGTAAATACCATACAAACTATTAATAATAATCTCCTTGCTATATCAAACTGGAGTAACTATTTTGGTCTGAAGGTTAATCCTATAAAATCTCAGGTTATAATAATTGGGAGCCCAGGTATGGTTTCGAGGGTTAAATACACACATTTACCGCCTGTTGTATACAATGATACGCTTTTACCATATTGCACGTCAGTTAAGGATCTTGGGGTACATTTAGACCAGAACATGTCATGGACCGTACATGTAAATAATATAAGTCGGAAAATATTTCATGCGATAGGCTCTCTCCGACGTCTACGAACTGTGTTACCTATTCCAACCAAAATTATGTTAGCAAATTCTCTATTACTACCAATTCTCGATTATGCCGATGCAAGCTATCCCAACTTAACCGAGGACTATCTGAATAAACTTGAGCGACTTCAAAATCTCGCTATTCGGTTCATATTTAATTTGCGTAAATATGACCACGTATCTGAATTTCGTGCTAAGCTCAAGTGGCTCCCAATACGCAGTCGCCGGAATCTACATACACTTTCTCTTCTGTACTGTGTGTTACACAACCAAAAATCGCCTCCTTACCTAAAGGAGATGTTCGAATTTTTGGGTGCGCATTCAAATAGACTGAGATCCTCCGAGAATCTTGCTCTTAAAACTCCGATACATTCCTCTAGATTTTATGAGCACTCCTTTGCTGTGAAAGCAACTAAGTTGTGGAATGATCTACCGCTTAGTATTAAACGTTCAAAATCTTTAAATATATTTAAAAAATTAGTTAAATATTATTATTTGAAGGATGATTCACCTTGAAATGACATCAATATGTACAACTCATTGTTATAAATAGTATTATTATATATATTAGTATATTATAATGGTATGTATTTTTTTCAAATATATATGTATTATGTTTATGTATTAGAATTTAATATGACATGTAAGTTTATATACACCACCCGCTCTATTTTATCACAGATTTCCTAACCCAAAGGTTGTCTGGTAGAAATCGCTGATTAGCGATAAGGCCGCCTTTTGTGTGTCAATTGTTATGTTTTTGTCGTTTTTATATTCTTCTTTTTCTTCTTAATGTATAATTGTGCACAATAAAGTGTAAATAAATAAATAAATAAATAAAATTGGATATAGTACATTTCTATATTAGTCCTTTATCTTTGTACTTAAGTATTTGTTAAAGAACATTGAAAAGATATATATGGAATTGCGCAATTGTTCCAATGACATACTTATGTATAGAAGTATAGCTCTCTTAGTGTACGAGTATAAAATGCACGCGAATAAATAGCGATGCACGCTTGACAGTTGCGCTTAGAAGCGTAACGAGCCTTTCGACTTTCACTAACTGCAGTTTAACTCGACTTGTCGCTAGAATTGACTATAAATCGACAGGTCTTGAAGCTTGCCAATTTTATTTTATAGGTATATATATTCTTTATTTCTCGACGTAGCTAGAAAACATCGCGGCGTTAAGTTGCGTCACTCAACACGTAGTAACTTAGCAAGTTAGACGGAGTGTGCTATTAACAGGTGTGCTATAAGGGGAAAAAGTGTGAACTTGTAGGGAGAATACATAGTAAATGATCATTCCTTTCTCCACTTTTAAAATAAAAAATATCATATGTTTAATGACTAAAACCTGGGCGTTTTAGTTTCTTTTCCAGAATGGCTTTGAATCCACAGCTGTCGTGTTCACGTTCAAGGACATTCTAGTTGCAAAACTACTCTATTTTTATATACCGACTTGGCCTTGATCTTTAATAATGTAAGTTAAGAGACACTGCGTGCCATGTTAAACTGGAATCTGCATGGTATTACCAGAACGTGGAAAACAATTTTAAATATTTCTCCCATGAATCAAATCCACACCGTAATTTGGTGCGTAAATTGTTTCACTGCGCCACTATGGCGTCAGAATATTGTCATAACTATTAAGAACTATTAGATGTTCCCGACCTTCACGTTGTATCCCGCATATAGCAAGTTGGACAGAAATTTTGGTTTAATGGCGGAGTTTGACTCCGCGCTTTGTCTTTTTGCCAAAATCAGAGCGAGGATGCATTCCCTTGGGAATGGGAAAGGAACCGAACCCACAACTTTCACGTTTACAGTCAAACACTTTCCCACTGCGCGATGAGGGCGGTAATTATTAGGTATAATATATAATTATGACTAATTATTATAAAGACAGTCATTTGTCTTATTCACGCCGTATGGTAAATTGTTAGGTTTTGCGACGTAGTTGTTTGTTGCTGTAGATAAAAACGAGTTCAAAGTCCGATCTGCAAGGTGATGTTTTTGAAGGTCGACCTTGCAAATGTGAGCCAATTATGTCGAAGCCTTCGCTGAGCGTACCTATCGTGACTGTATATTATATTTTAAAATAATATAGGTACTATCCATACCTATATTATAAATTCGAAAGTAACTCTGTCTGTCTGTCTTTTACGCAATCAGGGCCAAACCGCTAATTTAATTGTGATAAAATACTCATATAGAGATACTTGAGGGTCTCGGGATGAACATAGGATACTTTTTTTTCTCATATTTGTAATATTTTCGATATATATCAATATATTAAAATGCTTATTAATTTGACATGCAATTTATTCCGCCATGTTAATAACAAGCGCCGTTGCTAAGCAACGATTTGCAAAGTTTGTTTTTAGAAAACGTCACCCAAAATGAGCTTGCCTAACGCATCTCTCTATTGAAAACTGAAAATAATTTCATAAATATATTTAATAAATATTCATATAGTTCAAGCGGGCGTAGCCGCATCCGGGTCCACTAGTACTATATATAAAACTCTTCCGCTACGGGTGGCTGACAGACAACGCACAGGCGAAAGTATTGGACTTAGAAACGTGTAGGTACATGCCAAAATTTCAACTTTTAGTTTAGGGAGCATAGGCGTACACAGAGAGAGAAATTCCTAGACGAATTCCTAGCAAATAACAGGATTTTCCATTTTACGTCGCAAACAAAGCTGTAGATGTAATAGTAGGTTTGCGTTTGTCTTGTCCTTTTTCCATAAAAAAAAAATAGACCGTCTACTCTAAAATTGAACTTACAAACATATAAATAAAGAATAATATATAACAGTGACTACGAAAATTTACATCCGCTATATTTATTATACTTATCAAGAAACCACCTAGATAATACAATTGTTATTCGATAAAACTCAAGTAATTATTAAAACAAGTATGCCATTGTCGTTTCATTTCTATTTTTTATTATTTAAATTTTATGTTGACATAATTTTCTCATATTGCGAAGCATATAATGAGTTAGATAATACAATTTTTTTTGTAATACTTAGTGATACGACCCTCCGTTCCTCATTTTCCGCCCAATTTTAGATATTAAATTTAGATGACATTTTTATATTAAAGTTCAGATACATTTTGTCGTTATTATTACTTTTTAAATTAAGATAGGAGTATCAACCATTAAATAAAAGATATCCATATTTATCCAATATCCTAGAGATATATCAATTTTCCATATAAATAGATCCTTGTTCAGTGCATATTAGACGTCAACGTTGCCCTCATAGAAGTGTTTGAGGTTAAGTCAAGGTTCAATTTAATAACTATTTACTTGGTGTCTATATTGTTGCAGTGGTGAACTTACCGCAATTATATATTATACTGTATTCAGTTTTTTTTAATGTATTATTATTTTTTTATTGTACTTTCCCTGCACACAGCAGAGTGTATGCAGAGGGAAGTATATGCCTAGTGTTAAGACACTTCGTTTCAAATTCTGGAGGCATCGCGTGTTGAGAGTGGCGGAACTCAACGCTGCGCCTACTATATCAGTTTCGGTTCCGTTGAGGATATAAAATTATTTTGGATTATCCGTCAGTTTCGGATAATTTCGGTTTTAGAGGAGAGCTGAAAGCAGCCAGACCTTCGGCCGGTCAGTGACGGACTATCGTTACAGCGTACTAGCGACCTTGATCACTTGAAGTCACATGTATGGGACTTCAAGTGGTCTGTGATGGTACTAGGACATCCGCTCTGATCAAGCCTTTTAAGGTGGTGGTTAGTGTGTGTTAGGAGCGAGGCAGTAGATATAAGTTTTTAATATTTTTTTCTTTTTAAAGTTACTTTATTTGATATTACAGACGTTCAGAGTACCGGTGTTGAGATGTGTAGGTCAGGGTCAATGGCGTTGGTTCCAATTCGCCAGTAATTAATTATGATCACGTGTCAATGATGACGGAAAAGATCGTTTATATCTCGTTATATTTGAATAATAAATGTAACCTTAATGTCATATACAATTTGGCTTGTGATGCGTTTTAAACGAGTAAGATCATATTTTTAAATGTTTTTTAACCGACTTCTGTAAGAAAAGTAAGTTATCAATTCGACTGTATTCTTTTTTTATGTTTGTTTGTCTATTATTTTTGAACATTTGTTAAGTTACAAAATTTGTAATACTCATTTCTCTCCAATTTTGTCATAACGGAGACATTTATATACTTTATCAACCTTTTCTTTGTGATCTTACTTTAGTTGAGCTTAGTCCAGTTCTTTACCGTTTTCAGCCAAATGGAAATTTTGAAAGTTTTCTTGAATGAGTATTTAAAAAAAATATGTTCTTTGTAGATGGAGAATGATAAAAACTGATAGCGAATATTATATCACAGTATAAGAAATATAAATAAAACCAAAGTCGCCCAAAAATAGATTCTGAGTTAGAAGGTCATCCCGCATCCGACATGAAAACTGAAGTGAATAGTGAGATAAATATATATTTTACATATATTTATTACTATTGCTTTTTATCTATTTTTATTATTTTACTAGTTTCGCTTGCGGCTCCGCTTGCTTGGAAAAGGTGAAGAATTGTCTATCTTGCTATCGGAAATCTCAAGATTTCACGTTTTTTCATCACATTTTTCATTCTTACTACGATTTCGACGATCTTACTTACGATTCTTGTCGTAGAATTATGTAATATAGCCTTCGACAAATGGACTATACAACGGAATAGTGTTTTTTTTTATTTCAAGCAGTATGTCCTGAGATAGCACGCTGAATCAAAGCTTACATTATTATTATTCGTATACATAGTAAATAATAATTTGTACTCCACCAGAAAAAATGTACAGACAGTTTAATAAAAAATCCTAGTTTCAAATCTGAATATGAAACAACACTTTCATTCACTCGTAGAATAAATTAAGATCAGAAAGTTAATCAACAGAAAGACTGGTCAGTAATCTTTTGCAAAATTTCATGATTTTCTCCAATTTACTAGTATTAGGTACCTAGTATCACTTTATAATAATAGCCAGACACGCGACACACATTCTTTTGAATACAGTCATTATATAGGAGTTATATGCGATTACTTGCACAATTGCCGACATCGCTATATAATACGCCCGTTTACCTAACATTAGCTTAGGACATTATGAGTTTAAACTCAATTTAATGCCATATTACTATCAAAAAGAATAAATAATATGATCTTAATTAAATTTTAGCTATATGGTTTATATTCATACTTTGCCTGTAATATAACCAACATCTAGGCAGGTTTTGTCTATTCTAGTGCTATGTAAGATACGTTAAGCTAAATAAAATATAACTAAGTGGTTAGGTTCGTTAGAAAAATCTCTGAGGACTATATCTAGAATGAAATCAGAGAAACAACTTAGAAAACTAGTGTTGTAAAATGATTTGGACTACATTCTTTTTTTAAAACTTCACGCTATATCCCGCACATACCAGAGTAGGTATAGGGAACCGGCGAATCTAGTTTTAAAATTACCTATCTATTCAAACAATTCAGTTCCCCACTTCCGAATTATTCTGTGTTGAGTGGTGGTAATCAACGCCGCGTTTGGTTATCAGAGCGGAAAATGAAAATATTAAATATTTCATTCCCTCCAGTGGGAATCGAACCCAGAGCCGTCGTTTACAGTTGCAAACTTGTGTCAATTTGATAATTGTGTTAAATATCTATTCCGTTTTAATTTTACACATTGTATTAATATAAATACTTAAAATTATCTTAAGTATGTGTAATCCAGAATAAAGAGTTACAATCTATGATGAAATTATAAATTTGTTCTATATATCATTATTATCGCTACTTATGTTAAATCAATCACAAGAGTTGTACTTTGGTACGTTATAAAATGGCGATGTTGAAACTAGGCCGGCCTACTAGGGCAGATAATCTAGCATAGATAATTTTTCTGATTTCTTTATATTTATTATCTATTTTACTACGATAGTCCGAAATTCTAGTTTTATATAAAATATTTCAATAATTGATGGTTATTGAAGATGTTTTTGGGAAATTGTTTTTTTTTTTAATAGCATTTCAGATATATTTTTGAGTTTAAGTCGTTTTACTACTTTTTCAAGATTTTGACGCAAATTTTAACTTAATTTTCTAGATTTTTTCTTATGTATGTATATCTTCAATTGTTGTAGTAGTCATGTATTTAATATGCAATCCACAAGAAAACAAAGAGTGTCTAAAGTATACGCAGAACATAATAATATCAATTATATTATTTTATTTACAATTATCTTAAACGTTTAACATTTAAAGATCCTTCGAATATTTAGCTTGTAAATTTTTATTTTCATATGTAGGTAGGTACAATGTAAATATTTCCTGGTTGTGGCAAAAAGTGAACTTTAACATAAAACGCGCTTTAGAAGTGACTATTGGTCTTATTATTTTCCAAGTTCGTCTGGAAAATCTAATTAAACTAGGGTTTTACTGTGGCTTTGCCCATGTAGTGAAACGGGAATAATTAGGTTAGATCGAAACGATGAACCTGATGTAGATCTAACACTAAAACAACTTCAATTTATGAGTCATATATATAAATGAGTCAATAGTTCCTGAGATTAGCGCGTTGATGTACACAAACATCTTAGTTTCTAAATAATAGTATAGAAATATGTAAATAATAAATTATTCTTTTCTATAAAACACGGCGTTGGGTTCCTCCACTCAACACGTTCCTCCACTCAACGGACATGTCGGAAATGTCTCGAATTCAGATGGAGAACGGCAAACGCAGGATCTTGACTTTATATATTACCCTGCGGGATAAAGCGTGAAAATTGAAAGAAACAAAGTAATGGAATGTTCCGTATTGAAAATATTATTATCTCAGCACTTCACGTGCAAGGTCGCGAACAAGAGGCAACAATGGCTCTGCCACTACAAAGTACTATATTGTTATTTTCCATTGTTTGTCTTATATAAAGATTTATTATAAAATTTCTTTAAAGAAAGAGAAATTGACGCAGTCATATTTGTTGCGCAGTTCAGATAAATTTAACGTTACTTCTAAGTTATATTGCTTAGCAGATGGTTCTGGGTTCGATTATCTTTTTCTATACTTTTAAGGCAAAATATAATTTAAAGGGTATGTCGAAATATTTTTGCAAAGTAACTTATTATGTGAATCATTGCGTAATAATCAAGAATCAAACAATACTAAGCAAATTAAGTGTTATAATATAGTTTTAGCTTTTAGGAAAAGAGTCTCCTTTTTGAAAAAGAAATTGATGAACCGTAAATTTTAATAAAATATATTGATATAGCTAAAAAATATTAATATTGTTTTCGTGAAGGTAATAAACTATTTCAACAAATGCTATATCTATATAATAATATAAGAACCTTTGATTAGTTCGCTTGTTGTTTTACTACTTGCCTAGTGAACGCTTCAACGGTTTGATAGGGCCTGTCAAGATTGTTACTTGACTGACTGAAAAAATAAATAAATTAAACGATTAAATTTAAAGTAGCAAGCACATTTAAATAATATTATTTTTTAAAAAACACAATATTGGTCAGCTTTCGTAATATGTATAGACCAAATCTTTTAAATATTTTCTTTATTCTGCATATAACAGGGCTGGCAAGAGAACCTTATGTTCACTAGCTTCATTTTTAAATAATAAAATTAACCTACCAATCCTAATTTCTAAATAAATGTGAAAATTTGGAAGTATAGATGTTTGTTTCATTTTCACACAAAAACTATTAAACGGGTTTAGATTAAACTTAATAGTGATATATACAAGGCTACAATTTATCTAAAGATTTTGTATAAGCTAGCTATAATACAATAATAAGCCGGCGAAGCCGCGCAGGTGTTGCTAGTATAAATATACATTATTGTAATTTACAGGCCGGACTCATGGTGGGTGTCGGCGGTGCTGCGCACTATACGCGCGGTGGCGCTAGTGTTCGACGTGATCACCTTCCCCGTGCACCTGCTCATCCAGCGACCCTGGAGGAAGCGAGCGCTGTCGAGACGTATCAAGGTACAAAGTGTTGAGACACTCCGTTCTCTACTTTCTGAACATTTTAGAAATTGCTAAGTAAACAGATAAAATATCGGTAAGACTCACCATTCTTTACTCATTGCTCATTTTAGACAACAACGCCTTTTCGTTCCTTCGAATGAAGATTGAACACACAAGTATTGTGCATAATCAGACTTTCCAACTTTACTATGGCGTCACATTCATATATTATTCTATTCGATAAACTACGTATAATTTTATTCTATAACTTATAAGTGGAATACGCGTCGAGTTGATACGTGATTCAATTATGTTAACTTACTATGTAGGAAATATAAAATAATTTTCTTAATAATTTTCCTGCTATTTATAAAGATTTCTTGGTGAACCAACGAAGTGTATTGTTTTTTTTTTATTCTTTATAAATCTTAGTAATGGATATCTTAAGCTACAAAACATTTGAGCTTTCACAAAAGTTTTCGTAAGATTTTTTTATGAAATATCGTATTACATTGTAAAAAATAAATTTGACTCCCAGAAGGTTAGGATGAGGCCAAATACTAATATTAGTAGAAAAATATAATATAATCGCTATCGCAAGCAATTTCGTTACTAAAGCCCATGAATTATTGTAATATTGAGCAATAATATAGAGTCTATAATATAGACTATAAAAACATACTCTGGTCTATTTTACACAAAAAAAATATAGAAATGAAATAATGGTTTTACCTAGTCTTGTAATGTCAATAAAGGAAAAGTTTGACTATGATGCATTTGCAGTTTTTGAAAAATTGCAAGAGACGTAATCAAAATTTTACGCCTACATTGACGTTTTCCCATATTTTTTATTTATAAAAAGGTTGCAATATCGTATAACATAAGCGTATTCTATATGTATTTTATTTTTGTTTTGTTCTTAATTTATGTGTTAAAAATAATTGTACACTATAGTTTACATACATATATCAAACAAAACAAAAAACTTTCAGGCTCGCATAATAGAATCAACGGCGGACAGTATAACAGTGCGTTCAATATCAACCCCATGTGATCTACACCTGCGTCTGATACGCGATGGCGTCACCACCATGGAGAGTATGCTGCGCGCTGCTGCCGCCCGCTGGAGGCAGAGACCCTGCCTCGGTACTAGGACAGTGTTGAGTGAGGAGGATGAGTTGCAGCCTAATGGAAGAGTTTTTAAGAAGGTTGGTTTTGTTTTAGTTGCACGTGCAGATTCCTGTATATAACAGAGTAGGCAGAGGGAACCTAATATTAATATTAAAATACTTACGTCGCCCATTTTACAAGATTGTGTCTTGGGTGCCATACATTCAACGTATGGCTTAGTGGTCAGAGCGCTGGTCAGAGCAGAGGTTCATATGGAAAGGGCACTTCTTTATTTATAACGTTTCCAAATTTCATACTCATTTGTCCGCATTATTTTCATAAAAAGGGAGGAAATGTATTTCATTTCTAGCGTATTTATACATTTATTACTATTCTTTTTCCTTCTATAACAGTACAAAATGGGTGATTACGTATGGCGTACCTACGACGAAGTAGTGCAAGAGGCGCGCGAGTTCGGCGCTGGATTACGGGAGCTCGGGTGCCAACCTCGCACCAACGTCGTCATGTTTGCTGAAACCCGAGCTGAGTGGATGGTGGCCGCTCACGGCTGTTTTACTCAGAGTATACCTGGTAATATATTTTTAAATATTTTTTTAAATTTCATATAAAGTATTAGCGGATTGAACTCTTACTGTTAATCTACCTAAGCTATTGAATTAATTAAGTATTTATATTGTTAATATATTTTATATATAATTCAAAAATTAAAACTAAGACATATTTGTTGAGAAAAAAAACTTACTAATTACTTAATTATTTTTGTGTTATTCCCCATTTTACAATAATCCTACCTTCCATCAGTCGTAACAATCTACGCAACGCTCGGCGACGAAGCCATAGCTCACGGTATCAATGAGACTGAAGTGTCCACAGTCATAACTACTCACGAATTATTGCCCAAATTTAAGAAAATTCTTGCAAAAACACCAAAAGTCGATACTATTATATATATGGAGGACCAGCTCAAGACTACAGAAAAGGATGGATACAAAGAAGGCATCAAGATAGTTGGTTATAAGGATGTTTTGGGATTAGGCAAACAGTCTAAAATTGGTGAGTTTGTGCTGTTATTATTTTTAGATATGATATTAAAATAAGAAATAATAACTGTGTAATAATCAGTCTGTGACCATGGACTACTCCGAAGTGTTTGAAACATTGGATTTTCAAAAATGTATAAAACTAAATATACGCGATTAATCCAGTTAAATAGTTTTATTTAAAATATGTAATAATCGTGAAAATCAAAGATCTTACAAAATATTAATTGTGTTATTTCCTTGTTTTCAGAACCAATACAGCCATCGCCCAGTGACACAGCAATCATAATGTACACATCAGGCTCGACCGGTGTGCCTAAGGGAGTCATACTATCACACAGGAACATGCTGGCCACCCTCAAGGCCTTTGCGGACGCCATGCCCATACATGAAGGGGACATGCTCATGGGGTTCCTGCCATTGGCCCATGTGTTTGAGTTGTTGGCTGAGAGCTTGTGTATTATTGGAGGTGAGCGTTCGAATGTGGAAGTTGCTTTTTTATTTTTGTGTCCTGTAGTTTTAGCGTTAGCGTGTTCAAGCAAACAACAAACTTTACTTTTATAATATTAGTAAAGATTAATACTGTGTTTTTATCTCGCAGGTGTGCCCATCGGATATTCAACCCCATTAACGATGCTAGACACTTCCAGTAAGATCATGAAGGGCACTCACGGCGACGCCACCATATTGCAACCTACATGCATTACTACTGTGCCAGTGAGTACTATTTAATATATATTTTTTTTTCTTATATTCACGCTGAATCTCGCTTATAGCAGGATATTCATGTGAGTACTTTTCCGTATTGGTGGGCGGAACACAACGCCGTGATTTGTCTTTCCCCTGAGTTAGTATAATGGATACATAAATGAAAAGACTTAATTTACTAAATAATTCTGTATATTAAATAGCTTTAGATCTTTCCAATCGTCACTGCGTCATAAACAAATTAAAATCGAAAACCATGAACGCAAATCCTATTTCTATCATTAATAAAAGAAAATCGTACTTTAATTAAGAATACCATTAACTAAGATTAATAGATAAGATGCCATTTACAACAATTATGTTTAATTAACGTGACACTTGCTAATTATATTGATTACTGTACACAAGAACAGTTTGTAATGTATAAAGTAAATTAGTTTTCTTATACTTGAGGTACTATGAAAAACGGTTTTTAGTATTTTTTACTGTAAAGGCGACGGTTATGGATTCGATCCCCAATCGCGAGTAAAATAATATTGTAACGTCTGCTTTGGTTAGACAAAACGTGATGTTGAGTTGTGTCAAAAAAAGTATTTTATATCAACCATTTTATACTCCAAAAACAGCTGTTTTGAGCTTCTAATAGAACTGACACTATCGACATTGTACTATTCGATCTTTGAAAACATAAGAGGTAACCAGAGTCAGGAAATGAAAATATTATCTATTATATAAAAAGAAAAGAAAATATTATATATTATCTATTATAAATATATTATATTGTACAACTCTCTCTCTCCCTCCTACTTAAAAGATCGATTTTGTTTCCTAGGTGCCGATTCACTTCTTCACCTCCACCTTAGATCCCGTTGTGATAATCTCCTTAAATTACCAACTTCCCATACCCTATTTTATTCTAAGTCTTTTACTATGAAATCTGCAATTCTTTGGAATGAACTTCCTACAAAAGTTCGACATTCCAAATCTCTATACAGTTTTAAAAATCGTCTGAAAGACTACTTATTTAATTTAGTATAATAGTTTATCTATATATTTTTTTTTAATATTATGTATATATTTTTGAACACCTTTTATGTATGTATGTATGTATGTGTAAAGTATATAAACATTAAACACATTTTATGTAAGTTTATTTTATATTATTGACTTAGCTTATTATATATTATATAATATTTAATTATATTTCATAAAATTTGCACTGAGACGTTGTCCCCTTTCTCCTCATTACAATTTATCCGTAATGTTTCAAAGGTTGTCTGGTGGAGATTGCTTAAAGCAATAAGACCGCCTTTGCATACGTGTTTTTCTTTAAATTTTATTTGTGTTCTTCTTTCTATATATTTCTTTTATGTGTGCAATAAAGTATATTCTATTCTATTCTATTCTATTAAATATTTCATTTCCTTGAGTGAAATTAAAACCCACAATCTTTACCGTCGTACGCTTATGCCCCTGTGCCATGATAACCTATTTAAATATTTATTTTAATTCCCCACAGCTAATAATGGACCGCATCAGCAAAGGGATAACAGACAAGGTGTCCCGCAGCGGGGAGCTGGCGGGTGCGTTCTTCAAGTGGGCGTACGCGTACAAGCAGGCCTGGATGAGGAGGGGATACGCCACGCCCATATTGGATCAAATTGTGAGTGAATATATAAATATACTTCGATATTTTAGAAATAATAAAAAAATTGCAATATTTTACACTGCAGGATAGAAAAATGTTTTAAAAAATATATTAAATTGAAAATATCGAGACTCAATCCCGGGACAGGTTAGAGTGTGGTGAACTACAGAAAAAAAGATGTTAGAAACCAAATACCTATTCTTTGCAATGTTAGTACAGACTGTATATACTTTATACATACATGGTGCAGAAACACACGCGTGAGATTGTAAACGCGACAGGTTGTGGGCTCGATTCTCACTGGAAGAAATGAAATATTTCCATTTCTCCGCTCGGGTTAAGAGGCAAAGCGCGGCGTTAACATGCAATGCCTCCAGGATTTGGCGTAAAATGGAGAACGGTAACAGAATAAACGAGAATTATTTCAAAGGGCTGCGGGACTACATTTATAATAATCAATTGATTTTATATCAGCTTCACGCTGTACACAGCACGCACACCGTGTGTTAAGGATCCTGCTCCCCATTTTGATTCCATAGTAGTGTATAGTAAATAGACGTACTGATAATCAACACTCTACTGTATTTTCATCTTCAGGTATTTAAGAAGATCCGCAGTCTTCTGGGCGGGCGCGTGCGTCTCATGATCTCGGGCGGCGCGCCGCTCGCGCCCGACACGCACACGCAGGTGCGGCTGTGCCTGGCCTGCGACGTGGCGGCCGGCTACGGTCTCACCGAGACCACCTCCTGCGCCACTGTCATGGATCCCTATGACAGGTACGCTCCACCCTGACTATAGTCTACTAATACTACTACTAGCCAGTCGTGGCATAGGGGCACAAAGTATGACTGAAAAACCGACTGGTTATGGGTTCGATTGCCACTCGAAGAGATGAAATATTTATTTAAATTTATATTTCCATTTCTTAACTCTGGTGTCGAGGTAAAAAGCGCTGTGTTGAGTTCCCTCAACACGTAATGCCTTCAGAATTCGGCGGAAAGTAGGGAATGGAGTGTCCTACCACTAGGTTCCCTTTCTACCTTGCTGTGTGCGGGATACAGCGTTAAGCTGATTATTACTACTACTAACCTACTCGGCTGTCAACCTGCAGAGATGTGTATGGAATGGAGTAACAAAACACGATCTTCTTCTTCGTGTCATATGATTGGATGCTCAAATTATGGTTTGCTAATGTTTAGCCACAGAATATAGGTAAATCGGATATATAGGTAAATATTTTATGTGAATTTAATAAAATCTACAGATCGACAGGCCGCGTGGGCGCACCCACTAGTGGCACGGACATCAAGCTAGTAAACTGGGAGGAGGGCAACTACCGTGTGCAGAATAAACCATATCCACAGGTGAGCATTATATTATTTTACATTGATTACTTATTAAAAAAACAGCTTTTTTAATAAGTAATCAATGTAAACGGTTTCTGGGATTTCCCAGAAACCATGATAGGCATAGATTAGTTGGCCGTATTTTAGAAAACTGTCATGTTCTTTTCATTTGACCCAAACATAAAGTTGAAATGATATATCATAATATTTTTCCTTTTATCCCAGGGTGAAGTGGTTATAGGCGGTGAGTGCGTGGCGGAAGGTTACTACCGAAACCCAGAAAAGACGAAGGAAGAGTTCAAAGACGAGAACGGCACGCGCTGGTTCCGTTCCGGAGATATCGCAGAGTTGCACCCCGATGGATGTATTAAAATTATAGGTTTGTATTATTTAAGATTTTTTCACATACTGCTCAAATGTCATAGTAAATTCATTAATAAATGTGTAATTTAGTGTCGTCTGTAATTATAAATTTAATTCAACACAAAGATTTATATAAATATTTTAAGTTACTTTACATAAATACTTACTTCATTAATTAAGTATGTGAAATATGTATAATATTCATTAAAAAAAACCATTTTCACACTGTATCCCGCACACAGCAGGGTAGGCAGCGGGAATCTAGTGTTAAGACACTCCATTCCCCACTTTCTGTCGAATTCTGGAGGCTTTGCGTGTTGAGTGGAGTATATAAATATTTCACTTCCTTGAGTGGAGATCGAACCCACAACCGTCACGTTACAGTCACACCCTTGTGCCGCTGCGCCACGACGTCCTCGACAACGGTCGTTATATATTATGTTGACCAAAAAAAATTTAAAGTTTATTACAGTTAAACATTTCTAAAAATTACTAATCAACTCTAAATTACAGATCGCAAAAAAGACCTCGTCAAACTCCAAGCGGGCGAATACGTATCTCTAGGCAAAGTGGAAGCCGAACTCAAAACTTGCCCAATTGTGGAAAACATATGTGTGTACGGCGATAGCTCCAAAACCTATACAGTGGCGCTACTAGTGCCAAATCCCAGACACTTGGCAGAACTGGCGGCCAGAGTGGGAGTCGATGGCAACTTTGATACGTTATGCCAAAATGCTACTATGGAGAAAGCTGTTGTGAGAGAACTGGCAGATCATGCGAGAAAATGTGAGTTCTTTTTTTTTATTTTGGCCAAAAATACTTTAAGTATTACATTTTTAAAAAAAAAATAAGGCCAGAGGCGGCGCAGGGGCGCACAGAGTGACTAAAACAGATTGGTTGTAAGTTCGACCCCCCACTCGAAGAGATGAAATATTTATTTAAACTTATACGTCAATTTCTTCGCTCTGGTGTCGAGGCAAAGCGCGGCGTTGAGTTCCGCCACTCAGCACGCAATGCCTCCAGAATTCGGCGGAATGTGGGGAATGGAGTGTCTGGAAGAACTGGCGGCCAGAGAGATTGTTGATAGCAACTGTTATATATTATGCCAAAATGTTACTTGTGAAGAACAGTGATGTTCTTGCTTAATTTTCTTTATAAATGGCGTTACGGCTGCCAGGCCAGGCATATCTTTCCAATATACAAGTTACAACTTCGTTATTCAGTAAAATGGTAGCTATCCAGAGTGAAATTCACATTTCACACAATTATTAGCAATTATTATGAACTAAGTTATAAAGTTAATAAACTAAAATTATAACAAAAATAACATTCAATTTTGCAGGTGGTCTAGAAAAATTCGAAGTGCCCGCCGCAGTCAAACTTTGTACTGAAGTGTGGTCGCCCGACATGGGGCTCGTCACCGCCGCCTTCAAGATCAAGAGGAAAGACATACAGGACAGGTACAAGGAGGACATCAAGAGGATGTACGCCTCGTGAGGGACCTATTACTACAATTTGAGAGATACAGAGGTCATCAACAGATGGTACGCCTCATGAGGGACCTCTACATTTTTTTTTCCTCAAGATATCTACACTAGGCGTACATTCCCTTGACGATCACTTTATATGGGTCGTCAAGGGAATGTACGCCTCATATGATCTTTGATCTCTCATCACTATAGCTTGAGAGATACAGAGGTCATCAAGAGGTTTTTACACCTCGTTAGCGATCTCTATATATTTTTTTCAAAAGCGGTATAAAAAGGACGTCAAGAAGATGTATGTCTCGTGAGAGACCTCTTATCTCTTATCACTACAGTTTAGTACAACCAAGTTGTGTATTCTAATATGATTGTCAAGCTCGGTTTTTTTTTCATTTTTTTGTATTGTTAGTTTAGTTATTATAAATTTGTAGTTGATTTTAGTAAATTTTGTTTCTTTTGTTGCCAAATTTGAATTAAATTTTTTCTTTGGAAATACTAATTGGATTTTGTTTAATTGCAATGAGAATAATGAAGTGGTGGATGTATATGATATTTTATTTTTTATTAATTGTTTATTGTAGAAATTTTAGTTTGCCTCTGTGAGGTTATAACTAAATGCGACACATTATTTAAATTTAAAAATTTAATTTAAAAAATAATAAATGAGATTTTATTTGTATGTATGTATGTATATCGTGCATCACATGTGAGATTGTAAAAAAATATATTATTAGATTTCTGTAAAAAAATACTTTTAACTATATGGTATCATATATTGCTACCATTCCTACCATCGTATAATTTTATATAAAATGAATTATTCTAACAAATAACCAAATAATAAAATATTATAATTCGCTTCAATGTTCAATAAAATTGAATTGAACGTACAATTTGATGTTTTGTATATATTTATTTTATTTGTATTTCGTAGTTTGTATATTGGTATTGAATAATCGCTTCACGGTCAATAGAGTAATATTGATAGATCTGATATAATGTTGCGCGGTAAAGGGGTTCGAATCCCATTTGATTTTAATATGTATAAGATTGTGTTTTTACCGCGTGACGTTATTATTAATTTTAGATAGAGGCCTAGCGTCTTTTGTATAGTTAGATATGGCAATATATCGAATACGGCCTTTGACAATCGAAATCTGATATCGATATTCTTAAAAATCTAATACGATAATGATCATTCAATTATCATCATACAATTTTAGAAACTTTCGATGTTATATATTATTATTTATTTTAAAATTTACAATCGAATTTCGAGTCACCTCGAAATATGAGATTTCGATGTCAATATTTAATTGTGGATTCGTATCGGCAATCCGCGTATTGTATAAATTGGACCTTTTTTAGAATAAGTTATTGTTTTAGTACTTAGGGGGAGCCACTGGTCATTCCGCTAACTTTGAATGGTCGTCATACACGTGCTTGAAACTAGCATGCCATTTACTGGAAGACCAGAAAGTCCAGCTAAATTGTAAAAATGTGTTAAAGTCAAATAATTTTATTCAAAATTATCTGATATTTAAAGATTGAACGTCAAGTAATTTATCACCTATTGACTGTTAATTGTTCATAAGACCTGAAGAGAACCAACGTAGGAGGAAACTCAGCTAGACTTTTAATTAATTTATTGCTAGTTAAAAGTTAAGTGGCGTCTTTGAGTGGCAGAATGGTTCAAGTACGTGTATCACAGCCATGACGTTCGGTGGTAAGTCGCATAATTAACGGAGTCGTTGATTTAAGAAGTTTGTTTATTATAAATGTGAAATTTTGTTGATTATTTGTATTATGTATGTGAAATACATATTATTTGTATATATAAAATATATGCCTATTGTTTCTCAACTGCAGTTTTGTGCTTAGTTTTTTTCTGTAATTTCAATTTGTCGGCTGCTGTAAGTTATGTCAGTGGCGGTTTAGCATTTTCTTCAAACTTGTCGCATTTCGGGCATTTATCCCCTACTTTATACATACATATATGATATAACCAATGTATAAATACATATTCAATCATAAGTAAATACTGTATGGACATTTTGTTTGTTGATAATAAAATTGAATATAGCATTAGACAATGTTGTAACAAACGTGTAATATTTTTCGATGTAATCGTTTAAATCATTGGTGATTTTATTCTATGTAATCGTTCGTAGTGATTTGCTCAGTTTGTTTATGGAATTAGATAATGAAAATTTTTCGAAACTCCAAATTCGATAACATTTTTGTATTATTTATTCAATAAATGTTTATAAAATCTTTTTGGTGTTTATTTTTTCCTGCGAGTGTCATATGAAGTATACAATACAACCGTCATATGGGGCAGGTAAGGGCTGCGGCTCCTCTCTAGGGCCGGTAGGCAGAGGGAATCTACGACACTCTGTACTTCACTTTCCGGCATTGGAGCATTGCATGTTGAGTGGCGAAATAAACGCTGCGAAAATTACCTCTACACCGGAGCGTAGAAATTAAAATATGAATGTGAATAAATATTTCATTTCCTCAAGTAGGGATCGAACCCACAACCAGTCGAATTTACAGTCACAATTTGTGCCCCTACGTCACGACTGACCTCAATAACAAAAAAAAAATTTTTTATTTAATCTATATCTTCACGCTGTATATGCATACAGCAGGACAGGCAGAGTGAACGTAAAGACCTTAGTGGTAAGACATTCCATTCCCCATGAAGACAAGTTGTTATAGAAATTAATTTAAATTTTACATAAAAAAATAGTTTGATATGAATTTTAAAAATAATTTTTCATTTTATGAACTTAAATTCTGTTATTACGTACAATATTCAATTTAGATAAATTTATCTAAATTGTAACTGTAAACTGTAAACAGTAAGTACTTATGCCGTAAACTTAAATTTTTTGACTTTTATCAGTTGTTCTTTCTGTTGACACACCCTAGAATTCGAAAATACGAAACCTTCGGTGGACAAGGCTGATTGATACGTTTTTCTCATAATTTGTTTATTTTTTTATGGAAAAAGGACAATAAGTCAAGTTTTTTAATAACAAATGGTTTAAATTTAAAAATACAATGTTTAATAGTAAAACTAGTGATGTCACATGTTGCATGTAGTAAATGAATATTAACGTGTGTCTCTATATGTGGTATCAAGATGAGGATGAAAAGCTATAATTTATCACAGGATATAGATTTTCTTAATATATTTTTTGTTTTATTCGGTGACACGAGAACACGGTCCGAGTGCAAATAACATAGACTGATGCGATCAAACTTATAAACGAGATGATTGGAACTATGTGGAGGCCATCTTGCAGAGATGTCGCAGCTGCATGATCTTGATATCGTCCTGGCCGAACTTTACCACGCCCTCCTGATTCTCTATGGAGATAAGCTGCCCCACCGCGTCGCGGTCCTCGCCAGCGATCACCTTGACGCGGTCCCCCGCGTGCGGCACCACCGGCTCCAGCTGGTGCGCCGGCACGCTCACTACGCGGTCCTCCAGTGGCAGCCACACCGCACACTGCGCGCCCGACACGCCACGCACCGCGCCTACCTGCCCGCGCAGCCCCGCCTCCACGCCTCCGCGCACGCGCACTTCCAGCTCTGGCGCGTGCCACTCCTCACCCGCGTCGCCCGCTTCGCTGCCGCCCGCGCCCCCGCCGCCCGCTGGCGAGCCCGGCGACGGCGTGCCCAGGTATCCCGGGCTCGGCCGATACGGGCTGTACGTGTGGTCCGAGCCGTACATGGTGCCTGGCGTCTGCGGCGTGAAAGGCCCCTGGTACGCGTCCGCGGGCAGGTTGAGCAGCGCCAGGTCCAGGTCGGGGCGCGGCGTGTGCGCTCCCGCATCCCACGCGCCGTGCGCCGGAGTGCGCGCACCCGAGCCGTCGTGCGCCGGCGTGCTGGCGCCGCCCGTGCCGTAGTGCGGCGTGCGCGAGCCCGCCTCGTACACGGGCGTCTGCGCGCCCTGCATGGGCGTCTTGAAACCCTCGCGGTAGGACGGCGTATGCGCGCCCAGCCCACGCGTGGGCGTACGCCCGTACGAAGACGCGCTTCCCGCTGCGGCACCCGCGCCGCGCGCCCCACCCGCCGCCGCGATGTGCCCGCGGTCCACAGATATGGTTTGGCACGTAGCGTGCAGCTCCACGCGCGCCGTGCTGCCCGTGGCGTCGCGCACTATGCCCACGTTGCCCTTGTACGGCCCGCCCGTGATCTTGATGGTCTCGCCGATGAGCTCCCGGTCACGCGACACGCCGCCGCCCCCGGGCCCGCCGCGGCCGCGCCCGCCTCTCCCGCCGCCTCCGCGGCCTCCCCGTGACGGGTGCATGGGCGACTGTATGCGCGGCGACATGAACCCGAGCGCGAGCGCGGAGGGCGCCCCGGCCTTGGCGCCGCCCGCGAGCTGTAGGTGGCGCGTCTTGCACACAAAGATGCCGCCATTGTCGAGGTACATGCGCGACTGCAGGAAGGCGAAGTTGCGGTAGAGGTGCTTGATCTCGCCCTCGCGGCCGGCGTGCGGGCCGTCGATCACCTTCACGATGTCCTTCTTCTGTATAGAGTTGTGTTCGGAGTCGAGCGCGCGCGTGAAGCGGTTTTCGCGGCGCTTCTGAAGAGCCTGCGGTTTGCACTCGATCACCTTGCCCTGCATGCCGAGCACGTGGAAGTTCTCCTTCTCGAGGCGCACAATGACGCCCACGGTCTGTGCGTCCAGCAGCACCATGTCGCCCCACTGGAACTGTCCCAGCGAGTCCACGCCGGTGGCCATGTCGGAGCACAGCTGCAGGTCTCTGGGCAACACCTCCAGCTCGTGCATGGTGAGGTCAGACACGAGCACAACGCGGTGCGGCTCGACGCGCACTATGAGCCCCGTGTCCCCTTCGTAGCGGCCCGCCAATACCTTTACGTGATCACCCTGTTTGAAATATTTACGTAATTCGTTGGGTTTGAATACAAGTGGATCCTTTAATGCATCGTGCTTCGGCATTACAGTGATCATGGAGCCGTCGATGGCGATGATGCGCGCCTGGAGGTTGGCGAGATCCCCGGAGCACACTTCCACGTTATCTCCCATTGAAAACGAGTGCAAACTTGTCGGATCGTCTTTGGCGGGCGCCGCGAGTTCTATGTCAATACCTTCAGGTTGCTCTTCAAATCTTTCCAACTCTGTCAATGTTGGCTTAACACCTTCTGCCAATATAGCAGACATTGTAAAGTTTTTGTATAGAAAACCCTTTCTAGAATATCTGTTTCCTTCAAATATGAGGAAGTCCCCATCTGACGTCACTTCTCCCCCGATAGCGCGGATAGCTTCAGGATCAAAGGGTTTTGCGGCAGGACGACGCTTTTTCTTGCGCTTTGCTGCCTCACTTTCACTTTGTACAGTTCTCAGCGCTCCTCTCAGCCTGGTGTAGTCAATTCTTGGTAGAAGCTTCAGATGGACTTGGTTCTGGGCCAGGTCCACATAGTCAACCTGAGCTATATCATCCTTGTAAAGACCTCTCTTTAACCTGACCCACTGCTTTGGTTTCAAGCCAGACTGTTCTTTGACTACTCTAAGAACATCTGTCATTTCCTTTATAGGCACCATCTCCTGCTTATAAATACCCATTTTTAAATTACCAACATTTTCTATTATAGCCTTAACATGAGGTTGCTTGTAAGCTTCTATGTAAATATAACCTTTCACCCCCTCAGGTGCAACGACTGACTTAATTTTGAAGGGGGTTTCAGAATTTTGATAAGTAATAAACTTTCTCATGAGTAAAAGAACAGTGGCTTTTTCTTCACCTATCCTACACTTCACCATCCATAAATTTGGATCTTTAATTCCTGGGAGGAGTGTCTGTTGGGTGATCTCATCTGACATTTCTTCGCCACCTTCACCAAAATGTCTGAGTGCTGCTGATTCGTCTGCATATTTATTCCTCAAATATTCCTCAATTTCCTCCTCTTTCTGTGAATCCCACAGGTTAGTTCCTCGACGGCGTCCCTCAATTTCTCGAGCAGTTGGTCCAATTTCATCAACTTCATTACCAACAATACCCATTTCTTGTGCTCCTTCCTCCCATTCATCATCTTCGTCAACTTCATCATCCACCTATGGATAAAATATACACATAAATTAAAAACAGATATAATGAAAAATAACTATTATAAACTATGTATCCACAATGCTTTTTATATTAATATAAAGAAATTTTCAATTTATATGCAATAGGTATAACAAGTGTACTTGAATGTGAACAAGTATATTTTATTGCAATGATTTCCTGCTAATAATAAATATAGGAGAGTAAAGGCTGAATAAGGGTATAAAAATAATAATATATATTGATCTTTTATGAAGTACCTCAGCTTCATCAATAATGAAACCTCCATAGCGGCTGTCCTTTTTTCGTTTCTTCCTACGCCTTTCCTCTTCTTCATCTTCATCATACTCTTCAGAGTCTACTAGATCATCACCTTCAGGTTCTTGTTCATCCTAAAATAAAATTTAGGCACTTTTTTATTTATCAATACAAGATGCAATGTTGTTAGTTATTAAACATATTGTTATCAAAGTGAAATCATATCTGTACATATTGTTTAGATAACGAAGCTTGACATTAATAATAGGTTAAGCAATTTAATTACAATTTCTTCCGTTATCATACCATGTATAAAATATATAAATACCTCTACTTCTTCATCTCCAGATGCCTCTTTTGCTTCGTCATCTCGATTGCGGCTACCATCGGAGCCGGCCGAGCGGCTCCTGTAAAATCACGTAATCACATTAAATTACAAATTCATTACAAATAAAATTTTATTTTTAATGTTATTAGCGTTGTGGTTACCTGGAGCGGGAGCGTGAGCGAGATCGAGACCTAGAGCGTGACCTCGACACCGATTTAGATGGGCTTCTACTGCCCGAATGCGACCGGGATCTCGATCGGGAAGCTGATCTACCAGAACGATTTGATACACCACTTCTTCGGGACTGATTAGAAGCTACACTACCGGCGTCTGAACCGCTACCCGAAAAATTACTTCCTTCGGAATCAGACATTCTAATTAAAAAAATCAAATATTGTCACTACATTTAGGGCACACTGTGTTCTACGAAATTTAATTTTTTTCCGATACGTCGACGATAGCTAGTAACAACTTATAAGTAAACGTGACAGTCATAGACCAACAATACCGTTTGACAGACGCACAGAGCAAAACAAAAATGCTGAAATAAGTATACGTCACAGGCCCCAAATAATTATATATTTGTATATGAACTGTCAAATATGCTAAAATTATATTACTATTTTTTATTTATATTTTCGACATTTTATCACGTTAGCATACAAATATTAAATATTGCGAAATACAATATATTGTAAATATAAATTTTCACATTGTCTATACCTTGCCGACCAATAAAAATAAATCCTTTCTTTTGTCTATTGATTCGTCGCTGCCCCACCGACTTATGTGAAAATTTTGTTAAAATTATAAATGTTGTAATATCTCGCGGATATTTAATAGACGGCGACGGATAAAGGATAAATGAAACATTATTACTTAATATTTTAATAAAAAGGACATCCTTTGAAAATAGAGAGCGATGCGGTCGTAACGTTCCCTTCGATCGTGAAATAGCTCTCGAACGTAATTTCGCACGTCGTATTGCAAACAATAGGTGGTTGTGGGTTTTGGTGGTTTGGTGGTGTATTTTGTGTAGTGGTGCAGTGCAGTGCAGTGGTGGGCGAGGGCGGCATGTACCAGTGAGACGAGTCCCGGGTGTCATGTTGGAGACGCGGTCGGTGCGTGCCGCAGACTCGGTGTGGGCGAACAAGCCGCTGCCCGCGCCTCACGCCATGGCCAACTCCAGGCACGGGAAGAACACCCAGGTACCCTACCTCTCATGCCGCACATTAACCACGCAGTAATGCAGTCCACTATCGATCTGTTACTCTTACAGTTCATACGATTACCAGCTCTAACTACATGAGCTGTAACAAATATACATTCACTTTCCTCATTACATATTTAATTTATATATTGTATATTTAATTTCTTTGATATCAGCTAAAATTCAGTATTATTCTTTATTGTACCAAAATACATACGAAAATTAAAACATCAAAGACATTTAGTTCATAAAGGTTAACTTTGTAGTTATCTTTTGAGATCTCTTCCAGCCAGTGAAACTGAATGAGTGATAAGTAGTGGGGAAACTATAACATACCTACTAAACTTAAAATAAAAACAAATTATTACTATTATAGTATACCACAAGAATTACTTTCAATTTCATTTAATACACACAATACAATAGAGTGAACAAAACCAATGGCAAGTTGTATTAATTACACAATTTATGCTAATATTAATTATCTACCTTCCTTTACTCTCTCGATGCCTCTAGGCTCTAACCTTCCACACTTCCTTTCCCCACTTATATCATATGTGTAGGATGTGAGGACACAGGTATGAATAATTCAACAATATGCATTATATAGAATGGACTTCTTATCATTGTGTAACATAATATGCATAATATTTTTTATTTGAATTATAAATTTCTTGAGTATGTTTAGTTAAATACATTAAAATGGATTAAATTATATATATAGTGCTTAAAAACTTGTCTTGAAATGTATATCTATGAATATACCTGACTTTCAACACTCAACATGTAATTCCTCCAAATGGGGAAAGGAAGTGTCTTAATGAGAATAAAGTAACTTAACACTAGATATTGTAATGGGAAACAGTGTGAAGCTGGCAGCAGCAAGCAGTATTATATATTTCATTTTCTCAAGTGGGAATTGAACTCACAATCTGTCACGTTTACAGTAGCGAACTTGATTACAATTACAATAGACAATTAATATTCAAGTTCTTAAAATTTTTGTGCTTGTTTAAATTATTTTGGCTTATTTTCTCTTCAATTTAGCTAAAAGTTTTCAAATATTATACTATGCTATTTATATAGCATAGTTTGGTTATCCAAACACTCTAGACTGATTTTTTTTGTAATATAAGACAAAATTGCAGAATTATTATTTTATTAATATGTTAAAGTTACCTAGACTTTATAAGAAGAATAATTATGATTACCTTTATGAATGGTTTGTGTGCCAAAATTACCCATTTGATGACAGACTAAAAAATTTGAAACTTCTATACTGATGTATTTTAAAAGGTTTATGTGAATGTCTAAAGTATTATAACAGCACCAATAAAACAATAACACTCTTGCAATGTGCTTTAAATTTTAAGTAGTAAATTTAATTTTAATTTAATGTAAGTAAGTTTTTAGTGTAAAATATAGCAAAGTTGCCCAGATTGACTGTATATGGCTGTCAATGAGTTTATTATTGCAACCTTCTATATCTGATGAATAAGGCTTAAACAAAATAAAGTAATGTTTATAGTTATTTCTTAATTTTTCAGGACGATGTCTGCTACGTCGTCGCCAAGTACGACTACGCGGCTCAGGGTGCCCAGGAGTTGGATCTGCGGAAGAACGAGCGTTACCTATTGTTGGACGACTCGAAACATTGGTGGCGCGTGCAGAACGCACGCAGCCAGTCCGGTTACGTGCCCAGTAATTATGTGAAGAAGGAGAAACCCTCGTTGTTTGATAGGTAGGTTGATAGTGCATATTATATTGAGATTGGCACCTATTTAGATGTCCAATCGTTTCTTGAACCGACTTTACTTACTTCAGCCTTGACTAAAATATTTAAGATTTACATTTCGCCGTAAATTTGATACAGCGTGTTAAATAGCGAAGCGGCACTTTGTGTACCATGGTGGGAAAATGAAAATAATTTAAATATTATCATTTCCCCCGAGTTATATCGAACCTACAAACATTGCGCTTTTAGTACGATTTTAAAATACGATAATAAGTAACGATTTTACACCACGGTAGACAAATATGGTGTTATTTTTCATTACGTAAAACTTCCCTAGGAAGTAATATCATTTTATACTTAGGCGTACATCATTTCCTAACATTTTCTTTAATTGTGTCAGTATAAGCGGAAGCTTCGGTAGATCTTTATATGAATCGCTTTTCTCTCATACAAACAGCGTTTTTATTTCTTATGACGTGTTAATATGAAAGATATAAGGGTTTTTGTAATAAATGTTCTCATGCGATTGTTACGAAAACTTCTGTGGCTGTTTAGTTGTAAATGTATTATAATAAGTTTTTTTTTTTTGCTTCACGCTACATTCCGCACATAGCAGGGTAAGCAGACGGAACCTAGTGGACTTAGGAACTGGGAAGCTAGTGCTTAGACTACGTTCTTGTAATTAAGACACTTCCGTTGCCTACTTTCCGGAGACTGGAGAAATTGCGTGTGGAGCGGCGGAAAACCACTGCAAAAAAAACAATAAACTCCTTTTATAGTAGAGAGAAAAATGTTTTTATCACTGTGTTTCACCAGAAAATGAAAGATACCGTTACATAACATTATGAAACTACTATACCTAGGAACTGAAACGTGGCTTACAGTGTGATCCAGTCACGTGTCCACTCGGAGCTAGTTAGAATATTTAGTACTATTATACAATTGATATTTTTTTCAAGGACCGTTTGTATATTTTGTTTAATAGCCGCTTTTAAAATAATTGTAGTAATATTAAGCCTAAGCTAGCTCTACTTCATGCTAACAACAAAAGTAAATTGTAAGAAGGGTGTATATTATAAGAATTTCGACGAAACTCGATAAAAACATTAGTGACTAGAGCTAAGGGGCGCAGGTTCGAGTCCCGCTGCGTTCAAGATTATATAATTTTTCTTAAATATTTTTCTTTACTTATTCTATTCGGCGGAAGGTGAGGAGTGGAATCTTCTCTTTACTTTCCATCCTCACTCGGGGGAATAATTATCATAATATTTCAGTCATACTCATTTTATTAGTCTAGTAACTAACTTGTCGTTTGGTTCCATAATTCGACAATTTCTTAAATTCAGGCGGAAAAGGCAGACGGATAATTGTGATATACGTTCCTTCTGCCCACCCTGTTGTGTACGGGATATGCATATAAGGTGCTTTATGGTAATGCCGAAGAGTGCATAGTTATAATAATTATCTTCACATATCTAAGGTATCTCCTAGATGAATATAGGCAAAGCACGAAATACAGCTGCATTATGCTGCACCATACCTAAAAAAATAAATAAGGAAAATCGAACCAACGACCATTGCGCTGAGCCGAACATCTTAAATGCTAATAAGATAATACTTTGCCAGGTACAGGCCCTAAATTATGTAATCGTTTGAATGAGACGTTTAGTTAAGATGGATAGGTGAGTAAGGACTATAGGATCTAATAATGTAATTGACGGTTGATTCGAGTATCGTACTAAGAGTACAATACGTCGAATTGAGCCCCTGTCGTCTGACCGCCGTTATGCTTGGAGGGGCTATTTCTGTTGTAGTTATTTAACATTTTAATTTGTTTTGTGTTTTTTAATATGTAAACAAAACAAAAGATAATTTATAACAGAAGAATTTATTAACACAGAATACTGTATCCAACTGTTAATGTAGATTAGAAAAGATTATTGATTTTAAGCATTAAAAGCTTATTTGCCTAATACGAATATTCGTATTTGTAGATCGCAATAAAACTCTGTAGAATAAACTGAGACAATCAAGTGTTAAAACATACTGAGACACTTCATTAACAATTTGGTTCGACCTAATCTAAGAATGATTTTATTTATAAATACTCTCATTCCCTTAATTATTTTGGATAAAGCACGGCGTTGAGTTCCGAGATCTATGCAATGTCTGTCGAATGGGCGGAAAGTGGAGATCGAAGTAGATAACTCCAAACGGACTCTTGTTGCAAAGTAGGTGACCTTAAAACTCCCCTTTGTGGTAACTTGAACATTATTTGTTCTGGCGTCGCGACGTTCTGTCATATCTTGAAAGATATTTAAAAAATGAAATTATTAGTTCTATGTTATTTTTGTTATACTTTTTTATTTCTGACTATAAACGTAACTGCTGTAGGTTCTATTCCATTCGAGGGAATGTTTTATTTTCATTACCCTGCTCTGGTAACACTATCTCGATAATTGATGTGAGACTTAAGCTTAAATCTAGGCTGCCTCTGCCTACTGGTATATCCGGGATACAGTGTGACACTAAAATATTTTAATTAAAAATGCGGATTCCAATCAGAGATTGGGGAATGTTTCTACTTTGTTCATATATTTATATTGTTTAATATATTTGTAATCATAGTCTTGATGAGTGTTACTATTAACCATTATTAGAGTAATAATTATTTTAATTATTAGCGTGGTTAAGATTATGTGCGCTCGTGATACTGGCGTCTATTAATTAACAATCTATTTAAGAGATATTATGATGATGAACTTTAATGTAAAATTTCTACCAATTAAATCTTGAAAATCCTAAATTTCCTTCTGATCGCATTACATATGGGTAGTTTTTACCAACTCCTCAATCTCTGTGGCCAAATGGAAATAAGAAATGACATATTCCACTTTACCAAGGTAATTCTGACCTCAGGTGCTGTGGGCTACATCGAAATGATTAATGTGATGTAATATAGCTTGCAGTTTTTTCTCGATAAATGGACGAATGGGATACTATTCAAAAAGATTTTCCGTATTCTAACGAGTAGTTCTAAAAATTAGCATGTTCAACAAACACAAATAGAAGTGTCGATATAGATTGTGGTAGTGGAGCCTAATGCCACTTGAAAATCAATAAATTTTAAATATTTTAAAATGTAATTGTTCTCCCGACAAAAATATCTTCCTACAACTTAACATATTATGTCAAACACTTCCACCTATATACAATATACCAAGTGCCTCAAACAAAATACACTTATATTAACAAAAACATTTTCTTTTCGCTTCCAGTATCAAAAAGAAGGTAAAAAAGGGTTCCGGCTCCAAAACTCTACCTTCAAATAGTTCGCCAGTGCGCACAGGCACTGGGCCCGAGTCCCCCGGTGCCCGTCGAGTAGAGCCCACTGAGGCACTTGGCACTGCTGTGGTCAAATACAACTACCAGGCACAGCAGCCTGACGAGCTCTCCCTGACAAAGGGCACCAGGATCCTTATACTGGAGAAGAGCAATGACGGCTGGTGGCGGGGACAGTATCAGGGGCATACGGGATGGTGGGTTGTTTTTTTTTATTAAATATATTGAAGGCACCTTGCTAGGCAAACTTGGTTTGGAAACCGAGATTTAAGATACTCTGTTCCCATTGAGCCATTCTCCATTTTCTGTCGAATTATGGTAGCATTTCGTGTTGAGTGGCGGAAAACAATGCCCCGCTTGGAATAATAATAATAATAATTATTAATTAATAAAAGAATTTTGCAATATTTCAGGTTCCCCTCCAACTACACGAGCGAAGAGGGCGACAACGAAGACACGGTCCATACTTACGCTATGGCCGAGAATGTTCTAGATATAGTTGTGAGTACTTCTTTTTTTAAATTTAATTTAATACGTCTTTATTCAGACTTTAATTCAATCCTGCGGACCAGATAAGATAAGATAAGATAAGATATTTATTAACAAATAACATGTACAATTTTTGTTACATCCGATGGTACGCACACTAGGTATTCCTGTATCGTGGGTTCCAATATATGACTTAACAATTTACGACTAATGTTGACACTCGTTTAACAAGATATAGATAAAACAGTAAAAAGGTAAATAATTATAATAAACATAAAGGTAATTTTAAAACAACTTTTTTTTTTTTAGAAAATTTGTAGGTAATTACAGTTAGTATTAGAGAAATTAATAATAATAGGTACTATTGTATATGTGATAAAATATTTCCAGTTATAGTCTAAGGTAGCGAGCCATGACGAAATTTTAGTTTTTGCTTTTTTAATCGAGCAGAGCTTTATATCACAAGCACTAGCAATTTTATTGTAAATATATATTTCAACGTAAGGACTAAAACGCCTGGCAAAACAAGACCTTATACAGGGTGAGTCATATTGAACTTTCCGGTTTTGGAAGGACGTTGCACGAAGAAGGGAAGGAGTAGAAGGGTGGGGATGGTGTCATTAGACGCGCCATGACATGCAGTTTTAGTGTGAGCAATGGCTTGGTCGGGACAACATCGTGCGTTCGTAGTTGAAGAGTTTATTAAAAATGGCGGCTCCGTGATCACAACACAGCGTGCGTTCCGTTTACATTTTGCTATTGGTCGACGTGATCCCATTCCCACTGGACCAACAATCAGAAATTGGGTATCAAATTTTAGAGCAACATCATCAGCATTAAAAACAAGACCACAAGGCCGAATTAGGACGTCAACGTCAGCGGAAAACGTGGATAGAGTGCGGGCTTCAATTCAACAATCCCCTCGGCGTTCTGTTCGGAAACATGCCGCTTCACTAGGATTATCTTTCAGTAGTGTCCGCAGAATACTGCATAGAGACCTTAAATTTCACCCATACAAGATTCAGGTAGTGCAAGAATTAACAGTTAGAGACTTAGACACACGAACAAATTTATGCCGCGACATTCAGCAGATCCCCCGCACGAGGTGACGTTGGGTGGCCGCCGAGATCACCTGATTTAACCCCCTGGGATTTCTTTCTCTGGGGTTACCTGAAGGAAAAGGTGTACACGCATCGTCCCCGAACCATCGATGAACTGAAGGCTGCAATCACGGAAGAAATCAATGCTATTCCGCTGAATATGACTCGACGAGTAATGGACAACTTCCGGGAAAGGCTTCAGCAGTGTGTGGTCAATGGAGGTAGACATTTACAGGATATCATTTTTAAAACCAACTAAATTAAAACTGCATGTTATGTGCTTTCAAACAATAAAATAATTTTTACTGCATGTCGCTTTGTTTTTAATACACACCTTATTGAAATCGGAAAGTTCAATATGACTCACCCTGTACTAGGCAGTGGGACATTAAAGTTTCTGCGATTAATCAGAGCATTATACTCTTCTGAGGACGCTATTCTTTGGTGTGCTTTCAGTGCCATTTTTAAGCAAAATAATAATGATGAGATGATTTCAAGTCCCCCATCCCAACTGTGTAGTGGATTATTTAGTGAAGAATGGCTCTTATTTTTCGTTTTTCTCCCAGGTGGCCCTCTACTCGTTCACGTCTAACAACGAACAAGAGCTGTCGTTCGAGAAGGGCGACCGCCTCGAGATCATCGAGCGGCCGCCCTCCGACCCCGAGTGGTACCGCGCGCGCGATTCCCGAGGTCACATAGGCCTCGTGCCACGCAACTACCTGCAGGAGCTCGCCGACTACCTGACGCAGCCTTATAGGTAATGTTACACTGCTATATACCTGTCATTTACTTTGTTACTGCAATTTAATGTTAATATCACTAACTAAAGCATATCTGACTATCGCCATTCGTAAGGTTTCATACATTAGTACAGTATGGTCAACAATATAGTTATTTTGAACTATTGCACATTGTACACTTGGGAAGGAATCAATCAAAAGTGACGAAAATCCTTTAGTTAAATCTGGGTAGCAAGCTACAGTATGTCGACTGTACTGTGTAGATACAAATTGCATAAACCACACTACATATGTAAAACTAACTACAACTAAAGAAATAACTTAAATTAGCTTCTCGCTGTATCCCACACACTGCAGCGTAGGAGAATCTGGTGCTAAGACACTCCGTTACCCACTTTCCGCCGAGATCTGGAGGCATTGCGTGTTGAGTGGAAGAACTCAACGCCCATGGGATCGAACCCACAATCAGGCGTTTTTACAGTCACATCTGTACCTTTGCGCCACGACAGGCTGTAACTGTGCTGAAAATAACATTGTCTATACATCAATAATTAAAAATTAAATCATTAATAATCAATAATTATATCTATACCCTTCCAGTGAGGCAACGGAGGGCGCGGCCACTTCAGGCACCGCGACGGTGGGCGCCGGGGCGGCGGGCAGCGGCTCGCGAGGCGCAACCGGTCGCGCGTGGTACTATGGCGCCATTACGCGCACACATTGCGACGCGCTGCTCAACCAACACGGGCACGACGGGGACTTCCTCATACGCGACTCCGAGACCAATGTGAGTAATATAATTTTATATTGTATAATATATGGATATATCACTTATTTTGTGCAATAGTCACTTATTCGCATATTTTAAAAAATTGCATGCAATGACCAGCATATACTGATATACAAACTAAGTTAATAAATAAATAAGATTTTTGACTGTCGCTTTTTACATAATTTATTTTAAACTCTTAAACCTGTGACTGCTGAATGCCTGCGGTATTGCGTTCAACACTTTGGGTTTCCAAAATTATATAAAATTATATATACGTGCTTTTTCCTGTTTAAGAATTTCAATTAAAATAACTAGTTAACATTACAGTTATCATTGGGTATCTGACTATTGAATTTTGTCACACAACCAACACCTCTAAAATTATTGTAAAAAAAATTTAATAAATTTCAGGTGGGAGATTTCTCCGTGTCACTAAAAGCGCCCGGTCGCAACAAACATTTTCGAGTGCAAGTCGAAGGAAGCCTTTACTGCATCGGCCAAAGAAAGTTCCCCACCCTCGATCAACTAGTCGCCCACTACCAACGAGCGCCCATATATACTAACAAACAGGGCGAAAAGTTATATTTAGTGCGTCCCTTACCGCGCGCCACACATAATTGCTGAGCTCTGATCCCCGTCACTGATGACACCTGACCCCGATGACATAGGACTCCAACGACGCGGCACCCTGATGACGCCGGACCCCCCATGATATAGGGACCGTTTAACCCCATGTCGGGCTTGGGGTTAGGTGCCACAGGACCTTAATGAGTGATGCCTTTGAGTCCATGTCAGACTGTTGGGGCTAGGTGTCCAACTAAGCCCAAGCGTTAGTGTGATTCTACTGCGGAAATGTTTTTATCTTTTTAACATTTTATGTATGATCTAATCCAATGTGGATTAGACTGAATTTGACTTTTTCCTTTTGAATGTATTTTTTTACATTGTGATTTTGATTATTATCAATGATAAATACTATTAACAATTATTATTTATGACTTTTCCGCAGTCGAGTCGAAATAGGGCCTAAATTAATATTAAACTAGGGAGATCTCAAAACGTGTGAAATAAAATGCGAGTAATCAAGCACCATTTTTATTATTATACTATTTAAAGAGGCAAAGGTAATACATCCATTCCGTTTAGTGAATTACAGTAAAAGTAGTGGAGTAAGTATTGAAAGCTGAAATTTTAAAAAAAGCGCCAAACTGTAGTTTAATTAAACTATCAGATGTATCGAAAACCAAATTAAATTGGGTTTAGTCAAAATTATTGTGTAAGTAGATGGACGACGCACATAGTATCAATTGGATATATTACATATGTAAATGTAGCTATATATATACATTATTGCAAAATATGAGATTCACACTAAGATGGCGGTGGAATTAAAACGTCGTATCTGCTAATCCAAGATGGCGGCCAACCTGCCAGCGCCATCTTTGTATGAAACGCTTGTAAACTACTGTAACTTGTGGATAATTTTATCTGTAACCGGAGTAGAAGGAGCGGAAACGATAAATAAACAAATATTATTATGCTAAATGTTTCTAAAACAAAAACGTTTGAGAGTGCAGCTTTAAAAACTTTGAAATAAATATTGTATTTTGATTTTTTTAATATATTTAAAGCGAATAAGTCATGTAAAAAGGTTATTTAATGTATTTATGGATATTTTAATTTCAACTTATTTGTACATTTGGCACGTTTAGCATAATAATTTTTAGTACTATAGAGATATGTGTTCCGTCACGACGGTATGCGGATATCGTTCCCGGTTGCGACATTTAGACTAAAGCGCGTCGATGCAACGCAACTAATTATTATCATAATAATAAATATAAACCAAAAAACACAAGCTTTGTACTCACCATTATAGTCGAAGTAAGCGCGATTTCTATATGTAATAATATTATTATTATTATTAATTAAGTGATGTAAGTGACGTAGTGTAGATGATTGTCGCTTTTGATACGGGGATTTTTTTCTACATTAAAATGAATAAGGAATAAAATAGCATTTATAAATAATTTCATAGTTAGATTGTAAATGGCGACTAACGGGCGGAGCAAGTCGTGTATATATACATAATATATACATCTATATACATATATGAGATAATGCCATCTTGGAATAATTACTAAAACGATTGGTTTTTCTATCGTATTAAGTTGTAAATGGATTTGTATGTCCTAATAGTAGTTTGTGTCGCTAGTCAGTCAGTCGCCACCACATCTGAGAGATACGCACATCCCCCTTTCCAACGCTAAATACTTTCATTGTCCCTAATTCCCTCAAACAATCCCCCGACACTCCTAAACACCTCCAACACCCCAGACACCTCCAACACCTCCAAACAACCCACAGACACCTCCACAAATTCCCGACACCCAGAAACAACCCCCAGACACCCCTAAACAGACTCAAACACTCAACCTGTAACTTCTAATCACCCCAAATACAACCCGATACCCCACCGTCCGCAACACGCTTTGAATTTACTTGGAAATTGTATACTTCTTTTACACAATCACGATTATTTTTATTGTAAAATATGATATACTTTTATTATTATTTTCTTATATTTAAATTTAAGAAGCAATTTAATTTTATATTAATATAAGTTTTCTTCATACATTTTTTTGTGTTATTCAAGAATGTAGATTCAAAGTCTTTAAATGATGATCAGAAATTGAACATTTTGAACATAATGTTTAAATTATGGTCATTAGTTAAACAATTCTAGTTGTAAGTTCTCTGTAATATAACTAACTCTCTTTACCTTACTCCCCTCTCTCCGCAATGACGATTAATACTAAAATAATTATAATATCATGGCAGCTTTCTTTTGTTGTGTTATTTTACAGTATTTCTTTCATATACTTATGTTTGTTTAGTTTTAAGCATACCGAGTGTCGAAATATCTGCGGACCGTGCTTCGTCCAAAAACTAAGGTTCAAGATAAGATTCCCGGTTATTACATCACTGAGATTATGAAACTATTTTATTTTTCTACGCACTTTTCTTTTGTATTGTATTTTATATTACTTTCACATATTCCAGCGTCGAGGGCGCCTCCGCCTTTATTTTGTGATTTGTTTTAAGCATTTATATGTGAAAGTTGGGAAAATGGAAGCTTATATTTTTTGTACGTTTGTTCAGGACGCGTCCACGCTAGTCAGTCAGTCGTGTCAGCCATGTCAGTTCTGTCAGTCACGCCTCGAGGTGTCACTCGTCAACCAGAAGTTTTTTCGATGTATTTAATACGTTTTATACTCAATATATTATTGTAATTAGTGTAACTCGAAACGAATCACTTAGGGAATAATTTGTTAGAAACGATTAGTTGTATAGTGTATGGGGCCGACGCCGAGCACTGGATACGTCTTCCCGTTTAAAAATGACTTCTTTTTAAATAAGAGGAGAAAATCTCCGTTCTCCACTTTCCGCCCGTTTTGAGTTAAATTAGGGAGGAGATTTTGTATTAATATTTATCGAACTTGCAACCATCGCGTTAAATACTTCCCAACAATGGCGTCGTATTATGTTCATACTATAATATAGTGTAAATTATCATATTTTTTGAGTGCGTGTGTGTTTTTTTGGTAATTTGTATGTCATTTAGTTGAGAGATGCGCAGGCGCCGGTTTTTTTATTTTTATAATGCTCAACAAAGTATAGTTTAAATAATATATTATTATCAATATTATGTATATTGTTTTTTGTATTTTTTCTTATAGTCCGTGTAATAATAATGTCGGATGGAACGATTGATCTATAACAATGTAAGCGAAGTGAATAATATTTAACATTATAATTTATTTATTAATTTGCTATGTGTGTTTTATTTATTGTGTCTTTTTGTCTGTTTTCTGAGTGTATTCGGTTTTTTACTTTTATATTAATTTAGGTGGCGTAACTTAACGCCGAGTTTCGTATATTCATAAGCTTGAACAAAATGTCTTAATACTCACTGCTTACGCGATGAACATAGTGAAAGTAGGAAAAACATTTGCTCAAGTAAATTGACTTAAAACCATCCGTTTAAAGTGAAAGAAGTTTGGACTTGAATTCATTGGTTCAAGTTTACTATAGTATTTTTTTAATTCTCTCATTTAAGTACTGAGTAAATATTAATATTTAAAATTCTTTTATATAAATATGTTGGGTATTTTATAAAATAAACATTTTTATATACCTACAATAGACAGTGTTCATTTGATTTTAATGATTTTTTAGGCAAATTAAAACCACCATTTTCTTTAGTACTTGCTTATAAGATTACAATCCTATATTCTTAAAGTTAACGTAACTAAAACAAGATATCATAGCAACAGTTATTGATTTATTTAATAAAATTGTCTACGATTATAGATGTTAAGCGAAGATTAGTATTAGTTATAATGTTGTCGAGAAGAGAGAAGCTATTGGTGCAACCGTGGGAAGACCGACGATATCAGGACCATAGATCTAAGGTATTTATCATTTGGTGATGTATGAAACTAGTGGCTTCTTAACTTTTTTGTTGTGTTATCGCCAAATTATGCAAATTTTACATCATTGGTTTGTCTTCATCTTCTTAAATCTTTACCTAAGTGTTTTTTCCTGTGCCTATATGTTATTCTAATCTGTAAGATATAAGTAACAGTAATGTTTAATCTAAATCCGTTGAGAAGTTTTTGCGTGAAAGTAGAATTCATCCTCACATAATTTTAGTAAGATAGGATCGATTAGCGTTTAGGTAAATATAGAATTGAGAAACACTAAGAATTTTAAGAAAATATTAAAATAATCCCTTTTAATTTATATTATTACATAATAGAGGGCGTCGTAGCGCAGCGGCACAAGGGTGTGACTGTAACGCGACGGTTGTGGATTCCATCCCCACTCGAGGAAGTCAAATATTTATTTACGTTTATATTTCAATTTATTCGCTCTGGTGTCGAGGCAAAGCCCGGCGTTGGGTTCCGCTACTCAACACGCGATGTCTGGAGCGTCGAACAGTGGCGAACAAAGTATCTTCTCACTAGGTTCCTTCTGCTTACCCTGCTTTAAGCAGGATTCAGGGTAAAACTGAAAAATAAGTAAATATAATAAATAAACAGGTAAAATCCGCGCTCCCAGCTATCGACGACCGCGCTCCCCCGCCACGACCGCACGTTGCTCTTAAGCTGAAGAAGTGGCAGCGCGAGACCGACCGCAAGGAGCGCGTTGCGAGAGACAATTTTAGTCTTTTACAGCGACTGAATGCCATCATGAAGGTTAATAGACTTGATAACCATTGGGAGAAACCTTTGCCTAAGTAAGTTGCCATATAAAAATGTGATTATTGGTGCAAAAGATTTAGGTTTCCCTACAGAGTAACATCTGTCTAATATTTTTCTTTACACTTCACGCTTTATCCCGCACATAACAGGGTAGGGAATGCTAAGTTTGTTCTCTGATCGGCAGTTTTCACCAGAAGGTGGGCCAGTTCTACGACTCTGACAGTCTCCGACGTCGGTTGTCAGGGCGCCGTGAGAAGGTGCCAGTGCTGCCACCACTCGACACTCCACCTAAGTGCTATGCGTGTGATAGCAGAAGGATAGCAAAGGATAGTTTTGGACTACTTAAAAGTTCAACGTTAAATTGAATACTTGATATATGGCGTTTTGAAAGTTCAACGTAATGAGATTGTTTTAATATGACGTAAGTTAGTCTAATAAACTATCAATTATTAAGAAATAGTAGTATTTAAGGTAATACTGTCACTCTTCGTCTATCATGATTATATAAAATATTAAATATTTTTTATTAGTTTACTAGAATCTACTTTGCAATAAAAAAGTATAAATTAAAAGGTTATTATTTTTTAACAAAATTTTTTATTAAGACAAATTTTATTTTATCCTGTGGACTAAATGTTCGGCGATGGTTGTACATCATATTTTAATTGAATTAACACTGTTCTCTTGATTCTTTACGATTTAAAAGATATAATAAAACATTTTCTGTATAGATAAATTTTGCAAATATAAAATACTATTCAAATACTTACTTTTATTATTAACTATGTCTAAACGAAAGTTTCCTTAAAAGTTGAATCAGTATTTTTTTATTAAGTTCTATTGGAATTTATTAATTAATTTTGGATGTTACCATTTACAAATTAACAACACTCACTCAACTAATGACAAAGAAAACCAAAAATAAATATAAAAAACGCTTTATTCACTAAGAAAAAAAATATGTATTAGAAAGTAAAGTAAATCGCTACGTTATCCATTATTTTATTTATACAAGAACAATAAACGTGACATATAGATAAAAAAAAATCACAATTTAAAAAAAAAAATGAAATAGCGGGTAATAATGGACAGAATTTATTTAATATACTCAAATATATATATAGTTTACAAAGGGCTCAATGTCACAACTCAACTCCCAGTCGATGGAAACATAAATACTATGTTATTTTATAAGCAGTGTACACTCTCGTACGCGGCACTTAAATTTAAAGCTTTCCTCGTCCTTCGTCCATCGTCTGTCAGTGAGTTTCGGGAGGTTTCGGGGATTTCGGGAAACATTGGTGAATGTCGATAGGTTTCGGGTAATGTCGGGAGGTATCGGGTGATTTCAGGATTTTTCGGGTAATATTGGGAAGTTTTGGGGGGATATTGGCAGATTTCGGGATGCGTCTTGTCTCAGAACCGGAAGGCATCGTGATGCGCGGGCGCAGGCTCGAAGGTGAAGCCCTGGTCGGCGGCGGCGGGGACCAGCGTGACGTCCTCCTCCTCGGCGGCGAAGTACTGCTCGATGATGTCATAGGCCATCTTGTATATCTCGACCTTCTCATGCCCCTGCAGCTCCTCGATCTTGTCGATGCCGCCGCACTCCTCGATCATATTGGCGACCTGCTCTGCGTTGTCGCCCGCCATCTTCAGCATGTTGCTCAGCCCGTCGAGCACCACCTGTAATTACACCACCATTGGACAGCATTAGCGGACAGGAATATATATTACTGTTGAGGGAAATGTGTTGTTAATGCTTAAAAATACTAAGTAAATTTTGTATATAATCGTATATAATGCTGTAATAAGTTGCCGTTTTAATTCATAGGTTTTAATTTATAAATGAAAATGTTGAGAGCGGTTTATTAATATGAGCCTTAGTGTCTAATTTAGAGGAAGTCAGTTCTTTGTTTTGTGTTGAATGTCACTATTTTCTTAAAGTATGTTAGGATATAAAGAATCCTTAAAATGACAGAAAAAAATATGATTGTAAAAGATAATAGACAAATTGGTAAAAAACACATTTGAAATTGAAAAAAAAAGCAACAAAGACCTTAAGTTTACAAAAAAGTACACAATGTAAAAAAAAATCATTAAACACCATTACACTCACATTAATAACCTGCGTATCCTTGCAAGCTAACAAATTACAAAACGGCGGTATTACACCGCATTGTATGAGCGCCGCCACCTGCTCGCGAGTGCCGCTGATGCTCAGATTGGAGACCGCCCAGGCCGCCTCCTTCTGCGTCTGGAACTCCCCTTTGCTGAGGTTCTCCACTATTTTGGGTAAGAGTCCAGCGTCGATGACTGCTTGGACTTGTTGTTTGTTGCCCGCTGTTATGTTTGATAGGAACCACACGGCTTCTTTGCAGATTTTCTCTTTCTGTATACGATAAATTAAATAATAGAAAATTTATAATTAATATTGTACTTGGTAAATTCAAGCTATACACAAAATTAATTAATTTCTGTACAAAAATATATATAATGTATTGTAATTTTAAAAATTATTCAATGAAGCCTTAGTGGCTACACCCTGGTACGTGCGGAATATTCACTGAAGTTAAAAGAATATTACCTAATTCTCATTATCTTTATTTCATAGTGGAGCTGTGTTTGACTGTAAACACTTGTTGTAGACCTTATATACTAAAGGGAATAATTTTTTTACATTTCAACACTCTGGTAAGACAAGATGTGGTTTTGAGCTCCACCACTAATTACTTATTGTTTTTTTTATTGCAGCTGACAACTAACACAACTCTCTCTCTGTCTTGACACTAACTCTCTTCCATTTCAGCTCTATTCGAAATAAAGAATGAAATATAAGAAAATAAATAATATTTTCCTAGACTTATACTTTACTAGCGACATGCGGCTTCGCCTGCTTGTAAAATACAATTATTTATTTTTTCATCTGAATTACTTTCCTGATCTGATAACATTATCATTATAATGACAATATCTATACATTCACAGCTAAATTCAATTCAAAAAACATTTTGTACATGAAATTTACTTGTGCAATAAATTGCCTTGATTGCTTCAATTATGACTACGTTCTAACAATATTCACTTATAACATAATTATTATTATATGTATGAGTATATACAAAATCAAATTTAACTTCAAGTTACAATTTTCCCATTTATAAAAAAAATTAAAATGTTTATTTTTTTATTCAAATAACATGAAAACAAAAGTGCCAAACAAATATTGTTGAATTTTAATGAAAATAGTTCAGTAGTTACAACTAATTTTCTAATTCAAATTGTATTTCTCTTTCTGCACAAATATTATATGTGAATGTAGTTATTTATATATTTGTGCATATATCATATTTTATAATGCAATTTTTGTATTAGTGTAACTAAACTGTACAACTTTGAAGTCATTATGATGCAAAAAAAAAATGTCTGAATCCACGCTGATTGCAGGATTTGGGCAATTTATCATTTATATTTCCTCACTCCAGTAAATTCGGACAGAGAGCAGAGATCCTGTTCTCTTAACACTAGGTTTTCCGCCGACTTTGCTATATACAGTATATTGCAATTTGTTTACATTTGGTAAAGAAAATTTCCACACTTAGTAAAGAAAAATACTTTTTTGTCTTGACTGGACTTGATGAGAACGTAGTTTAACAGTTTCCAAGAAACGCGGGTTCAAATCCAGCTTAAGATGGCTATCCATTTTCTAAATAAAGTATTTTTAGTATAGCAGTAGTTTAGTATAGAAGCCAGTTGTGGCACAGGGACACAAAGTGTGCTGCAAAATCAACTGGTTGTGTGCTCAATCCTCACTTGAGAAAATGAAATATTTATTTAAATTTATATTTTCATTCCTTTGTTCTGGTGTCGAGGCAAAGTTCATCCACTTAGCATGCAATGCCTCTAGAATTCGGCGGAAAGTGGGGATTGGGGTGTCTTAACACAAGGTTCCCTCTGCCTTGCATCTTGCTATGTGCGGGATACAGCGTGAAGCTGATGATGTTAACACGTGTATGAATAAGTACGTACGGGATGCGACAGCAGCGAAGGGAAGTGCGAGAGCGCGTCGCAGTTGAGCACCACCTGCGTCTGCTCGTCCGTGCCCGTCACTATGTTGCCCACGGCTCGCAACGCTGCCGTTTGCGTTTTCACCTGAAGAAAGACAAATATTAATTATAATAATAAATTGTCTTTTTTACTGCCAATTGTGGTGCAGGAGCACAAACACGCGTTTGTAAACGCGACAGGTTGTGGGTTCGATTCTCACTCGAGGAATTGAAATACTTCCGATTTTCAATTTCTCTCTGGCAACAAAACAAAACGCGGCAAGAGTTCTGGTTCTCAATACCCAATGCCAGTATGATTCGGCGGAAAGTGGTGAACGGAAGTATTTTAATTAATGAGAATGGAGTGTCTTAACATTAGGTGCCAAGTTTTCGTCTGCCCTCAATGGTAGATGTGGGTTACAGCATAAAAATAAAAAAAAACAGCAAATATTATGTATATAAAAAGTTACCTCCTTGTGTGACAGTAGTGGTATCAATTTAGGCACAATACCAGAGTCTATGACCATTTGTATTTGTTCATTGCCACCGTCCGTCAGATAGCTTATTGCCCAAACTGTGTCTACTAATATCTGAAATTAATATATAAATAATTACATTATTAAAATTAATTAAAAAATGATTTACAAACAAATGTGAACTAAAGACAAGGAAAAAGTCTAAACATGAACAGGAATAAATGATTGAATGAAATATAAATTATATTTTGTCATAAAATTATTGTATGAGACCATATGTAAACTTGAGCCTAGACTAAACCATTGTAAACAAGAATGATCAAACTATTCATAATTGACTGAGCAATTAATGAACATACATACAAAAACAGTTGAATTGATACTCCTCCTTTTTGAAGTTAGTTAAAAACAACAAGAGACATTTTGCAACTGCCAACATGTTAGTTATGAGTGATGAAAATTTGCCAGTTCCCTCACTGTGTTAAAATATAGCTTTGGTACTTTTATTCTATTCAAAAGAAAAAATTACATTTCTTAATTTATTTTTAGAAACTTCCTATACTCTAGAAAAAAATCTATAAAAAATGTATGACTAATCCCTAGTCTTCTTTTTCAACCTTTCAGAGACTTAAATGAGAAGGAACCTAATATTGTATTTTGCCTGTTCAACACAAAGAAATATTTCTTTTTAAATATAAATGCCTAACTAACTAAAACAACTAACAGTTTAATTAAGACAAGAGCAGATTGAAAAACAACACCCACCATTAAAGAAATACTAAAATTAGATCTCCACATACGCTAATAAAATTTGTAGCTCATATTTCTTTATATATATTCAGAGAAATATAATACTATAGCAACAACCTAAGAAGGCCATAAGCCCTCAGAGCATTTTAATACAATAGTGTCCTAAGGGATTCTGTTTCATTGCCTCATACAAAGACCAGTCTTTGGCAATATACAGTATACAAATGCAAAACCAGTTTTTTTGTGATCTTTAAAAATCTGATCTGGTTCTCCCTGGCTACTCCACTAATTGCTAAATATGTAGAATAAACACAGTGTATATTATAAACAAAATATATAATAAAAAAACAGCTTGAAAACAGTAGAAAAAATTTTTGATAAGATAATTTTCGAGATGTTTTGTACCAGAGCAAATGAAGATAATTTAGTTATAATTATTTAGCAGTATTAAATGGAACACAAATATTCCAATTATGGAATATGGGTCAGACGCTGTTCTACTATACCGCAATGGCCTCAAAATAATAAATACTATATTTAATTTTTGATATGAAACACAATATAAATACAATTACAGAAAACAGGCAGTATTGTCATGAACAACAACAACAACTCAAAAAATATTTTATAATCTAATCACTTTGTATAAAAAAATGGTTCAAAATGAGTCATAGTGATTTCTTTGACTGTTTATGTATATTCATACAATTTCACATTAAATAGCTAATAATGTTCATATTAATCATCATCAAATCATCATAATACAACAATTGTCTTTGTATGTAATTAAAATCTTTTCTGTATAAGGTGCTAATACATGTATGATCTTAAATAGTTATATAACTCCATGTTGTACCCCTCATATTGCATGGTAGGCAGAGAGAACCCAGTATTAAGATATGAATGTTACCCTAGTTTCTTCTTTTTTCTTAAGAAAAATGAGAATCTTTTTACTGAGCAACACTGCTGCTACTTATATGAATATAATAATATAGAGATAAACAATTTATAAGTAATTTTGTTTAAATTGTGTCTATAATTACCAAATTATATCAAATATCAATCATAAATTCATAATTTAGATTTCAAGAGTAATTGTAATTAGTAAATATACTTACATTAGTGTCTGTGTGTGTAATGAGCACATTAAGCGCTGGTAAAATTTCTTTAATAGTCTTGACGGGTGGTGGTGGGTCCTTACTTCTACAGAGGTTCACAATCACCCATGTTACATTACGGAGGAACGGGATGGGAATTTCTGGCTTTATAAAACTCAAAAGTGGCTTAACAACCCCCAGTTCTACCACAAAGTCTCGCAATACGGGACCATCTCCGATTATGTTACCGAGGGCCCACACTGCTTGCTCGCAAACGTTCTCATGCGGCGACATGAGCAATGAGAGGAACAGTGGCACAGCTCCCGCGTGAACCACTTTGTTAGTCTGTGCGGATGTTCCTGACGCTATATTCGTGAGGGCCCATGCTGCCTCGAATTGTAACGTCGGGTTGTCCGCCCTCGAAAGGCACTGAACGAGTATAGGTAGTATTCCAGTCTTTATCAAGTCATCTATTGGCGGATTCTTATCTGAGGATAATAACTTTCTACATTGCTGCACGGCTGAAAGTTGGTCTTCAGGGTTTTCCACATTAGCGGCCTTCATCACCAACTCTTGGAGGTCTGTCGTGGCCAAGGCCCTGTCTGCGTCATCTTCATCTGTAGAATAACTAACGGGCACATTGCGTCGTTTTTGTAGAGTTTCTTCCCGTTTATTCTTTCTCAGCTCGACTGTCACTTCGTTCCTCCGCCTGCGCATTTCCTAAAATAAACCATCCAAGCCCATTATCAAAACAAATCAACATTTTTATAGCATCAAATGCGTACGAATAGCTTTTATTTATATACTCACATCGACATCTTTGCCTGTATTCTTGAAAACATGCATGCGGTGTTTCATTTGGTCAGTCGCCATTTTATTGTCGCGATCGTGGTGGCCAAACGTTTATACGTAATACACAATGAAATAAAGAAATTGTTTAAAAGAATAATGCAATTAACTAATCGGACATGTTTCAACACCAACGGCACTATATGCGTTGCTGATTCATTAACCTCCACAGAATATTCTACAACGAAACGGTACGTTTTCTTCCCACCTTCTTGGATTCTTTCTTTTTTAATGGCATAGGCTATATAGAATAAAGGCTTTTCCTTTTTTGTTTTTAGTGTTTGTCTATGGTTGCTTACAGATTAAAAAGAGATAAGATATTAGTGTAAGTAAAAACTGGTTATCTGTTATTGTATAATACGTATTGTCAATAATATTGTGTGTGGGTACCACCACTTTATATTATCGACGCTGTTATTGTCAATAATGTAGCTGTAGCTCCACGCTGTATGCCGCACACAGCAGGGTAGGCAGAGGGAACTTAGTATTAAGACGCTCATTTTCCACGAATCCGAATTCTGGTAGCCGATACAGAGCAAAGTGAAAATAATAAATATTTCATTTCCTCGAGCAGGAATAGAACCCACAACCTGTCGCGTTTACAGATTCACACTTTGTGCCCCTGGGCTACGAATGGTATTTGTTTTAGTCTTTGATCAACAACATTATTTTTAATTTATACGATTATTATTTTTTTAATATTGTGTAGTTGTGTAATATTATAAATTTAAAAATTATAAATCACAATAATTAAACTGTACCGTATCGTACCGTGTTTTTAATTACCGGTACCAATAATAAAATATTACTTAAAATTTTTGTAACTGGCAATTCATTCGTACAACGGTCAACACTTATTCGCTGCGCGAGATTGCGTATCGATCAAATAATTGCCGGAAAAAAGCAATCTGCAGGCGTTTGCATTTTAAACTTGTATTCATCTCTTAATAATAAAATATTACTAAAATTATCCACGATGACGGTTTTAACAAAGCCCAGTGCTATAATAAAAAAGCCAGAGATAACAAATACGCCTTTAGTCGAGAAAGGCGTTAATGATGAGGTGAGTATTATTTAAAACAAAACTATTTTGATTTAATTAATATTTAAATGCGCCTTTTAAATTTTGTATTATTTAACTATTTGTTTGTTAATATTATCAGTTTATGTATTTATTATATTTAAATTCTAATACGCAGTAGATATCCGTATAGGAATAAAATCAATATTGTCAACAAAATTTACTGGGCTGTTCTACAGCTGCGCAGATTTATTATTGATGGAAATAAAGATGGTGCAGGCATTAAAATATATAAATACTTCAATGGAATCTAAAAATGGCTTGGGAATATGATAATAAAAAAAAATATAATAATTTCTTGCTATTACTTGTTTTCGTAAACATGCAATCAGTAATTGTGCGCACTGGTGTATGCGTTTGATGGTTTTGTTATCTTTTCCTCATTTATATTTAATACTACTTGAAATATAATTTGAGTACATTCTATAACATTTAATATTTATCATGCATAACATATAATTATACATACACCCATTAGTTGCATAATGTAACACTCATTCTATTTCTTTTTATAATACATAAGATATTGGTTGTAAATTTGTTATAATATCAATATTATAAATGCTTTTAAATGTTAAAATTAAAAGGGCATCATATTTAATTTAGGAAAAGATTGAAATACATGCAGCAGAGTTTCCAAAGAGATCCTCAAGGGGGATGGTATGTCTGTCCCTCACAGCTTTCTTGCTGGCCATCGTGGGATTCTCAACAGGCCTGGTCCTGTGCAAGCACATGCTGAGGACTACTAACCGTCGCTACCAGGGATTCTGCTCTATTGTCATTCCTAATGATATAAGAGAGGTATGCTAATGATCATTCTAAATTTGTATAGTTTATTTTATATCTTTCTAAAAAGTAAGAGGAGGCAGTGAGAAACTACTGTTAAAACACAATGTTCTCTAAGTTCTTTACATTATTTGAGAATAAACAAATAAACTATCTAATAAAATATCTAAAATATGCACAAAGTGTAACTGTAAACTTGACTGGGTGTGGGTTCAATCTCCACTCGAGGAAATAAAATATTATTTAAAATTTATATTTTCATTTCTTTGCTCTGGTGATGAGGCAAAATTTTTGCCTTTCAACATGCAATGCCTCCAGAATTCAGTGGAAAGAAGGGAACAAAGTGTCACACTAGGTTCCTTCTGCCTTCCCTGCTGTGTGCAGGATGCAGCGTGAAGCTGATTTATTTAATGCATTAAATCTTCTTGTTTGCCACTCATTCCACAAATAGGATGTGAATAATTTCTCATTGCTGCCGAGATAACTTTGAGTTATTATTAAATTGGCTCACAGTTAACAAGTTAATATTTATAGTTGGAATTTCCATAAGGTATTAAATTTAATATTGTAAGATATACAGTATTGTACTTTGTGGTGGTTATGGGTTTCATTCACTTTAAAGAGAATGTTTATACTTCAAACATTTTATTTTTTTTATAGTGTTATATTGAATGAAATTAGCCTATCTATGCTAATATTATTAAGTTGAAGAGTTAGTTTGGTTATATCCTCTAATCTCGGGAACTTTTAGTTGAATCAATTCAACTAATAGTTCCCGAGATTCATTATTTCGAGTAACTTTGATGACAGGAGAGGATGTGATATATTACTTCATATGCAACTTTAAGTTATCATCTTTTCAAGATATGTAAGATTACGTTTTTTTACTTTGGAATACCAGCAGTTTATTTTATTAATACTTTATCTCGACTTGAAATAAGATTAACTCTATACAATTATCGTCGTTTAAAAAGTTTAATAGGTAATTACATAATGACTATAAACACGACGACTCTGGGTTCGATTCCCACTCGCGGGGAATGAAAGATTTAATGCTTTCATTTCATGCTTTTAATGCTCTAGTAAAGCAAATCGCGGCGTTGATTTGCGCTACGCAATACCTCGAAAATTTGACAATAAGGGGGGAACAGAAGTGTATTAATGGGGAGCAGAGTGTCTTAACGCTAGGTTCCCTTTGTCTACTCATCTATGTGCGGGATACATACAGTGTGAAGCTAAAAAATAAATATCATTATACTATATTATTAAAAATAATATCATTATACTAAATTATTAAAAACAATTTCAGCTTGAGAACAACCATGTGGAACCCCATTTCCGTGTTCTCCCACTCCAATGGTCCCACGACGTGGAGGTGATTGCCACGGGCGACGAGGACTCGAGCGATGAGTTCGTGAATGCCCTACGCGAGGAGTTAGATATAGGTGACATGGTGGAGAAGATATCTGTTCTGAATAATGGACATCGGGTGGATTTTGTACACGATTTCAATGATAATACTACTTGTGAGTATAAATTGTATACTAGCGACACGCGACTTTGTCCGCTTGATGGTGATGTAACTTTTTTATTTATGATGTGATCGAAATAAGACCAATCAACTAAATGTTGAGGGAACTTAACCACAATACAATAGTGTGAACACTATTTAAAATGATTAAGCCTTTTCTGAGAGAAGCATTCACAAACGCACAGGCACACAAACAAATTAAAAATTGTTTTGATTGATGAATACCTCTAATAATATTCTTTCTTATGTTTGCACCATGTACAGATACCAATCAATTATATTTTTATTATATGTATAGATGATAATAAAATTGTTTTGCTTTGGGTATAGTGAAAATCTGGTGTAAAAGTATTCTATACTTCAATTTTCGTTTCCTACTCATTGTTTAGTGAATGTATTATTGGTTGAACTTCATTTTATCAGAGCAGGGTGGAGTAATAAATGTTCCAATTTTATTTACAATCACTATATAAGAATATTTATAAGATGCACAATTGAGAAAAATAAAGTAAACTCAAGAAGCTTGAAGTCTAAATTATAAGCCTTTAAACATTATTTTATAATGAATTATGGCAATTCATATATTACCAGGCAAAAGCGCGGTATTGAAACGAAAGTGTCTATATGGGGAATGGAGTGTCTTAACACGAGGTTCCCTCTGCCTACCTTGCTATGTATTGGATATTACAGCGTGAAGCTAAAAAAATATATTAATCGATATATAACGTTCATATAACGTTCATAAAAGTATAGGTGGTGGAGTTATGATATACGCTAAGCAGGTGTACCATGCACAACTGAGGAGCGAGTTCTCACGGGTGGGTGTTGAATTAGTTTGGATAACAATAGGTGCGCGCGGTTTTGGTATTACTCAGCGACGAGCTGTCCACTTAGGAGTAGTTTATGTACCTGGAGACATGCAGCATTCTCAGAGATTAGCTTTAGTGTTGGATTCTTTGAATGCCGTAATGCAAGCTCATCCTGATGATCATGTCATATTATTGGGCGACTTCAATATGCCCAATATACAATGGGATTCACGAGGAGGGCCAACTTGTGCAAAAGAAGGCACCAATGAAACATTTAATACTGCTGTTACTTTCTTGAATGCATTACAGTTTCATGGACTCCTGCAACTCAATAAATATTCCAATTTCAGTGGAAATATTTTAGATTTAGTTATAGCTAATACTAACTTAAATATATCAATTTCAACCGATCCTTTACTAAGTGAAGATAAATATCACCCGGCATTAGAAATTGACAGTATTGAGATTTTTACAGCCGAAGTTCGTCTTGGAAAGTTTATAAAATATTTATTTCAGAAAGCAGACTATGATCGTATAAAGAAGGAACTTTCTTTAATTAATTGGAATATTATTTTTCAAAATAAATCAGTAGATGAATCTTTAAATTGTTTTTACGAAATTTTATATAAATTAATTAATGATTTCGTGCCTAAGCATGCCGTGGGAGGTAGACACAATTATCCTGTTTGGTACTCTAGGGCTTTAATAAATGTTATTAGGGAAAAATATAAAATACACCATAAATGGAAAGTATATGGTAATTTATTGGACTATGATGAATTTAAACTTTTGAGGGATAAGCAAAAGCAGATGCAAAAAACATGCTTTAAGCGTTACATACTTTACATTCAGGATCATATATTGAAATCACCGGAAGTTTTGCACACGTATGTTAGGTCGAAACGTAAGAAAGCATCGAATTATCCCAGCATCTTGTATTACGACAACGAAATCTATGACGACGAACTAAAAATCTGTCAAGGTTTCAATAAATATTTTAAAAGTGTCTTTATTGATTCCACGCTAAATTATACCGAACAAAGTTATAATGTTTCCTCCTTTTCAGACGAAAATTTATATATGATTAGGCTTACAGAGACAGAAATTCTGAAGGTATTTGAATCGCTTAATATACGAAAAGGTCCTGGTAGTGATAATATACCTTCAGTATTTTTCAAAAACTGTGCTAAAGAGGTTGCTTTTCCTTTAATGCTTTTATATAATAAATCACTGAGTGAAGGTATTTTCCCATCTAAATGGAAAGAAGCACACATCATACCTATACATAAAAAAGGATCCGAAACTTTAATTATAAACTATCGTCCTATATCTATTTTGAATATATTGGGTAAAGTGCTAGAAAAACTAATATATACTAAATTGTATTCTGTTCTCAGCAGAGCCATACCTAATAATCAACATGGATTTATGAAAAGGCGATCAACTAATTCTAATCTGATTGGGTTTACAAGTGACATTTTGAAATACATGGACGAGGGATATCAGGTTGACGTAATTTATACAGATTTCGAGAAAGCGTTTGACCGCGTGGACCATGTTATCCTTATGAAAAAACTATATGCCTTAGGTATACGAGGAGATTTATTTCGTTGGATGAAGTCTTATATATCTAATAGAAAGCAAGCTGTTAGATTGGGGGGGTCTCGATCTGATTACGTCTGTATCACTTCTGGAGTACCCCAAGGCTCACATCTAGGACCACTGCTATATAATATATATCTTTTTGATATAAGAGATTGCTTTAAGCATTCTAAGTTTTCAATGTTTGCAGACGATAAGAAGGTGTACATGAAAGTGAACAGCATTACAGACTGCTTATTGATCCAAAGCGACTTAGATAGGTTAAGTCAATATTATAGAAACAATAGGATTACTGTCAATGTCGAAAAATGCAGTCAAATTACTTTTACACGAAAAAACACTTTAATCGATCATGCCTATATTATTAATAACTCTCCGATTAACAAAACTCATTTCGTTCGTGATTTAGGTATTTTATTGGATAGCAAATTGCAAATGAATGAACATATTAATTACATTACGAATAAAGCTTACAAATATTTAGGTTTTGTTATTCGTTCATGTAAACCCTTCAAAAACATTAATTGTATAAAGAGTGTTTATTTTGCGCTTGTAAGAAGCATATTAGAGTATGGTAGTTGTATCTGGAATCCTCAGTTTGCTAAATATATAAATGCTATTGAAGCTATACAAGTAAAGTTTATTAAACACCTGAACTTTAAAATATATAGGAATTTTGGGACGTATGAGGAAAGCTGTAAACACTTTCATATTGCTTCGCTAAGTGATCGTCGTGAATTATTGGACTTGATTATAATTTATAATATTCTGTCAGGCAGCATTGATTCACCCGAATTGCTTTCATGTCTAAATATCAACGTACCTATAAAAAGAACTAGAATAGCCCAGTCTAATCTATTTTATGTACCTACATCACATACTAAATACGCGGATAACTCTTTTTTCTCTCGTGTACCATTATTATACAATAAAAAGTATGCTCATATTGATCTCTTCCATTTATCTGCAGATTCTTGTAGAAACCAAATTAAACGGTTTCAATCTACATAATTGCTTATTGTTATACACACACACATATACATACACACACATACATACACACATAGATACACACACAACACACACACACTAATGGGGCATTTTATCTTATTATTATTATTTTTTTTTATTATTTTTGGTATATATTATTACTTTTTGTTTGGTTTTGTTTGGTTATTTCTTTTTTTATTTAAATATTTAAATATGTATCTTTTTTTTTTTCTAATAATATGTTTAAATTTGTGTAGCTCTGTACTGTACTTAGATAATATTTATAAGTAGAAAACTATAATTGGCTTTATTTTTTTGTATAAGTTTTTTTTTTTATAAGTAGTTATTAATATGCTGTTGTTTTCTGTAAAATAAAATAAAAAATAAATAAATAAATAAATAACCTGGCACTAATTATAGTCTACTTACTGCTTAAAGGGGTCATGGTCATTATTCATGTTTTCTAATGAAAGTATTTTTCTTTTTTAAATGTAGCATTACATACAGTATACAAAGAATCACAAAAGAAAGAGCGATTTTATCTTAATATTTATTACAAAATTATAAATACATAAATATTATTTCCAGCCATAATCGATATCACGCGTTGTTTCGTAATGGACCTGGCACCATCTCTGGTCCTCACTCCAATAGAACTGGGCGAAGAACTACAACGTGGTGCTGCCTTTGATGTTTCTCGTGTTCGTACTGAACTGCGCGCGTCGTTAAACCCCGTGAACACGCAGGGTACGGATTTAGGGTCGCGGTGTGTGTCCCGCCCCGTGTACAGATTGTATAGCGATGACGGGCCTATTGGTAAGTTTAATAATCGACTGCGTTAATATAATCTTTTTTATTTAATACAAATTTGGTAAGAAGTGCTGTTGAAACTTTTTTTGAATATTAAAAATTGAAGCTTTGAATTTGGACCAAATGTGATTGATATTGTGGTTTTTTTGTTATATTATATGAATTAAACATTAATTATGTAAATAGAGACTATGAAGAGAGTGGATGAGAAACCATACAGTTCGCTTAACAAGACAAGAAGTTTCTAGTATGAGATTTTTTTTACCCCACGTCCATTACTTTTACATATAACAATAAATAATAATATCATTGAGACACCATTTTTTTTGTGTCACTGTGTACCCCCGCATATTGTAGTGTAGAAATAGAGTCTACTCTACAATAAGACGCTCCATTCCTTCAATTTCTACCTAACGTTCGTAATTTTAGATATACGATGTTGATAGTGGATAGTGGTAGCAGGTCAGCTTCTACTTAATAATAATTTTCCCCTAAGTGAGGATCGGAGTCACAATAATCGTATTAACAGCCAGATGCTGTCCAACCATGCCACAATTATCCTTATGATTGAATAAAATAATCAGAAAAAGAACTAAAATCTTTTTAATAATTATATTTTATTATTCCAGTCCGTAAACGGTCAGTGGACGAGCCCCCCCACGACTATGTCCAGTTCGCGGGAAGACATGTCCAAGAGATACGTATTGGCAATCTCGCTGATATAATTGAAAACGAGCGTACGTCACGTTAAGTGACAATTTGTGGGATGGGTGTGTATTTTGCTCCTTGTACCATTGCTTAAAAATAGAAGCCCAAAAATTCTTGATGATTCTATAGCGACCCTATATGTAACTTAAACAATATTATAGTAACCCTATCGTAAGCTTGAAAAACCTACTTAAAATAACTTTTCGTAATTCCATATTAATCCAATTATATCAAAATATATAATATTATCGAATCTATTGAAACATTGAAAATTAAAGTTTTAACCAATTCAATAAATCAGTTATTTATGGAAATTTTGTTCAATCGGGTAAGCTGTTTTTTTGAGATTGGCGTGCATGGTCGCAGTAACGTGGGAAAAATCACTGTTCTGTGCAATGTAATTCTCATATATTTTTAATGTACAAACAGTGATCAGTTACATTTTTATTATTTGTATAGACTATTAAAAAAAAAAAACACTTCTCTATGGTACAAGGATGGGCGATTTTTAATATACAGGTAAGAATTTTGGGCAAATAAAATGCCGTTATATCTAAAAACCATCTTATAGTATAGTGTCCTTGTAGTGATTTGTATTATGGCACTATAAATTTTGATAAATATTCGTCTATTCATAAGGCAGGTGTGGATTCGATTCCCGTAAGACTTTAATGTGTAACATTTCCTGAGTAAAATGTATTTAATTTTATGAAGAAAGACTTTTTAAATATAATCAAAGTACACATAATCTTTGTGAGTGCTAATAGTTTAATTATATATTTTTTAAAAATAATGCTTGCTAAATCACAGATTTAAAAAGAATCCACAGATTAAAAACATATAGTCAGACAGTGTATGTATGAATGGACATGACAAGAGAAAGATTTACAGGAAAGCAGAATAAACATTCATCTTGCTCTTAAAAAATAATAATATACATTTATATATATTAGTATAGACTAATATATTTATAATTTTATTTCAGTTGACCCTTAATTCCGTTTTCCTGTAAATCTTGTCCTTTGACATGTCTGTTTATATGATGGTCCCTGTATAAATATTTTATTACCTTTGCTTAAAAAATAATTTCAAAATGCTTTCTAATAATAAAATATGATGTATGTAGAAATAATATAGATTAAAAAAAATACTCATTTTGTGCCATTTCATGCATTTTTAAAAAGCACCAAAAAAGGTTGTTTAGTTCCTTACAATGTGATTGTTTTGCAATTTATTGACATTTTAAGTTTCATCATAACTAATTTCTAATTCAATCTATAATTTACTTTTTTAAAATTAAAAGTGTTACATTCTTCTAATTTCCCTTTCTATAAATATAAGATATTTTTTCCCATGTTGTAACTAAAGTACATATTACATTTATTATAACGCACATTTACTCATGTATAGAATTATAGTAATATTAAAATTTCAGGACAAAGTCCTAGTAATTTTATTTTAATATTTAGTTTAATTCGATTTTCAATTCTCGATTAATATCAATTGTATCAATTAAAGTTATTATTATTATCGTTTTGTGAACGTCACCTATGTGAATGGTGATGTGATATTTTAATTATAAGATATTGGTTCTAAAGTGATTCGTAATATTTTAAATCTAGATTTAGTTTTAAGAATATTCCTAAAATTATGTGATTGTTTTTTTTTAAATAAGTAAGAATTGTAATTAATTTTAATAAAACACTTTGTCCATAAAGTGAAAAGTTTCTGCCATTTTGAAGAAACAAAGCAGGTGTTGTATTAAAATAAAATAATCAACTTTTTTTTTCAATATCTTGTCGTGATATATTTTTATTATTCTAAATTATAACAATTTTAAAGTGATGTGTTATATATTAAATTTGTTTTATCAAAGTTATTTTATTTGTTGCATAAATAAACAAAATCTGTGCTTAGGACGCCATTATGTCTCATTTTTTATCATTCACTCACTGTATTAGCGTCTGTCCTATAATATGTACCGCCTATGTGAGAAACCACTGTTTAGTTTAAATTTTAGTCACTAATAAAATATCTGTGTAATCAGTAATGGCTGTTTTATTTTATATCGTTTGTTTTACTTTGAAATTGGTTGTTGATAAATAAAAAATGAGGTAGTTTTTTCATGTATTGTTTTATTGTTTAGATTTTTAATTATATAAAATCATTTTACAATGAATGAATGAAATGAATTAATGATTTTTTGTAAGATAAAAAGAAAACAAATAAAAATAAAATTTACAAATTGGTTGGCTGTTGTTGTTGGCATTTGGATCATGAAATAAAAAAAAATGTCAACAATTATTGAGCTATAAGAAGTAAATCTATTAAGAAAACAATTATTTCATTATGAGCCTTTACTCATTAAAAACCTGGACGTACATGTGAATGTAATAAAGTAAAGAACGTTATTGTAATAATAACAAAAACCTAGCGAATATTAATATAAATAATGAAAACTTTGTTGACTTGCGAACTTGGCTTGTTTCTGTCAAAATTTGACATATTTTGTTTTTTTTTCTTATTCCATACAAGTTCGGGTAACATGTTAATAAGGTCTATACAAAATACATGACATTGTATCAAAGAATGCAAAATATATGTCGTGTAATAATAAATAAACTGAAATAAATTTGTGTACGGTCGATTGTATAGTCCATTGTGTTGCACAAAACTTGGCAGAATATACGAGAACATAGTCCTTTCTTCCGCAGTTCCATTTTTGAATTTTATAGAACGCGCGCCATCGCCGTCCGTTAGGCGCCATTGCCGTGCATGTATTGTGCAAATGAAAGGCCATTCTTCGATATTTTCACGTGGAAATTTTCTGATATATAGTAGTTATATTATTTCTTTTTTATTATTTGTCGTTGCGGTGTATGTTTTTTTGTTATATTGTTATAAAATGTGAGCGTGAATTTAATTTTTGAAACATATTTTTAAGGCCGCCGTGGTGCAGTGGCACAAGCGTGCGACTGTAAACGCGACGGTTGTGGGTTAGATTCTCACTCGAGGGAATGAAATATTTTTCAATTTCTCGTTCTTGTAACTAGGCAAAGCGAGGCTACGTTGAACTCGCAAGAGTAAACCACCTAGAGTTTATACCAATAAATAGCCGAATAAAGAGAAGAGGAAGAGTTGAAATGAGCTCGCTCAGTTCTATACTCTTTGTTGGTCCAAACGTAAAGGTTTTTAAAAGGAGTCCGTTCCACCAAAGGATTACCCGTTCATTTCTCTGCGCTGCGTTCAGTTACTAAAAAAATAGCCATTCAACACAATGTCTCGCCTTTGGGCGAAATGTAGAAAATGGAGTGTCTTGACAATAATATATCTACTATGCCATTCGAGATAAAACGTGAACGTTGAGCCACTTAAAAAAACACAAATATCCCAATAATTATTCATTACTTTTAAATCCCAGCGGTAATATATTAAATTTGATGTTTGTTATAATTTAATCACATTATTATTATGTTACAACGATAAACATTAATTTAGTAGGATTTCATCAGATAATTTTGTATTACACATACATACATATTGTACGTATAGTGCGGTGGAAGAGTCGTGGCCGCCCTGAAGTTGGCTGTAGATAGCTACGCTGACTTGATTTTCAGATTAATCTTACTTTTGATTATTTTCTTCTCAAGTGGACAGTGAGCAAAAGTTTAGAAAGCCTATGTTTATAGCGGCCACAATTTGTCGGCCGTACTATAAGTGTACATATAGATACCTATGTAGGTACACGTACGTACAGCGGCCGCAGTCAATTAACGCGATCAATTATTATTAATCCAGAATTATCCTTCCTTTCCTGATGTTTGGTTATAATCATATCTGCTTATATTTACATTGTAGTGTTGTGACACTAAAATTATGTATTGAGTTTAAAACTTTAAATTTGTCATAATAAATTTAGTATTCATTAGTATTAACTTAAGAAAAAAAAAAAAAATTTACCTGTATCATTGTCGGTTGTCGTGGCCCATCGTAATCTGTAAACGAGACGAATGTAAGTTTAATTTCCACTTGGGGTAAGCAATAGTGGCGATTGAACATGGGCGTAGAAATAGGGGGGTCCGTATCCAAGAATATTCTAGTGCCCACTTTAAAAATTTGAGCAACAATAACTTTGACCCAAAAAATAACAAAAATAACAAAACTAAAGTCTCCCGCCCATAAAATATTTCTAGATACGCCATATATATGGGATTGAACCCACAAACTTCCCGTGTAGAGTCACACGCTCGTGCCACTGGGCCACAACGGCCTCAATATTCGAATATTTAGATGTTATTCCAGAATTCAAACATAAACAGCGTATATATTGTCACAACACAAATTATACCAAACAGTTTTAGATATATCCATCCGCCATCGGATCCCAGTGCTTGTATTAAGATATGCTAATGTTATTAGGTTGGCGAATGAAGCGTTATCTCGCGTTTTGCGATGTTTTCCTTTAAACATCCATTGTATCGGAGATCTGTAGATATGGGATTCATGATCATTAGCTAAATACTCGGTTCTTATCCAGTGTTGGGGCTTTTAATGAAAATCCAGACGACGATGCTGGTCCTAAATAGGTTTTTAATGAACTTTCTATTTTACTTTTAGTTGAGTTTAAAGGGAAATTTCTTTATGTTTTGTATTCTTTTAATTCACGCTGTATAGACATTAGGCAGAGGGAATTTAGTGTTAAGACATTACCAAGTTTCCGCCAAATTTTCCAGATATTGTGTGTTGAGTGGCGGACAGACGCTTTTCTTACTCACCCAGCAGAGAATACTTTTCGGGCAACGTAGAATAAACTTTGTGACAAAATACTCCCCCGATATCAGAAATTATCATAATAGAAACAATAAGAAACCACTGAATATTTGATAAATTCGCGCCTCCCTCTAAACACGTAATGGCCGTTGTTCGAATATATCTTAGGAAAGTTTTAATGACTGTATTTCCGATTTAAGGGGTACCATAGGATAGGATTAGGGTATGTAAATTGTGTACCCCCGTACCCTCGGGACTCGGGAAGGGGTCTTGAGCTTTATGTCTCAAAGATAAGTCCGATTTGCGAAACGATTCAATAATTTTGAACGTTTCATGTTTAATTTTAATAGTGTTATAAAATTATGTTTCTTAGATTTTGTTATTGGATTTCATTCGGAGGAGTAAAATATTTTCGTTTGTAACAAAACAAAACGCGGCGTTGAGTTCTGTCAATGAACATACAATATCTCGAGAGTTGCGGGAAAAGTGGGAAATTGACAGTTTTAACACTGGTTCCTCTGCCTACCCTGCTATACTCATGTGGAATGCAGCGTGATGCAAAAAAGTTTTGTCAATTTGTCTTGAAAAAGTTATTAAACACGATTCAGGTTACACGAAAGTTCTTAAAAGTTCTTTGCCTTTAAGGTTTGAATAGGCTAGGCTAGATAAGCTTCGAAGGTAGTTTATTATAATATTAATATTAAAATGCAAAGCTTGTCTTCGATTTTTATGTGTGACGAAATTTCATGAGATAGTCTTGATGCGTCTGTAGCGCAGTTGAATAGTGTGTTTACACGTAATAGTAGTGGGTTCGATCCCATTCGGTAAGAAGCTTATATTTAATATTTTCATTTTTACTACCTTTTAAGCACTCATTGTTAAATGTGAATAGTGAGTAATTGTAAGTAATTGAGAAACAGTCTTTTCAGAAGTCAGAAATGAAAATAATACATTCGTCAAGTCGGAATCGAACCTACAACCATTCGTACCGCTGTGCCACGACAACCTTTGCTCTTATTACAGTTTTATTATATCTTATAACTGTATAATAATTTCACACTAACCGCTACGTTAATTTAATTTACAATTGAAGACAAAACCTCGGGCGTCGTAGATGAGGAAGCATAAAAATTATTTATACGACGCCCGCGCTTTGTTGCGGGGTCGCGGCCGGCGGCCATCTTGCGTTTGTTATTTTTTTTTAATGTTATTACAGTACGTACGCTGCAAAATATGTGAAATATTCAGCCATATTGTTAAATGTTTTTGTAAAGTTGAATTATTATTATTTTTTTTAATGTTTTAATATTTTGTTTGCAAATTTTAGAGTAGCGAGGCTGGAATAAGCACCTCATACTATATGGTAAAGAAATGTGTACCTAGTCGTATAATTTTAAATGTGTGAACAATAAATCAAACTTCAATGCTTTAAAAAATATTTTTTAAAGTTTTTTTTAAGAAATACAAGATTAACGAGATAGGAGGAACCTGATGGTAGGTGATTACAGCCGCCCACGACCCGTACCTGTGTAACACCAGACGAGCTGCACGTTACGCTGCTACTGCTGCAGGTAGGCCATTGCAGAATAGTGTGGAGAGTGGCATGAAATTAGTACAAGAGAGGCTTAAGCCTGGGTTTAAACCCAAGATTGCTTCGATATTTGCTCGTTATATAGAAAACGAAACACTTACATAGTACAGAATTTAACAAACATTCCTAGAACTATTATATTATATCCGGTAATCCACGTACAAACTTTAGTTATAATCGCTATTCAATATACCATGTAATTGCGTCGCGTTAAATGTATTAGCTATTGTATTATGTGATCTTAGTTGTTCTATTGTTAGACGTCAATTGATCGTCAAATTATTGTCGATCAAAAGATGATTGCGGCGTTGAGTGCCGCATAAAGTCTCAATGAGTCTGAACTCTCATTGGGTGGTCTTAAAAATGAAATTTAGACGTCAAATTAATGGAATTAGACATTCATTACTATATTTTAAAAGTATCAGCAAATAGCAAAATATAGGTACATTCTGTTTTCACAGAAAGCTTGAGACATTGTATATTGAGGGTCGGATATGAACGCCGCGTTTTTGCTACCACATGGTAGAAATGAAAACTATTTAAATACAGACAGTACCCCTAGTGAGAATGGAACCCAAAACAATCGCTCTTATAATCATATGCTATTCTACTGCGCACATACTATAATGATATACCAATAGCTGTTTTTAATTCCAATCGCAAATGGAAACGTCATAATTGGATATTACCGTGGAACTGATGACTTATGTAATTGTGACTGATTGGAATTATTACTCACGGTGTTTCCGTGCAAAATGAAAATATGGAATATATATCTACCTGCCAAACTGATTTTCAACACCATATTAATTTATGGAAAGAGGATTAATTATTGCGGTTTTTTGATATAATGATATAATGTATTTTTTTTATAATATACCTACATTTTTTTAACGTCACGTTGTATGCTGCACACAGCAGGTAGGTGGGGGAACCTAAGGTAGGTATTATAGGTAGCTAAGACGTTACGTTACCCCATTTTCCGTCGAATTCTGGAGGCATTGCGTGTTGACATCAGAGCGAAGGAATTAGAAGTATGTAATATTTCCAATTCCTCGAGTTTATGAAACGAGAATGGAACTCACAACCTGTCGCGCCTACAGTCACACTTTGTGCCCCTGTGCCACCATTAGAAAAATACCTACATATATGTGTATGAATTGGACAGACTATATGAGTTCAATAAGTTCAAAATCATAGTTGGTTTTTCGAAAATATCTTGGTACAGTTGAAAAATATGCTTTACGAGGTTTTCACGAGATTCCAGTTAAAGTAATTTTATATTTAAACTTTTTCACCCGTGATATGACTAAATAATTTGTCTCTTAAAAGGGAGCACAGGGAGTAGCATATGATACAACTAAGAAATAAAAATAAAAAAACATTCTTCTAATTTGACAAATCTGTCATAACAATTTAATGGAAATATTGATAAATAAAAAAAAAAACAAAAAATACAACATCTCTTAGGCGGTATCCCATCAATCATGATGTAGGGTAAGAGGAATATCGTGTACAAATTATACGACTGCTGAACAATTGTGATTTTGGCATGCTTGATTGATGTTTTTAGTCAAATACAAGATTTAATTTAGTATATTAGACAGTTAGCGTATATATAACACGGAGTGACAGTTCTAGATATAAACTAATCGCACTTAGAGACGTCAATTAGATTTAACTTGAAATTAGTACGTAATTGGGAGGAAATATTTGTTTCAGTGGGGGTTAAATGAAGCCCGGGGTTGGCTCTCATCAAATTTTCTCAGCTTACATTCTAAAAAATTTAGAAAATATATAAATATTTCGAAATATTTAGAAAGCTAATGCAATGAGTAGAATCCAGTTGAAAATTACATTTAAAAAATATAGGCATAGTAAACAGATTCACGCTTTGTCGAATGGCGGTGTTCAGCGCCGCCTTTTGTCATTAAATAATTTAAATATAATCATTCCTCCGCGTGGAGAAGAGACCATAATCAGGTTAAGGTAAATATGGCTAAGACTTGGGAAAAACACTTTTTATATTAATTTCTAAGTTTCGTTTTAGTAAAAATAGATTCCGGAAATGTAATAACAAAGTTAGCATATTACATGAACAAGTCCCAAAATGCTCCGAGGCGAAAGGGTCTTTAACTTATATTAAAATAGTTGTTCACCAATGTGATATAGTTATCAGGGCTACCGAAAAAAGTGTTTACGTGTTCTTTTGCTACTTTGAAAGTGAGGAATAATAGACAACCTTGAATTTTTTATAATATTTTCCTTCGTTCTTTTAGCTGTATTTTGCACATAGCAGGGTAGGCGGAGGGAACCTAGACACTTCGTTCAGTACGCACCGTTCGTTTTCGCGTCATTGTGTATAAAATATTTTTTGTTAGAAAAACTGTACTTTGCTTGTTGGTCCTATTTCCTCCAAGCCAGGATCTGGTGATGGAATTCCACGGAAACCGAGGGTAACCCTCGAATTTTTGAATAATAATATACGAGTATACGCTTTTTGATGACTATTATAGTATTAATGCTGAAAGCTCTTAAGAAGTTTGCCAGTTGGTGCTACCAGTTGGTCCATAGAGTACAACGTGTACTGTTCAATTTCAGTGACGGTTTGGTGGGGTGACTGTGCCATATTTTTGTATCAAAAGTAAGCAAAGAAAGTTGCTCTTACATGGAAAACTCAAAAACTGAATTTGTATATCCATCGTGTCCATCCCTACATTTCTGTATGGCATAAACAAATTAAAACTTAATTTATTTATAAATAACTTTTGATCGAGTACGTTTGTGTATTCAAATGAGAATATTTGCATGTTGATGACATTGAATCGGTCTCGCTCAAATTAATATAAACCGTCCAATAGCTTAAATTGAACGAGGGGCTAGAGTTTGTAGTTAGCTAATGACACTTTTTTATTTTTAAGTCTAGTTTGTAATTTTAAGTTTTGTAGTTTGTAATTGGTAGTAAATTGAAATCCAATTCTAAGGTATTTTCTCTTTCTTTTAGCAGCCGTAGCTTCGTTGAGGAGGAACTCCGTAAGGTTTATTTGGGTTTGGTTTATTATAAACAGACTATTTTTGCCAGTCCATGAGACCCCATATAGCCTGGTCAATCCTTGGACAAAAGTATATCCTTTTAGTTCTAAACTCACCTCATGGTAAAGGCCCCCCCTAAAAAACGTAGTGATTTCTCTTTTTCTCAATCAGACTATAATGTTGAAAATAAATAAAAATTATGAAAATATTCATCGAAATTTATGATAAATTCAAAAAAGGCGAGACAAAGCGGTGGCGTGTTAAATCTAGTGGCGTCGTGTAAAAGTTATCAGTCAGTGTCCTCTCGCTTCCTTCCTTGAGCTTTTTCTACTTCCGGTCGATTGTTTTAATCTCGCAAAATCGGTAAAAGGAAAAAGGATTTTATTAAAAATATATTTATATTTATCCATTGCAGTGCGATGGCGATTTTGCTTAATGACGCAAACCGTCGTGGCGTGGTGGTAAATATTACGGTTGTAGGTTCGATTTCCACACTGGGGATTGAATAGCTAAATATAGGTAGGTATTTATATAATGTAACGTATATAAGTCTATACAATATACTTACAATATTTCAAGCATTGGGCGTTGCGTAAGGAAAGGAGTGTATTAACACGAGGGTCTCTCTGCCTCCTTTCTTATGCAGTATACAGCTATAAAAAAGTACTTTAGAACAATTTTCGTTGTAAGTTGATAATAAATATAAGAATGTTCTACATTTAATTTGCTTATTCGCGTATAACAATACGTTATACGCGAATTGTTCAGTTGCGTTACAATAGCCAACTATTTTAATCTAACTTGAATGCCCTTCCGCCTCCAAAACATTCTGGGACTTGTATAGCTGTTAATAAGTTTACAGGAGCAACTTTTCTCTTTTTGCAGATATTTTTAGTTATATATTTTTTCATTTCAGTAGAATTTTTGGCAGGGACTGTAATGGCGTCGTGGAGGCGTCGTCGTCTCACTGTAAACGCAACGGTTGTGGATTCGATTCCCTGTACATTGTTTTTCTTTAATTTCCTCGCACTACTACAACGGAGTGTTTTAACACTATGTTCCCTTTGCTTACCCTGTTATATGCGGGACACGGGATTGAACTTCGACTTAGTAAAGAAAACTCACCAACATACATTCAGTTAAAAATACCTTAACTAAAGAAATTTAAATCTAAAAAATACGTTTTCCTTCCACAAAAATGCATTTTTCCACCTAAAATCGAATAGTAGTAAAAGTTACAATTTATGATGCGTGCTAGAAAGAATTTCTGTGTAACCTATACACAGGGCGAAAAAGTTTGTATAGCTCTTATCACGTAATTCCTAAGAGCGATATTGCGATACGGGTGGGGGGGTGTACGTATCGTAAAAATGTGAGGCGGAAACTTCGCATGTTAGACAGCTTTATGTAGCGCTCCTCAGCTTAGTTTGTGTTGTATGTTATAATACATTCATATTTATTCAAATTTGTTAGTTCTTACGGAACGTTACGGAGAAAGTTATCACTGATGTAAATTTTGGAAAAAATATCTTCTAATATTATTCTATGTGAAAAGAGATTTCAGTGTCCTCCATTTTTAACCAATTTCTTGTTTTTGAAAAGGACGAGGTTCTGAATTGGTTAACGATATATTTTTTTATGTTTTTCAGCCAATGTCTTCATAATTTTTTTAAGTATCGCCTTTCAACACAGAATGTCTCAAAAATTAGGCGTTTTGGAGAACCTTACCTTTATACCTGCATTTTTTCACTGCTTGCATTGGGTGGAACCTTCACAACACATTCTTTTTTGCTTTGCGCTTTATCCTACATGTAACAGGAGTGAAAAGTGGAGAAGGTTAAGCAGGAAGTCCTGACCCTGGCAACATAAACCGGGATTAATGCCAGGAGGAAGAAGCAGGAGAGGCAAAGAAAAGTTAGTGTTGAAGTCTTCATTCTGCATTTCCGACTCGAATTCGAGATACGGCGTGTTAAGTGGCAGTTCTCAACGGCGTACATGTCTGACAAAGCTGAGAAGTTAAAAAAAATCGTCACCCTTCGGAGTTCGGACCCATCGCCTATACATTCAGATGTTGTTCCCTATGGTATAAACTTTACATGTTTACAATATATACAGATTATAGATTAGGTACCTACGTAATATACATATATCTTGAGGACAGGAATGCTTGGCACGCGGGCCCAAGTCATTCAGTAATTGATTCTAGTTGGTATTGCATCACCACATACGGTTAAGTACTAATTTTAAACAAGTTATATAATAAATAATCATTCCATTGGACAAATTCTAAAGTAATCAGAAAACGCTAATATTTGTTGTAAATTGAATTTGAATCTAAGACGTCCCATGAAAATGTAAAACTACTAAAACATAACTAGCAGGTGCCAGTACATTTTTATGAGTTTTTTTTATCGATTTTAATTTTATTAACTTTCAGTAAGAAAAGGAGGTTATCAATTCGACTATATTTTTTTATGTTTTATTAAGAAAGTCAGTTGTACGAAGATGAAATTAATAATTGAAAAACCATGTAGCGCATATAAAAAATAATATCAAAATTAAATACATTTCTTGTTAGCAATACAATACTTGTTTTTAAAAAGCGCTTTTAAATTAATATCTATACAAAAATAGTACATATAGGAGTATACTTTATACAATTCAGTTTTTTTGCTAATTAATTTTTTTTATTTTTTTTTATTGGTTTTATACAAATAAAAGATTCTAATACATATCAACGTACGCAATAATCCAATAGATCCACGTCTAACAATGGCACAGCTAAGATAATAACATAATATATGGAAACAAAGACGAATCGGTTTAACTCTACGCAATTACATACTACATATTATATTCAAAAGCGATTATTATCAAAATCCTATAATATGTATAGGGGGATTAGAATTAAGACCTGTGAAGTATGCAAAATCATGTGCTATGCGAGTACAAAGATTAGTTAAAGCTTTACTCTTAAAGGATTTCGTTAATTGATTTGGGAAGGATTTTTAAGTAAATTAGACGATCGATGAATTAGACGGAGAGTGGAGGATAATCAATTAATTGTTAATTGCAATTAAAATTACCCCAACAAATTACAGCATATTTCAAAACCTTCTCCACATAAAAGCAAGTATAGATTGATAGAAATTATGTTGAAGACGAAATTACAGGGCTTAGAAGGTAAATTTGAAGGACATATACAGGACAAGGACATGTACTTGGCTCTTTAAGGGTTGTAACTGCCCTCGAGGCACACCCTTTGATTTCACACTCAGATGCTAATCTAATTACATTTTCAACTCTTGATCGACATCGCTGTGACGATTTGACGTGTAAACTGAAACCAATTTATGTTCCTTGGGGCTTAGTGTTTGATTATATAATTGGTATATCTTCATATTAAAATATATATTTAAAATATAGTTATATCCATATAGATAAATATAAGCAATACAAAATATTATTTTTAATGAAGAAAATCAGGAAATAGAATTCTTTAAATGTACATTAAATATCAAGGTGGTATAGAATCAAAATTCAAAACTTATCAGTAGACTAGCAAAGTTTATAGATAATTAATATAACGTTACAGTTTTAGTACGTTTATTGGAACGTTCCATATATCTATTGATATCGCGAGGTAGTTAGGTAGGGGGTAGTTAGGTAGGAGGTAGATATGGAACACTTTACAGTAACTTTAACTACCCCAAACTGTGATTATATGCTCCTATTGTGCCAGCTACGATTGTCTTTATATGATAATGTATTAATTAAGAACTTGAAATATATATGAGAATTTGCATTAAAGCGTACAGTCTTTAGTTTTAGTTGAAAACTATTTTATATTAATGGAATGGTTTGATTTCGCTGTTATATATATTTGGGGTTCAAATACCATATTGGAAAAAGGATTTATGGTGTTCTTTTGGTCGCCTGCAATTTGCCTAGGGTTAAGACATAAAAAGATAAATTTCTTTGCTCCCGTTCCTGTAGAGATTTTGATATGTTTTTTTTCTCAATATTTCTATCCTGTCTATGCGTTTGTATAAGGATTTTTTACGGTTAAGTTAAATAGTATGGTGTTACATTGTGTCTACGTGAATAGAAAGTGGATATGGAATAATATGGAATGATATCAGCGTACAACGCCAACAATAGAAAACTAGAGGTTGAAAAAAACGCATTATAGTGATCTAGTTAAGCATAGAAATACTATTAATGGGTAAACAAATATTAAAATAGTGACGCGACACTATATTTTTCCTGCTTGGACTGGTAAGAAGTGCTTAACTTAAAAAATATATAGATATAATTGAAGAATAATTAAAAAATCTATACAATATGCAATTTACATAACCATAAAATCTTCTAGACAAATGGTATGGCAACTCAGACTTGGGAACTGTGAGCTTATAGCAAGGTGCTAGCAAGTGGCTCTTGACGCCGTGCTTTTGTCTCCAACTCTGATCGATACAACCATTGTACTGGATTAACAGATGGTTGTAAGTAAGGTAGGCTGTTGTTATGAAACCTATGACTATTTTTTTAGCTTACCATAAGCACAAGGGTGTGACTATAACGCGAAGGTTATGGGTTCGATCCCTATTCGAGGAAGTGAAATATTTATTTTCGTTTATATTTCCATTTCTTCAATTTCAATTTCTTTCTGGTGTCGAGGCAAAGCACGGCGTTGAGTTCTGCCACAGAACACACAATGCTTCCAGAATCCGGTAGAAAGTGGGGAACGGAGTGTCTTAACACTAGGTTCCCTCTGCCTACCCTGCTGTCTGCGGGATACAGCGTGAAGCGTGAAAATTGTTCCACGTTCATAAGGATGACTTGAGGTAACAGGCACTTTATTTTGTACATATTACATACTTTAGAATTTTTACACAAAATTTTCAATTCCCCAAACTAACTAAAATAAATATACTGTAGGACTAAAAATACAAAATAAAAACAAACATACATTTTATCTTATTACTGCATGAATATATATAGCGTAGATCTGTGCTGGAGTGTTCCGTACACAGCGCGCCGTCGAGTGCCGTCGAGGACGTACGTAGCAAGATTTGAATGAACTTTGACTTCTGTTTGCTGGAGTAGCGACAATTGGTTCTTGGAGTTGGTTCTGTAAGGATTTCTTATTTTTTAGCTTCACTCTCTATCCCGCATATATGGTAGGTAGAGGGAATGTAGTGTTAAAACACTTTGTTTCTCACTTTCGAGACATTGCGTGTTGAATAGTGGAACTCAAAGCCGCGACTTTGTCTTGTCCGGCGGGCCGCGACCGGAGCGAGGATATAAAAGTATTTTATTTTCTAGAGTGGAAGTCCAAGTATTACCGTCGGGCTGGACTGTAAGCCCGACGTTAATAGTTGGACTGACTATAATAATCTTGTTGTTTGGACTATAATAATTAGTACAATTATAGAGTTTATATATAATTCTATAATTACAAATATATACCTTACATACATTCATATTTGTACGAGGCAATAGAAATGTTGGTATTAACTGAGGATCTCCCACGAGACGAGGTAACGTCTCGAAGCAGAATATATATAAAATAACCAAGTTACTTTCTTCTTCCATTGATTTTATTTTCCATATAAATTCAGTTTACGCCTTCGCAGTGCTATAGGAGGTCGAGGTGATAGTGGATTTAAATTCAAGACAGAGACGAGTGTATCTATGAATATAATAAAATGTAATAAAATACAATAAAATATATTTTTTTATTGGTCTTTATAATTCAAATCTTTTATTTCGAAGGAATTCACATATGATGTAAAACCCTAATATCCTGCCTAATCCATACGTGTATTGATGATCAGTAAGAAAAATTATTCAGTATCTAATTGTCTAAAAAAATAATTTGGTAGTTATATTTCGTCGTTAATTAACCATTAAAATGCATAAAGAAACCCAAAAACACAATTTTTACATATAGTTATAATATTTTAAATAAATATATACAAGGCCTTCGATTTCCACAATTATTATATACTTTAAATCCCCTATATTTATATTGATTAATCGCTTACCCGACGTTTCGAAGACTTTGCAGTAGTCTGTGGTCAGGGGGGGCTGAGGTGGCATTCGTCTGTCAGTTGACATAATTGTTATATCAAACTATCGCCAACGATTTTTTAATTGCCTTGCTTACTGCCCTGGATTCCTGCACCTTGGGTGTGGATAAATAATATATAATTAAAAAAAAAACAAATAGTTTTTATTTAATTATATATTATTTATACATTATTTAAAACAATAAAATAAGTCATCATTATATATATATATATATATATATATATATATATATATATATATATATATATATTGTATTAAATGTAATTGAGTAAACTAGTGGGACCGGCGCGGGCGTAGCGGGTCCGCGGGGGCAGATGTTTGGTTAGGCGGCCATTGTAAATATCATTTGCTGGCCTAATACTGTGTATTAGTATTTTTATTTCCAATTTATATAGAAATGGTGGTAGAATTGAGAAGTAATAATTTCTAGAGGCCGTAGTGGCGTAGTGGTGCAGTGTTTGCTTGTAATGTGTTTGTGGTTGTGAATTCGATTTATGCTAGAGGGAATAAATTATTTTCGTTTCTATGTTCTGGCAAAGACAAAGCGCGTTTTCTAAATTCGTCAATATCGAAGTACTTAACACTAGGTTCCCTCTTGTTACCCTGCTTTTTGTAGAATTCAGCGTGAAGCTATATTTATCTTTAAAAAACTATTATACTTATAATATTAAGTTACAAATTACGGTAACTTTAAACGTTATTAATACTAACATGACCTAAGCACGAGTATTTCTTTGCAGTACTATTTAACGAGTGTCGTGGTTGTCCGCAATTAAAACACCATTAGCTTACTTTTATTGCATTACATACACTTATGGGAATAATATTTAAAAATGTTTTGTAATATAAAAATGTTAAATAAATGGCAGGCATGAGTGAGTGAGTGAGTGAGTGAGGGAGTGATTGTTCCTGAGTTCCAATCCTATTTGAGGGATTTATTTTATTTCATTTCATTACTTAACACTGGCAATAAGACAAAAGATGAAAATTGGGAGGCGAGGGGAGTGTTTTAACATTAGGTTCTCTCTGCCAAATTCTTATATGCGTGATGTAGCGTGAAACCAATAAAAAGCTAAGGAATTGAAATATATGTATATATATTTTTTTCCAATTATTTATAGCCAATTTCCAATATATCCACGCAAACGAAACACCAGGCACCAACTAGTACATCATTTAAAGTGAAATAAAAATAAATTTCATCGTTGAATTTGGCTGAACACTGAAACCTGAAATCTGTATATCGTAAATATGAATTTCGATGCGTTATCCACTATATGTTATTTTTATTGACTCGTATTATGCACTGGCACTGACACCCCACTGCTTTGTAAGGTATGAGTTATACAGCCGTGTTAGCGTTTGCGTTTATATTGAATTATAAGATTTTCTCTCTATATTCTATTTGTAGAGGCTTTTATTTTATTTGTGGCTGCCCGAAATATCGCTAGCGTGAACTATAAAACCTAAAATTTAGATTTTTCGGTCTAGTAGGATTTGAGGAAATCTTTCTATCATAGTGAAATTCATAGCTCCCCTATATTTCCCAAGGATTCAACAGGCCAAATTTCGGCGTTCCACGTATCGTATTTGTGTGTTTCAACATTGTGTTAAAACACTCCTTTATATAACTCACAGTAAAAACTATTTATCTACTAGTATTATAAATGTGAAAGTTTGTAATAATAGATGTTTGTTCTACTTTCATGCAAAAACTACTAAACGTATTTAAATGATTCTTTACCGTAATATAGCTTATATATCAGAATTACACATAGCAATATGTGTACAGATTTTATATAATTTATGTGTCATAGAACAATATCTTTAGCAGGCGAAGCCGCTTTTGTCTCGCTAGTAACTCATATTTTTGCAATGTTGCTGTTTTTTTTTCGTATTAAATTTTTATTAGGTATTAATTAAATTAACAATACTTCCTTTTATACTCTCCTAAAGCCTCCACTTACTTCAAATGCACCATTAACAAGCTATTTTAAGCTTCCCTATGTTAACAACACTACCAATATAAGCTTTTCGGAGCTTAAAAAAACTTTAACGACAGCTATCGTATCGAATCAGTGGTAAGAGGTAAATAATTACAATTTCGTTTGCACGCGGCGGTCCCGAGCACACATCGGGCTTACAAACAAACGTATGTTGACTGATACCATGTTCAACCGTGCTTGTCTCGACCATTGTGTTGTAAGGGAGTAATGAGGTGGACGTATGTTGAGGAAATTCTGGTTGGGATTGCGCTGGTGGTGGCTGTGGGTTCTATTCTAATATCTCTGTGCAGGCCAATACTAATTAAACGCCAAAAGCGACTCTTATATGTGTCCAATTGAATTTGAGTGGAAATTATGATTGTTTATTACTTAAAACAATTTACAAAGCAGCTTCACTTTAGGCAGTGTCAAAAGATTTTGTTCTCCATTTTCCGTCTAATTTCCTAGACATTCCAAGCTTGGTCCGAAACGAGGAAAACAATAATAATTTTCTATAGCGTAAATTGAACCTACAAAAAATAGGGTTTATAGTCAGACGCTGCACTACTGCGCTATGACGGCCTCTATTATTACTTTGTTCTTTTATTTTCTCCTAATTCTGCCTAGTCTGATTACAACCCACACCTATCGTGTTAAGGCAATTGTATTATAATGTTAATATATTTAACCCTTTCATACATAATTTAGCACTTTACCTCCATATGTTATTGAAAACCGCTGAAATACAGATTTCATAATTAAAATATTTCACGTAAAAACATAAAAGCCAAAATTGTATTACCCAAATCATAAAGGCAATCTACACGTCAATCCGAAATGTTTGTTCTTGTCGCGACGTGAATAGCAATTTTTTGCGTAAATTTTATACATAATAGATTATCTGTTATCGCCTTTTAGATATGTCTGGCTGAAAGTGAAGGTTGTGGGTTCTGATCCCGTTTGAAAAATCGTCTAAATATGGATGTGATTAGATAAAGCGCGGTGTTAGACGTTATATAATTATCAATCAAGATGCAGGGCTCGATCCCCATTAGTGTAAATTAATTATTTTCATTTCTTTGATACACCGTGGCGTTGAGTTGCGCCACTTTCGAACGAATCTATTATCGAATTAACGAAGTATCTTGGCTTTAGGTTCTGTCTGCCTACCCTGATATATACGAAATACAGCATGAGGCTAAAAAAAAAGAAAATGTTGATATACCCTACATTATAATACCAATAACCTCTCTGCACTTTGAATATTTTGCTAACGGTAACACAAAAAATACAAAAAGTGTATGTTTGTTTTCGATTATGGCCAGCAAGACGTATTAGCCGGGAATAGATCCGGAATATTTACATCGCCCGCGGACACTGTCCCATCACTCATGAATAAAACAACAGATGACAGACTACTATACGAAATTTTACCAATTTTTTCAGAAGCCTACTCTTATATAACATTAACATATTAATTTATTTATATATGACTTAGAGAGTCATATATTTTTAATATTGTATGTAATTTTAAATTTAAAAAACCAGATATCACGAGTCGGGCACACCCACCGAGGGTATGGAGGTCTCTAGGTTTTCCTGAGCGCTAAGCTTTGTCTTGCGAGGAAAAACCGGAGCCACGATCGTTGCGTTTACAACCAGATTGTTCCCCCCCTGGACTATGATGGCGAATTACAAAGTATAAGTTTATAATTAAATGGTAAGAGATTTAGTATATAATTATACTTTAAATAATAAAGAATTATATATTCATTTATATGCAAAACATGTATAGCTATGTAGCGTTGGTAGTCTTGGTGATATAAGGAAACCCTGCGAGCCCCGAGGGCCTCCAGCCCCACCGAAGGACCTGCAATTTATCTCAACCTTTTTAATTTGCTTCCCTTCCCTTTGTAAATGTGAACAGAAATGTCTTACATTAATATAATGTACAAGAGAATAGATTGCTTTTTATTAGATATCTATAAATATGTGTATATAATTATGTAGGTATATTGAGATTGTCGATTGTCATTGGGATAGGGGGACTGTTTTGGGTTCAATCTTGACATTTTTTTTATTCTGTATCCCGCGCGAATGCTGACGCTTAGAAACTTAGTGTTAAGACACTACGTTCCGATTAAAACACTTCACCGTTCTCAACTTTTCGCTGAATTCTTGGCATTACGTGTTTAATGGTGGAACTCAAAGCCGCACTTTGCCTCATTATCAGAACAAGGAAACCAAAATATTACGAATGGAACCCACAACCGTTTCATTTACAGTCAAACGCTTGGGCCCCTCGCCACCTCGGTACCCTCATCAGGTAATATATATTTTTTTGAGTTTTTCGTTATGGTAGATAAAACTAGATCTTAAGTTCCGTCACTCAACACACAATCTCTGGGAAATCGAGTGGAAAGTGAGGAAACTCCACGATGACACCATTTTCATAATAAAACTAGCGGACGCGCGCAGCTTCGCTTACGTATTTCGGGGTGAATTCTAATAAACCATGAAACATGTGTTCAATGAAAAATTTTTAAGAGTCTAAATTTGAAATTTTATAAACATCGGTGGCGATTTAAGAATTTTTCCATACAAACTTTTAACCCCTTATTTGCACCCTTATGGAAAGAATTCTAGAAAACGATGAAACACGTGTTCAATTAAATATTTTTAATAGTCTGAATTTCAAATTTAATAAAAATCGGTGCCGATTTAATTTTTTTTCCATACTAACTTTCAACACCTAAAATTTTAAATAAAAAATAAAATTAAAATTTTCCAAAATCCCTTCTTAGTGGATGTCCAGATTACGAAAGTAAACATCTGTCCAAATTTCACGTTTTTACCATCAGCGGTTACGGCTGTGCGTGCGTCTTACCTCAGTCAGTGAGGACAAGTCCTTTTATATATATAGATAATATATGCTTAAATTATGGCTTCATTCTCTTCAACACCAAAACGTCGATATGTTTCAAATCTTATAGTACATTTTTAACCACCAAAAATTCATTTCAACCCTTATTTTTCAGTCATCAAGACGATGTACCTAACATTGGTTGGCTTGCATATTTGATGTGTGCCGAAACTGAGTGCCGGGGCTGTACCTTCCACCCTTTAACTATGCATGCTTTAATCTGCTACCTGCATTTTACAAGGTTTTTTGTGTTTGCTGTCGAATTTTATCAAACATCGGCCGTCGTGGCGTCGTGTATTTCGTTAAATCGTGGAGAGTTTCTGTAGGTTGAAATAATAAGAAAAATGCTTCACTCTTTGTACTGTATAGCAAGAAGAGGAAATATAGTGTTCATTTACTCCGTTCCCAAGTCTACGTCCACTTTTCGACTTTTTTTATTTCGAACTTGAGGTTAATGCTGTTGGCTTTTACAGCGACACTGGGTGTGTAGGGAAAAGGTTACCTTGTCCCTGAATAAATGCAAGCACCTAAAGATTTTATACTTTTACTACACCAAGAAAAGGGAAATATTTAGAAATGTGTAAAAAATTTAGCAAAGCGGAACTCGAACCCGCGCCTTTCGGATTCCAGTGTTTAACGTCAGGTGCTGTCTCACTACGTTACGACGGCTGTATATTCATAATCTCTATACCATAGTATAGCTTTGTCCTTCCAGTGGAAGTGACCCAAACGACCTCTAACTCGATATAGAATGATTTAGGTGGCGCAGGTCTTCTTTCTTTGCCTTTTATCTTTCCGTTACATTTGGCCGATGCGGAGCGTGAGCTTATTCTGTTCAAATTTAATACATTCAGGACCCACTGGGTCTAAGGGTTCGTTGAAATACGACTTTTATTTTTTAACTTTCATTATTATATTATGTGAGATTTCACTGTAAAATGGCAATAGTGGAAAGGAAATTTTCAGCGGTGATTGTGGGTATAATTTCCAATCGAGGTACTTTTTCATAAATGCGAATTCTGTATGTAGAAAGGCAGGCGGAAAGAAGTAAATGTTTAAACACTCCGGACTCCACTTTTCGCAAATTTTAGAGGTGTTTTGCAGATAGACACTTCAATTTTATGTATATTTTGTATATTTATTATATCAAAAACGATTGATTTATTAGCCGTGTCCAAAGAACTTTCTGACAAGTTATAAAGTTAGTCAGTTTACCAGAAGAATAACATGACACGATGTTTACAAGCCGCGGGGGTCCAACTTTTATATGGTATTTATCAATATTGAAAACAAAAGCGGTCGTCATTAGGGGATCATTTGGAGGGTCGAAAATAATATGTTATTTAACGTATTTTTTTGTTGTATAATCAATTCAGTGGTTCTAGAGATTAGACCAGACAATCAGATAAAAAATGTGTGTTATCCAATTCTTAAGGATTTGACGAAAAACTGTCGCTTTACAGCTATAATTTGAATCTCAAAGAAAGTGTTAAATATTTCGCGGAAATGAATCGAATTAAACAAGGATTTCGATATATACAGGGTTTAGTTTTTAATAGACGCTATAGTGTGGCAGCGATGTAACTCCGAAAATTCATAAAGTTATTGTCAGATATAAGAACACAAAGTACGGCGTTGAAATCCATCACTCAACACTAAATCACTTGAAGCAGTAGGTATACGAGAAACAGATGTAGGTTTTATAAATTGAAGCAGCCTTTACAAGCAATTTAATTTAATTTAAATTAATATTAACATTCGAAGCCGTAGTATTTTTGCCTATCGAATAAAGAGGCAAAAAGAAATTTGATAAGGCTACATTATTTTCAATCTTTATGATCCATACAAAAACCTTGCAACAATTTCATATGCAACCCATTTGCTATAGTATTTTACATGAGAGTACCAATATTTCAAACAATCCAGGACAGTGACGTGAGCGTACCTATTGACGGTATATAAAGACAGATTTTATTTAAAAATAACACCGAGCCGTGCCCATATGTAAACTTTTAGTTGGGAAGCAAAAATTCGAACACGGGAAAGCTATAAAAAGAAGTGGTGCACCGTGTCGGATCACTGCCGTTAGTATTTTTATCTGGAATAGGTACTGTGCCTGGAAAATGTACGGGTATATGGAAAAAAGTATAGGAATCCATTTAATACTTTACAGGTATTGGAGGCTATCGACAACGCGAAGGTTGTGAGTTCATGTCCTTCCCTTAATTCATCTTACCAAAATATAGGAAATTGTTCGTACAACGTTGTAAATATCTTGCATAGAAGGACTTTGTATATAAACCCGTTGTCACAACTAAGTATGATAGCTTCAGGATATGACACTGTCCGAAATGAGCTCGTAAATTGAATTCTTTAACACTGTAGAGTTTATGAGATGTTCAGACATTTAGTAGTGAAACGAGGAATTTGTGCCCTGAAAAGTTTCAAGATTTTACAGTAATACTTTTTATTGATATTGTAATTTAGGTTCCGTACCTCAAAAGTTACAAACGGAACCTTTATATGATTACTTTGTTTGTAGGGGACATCGGTAGATTTTCGGGAATACAGTATCAATGATACTGTGGCCTAGGCGAAAGAGATATATTGCCGTAACTTTTTGCGCTCCGTTCTCTCTGGATTCCAATAAAGTGTGAAGTTAAAAAATATTATAATAACAAAAAACGCATTATAAAATATCCATTCATTACATACGATCAAAAATATGAAATTCAAATTCCAAAAGTAAGTTATTTGGTGCTAAAATTCCATAACTCCATGTTTGCATAGTTGCATTCTGTTGTAAAAGCTGAATAAGTCACAAAATTGAATTCTTCCGGCGGCTCCGTCGCTTATGAGTCACGTGAGCGCTCATGTTTTTATAGCTCTTAAAGGCGTTCAGCTTCCTTCGCCTGAATTTGATACATTTTGCACTGTTTCCATTGTAAAACGATGTGTTTTAATTAATGTTTCGAAAATTAGCCATTGCTTAGGGTACAAAGTATCTTAACACTAGGTTCCCACTGACTACCCTGCTATATGCCTATACAGCTAGAGCCTGTTATTTTATGAATATTTTAGTGCAGTTGGAAGGTATCTTTTGAGGATTGTACATGTAATTGTGTTTGTTGGCTTCGATTCCTACTGAAGAACATGTTTTTTTCATAGCTTCACGCTGTATAATCCTCTGCCTTATTTGCCATTCGTGAGGCATTGCGTGTTGAGTGGCGAAACTAAATGAAACGCTTTTGCCTCGTTGTCAAATGTTATAGCATATGACAAAAAATTGAACATTTCAACATATATGTTCAAATAATTGCGAATAATGGAGAAAGATTATTTAATGGAGGACCAATCGAAGCATGTTCTGTTCTCTTTTGTTCTTTGTTTATAAGATCTCTTCTTTCTCCCATTTATTAAGCATTATAATTTTCAATAAAAATTAATTCTATGCTAAAACGTACTCTTTGGCCGGTACGTATATATATTTTGAGTTCAGTCTCGCCACTCAACCAGCAATGTCTCGAAGATGCTAACAAAAACAACTTACATTTGAGTATAATGGAAACACGCGTACTTAGTAGCTAAATATTATGTGCCTAGGAAAGTTTGTCTCAGCTCCTCATCGCGTGTGCCGTCACGTTGTCAGCTCCGAGTTCGGTTATTATGAATTCAATAGAGGATCCCTAATTATATTGTAAGATATTCCATTTAAGATAATTGTGTATGTCATTTTCAATATTTGTTTAATTTGGATACAAAATTAGATTTTCATTTATGGTGGTGCGCCGAACTCTCAAGGTATTACGTGTTGAGTGGCGTAACTCAATGCTGCTCTTTTAAACTTTTTACGAGAATGAAGAAATGAAAGTATTAAATATTTCATTTCCCCATGTGGGACTCAAACCACAAACGTCGTACATACAATCGGGCGCTTGTACCCCTGCGCCACTACGGCGTCTTTTAATTGTTATATTTACCTATATTAATAATTATTATCTTTATTAGCCACTTTATTATCTTTATTAGCCAATTTTCTTATAAAGTTCTTCTCCATTCATTTGAAAAGAGAATATAACAATTACATTTATCTCTAGCTTTGAATCTTGTATAACTAAATTATTCCATCACTCTGCCACTATTCCGGTCGGTAGTCATAAAACAACAATATAATTTAACAATAAACAAAAGTAGTGGAGCCATAAAATTTTTACGTTCTTTTGAACTGTTTGTAGAAACTATCCAATTTGATTCGAAACGAAGTATCTCCATTTTAGAGTAGGTCCTAAATAAAACTAACAATTTTGTAACTAATAGCATTTAAAAATGTCAATTCTTAATGTTATAGTTCATTCTAGATTAAATAACAATCGCTAATGTACGTCTCAAGTTTGATACTTGCGATAAACTCAGCTATTATAATATTATGGGAATACCTTCATAAAAAGACCGTCATGGCACAGCTTCTGAATAAACGCGACGGTTATGGGTTCAATTATTGAATGAATGAATTATCATTTTCCGCGTCCATCATTACCAAAAAAAGGAAATGAAAATTAAAAGGAAATTAATATTCCATTTGCTGGAGTGGTAATCGAACTTACAACTTGGAACTTTTATAGTTCTACACTTGTGGATAAATCCACAAGTGCCAGCAGCTGAGAAGATGAATTTAATATTTTTTTTATACTAACAATTCATATAGCAATATTTTTTGTTATTTAATTCTAAATTTCAAACAAAAATCACCATCAAAAGTCGAGTCTTACTACGAAAATAACAAAATCTCGTTAACATTTATATACAAAAGGAATAAGATAAGAATAAAAATGATTTTTACTGCATATGATACTGTCACATATTTTCAGTTTAATGTGTACCTATGTAGTTTTTGTTACCTGCTACAGCCTATGGGTCTCTGTTGACTTGTAATGTACGTACACATTTTTATATAGTACTTTTTGTATGAGATTTAGTGGCAAATTTTTTTTAGCTGCTCACTATATCTCGCTTATAGTTGAGTAGACAGACGGATCTAGTGTTAAGACACTCTGTTTTCGAGATATTGCGTGCGTTAAGAGGTCTTTTCACCAGAGAGAGGAAATAAAAATAGCTTAGGGCAAATCCCTAGAGGAATCGAACTAGCAACTGTCACGTTTACCGAGACACGACAGCCTTGTTTTGTACGTATTTGTATAGAAATTTGTTTTTAAATGTTTTAAAAATATTTTGGGAGAAATCTTTGTTCTTATTAAGTTTCTCTTTATAGTTGTGTAATTGTAAAATGTAAATTAATGAAATGGGGAAAATTCAACAATTTAAAATAAAAAAAACTTCTACTACTAGTATGGGCTTAAAGCCAAAAAATATATTTTTTGGTTGAACGCGTGCTAATCTCAGGAACTACTAGGATTGATAAAAATTCGACTACGGTTCCATTTGAAAAAATCTTTTTCTGTAGGATATTCCATTTATCGAGAAAGGTTATAGATATGTACTACGTTTATCGTTTCCATGTAACTCACTGTACAGTGTACATGCGGTTACAAGCGCACAAGGTGCGATTTCAATTTGAAAACGAAATAATTTATATTTTGCTGCGTTGATTTCTGCCATTCAACATGCAATGCCTCCCGTTGGAAACACTAGGTCTCCTCTGCTTACTCTGCTATGTTTGTTGTATTTTTTTCCCTCTGTCCTTAGATGCTAACCATAAGGAAAAGCTAGAATGAAAATATACAAAAATATTATTCCTAGGAAGTCAAAAAGTAAAACTTGATGGCAGCGGTTAATTTTTACGAACCACTACACAAAACATTAAGCTATAACATCTTTCAGCTCACTAAACTGTACTCTGCTTTCATTTACATTCTGCGAGCCGATGCTGCTGGAAAGTCTGTACAAATTTTATATGGATTTATTACACCCTATTGATTCAGGAGTCAATGTGGAAAATAGGATATTTAGCTATGTGGGTAGGAAAAGTGTTAAGATTATACATAGGATTTGAATCCGCCGACTTCAAAACTATCAAGCCAAGCCATATATCCATTAGGTTACGTCACAATTCTATAGCTTATATTCTTGTTGCAAATTAGAATAGTATAGTATTTATTGCACATATTCTCTACATTATATAGCAAATAGAAAAAATAGAAAAAAATCATCATGGAACTTAACTTGAGTTGAAAATGAGTGAATTTCTAACCAGCATAAAAAAGTTAATCAGAAAAACTAGGAGCTGCCTCTCCTATTATAATTTCTAGAACAAAAACGTAGCTTTTCAAATAGCCATTCAAATGCGAATGAATAATAACGAGAAATTACTATAATTGCGGATAGAGCGGGTTCAATTCAATCCTATCGTTTCAAATATCGGGTAAGTTCCAGTGCAAAGTAGGTGGTCACACGTCGTCTTTTATTCTAATATCAATTGCCCATCTTTTATAATAAACGTGATTATTATTTAAGGAAATCTATTCAATAGGTGCAGAGCGAAGACTATTTGTGGAGATTGCTCAGTTTTCAGTATTTTGCATATGCAGCAAGGCAGGGTTATGCAGAACGTACCTCGTATTAAGTTACTCCATTCTCCACTTTCCACCGATTTCTTACTCTCTCGGAACAGTGATAGATACGTATGTATGTACCTACTTGTATATAAAACTCTTCCGCTACTCATATAAAATTACAGGATTGACAAAGTTTTATTCATGTAGGAAGGTTAAAGAGTGTAACGTAGCGCTAAAAAAGGATTTCCCGAAAATTCTACAGAAACGGGAGAAATAAGATTTCTCATATTACGACTTAAAGTGAACGGAAATAATGTTGCCGGCGATGACTAATCTACTATATTTAAAAATTACATTTAAATTATCTTATTGGCTATTAGACTTATATAGCAATCTGTTCATATTCGAACTTCGTCCTAACAACGACCAGAGCCGGTCAGATCATAGAAATAAATTTAGTATTACCTGAAACTATTCTCTTTGGAATTGAAAAGCCATTATTTCAGGAGATAACATATGGGGCCGTGGAATCCCGTTGGTGGGTATTTAATTCTAATGCATTCACCGTTTTAGCTGGTTTTACTAAATTTAGATGATATTGAGGTCGTCGTGGCCCAGTGGCACACATCGACTGTTAAAGCTCGACTGTGGATTCGATGCCCATTCGAAGGAATGAATTATTTTCATTTTCTCGATTTTATCCCGACATTGCTATATAGAATACAAAAATCATTTATACTTTTGTTTTATCTACTAAGTTTGTAATATACAAGTGGTCTGTGCGTTGTCTATCATTTAGTAAAGAAAGATAACATTTAGAATTTACTATTTTTTAATTTTTGTGTGATCGATTATATTAGAAAATTGTGATTAAGAATTTAATACAGAAAAACAGACTGACATTTCATTTAAAAACAACAAAATACATAACTAGCATCCCAAACAACATCAACATTTCAATTCCAAATTTCAACAACAAGAAATTCCAAACAATTATCCAATTCTTATTGACTTTTGAGCCCCAAAATTGGTTAAAAGGGGTCGAAACGGAGCAAATCCCCTAAATCTTCGGCTTAGCTCATTAAGCGATACAGCGCTATACTAATAAAGCTGAGATAAGTTTTATTGCGCCACGCCTCCCCTATTGCGATAGCGGGGCGAGATATGCGACTGCTTTACGATCCGACTGTATTAAGAGTTTCTTCAATCTATAAATATAGATCTGGTATTCGTTGAGTTGGTGGTACAAGGTCTTAGGGGTTGGAATGTATATTTTAAATATATAAAACTTTTTATTGACATATACCTACTATAAAGCTGAAAACTTTATTTGTCTGAACGCACTAATCACAGGAAGTACTGGTACAATTTGAAAATTATTTTTGTATTAAATAGTTCATTTGTCGAGGAATTTTTCATTTTTTATGCTAAAATAGTTTAGGACCATATGAAAGAATAGGACCTGAATATTGGAACTTCAGAGGTTACTAGAGTTCTGCAGCGTTTCAATATTTAGATCCTAGCTTCATCATCACACCTGTTCGTTGATACCAAAATATACCATTGTCGGCTCAGCTACGTATAACCGTCAAGTTTTATAATGATACTGATTGGTTCAAATTCAGATTTTTAAATTTTGTTTGTGGCGAGCATTGGGGGAGGCCTATGTTTTTGACTTTAAAAGGCTGATGGATGGATGGATGGATGAAATTTTGTTCCAGTTTCTTAGAGCTCGACCTAATAATAAAAGCGTGTTAATAATTCTAAAGATATATGTACATTTCAAAACAAGATGAATATAGAGACGTTCAATCATTTCAGGCTTAGACGCGCGGTCATTGCGTCCGCTGACAAATAACCGGCTTAGGACGGTGCGAGGCATATTTCATACCGTGATTTCTAAACCTAGGGTTATATATAATGTTACAGCTACATATATATCCACATATGCAAAACAATTAAAATATGTTATATTACAGATATATTTAGATGTAGCTTTATGATGTATCCCGCACATAGTAGAGTAGGTAGAGGTAACCTGGGTATCTAGTGTTATGACACTCAGCTTCTATTAAGACACTTTTCCATACTTTCACTTATCCAAAACGAAATAAATTGTTAAATTTAAATCAGTATATTTCCTGAGATAAAATGGATAACCTAATATAAGAAAAAATGGCACAATTTACTACAGGTATGTATGTATGTATATCTCGTAAAAACACGTCAAAACATGTTCTATCGGAGGCTGCATCGGATGCTAAGCTCAAGTTCATTTCTTCGTATCAGATCCCGACATAAAAATACAGTGCGGCGAGCGCCGGAAATTAAAAATATATCACAGTGGAAACGGAAAACTAACTATATTGCTTAGGTAACCGTGTTATTAGGAAGCATACTGTTTTATGAGAAAATGTTCATGTTATTCAAAGTTTGTTTCGTGGCTTTATGTAAAAGTAATTATTATTCACGAAAAATCTGTGAAATTATTGTGTCTGTACGTTGGGAAAAAATAACGTTGATTTACTTTATACCATGCCGAAGAAATGGAAATTATTATTTTTCGATCTAGCAAGAAGCGTGGAGATCCTCAACATTCACTATCTCGGAAATTGGGCGGTGTGTGAGGAACGGAGTGTCTTAATTCTGGACTCTCTGCCTACCCTTTTATACAGCGTATAGCAAAAAAAGTCTATTTATAAGCAAATGTCCATGTTATTCAAAATTTGTTTCGTGGAGGCTTGCTTGCTTGTCTTGTTACCAGAGATAAAAGAAAAATAATACATTCCCCCAAGTTGGAATCGAATCCACAATTGTCGTGCTTACAGATACTATGCCACGGCGCCACGGAGACCTCACATATTTAATTATGACTTGTTAACTCTGAGTTGATCTTACCAAGCTAATTCCCACTCCCCGCACTAAGTCCACAATCTGAACAAAAACAACTTATTAATTAAAGAAACTTAGGCTAGTTTCATGTAACAAAGCGAAATGTTTTGGTGTGGGGCTTCTTGAGGCATAACCACTTTTGTTATAAGTTTTTGTAGTAAATTATAAATGGGTATACAATTACAAAGGTATTGACGTCATCGCAGTTTAGGGGGCACGTGTCTGGGGCAATATGATGCTTATAGGCAATTTTAGTGGCATGTCAATTTTATCTGATAGGAAGCAGGGTAGACAAAAGGATTTTAGTGTTGAGGCACTCCGTTTTCCACGCCCCGCCCGATTTATGAATCATTGCGTACCAAATTGGGGAACCACAGCTTTGTAGGTACTTTAGTAAATAAAAATTATTATAAATTCTGATGAAGAGGCCGCCCTGGCCCGGTGCTATAAGGGTGTAATAGTAAGCGCGACGGTTGTGGATTCGATTTCCTCGTGGGAGAATGAAATATTAAAATTTTCGTTTTATGTATAGGACGCCCGTTTCCTACCAGAGCACGAGACATTGCCTGTTAAGTTGTGTAACTCTCCGCAGGGCTTTGCAGCACCGAAGTGAGGAAATGAAAACCTTTATTTTTATTGTTTATTTATATAACTTGTAGTAGTTTTTCCATCTCTACCATTTTTGTTTTCGCCTATTAAGAGATGCACTTCACCATATCTTATCAGAGAAGCTTACCTAAAACCACATCGGCTCTAAATCCATAACCATCCAGTACAATTAGATATTATTTAAGTAAGTCAAGGCAGGTAAGTTCAACAAAAGCTATATTATATACAAAACGTTGATACAAAATGACATTTCAATTTTGTTTCTACCTTCAGCTATAGATGTGTTTAAAATAGGGCTGTTCCGTTCGCCAACCAAATTGGATTGTTCCTCGTAGACAGTTATGGTCTTGCGGGCGCTGCCTGGTTGGAAATATTTTTTCCACTGGAAATTAGCTTTCCATTGTTTGTCTAGTTGAGATAACGTGTTTGACATTAGTCTATGCTTATATACTTCTATATTATGTATACTTTTTTATATATAAAGTTAATGAGTTTGTTTAATTGAGCGCGCTAATCTCAGGAACTGGTTCGAATTGAAAAATAATTTTATGTTTTATAGTCTATATATCGAAGTAGACTAATAGGCTATATTAAAATCATGACATAGGTTAATGCTTGACAAAATGAAAGCCGCTCAGTTTTTTTGCTGTAGGGATCACGAAATTTTAGGTCTTAATGTCGAAAACTTGCCCTGGAGAAGAAAAATAAATCAGTTTCTCACATCATAATATTAGCGAAACTCAACGCCTTTTGTCTGAACGAGAACAAGGAAAATTGAATTAATTCATTTCTCACATTGGATATTCAACCTACAACCACCACAACTACAGTCAAACTGTGCCACTGCGCCACCATGGAGTCCATTAATGATTTAAGCACAACAGTTCTATTTCCGTTATATAGAACTATATAGCTGGTATAGCTTAGTCTATAAGCTATTATTTAGTGGACACGTCAGCGAGCGTTATTAATCGACGCGGTTAGCCTGATAATAAATAAAGTGCCTGTCAAATATGACTTTTTAGTCTCATCTTTTGATTTGTTTTCGTTATTATTATATAGATTTATATTAAAAATTGTATTTTTATGGTAAATATTGGAAATATTGAATGAATATTGAAATGGCGTTGAGTTACGGTATTAAGTTTTCTACGGAATGCAGATTGAATAGAACAGAAAATCCACGTATCTGAAACAATCTTCGAGACATTGTGTATTGAGTACCGGAATTTAACACAGCATTTTGTCATGATATCATTTCATAGCGGGAATCGAACTCACAACCGTCAAGCCTCGACTGTCTTAGCTTTCGTTATCGCTTTTAAGAAGCAGCATTCACAATCTACGTAGAAGGAAATTGGAGAAAGAAAATCCTCTCCTTTCACCACTTACCCGAATCCAATTCAACGCCGCGTTTGGTTTTATAAGAGCGAGGAAACAAAATAAATTATTCGCCTGACTGAGAATCGAATCCACAACTCTCATGGTTACAGCGAGAACCTGTCCCACTGCGCTACGACGGCCTGTTGATAAAGTAGATATGAATGTATTTCTTACAATATCTAAAGGAAAAGGAAGTCATCGACGTGGTTATAGCCGCAGGTTAAATTTTAATTAAATTAATTAAAACTCACCACAGACATTTTCAATTTAAAAATAAAAAAAAATAAAATGACAGAGTTAAAACTTATTATGTTGGAAGTTTTCTGAGTTGAAATCTTATTTGCGGGAATGTTTATAATATTTATATTCACATTTACTATTATTATATTTACTCATAAGAAAAGTAAAGTAGGTAAGACAGACGCCAGTCATGGCGAACCTGTGGCTTGTACCCCAAGCGAGTGACTGTAAATGCGATAGGTTGTGGGTTCGATTCCCACTTGAGGAAATTAAATAGTGTGGAGGCAAACGGAGTGTCTTAACACAAAGGTCCCTCTGCCTTCCTGCTAAATGCAATATACAAGGTGAAGCTGTAAAAATACCTACAGAAGTATATATCGAATCACAGTCAAAAGAAGTCATTAGCTTTGTCAGGTGTACCACTCAGTCATGATGCGGACGCGGTGCAGCCGACGTCCTGTAGATAATCACATCCGTACTCCGCTTATGCTACACACGAGAATATCTAGACCTGCTTAGATGGATCATTAAAACTACCTTTCTATTTGCTGGTATATGAGGGAGTCCATAGAGGATAAGGTGGACTTAAGAAAAAAAAAGTAAATCTCTTTCACGTTCTGTATATGTCCCTTTACAAAAATGTATAGTCTTCCTTTATTGAGAATCTCTCTTTTAGATTGTAACTGATTCCCCAAACACCTTTGAAAAATATTACTTAATAAATAATGTTTTGGCACTTGATGTGTGGTGCGAGTTTAAAATAATGCCATCAGAAGTTTATTTTAGACGTAATGTTATCTATATATATAAAAGGACTTGTCCTCACTGACTGAGGTAAGACTCACGCACAGCCGTAACCGCTGTGCGTAGAAACCTTAAATTTGGACAAAAGTTTACTTTCGTAATCTGGACATCCACTAAGAAGGGATTTTGAAAAATTTTAACCCTAAAGGGGTGAAATAGGGGTTGAAAGTTTGTATGGAAAAAATTTTAAATCGGCACCGAAATTTAGATTTTTAAAAGTATTTAATTGAACACATTTTTCATCGTTTTCTAGAATTCTCCCCCTAAGGGTGCAAATAAGGAGTTGAAAGTTTTCTTTAAATCGTCACCAATTTTTATAAAATTTGAAATTCAGACTCTTAAACGTATATAATTAAACACATGATTCATGGTTTTCTAGAATTCACCCCCTAAGGGTGCAAATAAAGGGTTGAAAGTTTGTATGGGAAAATTCTTAAATCGCCACCGATTTTTGTAAAATTTGATATTTAGACTCTTAAAAATATTTAATTGAACATATGTTTCATGGTTTTCTAGAATTCACCGCCTAAGGGTGCAAATAAGGGGTTGAAAATTTGTATGGAAAAATCTTTAAATCGCCACCGATTTTTATAAAATTTGAAATTTAGACTCTTAAAAATATTTCATTGAACACATGTTTCATGGGTTATTAGAATTCACCCTTAAATACGCAAGCGAAGCTGCGCGCGTCCGCTAGTATAATATAATACGAACAGGTATTATTTGGCCTAAAATTCATATAAAACACACCTGTTAGCTCTTCACTCGAATGCTCATCCCGTATAGATAGATATTTGTCTACAATGCTCCCGAACTTTGCATATTTATTACTCAACCCTTTGCCACTAGCGTCCGGTCTTTTTAATCGCAATATTAAGCAAAAATATTTTTTAAATTTATAACGTTTCACTTAGTTAGGGTAAATAAAAACAGGAAAATATAATATGTTTCTATACTTAAATAATATATTTTATTTATATCGAATTGTTTAAATTCTACCATAATATATCTAAGTGGTGGAACTTAACACTTTGATTACCAGAAAAAAAAAAATATAATCATTGCCCCAAGCAGATTATGATATATATTTTTAATAAATGGGTAGTTCTAACGTGTAATTTATATTAATAAAAAATCGTTCGAACGCGAGTTAGATGCACACTAAGGGTTAAGGAAGAATTTCATCATTGTAAGTCAACAGGAAGTAAAGTTGACATACTTATATTTTCGTTTTATGAAACTTTTATTTGAGTTGTATGTAATGTGATTTATAAGAGTATATGTTAGACAGTGGTTAGGATTGTTCAGTTTATAGCATATTTTATATACTAGGCGCGCCACATATTATTTTTCGATGCGGTCTTCCTAACGATAAACAAAGTCCACGTCAAGTGTATACACAATTTTTATTTTGACTTACTTTTATAAATTATTTCTAAAGTCGATTCCCAATCGAGGGTATGAAATGTTTAATAATCTCATTTCTTCACTCTCATAATAAGGCAAAGCACGGCATTAGCTTTTCCGCCGAGAGGCGGAATGTAAGGGAAGGAATGACTTAACACAAGGTTCCTCTGTCTAAGACTGAAAAAAACGATCAGAATCCATTCAGAAAGAGAACACCACGTTCCATATATACTTAACCTAAAATATCAAATAACTTGTAACAAAATGTTCTTATTAGTACTCTACTTAACTATGCTAACTATGCTTTTATTTCTTTTTATCGAACAATTTTCTTAGCCTAAGTGACATTATGGGAAGTGATTAGTGCTTAACTTCTGAACGCTGTAACCAAAGAACAGACTGTTTAAAAGTGAATGTTGTTAATAAAATATGTGGTACAATTGTACCACATATGCATTCCAGTGTCAAATGTTCGTTCGAGTAGATCCATCAAGGCGTCGGTTGATCATCCGTCGCTAGGCAAACTTTACTTTCATTATATTAATTAATTCGTGACGGCCCGCGCTGACAAATTAATTAAATACCCTGCATAATACTCAAAACTCGCAGAATCTGTCCCGGAAGTATTTTTGATCAACGGTATCTGCGGTCTTTTGATGTGAGTAATTTAAATTTTATGTTACCTACATTTATGAGAATCTTATACTAAATGTCTGAAATAGTATTTACTTTATTATATTTTTATAAGGCTGTCGCGGCTACTAAAATAATTATAAAATCAATAAAAAAAATTAATCAGTTTCACGTTGAAGCAGGGTTATCAGATCGAAACTAGTGTTAAGATACTCCGTTCCCCACTTTCCTTCAAATTGTGGTGGCATTGCGAGTCGAGTGGTGGAACTCAACGGCGCCCTTTGCCTCGACACCAGAGCGAAGAAATTAAAATATAAATGTAAATAAATATTTCACTTCTTCAAGTAAGAATTGAAACCACCAGGGATAGGTTTGCCACTAAACAGCTCTTGTGAATGTTTTATTAAAATATTGTATAAGTTTAAATTACCAGTGTAAGTCTAAGTAAAACTAATTATTAATGGTGTGATTATTGTGTAGAAGTGTGAATCAATGGACTTTAAAGACGGTTTCAATCAATTTCGCATCAAGTCATGTCAGTGCTTTTTTAAAAAACTATTTTGTAAAAGTCAGTGTTTTGCTATTGTTTGATGGCCAACAACTTATTTATTAAATCAGTGGTAATCCATGAACAAAATAACTTTGTAAATCCAAAATTTATCAATTCATCATACGACAACTGTGTAGTGCAACAAGATGCCAATAGATGGAGCTGCATTATAAAATATTTGTCATGTATTCTGGTTTCTAACTTATAAAATCTCAGAAATTATAAATCTATATAAGAAAAAAAAAATGTCACCGAGACGTGTTGAATGGGCTTGTTGTAATAACAATAACAATAGTGGTGAACGTATTGTTTGCACGAAATGTAAAAGTAGCTTCCACAGCACATGTCTTCAATCATTGCCTGACCGTGGTAGTTTTGCAAATAACAAGGCAAACTGGATTTGTCCGTTATGTTGTAGGGCCTCTAAGGGATTGAGAAATGATAATACGCCTGTACGTGATTCCATAAGTCCTAATCAGAGTTCAAACGTGAGTTATCGTACGAAGAAACGGGTAGCGCTCTCGTCTCCCCCAGAAGTTCCTGAAATCCCAGTAATGCAAAATGAGATACGCGAGATTATAAGGGAAGAGATTAAAGCTTTTATGGTAGATATGAAGCAAACTATGTCCAAATTGCTGTCTGACGAATTGAAGGTAGTCAAGGAGGAACTTGTGGAGGTGAGAGGCTCAATGAACTTTATCAGCGGTCAATATGAAGATATAAAGCAAAAAATATTGGAGAAGACCGACACTATTAATGAGCTTGTCAAGGAAAATACACTTTTGCAAAATACATTGAGTGACGTCAGTAGGCGTTTAAATTATTTAGAGCAAAATTCACGTGCTACCAATGTTGAAATTCAGTGTGTACCTGAGAATAAAAACGAGAATTTATATATTCTTATAGATAAATTAAATACTGCAATCGGTGCTGATATTACTGAGAGCAGTGTTCATAATTGTACGAGAATAGCAAAAACTAATCGAGACTCGAGTCGCCCAAGGTCTATTGTAGTGCAGTTCGATTCTGTTAAAACTCGCGACAAATTTCTTGCGGCCAGTATAAAATTTAATAAATTGAAAAAGAAGGAGGATAAATTAAACACGACTGTAATGGGATGCAGTGGCGAGAAGAGGCCTGTATTTGTAATGGAACACCTTTCCCCACGTAACAAAAAACTGCATGCAGCTGCTCGGGTAAGGGCAAAGGAAAAAGGCTATTTGTTTGTGTGGGTGCGCAATGGTTGAATCTTTGTTCGCAAAAATGAGCAATCTCATTTTATTATAATTAATGACTTTAAGTGCTTAGATAAAATGTAATTATAAGTATTATAAGTAGCATGATTTCAAGATATTTTAGCTTCAAATTCAAATTCCTAAATATTTATTATCAGAATGTTAGGGGTTTGCGTACGAAAACTAATGAATTTTACCATAAATTATGTTGTAGCGATTTTGATATTATAGTTCTCACGGAAACTTGGCTTAACAGCACTGTACTATCTAGTGAGTTTATGAATGATAACTATACTGTTTACAGAAGAGATAGGTGTCATTGCTCCTCCGCTAGCAATAAAAGGGATGGCGGTGGTGTACTAATTGCCGTTAAAAAGAAATTCAGTTCCAGAAGACTTCTTCACCTTGAAACAGATGCAGAGGACTTATGTTCCAGTTCCTCGGATGGAAGCAGAATCTGTGAACTCTTTGCCTCCTTTTTCTCTTCAGTTTATTGTTCAGATGAATCCAGTCAAGATTCAACAGAATTAAAAACACTAGATCACAGATTGAATAGTGACTCATTCACATGTTTGGCATTCGAGAAAGAAGAGGTTCTTAAAAAATTAAAGGGCCTAGACGCAACCAAAGGAGCTGGACCTGACGGTATACCACCGTATTTTGTCAAAAAATGTGCCCACAGTTTAGCTTCACCCCTTGTGGAAATATATAACACTTCTCTTATTTCCGGCACATTTCCTGACTTGTGGAAAACCGCTAGAGTTGTTCCTGTGCACAAAAATGGTGACAAAACGCAAGTTACTAATTATAGACCTATATCTATACTCTCTACGCTGGCTAAGGTGTTTGAAGCATTGTTGTGTCCGTATGTACAGCGTTATTTTCATAAATATTTAATGGAAATGCAACATGGTTATCAAGTCGAGAGGTACTACAACTAATTTAACTAGCTTTATTGAAATGCTTTCTCGTAATATTGACAAAAATAAACAGACAGATGCTATATACACGGATTTTAGGAAAGCTTTTGATACGGTATCTCACTCAATCCTTATAAGTAAGCTCTCCGCTTATGGTGTTTCTGGTCCTCTAATACGTTGGTTCAAGTCATACCTTACGAATTGATCCTTTGCTGTAGTTGTGAAAGGTTTCAGGTCTAACGATCTCAATATTGCATCTGGAGTGCCACAGGGGTCACATCTGGGCCCAATTCTATTCAATATCTTCCTAAATGACATATCAAATTGTTTTTTAAATTCTACACCATTCATTTATGCAGATGACATAAAGTTCTCGCGTGAAATTAATACCTATGAAGATGTATCTTTACTGCAGGACGACTTAAATAGAGTTCTGGAATGGTGCAAGACCAATCACATCCATCTAAACAGCACAAAGTGTTCACACATTAAATTTACTAGGAAACATAACCCTATAAAGTCATCCTATGCCATAGAACGGTATACACTAACTGAAGTTGAAGAACAAAAAGATCTTGGGATAATCATTGATTCCAAATTAAGCTTTACCTCTCATATTTACTCGGTTGTGAAAAGATCTTCCCAGCTACTCGGATTTATCACTCGTAATACTCGTAGTTTCAAAGACTCTAAAACAAAGATTTTGCTATACTATGCACTAGTCCGTAGTATACTGGAGTATTGTAGCATTGTTTGGAGACCACATTTTTCGACGCACTTGCTACGACTTGAAAGAGTACAAAAAAGGTTTCTTTGGCATTTATCCTATAGTGCGAATATTGCCCACCGGCTTGGGTCTTACGAAGAAAGACTTAACCATTTCCAGATATTATCTCTTAGCAATCGTGGGAAAATGCTAGACATAAGTTTTCTTCACAAGATCTTACATGGATCGATTGACAGCGCTGAATTAGTAGGCTTGCTTAATTTTAGAGTTCCAGCGAGATATCCTCGAAATCAAATTTTGTCTTTTGTGCCCCCCCTCAGAAAAACTGTACTGGGTGCGAATTCGCCTATGTCGAGAATATGTAAGCTGGCAAATGGTCTCCCAAAAGACATTGACATTTTTGCGGACTCTCTACCTATTATTAAAAATAAATTGAAAATCTTATACACTTTTGTTGACAATAAAAAGCTTAATGAAACTTAAAGATATTAAAAATATATATATTATTGAGCTGTATCGTTCTTTTTAGCATGTCAATTTAATTTATTAGAATATATATATATATATATATATATATATATATATATATATATATATATATATATATATGTTATATATTTTTTAGGGTTTTTAGCATCCTTTTGTTTATTTGTCCTTATATTTGATTAATTTTATTTGAATTTTAAAGTTGCTGATTAATTTATTTTATTTTATTAATTTATTTAATTTTTAATTGATTGTACCATCAATTTAATTTTAAGTTTAAAAATTATTTATTATTAAGTGTCTTTTACCTTAAATTATTAATATTATTAATTGTTTTTTTTTTCCGTACTTGTATAACAAAATAGAATAAGTGAATAATTTATTAATGCATATATGAAACTGATTTTTATCTTAATAATGTATAACTTGTGTGTAGCATGTGTAATTTATTATTTTTTGTGTTGTGTTTATTTTTAAGTTATTGTTTGTTGTTATCGTTAAATTTATTTTTGCATGTGGAGCCCACCTGTAAATAATTGAGCAATTAGAAATAATTTACTTTGTTTTTTCTTTAATGGCATATAATAATTGTATCAATTGTTGGTGGGCCTTATAAATAAATAAATAAATAAATAAATAAATAAATAAATAAATAAATAAATAAATAAATAAATAAATAAATAAATAAATAAATAAATAAACCACAACTGTCGCGTTTGCTGTCAGACACTCCGCCAATGCCAGGACTCTCTCAAAATAGAAAAAATAGCTTTAAGAATAGAATCTGCGACTACTATAATTTAACACACCATCCATAACTCACTACATATATGTAAATATGAAAATTGATTTGGATCATTTCGTTTTATTTCATTCATTCCATTGAATGTAACGATATATTCGTGTATGAATGAATCATAATGGATTCAAACAGCGGAGCTTATAATTTGCGTTGGATGCTTTACGAATATTTATCGCTGGTTTATTTCGATTGGGATGAGCTTTGCATAATCTATGTAAAATTCAAACTATATATAGGTGCAGTGAAATTTGCTAAGTAATAAAATATGGGCAAGTTGGATATATTTATTAATGTGATTCTAGCTTTGTGACTAAGACTTTTTTGATTTTATATTCAAACTAGCGACCCTCTTGCGGCTTCGCCCGCTTTTACTACTGGATTATTCATGTAATGTATGTTTGCAAAGCACTTAAGATAATGTGAAAATTAATTAAGCCCCAATGCAACCCGCATTTTTGTAGTTTCAATAAGGATTTTCCAATTGTTTTACACAGCAAGGATTTTTTAGTAGGTACCGTAATTTTAAATCTGTGCTACTAATCTTTTCAAGTACTTATTAAAATATATGTAAATGACTATTTTTAGATAGTTAAATGACTATTTTTAAACGGAAGAAATTATAAACAAAAACCTACCTACTAATAACTACTACAAAAAATGTGAAACCAAATATATCGCGCTTAAATAATACATTCAACTCCAATTATCCAATACGTGCAAACGCTTCTAACTAAATCTTCGTTGCTATAAAGGCAGGCGGGTTTTTTTTTTCGAGCTTGTGGTTAATGCTGAAGGGGGTATTCTGTCCCTGATGAAAAGCAAGCACTACGTGGCTGCCTGTGAGGAAAATTAAATAGAATGCATGGGCCGGGAATCGAACCCGGGCCGCCCGCGTGGCGGGCGAGCATTCTACCACTGAACCACCGATGCGTGTAAGGCAGGCGGGCGCGGCGGACGCATGGCGAGTGGCGAGCCGTTTCGCAGCAAGGATTTTTTTGATATTGTAACAACTTCTAAAGTACTTATTAAAATGAAAAACAGAAAAAGACAGTTTTGGTCTACATTAAATGGCCAACGTAACTAATGTACTTATTTATATGCTAATATAATAAGGGATAAGTGAAACTTGAGTAACATATAGCTGATGTGTCAACGGCGGGATGTGTCAACAATTAAATGCGTTTTTCTGTAAAACTATTCGCAATTTCAAAATATTGTAAAAAGCGAATTTTATCTTCGTTTAACGTAGAAAATTAATAAAGTATTTTAAAGGATAAGGATTAATACCATTATGGAAAAATATCCCTCACAATAAAAAATATATTGAAATTATTATTTTTAGACAGAAAAATGATCACTACACGTTATTCTTAAAAGATACGAATATGCTCTCGCGAACTTTTTTGTAGATCTTATTAAGAGGAACAATACTCCAGTACATTTTTTTCATGTAGTACTTACCATTAGAGCAGCGCATGCGCGAAAGTGTCTCAACGGGTAGGACTTTATACACATTTATCGTATTTATGTTAATTTACATAAGAATGTACAAATAATAAACTATATATAAACCTTCTACGAAAAACACTCGACTTAATGGTGAAGACCGCATCAAAATCCGTTAGGTGGTTTAGAAGAAGAAGAGTTAGAAACAACAGACAGACACGAAAAGCGACTTTGTTTTATGAGGTATAGGATATTAATAAATAATTTTATTAGTTTCACGCCCCGATATAATACGGTAAGCAGAGGGAATCTAGTATAGGGCACTCCACTATCGAAGGGTTGAAAAATGTTTCGTCAAACAGAACACACACATAGTTTTTCACTTTTCTGGCGTTTTTAGTCTTTTCCAGATTTTTTTTAAATCCTACTCCTATCCCTCGTCTACAATTACGCCCAATATTAATAATGTATCTCCTATCTCCAGTTAACGTCTATCTCGTACTGTCCGACATGTCTATCCAATCACTAACCTGCATGCCTACCTCCATCTCTGTCTATTTCAATCTATGGTAGCAATTTTTGGATTAGGATTGGTTATTAACATTGGGCGTTATTAGCCTATTTCCAACTAAACCGAGATTGCGTATGCTTAGAATGTGGCGATAAATATCCTAATCTCTTCAATGTATATAACCTAAAATTCTTCTGTTACTGAATGACTGACAGACAAACTCAATTGCGTTAGATAGAACTGTGAAATTTAGCACAAAGGTTCCTAGGGAAGTTTAGGGGAGCACTAAGGGAGGATATCTAGAAACTCCTAAGGGATCGAAGCGAAAAAACGAGTTTTTTATGTTTTATATTTCACGAAAACGAAATTGCGGGCGGCCACTAGTATCTATATATATAAAAGGACTTGTCCTCACTGACTGAGGTAAGACGCACGCACAGCCGTAACCGCTGATGGTAGAAACGTGAAATTTGGACAGATGTTTACTTCCGTAATCTGGACATCCACTAAGAAGGGATATTGAAAAATTTTAACCCTAAAGGAGCGAAATAGGGGTTGAAAGTTTGTATGGAAAAAAAATTAAATCGGCACCGATTTTTATAAAATTTCAAATTTAGATTTTTAAAAGTATTTAATTGAACAAGTGTTTCATCGTTTTCTAGAATTCTCCCCCTAAGGGTACAAGCAAGAGGTTGAAAGTTTGTATAGATTTTTTTTTAAATCGGCACCAATTTTTATAAAATTTGGAATTCAGACTCATAAAAGTATTTAATTGAACATATGTTTCATGTTTTCTTGAATTCTTCCCCTAAGGGTCCAAATAAGGGGTTGAAAATTTGTATAGAAAAATCTTTAAAACGCCACCGATTATTATAAAAAAATAAATTTAGACTTAAAAATATTAATTTGAACATGTGTTTCATGGTTTTCTAGAATTCACCCCCTCAGGGTGCAAATAAGGGGTTGAAATTTTGTATGGAAAAATCATTAAATCGCCATCGATTTTTATAAAATTTGAAATTTAGACTCTTAAAAATATTTCATTGAACACATGTTTCGTGGTTTTTTGGAATTCACCCCTAAATACGCAAGCGAAGCTGCGTGCGTCCACTAGTTGTGTATATACGGATTGTTTGAACTTTATATTTTATTAATACACGATGTAACAACTCCAGAGCCAGTGTTAAGAAACAGACAGCTTAATACGAATAAGTTTTGAAGTTCATAGTTAAAATAACGACCGCAACGTCTAGACTTCAAATATTAAAAGTTAGCGATCGCTGACTGAGTACGAGTTTGATGAAATTTTACGAGGCCCTTGCAACTTTTAGTTTCTGTTATTGTGTACAACCATGCGAGTGGGTGGACTAATTTTGGTGATGCCTATTAATTGTTTAACTTTGTTTATTCTTGCATTATTAATTTGTATCACTCTTTCTATTTTCTTCTCTCTCTCGCTCTCTGTTTAAAGTTATTTGTTTAGGTTCATGATGCATACTGTATGTAGGACAGACAAAGAGGCAAAGAGAGAGAAAATTCAATCCTCAGAGAATATTCGAGACCACAACCGTAACATCACCTTAATAGTTATTTTCCCTAATTTAAATAGACTTTAAACATTTTCTCACCAGAGTTAAACGCCGTACCTCAACACAATCTTAACCACCGAATCATAATTTATGTATGTTGACTCAACAAAGCCAAAGCTAGTGTATAATAAAACATATTTTGTATAACACTACGCCCGCTACCCCAGTTTATCTTCACGGTACATTTGGTGCAATCGGTGAGGCGTCAAAAATGTGGCATCTGTCCATTGTCCTTGTACTATCGTCTAAACTTACGCCGGATTATTTTGAAAATTATTAGTTTTTTGCAATGAATGATAGTTTTTGTGTGTTAATATTGGAGAGGTCGTAGGTTCAATATAAACCGTTGGTAGTCATTTTCTAAATCTATATATATAAAATCGAAAGGTCACTCACTCATCACGAAATCTCAGAAACTGCAAGTGCTAGGAATCTCAAATTTAGCATAGGAGTTACTTATAGGACGTAGGTGCTCGCTAAGACGGGAATTTGCAATATTCGACTTCTAAGGGGTTGTTTTTGGGGTTGAAAGTTTGTATGACACTACAAATGCTAGGAGTCTCAAATTTTGCATGGACGTCACTTATAGGACGTAGGTACTCATGGAGACAGAAATTAATAATAACGTAGTTCACACAGGCGAAGCCGCGGGCGGGCCGCTAGTATATTTATAAAACTCTTCCGTTACTGAGTGACTGATAAACAAAACAGACGTTGAAATTTGACACGTAGGTAGGATAGGGAATGTTAGGAAGCACTAACAGAGAACTTTTCGAAAATTCACGCCATGCCATTCATTTACTTATCTTTTGAATAGTGGGTACCTACTTCAAATCTTACGCACGTAATATAACAAATTGATATTTCGAGATTAAATCACGAACGAACGTCGCGAGTCGCTCCGAAACGAGCTAGTTCACTAAGTTTCAAAGTTTAATCTCTCCCTTCACATTAATAGTCGCAATTATACAAGTTCTTAGTATTAATAGCCGAAATATGAGGCTTCTAAAGGATTTAATTAAACCTGCGATCGCATATGTTATCTATGTATTTTGTGTGGAACTATAATCTGGTCTGTTAGAGCTTAAGCTGGATACCTGGAGGGAGGGAACCTGTATGTTTAATATTAGAAATAAATGTGATCTGTTTTATTAAATGCGGTGGCTGTGGCCTTAAATCTAATTTGGGGAATTTTTTTAAGCTGGTGGTGGTCTGGGCCCAATGTGACGAGGCGAGGATGGGCGAGATGGTTCAGGATGTGATTCCTTATAGAGGGAACATATTTTTATTTCCGCGGCTCGGTAAGAAAAAAACGTGGCGGTGAGTTCTATGATGAAGAGTTTTAGACTGTCGGTTCTCTCTCCCTGCTTTACCCTATACGGGTTACACCGTATAGCTAGAAAAAACAAACAAGTTATTGAAATAAATTCAATAAAATGGATAAAAAGAACAGCAGGAAGAAAAGAAATATCTTATCAATAGATCTCTTCATTTACTTGAAATGAATGCATATTAAACATAATACCAATAATAATGTAAGCTTTGTAAATAAAAGATCCAACGCCAGTACGAACGTACGAATAGTGTGGAAAAGTACTTGTAATAGGATTAAAACAGATTCTGTTTATTATGGGATTACGTACCATTATGGCGTTGTGACATCGTTGTGAAATGCGAACAGCTTTCAAGTTCAATTTTGTTTTTTGAAAGTTAAAAAGCTCGTTTATTGTTTGTGGTTTTTTGTTTTTTTTTTATAGAACGAGTTATTCGGCTTTATATTACTAGTATAGAAGTATAGACGACAAGTTTCTATATGTGCCAGGGCCACAAACGTGCACGACAGATAGTGAGTTCGATTCTTACTCGAGAAAATGACATATTTAATATTTTCATTCCCTTGCTGGTAATGAGGTAAAGCGGCGTTTAATTCCACCACGCAGCGTGAAGCTAAATAAAAAAATACTTTACACTAAAATTTCTTCACAACTCTTAATAATATATCCTTATATCATAATATATAGAATAATAAGTAAGCTTATATGGACGTCAGTAAATAACCAGTTTTATAACATTAGATATTCATAAAAGCTGGAAAACTGAAGCTTTACTTGAACAATGCACGCGGAGCTTTTTTAGTGGGACATTTATTGTTTTAGCGCCACTCATATTCCCTTTGTTAGTATTTGCTTATTACCGTCGCTATGAATACGTTGTTTTTTTATATTTTTTTTTTCAGCTTCTCTCTCTATCTGCATAATATAGCAGCGTAGGCAGAGGGAACCTAGTTTTAAGAAATTTTGTTTAAATTTTTAAGATTACGTTAAGTTTAATGCCTCGTTTTATTTTTTTGCAGAGTATACAAATATCTTTTTCTTTATGCCTTTTAAAGACAGCCGCATTTGCAGACGTTGCGTGGCTGTTTAAATTAAAATTCCATATATTTAAATTCCATATAACTAAATATAAGTGATCTGCACTTTTTGATCATTTAAGATTTTTGTTCTTTTTTTTCTCTTTACGCGCCTTACCTCTCTACACAGGAGCGAAGAAATGATAACATTAAATATTTTATTTCCTCGAGTGGGCATCGAACCCACAACCTGTCGCGTTCCTGTTGTCTCTGTGCTACGACTGGCTTCATTTAAGTTATATGTTCTTTTTTTTCTGTTCTTTTTTAAATGTCTTGTTACCTAGGTGCCTAGGTTCTTGTGACGAAAATAAAATTTATAATGTTTCGGAAATTAGACGGAAAGTAGTGAACGGAGTGTCATAATGCTAGGTTTCTTTTGTCTACCTTCCTATTTATGGGATTTTTTTTTTAAATAGCACATTTAAATTATTATTTTCAATATATTTATGATTTTAAACATTCCAAAATATAAAAATACAACTTCACATACAATTTACTCTTCACAAATTACGTTTCAACTAACTTCAATGAACAAATGATAATTTTTCAAGTGTTTTTCTAAAATCCAAAGGTAGCAAAAAGGCTTTGAGTTTTAGCAAACGCTTATAATACGAGTGCTAAAAGGATAATATCCACAAAAACCTCCCCATCCCGCTGTTATAACCCTATAATGCTAGGTAAAAGTATTAAGCTTAGGGTACAATGGGTACTCAACACTTTTTGTACTAGTATTATTTTTTTGCTTGTAATTTTGGGTGTAATTTTTACCCGACTACGTTAGAAAGAGGGGAATGTTTTAACGATGTATGTATGTCCATTTCTGTCACACACTCTACAGCCACTAAATAAACACGAATTTATAAAATTGGGCGGTAAGTGTGGAATAGTGTTGAAACACTCAGTTCATTCTAAGAAGAGGAACTCTGCTACAAAAAACATAAAACTCAATTACTTTATTCAAATAGAACATATAAACAAAAAGCTACCACCGGTTCGGAAGGCAGTTCTGCTGGGAAGAGCCGGCAAGAAACTCAGCAGTTGCTCGTTGCAAAGTCAATGGTACAATTTATTACATTAGCTGGCAGCTATCCTGCATTACATTCCATAGACATTAATTCCATACATGTTTATCCTCTAAATATTCTTGAACAGTGTAATAAGCTTTACTTGTTAGAATTACGTTTTACGAAATTTTCTATTCTTCAATCAAAAACAAAAATAACGTAACTACTGAACGCTCTCGTTGCGTCCTCGCCCTTCGCAACGCGGCGGTGTGTGCTCTAATTACCGACCATTTATAACGTCCGCGGGCGTCCAGAGCGTGATTTTTATATATTTTTTTGCCACTATCCGTATAAAATATTTCAAGACAAACCCCGCAGCTAACAACTTTCCTTCGTTTCGCTTAAAATTTTTATAATTGTCATAAATTACGGCGAAACGACGGCATGTTACACTTAAACATTGCTTGGGTCTCCTTTTTTTAATTGTTTGGTATGAAATGCCTCGCTTAATTATTCATTTTTGCACGGAATTATGTATATTATGTACCTAAATGAGAGAGGTTTTTATTACTTACTTTCTTATATAGGGTAGGTGTAGAATTTAATTTTAAGATGAGTGATTTAAGATTTTTTTATTTGTAGCTTCACTCTGTATTCTGTATAAGCAGGGCAGGAAGAGAGAACGTACACTTTATGTGCATTGAGTGGCAAAACTCATCGCAGCATCAGCACAACCGTCGCATTTGCAATCACTAGCTGCGCCACTGCACAGCGACGAAAAAAACAATATCTATTAAAATATTATAATTTAATAAAATATCCATCAAAACGTATTACACACATTTCCTATAGTGATAATGAAACTGGCAAAAGTGCACCTCGGTACAGCTTATCCCGTCGCTCGTTCACTTCGGCTTAAGTGTGGCCAGGATATAATTTTAGTAAACAAATGCTTGTATTGTTTTCGGTTTACAAGTAAAATGAAGGTCCTAGGTTTAAATAACAGGGTAGGCAGAGAAACTAGCACTACGTTTTCCATTAACTTCGCTCAATTTTCGAGACATTTCGTGTAGAGTGGTGGAACTCATGCTTCATCTACCAGAACAGGTAAATAAATATATATAAACAATTCTATGAGTAGGGCTCGAACTCAGGACCGTCCTGCTTACAGACAGAAGCTGTGCCTTGACGGCCTTGGAGATATTTGAATATAAAAAAAAATAACCACGTAATTTTAATAGCCACACAAAAATCTCAGCCATGCGTCGTTTCCAATAGAACAAACCTTATAACAAAAATGTAAAGTCTGGTACTGAAGTGCAAGTGCTAAGAGTGCTTTATCCTTAAGCCCAGCTCCCAGACGAAAATTAAAATATTTTATACCACTTTAAAACTGCTAGGTGTGTTATAAGTGGAATTGTAAATCTTCGGTCGCCTGTTGATTCTTACTTTTGATTAGCATAAAAGTTTTAAAGATTTAGCGATTTTAAGTAGGTATTTGCATACATATATGAAAAACTTTTCGTGGTTATTTTTTGTTTACCTGGTAGGTTTAATATTATGATACGATTTTTATTTTAATATTTTCTTGTAATATAGATTCACGCTGCATCACAGAGCATCGGAACTCTATCTTATTATCAATGAAAGTAAATGAAAGTAATTCAATCCCTGAAATGGGAATTGAACCCACAGCATCAACGCCTTTAAAGAATATATTTCATTAACAAAAAGTCATTTCAAATATATATATTTCAAGGGTCGCCCACATCCATCATGTCGCGGGAAGAGGCCCCGCTAGTAAATCACCCCTATTTGCGAAAAAGGCGACCGCTTAAGAAAATTCCACCATTTTAAATTTCTTGATTCCCTTAAACAGATCTAAAAAAGGCGTGGTCTTGAACAGACATTACTAAGATAAATTAACGGACGCTGAGAATTTCTTATAACGCCCCCTTAATCTCGGACTTCGGGGAATAGGGGCAGGATCGAGGTCAATTTCTATAGCAACAAGTTTGTTATTTTATTTTTACTATATTTGTTTCAGTTTTACGCTTTATGCCGGATAAAGCGTAAAATATGGCAGGATAGCTGTGCCAGTGTCAAGACACTTTGTTATCCGCCTTGAGCCATAATTTAAGACATTGCGCGTAGAAATTCAGGACTATGCCTTACCAGACCAAAGAAATGACAATAACTCATTAATTCTGGGGGGAAAACGAAGCTCTTCGTGTTTAATGTCAGTTTATTTTCTCTTTTTTGATTTTAATGGGACATAAACAAAATATTATCTCATTAAAAATAAAAGCTTATAAGAAGTATAAACAAATTTAACAAAGAATTAATGAGATGTGTTGTCTTATTTCCAGAAATTGAGGGAATGATAATAATTCATTATCCTGAATAGGAATCGAACCCACAACCGTAGTATTTACATTGAGGTGTGCCACTGTGCCGCAGTGCCACGACGACCTTTCATTAAATATTTTGCTTAATATATTAGATAGCCTTATGCTTCTGCGAACGCTACGCTTTATTACGAGATTTACTTAGATCTAAAAGGATGAATGCCTCCTGAGTGTTGACCTGTGAAGGAGATTCCGCGAACCCTTTGTTCTGTATCAAGTTAGATTTTGTAATTAAACATTTTTGTTTAACTTTAACCTTCTTTAAGTTACTTTAAATGGGGAACAAAGGATAGGATGAGAATAGAAGTTCAAGTACAAGTACAGTTGTCGCCAACTTTAACTTTCACATAGAATTCCCACTTTTCGTCAAATTCTGGAATTCATTGCGCAAAACGACACGGTCCCTGTATACCTCTTTTGCGTTGTCCACTGTTATCAACCTCTTCATAAATGCCCTCCATGAGGTCCTCATAGTCTTCACGTGGCCTCCCGTATCTTTATTAACTAAGTATCCAACTAAGTCTCCCCCTACCTCTTTTACCGGTCACTTTTCCTTCATAAATATTTTTAGCATTCTTTCATCATTCATTAGTTCGACGTGAACAAGCCACCTAGGCGCTTCTTCACGCCATCCATGATGGAAGGCTTGCAGCAGAATTTACCAGTCCTACAAGGTTCAACAAATAATACAAAATGATAAAAATATATATTTATAAAACGTATTCAAAGGCGTGTGGCCTGATCGAAGGACACAGTCCAGTGTTTAGTTACGCAGGCAGCGAAAAACAGAGTGTCTTGACAATGGATTTTCTTAATCCTGCCATGCGAGAAAAAGTTGGTCGATGTGGTTGCTGACAATAAAAAAAAATAATGCAGTTTTCAATACTGAAACTCCCTTTTAAGTTATATTAATTTCTACAATAGATTATCCACTTAGTAAAACTACAATGAAACTTTGCTATAACATTAAAACTGAAGTGGCCGTATTGTTGAATTAATTGAGACCCTTATGAGAGGGCCGGTCCTTATCCTTATTAAGGAAGATGACCTCTTATTTGTTTTAACTATCGATAAAATATTTTTTTGAAAGTGGAAAATGGAATGTTTTAAACTCTCACTCTCCACTGGTTACCCAGTAGGGTTATGTAGTTATATCAGTTTATGTATATTACAGCAAAATAGGTGGCTTTCGTTGGCTTTAGCTGATAAATTATTTCTGGGCTATGGTAAAAAGAGACAGCTTGGTGTTGAGTATCACCACTCAACTCGCGATATCTCGAAATTTCGTGAGAAGGTGCAGAACGTCGTGTTAATACAAAGTTTTTCTGCCTACATTGCCATGAAACAAAAAACATGAAGCTTTTAACATTATAAAATATGCCACTGGCAATCACTGTAATTATGTAAGAAACGTATAATTTTAAAGTTTAATCTTAATAGTACTTTTTTGTATAAAAAGTAATATTATTTACATTAAAAGTACGATTTCGAATTTTAAGTAAAACTCTACGGTTACTTACAATACCTTTGAAATTGGTCCAAAAATACTTACTTTATTATAGTTGCAAATACCTACAGCCCAAGCCCAGTTTAATACTTCGAAACGACTACGACTCAAATTCCGTATCGAAATTATACAGAATTCCGCTCATTTCCAAAGCAGATTCGAATTAGTAGAGGCGGTTTAACGATAGCTAATACATAGTTAGTGTAAATGGTAATTAAAACTACTCTCGTCCTTTATTGATTGGGTACGTTTTGAAAGCTCCGTTTGTATGAGCTTTCGTTGTTGTATAACGTTATTCGTTTATTGTGTAAAGCTCCCTTTGTTAATGTTAATATAAGTGCAAATTAATCATAGAGAGTAGGTATTAGTTTTTTTAATTTTCGAGAATTAAGTAATACAAAAAAACTGCTTCACGATTTTTTCTGCTGAGGAAAGCAGGGGGAACCTAGTGTTAAAACACTTCATTTACTTTTTTTCAATGCTGCGCTTTATCCACCAGAGCGAACAAATTAAATTAAATATAATTATTTCTTCGAAAAGAAATCGTCCAATCGTGCAGCACGTGAACTGTCCTATTTAGCCACGATGCTCTTCTTCATCATCACATCTTTATAATATCATTTTACTTAAAACAGAAATATTAGCCACAAGTTAAAACGTCAAAAGATAACGAAGGGCACGGCGAGTGGCGCGTGTTTACGAATCTAGCGATTACAGTTCAGTACAGTACAGCACTGTACAGTACGGTCGACGAGTTATGGCCGGTTTGAAGTTTGATTTTTGAATTCTTGGCCATTGTGCATTAGGGAAGTAAATAATCAAAAGTAAGAAAAAAAATCTATATTCAAATCACCGCTGCCATTTAAATTTAAATTCAGGGCGGTCACGACTCGTCGATGCAATTATTTTTTTATCATCTTCACGCTGTATCCCGTTCCCCGTTCCCGTCTCGTTATGTGTCATACACAGCAGGGTAGGCAGGAACCTAGTGTTAAGACACTCCGTTCCCCACTTTCTGCCAAATTCTGGAAGCATTGCGTGTTAAGTGGCAGAACGTAACACTGCGCTTTGCCTCGACACCAGAGCAAAGAAAACGGAAATATAAGCGTAAATAAATATTTACGCTATTACGTGAAACTATTATCCACTTCCTGGAGTGGGGATCGAACCCACAACCGTCGCGTTGTGCCATTGGGCCACGACGGCCACGACTGAATATACTATACTATATAGTACAGTACAGTACAGTTCAGTACAGTTGAGTTGAGTAAAGTAATAGGCGACGCGACGCTGGTTTAGTGCGGCAATAAAACAATTAGATCTGCATCCGCGCTGAGACGTTCTTACATAGAATATGTAAATGATAGACTGTTTATTTAAGAAGTTTACTAAGATATATTTTTAATTTAGTGTTCTCAGTGGACTCAGTAGTCGAGTGGTTTGTAAGTGTTATAGTGCTAGGTTCCAATACTTAAAATATTTTATTGTGTGTTTTAAAGAAATAGCACGTTTTAAGAGGAAAGTGTTGTTTGTACGTTAGAACATAGACGAGATACGAGATAGATGCATAAGAGAATTAAGACGAATGAATGTTTTCTTTTGTTGATATGAAGTGAAAAAGAAAACTTTGTAATATAAGGTTATATACTTTGTTATATCGTTTTGTGAAGGATGAACATGTATGGAATTAATGTCTATTGAATGTCAGGCAGGACAGCTGCCAGCTAATGTAATAGTAAAATATGCCATTGACTTTGAAAAGAGCAACTGTTGAGTTTCTTGCCGGCTCTTCTCAGCAGAACTGCCTTCCAAACCGGTGGTAGCTTTTTGTTGACATGTACATTCGACGATTCAAAAGTGCTTTTATAGTTTATTTGAATAAAGAATATTTTGAATTTGAATTTGTTAAGAGAGCAAGGCAATGAATTTCAATTATTTCCCTTAGTGGGAATCGAACTCACAACTGTATTTACAGTCAGGCGCTGTGCCGCTAAGCCACGAGGACTAAACCAAATGTCTTTCATTAGTCAAATGTCAATTTCGTCATGATGAAGACCATAAATAATAAAAAAAATAACGAGAATAAAAAATATTTTATGAATAAGCAAACTTTATTATGATTATAGCGCTGCTTTAGAGTGGCAGACAAACAATTAGGTTTCACATCCACGAGACGTCTCGTTATGTGTCATAGATTATTATGTACAGTACTGACAAAAATGTGTTTTTTCTTTACAATGGGCGGTGAAATGTGACGTAGTGACAGGTCACTATGTAAAAAACCTTGCTGATGCAATTTATAATTAGAAAGATGTTGTGTTGAATATTTCACTCATGTCTCAAATAAGGCAACAATAAACTGTACTCTATGTAAATTAAGTAAAAGTAGACATAGAAAATCTAGTGTTACAACACTCCGTTCCATATCCACTGTCCTACTTTCCAGGTGTAGCGTAATAAGTGACGGAACTCAGCAACGCTATGGGATTACCAAAGTGAGGAAATGAAAATAATTAATTCCACCAAGTGTAAATTGAATACACAACATTCGAATTTACAGCAAGTCTAAAAATTATTTTTTGTATAAAAGTAAACAATAACTAATGAAACTCTCCGTAAGTTGTTTCTTCAATGATATAAATAAATAACCTTATTTTGCCTATACTTTATATTATAATTAAAAAATAAATAATTAAAAATATCTCTGTTCAAGTCTAATCTGTACAGTGCTTGTTGCTATTTGCCTTCTAAGAGACGCATATTAATGTTGTCCTTATTTTAAATCCCACTCGGATGTAGAGCGGTTAAGTCGAATCCCGGATAAATTACTTAGAGGGCTGGGTAAGCTACGTAAGGTCTAATACACACTGTGGTGTGTCTAAATATACCTTATTTTGTATAATATAATTATTATAAGATATATGATTTTTAGACATTTTAAATTAACTTCTTTTTAGTAGAGTCTAGGCGTAGGTAACTACTGTTATAAAACTGTATTAATATTAAATGTACGTGATTAAAAAGTTTTATGTAAAGTGTTAAATTAGTTTTTTTTTTTCATATTTTTATGAAAACGACATGGAGAATTGTTATTATACAGAATATTGTAAATCTATTCTGTTTTCATTTTGTTCTTGAGTGATAAAATCAAATGCCTCACTTAAACTATCTATAAACCAACATATTCGCTTCGCTCTGGCACCAAGGCAAAAAGACTAGCGTTGAGTTCTGTAATTTAACACACAATATTTCGAAAAATTCGGAGGAAAATGGGGAACGGAGTGTTTTGACACTAGGCCCCTAGTACTATGTTACGTGCGGGATAAAGCTTGAAGCTGATTTATTTATTTATTTATTTTCAATAGCTGTGTATACCGTTCGTACTGTGGAAAGTACCTTAGCCAGTATCGCGAGCCACGCACTCGCCTGACGGAATAGATAATGAAGGCGCTGTTTAATGACGAACCGGATTATTACATTTTAAAGGTCCGAAAAAATATTTGAATAAATCCATTAGCCTAAGTGAAGGAAGGGGTTGGAGCCCCTTGAGGGTAAGATGTACTTATTTTAATGAAGCTTTCATTTTGTAATAGTTAAATGTTTGGATAATTGTTTTTGTGGTTTTATTTTTTTTATTTTAGTTTAGTTTTTTGGATAGCAGGCTTATATCTGATTAATTAAATTTTATAGCTATATTTTTTGTTGAGAATTCATTTAAAAATACTATCTTTGTTTAGTTTTGCTAAAGTTCTGTACTATCCGCTGCAATTTGAACTGCGTGTTCAATGATGGAAAGCAGTGTTTTATCTTAAATATAGCCACTTCCTTGAGTGGGAATCGAACTCACAACCGTATCGCTTACAGCCAGACTGTTCCACTGCGCCACAAAGCTCTCAGTTATGGCCAAAGTTGTTTAAAAACAAAATTGTGTTCATATAATATACGAAATAGAACAAATACGATGCATTAAGCCTCGCGCAGGTTGTGTTGGACCAATAACAATAAAATTAAATGATCTTGAAAGGAATTGGAGGCGATATTAAATGTACGGTATTTTATAAGCGATCTAATATTATATTAAATAAGCTTCTTGTTTTCGAATAATTTGAGAGTGGGAGAGTGGAGAAATTTAGAGACTGGTTGTTGGGATTGAATGGCGTGATTGGTGCTGATTCAATGATGCTGTTACTTTTTGGGTTACTTTTTGGGTAGGCAGAAAGAATCACGGCACTTAATGTTAAGACACTCCATTCTCATTAAGACACTTCCGTTCTTCACATTCCGTGGGCGCTTGAGTAGCGGATCTCAACGCTGTACTTTACCTCGTTACCAGAGCGAGGAGATGAAAATATTAAATATTTAATTTTCTCATATGATAACAGAACTCAAAACTATCGCTTTTTGGACCCTGTTCCCCTACACCACAAACTAAAAGAAATGATTACCAAACTTATAAATTCAAAGATATTCACTTTCCTCTACAATATAACATACAAACAAACTGTTCGTTTTTATTGTACATAATATTGAAAAAAAAGTGTATTGAAAAGTAATATATTTAGGCATTAGCCGGCAACGACTCCCTAACCGCCCATTGTCACATATGAAATTACTGGCGCCAATAACTCGTTTATTGGCCTTTTTATTATATTTAGATAAAATCTTTCTATATTTTTTTTATTTGTTCTTTTATTTGCAAAATGAGATTCGTTGGTAACAGGTTTGATTTTCGGCATTGTTTTAATTATCTAATAAATAGTATAGTAATGGAATAAACTTAAAAGAGTCTAATGTCCAACACTCAACGCACAATGTCTCAAAAATACTGTCCTACATGAGAACTTACCACTAGGTTCCCAATTTTTTTGTAGGAACCTAGTTTTAAGTTCCTTTCCCATTAAGACACTAACTTTCCCGTTAATAAATCTCTGAGTTAAATTTAAATACCCCGTTTCACAAAGCTATCCTCACTTATGATAAGTTCAAGTTACAAACTAAATAGAAGTACTTATAATTTCACAGATTGTGCACCTTCTGACGTTCTAAGATTTTATAATTTTGAAGTATCAATCAACCTACATTATCGAAGAGTTTAGTGATTCTGGGTCACTGAGCCACTAGCGTATTGCAAGTTTTAAGTGATCTGGAGATTGAATTCATTAAATTATGATAATGGTGTACATTTTAATGATATTTAAATATAAATTGTAATTGTTGATTACAATATAAAATAGATAGGTGTTTATCGTATAAATAATATAATAATTTTTATAAATATATTTTATATAAATAAAAAAAACCAAAACAGCAAAATATACATACAGACAATTTCATTATGTTACGTATATATAATAAATATAAGTAAAACCTTTTGAAAATTTCAATACAGGAACTGTACCGTGACCTCATCTCATCGCGGTATTGAAGGCACTATGGTCTCTTAGCGTTTCATTTTTGTCGCTTGAACGGGTTTACTCTGATTGCTTTTGATCGGTCCTTCCGCTATCTTAGATATTAAAAAATATTTTTTTCATATTAATATTATATTTCTATTTACCTTCACACGGTTCGTACATCCCCATCTCTGGTCCAATTTAGACTTTGTGTAGATTGGCGAAGCTTAACACCACACTTTGTCTTCTCATCAGAGAAAAATGAAAAGAAATTATTCGTTTGACGCCTCGTTCTCTGAAGCTACTCTTATTCAAGCTATATTTATCCCTAAGTATAAATAATAAAGCTAAAAAAGCTAAAGCTAAAAGCTAAAAGTTTTTGAAATAAATCCTTCTTAATAAACGATAGCCAAGGATTTGGAGCTAAGCTAGTATATGATCTGAAGGGCTTAAGACATTTTTAAAACAAACCTCGCAAGGTAATAACCTTCGAAAGAACAAAAGGGAAAACTAACAGCTAGTAAAGGCACCTTTTATCAAATAATGGATTTCAACTAAAGATGTTATAAAGGGAGAGGGGGGTTAAAGAGAAGTGGGAAGGGATCACAACCCCTTACGCTCACACCATAAAGATGAATTCGTTAGAAAACAATGTGAATCGCGAACCAATTGGCGCGGAAAAGCATTTTTTTAATCAAATCGACTAGAAAAATCAAAAATCGACTATTACCATTACATTTAACGAGAAGCTTTGTCATATTTTCTTTTGGACGTTACAGCGAAACGGTTTTAAGCCGGTATGAATTTTAATGGTTAATTGGAATAGATGATATTTGACCGCGATATAAGTAAATAATATTTTTCTCAATACGTAAGTTTTCTTCCTCTTCGTATGTATGTGTTGTTGGACGTATTACGCAAGATGTATTACGCACACACAGCGTTGAGTTCCGCCACTTAACACGCTATGCCTCTTAATACTAGATTCCTAAGTTCCTTCTACCTTTCCTGCTATGTGCGGGATACAAAGTGAACCTAGAGAAAAAAATATACACAAAAAAATTGTTCTTAGAGTCGCGCTACGTAGAGCTCCGAAAATACTTAATATCTAAAAAGATTACAGAACCTGGTGAACGAAGTTTCTTTATCTTTTCTGCTACCTGCGTTTAAGCGTAATGCTTTTTACTCGAAGCGGAAATCGAACCCACAATCAAAAATCTACCACTACTATATACCCGTACAATATTGACGTTTAATTCATATTAATTATACACTTTTATTAAAAATAGAATGGTTTATTAAAAGCTTTTGATTTTATTCAGCCTAGCCTAAAAATAAATAGACTAGTAGCGTATACCGCCAATAAAGTGACATCGTGTTAGTAACACATTTAGTGCTCCATTCGGCCAGATGAATTCAATTACGGCCGCTATAATAGATAGTAAATACGTTTTATTTATTGTCTTCTAATAATATTCTGTCTTTTTTCCTATAAAAATGAGTATATTTAATTATTAACATTTTTCCACTATTGTAGATAAAGCGCGGCGTTAAGTTCCGCCATTCAATATAATATGTTTTGAAAATTGGTTAGTGTATAGGGACCGGAATATTTCTATAGTAGGTTCCTTAGGATTATTGAATTTCTGTTATTGTAGCGTATTTAAAATAATATGGTAACAATCTTCCATAAATATATTTTTACTATTTAGACCATTCCGCTTAAAGTGAAATTGTTGTTAAAACGACGGTTACAAATTTGATTCCCACTTACATGAGGGGAATGACTTATTTATTTTCTCGGTCTGGAAAAAAGACAAAGCATCGTTGCATTCGGCCACATAATGTCTCAAAGATTGTGCGGTGGAAGGGGAACGGAGTGTCTTAACTCTAGGTTCCCTCTGACTACCCTCCTATATACTAGATACAGCGTAAAGTTTAAAATAAAAAAAACTATATAATATTAAAGTAGATACCTGCATTTCTCTAGAGGACTGAGTAAATTGCCTCCGGTAAAATGATGCAAGACTACGAGTAAGAAGTACAGGCAATATTTGTTACTTGAATTAGTTTATTTCTCATGGAAATGAAATTCTATTTATGTAACAATAGTGAGTAGATGGTATAGGATATCTTTCTAGGTGTTAGCAGGTTCGAAAATTTACCAATTACTTAAGTAATTATTTTAATGAAATACTTCCAGCCTGGCTTTGTAACCTGTATATAGTAAGGTTTGTTGAGAGAATATAGTGACAAGTTATATTTGAGACATTACGTGTTGAGTGGCGGAAGTAAACACCGCCCTTTGTTAAGCAGAGTAAATGAAAACAATTTAAATATAATCACCCCCGAGTAGAAATCGAATCCACAACCACAGCGGTTACGATCAGTTCTTTAAAAAACAAAATATTTAGCATTTTTAAATCCATTATACTATTTACAGTGCTCACAATAGGTCGATTTCTAGTAAAAAATGAATTCTAAAAAGGAAATCAAATGAAAGACCGTTTTTAATCAAATCGTCTAGAAAGGGGCGTTAAATCGGTCATTAACTTTAACGAGAGCCTTTGTCATATTTTCTTTGGAGTTTCGTTATAGTGAAATGCAATTAATTTTCTTCTCAGTTTAATAATTGGAATAGATTCTATTGATTTTGTTTGTGTGATTTGGAATTATGGATGTGTTTGGTCTATAGGTTTGGTGGTGAGATGAATACAACTTTTTATACGTTTAATTACCTTTAGCTCTAATATAGTAAAACCCAACCCGAACTACAGAATACTAAAATTTAAAACAGAAAAATCCTCACTAGGTTTTTCATAAAACACTGCGCCGTGTGCATTACAAACAAAACGCTTATATCGCGAGCCAATATTGGCAGTTAGTGTGCGTGTCCAATCCAATAACCCAACTCGTTTCATTGACGCCCGTCAAATTGAATATAAAATATTACAGTGAAACGAAAATATGCCTTTGCTAATGAAATTATATTATGCAAGGATACCTTTGTTAATTATATATGTACTAGTTGTCGCCCGCAATTTTGCTTATACGGCTTTTTTTTCTCGTTTGTAGAAATTTTGGGAAACACTTTCTTTTTCCTAACTTATACGACAAATTTGAACGTTTTAAGTCTAGAAATTTCAGTTGTGCTTTGTGAATTAGACATTTAATAACAGAATGACGGAATAAAAGGATTTTATATATATTGATTTATAAGGTTTATTAATTTAAAACAGTTATATCTAAGTATGTGTTCTTCTAGACCATCGGTTTCGTGTTAACACTAGGGTCACTTACTTACCCTCACTTACTCTTACTCGTACCTAGCTACATGAGGGATACAGCGTGAAGATAAAAGTAAATTATGTAAATATTAAAGCAATTATGATATAAAAATTTAAATTAAATCAACTTCACGCTTGTATTCCGCACATAGCAGTATAAACAGATCTATATAGTATAACCTTGTGTTAAAACACTCCGTTCCCCACTTTCCGACAAAATTCACTTTAAAAATGATTCGCTAATCGATACCTGATCATGAAGACGTTTAATCTTTATCCGAGGCGTTGAAAGCTTGAGTGAAATTAAAAAAGTTTTGGACGCGGCGCCATCTTGCTGCGACCAGCGATGTGGTAAACTAATATATTTGAAAATATTTTTTAGCTTCACATTGTATACATTGTATGTTGATTGATGGAGCTAAACGCCGTGATTTACTTGTTACTAGAACAACTGACGTGGCGTAACGGTATGTGACTGTAAACACTACGGTTGTGAGTTCAATTCTCACTCCGAGAAAAGTGGGAAATGTAAGTGTCTTAAGGAAGAATGGAGTGCCTTTGCATAAAGTTTCTAGGTTTTCTCTGCCTACCCTACTACGTTCGGGATATAGCTTCACAAATCGTAAAATTACTTGAGCTGAATTCAAATTTTTCTATTAAAACTGTTAAAACGAATACAGTTGAAAATAAACTATTTTGCAATAACCTTGAATAGATATCAACCTATAACCTTTGCACTTTGTAAATTTTACTCATTTCCACAAACCACAACACTAAAATCAACTCATCGAACATTACGAGTATAATTTCAAGCCCACAAAAGTTTCACGACAAGAACTTTTATTTTCCCGTTACTCGAACCACGAATTTTCCATGATTGAACCTGTAAAAGTTCAATAATAATTAAACTGACAAGACGTTTGATCTTAACGAGTATTATAAAGTGCTCTATAAAGCTCTCGAGCAAAATGATGAATCTTAAAATTCCGGTCCCGTAACAATTTCAGTCAATTCGATACCTGAGGGAAATTACCATTGATAACTTATAATGCGGCAATATGGTTTTTTTTTTAGAATATTTTTTATTATATACTTAGGTATAATATATATAATAGATGAGTCGACTTTTGAAGTTTTGAAACAGAGTTGGCGAAATATCTAGTCTTAGAAACCCATTGAGGCCCAGTGTCTGACTGCTTCTACGATGTTTATGGGTTTTATTGCTACTTAGGGGAACATATTATTTTAATCTCTGGTCTACGCTCTGTTATATATTACACGGTTATAGCAATGTTTTTATATGAAGAAATAAAAAGAAACAAATGGAAGGTATCGATCTCGGTAGAAGGAGCATAGTGTTAAGACACTCCGTTACCCATGCTCCGTTCAATTTTTCGAGACATTGTATGTTGGGTAGCAGAGGTCAACGTCACGCTTTCGCTTTCATCTTGTAATCGTATATAGAAATAAATCTGGTAATCTATATAATATTTAAAACTCTTTCATTACTGAGCAACTGACAGACAAAGCACAAATAAAACTACTGAACTTAAAACTTGAAAATAAAACTTTAGATTTTCCGAACTTTCTCTGAGAACGGGATACGACGGGATTTTCCATTTTACGTTTTGAAGTCGCAAATAAAGTTGCGGGCAACGACTAGTATTAGCATAGTAATAAAGTAATATCGTCATATATGTATATATACATTCAAGATCTCAAGAGTGCTCTTGACAATGCGTTGGACCGGGAGCAGCATTTATTGCATTTTTGAAGACTACCACTTCTACGGGACACATGTGCTTCATTCTTATACAATGTAGCCTACTTTATATATGAATTTGCCTTAAAATTCTTGTTTCACACTACAATTTTTGGGAGGATAATATTTCTTCTTGAGAAATTTCCTTTTATTTAAGAAAACGTGTTCATTGTTTTATGTAGTAGAATCGAACCCCCATCCATCATGTTTTCTGTGAGACGCTCCTCCACCACTGCTCCGGCCTTAGTGCAATGTTTAATTATTCCACTCAAGTATTTTGCAGAATACTTAAGTGGAAAAATGAAAGCTTGGAAATGTCATTGGGCCATTTAACTATCACAAAGTTGTCGATTGAAGCAAATAAATACAAAAAACGGTAAAGTGCGAGTCGGACTCGCCCACATTGGCGTATTAATTTTAGGATTGTAGGTCAATGAGAAGTTGACTTATAAAAGTTGGGAAATTTAAGTTTGTTGGCAAATGCACTCATTTTGTATGAAAAGAAGTGCAAATTTTAATTTGTAATGATTTCTTTCTAAATGTTCACTTTTCGGATTTTCCTCGTTTCTTTTTATTGTCAGTTTTTGCAATTTTTGTGTTCAAGGGATTATAGAACTAAATATATGATATTAACTTAAGCTTGACATCAGTGGCAATTTGACACAAGACCAGAAATCCTTAGTCTGTTAAACTAAGGATTTCGATATTACTTTTTGAGATACGGAACTCTAAAAAGAAACAAAATTGCAAGAAATTAGCACTAACTACTCATAATTAGCGGTATTTAAATGAAACGCTAACATTTTTTTTCTTTAAATTAAATTATTTGACACAATTTTTATCACAGCTTTTCGATAACTTCGCGGAGCTTTTGTGTGGACTTCCTCTACCTGCAGATAGACGGCTGCGGTCGGAATAAAATCTAAATGTAAATGTATTTTTTAATGTTGAATACTTTATTGTTAAGAGGAAATCGTTTCTTTATTTTTTTCTTATCTTTTATGGTAAAATGTTTCTATTTTGTATAATATTTCTTGAGAAAATAATATGTGGAAAAAAGGAGTCGTATTGCTTTTTTGTAGCTTTTCGCTGTACCCCGCATATAGCAACCCAGGCAGAAGACATTTGGGGACCTAGTGTTAAGACATTCTGTTTCTCTAATGGGGACAGGTCCTAATGGACGTTCTCCACTTTCCACTGAACTCTTGAGGCATTGCTTGTTGGATGGTGGAACTCAATTTTAAGCGATATTAGGTTTTGAGTCTGATTAATTCTTGAGTTGGTTTAGCGTTTTAAAAAGTAAGCTCACGTTGTTTCCCGTATGTAAATTTTAAAAATGTCTTTTTAATACTCGACACAAGTAGGTTACTTGTGGTTAGGTTAATATAAATTAATCAATGTTGAATTATATACATTTAAATATTGGAAGGTGGCGATGCTAAATAACGAATCACTGACTTGTTCAGTGAACCACTAAAATAAGAGATTTGTCACTTAAAAAACATAACGCCGTTGTCGTATTTCCTTTAGAGCCAGCGCTAAGTAAGTCAACTTGCTAATTCCATTCTTGAGTTTTTATTAAAATAAGCGGTGCATTTGAGATTTTCTTCAAGCAATAGAATAAAGTGTAGAATAGAATATTCATGTAACTGACGAGTTCTTAACTTTTTTAGTTTTTTGTAGTCCATACTTAGCAGGGTAGGTCTGGTCTTAAAATGTGAAAAAGATAACAATTAGCTCTTTTTCTGTAAAGGACGGAGGTAAAATCAAATATTTTTATGAATATATTAACAAAGAAAATGTCGGCACTAAGTTTATTTCAAATTAGATATTTCAGACTGTTACATAAGTCAAATTACAACTAACCAAAATTATAGTCCAATATTTAGGTCATCTAAATCACAAATCTAGAAATCACTATCTAAACACACTCCTAAAAACGAACAAACAGTCATTATCCTGTTTCCTAATCCCAAATCTCAGGGTCGGACTTTTAGCAAATTACTCGTAAAGCTTTTGTGAGAGCCGATCGGATAGTTAGGAGTTGGCAAGTGCGGATAAAGCCGGTCAAGTTTCCTGCATCTTCGTAGTCTTGGAAGTTTGCTCTTGGGGGATGAAAGGGGTGGCTACCCCTTTTGATTTTGTCCTAGCGCAAGTTTAATTGCCCTAAGAAACTCGGAACCGGTCAATTGGTTCGATTAATAAGATTAGGGGAAGTGCTAGTTTTAAACTGTGTTAGGTGTTTTATTAATTATGTTTAGAGTGAGATGATCGAATTCTGTCAGTAAATGTTGAAAGGTATTTTTTTGTTTTGATTAATAATTCTTCATATTTTACATAGGAACTCTGTGTATTTACATATTCATTCGGTACTGTATGTAGATAGGCATGTGCATTTTTTTGTATAGTTCCGTGTGCAAAGGGTGAAACGGAACTCTATTACTAAGACTCCGCTGTCAGTCTGTTTGTCTGTCTGTTTGCCTGTGTAACTCTCAGGGTATCTCATGAACAGGTGTTACACAGTTAAAATTTTCATAGATAATGTTGATAGATTTATAGAAGTCGTTCCCATACAACAAACGTGAATAAACCATATGTCCATCTCACTCTTGGCTGGTTTTTAGTTTTTTTTTTTTTGAGAATAAATAAAGGATCTACGCTCCTGGGGTCTAACTAGAACGGGGAAATAGTATTTTTGTATTTCCGAGTTCTGGTAAGAAAATTTAGCAAAAATGAATACATAATCCTGCTGTAAGCGTAAAGCGTGAAGATGAAAGAAGAAGAAGAAGAGAAAAAACTACAAATCTATAAAAAATAACTCTATGACCATAGTCTGCAGCAATAAAAAATAATAATAATATTATATTAATAATATATAATATAATTATATGTCGGCTGGTGATAATTTATTTCAATATTAAGAATAAATTCATAATTAGTCAATTAATTACAAAAGATGTTTTAAGGAGTAAAATTAGAATTAACATTTAAGAGTTAATAAAATGCTGTAATTATTGAATTGATGGTTCTGTATTTGTCAGCTTCCGGTGGCGCCACTTTGGGCGCGTCACCGTTGTCAATGTCATTGTTAATTTATAAAAGGCCGTGCGGGTGTTGTACGCCCAGTCGAGGCTCTGCCACGGCTCGGAGCACTACTCGTGCTCCACCGCTGGTTAACCTCGACTATTTTAATTATGAATGTTGTTAAGACCTATTCGTAATTATACTGGGCTGGAGCAGTGAAAGGCGAGTGTTGATATATCGGAAAGGGATCCCTTAAGCCTACTCCTGGGGTCACAAGTCCCAGGCACTGCTCCAAGCCATCATTTAAAGAATAAGGTAATGTTGTTATTATTTTCCTTGTAATTTACTATGTTTCCAGTTATTATTTGGTTCATTTATTTGTTTTAGATTTACTTATTTGTTTAATTAAGTATTTCGAGTAAAACCAAAGGCCAGGACATGGTCGGAGGTTCTACTCGTTTATTTTTAATATCTATTGCGCCTTTTTATTTCCGACATCAGAAGCGGGATAGATCCAGCAGGTCCATCCTTTCACATCTTCTCAACAAACAAACGTGCCAAGGCATTCGGAGACACTCTTGCTAATAGAAGAGATGAGAAACGCTGTCTAAGCAACATCGGGCTAGTATGTAAGTTAGTCATGAATTACTTGCAAGTTTATTTACTAAATTCAACTACAACAATACTATGACTAAGATTGAGTAATATTTATATCGCTACACTCAATCCAGAGGACGTACTTTTAAGGAACTGGCGTAATCACGCTGAACAAGTAAAAAAAAAAACAAAACATGTGTAGCGAATGGAGATTTACAGATGCGGTCAAGGCAGAGTTTGAATGTGTGAACAATGAACTGGCCTTTATCTAGTGAGTGTGCGTCTAGTGGGTGTGCAACTATTCCCGAATTAACCGGTCACATCTACTTTTAGGCCTCGAGAAGTTGGATCACGTAAAGCGCCCATACCTCACTGGCGTCCCATATGAGCGATGAATCGTCAGGGGTCTATAGTCTGCTTTGGGTATGAAGGGGCTGGACAAACTCAATTCAGTTGTAATAGACTGACAAATAAAGTGAGTGACCACGGACCATTTTTGAATTCAGATTCTGCTTTTGAAGCTAGTTCAGACAGATCAGAAGAAGCCTGGGCCTAAATGCAATTACTGTGGCAAAGTTGGGCGTGTGGAGTTTGAGTGTTTCAAAAGAATTGGTGATGATTCTAACATAGTCAACTTGGTGAATGAAAGTAATGAACTATTTTTTTTTTATGGAAAAAGGACAAGGCAACTCTTTTGATGCTGAAAGGAATGGGTAGCAGGAGCGTTTCAGTCTTGTCTTTTCAACAAATTGAGACTGTGTGTGGTAATAGTGTGTTTGTCGAGATAGTGTTTCGCATTATTGAAGACATTGAAACTCCTTGTGTCGTTTTTAATTGGTGCGGATATAGTTAAGGGAGAAGGGCTGAGTGTACTTTTACCAAGCAGGGTATCACTGTGGTAAGAAAATTTTGAGTAGCCATTTCGGGATATTGGCGCTGACTTGATCGACTAAACGAAAATTAATGAATTTACGATTTGATGGCCGATGGTGTGGCCCGAGAGAGTGCTTCTTGATTCGCGAGCCCGGTAATTCTTGTGAAAGAGGAAACGGTGAGGATAGAATGTGCACCGATTGCTGCGAGCTTAATAAAAATACAATTCCTATCAAATTTCCATTACCTATGGTTTCGGATCGGCTCTGTGAATTGTCAGACGCCGCATACTTATTATATGCCTCGATATGGCGCAGGGATTTTGTCTAATACCTATTGGTGGGACTTTCATTCCTAGAACTGGTCCAGCTAATTTCTTTGAATATGCAGAAATGTCTTCTGGATTGACTAACGCCCCGGCGGAGTTTTGGCGGTGATTGTGACTGCTCTTCGACCGTTATGGGTAACATTTTCGTCTATATGGAAAACGTTTTCATGGAGTATGGAGTTTTTTCGGAAGGTCTGCAAATTCTGAACGGGCTTTTGGTAGCTTTATCCATACCTATATTATAAATTCGAAAGTAACTCTACACAATACTTGAGGGTCCCGGGATGAAAATAGGATACTTTTTTTTTCTCATATTTGTAATATTTTCGATATACACCAATATATTAAAATAATTAATTTGACAAGCAATTTATTCCGCCATGTTAATAACAATCGTCGCTACGCGTTGCTAAGCAACGGCTTGCAAAGTTTGTTGTTTTGAGAAAACGTCACCCAAAGTAAGTTTGCTTAACGCATACATGGCGCGCGCCGATATAGATTTGTATACATTAACAAAAATTAAATGATTTCTATAATTTGATATTCGTCCTTATGAAAATAAATATAATAGTCATTTTTAGCATTTCATCTTGATGGAAATTATAGTTTACTGTATAACATTCTAATAAATAATTAAGGAGATGTCACTGATTCGAAATGACCTAGCCTACGAGTGGTATAGTATGATCGACGCGAACGGGCAGATGACTTTGATGATTTTGTAAATTTTTATATATTTTCGAATTACTATTATTTTTTATGTAATTATTTGCTGCTTATAATTAATTTATCTCAGTTCGGTTATCTATACCGATGCTATACACTTAAAATATCGTAATTTTAATCATTTGGGATTTTATTTAATATTGTTCGCAAAAATTAATAATTATTTAATATAGAAAAATGTTTAGTACGCGCGCACGGCAAATTTTAGGTACTTTTTCTAATATTAAGAATTTCCTTTAGTTACTTTTACTTCTTTTGTTTGTTCATTTCGGTTACTCAGATATTTTTTTTCTAATAATAAATCTCCATTTATTATTATTTTTTTAACTTATTTTAATTATTTAGACTTATATTTTCGCGGGCGTAGCCGCTTCCGGGCCCCCCGACGCCCGGGTTCAAGAGGGGTTGAGCCGCTTGAGGGGTTGCCTGTGCCAGCCAATGTCGGGCGGTAGCGTCGGTTCTGTAACCCAGCGGGTCGTTTTGGACGATTTATTTGAAGCTTAATTTATTTGAAGCCTTTTTAAAGCGTATGATGCTGCTTTACAGCCTGACCGGGAAGGAATGCTAGGTTTGAATCGACTCCTGAATGTGGGAAGTGCTGGACTTGATGTGACGCGGCGCCTAGCCTAGGCACCAGTGCTAACGGTTTTTGGGCAGGATTGGCCGATCGAGCTGCATGCGGATGGATGCAAGTGACACGGGACTTGGAGATGTCCTTATTCGGGGACACGAAGGTGGTGCTCATTTTTACAATAATATAATTTCAAAAACTTAATATCGACAAGGAAACCTATTTCATTTTACATAATTTACATGGATGTGACAGGATATTTCGCAGAGAAAGGTGTCGAACATTAATGTGTGGTCATGCTGATCGATGCATACGCGAAATATATGACTTTGGCATATGACAACTGATGCGACGGCGAGCGCAATGCTTCGTACGCTAGAACGTGGTTTTGTCGTTTGGGTTACTAAAGACAAATTATAAGTGTTCAGGATGCGGCCTATGGAGTTGAGCTTGGGAAGTTATGTAAAAATTATGGCATTCATCAGCATTACATGGCTCTCGGCGTAAGCCATATTTATATACAGATTGAACGTGTCATGGCAGTCCAGTGAAGAAAAAGGAAGTGGGAACGTGGAAAGATTCCAAAATAGACGAAATAGTTTTGTTCAGAGCGGGACCTAGTACTCAAATTGGATTAGAACTTAGGTGCCCTGATGCATATGAAATCTGAAAAATATTACGTGAAGTAGAGGGTATGTCTGGAGGAGGAGAACTGACGGAGGTTTCTCATGAACAACTGCGATTGGCGCCCAAACCAGGTGAGAGAGTGATGGTGCAGGATTCCGTGTCGGCATCGGGAGAGGTGACAGATAAAAGACCCACCTGAACCTACTTATCAAACTTCAACATAAAATGTTAATCATTCTATCAATACAAATGACTTTTTGTTTATAAGTTTTTGCTCATAAGAAAGTTGTTTGACTATGTTCATTATTATTGTTATTTTTGTTTTATAAAAAATAAATTTAAAAAAAAAAGGTTGTTGAGTTTTAATAATTTTGTTGAGGACAGGGGCCTCCAAAATTTGTGTGTGAACAATTTTGTTGAGGACAGGGGCCTCCAAAATTTGTGTGTGTGAACAATTTTGTTGAGGACAGGGGCCTCCAAAGTTTGTGTATGTGAACAATTTTGTTGAGGACAGGGGCCTCCAAAATTTGTGTGTGTGAACAATTTTGTTGAGGACAGGGGCCTCCAAAATTTGTGTGTGTTTGTGAACAATTTTGTTGAGGACAGGGGCCTCCAAAATTTGTGTGTGTTTGTGACGAATTTTGTTGAGGACAGGGGCCTCCAAAATTTGTTTATTATATTTATTTAATATTTTATTTTAACTGCAACGTTGACAGCGTTTAAGTGGTAGTAATTTTGTAGAGGACAGGGGCCTCCAAAGTTTACTTGCTACTTGAAGGTTTTCAATATTTATTAATTTATTATGATAAAGGTCAGGGGCGACCTTATTGCAGAATGGCCGTGTCGGCTGGTGATAATTTATTTCAATATTAAGAATAAATTCATAATTAGTCAATTAATTACAAAAGATGTTTTAAGGAGTAAAATTAGAATTAACATTTAAGAGTTAATAAAATGCTGTAATTATTGAATTGATGGTTCTGTATTTGTCAGCTTCCGGTGGCGCCACTTTGGGCGCGTCACCGTTGTCAATGTCATTGTTAATTTATAAAAGGCCGTGCGGGTGTTGTACGCCCAGTCGAGGCTCTGCCACGGCTCGGAGCACTACTCGTGCTCCACCGCTGGTTAACCTCGACTATTTTAATTATGAATGTTGTTAAGACCTATTCGTAATTATACTGGGCTGGAGCAGTGAAAGGCGAGTGTTGATATATCGGAAAGGGATCCCTTAAGCCTACTCCTGGGGTCACAAGTCCCAGGCACTGCTCCAAGCCATCATTTAAAGAATAAGGTAATGTTGTTATTATTTTCCTTGTAATTTACTATGTTTCCAGTTATTATTTGGTTCATTTATTTGTTTTAGATTTACTTATTTGTTTAATTAAGTATTTCGAGTAAAACCAAAGGCCAGGACATGGTCGGAGGTTCTACTCGTTTATTTTTAATATCTATTGCGCCTTTTTATTTCCGACATATATTAATAATAAAAATAATAATATTATACTTTATACTACTAACTTTCTGCGTCAAAAAGCATCAACTACAAGTAATTAAATATTTAAGCCCAGAGATGTATACATTTAAGAAGATTTTGATACTTTATTGCTATCTTACTGTAACTAATTGAAGTTTTAGTTGCCATAGCTCTTAGCGTTTGTTATTCCAAGTTTTTACTTGCGGTACTATTTGAGTGCACGTTGAAAGTAAAATTACAGCTTTCTTCTTGCATTACTTAGTTTTTAAGTAAAATGAGTTTTCTTAGTTTCCTTGATTGTCTCTTATAGTGCCGGGTCCAAGTTTTATTAAAATTTCACCTTTTTTTTGTAAGTCTAAATTGTATAATTTAATTTTATTAGGATTTTATTTATTTCTGCTGCAAATGTCTTGGCGCGAAGGCAGAAGCGTGCGACTGTAAATGAGATAGGCTATAGGTTCGAGTCTCACTCGAATGAAATATTTAATATTTTGATTTCTTCGCCCCTGTACGAGGCACAGTGAAAAATTTTGGTTATATAATATGAGGGTCCGTTGGGGTCTCTAAAACATGCCTACTTTCAGCAGTGGCGAAGGTTTGAAAATAATGATAATATGTAGATTCTACACCGGAAAATAGTAACATTTTGTATTAATCACCTAAATCACAAAAACTGCTGTTGATTGTCCAGTCGAAACGCATACAGAAAAATGTAGTACCGGCAAAAGGCTTTCCTTTGTACAAAATTCTAAAATTCAAAATATTAAAACTTTTACTACTCTTGAATAAATAAAAACGACAAGTGTTAAAAGAACGAGCATTGTACATACAAGAATAGATGACGTGATATAATTTGTAGAACAGAAAACGTGGAACGCTATCCCCCCACTAAAGCATCAAATAATACATATTATCAACTTTAGATATAGTACATTGCAGGTTAATAAGGAAAATTAAAAAAAAATAAGGATATTTTTAAAGAAAACCTTCAATGTATATCAAAAAATGGTAGGCTTCGTTAGTAAATGATTTAGAAATAGTAGGCGAGAGATCTCCGCCGATACCAAGCACGCGAATATTCAAACAGACACTTTCATAAATGTTATATATATATAATAGTATACAAATATATCAACTAGATAATTTACAACGCAACGTTTAATGTTATTTATGGTATAAAACTGCCGGTGTGTTCGTAAGTAGGCTACTGATAACAGTGTAGAATGCGGTATGGAAGGTAACTGGGGGATTTTTATTTATTTCTTTCTTTTATAATGTAAGTTATTATATTTAAATGACATAGCTTTATATGCACTCCCGCAGCAGGGATGGCAGATAAGGTGGCTAAGGGAACCTGGGTTTCGGATCCTCCGTTCCGAACTTTCCATCCACTCACTTCCATCAACTGTGACGAAAATCAATGTCGCGCTATGTGTTCCAGTTGTCCTAACTGATGATGGAACCCACAACCATCGTTTACCGTCTATTGCCCCACTGCGCCACGATGGCCTAATAAATAAATAAATAAATAAATAAAATAAATTAAGATACTCCGTTCTCCATTTATAACTTATTTTGGGAACATTGAGTTTTGAATGACGGAACCTAACGTTACACTTCGCCTTATTTTCAAAATGGAAAATTAAAATAATTTAATTATAGGCTTTCCGGATCATCTATCGCTACGTTTTCTTTTAATATTGGGCTAAAAAAATATCAAGTTAAATGAACCCACAACTATTTATTATGCGTAGTCGAGGACTAAATACTATGTCAGTTTAATATATAATACCTAAAAAAAATTAAATGGAAAACAAAAATAAATATACAGCTACAGAAAATTAACGATTCAACAAACAAAATGGTAGGTATTTAGGTAAAAAATATGACCACCGGAAAGAGCTCGACGACGATTTATACTGTGCATCTGGGGCTCACTTACAGCAGCCCTGCTTTGGTTACTTAACATTTTTAATTGCTCTATTTCAAATGAATTAACTTCGCGGCCATTTTTTGCTGGGCAAGACTGAGAACTAGTAGTTTCGTAGAGACTTACCGCTGGGCTAAATGAACGTGACATAATTAATTTTAATAGAAATAAGTTTTGAAAATTCTGCATTAGATTTGGCAGAGGAAAGGCTTCTTCAAAATTTTTCGCTTTTCATCTTTTTTGATTGTTGACGAAATTCACGCAATTTGCAAATAACGGTATACCAATTGTTGTAGAACTTAGCACTGTGTTTCTTCTATTGATGAGATTAGTTTTTTAATATAATGATGTAATGGGAATCGAACCATTAACTACCATTTGCCTGGTAACATTTATTGACTAAATACAAAAAGAATCTGTCGTTGCCCAGGCGCATATCCATGCAACTGTGAAAACGTGATAGTTGTGGGTTTGATTCCCACTCGGGGTAATGAAATATTTAATTATTTTCGCCACCTAACGCGCAATGCCTCAAGAATTCGACGGACAGTGGAAAACGAAACGTCTTAACTTGAACGAAGTGTAGTAACACTAGGTTCCCAGGTTCCCTCTGCCTAACCTTCTAGAATACAACGTTAAGCTATAAAAATCCTTCCCAGTTACAGTCAATAGTTAAATCATAACAAGCACTTAGTCAAATTAAAATTCGCAACTTGATCTCGTTATCCAATATTCGAAATTATGAAAATTTGTTTAACCGCTACTTTAATTTCTTGAGCGCCGATTTTACTTATTTCGAAATGTATTTAAAAAAGATCTCTTAATTTTTTATTGTTAACGGGAGTGGAATAAAGTTTTAGAGGTATATTTTGCTTTTGTTTCATCTTCGCACTGAATCCGGCATATAGCATGGTAGCCGGAGGGAGCCTAGAGTTCAGACACTCTGTTCCCCTCTTTCAGTCTAAATTCGAGATAATCTTTAGTCTTTATATAATACTTATCAACTAACTCGAACCAAGCGAAAGTACTGAAGTAATTTAGTAAATAAGTTAACTCCACTTATACTGTTTTGTTGTAAAAAATTGTATAAAAGACAAGAATCGCACTCTCAGCCGGGCTTTTTTATCCTTTTATCTACTCATTAACTATGTATATATAATCTTTTTTAACAAAAGGCCGAAAAACCTTTTACGGTAATCACATAAATATCCATGAAACCCACGACCTAGAATTCGCATTAAAAATCTTAATATTTCCAATAGTTTTGAATATTTTTAAAATTTTATTCCAAAGTAAAATATTTAGTTTAGAGAACGTATAAAAATTTTAACTAATAGAGATTTACACTTCTTGGAAACCGTTCGAAAGGTCAGTAATAATACATTTTATAAACAGACCTTCTAACTATAAAGAGACATATTTTCATTCAATTTCTATTTAACCTTGCAAATTTCCCAAAATAATAAGAAAACAGCGAAAAGGCGGGCGTCTAAAGCATTATAACTTCATCAGGAACCATTCAAAAATATCTCTCAATATAAATCCTCGATGTTATTCTTTAACCCCTTTTGTACAAACATCGTCGTCGCTCTGTTTGTTATAGTGTTACAAAATGATTTATACAGCTTATTTACTTTACTCCTATAATACTTGTGGAGTATTTCGGTTAAATTTGTTTTACGCTGTCCATTGCTGAATTCTTTTGCTAAAATCTAGTCTGCCTGACTTTAATAGAAAATCTAGTCATTTCTCCGTTCTCTTAAATAGTGTATAGTGTAGTGTAGAACTAAATGGCGGAACTTAACACTGCGGCTTATCTGACTTCACCATAAAAATGGATTTTTCATTCAAAGAATCGATCGATCAAAGTCAAATCTTAACTGTGCCAATCTCAATTATGGCAGACTTGTTATTTTTTTTTAATTAATGAAATACCAATAAGTTAAATTCCGCCACTCAATTCGCAATGCCTTCACCAAATTTGCGGTATGTGGGGAATGAAAGTGTCTTAATGGAAATGGATATATGCAGGATACAGCGTGAAAGTTAAAAAAATAATAACTATGAGTGGAAATCGAACCCAAAACCACCGCGTTTACAGTCAAACACTATACCACTTCGCTACGATGGCCTATAACAAATCTACATACAAAACGAGCAATGTATTAACAAATTATATAATAACTTTGAATCATTTTATCTACGAGACTCAATAGTAGGGGAAGCCACGCCTATAGTTATCAAGCTAAAATCAGTTGATCTTTTTACGTTAGCACCCCTTTCAGCCTGTTCACGGCAAAACTTTTATGTTTAAATGAATTTTAGTTTTTCGTTTACTTATAAATAAGGGGATTCCCCAAACTTTTTTATTAAATCTTTTAAATTAGAAATTATTTGACTCAGTTTGTTATTAACGAAAATTAAAACATTTTTTTTTTCAGATTGTTGTAAATTTGGCAGGCGTTGTTTTTACGGAGTTCGTTTATCGAACATTTTTGTTATAATTTCAGTCAACGCTAACATATTTTTTACACTACCCGTTTAAAAGTCAGGTACAGGGAACCTAATGTTAAGACATTCTGCTTGGTTGGGTAAAACCTGGGGACTTTTCACCAAACTATCGAGACATTGCGTGTTAAGTGGCGAAACTCAACATCGGGTTGCTTTCTTACCATAGCAAAGAAGTTAATTCATTCCTCTGAATGGGGAAACTACAATCGTTGCATTTGTTATAATTTTAAGGCAATTGTAGACCATAAAAATGTGAACTTAAAACTTGTCTTACTAACTTACCTCTAGTGATAATGAGTTCAAATTCAACTAAAAAGAAATTCTTACTTTTCCGCTTAAGTAAATAGTTTCAAGATATTTTATAAATAACGGAACTTTTAGGTATTTTTATAATTAAGCACGTTTTAAATATATTTCTTATAATTTAAAATATAAGAAGAGAGAAGAGAAGCGAGAGAGAGAAGCGTCTGAAGAAAAATTTATATTTTATAATAAAAAAATATTAAATTTTGTAAACAGTTATTCATAAATACATATATTTACTCGAAACTTAATCTAGGCCACAACTTTGCTCAGGCGGTTGAACTTTCAAAATACATCATTCGTTATCTAAACCGCTGTTATCCTTTATTACAAATAGAAATGTTTCACGATATCCTTATACCAATTTTGTTATTCTTTAAAACACCATTTTTGTCTATAGCAAAGTAGGCGGAGGGAATTTAGTGTTAAGACATTGCTACTTTTTAGAAAGTGACGGAGTTTAACGCTGCGTTTTGTCCAGCAGAAGAAAAAGTATACAATTACTCCCTCGACTGACAATCGAACCCACTATTTCTCCAACGGTCTCTAGTATATCTAATATTAAAAGCTTTTGTTAGTATAAAGCGTGTTACCAAGCGAAAGTTTCAAACAATTCTATCAGTATTGTAAAAGCTGTATCAGAATAGATAGCGGCCGATGTATTTATTGAAGTACGCCCCCTCTTTCATTTTAATGTGCTATTGAAAGACTTATTGTACGTACCCTATTTGTTTTCTTGCGTAGGTAGAGTTCAGGCACTATAAGTAACGAGTTAGATTATTTTAAGTAACGAGTTAATCTATTTCGAACTATTTAAAGTAATAAGTTATCATTATTACTTTAACTTTTTTCTTTTTTTTTGTAAATATTAGATATTCAACTTATTTTTACACATTTTTTTAAAATTAATATTATATATTATTTTATAATAATGAATGTAGCTTTTATTTTTACTAATCTAATATAATAAAATAATAAATGTAGTAATTTTGTTAGTGAAATGTTTAATATATACTTTTATTTCCTCGCTCTGCACATGTAATGCATCGAGAATTGGCGGAAAGGGGGAAAGCAAGTCTTGATAGGGACGGAGTATCTTAACTCTGCTATGTGAGGATTGTTGATGAGGAACATTTACTTACTTATTTCTATTTGTCTATGCGGGCGAAGCCTTTTCGAAAGCTAATAAATAAGATAACAGAAATACCAAACTCAGAGAATGCAATCGTATAATATTTAATCAAAACACGAACAATTCAGTCCCCAGCAAATGAACAAGCAACCTATAAATCGTTTTGTCCTTAATGAATCACAGGGCGATATCATTTGCTTAGTCGGAGTCCAAACTAAATTTAATTACGCATTTCCTCGGCGCGACGTCTACAACTTATTTAGGTACCTTCTAATTGAATCAGGTGTTTCGGGAAAATAATGAAATGTTCCGTCGCTGATAAATTTTCTTAGTATTTTTGTTTTGTTTTACAGTCTGGTGGGTTTGGGAAATTAAGAAACTAATTTATCTTCGTGTATTTTTAGTTTGTGGGGAGAAATGGGTATGTGACTCTCAGCTTATCATTTTCTGATTGTTATATTAAGCAATTAGTAAGAGATTTACATCAGGGGAATCCCTCATCTATTTTTACTCTCTCTACTAACGCTACAGTAAAAACAGTTTTATTTGAATTTGTAGCTTATGGTTTTAGGTAGGTATATAATTCAATTGCGATTTTAAATAGACATTTCTATGTTATCAACATGTTATATTGAGATTGTTACAATTAATTTGACTTCGTTCTGGAGCGAAGATCGCGCCTTCTCAGGTATAGGATGTCCTCCATATGGGTAGAGTAACGACATACGCAAGGTAGCTGGCACTGGTTGGAAGTGATGATAAGATCGATTGAAAAGACGCGAAAACCAGTCAAACAGTAGATAAAAACAAGCTGAAATATAAATAATGATAATTGGAATAAATTAAACAGAGAACTGAAGTAAACATTAAGTTTTAAATCGAATAACAAGCAAAAAACTTCACCATATACAATTACCTATACATACTCCAATATACGTAGTATAGTGAAGTAAAGAAAAAAATAATTTATTCCTTTTGTTTGGTTGACAAATTGTTTCTTATTGCGTTATTGTTTTTGAAAGTTGCCGCTCTCGGCAGTCAATCAACGAACAAAAGCCTCCCCACAATCCCATTACGTAGATATTCTCAGAGAATATGATAAAAGGGATTCTGATTTTTGCTTCACTTTCATTTATTTTTAGATCTTATGTAATATATTTGTGTTGTATAATTTTCTTTTTTAGCTTTCACGCTGTGTCCCATGCGTTGTAGGATAGGCAGAGGGAACGTAGAGCCAAGACACTCGGTTCTGTGCATTCCCCATTTTTAATTCGAATTCGATTCGAATCGAGTGCCTTAACACTAGGTTCCCTCTGCCTTCCCTTCTGTTTGTGCGATACAGCGTAAAACTGATGAGATAAGATACGATACGACCATGCGGGCGTAGCCGCAGACAAAACCTAGTATAAAATGAAAAAGCACTCAGTAAAAATGGAAAATAACATTTTACACCAGACAGGATTTGAACAGGCGCTTTGACAGCTCAGACGTGTGTTCTCCGAAGCTTCTTTAATAAGGTATCAATTTCATATTGCCGGCAGTCAATTTAAAACTGGCGTATATTGTATGTGGGTGGACCAGGAAATGTAGAGCGACATTGTCATTATATATATATATATATATATATATATATATCTTGTATTTAAATAATTATGCTCAGCAGATTGTTTCTGACTGTATGGGTAATTTAATTACGTGGGTTTACGTGGGTAACGGCGGGTATTGGAGTGCACTAGGTTCCCTTTGTTCCTTGCTATGCGGGATAAAATGTGAAGCTAAGATGAAATATGTGCGTACATTTTATATTATTTATTAAGACATCCCCCAGAATAAGATTTGAAACTACACTTGTAGCGTTTATTCAAAACTATTGCAACTGTAAGAAGGATGGAGGAGAAGAAAACTAGGTAAGTTAAAACTCCACTTCGTTTCGAGGGCGAACAAATGAAAATTAATCGAATACTATGCCGCTGCGCTACGACGGCCTCAAATTATAGTGTACTTTATAAATAATATAGTGATAAATCACTACATTACTTAAATCTATCGTTTAGTAAGTGATGTATTCTAGGTCCCAGCCGTGAGCGACGCCAGGTGTCGGTGACAATGTGACTCGTTACGTGTCCTCATTATGCATGCCACATCGACTGCATTGACTGCAGTGTACAGTCGATTTGTCAAAGATTGGTGGGCGTTTTGGGATTTAGTTTTTTTTTCAAGTTGCAGAAATTATTGGCGCATTTTTATTCGGGCGTAGGTCCCATTACGTTTCTTTTTTTATACGTTATTCTAAAATAAGAATTTTGTTTCCTAAGTGTGTAAAGCATTTTTAATTTAAAATGTCTATTTTTATCTTCACAAAGAAAGACAGAAAGAGGAAACAGTTAAGAGTTACTTATAATTCTTTAATTTTTTTATCTATTGTAAATAAAAAATTAAATTTATAATTTCGAAAACATTAATTAAGCTAGTAACAACGTGGTTCAGCATCACATCGTGTGACATGCGGTCACGGTACGGCGGTTGTAGGTTCCATTCCTACTCCGAAGGAATTAATTATTTTCATTGCCTCGACCTCACTCCTCACACAATACGAGTGTGTCCAAAAGTTGTCAGAAATTGGGTAACGCGGTGTATTAACAACAGGGTCCTACTTACCCTACATGCGGAATTTATGAAGTTAAAAATGTTAGGCTTAACTTTTTCTTGAATTCTTCTTTAATATTTCATACTACCAAGAAAAAGAATTTAGCTTTATAAAAATGAAAAAAAAAAATAATCACCAAATGCTAAAATAAAAAGGACGCACATCAACCCAGCGTATTTACATTATCAGTTTGTCAACTATGGGATATAGCGGCAAACAGTTCTATACAAATGCTAACGCGCTGTTATCGGCGTCTCTTGGGCGGGCGGCGCTCATTATCGCCTGGTACAGTCGAAATATCATCTATGAAGGTAAAGCTTTGATAATGGCTTAGCTTTTATTGAGTTCTTTGAGTTTTTAGTTTAGACATATTAAATGACTATTTTTTTTAAGCACTCTATCTACCAAAGAGCTATAAGTGGGTTGCCGGTCTTTAAGGTGGAAGTAGATGTGCTTTTCGAAGGTACCCATGTCGCGCGGAAGTAAGTTCCTGAGGAACCGTACAATAATAGAGTGCCACATATCTGGGTGATCAGGATAATATTTAAGTCTTAGATGTACTGTACGACAAGGAACTTCTACACCAGGTAACAGATCAAAGAGTTCCCCTTATCCGTGATAAATGTGTTAGATAACGCACAACGAGATACGTCTCTATCCACGACCAAGTATAGAGAGTCTTTCAGAGATTATTGGGTTACTAATGATTACTGGGACTGGGACTAGATACTGGGGTGCACCAGCCCAGAGATAAGAACTGTCATATGAACTTACTTTTAATTTTTACTCTGTAATTTAATATAAACTGTATTAACATTTCTTCGCTCTAATAACACGACGTTGTATTCCGCCACTCGACGCACAATGCCTCAAAAATTCGGAGTGACAATAGGTTCTTTCTGCCTACCCAGCTGTATGCGGAATTCAGCGTAAAGCTAAACGAAATATTTAGAAGTTTTCTCTTTATGCAATTTTTGCCATAAATAAAGTTAATACATTTTCTTCGTTGTTAAAGTTAATTAAAAAAATAACTGAGAATAAAATAAATACGTCGTTATGCCATAACGGCGAAGTATAAAAGTTACACTAGTACCATAGAGTCCCACAAGAATGTAGGTGAACCATAATCAAATTTGCCGACTTCGTTGGCGAGAGTGTGCGACTTTAAAAGTTTCACCAGAAATTTACTCGTAACGAAAAGTAGTTGTGAAATTGTGTATGCAACTTTTGGGTAGAACTACATTCAGTTTCGGCACTTTACTCTTGGGCATTAGTTGTATGGTAATGTTGTTTGTACGGCTGGCACCAATTTGATGCTGTTTGTATTGTTAACTTCATATTTGACTGTCTGTTTGGAATATGAGGTCGTCGTGGTGCTGAGGGCAGTGTCTGACATTATTGGTAGTTTTTTAGCTTCACAACAATTTGGGAACGTTGTGTTTGGACACTCCGTTGGTAGTAATAGTTCCTGAGATTAGGGTATTCATACAAATAAAGATTTCACATTTGCGAAAATGACATGCTATGAGAAAACCTAGTTATAAGACAATACGTTCACTAATTTTCCTGCAGTTTTACGACAATTATTACTGGCGGCAGAGCTTAACACCGCTCTTACCCAGATCAAAAAATAAATATAACTGGAATCCTGTCCATCTCTAGAGTGATTACAGTTAAGCAATGTCCCAATGTTTCAATACTTTATATGGATGGCAACATAAAGCAACATAAGTAAGTGTCTTTATTGAGGTCCTCGATGTTGCACATTCACAATCTGAAGAGGCCATATTCGCGTTTTGTATGGTAATACGTGCACCAACCTCATACATACATACATGACGCTAACAATGTATTCAGAGTCAAGTAGATAACCAGGCTTTAGTTTTATATGTTTCTGGAACGTTTTACAAAGATTTTTGGTTTATTAAGTTTATACTATTAAAACTATGGTTAAGTATTTGGGGGTTATCTCAATTCAGGAGAATGTTTTATTGTCATTTGTTCGTTCTGGTTATAAGATAAACCGAAGTGTTAAGTTCCGCCATTTAACACGCTACAGTTCTCTCTGGTATCCCTCTTTGTGAGAATGAACACGAATTGTGGCATGAACTGTATCTTTTTTCTTATATTACTGAAATAGTTTGTTTGAAATCATCTGAAGGATTTTTTACGCTGTATGTCACATTTAGCAAGGTAGACAGAGATATTTTTGGAACCTAGTGTTAAGACACTTTCAAGTTTCGATCAAGATTTCGATTTCAAGTGGCGGATTCAACGCCGCACTTTGCTGCGTTATCAAAGAAATTACAATATTAAATATCTTATTACCTCGAGTGGAAATCGAACTCGCGATCGCCACGCAAAGAAATTATTTTAAATTTATTTACAAAAAGATTGCGATAATTTAAGACGAATCTAATCTTTACAATATTTGTATTGACAATAAAGGAGTACAGATTTACAACAACTTGTTACTTATTTAGTCTCAGCTGTCACCGCGCGATACCCCCACAGATACTGTCGTGTAGCCCGTCCCTCATCACCGAGATAGGTGTATGCTCAGATATTAATAGCCCAAGTTATTACTTAAATTGTTTTGCTAAGTGCCAATGAATAATGGATATTGTTAATTGGTATGCCTTTTTAGTTGTTACGTTGATTATGCTGTGGTTTGCTTACAGAGCTGGCCAGTCAGAGAGTTCTACACTCTCTGTCCAATTTCCGAAACCTTGTGGAGCTTTACCAAAGCAAGGAAACGAAAATATTCTATTTTTCCAGCTGGGAATTGAACTCACAATTGTCGTTTATAGCTAAACTGCTCCGCCGTGCCATTATGCCGTCTAAATATACCAAGAAATCAAATCTAAATCAGTTCAATAAGAACATTCTCAACGACTTACGGCAACACAAAAGGGGTGTAAGTGTTTGTTAGCTAATAATTACTGCTAGATGGTAGATAGCAGATGGTAGAACTTAGATGGTGGATGTTAGATACGAATGAGCATCGTCGGCTCGCGATCCACCACGATACCACGATAAATTGTGAGTGGGCACGCGATACATGATATCATCGTTTGTTTACAGCTAAATAAATATAGAGGCATTTCGAAATAACTCCCCTAAACAACGCCTTTTAATCACTAGCGTTGAGTTTTGATAGTTTTGGTTAACGGTTTTGCGCATTTTGGTTTTTGATGGCTTCTTTTTTCTTATTTTTATCGCTATTCGTTTCTTAACACTAGGCTCCCATTTCTTATAACAGGATAAGAAATGGGAACCTAGCGTTAACTGAATGCCGCATTTTGTCTCCTTAATATAGCCTGAAAAGGAAAAGAGCTCATTCTCCCCAATGGGGAATCGAATCCACAACCGGTTGAAAGACTTAAGGCGAAGAGCTGGTACGCTACAAGATTTTCCATTAAACGTCTTAAACAAAAATTGCGGACGACGACTATTATTAGGATAATTCCAGACGAAATATAAGATTGTTCTGAGAACCGTCGTTTTTAATAAGTCTTAGCGAGTTTCGGAATTGTGAGACAAAGGTATTTCAGACGACACCTTTATCCTGGTATTGAAATGATTCTCTTTCTAATTTCTTTTGAAGCTCTTAAACCGTTTTAGGCAATCTTGCTACAAGATTCCTTTTTATTTTATGTGTACATTTAATTAGTAACAAATTATGTTTGTGATTTTATATTTTTATATTTTTATTTTTATGATAATATATTTTTTGATTTGAGGTTGTCGTGGCGCAGAGGTACAAGGGGGGGGGGGGGGGGGGTCGTGGGTTCGATTCTCACTCATGGGAATTAATAAAATATATATTTTCATGTCTTTGCTTTGGTGATAGGCGACATTGAGTGCAACTAGCGGAAAGTGGGGAACAGAAGCGTAACTTAATGGGACTGTAGTATCTTAGCATTAGGTTTCCAGGTTCTTTCTGTCTGCTCTGCTATGTGCAGGATACAGGGTGAAGCTAAAAACATTATTATTGTATTAATGATTTATAATATTTTTTTCGCACATAACACTGTAGGCGGGTCGAACTTACTGTCAAGACACTTTCCGCCCGGGTTTGGGACATCGCCTGTTACCGGTAGAGTTGAACATCGCATTTTATGTTACCACGAAATAGATAAATAACCTTAGAATAACCTTTTAATAAATATTTTTTAACTCTTCGAATTTGTTACTGATATTGAAAATCCTTAGCATAGCAGTCGTGGCCGAGTGGTTAAGGCGTCTGACTCGAAATCAGATTCCCTCTGGGAGCGTAGGTTCGAATCCTACCGGCTGCGATATTTTTTTCAATTATTTCGTTTTTGATTAATTCGATATAATATTTTTCTTATAAAGGCAACTCTTTAAATTATTTATTTTACACAAGGATATATATGAAATAGTTTTTTTTATAATTTTAAGCACGATATTGTCGTTTAAGTTAAGCTTACTTAGAGACCATTAACATATAGGTCTTTCACACATTTGTTCTTTTACACATCAAATTCATCCTATTAATAACACATCAAATTAACAATTTTATACTTCAAGTTATTAATTGTACACTGTAAATTCATATTTAGCCATAAAAACTCTTTAGGATAAACGAAATATTTTTATTTCCTCGCTGTGGCAACAAGGCAGAAATAAAAATATTAAATTTCCTCTAATGTCCTAATAATATAAAATGATCCCCCTAAAAGAGCATCGAATCTACAATCATTACGTTTAGACAAGCGTATGCCAATCGGGCTTCAACAAATTAATAATAATTCGTGTAATCTCAAACGAATCTAACAGGTAAGGTACAGGATTCGATTAAAAATGAAAGCAATGGTATTTTTAATAAAGCTTTACGCTCGAAATATGCCTTTGTACGGCGGCACCCTCGCCTCTTAGGAATTGCTGCCATCTGACTCGCTTGAGTTTGATTATGAACATTTTATACCATCAGCATTGATTTTGTATATTCACTAGCGACCTACACTCGGCTTTGCCTGCTAAATTATATAGAATATTAACATAAAGTGCAATAAACATCCATCCTCACAAACTTGCACATTATAATAATTATAAAGTAGGATTAGTAGGACAGGATTTGGAGATTTGTTTTTTATATGTTAAAATTTTTTTAAGATACACAGGTTCTTCAATTGGATGTTTTGAATAAAATAATAAATAATTTTGAATGTTTTGTGTTAATAAATAATATGAAGAATAATAAAGTAAAAAAAGAAATTCGCAGTCGGTAGGATTCGAACCTACGCTCCCAGAGGGAATCTGATTTCTAGTCAGACGCCTTAACCGCTCGGCCACGACTGCTCTTACTGTAGTTTTAAAGACACCGTATTATTTTGTAAATTTAATTAAAAGTGAAAGTAAAAGGAACTTGTTTTTAATTCAATATTATAATAAATTTCGATTGCAACGCTCATTTAAATATATCTATATACGTATATGAAAGTCCTGGCTATAGCCGGGATTAATGCCAGGAGGAAGAAGAAGACGTATATGAAAGTCCTGCGTAACCTTGACTCGCGTTGACTTTGACATGTAGGTAGGTTAGGGAGTGTAGGGGAACACCTAACATATTTTTTTTCGATATATGGGATTACGAGAAACGCAATTTTCCATTGATATATATAAGTTCAAATAAACTTTTTTTTAATTTTTATCCATTTGCGATTTGCAATGGCATCGATTCAGCCATAAAGATCCTAGTAAAGTTAGTTAGGTCACCATTTTGCTACAACAATTATTGTTATTATTTTATTTTCATTTTCACGTTGTCGTCTAAATAAAGTGAAGTAGGCGGAGCGGATCCCAGTTTTCTAGATATTGCGTTTTGAGTGGCGGAATTCAACGCCGCGCTTTGTTTCTTATAAGAGGAAAGAATTACAAATAATTTTAATAATAAAAATAAGATAAATTAACTATAGGCTTTTTATTAGTTACTTGTTAGAACTGTTTTTCTTCTTAAAAATAGAGTATGTTTTAAATAAATACTTTTATGGATGTGAACATTCTTTATAGTACACATTGTAGTTAAAATTAAAGTCAATGTTTTTTCATCATTATTAATCAATTAATTACATGCTGTTTTCTTAGTAAATCATTAATAACTACTAATAAACATTCGGAATTGAACCCGCAACTATCGAGTCCTTTTTAGACACTCTTCTAACTTTACTAAGACGGTGTTAATATTTCAGTAAATATATTTGTTTATATAATAGTTAAAACAGTTTGGAAGTGCGTAATAACGAGCTGTTTAACGGACCTCGTAAATTAGGTGAATAGCTGCACTAAGCCTAGTATCAAAGTGTGCTTAAATGTGTGGCCATACAACCTTATCCTTAGCTAAGAGTTGAAGATCAAGCTTAGTGGCATTCCAGGCCATGTTGTTGTTGTTCTTGATGATGATGACAATGACGACGATAATGGTGATAATGATGAAGGTGGTGATGACAACCTTAATATTATAATTGAGAGAGGAAAATATAGTAATAATACTTAATTTAACGGATAAGTTTCTTTTTGTCTAACTAATCACCAAACATAGACCATGTTCAGTGCCGGCAATTGGAGAATTGGAGAAAATCCTATCCAAAATTAATAGCTTTAAAATAATACTTAAGGGTCATAATCAGAAAAAGTGCACATTTTGTGTCTTTTCTTGTCCCGCTACTTTGAATGCGTTTCAAAAATACAATTTTAAAGATAATTTAAATATTTTGCCATTTAAGATAAATTTACTTATTAACTTAAAGATTTTTGTAATATTTTAAATGTATTAAGGCTAATAATAGAATTTTTTGTTAGTTGCAAAAAACTTTTCAAAATGCTTCCATACAATTTTTCGTGTCCCATTCACCACTTTACTTTTTAAAAATTGATTTGTTACGAATATTTATGGTTTTATTTGATTTCAGATATGTTTATATTACTTTACTTTATGCATAATATTAAATAGAACTACTTTTATTGATACATTATTTAATAAATAATATATATTAATTAACTAAATTTGTCCCAAAATATTGTTTTATTGTTTATTGTTTAATATTGCTTTTCGTTACTCAGGGCTAGTAACGTACAATTAAAATATGAACGCAATTATTTTGGATGGTATTTAATATTAGTTTTTATTGTGGCACCATTATTCTAAAAGTCAATGCTGTCGTAGCTACAACCAGTAGTGTTCTCGCAGCAGTTGAGGGGTTCAAATGTTTTAAAGGGAATGCGTAAAATTTCATCTCAGGGTTATAAACGGCTTTTATTTTGGTAAGTATTCTATTATTTCGTTTTCTTGTTTATGTTATTTGCTTCTTTTTACAAAATCTCAAAAAAGAACTTCATTGCTTGCACATGCAACACGTGGCTTATGAGCAAATATTTAAAAAGGTTAGAATTTCTCAGACTTTATTCTCAATTTTGTTATATTTCGTTACGTAACGAAACTGAGAAAATATGAAGCCTAGTTCATAATTACGTTACCATCGGAAGATATGTATATAAAAAATAAATTGCTGGCATATGAAAAAAATAATTGGTGACTTTTGATAACGTAAAGTGACCAAAAATTATGATTTTTAAGTTTTTTGCCTGTTTGCTTGTTTGTCTAATGTGTTTGTGCACGCTTATCTCAGAAACGGCTTAACCGATTTAGTAAAAAACATTTTTTTATTCTTCCTGAAATTAGTTGTGATTTTGTAATTACTATTTTTTTCTCTGGAGATAGTGAATTAATAAATATGTAGCTCAAGCGGGTGAGGCTTTTATTTAAAAACAAATACGTTATGTACTAGCGTTGTTAAAGATCTAAACAATAAACATGAAGTATTATTAAATACCTATTGATACATATTTTTTTATTTTCAGTAAGCGACATGGCTCCTATATCAAATACTGAAAGACAATAAAGATATAGAGAACGTCTTAAACAGATCAATCCTATGAAATATGAAGATATGCGGAATAAACACTTACAAAGAATTAAACTTAATTCCCGTGATAACGACTCAAATTTTGATATATTTTAAAGTGGATTTAATTTTATCATTAACTTTGTGATCTAAAGATATAAGATAAAAGATAAAAGATAGTTCTAAAGAACTATAAGTTTATTACGTTACGAACTAGCATTATTATATTGTTAATATTGTCAGTTTGTTATGTTTTCTTACCTTTGTAATCTGTTAATTCAACGATTGAATCTTTAAAATTTTAATTTGTGTCTCATTAAATAAAAAAAACAATAGTTTTATTCATATAATATTTCTATTTTGTTGTGTATAATGCCTTATGACATCAGTTTCGTAACAAACTTTATCAGTGTTGTTACTTATCAGTTACGTTACGAATTCGAAAATGTCCACTTTTCTGATTATGACCCTTAAAAGAATCTTAAATCTAAAAAGAAGCCATAATAAAAATAAAATTAAACAATTAACTCTAAAACTAACCGTCTCTGTAATGGCCACGCTCACGAAAGCATCCCTTAATTCAGTACAGTATTTATTGTGGTAGTATATTAGTAGACGTCGGTTAAAGATTACGGCGGAGTTATGTCGACGGCTATCCTACGTCTGCAATTTTAGGTCCAAACAACAAGATTGTATCTACGATTTATTATCTACTTATACTAATTTATCCTTTAAGAAATTTTGATTAGGACAGGAACTTTCTGTTAAATTAATTATTTGTTTCACATTTCATTATTAGAATATAATGATATTTGAGTATGATAATCTATGTAGGCTTCTAATAACGTATGTTAATAATTTTAGGGGTAAATCCATAAAGAATTCCATAAATCAATCTGAAACTAAAAGTCATATCGAGATGATGATCTTTTTATTTAAATGAATTCTATTCCAACTGAGGGTCTAGTTTTATCAAAATCGATTTAATAATTTTAAGATAGGAATAATCACTCATATCTGAATGGGATAGAGAAGAAACTACTTAGCATTCCAGCGGAATCGAACCCCGTTTACACACTTGTGCCCCTGCATGAGATCTAGCCTGAAGACTGGTGCCTAGGTAATTTTTTCTTCTTAATTGACAAATAATTAAATTCTGTTTTTTTATCAATAATTATTATTTGTCATCAAAATTAACCATTAAATTATCTATTCAAATGCCAATTTATAAAGAGTTAGCTAGTTCAATTTATCACAGAATTTTACGCTAAAATTGGCAATAATTAACTAAATAATTAATTGTCCAACGTCAAACAGTGGTTGTACGGCGGGCTATTTGTAATGTAATATATTTTCATTTAGATTTAGTGTATACATTAGCTTTTATATGGTGGATGTTCTTTTGTTTGTTTATTTGCTAATTTGGGAGTTTGTTTACGCGAGGGAGCTTTTAGTACGGTGGTTGATAGATGTTATTGTTAGCCTACCGGTAGTGAGTTTGATATCAACAAAGAACACGCTGTATCCCGCATACAGTAGGATAGGCAGAGATAAACTAGTGTTAAAACACTTTCTTTGCCATTTTAGGCTGAATTCTGGAGGCATTGCGTGTTGAAAGGCGGAATTCGACGCCACGCTTTACCTCGATACCAGAACAAAGAAATGAAATTATGAATTTAAATAAATATTTCATTTCCTCCAAAGGAATCGAACCCACAACCAGTCGTGGATACAATCACAAATTTCTGCCTCAATTATGAAAGTTAATAACCAATAAACTTATAACATTTTTTCGACTGAAACTACAAAGTTATAAGGAACTTATTAATAAGTAAGTTTGCGAGCAAACAGTTGCTTACTTCTTTTTTGCGCCGTCATGATTTTTGCCCTAAATGATAAGAGCAAAGCTCGTTTTGCTTACTTTTCTTATCCTTACGCATTTTCAATAATAGAGCACGACACCCTTCTGTAAGCACCGTGGTAGTGGGTTCGTATCTGACTGGGATAGTTAATTATTTTCATTCCATCGCTCTAGTACGATGACACAGCGCGGCGTTGAGTTTCGCCATTGTATCTTTTAATTTGGAGGGAAGTTAAGAACAGTGTGTCACAATACTAGGTTCTTCCCACCTATCTGTAAAGCGGAAAACCGTGAATCGACTGTCGAACCGATTGTTGAAATACATCAGCTTGCATGTTGAGTGGCGGAGTTCAACGCCATATTTTGTCGTAGTGAGCTGCTGCCCCACGACGACTGCGTGTTACTAGTTCCTAGATACAGTTACTACAAAAAATATTTCGTCTGCATAATTTTAATAACAATATTACAGAAATCATAATATATCTATTCTTTAACATGAAGTAAAATAATTAAGACATTAATAACACACACATATACACAGTTACGGGCTTTGTATTAGCAACTGTGTCAATAATAATGTTTACTCTATGTAAACATATGTGTTACTTACGAGTACGTCTTATGACGCAGTAGAGCGCCAGGTGTAGTAGAACAGGTTTAGGTGACAACTGTAGTTGTTATGGGTTCAATTCCCACTAACCACGATGGCCTCAAAATTTCACTTTCTTACTCTATTTTATGTTATTTATTCATATATTGTATTTTTAATAATTTATCTTGGCCAGGCCGTGATCCCAGAACCCTGTAAAGGCATAACATCTGATAGTCCTCGACCCAACTCCTTAATCTTAAACCGACGCCAAACTAGAACAGTATCCACAATAAATACAGGAAATTAGGGATGTCGCTTAGGTGTGGCAATGCAACTTGCGGCTCTTATTTAATTTCAGTATTATTTATAATTTGTGTTTATATATTTTGATAGTACTTTTTCTACAGTTTAGTATAATTTGGCTAGACAAGTATTTCAGTGAGTACTAAAAATGTATTAAAAAATAGAGAAAAAAGTAGAGAATGAGTTATAAAAATACCTATTCTTAAGCAATTTTTAACGTTTTATAAATATTACGGCACACTAAGGATAGAAAAATATTTAAGATGTTACTAAATATTCTTCGTGTTTTAATCACACTTTAAAAAAATTATAAGCAGCATTATCTTTGAGATCTCTGAGACTAATAATCTAAGGCAATTATAAATAGTAATAACAATAAATGGGGAAGTGCGGCCAGTCGTTTTGCAAAGGCACAAGCGTGCGATTGTAAACGTGACAGGTTCTGGGTTCGATTCTCGCACATGGAAATATAATATTAAAAAAAAATCATTTCCTCGCTCTAGTAACGAGTCGAAGCGTGGCGTAGAGTTCCGAAAATTGTAATGTAGACAATTTTTATATGAAAAATAAAGACTATTAACCAACTTTATTACTATTTAAGAAATACTTTTAAATCATCTAAAGAATATAAAGCTGACACTGCCTCGGAAGGCAGTTCAGTTGGAAAGAACCGGTGCGAAATATGACTGTTGTAATAGCAATCTTGCATAAAATTTTAACCATTAATTCTTCACACATTTATCGCTTTTTTGGGACAGAGGAATATCAATTTAGTAAAACCATGGCGTCTTCTCATGGCCGTAACGCAGACTACACTTTAATTGTAGGCTTACAAAGTAATTTGCCTTATTTACGACTCCTAAGCAGTTAAGAGTTACGTCGTTAGAGTTTTAACTATAAACAACCGGAGATTACTGACATTACTGACCTCTGCCGCTCAAACGATTGGAGTTGTGAAGATGTATAAATCAAAGGGACTTTGGTCACAAAATTTTCTGACAGTTTTCCACTAATACCTAATGAATTATCTAAATATCTATAACTAATTGAAAGTTTTGTCTACTGAAATCTGTGGCTAATCCTGAATAATTAATGGTCAGAAATTTTGAAATTTTGGCTCATTCGTTTTGTTATACTTCAAAGAGTTATTCGTACGCAAAATTGTAATATACATATGGAAATTCGTGAAAAATTTGCAATGTAATTTCCGCCCTTTTAGAATTTAACCTCACTCTCTGTCGTCTCATATATTAATTACAATCTTCCAATTTAAATTTATATCCACGACCAACTCATCTATGTATTTTCTTTCACTATGCTATTTTTTTAGATTTACGCTGTATCCTGAGAAATATAAACAAATCATTTCCCCTAGTGGGAATCGAACTCGAACATCGAACCTTAATGTTTAAAATCAGACGATATGCCACTGCTTTACAACAGCCTCATTTTAATAATATGTAATTTTTTATGTAATTTTAATATATATATATCTTTGTATGTATGTATATATGTTAATTCTAAGAAGGTCAATGTCTCCACAACAAAACAGAATATGCATTAGCAAGTGCCACAAATACAATATTAGCGGCATTGTTTTAGCAAATTCGATAATGTAATCCCAGTACATACATTAATTATCTGAGATAATTTGCGTAATACTATTGCTAGACCGAGTATTGTAATATACATTCTCTAAATAATAAATGTACAAAAAAAAATGCTTCACAAAAAATGCTTCATGCGTTATCCCTCGCAGCAGGGTAGTCAGAGAGGATCTAGCACAGCCTCTGATTGTAAGCGCGACAATTGTGTGTTCGATTCTTAAGCGGGAGAATGAAATAGTAGGTTAACATCAGGTTCCTACTCTAATGTTTAAATCGGCCCTCGAGACCGTCGTGGTGCAAAGGCCCAAGGGTGTGACTGTAACGGAGGGTTCCTCAGCCGAAGAAGTGAAAGCTCGTGAAGTTGAGGAAAAAATAAACTTTCATTTAAAATGTGTCAAAATTGCAAAATCAAATATCTTATTTCTATTTATTTGTTCTCTAGAAACTTAAATGCGTTTCAATCCAGCACCGGATATACAGCCGGTGTCGGTCGAGCTTTTGCGGATAATTGGCTTAGGGCCGAGGAAGTATCTGTTTGTGGAAGTCAAAGGAGGCATTCACACCGTTCTGTTGATCGTATTGTGGTTTAACCTTGCTTCGGGACAGTATAGGCGAATATTGCATTGGAATTTATAGGGGAAATATGTTTTGTTTACACCATTTCGTTATGGCTTCTTGATGAATATTGTGTGTTGAGTGACGTAACTCAACGCCGTCCTTGTCAGATAGGAGAAATGGTAATAGTGTCTCATATCTTTTGATTGCGTTGACTTAGAAGATTGATGTTTTCTGTGCCTTAAGGACCTACAGACTAAAATATTTGATATTAAAATCAGCGGTAATACTTCCAAGCTATCTTGAGATAAATGGTCGTGACAGACGGACAACAAAGTAATTATGATTCCATTGGTTGGGCATATGGTAATTAGGGTTCCATTTTTACCTTTTGAAGTACGGAACCCTAAAATCTAAATCAAAACGGTTCATCGTTATCATCGGTGGTTATTATGACTGAATTCACATTAATTGTAGAGCTTAATTCAGCCAAACTGAAACTAGGATATATGTATGTGTGTATAGGAAATTAGATGATACCAGCTAATCGTCAAGTAATCAAGCATAAATAACGTTATTAATTACATGGTGGGTGATGAGTGTATAAGTATACTCGTATATAATAAGGTATGAGACGCCTATATGCTACCTTAAATTCAAAAATATTTTTTAATGTTCAAAAATATTTTTTTAAGGAATCTGGAAACCTAGAGTTAAGTTACTTCCGTTCTCTATTTACCGCCGAACT